>NC_064618.1:793490899-794740899 GCF_023898315.1 Schistocerca nitens
ATCATGGAATCCTATGAATTGATATGTTTTGGAGTAAGTAATTTAGACTCCTTATAGACATTGCTTCCACAAAAAATTGTAACAGCATAATTGCCCTGTTCCTTGCTTTCTTGCAGTGATTACAACCGCAATTTCACTGATGTTACTTCAGCCATTGAAAAGGCAGCTGCAGGACCAGGTGTCTACAAAGCAATATGGCTGCTAGTGCTGGCTTTGATCTTCAAGCTGATTGCAACAATCTTCACATTTGGCTTCAAAGCTCCATGCGGTTTGTTCATTCCCAGCTTGTGTCTTGGAGCAATTATGGGCAGGATAGTAGGTGTTGGTGTGGAACAGTTAGCGTATCATTATCCACATGTGTGGATGTTCAGTGGAGAATGTTCCACAGGAGATGATTGTATTACTCCTGGGCTCTATGCCATGGTGGGAGCAGCTGCTGTTTTAGGCGGAGTGACACGAATGACAGGTGAGAAGCATAGAATGTAGTTAATAACCTCGTCAAAAAAGTATTGACATGAAAACTTAAAAAGACTGTATAAACTTGGGTATTTAATGACTAATTGTGTGTAGACAGACGTGGTGTATTTCTGCAATAAGAGATCAGTAGATAACTTTAGAAATGATTTACTGAGGTGAAATGCAAAAGAGAGTACCTTGTTGTAATAATTTTTTCCTCTTATGTTTAACTGGACAAAAATTACAGATTTTAGTTAATTTCATAAGTGAAACCTTTGTTGTCGTCCAGTGAAATAACTGAGGAGAAATGAATTATTCACTGGGAACTGAAATCTCTGCCCAATAATGCTACATTCGCTTTAAAAACTACTAGAGACCCATATCAGATTGAAAATTTCCATTGTATCAAAATGTGCCACATTAAAATAGAACTAAATTTTCAATAAAATGGTACAAAGAAAAGGTGTTTCATCACACATGATAGGAAGTATAAAAGTGATGAAATATGCTCCCTAAAAACTGCACATGTATTTTCTAATATTTGCCCCAATACAAAACTAATTAATAGTGAATTGGTAGTACTGTTAATGGCACAAATAAAATTTATTATGAAATTTTTTTTGTTATTTTCTAGTGGTGCAATCTCATTTTTCTTCCAAACTCTGTTTATATGTACTCACTTCTGTGATTTTGCTTCTTTCCAGTATCTCTTGTGGTAATAATGTTTGAACTGACTGGTGGAGTACGCTACATTGTACCTCTTATGGCAGCTGCTATGGCCAGCAAGTGGGTTGGTGATGCATTAGGCCGGCAGGGCATATACGATGCCCACATAGAGCTAAACGGCTACCCATTTCTGGACAGCAAAGAAGAATTTGCACACACATCATTAGCGGCAGATGTAATGCAACCAAAGTGAGAAGCACAGCATAAGAAATATTTGATACTGAATTTGAAATAATTGATAAAAATTGACGTTTCTTAATAAATACAGTGAACTTTGGTATGCCAGACATACTTAAAGTGGCTTTACAATGTTGTTTGTCATCTGTTGATGTGGTCATTCCATTAATGCTTTATTTTCCAGGCGAAATGAAACACTGAGTGTCTTAACTCAGGATTCTATGACTGTAGAAGATGTTGAAAGTCTTCTCAGAGAAACAGAACACAATGGTTTCCCTGTAGTTGTATCGAGAGAATCACAGTACTTGGTAGGATTTGTGCTAAGGAGGGATCTTAACCTTGCCATTTGTAAGTCTACGTCTTTTTGTGTTCAACTGTTTCATAGTTCCAGAAATTAGAGAATTGTACCTCACTTATTTGTTCTCTTTGTGCAGCAAATGCTAAAAGAACTCAAGAAGGCATTTGTGCTCAGTCTCTTGTACTGTTTACAAGTCAGACTCCAGTCCAGACAACGGGGCCTCCACCATTGAAGCTGAAGAAGATACTTGATATGGCACCAATCACCATTACGGATCAGACTCCGATGGAGACTGTTGTTGACATGTTCCGCAAACTCGGATTGAGACAGACGCTTGTCACACACAATGGGTAAAGTCATAACTGTTATCTTTAACTGGAAATAGAATTGTTGTACACCCAGATTTTCAGTTTTAGTTTCTACATTCAGTGCACCCTGTTGACCAAAAGGTACCTCTATTTGACATGTTAGTGACAGCACTCAAAGTAAAAAAGTGAAAAATCTGCAGGAAGTAGTTCATAAAACCTAAACACACCCACCCACACACACACACACACACACACACACACACACACATATGTAATCATGTGTAAAAGATATGATTACAACTGACAAACCCTGTTAAAATTTAAGATACACGTTGCAACTGAATTACAGGTAGAGGAATTGCAGAACCATTCATTCCAAAGACCTTTGCTCAGTATTCAGCACACAGGAAATTTTAACACTAGAAACGTGTGTATGTTACCAGTGTAAAAAATCTACAGCAGAGCAGACCATAAACATCATAAAGAGAATCTTATCAAATTGGAAGGGAGTGGAACGTTTCACACTCATTCTGAAAAGATTCACTGTCTCACATTGCCTCTAAACACACACATCCCCATAGTGCTTCCAAAGAAGACAATTTGGATTAAAAATAAACTGATCTATAAGTGCAAAAAATATTTTCAATATTTTATAGTGCCAGCAACACATTCTTTATATGTATCTTCAGTGTTTTGTAATTGGGTTTGAATATTACATATGATGACTTTATTAGTACTAACTATTGGTTTTTCTCTTCCTCTCTATCTCCATGCAGACGGTTGCTTGGTGTCATCACAAAGAAGGATGTACTGAGGCATCTAAAACAAATGGATAATGAAGACCCTAGCTCAGTGTTATTTAATTAGTTCATTTTTATAAGGAAAGGGAGACTATGTTGTTAACATACCAATTTCAGAACCTCAGAATAGTGATATGTTACTACCTATTTTACAGGTAGGCAGCTATGTGATGTAAGTTAATTTATTTTAACTTTGTGATGGGACTTACGAAAGAAGCTTATACACTTATCCATTATTTTATACACACACACTGTGGCTTTTTGTTGCTTGTGAACTTATTGTGTTAATCTTTTATTGTGATTTTTTTTCACGTTAATGTACCAGTCTGCAGATTTTTTAGATGTGAAGTTTTTTCCTTGTCTGGATTGTAGATAAGAAACAATGTGGCAGCTGGACATTTAATGCCATTGTAAAAGTATTTACAGTCTAATATTTTTTCAAGAAACATTTATATGTAAGGTATTACTTCGCTTCTGTAAATATTGTATACTACAATTTTGCATTGAAATATTACATGTACTCAACACATTTTGTGCTGCCAGTGAAGTGTAGATATTTTGTAACATCAGGCAAAAACTGTATGTTTTTTAAAAAGTGAACCTTAAGCATTTCACAGTGTATTGAATGGGCCTTCAGTAAATCTGTTTACACAATATTATTCTCCGCATCAGTGAAAGACTATTTCTTGAGTCTCAGTGCTATAATTTTTAATAAGTCATTTTAACATTTATTATTTTAAAATATAGATTAAGATTCATTGAGAAATTATTTTTTTATTAGTGTTACTTAAATGCTACAAATCAAGGAACATTTTAAACTCTTATTGTCACAAGAGTGAGTTATGTCAAGCTGTTGTTGTATTGATATAAATGAGTATATCAGTCAATCATCATATTTGTTATGAAAAGTAATAATGTATATAATTTAGCTGTAACTCTATGCATGCAATTCTGTGGAAAGATAGCTGAACTTGGATAATGAATTTTTTGAAAAACTTACAGTTGTTTTAAGCCTGTCAGCCAATGAATGTGGAACTAGTCAAAATTTCACTAACTGTTCTGTAAGGATTGTATTTCCAGCAATATACTTTGTTGAAATTTTTAAATCTTGTTTATAACTTTTCTTATTCAGTTATTATTAAAACAAAAGGAGAAACATAAATACAACGTTGAAGTTATTAATGGAGCCAGCTTTAAACGTAATAACAAGAGCATGTCCTTTCGGCATTGAATAATGTGTGAAGTGCATAATTGGCAGAATTTAGTTTTTGTGTAGCTATTCTTTGAAGGTCCATACAGTCAAACCAAGCACCAAAGTGCAGCTGGTTAAATTTTGATTGCAGTTGAACATGATCAAAAGACAACTGGTTAAGACAAGAAATAGAACTGGTTAAATGTTCTGATAATGAAATTTAGCCAATGAGTGAAATGGCACGACTGATACCGAACTATAAATACAAACAGGTAATAATAGGACACACGGAGAAGTCTTAGCAGAGCATAATATCAAGGAAGATCACAACTTTGACTTTCAAAACACAAAGCTGCTGTGCTGAGCAACTGTCTATTGGGACAGAACTATAAATAATCCATTGGCATAAGGATTCATGAGAATCTCGTTAGTATGAATGAAGAATACCAGCAGAGTGCAGCACAGAATCCATTCATAGTGATAATATGATGAGAGCATACCCAGCCCTGCCCAGCATGCAAGACACATCTGGATTGCCCAGACAGAGATGTGAATGGTGCACTCACTACCCCGTGCCCATGCAACTCGCGCCTCTTCATGCCCACTTGCCAGATAGCACTCAGCCTACTGTAACCAAGTGGAGGGGTGCCACACTGCTAGTGAAGTCTTTCATGTGCACCTGTCGATGACAATGCTTCTGCTGTTTGCTAAGTGGCCTCCTTTACTTCTGAATTATTTACATGCTGTCAGACTTAACTTGCTATATTAAAAACAGTTTGTAAGTTCTAGCAACTTGTTCTCCCATAAATTCATGTTTTCTACTGCAACAAAGAATAACTGCAATAAACGAGTTGTCCCTGGCAAACTTCCCTTAGTATCATGTTCATCATCTCATTTCCCACCTGCAGTCTCATATTTTTGCTGAGATGTATGTAAGTCAATGAAAGAATCTGAGCGTATGTGAATGGCATATTTGTGGAAAATTTCATTTCTGGCTCATCTTGTGCTTTACCACATCAGAAAAAGACATTCTGTTGGTTCCTGCTGAAGATATGACAAGAAACCAATGTAGTATCCTTGCTTAAACCTATTAACATAAACAGAAACACATTTGCAATGTGGTTGTGGAGAGCAGCATATTTGTTTAAAAAGATACTTGTTATAATAAACACCGAAGTTGGATTGTGTCACCATACTCGATTCGAATCGCAAGTCTTTTTATTGCAAGCAAGCTACCAATAGTATACTGCCAAGTGTAGCTTAAACTATTAATATTGTTAAGCTGGAACTAGTTACTCTAAATGTTTGTCACTTCATAGTTCATGAAGCAAGTTTTGAAGCTTCCTCCCATCTACACACCATAGATGTTGTCAAGCCATTCCAAAGGATTAAAAAAGTAGCTGGTGCTACTAAAGGAAACAGATTTATATCAGTGCTTACTCACCATAAATTTTGTTGTTTTGAAATTACAGAAATAAAATATTGTTATGACTTCTGCACCACATGTTAGCAGCAGACACAGTGGCTGCGCCAAAGACTGAGATGGCGTGGAGTTTTACAATTATTTATTGAACTTTCTTTACAATTTCTCCCTCATTGTCGCTGCCCAGCCCTGTGGATCCCTCCGCCTGGCTGCTGCTGTGTAGATTTTACAACAATGTGCGCAACACGCGCTGCTGGTCGCACTCGGGAGCCTCAGGCCACCAGTGCTCCGCTGAAGCCAGGATGACCTGTGGTTGAGATGAACTCAGCGCCCCAGTACGGCATGCCCACGGAGCCGCATCTCCGTGAGGTCAGCTGCTGGTGCCTACTGCACCGGTGGCTGAGAAGTAGTCAGTCGCGATGTCCGCGAGGTCCTGTCATGGACGGACCACGCGCCTTGGGGCTGGGTTGCCGTGAAGTCTGGGCGTCAGTCCCCGGCATCGCTTGTGACCAAGACCGCACTGCAGCCGGTCCTGCTGGAAGTTCTCGCTGTAGTTAGTCAGCCATGGTGCCGACCGAACTTGGGCCGACCTCCAGAACTGAAGTTGGCATCTGGCGTTGAATGGATGACTCCTGCGAGCTGGAACAGACTTCTAGAATAGTCACCTACGAAGATAGAACATTCGGACACGGACCACGTCCGTCCTCAGATCCGAGCTGCTTCCTAATGGCTTCTGTCTGTTGCTGCCTGCGCTCCACTATTTATATCCGGCAGGAGGACGTTTTTTACCCTCGGTGGTAGCTTTTTGTTATTATCCCTGCAATATATTGCAGCGTAACTTAGCGTGCTGGCCTCACTTCCCTTTACTCAGCACTCTCCAGGCTTCGCTCGGCGCTCAGTCTGTGTGTGTCCTTGTGTCTGTGTGTTTGTAGACTGCTGCTGTCAGCAAGGCTGTCTGTGCCTGCCTACTTCACAACACCTCAGTCACCAGCATGCCTCTGTTTTGCCATTCTCCACTGCATGAAGCAACGCTTACTACATGTGGCTGCAACAATATATATAACAAACAAAATAATCAGTTTTTGACAATATAATGTAATTGGTTCAATTAAAAAATGCATCTAAACTAAAGTTTTAAGTGTGCAAGCTTTTGAATCCAGTGGCTCCTTCTGGCAGAAGGGCTGAAGGGAAGGGAGTGGGGAGAATGAAAAGGACTGGAGAGGTTAAAGAAATGGGCTAGTGTTTGTAAAAGTTTGCCAGAACCCTGTGTCGGGGGAGACTAATTGGATGGGATGAGAAGGAAAGACTTGATTGTTGGGGACTGCAACAGATGAGATTTGGAAACCTGAGAGATTAAATGTGGAAGACAGCATAATATGAGACAGAGATTACAGCTGAAACATCGTGCATGAATTAATAAGAATGAGAAGCTGAGTGAATTGTATGTAATAGAAATGGGAGGGGATGGAGAAAAATAGACCGGTCAGAAAATGAAAGGTGTAGGAAACTAAAATGGACTCCAGAAAGAAGTAGTTGCTGTGAATAAATGCTGACATGGAAGAAATTGATGTAAATTAAGGCCAGAACCAAGGACATGTTGTAGCAGTAGTTCCCACTTGCTGTGTTCTGAGAAACTTCTGTCAGGGGGAAGAATCCAGATGGCTCATGTGGTGAAACAGGCATTGAAGTCACGACTGTCACATTGTAAAGCATGCTCTGCAACAGGATATTGTTTGTTGCTGGTAACTTGCTCTGCCTATATCCTAACTGATAACTTGGTGGTAGTCACGTCAAAGGCTGAATAGTGTTTACATATCAGCCAGTATACGACTTATAATTTCACAGGTGGCTCTCCCTTTGATATTGTGTGGTTTGCCAGTTACAGGTGGTTGTAGGAGGGTGCAAATCTTGCAGTGGGGACGGTCACAGGGATGGGAGCCATAGAGTAGGGAGGTTGGTGCAGGAGCAGCATGGGGTTTGACAAGGATATTGTGGAGATGGGAGAGCGAGAAAAAGCTGTTCTAGGTGTAAAGGGAAAAAGGACAGACAGAATTGACATAATTCAGGGTTTGATTTTAGGAAGTCATGGTCTTGTCCAAGTAGCTAATAATACATTAAAGACCAGGATAATACTGATTGACACATAGTGTGCTCTTAAGTTATTTTTGGAGGGATCAGCAGTGCCAGGAGTGAATGTGACAAGTCAGGAAATCTTCTGAACTAGGCTGGTGGGATAATTACTCCCAGTGAAGGCTGGGGTGAAAATAGCAGTGTATTGCTGTAAAGAGTCTGCATCTGAACAAATAAATTTGCCTAAATGCCAAGGCTGCATGAGAGGGAACGTCTGACATGGGAAGGATGCAACTGTCAAAATGTAAGTACTGTTGTTTGTCAGTATGTTTAATGTGGTCAGAAGTGTGTAGCTATCCTTTAGTGAGGATGTGATCAACATCAAGGAAAGTGGTGGGGATTCGGAATAGGACCATGTGAAGTTTAAATGGGAGAATGTATTTAGAGATTTCAGGAATTTTAACAGGTAAGAGTCACCAAGAGTCCATATTCCAAAGATGTCATCAACGTATGTAAACCAATCATGGACTGAAGCTCCCTCAAAGTGACCCATGGAAAGGTTGGCATTGGAACTAGACATCCTAGTTCCCATGACCATACCCCTGATCTGTTTTTATGTCTGCCACTCAAAGATGAAGTAGTTGTTAAGTATAAAGTTGATGGAGGTGATCAGGAAGGATGTCATAGGTTTTGAATCAGGCGGGTGCTGACTGACGAAATGTTCAGCAGCAGACAGAACATTTACGTGGAGGCTGTTGGTATAGAGGAATGTGGCATCAATAGTGACAAGCAAGGTGTGTGATGGGAGGGGGACAGGTATGGATTTCAAACGATCTAGGAAATGGGTGACATCTTTAACACTAGGAGGACCAGCATTGCCTCGTTTTGAGGTTTTCTGAACTTTGTCTTCTTTGTTTTCAGTTTTACTTCTTATAGGTCAGTAGTGCATTATGCTTACCATACAAATGTGTTAAGCTTAAAAGTTTCTCTAGGAAGTATATTTAATTAAATAAAAAAATCAAAGTAAAGAATATAAAAACAATTGAAAATCCCGTATGAAATGTAACAATACCGTGAAAAGGAAAGTTGCTACTCACCATATAGCGGGGATGCTGAGTTGCAGATAGCACAGCAAAAACTGTCACAACGCTCATGCGAACACAACTCTCACCCATGACTGCCGTTTCGGGCAACTAAGTGTGGATTCAGTTGCCTGAGACTACAGTTGTGTGTGTGTGTGTGTGTGTGTGTGTGTGTGTGTGTGTGTGTGTGTGTGTGTGTGTGTGTGTGTGAGAGAGAGAGAGAGAGAGAGAGAGAGAGAGAGAGAGAGAGAGTGCGTGGGTGTGTATGTGTGTATTTGCAGCCTAATTTTGATGAAGGCCTTACTGCCCGAAAGCTATATTAGTGACAGTGTTTTTGTTGTGCCTAACTGTGACTCAGTATCTCCACTATATGGTGAGTAGTAACTTTCCTTTTCACAATAAAGTAAAGAATACATTGTTAATACAAAATCAATTCAAACTAAACCTACAATTTCAAATAAACATATAATTACACATTAAAATTTTTTATCTTCATGACTTGTACTCAGTCAAAGCCCCAAACAGGTCGTAAACATATATTTAATATGAAAAATAAAGAAAAATGGCAACGAATTTCTGTAGCAATACTAAGAAAATAATTTTTTTTTTGTATCTGACATCTTTATAGTCAGTCACTATCTTTGTCGAAACACTCTGCACACGCATACTGAACACTTCCAGCAAATGGACCACATATGAATTTCCTGCACTGCACATGCAGATTTTTAGTTCTTTTTCAAACTTTCACATCCTCTTATCTGGCAGACAGTCGCCAAAACTGTTGGCACATTTATCCCATTCTGCACGGGTACCTTATGTATTTCAGTGATTGTAATGAATGTATGAACAGGTCCTTTCTTTGATTGTACATACACAGAGGAGAGTTCTTTCACTATTTTTAAAACAAACATTCACTGGATAACTTTTTCTTCTGTTGTCTCTGTGTAAAGGATCCTGAGTCTAGTAAGGTCTAAGGCGTTGTAAAACACACGTAAAGACCATATGCAGCAGCCAAACTTGACAGTGTACAAGACGTGACATCTGGTCTAGAATGTAAACTCCAAATTCAATGGAATTGTAGCAGCTCACAGTTTCAGGGAGTTTCATCTGTCTTTGTTCATCCACTGCAACTGACTTTTGCTTTGTGCTCAATACATGAACATTTTTCTTGGTTTTCCTCTGGTGTGAAGTAATTGTTGAGTTACCAGATTTGTATAAAATATAAGGGTGCACTCAAATGAAACCCTGTCACTAATGCGAAATAACAGTAGCAATTTTATTAACTCAAAAATGTAATTATACACAGTACACATACTCAAAAATAGCCGCCAAAACTGTTGGCACATTTATCCCATTGCAACACTAACCAGCTGATTCCATCCTTGAAGAAGCTAGTAGGCTGCTGTCGGATCCAGGCCTGGACCCAGTCACACACTCTGTCATCCGTTGGGAATTGATGTCCACGAATAGCTTGTTTTAGAAGTCCAAACATGAGTCACATGGTGAAAGGTTGGGACTGTATGATGGATGTCCAAGGCTAAAGCATTCACTTCCACAACCATTGGTATGATGACAGGATGAGCCTGTCCAGGATGAGCATTGTCTTCCAGTGACTCGTGCCCCTCAAGGAATCATTTGCACCATTCCACAACACCTGAATGACTCAGGCTGTACTCACCATACACAGCCTTCATCCGTTGATATATTTCACAGCCTCCAATTCCCTCCGCTGCCAAACATCGAATCACTCCTCGTTGTTCCTGCTTACTCGCCTCCGTGTTCAGCAGTGGACGATAACTTGGGTGACCACCTTCTCTTCGGCATGAAACCACACTGGCGCTATCCAACATCAAACGGTGCACACGCGTCAGTCTCTGTACCAATAGATGGTGCCAACATACCCGCAGTTATGTGGTGCCACCTTAGGGGTAAGACAAAGGTAGACGCCCTGACCATGTTTCAGTCGAATGAACCTTATAGTATCGTATAAGATTGTATAAAGATTTGCCTTCACTGTTGAAAGAGCTTCTCATCGGATTTTCTTCATTGTAGCCGCACCCCTCATGGTTGTGTTCTCCTGTTTCAGCTGCTCTGCAAGATGTTTAGCTATGAAGAAATTGTTGCATGTTAAATTTCTTCCTTTCGAAGTGTAAGGTTGCACGAGACGTGTAACAACATGCTCTGCAACAGGTATATTAGTGGATCTTTCACTTTGTTTATCCAAGAAAGGAAATCATTCACCATACATTTACTACTGGCATCTGCTACAGGCCAGAACTTCAAACCAAATTTGTCTGGTTTATTACTCGTGTATCATATATAGTGGCAACAAGCTCTACATGGATAGAGCTGCTCCTCTACAGTTCTGGATACTGTTAGCTACAAATGAATTCCAGACTGAGGTAGCGGCTGCAAAGCCTTCGGTGTTGACTTTTGGCATAGTGTGCTTGTCATAAAATCTGAAAAAAATCACGTGACTTCTATGAACTTGTTTCTTCCCATAGTGTGAGAAAAAATGCCTGGCCACACACTTAAGACCACAGAAGTTTGAGGGGGAAATTCTTTCCTCTGTGCGCTCTATGTACATACATTATAGCTATGTCAGCTTCTTATTGGGCAATATCATGTACCCACCTGTCATCCTGGGTAAGTTCTCAGGCTCTAATTTCCATAAAGGTTTTTTTTATGTTCTTTATAATATTATTTTGTACCACCACTTGCCATAAAAAAGTGGTCTTTTACATAACGCCACAGATAAGTCACAAGGTGTGAGGTCTGGAGACCAGGAAGGCCACTGGCGATTAAGTTTAATCTTCTGCTCTCCTCTTCCAATCCAACATTTTGGAATGGTGTCATTCTGATAACATGTGACATGCTGAGAGAATTTTTTTAAAATGAAGGGAAAGCCAGGAAGAGAATAAACTTACGTCTTCATGAAAAGCTAATTTTAGACAAGAAAAGTGAACTGCAAACATCAGTATTAAATTGTGTACTACATTTTTAGACTATCTTCCCTCTAAGAGGATATTCTGTAAGATTCCTTGGTTACTATTTTACTAGTTTTTAAAGCTAGAATTACTTTTTCTTCTACAAATATTCTTGTCCACTTTCTTTTAAAAAAGTGTTGACCCGTCTGGAATGGCTGAATTTGCTCTGTAATTAACATAAATGAAAATAGGCCTGAGGTTTATCGCAGAAGTAAAAATTAGTCTAAGATTGTGAATTGCCATATCGGGGTTAGTAGTCTTGTGGTGAGGTGCTTACCTGGAAACTGAGAGGTCATGGGTTTGAATCTTGGCCTGTGCACATGTTTTTCAATCTCTGTTGTCCATCAGGGCCAGGGGACATCGGCTGCTAAGTAATTTTCAATGTCAATAAAATTCACCGACAGCCATATACTTTCATATATTTTACTTTATTCTGAAAGCAGCCAGTTTCGGCATTTCATTTTGCCACCTTCAGGCCCCATACACTTCTATCCAAATAAACAAACTTGTCGTATAATGCCATAAATCACTGGATATCATGAATTCCAATCATTATACGTTTGCTTCGTACAAAGTTTCTTTATTTGGATAGAAGCGTATGAGGCCTGAAGATGGCAAAATGAAATGCCAAAACTGGTTGCTTTCAGAACAAAATAAAATATCTTAAAGTATATGGCTGTCGGTGAATTTTATTTACTTTGAAAAAAAAACATATTTTAAAGTCTTTGCTTTAATACACTCTTCATCTCTCAACAATTTGAGGAATTGCCAGAAATGGGTGATTAGGATTCCATGTAAAACTCAATGTTGCCTTTCTCTGGTTGTACGAGGGCGTTTGAAAAGTCCGTGCAAAGTCCAAGAGATGGCACCACTGGCATGTATCGAGGTCATGTTTAGTTAGTAGCATCTTTGGAAAGAATGCACACCAAGTTTCAGCCATACTGGTCTATTTCTTTGTGTTTGGCATTCGTGTGATTGTCAAAAAATGGACGAAAATGAATTTCGTGTGGTGATTAAATATTACTTTATGAAAGGCAAAATGCCTCAGGAGACTAAAGAGAAGCTTGATGAATATTACGGTGACTCTGCACCTTCGATTAGAACATTTATAAGTTTCAAAATTTTCGGAGTGGCCATATGGGCACATGTCAACATAATCAGTTTATTCCCAAGAATTAGCAGCATTAACTCGGTTAGTACTTGGCTGAAATCCAGTCTGCATTTCCCAGACTCTTGTGCAGAAAGACATGTTCTGCTCCATCCACTATCAATAAGTTACCATAAGAATTCAAAAATCTCACCAGTAATCAATGTGCCTTCAGTTCTAAACTGAAGAGTTTCCTCATTGGTTACTCCTAGAATTCTGTTGAGGAGTCCCTTGAAAAATCAAACTGATTGCTGTGTTACATTGTTGATTGCATTTACATAAACTGATAGCCTGACACTTTGTTAGGAATTACAAACATTTTATTTTATCTGTCATTACTCTGTTGTAATTTCATGTACTGACACATTCCATGGCCATGGAGCTTTGTTCCTCAGTTTGGTCCTACAGACTAATGTGTAAAATAAAAAATAAAATACACATGCATGTGACAGTTTTCTTTTTCAATATCAGAGATGAGCTACTTGAACTTTCCCAGAAACCATACTGTACTTATCGCATGATGAGAGATTCAATTTATCTATGATATGCTATTGTTTGTGTACTAATGTCAATAGTAATCACTAGATTTAGCATTGCAAAAGCAAAACTGTGTGATTAACTTAATAGGAAGACAACAGCGGTATTCCAGCTTAAGTTATTGTCCACATTTAATCCAAGATATTTGACACTATCAGCGTCTTCTGTAAGTTGGTTTTTATACTGTATTTTAAGCTCCAAACATTTTGAATTGGGTATTTGTGATGCAGCATCTGCACACTTAACTGGAACCAGTTTGTGTGCTCAAACTAAAACTCAGAACCTTTTATTCATTATATGTAGTTGTTGTTGTTGTTGTTGTTGTTGTTGTTGTTGTGGTCTTCAGTCCTGAGACTGGTTTGATGCAGCTCTCCATGCTACTCTATCCTGTGCAAGCTTCTTCATCTCCCAGTACCTACTGCAACCTACATCCTTCTGAATCTGCTTAGTGTATTGATCTCTTGGTCTCCCTCTACGATTTTTACCCTCCACGCTGCCCTCCAATGCTAAATTTGTGATCCCTTGATGCCTCAAAACATGTCCTACCAACCGATCCCTTCTTCTATTCAAGTTGTGCCACAAACTTCTCTTCTCCCCAATCCTATTCAATACCTCCTCATTAGTTACGTGATCTACCCACCTTATCTTCAGCATTCTTCTGTAGCACCACATTTTGAAAGCTTCTATTCTCTTCTTGTCCAAACTGGTTATCGTCCATGTTTCACTTCCATACATGGCTACACTCCATACAAATACTTTCAGAAACGACTTCCTGACACTTAAATCTATACTCGATGTTAACAAATTTCTCTTCTTCAGAAACGATTTCCTTGCCATTGCCAGTCTACATTTTATATCCTCTCTACTTCGACCATCATCAGTTATTTTGCTCCCTAAATAGCAAAACTCCTTTACTACTTTAAGTGTCTCATTTCCTAATCTAATCCCCTCAGCATCACCCGATTTAATTTGACTACATTCCATTATCCTCATTTTGCTTTTGTTGATGTTCATCTTATATCCTCCTTTCAAGACACTGTCCATTCCGTTCAACTGCTCTTCCAAGTCCTTTGCTGTCTCTGACAGAATTACAATCTCATCGGCGAACCTCAAAGTTTTTACTTCCTCTCCACGAATTTTAATACCTACTCCGAATTTTTCTTTTGTTTCCTTTACTGCTTGCTCAATATACAGATTGAATAACATCGGGGAGAGGCTACAACCCTGTCTCACTCCTTTCCCAACCACTGCTTCCCTTTCATGTCCCTCGACTCTTATAACTGCCATCTGGTTTCTGTACAAATTGTAAATAGCCCTTCGCTCCCTGTATTTTACCCCTGCCACCTTTAGAATTTGAAAGAGAGTATTCCAGTTAACATTGTCAAAAGCTTTCTCTAAGTCTACAAATGCTAGAAACGTAGGTTTGCCTTTTCTTAATCTTTCTTCTAAGATAAGTCGTAAGGTTAGTATTGCCTCACGTGTTCCAACATTTCTACGGAATCCAAACTGATCTTCCCCGAGGTCTGCTTCTACCAGTTTTTCCATTCGTCTGTAAAGAATTCGCGTTAGTATTTTGCAGCTGTGACTTATTAAACTGATAGTTCGGTAATTTTCACATCTGTCAACACCTGCTTTCTTTGGTATTGGAATTATTATATTCTTCTTGAAGTCTGTGGGTATTTCGCCTGTCTCATACATCTTGCTCACCAGATGGTAGAGTTTTCTCATGACTGGCTCTCCCAAGGCCATCAGTAGTTCTAATGGAATGTTGTCTACTTCCGGGGCCTTGTTTCGACTCAGGTCTTTCAGTGCTCTGTCAAACTTATCTCCCATTTCATCTTCATCTACATCCTCTTCCATTTCCATAATACTGTCCTCAAGTACATCGCCCTTGTATAAACCCTCTATATACTCCTTCCACCTTTCTGCCTTCCCTACTTTACTTAGAACTGGGTTGCCATCTGAGCTCTTGATATTCATACAAGTGGTTCTCTTCTCTCCAAAGGTCTCTTTGATTTTCCTGTAGGCAGTATCTATCTTACCCCTAGTGAGACAAGCCTCTACATCCTTACATTTGTCCTCTAGCCATCCCTGCTTAGCCATTTTGCACTTCCTGCCAATCTCATTTTTGAGACGTTTGTATTCCCTTTTGCCTGCTTCATTTACTGCATTTTTATATTTTCTCCTTTCATCAATTAAATTCAATATTTCTTCTGTTACCCAAGGATTTCTATTAGCCCTCGTCTTTTTACCTACTTGATCCTCTGCTGCCTTCACTACTTCATCCCTCAGAGCTACTCATTCTTCTTCTACTGTATTTCTTTCCCCCATTCCTGTCAATTGTTCCCTTATGCTCTCCCTGAAACTCTCTACAACCTCTGGTTCTTTCAGTTTATCCAGGTCCCATCTCCTTAAATTCCCACCTTTTTGCAGTTTCTTCAGTTTCAATCTGCAGTTGATAACCAATAGATTGTGGTCGGAATCCACATCTGCCCCTGGAAATGTCTTACAATTTAAAACCTGGTTCCTAAATCTCTGTCTTACCATTATATAATCTATCTGATACCTATTAGTATCTCCAGGATTCTTCCAGGTATACAACCTTCTTTTATGATTCTTGAACCAAGTGTTAGCTATGATTAAGTTATGCTCTGTACAAAATTCTACAAGGCGGCTTCCTCTTTCATTTCTTCCCCCCAATCCATATTCACCTACTATGTTTCCTTCTCTCCCTTTTCCTACTGACGAATTCCAGTCACCCATGACTATTAAATTTTCGTCTCCCTTCACTACGTGAATAATTTCTTTTATCTCGTCATACATTTCATCAATTTCTTCATCATCTGCAGAGCTAGTTGGCATATAAACTTGTACTACTGTAGTAGGCGTGGGCTTCGTGTCTATCTTGGCCACAATAATGCGTTCACTATGCTGTTTGTAGTAGCTAACCCGCACTCCTATTTTTTTATTCATTATTAAACCTACTCCTGCATTACCCCTATTTGATTTTGTATTTATAACCCTGTAATCACCTGACCAAAAGTCTTGTTCCTCCTGCCACCGAACTTCACTAATTCCCACTATATCTAACTTTAACCTATCCATTTCCCTTTTTAAATTTTCTAACCTACCTGCCCGATTAAGGGATCTGACATTCCACGCTGCGATCCGTAGAATGCCAGTTTTCTTTCTCCTGATAACGACGTCCTCTTGAGTAGTCCCCGCCCGGAGATCCGAATGGGGGACTATTTTACCTCCGGAATATTTTACCCAAGAGGACGCCATCATCATTTAATCATACAGTAAAGCTGCATGTCCTCAGGAAAAATTACGGCTGTAGTTTCCCCTTGCTTTCAGCTGTTCGCAGTACCAGCACAGCAAGGCCGTTTTGGTTAATGTTACAAGGCCAGATCAGTCAATCATCCAGACTGTTGCCCCTGCAACTACTGAAAAGGCTGCTGCCCCTCTTCAGGAACCACATGTTTGTCTGGCCTCTCAACAGATACCCCTCCGTTGTGGTTGCACCTACGGTACGGCCATCTGTATCGCTGAGGCACGCAAGCCTCTCCACCAACGGCAAGGTCCATGGTTCATGGGGGAAGTATTCATTATAAGTTTCCATTAAAACAAAAGTATCATCTGCAAACAGAACTGATGGGAATTTATATTGGTAAGTCATTTGAAATTTATAGGAAAAGCATTGGTTCTAAAATGGAGCCTTGAGGCATTGCCTGTAATCCCACTTGTATCTAATTTGTAGATGAGAAAGGCAAAGTTTACTCAAAGGTTCTTGTAAGTTGCAGAAGAAACATGCAACCTCACTCTTCTGATATTCTTTGCTTATCTTTTCATTGAAGTTCTATGCTGCACCCAGTGGTTTTTACTGTATGGAATCCAAATCGGTTACTTATGATAATACAATGTCTCACAATAAAATATTGAATCTGGGTTGCATCTTCTGGTATCGGGCCACACAGAAGTTGAATGCTCACCGGAACAAATTGATCTCGATGGCTGATAGAGGGCAGTGTCACTGCAGTGCTGCACTTGCTTAGTGAGTGTACCACCGTCTCACCCTGTGAGTACACCTGCCAATAGTGTCCCTCGCTGCTGGCATAAATACCACCGCACCTTAACCTCTCAGTCAGTCGTGTACTTCATCTGATAGTGTTCATTACTATCTCCACTGTACTACTGGCTACTTGCTGGTAACTTCGCTTGATATTGGTTTTCCTCTCTGGTCTTGATTTGGATTGTGGCTCGTACTTGATCTGTTGACAGCATTGTGTCAAAAGTTTGTCATTGTAGCCTAGATAGCTATTGCCTTGCTCTTGTTGTCAAGTCTGCCATTTATCTGCACTGTTGCTCGACTCCAGTGTGGGTTTGAGTCCTGACCGCAGGCAGTCTTCCTTTCTTGCATCATCATCTTTTTCATCTCTTCTCTAAAGTGTGCACCAGTATCCAGCAACTCATGGATAGAGCACATCTCATTTTCTCCAGCACTTTTGGTAGGATTGGGAGATTGGAAACAGGATGATAGTGCTAAAAAAGGCCACATCATATTTATGACAGCAAGAGAATAATAAAATCATGAAATAAATGTAACCTGTAGGATAAATGTGTGGAAAAAAAATTCTTATGCTTCATCTAATCCCTTCAATTGGTTAAATACCTGTATTTGGCGCAAATGATTCATCAGACCCAGAGAACAGAAAAGTTTGGTGACACAAGACCTTGTTAATGTTTAGTTTCAGTGTAATGGATTTATTTGTAAAGAATATTAGATTGCAAACTTGGATTTTAGAAATGAAAATGCATAGATGGTAGCATGCTGATGGCTCGCGATCATTGCGTTACCAAACCAAATAATTAACCAGCTGAAAATACATGAATGATTTTGGGATTAGTGGAACATGGCACTGATTACACTATTTTAAATAAAGTGTCATGCATACTTTAAGCATTCATTAATTATTTTATTGGTCATTACAGTAACAATAATCAATAAAAAAAACCTTAGTGTCGGGAAGCTCTAAGAGGAAGGACAGGAGTGAGCTGCTCATCATATTTGCATTTTATAAACAGAAGGACAAAAGTTCCAAAGATAATGATTTCTTACAGTGTCGCCTTGAATGGCAGAGATAATGTCTGTCGCATGTTGGAGGCACCATTCAACGTTTCAACCTGTAGGGGCTCAATATTTGACATAGACTGAGGTGACAAAACTCTTGGAGTACCTCCTAATACCTTGTTGTACCTCCTTTTGTGTGGCATAGTGTAACAACTCAATGTGGCATGGACTCAAGGAGTAGTTGGATGTCCCCTGTTGAAGTATTGAGCCATGTTGCCTCTGTAGCCATCCGTAATTGCGAAAGTATTGCCAGTACAGGATTTTGTGCACCATCTGACCTCTCCATTATGCCCCATAAATGTTTGATGGGTGGCCAAATCAATCACTCGAATTGTCCAGAATGTTCTTCAAATCAGCTGTGAACAAGTGTGCCAGGTGATATGGCACATTGTCATCTGTGAAAATTCCATCATTGTTTGGAAAGTAAAAGCCGTAAATGGCAGCCAATGGTCTCCCAGTAGCTGAATATAACCATTTCCAATCAATGATCCATTCAGTATGACCAGAGATCTGGTCTATCTCCTGTAAACACAGTCCTCACCATGTGGAGCCAACACCAGCTTGCACAGTGCCTTGTTGACAACTTGGGTCCATGGCTTTGTGGGGTCTGTGCCGACCAGGCCACAGTTTTCCAGTCATATAGGGTCCAACTGATATGGTCACGAGCCCAGGAGAGGCACTACAGGCAATGTTGTGCTGTTAGCGAAGACACTCACATCATTCATTTACTGCCATAGCCCATTAATGCCAAATTTCACTGCACTGTCCTAATGCATATGTTCGTCATACATCCCACATTCATTTCTGCACTTATTTCATGCAATGTTGCATGTCCGCTAGCACTGATAACCCTGCACAAACACCACTGCTTTTGGACATTAAGTGAATGCCATTGGTCACTGTGTTGTCCATGTTGAGAGGTAATGCCTGAAATTTGGAATTCTCAGCACTCTCTTGACAATGTGGGTCCCAGAATACTGAATTCCATGATGATTTCTGAAGCTCCAACTACCTTTCTGCATTCAAAATCTGTTAACTCCTGTTGTGCAGCCTTAATCACATCAGAAATCTTCTAATATGAATCACTTGGCAACAAATGACAGCTCCATGAATGCACTGCCCTTTTGTACCTTGTGTATGCAATATTACTGTCATCTTTATATGTGCATATCGCTATCTCGTGACTTTTGTTGCCTCAGTGTAGAGTAACAATATTGTGATTACATAGTTGCAGTTGATGGAATAGATAAAATAGCTTTGCTATATAATTTTGAAAATAATCAATTATTGACAATCTACTCAATAAGTGGCAGCAGGAGAAAACACACACAAAATGGTTTAACTTATGCAAGTCTTTAGAGCCAGTGGCTCGTTCTTCTGGCAGAAGAGTTGAATGGGAAGGAAGAAGGATGAAGGAAAAGCACTGGAAAGGCTTAGGAAAAGGGGTACAGTTTGTAAAAGTTACCCAGAACCCCTGGTCAGGGAAAACTTACCGGATGTGATGGGAAGGAAAGACTTTCCTTCTCATCCCGTCTGGTAAGTCTCCCCTCACCCAGAGCTCTGGGTGATTTTTCCAAACTGTACCCCCTTTCCTAAACCTTTCCAGTCCTTTTCCTTCAGCCCTCTTCCTTTCCCTTTAACTCTTCTGCTGGAAGAAGGAGCCACTGGCTCTGAAAGCATGCATAAATTAATCCTTTTTGTGTGTGTATTCTCCTGCCGCTCCTTGGTGAGTAGATATTTTTTATCTATTCAGTTACATTATATTTGCTAAATAATTGGTTTGTTTTAAATGAAGTATGATTCATGGTAAACAGTTACAATTGATTTATATGAAAGGACTGATTTATTGTTATCATGACACTTAGGTAAGACATCTGATAATAGACTGCTTAAAGTTTCACAGAAAAATAGTAGCTACAACAAGGTTTTCAGACGTTAACACTTCACATACAATGTTAGAAATGTAATGCAGCATTTACCAGTGAAAACAATACTGACTATGTTACTGTTATTAATTCTCTTAACCCTATGAGCCCCAGTGATTTCTGCCTGAAGCCACTTTTTTTCAAAGTACCAGTTCCCTTTGCATCAGACCAGTGATGCCACTGCGAGACAGAGACTCCTAATGGCACACCGGGATACATTGTCCTTCTAACAACAGTTGGTGCAGTGATTGTAGGAGATTATGACATGCATTTCTTTTTTTTCCCCACATATTGAGGATCTCATTGACAGTGAAGGTAAGTATATCTAACATATTAAACAATGGGAACTCCAGGTTAAAATATCAACAATGCAGGAAAAGATTGATTGCTACTTACTGTAAAGACAACATGCAAAGTTGTAACAGACACAATTAAGACATTTACACATAAGCTTTCAGCCTCAGCCTCAGCCTCAGCCTTCATTACAAAAAGAGAACCCCCCCCCCCCCCACACACACACAATAAAAAAAAAAGCAAGCACACCTCATGCACACATGACCACCAACTCCGGCAGTTCGGCCAAGAATGTAACTATTGTGTGGGATGCAAGCAGCAATCTGGAGGAAGGAGGGTGAGGCGGAGGTGGAGGGGAAGAGGATGGGGAAGGGGGAGGGGTAGCAGTGTATGGGTGGGGAAGAGAGGAGCACTATCTGGCAGCATATGCATGGACTAGAATTCAAACAGGTGTAGCATCAGGAGGTTGTGGGGCAGGGAGGGGGAAAAATGGAGTGAAAAAGGAGAGGAGTGGGGAAAGATGAGTGGGTGAATTGGCAGAGGATGGCAAATGAAGAGAGTGGGAGATGAGAATGTGGAGGAGGTGGTAGGACAGAATGGAATGGAAACTGTTGGGTGAGGGTATGGGGGCAGTATGTTACTGTAAGTTGAGGCTGGGATACTTCCAGGAGTGGGGACCGTGTTGTAAGGATAACCCCATCTATGCAGTTCAGAAAAGCTGGTGATGGAAGGGACGATTCAGGTGGTTTTGGTAGTGAAGTAGCCACTGAATCAAGCATGTTATGTTCTGCTGCTTAGCAATCTATCTTTTCCTACTTTGTTGGTACTGTATACCTAACGTATTGATATATCTGAGTGTGGCCTCAGCAGCCAGAGACTGTGGTCATGTGTGTGTGAGTTGCGGTCACATGAGTACTTTCTATATCTGAGGAAAGCTTTGTTGGACAAAAGCTCATTTTCTGACAGTCCTTTTGTTGTGCCTGTCTGTGACCCAGCATTTGCACTATATGATGAGTAGCAACTATCCCTTTCATAATATTGTAACTTATTGTAACATATATTTGAGTTTGTACTGCTGCTTTTATCAGTATTTTGGAAATGAAACCACTGGGACAGTATGTAGCTGACACAAAATATATTAACCGAGCGAGGTGGCTCAGTGGTTAGCACACTGGACTCGCATTCGGGAGGACGACGGTTCAATCCCGTCTCCAGCTTTCCTGATTTAGGTTTTCCGTGATTTCCCTAAATCGTTTCAGGCAAATGCCGGGATGGTTCATTTGAAAGGGCACGGCCGATTTCCTTCCCAGTCCTTTCCTAATCCGAGCTTGCACTCCGTCTCTAATGACCTCGTTGTTGACGGGACGTTAAACACTAACCAACACCACAAAATATATTAAATATTATGCCCATTTTTGATTGATATTCAGGATTATAATTTGTTTTAGGCATTATGAGCTCATAGAAGTTTCAAGATGTCAGATTTTGTCTAAAATAATGTGAATTTTCATTCAAGTACATCAAACGAAATATGGTTGGTTGAAGACTGTATGTTCCAGTGGTTCCAAAGTGAAACCGCCTCCTTAAAACAACTGATTGTTTACCATTTGCCAACTTCATATTTGTTGCTTACTATGATAATAAAGACCAATTCTGGGATAAAACTATACATTTGTATGCCAAAGTCCAACCACCTCTTCAGAATAATCGATTGTTTACTTTTTGCTAAATTCTTCTTGTATTTGTTGCTTACTATGATGATAAAGGTTAATTTTGTGAAAAATTTAAATTTTTTTCATGGTCTTGGCACTCAACGGATTTGGTAAGGTTATTGATAAATTAATTTATCAAAGAACAGTGTTCAATAAACTTATCATTTAGTGTGCATTTTGCCGGCCGCGGTGGTCTAGCGGTTCTGGCGCTGCAGTCCGGAATCGCGGGACTGCTACGGTCGCAGGTTCGAATCCTGCCTCGGGCATGGGTGTGTGTGATGTCCTTAGGTTAGTTAGGTTTAAGTAGTTCTAAGTTCTAGGGGACTTATGACCTAAGATGTTGAGTCCCATAGTGCTCAGAGCCATTTGAGCCAGTGTGCATTTTATAGTCCATGTTAACACAGCTTAAATTCTCCAGGAAAACTTTCAGTTGATGTAATTAATATATATACTGGAGAAGACCTACCTAACTAAATTAAGATCTTAAAATCTTGAAACCATGAAGACACTGTCAGGCCTCAGTGGTGGTGATCCAGCTACCAGCTTGAGCGGCACCGGGGAATTCCTACTATGGTGGCAGATAGCGAGTTTATACAAAGTACTGGTCAGCACAAGGCAGGCAATTCCATGCTCATTAATGGAACTGTGGTGGACAGGATGTTTGGCCAGCACTAAGAACTGAGACTTCTGTTATTTTTAAAAGTGAAGTAATTCCCACATAGTAAGACTCAATAGCAGTTCAACCACTCATTGTAGAACTAATCTGAGTACACCAAAATCATGACTGCTTCTATTGAAATACTGATATCTGTGATAATTCTAAAGGTGGGTCCACACTGAGCACGCCACGCTGCGCAAAACGGCTGTGCGTGGCTCTGTGCGCTCTGTGTGTACAGCGAACTGCGCTGCGCCGCGTCGTGCCACGCCGCGTAGTTTTCCGGCTGTTGTCGGTACATCAAAGGAAGTGGCACGTTTGTGCGCGCTCAGTTTAGACGGGGCTTCAGCTTGCTCCATCTTCAGACCATTCGCACACTCCAACTGGAACACAGTGCACGCCTCGGAGCAGCGCGACGGGGCGCAGACGGCGCTCTCCTCTCTGCTACAGCTGTGTGCGGGGTGCAGCAGCGCGGTGCAGCATGGCGCGGCGTGCTCAATGTGGACCCGCCTTAATAAGACAGAAGCAAGCTTTTGAATGTAGTCAAATCAGTTGAGAATTTATATAAAGTATAACCAGAAGTAGGCACTATGTTTGATCATGACAGACATTGTATCGGACTATAGCATTGCAGTCTAGCTTTTTGTTGTGACTTCTACACAGCCAGAATCAATCTAGTATTAAGTTATAACATAGATTTAGTGCATACCGGGGTTAGATCACTATGTCTCCCTCATGAACACAATCAGTGAATCCAGCACGATACTTACATCATCACTCATCCCATACTCTAGTTGTTAATAGTTTCTTAAATACCACACTGTGTGGAAGCACTTTTAATAATTTTGTAGGAAATTATTGAATGTAACTTACGTCATTTGGTATCTCTAAAACCAGAAAGAACTGAACTTTTTATAGCTGCAAATACTTTCATTGTAATAGTGTGAGGCAAAATGTGGTGGTCCATTTATTCAGCATTTAGTTTTATTAAGCATTCCATTTTATTAAGCATCAGATTTAAGAAAGACTGTAAGTTGGAAGGGAGACAGACTGCAGACCATTGGCATGGACGTATATGCTGAGCAGCACTGGTGAGGTGTCTGGAGACCAGTTGGCAGCCAGTGGGATGGCATAGAAAAAGAGAGTTGATATTAAATGAGGGAAGATTTGGTTATATTCAGGGATTCATAAAAACAGTTTCCAAATGATGGTTTAACTTGGGCAGCATGCAGTCACACTAGACACTTTTACAATTGTTGGGACTCTGAAAATATTCATGTCATGTGGGACTTATTCAAAATTCAGCAGTTGAATTGTGTTGCTGGGTTGAGCCCTATGAACAGTTAGTATGGGGTGGGGATGTAATTCTTCAGTCATTCCCTGCAATCTTTTGGCATTTTGAGGTGTCACATATTCTGCTGGATATCAGCATTGTTCTTGCATGATATTTCAGCAACATGACTCATTATCTTTGCCAGGTACTACCTAAGACTGCTCGTCAAGTGGAACCGGTCGAGTATTTATACCTATGCTCTTCCCCCTCCATCATCAATTTCAGGCATTCTGTTTGCAGTCAGATCGTGCTAGCAGCATCCTTAGGTATTCCCTCTTTAGTCCGGAGCAAGTGTGGGCTGGCATTCCGTTTTAACTCCACTGTGGTTACAGGTGTTCTCAACCCAGTCTGCTTGCATTAGAAACATTCTTTGGCATTCCCTCTTCAGTCTGGTGTACCAGGCTGAGCACTAGTGTTTCATCTTAGAACCTATGCAACCACCTGTGCACTAGCATATTGGAGAATACGATACATTTTCATATTAAAGCACTATAGCAAACTTCA
This sequence comes from Schistocerca nitens, assembly GCF_023898315.1. Lineage (NCBI taxonomy): Eukaryota > Metazoa > Arthropoda > Insecta > Orthoptera > Acrididae > Schistocerca > Schistocerca nitens. The sequence goes on from NC_064618.1 coordinate 793,515,657, forward strand.
CTGTGTGATTTATTTTATTATTAATCATTTAAATAATTTATATAGGACCACCACCTTTAATTATTTCAAAAAGCTACTGAATGCATTAAGCTGTCATTTTGTTTGAAATCTTCTTTGTTGACTACATAATTTAACTATGGCATCACCTGATATCATTTATTTTACTTAATACAACCAGTTGCACTTTATGTCATTTATTATTTGCAGTTACTAGTCAAAGTCTGGTCAATGAGGCTGTCTGATCCTTGGTAACTGACATATATATTAGGGGAGTCAGATGATTGGTGGAGGCCTTCTGCAAGGTAGTCACTGAGATCCATAAGAACAGTAGTGGAACCTTTGTCTGCAGGTATGATGATTAGGTGAGGATTTGTTTTGAGGTTATGTATGGCTGTTCTTTCTTCCACTGAAAGGTGGGTGTGCTGAGAAGGGACCCAGGGAAGGATGGTGAGGTTAAGTTTGAGGTAAGGAATTCCTGGAAGATGGGCGGGGGGGGGGGGGGGGGGGGGGGGGGGGGGGGGGAAGGATCATGGTTGGATGGTAGTATGAACTGGAAAAGGCAGGGCTCAGTGTTGTAATTAGGGTGGTTTTGGTTGGAGGGATTGGTGGCAAAGAAGTACTTCCATTGCAAGGATTGGGAGAAGGTGAGTAGGTCTTTGACATTCCAGCATGGCTAAATTTGCTTGTAGGGCTAAAGATAAGACCTTTGGATAGGACTGAAACTTCTGTGGAGGCAAGGGTTTTGGTAGAAAGGCTAACAACAGTGTTACAGGAATGTTTAGGTTCTGGATTTGGTGGAGAGTTGGTATGGTGTTTTGGGGGATGTGGTAAGTTGAGAAGGTCAGCTAGGCAGGGTTTAGTGGCTATGAGGGGTGGACGACGAGGAACACTGAGGGTACAATAGGGGTTGGATAGTGTTGGCCTATGGCAGCAGTAGGATGTTAGAAGGTTGGTTATGGAGGCAGTGTCTGGAACACTCCTCCAGGTGCTGGAGAGAAAGGGATTCAATTTCAGAGATGTGATGTATAAAATACATTAAATATATCTGTGTCATCATATGTAGGAATCTTTTTTAAACATCATCTACAAAGCATCACTTCGTGTTTAGTATGTGGTGATTTAATTTACCAAAGTTCATAATGAATGAATTCATAGCCACAATCAATCTTGTAACTAATGTCTGCAACATGTACTGTGTAAATGCCCCTGCAGGGCAATTTTACAGAGTTTTGAATATACAATTTAAATCAATAATGACAGTGTGCCCAGTATCTCAAGACCATCAAGTTAGGCACATGGCACACAGAATGGTTAGTCATGCCCCTGGGCCACTGTGCCGGTTGTGCATCACATGAAGAAAACTTCATCATCTATCACTATGCCACAAGTGGACAGCACATAGCTAAGTTCATCTCAGGTAAGTGTGAGGTTCTTCATACAGCTTTCATTGACATTTTAGTTTTTGTGGTCCATTTCAACTTTTCCTAATACAATACTTATTTGACTGTGCCTTAACCTTTCACCATGTGTGTTCATCAGTGTCCCATATCTTAGTTGTGTATTCACTAAAACAATAACCTCTCAGAAACTGAATTCTCTATATCACAGTTCATCATTACATATTATTTACAGTATGTGCTTTCATGTTATCTCCACAGACCTCAGTTGTTTCTAGTAAAGCAAAACACAGGTATAAGTGTTTATAGATGTAATTGTATGCATCATTTTATAGTATTTATATTCATTTTCCATTAGAGAAATAAGTTTACAGTCAGTAAAATAGTTTTCTTGTAACACTCTGGCCTGATTTCTTAAAGCCTTAGCATTCTCACTGAACCAACATGTATGTAGACTTGGAAATTATGATCTGTTCGTAGGACAAAAATAACCTGTTTTTGTGGATCAAGTTAAAACCGCACACGAAAATTGGCAAACCATAGAGAAAGAACAAAAAACATGCTCAAATCTGAGCAGAACTCTTACTTACAACTTGACATGCCAGGACAAATGTAATGATTCAGATCCCACTTACATGGTTTGGTTGATGTTTCTATTCACATGGCTTTGAATATTTTTGATACCAAAACAGTTTTCCATACTTACCAAATGGCAATATGACATGTTATGAACCTGCAAATAATTGTTAATGGGGATGTGCCTTTCTTGTGCTAATCTTTCATTTTATTTGTACTGAAAGTACAGGAAAAAATACGTAAAGAAATATTACTTACAGCTAAATACTTGACATTACTGTTTACACAATGAGGAGTATAGCCATATGCTCTTATACGAACAAATGTGTGCCTATTCTTTACGGAACTCTAAGATACACATCTCAGCAGGATAGCATCACAAAATGTAGTTGTCTCTTTTCATCCTAGTATACTGTAAATTTTTTTTTCAGTCTTGTGACTGGTCTGATGCAGCCTGCCATGAACTCCTCTCTGTGCCACATTTTCCACCTCAGAGTAGTACCTGCAACCTCTGTCCTCAGTTATTTGCTGGATAGATATTCCAATATCTATCTTCTCTACAGTTTTTACCCTCTACAGTTCTCTCTAGTTCTGTGGAAGTTATTCTGTGATGTCTTAACAGATGTCTTACCATCCTGTCCCTTCCTCTTGCCAGTGTTTTCCATACAGCCCTTTTCTTGCCAAGTATCAGGAGAACCTCTTCATTCCTCAACACATCAGTCCACCTTATTTTCAACATTCATCTGTAGCATCACTTCTCTTCCTTTCCAGTTTTCCCACAGTCCTTGTTTCACTACTGTACAATACTGTGCTCCAAACGTATGTTCCCAGGAATTTCTTCCTCAAATTAAGGCCTATGTTTGATACTAGTAGACTTCTCTTGGCCAGGAATGCCCTTTTTGCCATTGTTAGTCTGTTTTTTATGTCCTTCTTGCTCCTTCCATCATGGGTGGTGTTGCTGCATATGTATCAGAATTTCTCAACTTCATCTACTTTGTGATCACCAATCCTGATGTTCACATTTCTGATACTTCTCATTATTTCATCTTTCTTTGATGTACTCTCAATCCATATTCTGTAGTCAATAGACTGTTCATTCCATTGAGCAAATCCTGTAATTCTTCTTCACTTTCAGTGACAATAGCAGTGTCATAGCAAATCTTATCATTGATATCCTTTCACTTTGAATTTTAATTCCACTCTTGAACCTTTCTTTTATTTTTGTCATTGCTTCTTTGGTGTATAGATTGAACAGTAGGAGTGAAAGCCTACATCCCTGTCTTACACCCTTTTGAATCTGACCACTTTGTTCTTGGTCTTCCAGTTTTATTGTTTCCTCCTGGCTCTTGTACATATTGTATATTACCCATTTTTCCCTATAGCTTAGCTCTCTTTTTCTCAGAATCTTGAATATCTTGCACCATTTGACATTGCCAAACACTTTTTCCAATTTGACAGATCCTACGAACGTGTCTTAATTTTTTTTAGTCTTGCTTCAATTATCAACTGCAAAGTCAGAATTGCATCTCTGATGCCTTTGCCTTTCCTGAATCCAAACTGATGAGCATCTAACACATCCTCAGTATATTATTTGTGTCAGCAACTTGGATGCACAAGATGGTAAGCTGATTGCACACTAGTTCTTGCACTGTCACTCTTGCTATCTTTTTCTGAAACTCATATTGTACATCTCCAGACTCATAAGTTTACATATCAACATGAACAGCTGTTTTGTTGCCACTTCCCCCAATGATTTTAGAAATTCTGATGGAATGTTACATATCCCCTATGCTCTTAATATTTTCACCCTTGTTTTTAATTTCACCAAAGGTTGGTTTGTCTCTTCTATATGCTGAATCAGTCCTTGCAACAATCTTTTTTTTGTTTTTTTTTCTTCTGCATGAAAATGCAGCTATTTCACTTTAACTTCCCTGTACTTCCTGTATATTTCATTCCTAAGTAACTTGTATGTTGATGTTCGGAAGAAACAGAATGCCTTGAACAACTAGAGATAGGGTGCTCATATTCACAGGACATGTACATTGAAAGTCATTAAAAGTATGTCTGAAGAAATGATTAGCATTTCAGACACCTCGGTTCAGCATGTGTCTTGTTGCCTAGTAGCACGGGGTCCACCGTAGGCTCTGATGAACTTGTTCCACGCATGATGGCATCAACATGTATGAGCCACAAATGGTATGTCCTGTGGTATAGCTATCCATGCTGCATTCGCCTGATTCAAAAGTTCATCTGTGATGGTTGGCATTGGGTCACAGCACTACACCAGTAATTTCTCAGTTTCCCACACATTTTCGATTGGTGATAAGTCTCATGATCTGTTGGGCCAGGGCAAAAGGCTGACATCCTGTAACGCCAAGAAGGCATGTATTTGTGCAGTAACATGTGGTCATGCATTGTCTTGTTGAGAAATGGTGTCTGGGGTGTAGTGCAGGAAGGGTATGGTTACGAGTAGCAGGGTGTCATTCAGGTAGGTCACATTGGTCACATTGCCCTGGACATGCACCAACTGTGATTTGTGGCTGTGCCTAATGGCACACCACACCATAAGGCCTCAAACTGGTGCTGTATGTCTTGTACGAATATAGTCACTGTGATACCGCTCCCCTTGTCTGTGGCAAACCAAAATGCAGCCATCATTTTCAAACAAACAGAACCTGGATTTGTTCGAAAACACTGCCTGATGTCATTTTTGTCCTGTGTCATCACTCCATGCACCATTGCTGTCTAGCATGTTTCTGCACATTCATCATACGAGGGTCAGTCAAAAAGTAATGCCTCCTATTTTTTTTTCTACGTTTAATTGTCAGGAAATTTAAATGCAATTACATAGGTTGAAAACCACAACATTGAGGATCATTTTGTCATTTTTCAATGTAATCTCCGCCCATCTCTACAGTTTTGGTCCATCTTTGAACAAGGGCATGTATCCCAGCACGGTAAAAATCACAGCTCTGCTTCCTAAGCCATTGACGCACGGATGTTTTGACGGCCTCCTCATCTTCAAAATGAATCCCACGATGAGCTTCTTTTAGTGGCCCGAACAGATGGAAGTCTGATGGTGCCAGGTCAGGGCTGTATGGGGGATGAGGCAAAACTTCCCATCCAATTTTGACAATCTCGTCAGAGGTGTGACGACTGGTGTGTGGTCTTGCATTGTCATGCAAAAGAAGAACATCTGCCATTGATTTTGTTGGGCGAACTCGCTGAAGACGTGCTTTAAGTTTTTTGAGGGTTGTGACGTATTGAACAGAATTTATTGTGCATCCCTGCTCCAAAAAATCAACCAGAATCACACCCTCTGTATCCCAGAAAACTGTTGCCATAACTTTCCCTGCCGATCGCACAGTTTTGAATTTTTTCTTCCTCGGCGAGCTTGTGTGACGCCACTCCATTGACTGCCTCTTTGATTCGGGTTCAAAAAAATGCACCCATGTTTTGTCCCCGGTCACAATTTTTTTCAGAAACTCATCTCCCTCCAAACGGAAGCGCTGCAAGTGTTGGGAGGCTATTGTTTTCCTTGCCTCTTTATTCTGATCGGTTAACATTCTTGGAACCCACCGTGCACAAACTTTTGAGTACCCCAATTGTTTAATAATCGTGATCACACTGCCTTTACTAAGAGAAATAATGCGACACACTTCATCTGCAGTCACCCGACGGTCACCACGAATGATGTCATCAACTTGCTGAATGTTGTGTGGAGTCACTGCACTCACCGGCCTGCCGCTCCGCTTTTCGTCAGTCAACGGTGTTTGCCCTTCAGCTTCCTTACAACGACGAACCCATCGTCTAACAGTGCTGACATCCACTGTCACAACACCATACACCTTCTTCAGTCTTTCATGAATGCGTATGGGCGTTTCACCTTCTGCATTCAAGAATTCAATCACACAACGCTGTCTCAAACGAACATCGATGTCGGCCATCTTACAAACTTATGCTGTGCTGCCACCTGTTGACACAGAAAGTTACTACTGCAGTGGATTGCAGAAGAAGGTTTGAGTAATGGCACCAAATTCAAATTTTTCACTTAACTTAATTTCTTTAAGTAGAAAAAAAATGGGAGGCATTACTTTTTGACCGACCCTCGTAGTTAGGCGGACAAGTGGATGACATGCCTGTAACCCATGCCATAATAAACGGCAATGTACAGTCATCCCTGATGGTGCACAGTGTGCTACACTGTTGCACTGTTGTGCCAGAGCTGAGGAGGAAACATATCTGTCCTACAGTGCCATTCGGATGAGGTGTCTGTGTTCTCAGGGGATTGTCTGGGTGGAGCAACCTGACCCATCTCATCCTGTTCTATGGCCTTCTGTGAACCCTTCTGCACTACTGAAACGCTTCATCCCACACAAGCAGCAATTTCCTGGATGGATGCATCATGTTCCCTCATGCCAGTAATGCACCCTCTTCCAAACTCTCTGATCTGACAGTACAGATAGTGCATACGTCTGCAAGGCATCCTGCACATCTCCTCAAGTCACACTGATCCATTACCTTCAGTTTATAGTGACAACAAGAGCTGCAGGCACATTTCACCAGTAGGTGGTGTTGCACTGCAATATCGATCTTGATCTTGAACCCATAGGGATGGTTCAAATGCTAATCATTTCTGTAGAACATATGGCCGAGCGGTTCTAAGTGCTACAGTCTGGAACCACGAGACTGCTACGGTCGCAGGTTCAAATCCTGCCTCGGGCATGGATGTTTGTGATGTCCTTAGGTTAGTTAGGTTTAAGTAGTTCTAAGTTCTAGGGGACTGATGACCTCAGAAGTTAAGTCCCATAGTGTTCAGAGCCATTTGAACCATTCTGTAGAACATACTAATGTACATGTCCTGTGAATATGAACCTCCTATCTTTAGTCATTCAAGGTGTTCTGTTTTTTCTGACCATAAGTATTTTTCTGTATTCCTGAATTTCCCTGAAAATTTTTGTACTTTCTTCTTCCTCTGATCAGCTGAATAATTTCTTCTGTTACCTGTGGTTTCTTTACCGTCATCTTGTTTCTACCGATGTTGTTTTCCAACTTCTGTGATTTCCCTTTTCAGAGCTGTCCATTCCTCTTCAACTGAATTGCCTCTTGAACTATTCACTGTCACTTTAGCTACAGTCTTCAGTCATATCTGTTCATTCCTTAGCATTTCTGTATCCCACTTCTTTGTGTACTGATTCTACCTGACTAAACTCTTAATCTCCTGATGGTCTCAACCAGAGGCTTCGTCCACTCTGTGACGGTCTTGGCTGCAGATTTCTAGACTTGCACTATTGGGTGGAGAATCGTAGGATCCCCTAGATAGGTCAGGGGTGCACTACACAAAGGAAGTGGCTACTCGGGTAGCAGAGTACTTGTTGCATGCACATGGGGGTTTTTTAGGCTAGGCGGTAGTGCGAGGTGTCCTGGTGAACATTCACCAGTCAACGTGCAGGCAGGGAAATCAGGATGCGCTCAGTGTAAAGACACTTCAGCTATCAAGATATCAGCAGTAAATTTTCAGAGTGTTCGGAATAAAGTTCCTGAATTTACTGCCTGCCAGGAAGCGTGTGGCACGCAAATTATTCTCGGGACTGAGACCTGGCTGAACCCTGAGATAGGAAGTTCTGAAGCATTTAGTGAGGGTTGGAATGTGTATCGGAAAGACAGATTAGACACCGTAGGAGGTGGTGTCTTCATTGCAGTTGACTGAGGTCAAAGTAGAGTGTGATTGTGAAGTTATCTGGACATGTTTAACAGGACTAAAAGAAATAAAGTTAATTGTTGGGTGTTATTACCAGCCACCAGGTTCCACCGTGACAGTTCTAGAATCATTCAAGCAAAGTCTACACTCTGTATTGCAGAAGTACCCAGATCATGCTATATTAGTCGGAGGCGACTTCAACCTACCTAGTATAGACTGGGATGTCTATGGATTCATTACAGGTGGTACAGACAAGCCATTGTGTGAATTACTTTTGAACACATTATCCGAAAACTGTCTTGAGCAGCTGAATCGACAGCCAACACGTAATGGAAATATTTTAGAACTGGTAGCCATGAACAGACCAGACCTCATCGACGGTGTCAGTGTTGAGACAGGGATTAGTGATCATGATGTTGTCATTACGACTATGGTTACGAAAGTTAAAAAGTCGGTCAAGAAGGCTAGGAGAGTATTCTTACTAGAAAGAGCAGATAAGCAGTTGTTAGCATCCCACTTAGTAAATGAATCAACTTCATTTACTTCCGGTACGATGGACGTGGAAGAATTATGGGCAAATTTTAAACACATCATAAATCATGCATTGGAGAAGTATGTGCCGAAAAAGTGGGTTACGCATGGAAAAGACCCACCATGGTTTAACAGCACAATTAGGAGAATGCTCAGGAAGCAAAGAAAGTTGCACTCGCGGTACAAGAAAGATCGGGAGAATGAGGACAGGCAAAAGTTAGTAGAGATTCATGCTGCTGTAAAAAGGGTGATGCGTGAAGCATACAACCACTACCACCATCATACCTTAGCAAAAGATCTTGCTGAAAACCCAAGGAAATTCTGGTCTTACGTAAAATCAGTAAGCGGGTCGAAGGCTTCCATCCAGTCACTCACTGATCAGTCTGGCCTGGCAATGGAAGACAGCAAAATGAAAGCTGAAATTTTAAATTTAGCATTTGAGAAATCTTTCATGCCGGAGGATCATACAAACATACCGCCGTTTGAGTCTCGTACAGATTCACATATGGAGGACGTAGTGATAGACATCCCTGGGGTTGTGAAGCAGCTGAATGGGTTGAAAATAAATAAATCGCCAGGTCCTGATGAGATTCCAATTCGGTTTTACAGAGAGTACCCTACTGCATTGGCTCCTTACTTAGCTTGCATTTATCGCGAATTTCAGCCCAACATAAAGTCCCGAGTGACTGGAAAAAAGCACAGGTGATGCCTGTATATAAGAAGGGTAGAAGGATGGATCCTCAAAATTACAGACCAATATCCTTAACTCAGTTTGTTGCAGGATTCTCAAACATATTCTCAGTTCAAATATAATGAATTTCCTTGAGATAGAGAAGTTTGCTGTCCATGCATCAGCACAGCTTTAGAAAGCATCGCTCCTGTGAAATGCAACTCTCCCTTTTTTCACCTGCTATCTTGCGAACCATGGATGAAGGGTATCAGACGGATGCCATATTCCTTAACTTCCGTAAAGCGTTTGACTTGATGCCCCACTGCAGACTCCTAACTAAGGTACGAGCATATGGGATTGGTTACCAAATATGTGAGTGGCTCAAAGACTTCTTAAGTATTAGAACCCAGTACGTGGTCCTCAATGGTGAGTGTTCATCGGAGGTGATGGTATCATCTGGAGTGCCCCAGGGAAGTGTGGGAGGTCCGCTGTTGTTTTCTATCTACATAAATGATCTTTCGGATAGGGTGGATAGCAATGTGCAGCTGTTTGCTGATGATGCTGTGGTGTACGGGAAGGTGTCGTCGTTGAGTGACTGTAGGAGGATACAAGATGACTTGGACAGGATTTGTGATTGGTGTAAAGAATGGCAGCTAACTCTAAATATAGATAAATGTTAATTAATGCAGATGAATAGGAAAAATAATTCTGTAATGTTTGAATACTCCATTAGTAGTGTAGCGCTTCACACAGTCACGTCGATTAAATATTTGGGCATAACATTGCAGAGTGATATGAAATGGGACAAGCATGTAATGGCAGTTGTGGGGAAGGCGGATAGTCATCTACAGTTCATTGGTAGAATTTTGGGAAGATGTGGTTCATCTGTAGGGGAGACCGCTTATAAAACACTAATACAACCTATTATTGAGTACTGCTCGAGCGTTTGGGATTGCTATCAGGTCAGATTGAGGGAGGACATAGAAGCAATTCAGAGGCGGGCTGCTAGATTTGTTACTGGTAGGTTTGATCATAATGTGAGTGTTACAGAAATGCTTCAGGAACTCGGGTGGGAGTCTCTGGAGGAAAGGAGGCATTCTTTTTGTGAATCGCTACTGAGGAAATTTAGAGAACTAGCATTTGAGGCTGACTGCAGTACAATTTTACTGCCGCGAACTTATATTTCGTGGAAAGACCACAAAGATAAGGTAAGAGAGATTAGGGCACGTACAGGGGTATATAGGGAGTCATTTTTCCCTCGTTCTGTTTGGGAGTGGAACAGGGAGAGAAGATGCTAGTTGTGGTATGAGGTACCCTCTGCCACGCACCATATGGTGGATTGCAGATTATGTATGTAGATGTAGATGTAGATCTCTAGCCTGCTCTTCATTACTACTAACTTGTGATCTGAGTCTATATCTGCTACTGTGTATGCCTTACAGCCAATTATCTGATTTCGGAATCTATGCCTGACCTTGATGTAATCTAACTGAAATATTTCCATATCTCCCCTGCCTTTTCAAGTATACCTCAAGTATACCCCCTCCTCTTGTGATTCTTGAACAGAGTATTTTCTATTAGTAGCTGATATTTGTTGCAAAACTCAATTAGTTTTCTCTTCTATCATTCCTAGTACCAAACCCAGACTTTCCTGTAACCCTGTCTTCTACTTCTTCCCCTACAACTGCATTCCAGATTTTCATCTCCCTTTATGTTCTGAATTACATGTTCAGTATTTTCATATACTTCCTCTCTCTTCATCTTCAGATTTCGATGTCAACATGTACACCTGAACTATTGTTGTCAGTGTTGGTTTGCTGTCAATTCTGATGAGAGCAACCCCATCACTGGACAGTTCACAGTAACTCACTCTAAGCCATCCCTTCTTATATATAACAAATCCTATTCACATTACACCATTTTCTGCTGCTGTTGATATTACCCTATACTCTTCTGACCAGAAATCCTTGTCTTCTTTCCATTTCACTTCACCGGTGCCCACTATATTTAGATTGTGCCTTAAAATTTCCCTTTTCAAATTTTCTAGCTTCCCTACCACATTCAGACTTCTGACGTTCCATGCCCCGACTTGTAGAACATTAGACTTTCGTTGGTTACTCAATCTTTTTCTTATGGTCATCGACGCCTTGGCAGTCCCCTCCCGGAGATCCGAATGGGGAACTATTCCAGAATCTTTTGCCAATAGTGAGATCACCATGACATTTTTTCAATTACAGGCCACAAGCCCTGTGGATATGCATTATGTGTCTTTAATGCAGAGGTTTCCATTGGCATCTACATCCTTGTGCCATTGAGAATTGCTGATTCTTCCAGCTTTAGGGGCAGTTTTCCAACCCAAGGGCAAAAGAGTGTCCTGAACCTCAGTCTGCTCCTTTGCTCTCTTTGACATGGCCATGGGCTGAATGAAGGAGACCTCTTATGCCAGAAGTCTTGTGCTGCCATACGGTGTATGTACTAATACTAAAATGTCTTTTGGACTCGGATTTGTAATGTGCACTATATACATACGTATTTCAAGTTGTGTTCAAGTAACGCAGGCAGTGTAGGTTTTAGTAATCAGTCCATTTGCGATATACAACTAGTGTAGGTGACTTTGTAAATACTAATAGTCTTAGTTTTCCATCAGTAACAGATACCTAAGTATCACCCAAATGTATGCTATGCCTGCATATTGCTCCAAAGTTTCTACAAACATTACTTATTAAGTTAGTTGCTAAATCACATTTAATGATTTATGTTTATACAAATGCTTAATTTATGTAAAAACAAGGATGATGTGACTTACCGAACGAAAGCGCTGGCAGGTCGATAGACACACAAACAAACACAAACACACACAAAATTCAAGCTTTCGCAACAAACTGTTGCCTCATCAGGAAAGAGGGGAAGGAGAGGGAAAGACGAAAGGATGTGGGTTTTAAGGGAGAGGGTAAGGAGTCATTCCAATCCCGGGAGCGGAAAGACTTACCTTAGGGGGAAAAAAGGACAGGTATACACTCGCACACACACACATATCCATCCACACATATACAGACACAAGCAGACATATTTAAAGACAAATATATCTGCTGTGTCTGTATATGTGTGGATGGATATGTGCGTGTGTGCGAGTGTATACCTGTCCTTTTTTCCCCCTAAGGTAAGTCTTTCCGCTCCCGGGATTGGAATGACTCCTTACCCTCTCCCTTAAAACCCACATCCTCTCGTCTTTCCCTCTCCTTCCCCTCTTTCCTGATGAGGCAACAGTTTGTTGCGAAAGCTTGAATTTTGTGTGTGTTTGTGTGTCTATCGACCTGCCAGCGCTTTCGTTCGGTAAGTCACATCATCTTTGTTTTTACATATATTTTTCCCACGTGGAATGTTTCCCTCTATTATATCAAATGCTTAATTTTATGCATATAATAGAGGGAAACATTCCACATGGGAAAAATATATCTAAAAAAAAGGTGCTGTAACTTACCAAATGAAAGTGTTGGTATGTTGATAGAGACAATAACAAACACACACACAAATTTCAAGCTTTCACAACCCATGGTTGCTTCATCAGGAAAGAGGGAAGGAGAGGGAAAGATGAAAGGGTGTGGGTTTTAAGGGAGAAGGTTAGGAGTCATTCCAATCCCGGGAGCGGAAAGACTTACCTTAGGGGGAAAAAGGGACAGGTGCGCGCGCGCACACACACACACACACACACACACACATATATATATATATATATATACACACAAGCAGACTTATGTCAATTGGAACCATGAGATCCTAAAATATGACAATTTCAGTTCCAAGAATCAGGCTCTACACATGAAGAATTGGAGCCAATTACGAGAAAAGAAGATAAGTAAAAAGTTTATTGTAAATCTTACTCTTCTTGGAACTTAATAAGAGAGTTAACCATAAAGACAGTGACAATCAACAAATGATGTGAAAGAGGGGTAGATTTCAAGTGGTGAAGTCCTCTGGGATCAGTTGACTAATAATTAAGTTTTGTCTGTTGCAGAAGAAGGGATAGTGATTTGTGTCATTTGCAGTTTATGTATGAATGGATTTCCAATCACACAAAGAATTAAGACCGAGGGCTGCCCAACAAAGTAGACTGTATCAACAGCGATGGTGTACTACCAACAATGACAGACTGGATCAAATGAAAGAGGACTTTAAAACTACAATCAGGGACATCATAAAAGAAAGATAAGTACAAACTATTTGTGAAGTTAATTTGTTTGTGGACTTGTGTGTTTGTTAACAAAATGAATAGAGATGACAGTAGGAGCAAGGTAGAAGTGAAAGCTGTTGGATCCAGTCAGGACATGTATGAGCTGAGTGAAATTGTAGTCAGCAAAGAAACAATAAAAACTGATATTTTGCAGTTAATTTTGGTGAAGATAGAGGAAATGGAAACAGATAACAACAGTCAATTGGAAAGGGTACAAGATCAAAGGGATTAACTTAGTAGTCAAGTTTCAGAGCAAAAAATGGGTTGTCTGAGGGGTTAAAAAGTGTGAATGAAAAAGTTGATGTATTAGAACATAAATTTTTTGTTTTAGAAAATGAGTTCATAGTTGAGTCAGCAAGACAACTAAAAAATGTTGATGATGTCAGAGTTGAACAGAAGGCTGTAGCAGAAAAAACAGAACAAAACATCACCAGTTTAAACCAAAAAAATTTAAATATTGAAAACAATATGCAAACTAATGTAACTTTCTAAGATCAAAAATTTTCAGCATTTCAAGAAATTCAAGTGAACCAAAGTGTATGTGCAAACAATGGTATTGTGTGGTCCAACACTCCAATCAAAAGTTTTCCATCAGACAATTTACATTCAGTGGACTGCACCACTGTAGAGCTAATTTTGTGTCAGGCAAGAATAACAATCAAAGAATTGAATTTGTTAAAAGATGTCTTGAAGGCGAAGCTCTATCATGGGTAAATTTAAATTTAAGTCAGTGGAAAACATATCAGAGTTTCAAGAAAAGTTTCTTAAATAAATTTTGGTCGGAGGCTGAACAGGGGAGAATCAAAGCTGAGTTCTTGAATGGTCCTAATTATAGGAATAGAGAAGGTACTTTGAAAGAGTTTTGTATGACGCAACTTAAAAAATTAACACACCTTGACAAACCATTTGACGAAATGACCTTGATTGATGCACTTGATAGAGATTACCAGAAAAGTTGCAGTGGGATTTAGTACATGGACCTGACGATTGTCTTGAATGATCTTTACAATATCTTGATAGGCTAGGTAGGGCAGTAGAAAGAAGTATGCACCATAATAATCAGAATGATAGAAATCACAATGGGAATAATTACAGAAACAGAGATAATGATAACTTCTATCAGAATCAAAGTGTCAATAGAGAGAGAAATTTTGAACATCAGTAGTGGAATTTTAATAGTAAAAACAATCATAGAAGTAACTACTTGGGAAATGGCCAATCGCCTCAATGAAGGTCCACAGTTTTGGGGTGAGGAAACACAACAAGGACAGGAACCCCAAGTTCACTTGGAATTAGATAATAATAACAGTCTTAATGATAAGGCACATGTATCTGAAATTGAACAGAAGGAACATCAGATTTCTCATTTATGTTTTGATCAAAAGTTTTGGGATACTATGTTTAATTATGGTGATGTAGGTACTAATCACAAACCAGGATGTGAGAGTAGTGGGAATTTTGGTTTAGTATGAACTAATGAATTCCTCTCTTGGTCAAAAAATTGCGTTATTGATGTATGTAAATCAGGTGATGACTCTATTGGATTTGAACTAGGTGGAATTTTTTATGTAGATGTGAATGAGAACTGTGAAATAACTGAGGCTGGTAAGTCTGAGACTGGTGACTCATTGCAAATGAATGTAGGTGAGGTAAGTGACTTTGATGGAGATGAGACTTGCATTGTTAGTGATGTTCTTGATGAGGTAATTTTGGAGGAAGATGATGATGATGAGTATCAGGTATTTGTGGAGTTAGAAAAATAATGAAGTTTCAGAGTTATCTGTGAATGAGGTTGACAATTCAGGTAAGGTAAGTGATGTATGTGATATTATAAGTGAGAGTCATGGAATACCAGTCCAGCCAAAACAGTTTTTCATTAATGTCATGCAGAGTAATGATCCAAACAGTAAAAGTGAGTTATACGTAAGCCTAGAGAACAAAGGTGCAAACTTTTTGAAGTTTGTTTGGGACCAGATTGATGAGATAACATAGATAAATGAGCATTTGGAATAAGTTAACCGTGGTTAGTCAAAATTTGTATCCTAATTGGTGGAATGAAGTGAAAGAGGATCTAAGCATGAAGTGTAATTTTGACAGTAATGTGTTTTGTGTTCCTTCTGTATCAAATGATGTTAGTTCTGCTGTGGAATCCATGTAACGCTATGATACCAGTAAAATTGATAAAACCCAGTAAAGACAGTGTGAATGTAGAATTTGATGAAACTGAAAGTGATCTTTTACATGAAGTGTCTAACAACAGAGGAGATGATTCAGATTTTGGGTGTCCTTACATTAAAATTAAGATTGATCAGTGGGAAGGTAACTGTTTGATTGACACAGGTAGCCCAATTTGTGGTATATCTGAACAATTTAGAGACAAGGTTAAGTATAGTAAGAGTTTCATGGAAATGTCCATTGTCCATGTAAAGATAAGAGGAGCTACTGGTAAGCAAAGCAAATTTGTAATATCTTAGATACTGTTAACTTTTAGTATATAGTACTAGACTTACGGACATGGATGCTTAATGATTCCTAGTCTGGAAGAAAATATACACGGTGTTTGCAGATTCATACGACTATATAATTGTGTTTTGTTTGTCAGGAATGTAGTATGTAAGATTGTGTGGTTTCTAAAGTTCTGTCTTATGTATTGACTGAGTTTAAATCCATGACTCACTATGCTTGGAGGTTCATACAACTCTATAAATATGTCTTGTACTAGATTTGTGCTTTATCACCTTACTAGTTCATTTTTCCAATGCATATGGCTCTGTTTATTAACCCTTTAACTGCTCTGGACGTGTTAATGCACGCGCTTTTGTACCTGTCCCTGTGTGCTCTAAATGTGTTTATGCATGCCACCAGTCCTTCTACCTGGTACTCTGAACATGTCTACACATTGACACGTTCAGAGTACCAGGTAGAAGGACTGGTGGTGCGCGTAAACACGTTCAGAGCACACAGGGACAGGTACAAAGGTATGTGTGTTAACACGTCCAGAGCAGTAAAAGGGTTTAAGTTTCATATGTGAACACTTTTTACTCCTATCTGATGTAAATACTATATACTTGTTTTTGCAGTATATAATTAGGCAGAGTATATGCTGTGTGATGTGAGGAAGGTATTAAACAGCATATTTAGTACACAGAACAATGATTCAGGATTTGATGTGAATGCTAGACAGGAAGTAACCTATCTGTTGGAGCACTTGGTGAGAACTCTAGGGAGGAAACTCAAAGATGTGGATGGATCCACTCCCATGCTGCTGTATGTCTGTACCCTGCTGGACCATTCGACTTACAAGAGATCATAGGTGCTGGGTAATGTACTCAAGCATCTGTCAAGTATACCAGTGTTGTGATTGAGGTTTGTAAATAGTTAGACAAGAAATTATCCTGTGTGAGGAAGTCATGGAATGATTTGTTTAGAAAAAACAATTACTGCCATAGACAGTGCTAATCCACATAAATGTATGTTTTTCAAGTAGGGGAATTGACCTTCCAATACATTATGTAGCTTTAAATTAGCATTTTTTTTAGCAATTGTAAATGAATCTTGTAGGCCTCTATGTATGTAGGTTAGTTTGTATGGACAATCAGTAAATAGTGTGGAAGACATTTACTAGTATAGACAATATAACAAGATGTATACATGTCTGATCTGATTTTGGTCCTCAAGCTACTAAATTATGTCATCATTCAAAGCTATTTATGACTCTGATTACCTGTATCTATCCTGAGTACTGCAATATTGTATCTGATTGTTACTCGAGTTGTGGGCAACGTCATTCTTAACTGTGTTTTGGATACCCCTGGTCATCATGACTTTGGGTCTGTACTCAAGGAAAGCATGCAACTATTGACTATGGCTATATGCTTCTTATAATTACTCTTTACATATGATTGAACTTATTGATACGATTACGAACTTTATTCATTTTGTTGTGTCGAAACATTTTTTGCTGGCGTTTACCTGGTGTGGTTTGGATTCATGGGTTTGTCCCAAATCATAAGCTCAGTCCTAATATTTTTTCATTATTTTGTCCTTTTGTGGGTCAATATATTCTTGCATACCCTGGTTTATGTGGCTGATTGATTTTGTGTTATATTCCTACTCATGATTGAGTACATTCTTCAATGTACCAGCTGTCGTGAGTTTTTCGTATCATATCACTCGTCGTACACTTAGGCTCTGAATTTTTTTCTCTTCTCTTTTGAAGATTTTGAAGGTGTGACTTTATGGGTGTAAACTTGCAATTTGTAATTCTAGTAATTTACCTTGTCTCTGCATTTATTTCTTTAGTTTAGTGTTGTAATGTTGTAATTTTGACTTTGTATCATTTGTTTTGTGGCAGAATGTTCCACAGATCTTAAAATCTGAATGCCATGTCCTGATATATATATAAATTGTGACTTGTGTAGTATATATTTTTCTTATGTTTTCTGTAGTATGTTATATATCAGATACTTCTATACATCTGTTTTCTATCTTTTGGCACCATTTTTAAACTTTTTGGCAAACTTTATAGTAAGTTACAAAGTATTGTAAACAAATAGTGTCCAAATTTCGTGAGGGGGATGTTGTAAAGGGACATCCTTCTCTAGCACTACTTTTCCTCAACAGAAGTAGTCAATCCAGAAATATCTTCAAATTTTGTATGGGTTAATATTATCTCCCCCCAACGAACCATGGACCTTGCCGTTGGTGGGGAGGCTTGCGTGCCTCAGCGATACAGATGGCCGTACCGTAGGTGCAACCACAATGGAGGGGTATCTGTTGAGAGGCCAGACAAACATGTGGTTCCTGAAGAGGGGCAGCAGCCTTTTCAGTAGTTGCAGGGGCAACAGTCTGGATGATTGACTGATCTGGCCTTGTAACATTAACCAAAACGGCCTTGCTGTGCTGGTACTACGAACAGCTGAAAGCAAGGGGAAACTACAGTCGTAATTTTTCCCGAGGACATGCAGCTTTACTGTATGATTAAATGATGATGGCGTCCTCTTGGGTAAAATATTCCGGAGGTAAAATAGTCCCCCATTCGGATCTCCGGGCAAGGACTACTCAAGAGGACGTCGTTATCAGGAGAAAGAAAACTGGCGTTCTACGGATCGGAGCGTGGAATGTCAGATCCCTTAATCGGGCAGGTAGGTTAGAAAATTTAAAAAGGGAAATGGATAGGTTAAAGTTAGATATAGTGGGAATTAGTGAAGTTCAGTGGCAGGAGGAACAAGACTTTTGGTCAGGTGATTACAGGGTTATAAATACAAAATCAAATAGGGGTAATGCAGGAGTAGGTTTAATAATGAATAAAAAAATAGGAGTGCGGGTTAGCTACTACAAACAGCATAGTGAACGCATTATTGTGGCCAAGATAGACACAAAGCCCATGCCTACTACAGTAGTACAAGTTTATATGCCAACTAGCTCTGCAAATGATGAAGAAATTGATGAAATGTATGACGAGATAAAAGAAATTATTCACGTAGTGAAGGGAGATGAAAATTTAATAGTCATGGGCGACTGGAATTCGTCAGTAGGAAAAGGGAGAGAAGGAAACATAGTAGGTGAATATGGATTGGGGGGAAGAAATGAAAGAGGAAGCCGCTTTGTAGAATTTTGCACAGAGCACAACTTAATCATAGCTAACACTTGGTTCAAGAATCATAAAAGAAGGTTGTATACCTGGAAGAATCCTGGAGATACTAATAGGTATCAGATAGATTATATAATGGTAAGACAGAGATTTAGGAACCAGGTTTTAAATTGTAAGACATTTCCAGGGGCAGATGTGGATTCTGACCACAATCTATTGGTTATGACCTGCAGATTGAAACTGAAGAAACTGCAAAAAGGTGGGAATTTAAAGAGATGGGACCTGGATAAACTGAAAGAACTAGAGGTTGTAGAGAGTTTCAGGGAGAGCATAAGGGAACAATTGACAGGAATGGGGGAAAGAAATACAGTAGAAGAAGAATGGGTAGCTCTGAGGGATGAAGTAGTGAAGGCAGCAGAGGATCAAGTAGGTAAAAAGGCGAGGGCTAATAGAAATCCTTGGGTAACAGAAGAAATATTGAATTTAATTGATGAAAGGAGAAAATATAAAAATGCAGTAAATGAAGCAGACAAAAAGGAATACAAACGTCTCAAAAATGAGATCGACAGGAAGTGCAAAATGGCTAAGCAGGGATGGCTAGAGGACAAATGTAAGGATGTAGAGGCTTATCTCACTAGGGATAAGATAGATACTGCCTACAGGAAAATTAAAGAGACCTTTGGAGAGAAGAGAACCACTTGTATGAATATCAAGAGCTCAGATGGCAACCCAGTTCTAAACAAAGAAGGGAAGGCAGAAAGGTGGAAGGAGTATATAGAGGGTTTATACAAGGGCGATGTACTTGAGGACAATATTATGGAAATGGAAGAGGATGTAGATGAAGATGAAATGGGAGATAAGATACTGCGTGAAGAGTTTGACAGAGCACTGAAAGACCTGAGTCGAAACAAGGCCACGGGATTAGACAACATTCCATTAGAACTACTGATGGCCTTGGGAGAGCCAGTCATGAGAAAACTCTACCATCTGGTGAGCAAGATGTATGAGACAGGCGAAATACCCACAGACTTCAAGAAGAATATAATAATTCCAATACCAAAGAAAGCAGGTGTTGACAGATGTGAAAATTACCGAACTATCAGTTTAATAAGTCACAGCTGCAAAATACTAACGCGAATTCTTTACAGACGAATGGAAAAACTGGTAGAAGCGGACCTCGGGGAAGATCAGTTTGGATTCCGTAGAAATGTTGGAACACGTGAGGCAATACTAACCTTACGACTTATCTTAGAAGAAAGATTAAGAAAAGGCAAACCTATGTTTCTAGCATTTGTAGACTTAAAGAAAGCTTTTGACAACGTTAACTGGAATACTCTCTTTCAAATTCTGAAGGTGGCAGGGGTAAAATACAGGGAGCGAAAGGCTATTTACAATTTGTACAGAAACCAGATGGCAGTTATAAGAGTTGAGGGGCATGAAAGGGAAGCAGTGGTTGGGAAAGGAGGGAGACAGGGTTGTAGCCTCTCCCCGATGTTATTCAATCTGTATATTGAGCAAGCAGTAAAGGAAACAAAAGAAAAATTCGGAGTAGGTATTAAAATTCATGGAGAAGAAGTAAAAACTTTGAGGTTTGCCGATGACATTGTAATTCTGTCAGAGACAGCAAAGGACTTGGAAGAGCAGTTGAACGGAATGGACAGTGTCTTGAAAGGAGGATATATGATGAACATCAACAAAAGCAAAACGAGGATAATGGAATGTAGTCAAATTAAATTGGGTGATGCTGAGGGAATTAGATTAGGAAATGAGACAGTTAAAGTAGTAAAGCAGTTTTGCTATTTAGGGAGTAAAATAACTGATGATGGTCGAAGTAGAGAGGATATAAAATGTAGACTGGCAATGGCAAGTAAATCGTTTCTGAAGAAGAGAAATTTGTTAACATCGAGTATAGATTTAAGTGTCAGGAAGTCGTTTCTGAAAGTATTTGTATGGAGTGTAGCCATGTATGAAAGTGAAACATGAACAATAACCAGTTTGGACAAGAAGAGAATAGAAGCTTTCGAAATGTGGTGCTACAGAAGAATGCTGAAGATAAGGTGGGTAGATCACGTAACTAATGAGGAGGTATTGAATAGGATTGGGGAGAAGAGAAGTTTGTGGCACAACTTGACTAGAAGAAGGATCAGTTGGTAGGACATGTTTTGAGGCATCAAGGGATCACAAATTTAGCATTGGAGGGCAGCGTGGAGGGTAAAAATCGTAGAGGGGGACCAAGAGATGAATACACTAAGCAGATTCAGAAGGATGTAGGTTGCAGTAGGTACTGGGAGATGAAGAAGCTTGCACAGGATAGCGTAGCATGGAGAGCTGCATCAAGCCAGTCTCAGGACTGAAGACCACAACAACAACAACAACAACAATATTATCTCAGCTGTTTTTCTAAAAGAATTTCATATGATTTTGTACTTGATGTATCATATTTCAGACTGAAGTCTACAAAAAGAAATTACTTTATTTTCTTTATTACAATGGTTATATACTAGCTCTGAATGTACAGTTGAAATTATTTTCTTTTAGAAACATTTGAAATTACAAAATATTTGGCACACTTAAAATTTCTATTATTAATTACACAATTTAGTATGGTTTATTACATTTACTTCTGGATTCATTTGTCAAGAGAATTTGTAAACCCTTTGGAATATTGTTAGTACTGCAGAATGAAGTAGTAGTGAGCATGCCTCTGAGGTGATCAGACATGTTTTTTAATTTTGAATAACAATGTTATTTTGGCTTTGTTAATGTGAAAATTCAAAAGACAGTGTGACTGTAAGATGGCACACGGGGTGGAGAGGACTGTGCCATTGTTACCGTTATTGGTCAATTTTGATTCTTCATTTTTCAGATCAAGTAAACCTAAATAGACATGACATGCTCAAGATTGGCTTCCGGAACATGGACTAATTTGTCCCTCAGATCAAGCAACAATTTTGCTTTTAATATTCTTAAAACATCCCTGTGTAATAAGGGCCCAACCCAATACCAGATTTTATTGAAATACTTTTCAAAATACTTATGTAGGCTTCCTTACATACCATTAAACAATTCAGAATTAAATATTCCTTATGAAGTCTTTCTCACACACAAGTGGACAAGTACTGTGATGAGAATTCTTTCTCAATCTGATTACGAATTTGATAGTTTTCAGTGGTCTCAGATGCCTAAAGGATGGCTTCTCCCTGAGTAAAGTCTGTAGTTAAGTGGATCTTTTGCTGATCAGTCCATGACCTTGATAACAAAAGTGACAGGATGAATACCTTTTTTGTCAGGGGTAAAATCTTGAATCTGTCAATTCTTTAAAAAGCTCTCATCTACAGAACAGATTACAGTGGAGGAGCTGCCACCATGGTATATGATACATGGTTAGGTGACATACCTGTATGATTTGTATCATTACTGTACCTTCTGTCATGTAATGTAGGACTAATATTTTCATCACTTAGCCCAGTAATAGATGATGATGTGTCATTTACTCTCTGCTTAACTACTGACAGTTCCTATTGTATGCTACTGATTTGTTACACAATGCTGTCTTATCTCTCCAGTAAATATTTGCTTAGTAGAGTTTTAATTCAGTTTAATTCTTGTTAAATACTTCTCCCAAAGTGCCTTCCTGAGATACCACCTCAGTAACTGTCTGCTGAACAACACATGGTAATTTGGCATATAATCTTTCATTTATGTTTTTTCCCTTACATGAAATCCACCCAGAAAAATCTTTAGAAAATCTTTCTCTTTGTGCATAAAACTGAATTTTATCTTAGTCTCCCGCTCAGCCATAAAATTATCTACTTCTATATCCAGCTTATGAACAGATCTGTTATTTGTGCTTGTTTGTCATTTAATTGTTTTTTCACATCAAGAATGCTTTGCTGTGCAATTTTAAATGCTGTAATCTCACTAGTCAAGACATTCTGTTACTTCAACAAATTTGTCAGTTTAGATGACATGTAATTTTGTTGTGTGGACATTGTGTTTTATTGTAACATCAAGTTTGTTATGTCAGTTGATGTAGCATTTTGTTGCAGTGTCGAATACGATACATTGGTTGTGAAGTTTATTACTTTAGGTGACAGTTCATTATGTTTAGTGGTCATTTCATTATACATTTCATCTCATTTGGAAGATATATCAAAATGCAATTCTTCTTGTTTGGATGGCATTTCATTCTGCTTGGATGATCTGGTACCATGCGCCGCGGAATTTGAATCCGCGCCAGACGTCATGGACGTCGAAGACCCATATAGGTCTCTGCACCATCATGCCGTAAGCTGTGGCGGCACGTGCCTCCTGGCCCGCTTTTAGTAAGAGAGCGCCACAGTTGAACATGTGGTTGAAGCGGCCAATAGCGGTGTCCCCAATAGCGTATTTAAGGGCCAGCCAGTCTCTCAGCCAGCCAGTCTAATCTCGCTTACTTTGGTTTACACCTCACTTTGCACTAGACTGCATACTTCCTGGTTCGTGTATGAGTGGACGTGTTTGTTTCCTTGTGACTCTGTTGTTTGGTCTTGTTGTATTCGTTCTGTTCTTCGTTGGTTGTGTCTGTCCTCTTCCGTTGTTTGTTGTTCGTGGGCCTCTCCGCGGGTCCTACCGCGCTTTCCGTCATTGCTACCCCACAACCGTCCTGGTTGAAGTTATTACAGATGATCTTTCAGATGATAGTTCATTTTTCATTTGTTGTAAACTTGTTTTTATCACAGCCTTCAAATTACAATGCACTGCAGCAATTGAATCTCATATTGTACCAACAACTGGACTAATTATATCACTTTCAGCATGTGATTCAGCTTCGTAGGCTGAAGCTTGAATGATGTCAATGCGTGTCAGCAAATTCACCATCATCAGCATTTGATTCTCTCTGTCTTGTATTTGAACCCCCATTTGTATGGATTTCCATGTTTTTACCATAACATAAAATATGGCTGAATTGTGAAAATGATAGACTGCTACTCATCTTGAAGTGGAGATGTTGACTCACAGACAGGCACAACAAAAAGGCTGCTAAACAAGTAAGCTTTCAGTCAAAAGGCCTTCTTCTGAATTAGACAATATATGAGGGTAATCCCAAAAGTACGGTCTCCTATTTTTTATGAGAACGTAGACCTGTTTATTTCTACAATGGTTTACATCAGTTTACAGCTTGAACATTTAGCTATTTTTTGACATAAACACCATTTCTGTCAATGCATTTTTGTAGACGCTGTGGCACTTTTTGTATGCCCATGTCATACCAGCTTGCCGCCATACTGTTCAGAAAGTTATGAACCTCTTCTTTCATCTCATCGTAGGAGCTGAATCACTTTCTGGCAAAATGTTCTTTTAACCTAGGGAACAGGTGACAGTCACTGGGTGCCAAGTCAGGACTATAGGGTGGGTGGGTGGGTGATTATATTCCACTGAAACTGTTGCAGGAGAGCAACAGTTTGCCAAGCGATGTGTGGGCAAGTGTTGTCATGGAGAACGTGTACGCCCTTGCTCAACATTTCTCTTCTCCAGTTCTGAATTGTCCATTTGAGTTTTTTCAGAGTCTCACAGTATCTGTCAGTGTTAATTGTGGTCCCAGTGGGCATAAAGTTGACCAACAGTACCCCTTTCCGATTCCAAAAGACAATTGTCATGACTTTACCGGCAGACTGTGTTTGTTTGAATTTCCGTGGCTCTGCCAAAGGAGGATGCCGCCACTGGTGTGACTGTTGCTTGGTCTCGTGTGTAAAGTGGTATGCCCAGGTTTCGTCACCCATGACAATTGAGTCCAGAAAGTTGTCCTCTTCGGCTGCAAGGCGGTGAAGAAATGCGCAGGAAGCATCAGCTCATTGCCACATGTGGTCCTCAGTCGGCATGTGTGGCACCCATCTTACACACACCGTCCGGTAGTTCAATGTTTCCATTAAAATTCTGTGAGCGGTGCTTCAGGAAACCTCAGGAAATAACAAACAGAGATCATCCAGGGTGATCCGCTGATCTTCACACATGCTTTGCTCAAACTTCAACACTGTCTCCTCAGATATTGACAGTCTTCCACTCCTTTGTTTG
Organism: Schistocerca nitens; assembly: GCF_023898315.1. Lineage (NCBI taxonomy): Eukaryota > Metazoa > Arthropoda > Insecta > Orthoptera > Acrididae > Schistocerca > Schistocerca nitens. The sequence goes on from NC_064618.1 coordinate 793,540,410, forward strand.
TCGTGAATTTTGATCCGACCAGCTGCAAACTCTCTGCTCCACTTACGAGCATTTCTGACATCCATGCTCGACACCATACACTTCCGTCAATTGGTGATGCATTTCAATCGGCGCAGTGCCCTTTGCGTTCAAAAACTGAATAACTGCACGCAATTCGCACTTGGCGATAACATCCAACAGGAGCTCCATTCTCAACGGCTGCCAAGTCAAGACTGAGCGCCTCAGAGTGTTGTGCGCATGTTTACACACAGTGTGTGAAGCACTCTTCATAACAGTGTTACCAACTGCCACACAAACAGAGTTCTGTACCTAAGAAATAGGAGACCTTACTTTTGGGATTACCCTGGTATATACACACATTCATGTAAACACCACTCATACATGTGGCCACTGCCTCTGGCTGCCGAGGCTAGACTGCAAGCAACAGTGCATGATGGGAGAAGCAGTCTGGGTGGTGGAGGTAAGGAGGAGGCTGGAATTTGGAGGGGGGAGGGATAGCAGGATAGCAGTGGGGACAGTAAAGTGTTGCTTGTGGGAACATGCAGGGACAAGGTGGGGAGAGGGTAGGGCAGTTACGTGCAGTTGGGAGGTTAAACAGAGGGCAGGGAGGGGGGAGGGGCCAGCAGAACAATAGAGAAGTAAAAAGGCTGTGGGTACATTGGTGTAATAGAAGGCTGTGTAGTGCTGGAGTGAGAACAGGGAAGGGGATAGGTGGATGAAGGACAGTGACTAGTGAAGGTTGAGGCCAGGAGGGTTATGGGAACATAGGATATATTGCAGGCAGAGTTCCGACCTGCCCATTTCAGAAAAGCTGGCATTGGTAAGAAGAATCCAAATGGCACAGGTTGCAAAGTAGTCATTGAAGTGAAGAGCGTTGTGTTGGGCAGTGTGCTCAACAACTGGTTGGTCCAGCTGCTTCTTGGCCAAAGTTTTCAGTGGCCATTGATGCAGGCAGACAGCTTGTTGATTGTCATGTCCACGTGGAATGCAGCACAGTAGTTGCAGCTTAGCTTGTAGATCATATGACTGGTTTAACAGAGAGCCCTGCCTTTAATGGAATAGGTGATGCTTGTGACCAGACCAGAGTAGGTGGTGGTGGGAGGATGTATGGGATAGCTCTTGCATCTAGGTCTATCCAGAGATGTGAGCCATGAGGCAAGGGGTTGGCAGAAGAGGTTGTTTAGGGATGGACAAAAACATTGTGTAGGTTTAGTGGGTGAAGAAATACCACTGTGGAAAGGGTGAGGAGGATAGTGGGTAGGAGATTCCTCATTTCAGGCACAATGAAAGGTAGTCAAAATCCTGGCAGAGAATGTGATTCAGTTGCTCCAGTCCTGGGTAGTACTGAGTCACATGGGAAAAGCTTCTCTGTGGCAGGATGGTGGCACTTTCGTAGATTATGGGTGACTGGAGAGATAAGACAATTTTATACAGAAACAGATCATCCATGCCTTATCTCCCCTGTCACCCACCACCTCCCAATGTCCCACCCTCCATCTACAGAGGAGCACTCCCCTTGTGGCTCAATACCACCTAGGAATGGAGCAACTGAATCACATTCTCCACCAGTGTTTCAACTACCTCTCATTCTGACCGGAAATGAGGAATTTCCTACCCACTATCCTTCCCACCCCTCCCACAGTCATATACCACAGCCCTCTGAACCAATCCTGCTCCCAAGCCTTTCCCTCATGGTTCATATCCCTGCAAGATGCAAGTCTCAGCTCATACATTCTCCACCAGCACCTACTCCAGTCCAATCACAACCATCTCCTAACCCATCAAAGGCAGGACTACCTGTGAAACCAGTCACGTGATCTACAGGCTAAGCTGCAACCATTGTGCTGCATTCTGCATGGGCATGACAAGCAACAATCTGTCCATCTGCATGAATGGCCACTGGCAAAGTGTGGCCAAGAAAAAGCAGGCCCATCCAGTTGTCACACACACTGCCCAACACAATCACTTCACTTCCTTTTCTGAAATTGGCAGATCGGAACTCACCCTGCAATATAAGCTATGTTCCTGTAACCCTCCTGACATCAGGCTTTGTTAGTCATTGTCCTTTACCCATCTGTTCCCTTTACTGCTCCTAATCCAGCATTACACAGCCCTTTATACCACCTATGCCCTCACAGTGTTTTTACTTCTTTTCCACTCCTCTCCCCCCCCCCCCCCCCTCCTCCTCTCAATCTAACCTCCCAACTGCACCTAGCTGCCCTAACCTCCCCCTACCTCATCCCTGTATGCTCCCACATGTAGCAACCATCCCCCGCCGCTACCCTTCTATCCCTCAACCCCCATGTCCCAGCCTCCTCCTTACATCTGCTGCCCAGATTTCTTCTCCCATCATGTTCTGTTGCTTGCAGTCTGGCCTCAGCAGCCAGAGACAGTGGTATGTGTGTGTGAGTTGCATTTGCGTGAATATGTGTGTGTATGTTGTCTAAATCAGAAGAAGACCTTTTGACTGGAAACTTACTTTTTTAACATTCTTTCTTTTGAGCTGTCTGTGACTCAACACTCCACTATATGGTGAGTAGCAATCAATCCTTTTCATAATATTTTCATTATTCCATCCTGGATTTTCCATTATTTGATAAAAGGTGACCAAGTTTACACGTGTGAAATCACATATCTCAATTTAAATCAGCATGCAAATTACAATAGAGCTGAGTAAGAATATTTTGCAAAGATGACATTAATTGGTTGAAACAATAAATAAGCAGAATGCCATTCAGCACTCTTGTGATGTAACATCAGCAATATTGTACAAACCAAATTCACTATTGTTAAAACGAATTACTATAGAAATTCTAAAATATTGAAATACCAAACAAAACTGAGACTTGAATGATTACAGCTGTCTACCAAACCTACTCTATGGATAGGCAAAGGAGAATAAATAAGATTTTATTTACCTTTTGTATTATGTTATAATGTAGATAAAAGTAAATCAAATGTTGGTCCAATCACTGTGTCACCAGCATAATGTAAGCTTTGTTTTGATCAGTGTAGATTATTTAAGTGTTTTTAGAGTTAGAAGTAATTTCTTCATGAACCAAGCCCACATCACATTGATGACACCAAGCAAATCATAAAATCATGAAAGAAACATTAGCTTTAGGATAAATGCATGGAAGAAAATTCTCCTGCTTCACATAATCCCTTGAGTTAATGCTATATCTGTTACCTTGATGTAAATGATTCCTCAGACTCACAAGTCACTGTTGGAGAGTGGAAAATTCTGGTGACACAAGACAGTGTTAATGTTTAGTTTCAAAGCAATGGAATGATTTGCATGTTAATGACAGTGGTAACTGGACCTTATAAAAAACATTAGACTGCAGACTCAACTTGTGGAAATGAAATAGCAGCTTCAGCAAAACAATCACTTCCAACTAAGTAACAGGCTGAAAATACATGAAAGCCTTCTGGATTAATTGGACACACACTGATTACACTATTTTAAATAAAATACCACGCATACTTTAAGCATTCACTTATTATTTCATTGGTTATTGTACACTGATGGCAAAAAAATCACAGCACCAAACAAAAGTTGGTAGGCATATTTCTATATCTTAAAGATGATATTTGTTCAGATTTTGTACCAGTTGCGCAACAGTGGCACCAGTAGTATCAGTATGAGGATGCATATCAGGTTTAATTTAAACAAATGCTGTAACAGTCATGAGCATTAGTTACCTTTGAGATTGGATGTAGTGAGATAATCTTAGTCAAGATGAAGAAGATACCACTATCAGAACCTCAATGGGTTTGAATAGGTTGTGTAATAGAGCTATGAGAAGCTGGATGTTCCTTCTGCAATACCGAAGAAAGACTCGGTAGGAATGTAGCCTTGTATACGATTGCTGACAGCGGTGGTCATCAGAATGTACGGTCACAAGAGGACGGGGCTCCAGACAGCCACAGGGTACCATCGAGAGGGAAGACCATCATATTTGCCTTATGGCTCTGGCACACCATACTCTGCCTGTAGCAGCAATCTGAGCAGCAGATGGAATCACAGTGACACAACGAAATGTTACAAATTGGTTACTTTCAAGGACAGCTCCAAGTCAAACACCATGTAGCCTGCATTCCACTGACCCCAAACCACTGCCGTTTGTGACCTTAGTGGTGTGAAGCAAGAGCTCATTAGTGCATAGGGTGGAGGTCTGTTGCATTTTCTGATGAAATCTGGTTCTGCCTTGGTGCCAGTGATAGCCATGTGTTGGTTAGGAGGAGATCAGTTGAGGGCCTGCAAACCAACCGTCTGTGTGCCAGCAGGAGCACTTTCGTGGTTGTCTCGTGCACACTGACTGAAAATCTGTACTTCCATCTGGTGATTCAATCTATTGTGCTGCCATTTATGAACAGCATTTCAGGTAGTATTTCACAAATAGGTAACCCTTGCGCACATACCACTGTTGTAACCCAACATGCTCTACAGGGTGTTGACATGTTGCCTTGATGTGCATGATCACCAAGTCTGTCTACATTTGAGCACATATGGGACATCATTGGTTGACAACTCCAGAGTCATCCATAAATAGCATTAACCATCCCTGTACTGACCAACCAAATGCAATGGGTGTGAAACTCCAATGCACAAATTGACATCTGGCACCTGTTCAACACAATGCATGCATATTTGCATGCTTGCATTCAACATTCTGGCAGTCATGCTGGTTATTAATTGAACAGAATTTCACATTTGCAACAGCTTAGCTTGCACTTACATTAATCTGTGATCTTCCAGTATTAATCACTTAAACATTTCACTTAGACAAATGTATCCCCTTTGAGGATGTCCACATCGAAAATGCTAACTGTAGTAACACTGTTCACGTTTTACGTCACACTTCACTTAGCGTAGACCGGGACTGTGTCCTAGGCATGCCTGATCTTAACTCACTGGGCACGACCCGTGCTGTCTGAGTTGTTGTTGTTGTTCTGCCGGCAGAGGTCGCATCCGAATTCTCGCGTGCCCTCTGGTGGACGGGACTCTACTTGCGGCAACTACCGTCCGTGACGCGCCGTGCCGATGTGCGACTCCCATGATCTTTCTGATGGCTACTGCACTCCTCCTCCTCCTTCAGGGGGTGAAGCCACTGTGATCCACTGCATCGGAAGATGGAGTGTCAGGCAGGAGCGATGACCTCCACATCCATTGGAAGGCTGGAGTCGAGGGGATCTGCCAACCCTCGAGCCGGAACCTTCGAATACGGCTGGCAGTGACCCATACGAAGAGGCCCCCGTCGTCCCACCACCGGAGCCTGGGACAGAACGGGTGACAAGCTGTCAAACTCTGGATCCTGCTGCACCTCGGGAGGGGCAAGACCTAGTGGCGGGGACGACAGGGAAGGGACGACCACAGGTGAACCAGCCTCCTGAGAAACTGGGCCTGCGAGGGGGGCCGGCTCTCGCTGGGGCATCTCTAACGATGGCGATGCCGGTGCTGGAGCTACTGGAGGCCGCCGAGGCCGAGAACCATCGCAGTGTGGCGGAGTCACAGTGGGGAGAGGCGGTAACGCCTCTTGAGAAACCAACACGGGTGCCGGCAATGTGGAAGCCGGCGCCCGAGAGGTCGGAGGGTGGGTGCCCAAACGCGGATGTAGCTGATTTTGGTGACGACATACCACCCTGTCCCCCGCCTGCAAGGTATAGAGCCGGCGGCCATTTCAGCGCAGAACCACCGCCGGTATCCAACATGGATTGCGACCAAACCCACGTGCCCAGACCAACATACCCAGTGGAAAGGCAGGTACTCCGTTTTGCGAAGACTGGCGAGGACCAGGCTGGAGGAGGTGCAGCAGAGTCCTAGGTTGGTGCCCGTGGAGGAGCTCTGCGGGGCTGCGTTCTCCCATTGGTGTGGTCTGGTATGCCGTCAGAAAAAATATCAATGCCTCCTCCGCAGGAAATTCGTGCACATACTTTTTCATCTGCGTCTTAAATGTGCGCACCATGCACTCAGCTTCCCCATTTGATTGTGGATGAAAGGGGGGAGAGCAAACGTGCTGAATACCGAAGCGCCTACAAAAATCCTGGAAGGCCTGCGAAATAAACTGCGGTCCATTGTCCGAGACCAGGGTGATTGGCAGACCTTCCACAGAAAAGATTTTTGCTAGTGCCTGGATTGCAACTTCTGAAGTGGTTGAGGAGCAGCGAAACACATATGGGAATCGGGAATAAGCATCAATGACAATGAGCCAAAAGCCATTGAGAAACGGCCCCGCAAAATCAATGTGAACACGTTCCCATGCTTGGGTTGCCGGCGGACAGGAAGAGAATGCTGCCCTGGGAGATGCCTGTTGGCTCGCACACTGGGGACAGGCGGCCACCAAGTGCTCAATTTCTCTGTCAATACCGGGCCAGTACATACGTCTGCTAGCCAAGGTTTTAGTATGGGAAACACCCCAGTGCCCGTCATGTAATAACCTGAGGACCTCCCTTCGCAAACTTGCAAGAACAACCACGCATGGAGCTTTATCATCGGTAGCCAGAAGGAGAACTCCTTCCAAGACTGATAGGTGGTCTCATAGAACAAAATAATTATGAAGAGGGCCCGAGGCCCAGCCTGGAGGGCGGGATGACCACCCCTGCTGAATGAGGTGAACTACTTGCCGGAGAACCGGGTCAACTACCGTTTCCCTGGCGACTCTAGGACCAGTGATCGGGAAGCCATCAACTGCTTGGCGGGACGCCACATCCAAATGAAAACACATAATCTCCTCTCGATCGAACTTAGGATCCGGGCCCACCGGAAGATGGGAAAGAGCGTCGGTCATTGGCATGCTGTCCGGTAGGGCGAAAATGAATGTCATAATGGTACTTAGAGAGGAACAAGGCCCAGCGCTGTAGTCTGTGGGCTGCCCTATCCGGAATCTGAGAGGCAGGGCCAAATAATGATATTAATGGCTTATGGTCAGTGATTAACTGAAACTTCGTGCCATACAAGAAAGGGTGAAACTTGGTAACAGCGTAGACAATGGTTAAAGCCTCTTTCTCCACCTGGGAGTAATGGGCCTGCGTGGGACTAAGAGTTTTAGACGCAAATGCCAGTGGTTGCTCGGAACCATCTGCGTTGCGATGGGCCAGGACCGCCCCCACCCCATACTGTGAAGCATCTGTAGCCATGACCAACGACTTATGGGGGTCAAAAGTAGCCAAACAAGGCGCTGACGTGAGGAGGCCCTTCAACGAGGTGAATGCTCGCTCGCATGCAGGCGACCAATCAAAAGGAACACCCTTGCGCAGAAGGCAGTAATGGGGGGCGGGCTACAGTGGAAGCCCTGGGAATGAACCGGTGGTAATAGGCAATCTTGCCTAAAAAGGCTTGTAACTCTTTCAGTGAAGCGGGCCTAGGAAGGTCGACAATACCTTGGACCAAACTTCCTAGTGGCTGGACGCCGTGCCGAGAGATGGTGTAGCCCACATACTCAATGGACGGTTAGAAGAAGTTTGACGTATGCAGGTTGCAACGCAAGCCCACAGACCTGAATTTGAGAAAGAGGGTGCGAAGGTTGTGCAAGTGTTCCTTCGTGCTGCGGCCTGTGACAATTATGTCATCCAGGTAATTAATACAATGAGGGATTGTCGACATGACATGCTCAAGATAATGCTGGAATATCGCCGGGGCACTGGATATTCCAAAGGCCAACCGCTGGTATTGGTAAAGGCCACACGGGGTGTTGACGACCGCCAGCCGTTTGGAGTCCTCATCAAGTGGTATCTGATGATAAGCCTCCGAAAGATCGATTTTCGAAAAATATTGGCCTCCCGCCATGGCAGAGAACAATTCATCAGCACGAGGCAAAGGATAGGTGTCCACCACCAATTGGGAATTAATGGTGGCCTTGAAATCGCCACAAAGACGTAATTTTCCCGAGGGTTTCCTGACAATAACGAGGGGAGAAGCCCACTCATTAGAAGAAATGGGAAGAACAACCCCTAGGGCTGTCAGCCGGTCTAGCTCTTCTTTTACCTGAGGGCAGAGAGCCAAGGGGATCTGCCTCTCGCGTAGAAAATGCGGGCGAGCCGATGCCTTCAATGTTAAGTGAGCTTCAAAGTCTGAAACACGCCCCAGGTCCTCCTCAAAGATATCTGGAAAGTCTGAGATCAAAGATTCCAATGATTGACAGGGAACGTCTTTGGAGACCAACTGTACAGTGTCAGCGATAGAAAAACCGAAAGCTTGAAAGGCATCCAGGCCAAAAAGGTTAGCAGAGCTCGCATTACTGACAACAATAAAACTAATAGGCCGAGTGACTGACTGAGTGAATTGACCCAGTAGGGGAATGAACTGTTTACCATAACTGCGTAGACGCCGGTAAACTGGCATCAACGGGAGCTATCCAAGGTCGGAATAAGTTTGTGTATTCAACAACGAAACTACCGCGCCCGTATCTTTGTAACTGGCGCGACCGAACTGACACCTCGATAAAGAGTTTGCCTGCCGATGCATCGGGAGCCTGGCCCGATGAAACTTCGTGAATGTCAATGTCCATGTCCTCTGTACCTGCTTCCTTCGATTCTTTTGAGGCTGAGCGGCAAACTTTAGCAATGTGACCTTTTTTATTACATTTGTGACAAACGGCCCAACGCTGGGGGCACTCTGACCGATCATGAAGTATATAGCATGACGCACAGGATGGCAACAGGGGCCGGCAGCCAGAATTCTGTTTACGCGCCATGCGGAAGCGGCCGTAATGGCCGGATTGTACCGCTTGCACGTCATCCACCCCGGACACAGTGGAGGCAGCTGCGCCGCCCTGAACCGCCGCGACGTCGCACCACGCTTCCAACTGTTGACCTCCGGCGTGAGAGACTTCATACGATTGAGCGATGGACAGGACTTCCTCAAGGGAAGGGCCTTCTAACTGCAGGGCCCGTTGCCGGACCTCCCTATCCGGGGCCGAACGAACAATGACGTCGCGCACCATAACGTGGGCATACGACTCTCGCGACTGCTCCATGACAAAATGACACTTGTGACTAAGACCGTGTAGGGTAGCGGCCCACGCCCGGTAAGACTAATGGGGCTGTTTCTTGCATTGATAGAACTCGACCCTAGCCGCCACAACATGTGTGCGGCGGTGATAATATGAAGACAGCAATAAACACAATGCGTCAAAGGACAAGGACGAGGGTTCCTGCAACGGCGTCAGCTGCCGCAAAACTTGATACAGCGAGGGAGATATCCAAGACAAGAAAAGAGCACGATATACCTCCGAATAGGCAACATGAAATGCCTGGAAATGCTGCCGAATGCGACATTCATATGCGTCCCAATCCTCCGCCGTCTCGTCATATGGGGAAAAGGGAGGAGGGAACAGCACTGGAGCAGGCTGCGTGGAGAGCAATGCCGGAAGCACTTGTTTCATGGTGGCCATGAGCTCCGTCTGCTGCTCAACCAAAACCCACACTAAATCCTCCATGCCGTGGATAAACTGCGAACCGGAACAACAACGCAACACGTGAAAGAACGACCTTACTCGTCGCCAGTTGTGTAGTAACACTGTTCATGTTTTATGTCGCACTTCACTTAGCGTAAACCGGGACTGTGTCCTAGGCATGCCCGATGTTAACTCACTGGGCATGGCCCGTGCTGCCTGGGTTGTTGTTGTTGTTGTTCTGCCGGCAGAGGTCGGGTCCGAATTCTCACGTGCCCTCTAGTGGACGGGACTCTACTTGTGGCAACTACCGTCCGTGACGCGCCGTGCCAATGTGCGACTCCCGCGATCTTTCTGATGGCTACTGCACTAACAGTGACCATGACGCGGTTGTGGCAACAGTGATTAACAAAGTATAAAGGACAACTAAAACAAGCAGAAAGATCTATATATGTTCATTAAACTATATAAAAAATCAGTAGTGTCATATCTCAATTAGAAACTTGAGACTTTCAGCACAGGGCGGGAGCATGCAGAGGAACTCTTGCTGAAGTTGAAAAGAATAGTTGACCACACACTGGATAGATGTGTACCCACTAAAAGAGTCCATAATGAAAGGGAACCTCCATGGTATACAGTCACTGTATAGAAACTTATTGAGCGAATATAATAGAGGGAAACATTCCACGTGGGAAAAATATATCTAAAAACAAAGAAGATGTGACTTACCAAACGAAAGCGCTGGCAGATTGATAGACACACAAACAAACACAAACATACACACAAAATTCTAGCTTTCGCAACCAATGGTTGCTTCATAAGGAAAGAGGGAAGGAGAGGGAAAGACGAAAGGATGTGGGTTTTAAGGGAGAGGGTAAGGAGTCATTGCAATCCCCCTAAGGTAAGTCTTTCCGCTCCCGGGATCGGAATGACTCCTTACACTCTCCCTTAAAACCCACATCCTTTCGTCTTTCCCTCTCCTTACCTCTTTCCTTATGAAGCAACCGTTGGTTGCGAAAGCTAGAATTTTGTGTGTATGTTTGTGTTTGTTTGTGTGTCTATCAACCTGCCAGCGCTTTCGTTTGGTAAGTCACATCTTCTTTGTTTTTTAGATATACACTCCTGGAAATTGAAATAAGAACACCGTGAATTCATTGTCCCAGGAAGGGGAAACTTTATTGACACATTCCTGGGGTCAGATACATCACATGATCACACTGACAGAACCACAGGCACATAGACACAGGCAACAGAGCATGCACAATGTCGGCACTAGTATAGTGTATATCCACCTTTCGCATGCGGACGTGCATTGTCCTGTTGGAACAGCAAGTTCCCTTGGCACCAAGGCAGAAGCGACTCTCATCGCTGAAGACGACACGTCTCCATTCGTCCCTCCATTCACGCCTGTCGCAACACCACTGGAGGCGGGCTGCACGATGTTGGGGCGTGAGCGGAAGACGGCCTAACGGTGTGCGGGACCGTAGCCCAGCTTCATGGAGACGGTTGCGAATGGTCCTCGCCGATACCCCAGGAGCAACAGTGTCCCTAATTTGCTGGGAAGTGGCGGTGCGGTCCCCTGCGGCACTGCGTAGGATCCTACGGTCTTGGCGTGCATCCGTGCGTCGCTGCAGTCCGGTCCCAGGTCGACCGGCACGTGCACCTTCCGCTGACCACTGGCGACAACATCGATGTACTGTGGAGACCTCACGCCCCACGTGTTGAGCAATTCGGCGGTACGTCCACCCGGCCTCCCGCATGCCCACTATACGCCCTCGCTCAAAGTCCGTCAACTGCACATACGGTTCACGTCCACGCTGTCGCGGCATGCTGCGATGGAGCTCCGTATGCCACGGCAAACTGGCTGACACTGACGGCGGCGGTGCACAAATGCTGCGCAGCTAGCGCCATTCGACGGCCAACACCGCGGTTCCTGGTGTGTCCGCTGTGCCGTGCGTGTGATCATTGCTTGTACAGCCCTCTGGCAGTGTCCGGAGCAAGTATGGTGGGTCTGACACACCGGTGTCAATGTGTTATTTTTTCCATTTCCGGGAGTGTAGTATACTTCAGTTTCTTTGTAGAATACTGAGGCTGAACAATCAGACTACAGAGGAAATTGCTTTCAAATCACTCGTGTGACCAGTTCTAGAATATTGCTGAGCTGTGTGGGTCTCGTGCCAGATAGGGCTAATGGTGGATATTGAACATACACAGAGAGAGCAGTGCAAATGGTCACAGGTTTGTCTAATCTGTGGGAATGTGTCTCAAAGATACTGGAGAAACTGAACTGGCAGTCTCTTTAAGATAGACATAAACTATACCGAGAAAGTCTATTAACAAAGTTTCAAGAACTGGCTTTAAATTATGAATCTAGGAATACAATACAACCCCCCTACGTATCATTCATGTAGGGGTTATGAGGATAAGATTAGAATAAGTACTGCATCTACAGAGGCATTCTACCAATCATTCTTCCCCTGCTCCATACATGAATGGAACAGAAAAATGAAAATAAAATGATCACGTGGCATTGATGGCTGGAAGGCACCAACTGGGGAAGTTCAGCCACTTAGTTGCAAATCTTATTTCAGGTGCCTCCACTTTGGGCGAGTTGCATGTCAGTGATGATGAAATGACAATCAGGACAATGCAACACCCAGTCCACAAGAGGAGAAAATCTCCAACCTGGCTGGGAATCAAACATGGACCCACTGTATGGTAGGCAAATACATTATCACTCAGCTAAGCAGGTGGACTGGAACAGGAAGAAACCCTAATAATTGGTACAATGGTACGTACTCCTGCCATGCAGCCATGCATATCACAATGGTTTGCAGGGTATATAAGTATATGCAGGTGTAGATTTACACTGAAGCACCAAAAAAACTGGTATAGGCATGCATATTCAAGTACTGAAATATGTAAACAGGCAGAATATGGTGCTACAGTCGCAACACCTGTATAAATGTCTGGCGCAGTTGTTAAATTGGTTCCTGCTGCTACAATGACAGGTTATTAAGATTTAAGTGAGTTTGAATGTGGTGTTATAGTCGGCACATGAGTGATGGGACACAGTATGCCTGAGGTAGTGATGGTGTGGGTATTTCCATATATGACCATTTCACGAGTGTGCCATGATCATCAGGAATCACATCAAATCTCCAACATTGCTACAGCTGGAAAAAGATCCTGGAAGAATGGGACCAAAAACGACTGAAGAGAATCATTCAACATAACAGAAGTGCAACCCTTCTGCAAATTGCTGCAGATTTCAGTGCTGGGCCATCAACAGGTGTCAGCATGCAAACCATTCAATGAAACATCATTGATATAGGTTTTTGAAGCTGAAGACCCACTCGTGTACCCTTAATGACTGCACGACATAAAGCTTTAAGCCTTGCCTGGGCCAGTCAACACCGACTTTGAACTGTTGATGGCTGGAAACATGTTGCCTGATCAGAAGAGTGTCATTTCAAACTGTATTGAGCAGATGGACGTGTACTTGTATGTAGACAACCTCATGAATCCATGGACCCTGCATGTCAGCAGGGGACTGTTCAAGTTGGTGGGGGCTCTGTAATAGTGTGGGGCATGCGCAGTTGGAATGATATTGGACCCCTGATACGTCTAGACATGACTCTGACAGGTGACACATACATAAGCATCCTGTATGATCACCTGTGTCCATTCATGTCCATTGGGCATTCCGATGGACTTGGGCAATTCCAGGAGGACAATGCGATACCCCACATGTCCATAATTACTACAGAGTGGGTCTGGCTCTAGGAATGATCTTCTGGGTTTAAACACTTCCACTGGCCACCAGTCTCCCATACATGAATATTATTGAGCATATCTGTGGTGCCTTGCATAACAACTCTCTGCCCCCTTGTACTCTTATGGAGTTATGTACAGCCCTGCAGGATTCATGGTGTCAGTTCCCTCCAGCACTACTTCAGACATTAGTCAAGTCCATTCCATGTCATGTGTCGACACTTCTGTGTGCTCACAGGGGCCCTATACAATATTAGGCAGGTGTACTAGTTTCTTAGGCTCGTCAGTGTATCACAGATATTTCATTATTCCAAATTAATTATTTTTTGGTGTTGCAATTTTTTCTCCATCAGTGTAACAACAATAATCAATAAGAACCTTAGCATCTGGATGCTCTCACAGATATGACAAGAATGAGTTGCACACCTCTTTTGTATTTCTTAATACAAGAACAAAAATTTTGAAGACAGCTGAATTTTTTACATGGATTCGTGACTATGTCTTATAATACTTCATGACTACTAACTCTAACACCTAACATGGATTTGACCACTGACCACACCACTTTTGCCTTACTTTTGTGTTGCTTTTCATTTATTTGACTTCCTTTGCAACATCTATAAATATAAATTTATAATGTCTAGCATACTCAACAAAATGTCAACTTTAATTATAAATTAGTTCATTTCGGAATAGCCCTTTCCTGGCACTGGATATTTTTTACCTTGAATTATCAATTTAAGTCTACTAGTTACATTGACAGAAAAATGAAATGCAGCACCAAAAAATAATTAATGTAAAGTAATGAAATTTTGGAAATACATTTGTCTAGGTAACATATTTAAGTGATTAACACTGCAAGATCACAGGTTAATGAATGGTTCTGCCAAGGCTGTCATTACTTCTGACGGAATGTTGTCTATTCTCAGGGCCTTGTTTTGATTTGGGATGAGAGAAAAATGGTTGCCTTCCTTTCTTGGATGTGCTAGTTAGACGGAAGAGTGATGGCTCTCTGGGGCATTCAGTTTATCGAAAGCCCACACATACTGATTTGTATATAAATTCGTCCAGCTGCTATCACCCATCACAAACAATGAATGTACTTAAAACACTTGTACACAGAGCTCATGTAGTGTCAGATGCAGATAGTTTGCATGAAGAACTTGCCCATCTGAAGAGGGTTTTCAAAGAGAATGGATATTCTACCCAGCAAATTAGCAAGGCACTTGCAATTAAGCCAAAGAAACAGGGAGTGGAGAAAGAATAGAGCATGTCTACAAAATCTTTAGCTTTTCTTCCCTTTGTTGGCAACATTTCCTTCAAAATTGCAAGAATCCTCCACAGTTTCGAAGTGAAAGTAATTTTCCGTCCACCATCGAATATTTCCGACCTACTGGGATCAGTGAAAGATGATCTGGTATTGCGGAAGGCGGGAATCTATAAAATACCTTGTCAGTGTGGTATGTCATATATAGGACAAACATTGCGAACAGTAGAAGAATGTTGCACTGAACATCAGTGCTGTACTCGCCTTTTGCAACCTAGCAAGTCTGCAATTGCTGAGCACTGCATTTCCACTGGACACTCAATGGAGTATAAGACAACAATTTTGGCCACAGCAACATCCTTTTGGGACTCCGTCATAAAAGAATCAGTGGAAATTCGCATGACAGACAATCTTATCAACCGTGACAATGGCTACCAGCTAGATAATGCATGGAACCCCGCCATCTCTAAGATCTGCTCCAGAAGAAGACGTCAGAGTACTCCGATGGCCACGGCAATTGACAACACCAAAGACAGGTGAGTTCTGCAGTTCCACCAGCGAGGGCACTGCTGGCGGGCGGTGTGGTTCGTCTCTCCATATGATTTTGACGCATGCGCGGAATACTCGCTGCACGCTATATATTACGGAACGGAGGGCGTCTTCGTCAGTCTTCGATGGCCCACCTGAGGATGGCTGGCAGTTGTCCAGTCGACATATCGTGGATGGAAGCTAACGACGACTCGCTACAAGCCTGAAATCTTTTTGAATATTCAGTTCGCTGGGAAAATTTTAAATTTCACATCAGACGCCTTTACGGGGAGGAGATGGCCTTACATGTAAGAAGTTTTGAAAAACTACGTGGTAAGAGAGCTAAGCTTTTGTGTTCTTTGACCTTTTTATTGAGATGTTGGGACCATACCATAATACCAAAATTTGCCAGAGTGACGCATTTTATTAAGACTGCCACTGCATGGAAGATAACGGAAAAGGCCAGTCACGCTATTGTTAAAGAGAGGATTTGCTACACACGGAGATTGGATGCCATTTCAGAAGATTTGTTCCATCTGCATCTGAAGATTGAAGCACATCTGTCTACTTCATCTTGGGATTGGATTGATGGAGTAACCTCCGCCAAATCTGAGTGGGTACACAAGGATGCAAGTTCTTGGCAGATGTCAAAATTTGATCGTCTGGTGCCACAACAGTCGTTACCACAGGGGATTACTGCACGACGTTCCGTTGTTAACCTCACTGACAAGAATTTGGACGGTGCGACACTGTCAGTTTTAAGTTTAAAACTGTCAGTTTTGAATTTTACACCCACACCTAGAGCACCACCTTTGATAAGTTTTGTGAGTGGTGTTGAAGAAGCCGTACGACGCCTTCCTATGAAAACTGCAGAGGAAGTAAGGAGAGAAACTTGCCGTGCTCTTCTGAAGGCTCCTTCTCAACACAGTAACATTACCTCGGCAGAAAGGACTGCACTGCGAAATCCCCAGAAAGATCCGGACGTTGTGGTACTGAAGGCTGATAAAGGCAATTTAACAGTACTGTTACCTCACAGTTTGCATGTGGATAAGATATATGGTCTCCTAAATGATTCTGCCTACAGGAAGATTGATAACGACCCTACAGGACACGTGCAACAGAAGACATCTACACTCCTCAATTCTTCCTCGTTGCCTCCAGAGACGGTCACGCGCTTAACACCTCATGGAAGCATACCTCCAAGACTGTATGGCCTTCTGAAGGTACATAAAGATGGAATACCCAATACGGCCAACAGTGAGTAATATTGGGGCCCCCACTTATGATTTAGCCAAACATCTTGCATCCTTGTTGAGACCATTTGTGGGCAAATGTACAAATCACATACATAACTCACCCGATTTTATCAACAGCCTGGGGGCTCTCCGCCTAAGTACTTCTGATCTTTTATTTAGTTTTGATGTGGTGTCTTTTTTTACAAAGGTACCTCTTGCAGACTCCTTGACACTGATTGGCACTAAGTTTCTGGTGGGAATCACTGCTTTGTTTCACCACACTCTCTCCTCAACATATTTTACATTCAATCAAGAATATTTTGAACAGATTGACGGCATCGCCATGGGTAGCCCCTTGTCACCCTTGGTGGCCAACCTTTTTATGGAGGATTTTGAGGAGAGAGCACTTGAATCAGCAGCCCTCAAACCAACTGTTTTTTGGAGGTGCGGGAATGACACTTTCGTAGTGTGGCCACATGGAGAAGAAAAATTAATGGTGTTTTTAGATCACCTCAACTCCATTCAAGAGAACATTCGGTTTACCATGGAATTAGAGAAAAATGGTTGCCTCCCTTTCTTGGATGTGCTAGTTAGGTGGAAGAGTGATGGCTCTCTGGGGAATTCGGTTTATCGAAAGCCCACACATACTGATTTGTATATAAATTCGTCCAGCTGCTATCACCCATCACAAACAATGAATGTACTTAAAACACTTGTACACAGAGCTCATGTAGTGTCAGATGCAGATAGTTTGCATGAAGAACTTGCCCATCTGAAGAGGGTTTTCAAAGAGAATGGATATTCTACCCAGCAAATTAGCACAGCACTTGCAATTAAGCCTAAGAAACAGGGAGTGGAGAAAGAAGAGAGCATGTCTACAAAATCTTTAGCTTTTCTTCCCTTTGTTGGCAACATTTCCTTCAAAATTGCAAGAATCCTCCACGGTTTCGAAGTGAAAGTAATTTTTTGTCCACCATCAAAGATTTCCGACCTGCTGGGATCAGTGAAAGACGATCTGGTATTGCAGAAGGCGGGAATTTATAAAATACCTTGTCAGTGTGGCATGTCGTATATAGGACAAACATTGCGAAAAGTAGAAGAATGTTGCACTGAACATCAGCGCTGTACTCGCCTTTTGCAACCTAGCAAGTCTGCAATTGCTGAGCACTGCATTTCCACTGGACACTCAATGGAGTATGACAAGACAACAAGTTTGGCCACAGCAACATCCTTTTGGGACTCCATCATAAAAGAATCAGTGGAAATTCGCATGACAGACAATCTTATCAACCGTGACACAATGGCTACCAGCTAGATAGTGCGTGGAACCCCGTCATCTCTAAGATCTGCTCCAGATGAAGACGTCAGAGTACTCCGATGGCCGCGGCAATTGACAACGCCAAAGACAGGTGAGTTCAACAGTTCCACCAGCGAGGGCGCTGCTGGCAGGCGGTGTGGTTCGTCTCTCCATATGATTTTGACACATGCGCGAAATACTCGCTGCACGCTATATATTTCGGAACGGAGGGCGTCTTCGTCAGTCTTCGATGGCTCACCTGAGGATGGCTGGCATTTGTCTAGTTGAAATATCGTAGATGGAAGCAAACGACGATCAGCTACAAGCCCGAAATCTTTTTGAATATTCAGTTCACTGGGAAAATTTTAAATTTCACAGTCTTTTTATTTCTCTCCTTTTCTGCTATCCTCCCCCCCCCCTCCCCCCTATCTCTCCACTACCTTTGTCTAACCTGCCAACTGCATATAGTTGCCCTACACTCTTTTCACCATGGTCCTCCA
Organism: Schistocerca nitens; assembly: GCF_023898315.1. NCBI lineage: Eukaryota > Metazoa > Arthropoda > Insecta > Orthoptera > Acrididae > Schistocerca > Schistocerca nitens. The sequence continues at coordinate 793,558,406 of NC_064618.1, forward strand.
TGCTCCCAAACAGCACATCACTGTCCACCATTCCTACCGTACTATCCCTCAACCTCCCCACCCCAGCCCTCGCCTTACCCCCACCCAGTTGCCACTTTCATCATGCACTGGTGCTGCTGCTCGCAGTGTGGCCTGAGACTTCAGTCATGTGCGTGCATGAGTGTGTATGTGTGTGTTTGCTGTCTAATTCTGACAAGGCCTTATTGGCCGGAAGCTATTATTTGTGACAGTCTTTTTGTTGTGCCCATCTGCAACTCAGAGTCTCTGGTATATGGTGAGTAGTAATTTTCCTTTTCACAATATTGTTACATTCCATCCTGGATTATCCACTGATTAATTTCATCTTTTGCTTTTTAAACCAGACTGAAATCACAAAATTGAAGAGGTGCGTTCCTGAGGGAGTGTGCTCTCATGTGTAAATAACATTGGATATTATAGAAGGAAACATTCCACGTGGGAAAAAAACATATCTAAAAACAAAGATGATGTGACTTACCAAACGAAAGTGCTGGCATGTCGATAGACACACAAACAAATACAAACATACACACAAAATTCAAGCTTTCGCAACAAACTGTTGCCTCATCAGGAAAGAGGGAAGGAGAGGGAAAGACGAAAGGATGTGGGTTTTAAGGGAGAGGGTAAGGAGTCATTCCAATCCTGGGAGCAGAAAGACTTACCTTAGGGGGAAAAAAGGACGGGTATACACTCGCACACACACACATATCCATCCACACATATATGTGTGTGTGCGAGTGTATACCCGTCATTTTTTCCCCGTAAGGTAAGTGTAAATATCTGTGCTGTGTATGTGCTTTTGACTGTTTGTTAGCTTTCAGGACAGTGTGCAAAAGCTTAATTACATTCTCAGCCTTGTTTATGTGCTTTTCTACCACACAGTGCCTTAACTCTGCAGCATGTGGTTAGCTTTGCCCTTTTTATTATTTTCCAACACATTTCTGTTTGGTGAAAATGTTATAAATAGGTATAACATGCCAAAATCTCACAAAAATAAAAGATTAATGTTCATGAGGGGAGGAGAAGGGTAGTGAGTCATCACTAATAAGGTTATACAAAAGGCAGAAGAAAATTCCAAAGAAAATTGACATGAAAATATGAAATAACTCATGAAAATGATGAAGTATTGATGACTTTTCTTCATGAAACAAGTACAAGCAGATTGTGTGCGTGTTTGGCACCACAAATGCAGACTACAGATCTTTCAGAGAGACTAGCTGTACAACACACATTTCTTGTGGATTCTAAAGAATTTTTTTCTGAACTGTGTAAGTGGTACTTCTAGCTTTGATGTCATAACATATTGATATTGCACTCCTTACTTCTGGAAGTTTGTAAACAGAGTGCTCCTTTTCTCTGAGGGAGCATTGTCTTGCAGTATAATGGCAACAATGCCCCGGCAGTAATGGTCACATACTATCTCAATGTTTAAAGCAGCTGAATTTTGGCGTACAAGTAGTCAGAATTTTAGTTTTAACTGTACAATAAAACCAGGAGCAAAATTCAGTGCTGCTACGTCAATGAGTCAAGAAAAAATTTCCTCATTGAGCAAAAAGGACTTTTCCATCTTCCTGGCGGGATCAAATGATATAGCTAGGAACGAAAAAAACGATCTCTTAATCTCGCTAAAAAGAAAACTGTATGAGCTGAGAGGAACAAATGTTATTGTTTTTTCAGTGCCACACCGTTACGACTTGATGGAATGGTCCTGTGTAAATAAAGAAATTGAAACTGCAAATAAAGAGATGCAAAATATTTGCAAGCGGTTTGAAAATGAAACATTTGTGAACATCAGCAATTTAGGGAAAAGGTTTCACACAGCACATGGTTCCCATCTAAATGTACTTGGAAAAAACGTAATAGTAACAAAAATTTTAGAACTTGTAAATAAAATCTCAAATGTGCGGTGTGATGATAGAAAAGTCATACCTCTCATGGACAGGAAGTGTGTGTATCCTGTAGAATCCAATGTGAAATTTGATGTCAGTGAAGCTGCACCCCTCCAAGACAAATGTGAAATTTTATCAATGCAAGTGAACACTCCAAATGTTAATAATTCACAGAAAGGCACAGCAGTTGTAGAACAACAAACACCAGAAATAAGTGAAACAGCAGCAGCACCATCATTATCAGCAGAAGCAGCAGCAGCAGCAGAACCAACAACGACTGGAGCAGCAACACAGCAATGCTTAAGGAGGAGCCAAAGGAAAAATACATCTGTGTCATTCAGTGATAATTTTTTATGGTTTCAAGCCAAGAAGAAAATAAAAATGTGAAAAACCAGCCTGCTAACTCACAGATAAGTCACAACAACATCCTATTTTTAAACATTCAGGGTCTTGAAAATAAAGTTGAAATTCTGGAGGAGTCATTGCCACAGAATAAGTATTCTTTCTTATGTCTATCAGAACATTGGCTTAAACCAGAACAAATACAATACTATGTACCAGAAGGTTATAAATATGGAAACAGTTTTTGCAGATCTCAGTACCATAATGGTGGTACTGTTATCTATGTTTCAAATGAAATAGAGTGTAGAGAACTAGATCTTAGTTGGGCATGTGTAGAGAAACACTTTGAAATTACCGGGATCATATGTGATATGATGAAACTTATCATAGTATGTATCTACCATTCCCCTGACTCAGATGATAAAACTTTTTTAGATAATTTAGACAGTGTACTCTGCTACATAACAAAATGGAAACAGTATGTAACTGTAATTGGGGGAGACTTTAATTCAAGCTTTGATGTAACATGTAACAAACCCAGTGTAAATAAGTTACTGAATATGCTAAGGCAGCACAACTTCCATCACGTAAATTCAGAACCAACAAGACTACAAGCGTGCTTGGATAATGCTTTTGTCAACTGTGCTCGTGATATGTACTCCACCAAGGTAAAGGAATTTGTTTTCTCAGACCACTCCATGTTAACGGTAGAGTTAAGACATTTTATAAAAGGGGATGAGAGCAAGGCTGCACAAAAGTTAACAAAATCTAATACCTTAATATTAACAAAACACAATCTCATAAAACTAACACACCAGCTGAGCATAACAAACTGGGACAAATTATTTCAAAACTGTGATTCCACTGCCCAAACAGTTTATGAAACATTCCACAATTACTTAACAGATATTTTAAAAGCCCATCTTGTTCAAAAGAAATACCATAAAACAAGAAAGGGTAAATTTTGGTACACCAAAGAACTGGAGAATCTAAAATATAAGCTACTGCTGTTGAAGCGCCTTGCCAAAGTAAACATTTCTAATGAAATTAAGGATCTCGAAAAAATCACTAAGAAACAGTATAAGAAAGAGTTGCAATTGGCGAAACTAAGATACAACACAAATTTCATAAAAAATAGTAAAAACCAATGCAAAACAGCCTGGTCATTAATTAATACTGTTAAAGGTGAAGTCAGAAACTTCGACAAGACAGTCCCAATACCAGCAGATACATTCAATAAATATTTTGTAAGCTGTGCTGATGATATCAAAAAGCTGATCAGTAAACCCGATGTAACATGTATAGATTATCTGAAGAGAGCAAACCTAAATCATAATAGGGCCAGATCATCATTGAAACACTTCAAAGAGGTATCCCAACATGAAGTTCTTAAAATAGTCAAAGAAATGAAAAATTCATACAGTACAGATATTTTTAATATGTCAAACAATCTATTGAAAGAAATCATACATTACATTGCAGCACCATTAACATATTCTATAAACCTGTGTCTCATAGAAGGGTTTTTTCCTGATCCTCTCAAACTATCCAAGGTAACTCCAGTCTTTAAGAAGGGTGTCAAATCAGATCCTGCAAACTACAGACCAATTTCACTAATTCCAGTACTAGGAAAAGTGTTTGAAGGCATAATATATAAGCAGATGTATGAGTACCTAGAACTAAATGGTATGTTAAGTGCATCACAGTTTGGTTACAGAAAAGGAAGGTCAGCTATACATGCCATAGAGCTCTTAGTCAGAGACATTCTAGCAGCATTTGAGGACCATGCGCATGCACAGGTAACCTTATGTGATCTGAGCAAAGCTTTTGACTGTGTTGACCACTCACTTCTGCTCTCTAAACTTGAGTACTATGGAATATGTGATAAAAGTTTAAAACTCATCAAATCATACCTCAATAAAAGGAACCAGGTGGTGAGTTCAGGAAGTCATCTGTCAAACATACTCGAGGTTCAACATGGAGTGCCACAGGGATCTAAATTGGGACCACTTCTTTTCCTTGTACACATAAATGACTTACCAGGAAATATAGATGTAAAGACATATATGTATGCAGATGACACAACTTTTCTATCTGTAAACCATGTACTTGATAACCTTGTAAGTGATATGAAATTGGCAAAAGAAAATGCAACATCATGGTTTAATGCTAATGGTCTGCTATTAAATGAGGAAAAGACCCAGAATATGTGGTTCAGTCTATCAAAGACTACAAAAATAGAAAAACAAAAGGCAAAGTTTTTAGGTATTGTACTTGACAACAGTCTAACATGGAACTCTCATGTTGATCACATAGTGGTTAGGTTGTCAAGAGTTATATATTTGTTGAAGAGACTGATGTGTTGTGTGACATTTGAGTACGTAAGGACAGCGTACTTCGCCTTTTTTCAATCTGTTTTAAGGTATGGGTTAATACTCTGGGGAAACAGCAGAAAAATAAATGAAATTATGGTGATCCAGAAGAAAGCAATCAGAGTAATGGCTAAGGTAGATAATAGAACACATTGTAAACCATTGTTCATTAAATATAGAATTTTAACAGTAATTAATTTATATATTCTTGACAGTGTTAACTACATACTTGCTGAACTACCTAATTTAAGTGTAACAAATGAAAGGCATGGCTACTATACAAGAACGTGTACTTCTCTGCTGTTGCCACAAAATAGATTAGCTAAAACTAACAATAGTCATAAGTATATGGCAATTAAAATATATAACAAATTGTCTAAAAATGGGTCAATCAAGCCTGACAAATTATTTAAAGATAATGTTAATAACTTCTTGTTAACTAATCCATTCTATTCATTAGAAGAATTTTTAGAAATGCCCAATATCAACTTAAATATGTAAAAAATTATTTTGTAAAATTAATAGGTTAAGTGAACTGACGAAGTCTATTGCATGTAACTATGCTGAATGACTAATAAAGAATCTGAATCTGAATCTGAATCTTGTTGCTGAGATTTGGCACAATGCAGTTGTGCGAAGCCATGTCATGGAAAAATCAGATGAAGAACTGCCTAGAAAGTATAATTAGTAGTTGAAAGTGTTATGTTGGTTCATAGGAGAAAAGTATTTGAGTAATTCAAACAATAAAAAATCCAGGATGGAATAACTGAGTAATTCAGTTATTTTGTGGAAAGATGCATGAGATAAGTTATGAGATTTAAGGCTGATGCAGTATTGTGTTTGTGAGTCAGTAATTTTTTTGAGAGACATGTTGATAGTAGAATGTGAATGAAAAGTCTTCTGTGATCAGTGATTACCTGATTTATTGATGTGGAAATGCAATGTAGCAATGGTTACTCCAGTATGAAAGTGAAACCAGCTTAACTGTTAACACAAGACCAGATGGGCTCAGACATTGTTAGGAAATTGTGTTATTTGTTTAAGGGACAATAAAACAAAGTAATTTGACATGTACTGTTAATATTTCAAAGTGAAATTTTCCAGTTTTGAATGAATAACATAAATACTTGACAAGTCTAAGAGATATGTGTCCATGTTAAGCACATGGTTATGGGTTATTTCATAACAAAGCATGTTCTCTTTATAAAGCTCCTATAGTCAAGTCAAAAAGCAGACAAAAAAGTTAATATAAAATAAACCAAAAAGACATTCGGAGCTTTATATCCTGTGACATTCGAAAGGGCAACTGCTCTTTGGTGAAGAATAGTAATTCAGTATGAAGCTTTACATTTAGTGTATGTGTATGGATAGTTGCTTTTTGGTGAAAAACAGTGAGTCAAAACACAATAATGAGAAATAACTGTGAACAACAGAGGAACGAGTCCACACATTGCAAGAGTAATGAGAGTGTGTCATTGCTGATAATGCACTTGTAAATTGGATTTTAATGGTCCAAGATGAGAAGAATCTTCAACATCTTGGAGCGTAGTTATTCAAGATGACAATCTTGATGACACAAGGGACTGGCACAGTTCTCAGCATCATACCACAGCACAACAACCAATAGTGGCAGTAACAAATTTAAGTGTGGCAATAGTGCCATTCGTGAGTGGTTTGAAATTGCAGCTGTAGACAAAACTTTTGAATTATTTGTCGCATGACCAATTCAGTGTGGAAAAAGTTAGTTGGCCTTGTGTTTTGTACTTTTGATTTTCAAATGTAGAAATGTCATCAGGAAAGGAGCAAATACTAGCTCATAGTGTCGTGGGAAATCAGCTCGATAAAGGAGGAGAATATGACAGGGTAGGATTTGTAGTTTTAGCTTCTGAGGATGTAACAATGGTGCTAATTAATGCAATAAAATCATCATATGAATAGATTTCGAAAGAATTAAAAGGAAGTCAAAAAGAAACTGTGAAAGAATTAAAAGAAGTAATTAAATCTTCATTTAAGGAGGCTACAGAGGAAATGATGAAAATGTCTGAAGAGAGACAAGAAGAGAAATACACATATGTATGTAATGAAATGCAAAATGCACTGCTATTGTTATGGAATGTTCTTTTCCTAAGGAGTCACAATTAGAAGCAACTTCAGACACTGACTTGATAACTGAAACACCTAGCCCTGAACTTTACATGTCAAGCAGAGTGCTGCCTGCTGCTCTCTCAGATGATGAAACATGCGCAGGTGGTGATAGTAGTGAGTCAGATACTAAAATTATCAATATCGATTCAGATATATTGTCAATGGATGAAGAATATTCTTTGAAACAAAATATTAAGATAAAGAATTAGAAGATATTAGTGCAGAGGAGCTAAAGCGTACTGCCATGAACAAAAACAAGACTTAGGAGAGAAATATCAGAGGCCATTAGATCATGAGAAGAAAGGTAAAGATATGTTGTCTGTGAAGCAAGAAGAGCAAACCTCATGGTAATAAGAGGTTGAGAAGATGTTCCTGGAAAAATATTAGTCTAAAAACACAAAAGATGAGAGTTAAATTTGATTTGCTGCGATCCATACTGCTGGATATGAGATGAAATGATAAATGTATGCAGAATTATTAGAAGATGAATTAGGAAGAAATCAGTATTTTGAAGTACAGGATAAAAAAAGTCACATGATATGCAGGGTGACACAACAACTAATGCATGAAGTTTATGGTCATCTAGAAATATGGAACAGGTACAGGAAAGATTTACACAAAACAGAACAGAGAATAAGCAAGAGGAAACACATGTGAAAGAGAAAAAGAAGACACAGTTACCACAACAAATATGCATGAGATAACATCTTGCTTAGGTGATGATCAACAGCATGTACAAATTTAAAAAAAATGCATAACACTGTGCTATCTGATATAATGTTATTTTATTTTGCTACCAGTTTTGATTATGAACCTCATCAACAGCAGGAAAATTACCACAGATATTTTACATCACTTGTTGTCCTTGTGTCAGTGTACCAGCATATTTTAATCCTGTCACAACTTTTGATTTTATATTATCTTGGCAATTATGGTTTCCTTTGGTAACTTATGTTAAAGCATGTATGACATGTGATACAACTGTGATAATTTTCCTGCTATTAATGCTGGTTCAGAACTGAAACTGATAGCAAAATAAAATAACATTATTACTGACAGCACAGTGTTTTAAAAGAATAAGCATGGGATAGTTATGGACCACTGACTCATAGACAGAAACACAGGAAGAAGTGGAATGAGAAAGGAGCAAATGACAAAGTTCAAAAATATGTGCACAGATTGGCGTGAAGCAGGATAGGTGGAGCTGCAGCAGCATGTCATCGGTTGATTACTTAAAAGGACATAAATATTACATGGTGGAGAGAAGACAAAAGAAGAGAAGAGATGGACAACAGTGGATTTGTGCAATTTGTAGGCCCACAGGAAAATTAAGTGGTACTCACATATAAGAGAACTATCAAATATTTACAAACAGTGATTTGTTTTGTAATTTCATATTGTTTGGATTAAAATACTGTATATGTATTGCTAGCAGCAATATAGACTGTCATTATAATTAACAGTGAATTTTCTTTCTTTGGCATTTTTTGATTGCAACACCTAACAGATTTAGGAACTGAGAATGTAGGAATATTATGTACAGCACATGTTTTGGTTCCCTATTATGAGTGTAGGTGTTGAGATGCATTATTGTTTCCTCATTCACTGCATGTCTGATGTCACTACCACCACATCTCACTTTGTCCATGGCCCAGAGGCAGACTTATGCAGGTCCAGGTGTGCACTCGCTTTGTTACTCACCACTGGCTGCTGCCTCCATGGAGCTGATGCTGTGCAGAATGGCTGTGCAGTTGCTCTGTTTACATCTTGTCCAATCTGTTGGAGGCCACTGAGCTTCATTCACACAGCTGCCACTAACATGCCACTGATTGCTATGTCACAATTGATGCCTGGCATCTTCAGTGGGAGTAGAAGTGTCAAAATCGGCTGCTACAGCCACCTGTCATTGATTGTGTGCATTGCTAAAAGTGTTGATCAGAAATTTAAAATGTCAACTGTGCATGTATTTGCAAGTATTTTGTTTCACCTAACTAATTATCAACTATATTTCTTTGTGTCTAAAAATGTTTTCTTTTTTAACTTTAAATACTAGATTCTTTGCCTGTCTTACATTACCCACGCACAATTTTTTTATATATTTTTTAAACTTATTATAGTTACTGCACTTGAATTTTTATGGCATGTTTTTCAGAATACAGGGGCTGATCAAGAAGTAAGATTCCCAAAGAGCTCCAGCTGCATGGGAAGGTGCAAGGTGAAATCCATTAACACCGCTGTGTGAGGCTGTCACCCACTCTCGATTCTGCCCAGCCATGCCTCACTGCACCACTCAGTGTAGGCTCACCATCTGTCCATAATGGAGGTGTCCATTATTGATGCTGTCAAGTATGAGATTCGTTCTGTAATTTGATTTTTTGCACATGAAATGGATTCCAGTCTTGGATATTCATTGTCAATTGACACAAATGTATGGTGACAAATGTATGTCCATTAAACATGTCCAAAAATGGTGCATAAAATTTAGTGCCCTTTGAAAGGAGGTCCACAATGAAGAACGGAGTGGAAGACCTTCAATTTCATATGCAGTTAACGAGATGGTCCAGTGTGAAATGCTTCACAGTAGGAGGATCATTGTCCATCAACTTATTGCTCAGATTCCTGGGGGTTCTTATGGTGCAGTTGACAGACCTTTGATGGAAAAATTGGGGTATCACAAGTGTTGTGCTCAATGAGTACCACATATACTGACAGCAGAAAACAATGACAAATGCCTTCAGGGTTTTCACCAGTTTCTTCAAAAGTATCAAGAAGATAAGGGAGGATTGTTGGATTCCATTGTTGTGGGAGATGAAACATGGATGTTTCATTTCACTCCTGATATGAAAGAAAAAAACCAAAAAGTGTCATCTCTCAGAATCACCAGCTGCAAAGAAGTTCAACAAACTCCTACTAGCAAAGTCATGGCCACTGTGTTTTGGGATCATAAGGGGATACTTGTGATTGATCTCATGGACCTTGGACAACAATCAGCTCAGACACTTTTTGTGAAGCATTACAAAAACTCAGGTGAGCTATCCTGAACCACTAGAGAGAACAACTGACAAGAGGGTGTAATGCTGCTTCACGATAACACCTGACCTCACATCTCCCACCAAACCTAGTAACTTTTGACAAACTTTGGTTGGAAAGTTGCGATCCACACACCTTCCAGTCTGGACCTCATGCCTAGTGATTATCACTTGTTCCCCAAGTAAAAGGAACACTTGGGTGGCCAATGCTTCCAGAGAGGCAATGAAGTCAAAGAAGAGGTGAAATGCTTCCTCAATGGGTTGACAGCAGAGTTCTGCCACATGGGGATACAGAAGTTGCATAGAAAAAGATGGTGATTATGTAGAAAATAGAGCAAAGTCTCTTCTTTCCAATTATGTAAATTTCTATGAGAATAAACAATTCTGTCTACTTGTAAAAATGCAGGGAACCTTACTTCTGGATCAACCCTCAGAATTTGATTACCATTTGAGAAATAACATACAATTTTATTACAGTTGTAAGGTACTGGACCACTTTAGAAAACCAGTTGGTAACTAAAATTAGATTCCAGTTTAATTGGTTTCTTCTTTTAACTGAACAGCTGTTTACGTATAATAATATTTCATTTGCATACGCTTATCACTGTTTGCATATAAAGGGCAGTTGATGTATCATAATTGCTGAGTCTATGGACTTATGCCTGAAAGAGGCATACATTGTTATTGTAAAACAGTATTTTCAGTGATGCTGAGCTAGAGAAAAAGAAAAGTATGCTGTTTAGTGAAAACAAATTAATGAACAGGACAAGCTGCATGCAACATAGATTTAACCGGTATAAAAAGGAATTATGATATTTTTTTTTGTTCAACCATTTTAATTTCTGTTTTTGTTGATTGCCCATTTGTCATATATGTTACCCAAAAAAGTAAACAACTGTAAATTTTCAATGTAGGTAAAAGAGAGAGTGAAGTGTGGCTGATAGCTTATTGTATTACAATATAACAACTCAGAAGAGAACCTTTTCTGGATTGTTCTTCAGTTATTTGTGTTTGCAGGATCCTATTGCTGGGTCAAAATTTCTGTAGGCTTTCTTTCTCGCATTTTGAAAAAATACTATTGGGGGGGGGGGGGGGAGGGGATGTGCAGATTACTGCTATCTTTGGTGTCATAACATATGAATATTGTACTCCTTACTTATCACTGGCTTCTGGAATTTCCAAAGCAGAGAGTGTCTCTTCTCTGAGACGGCATTGTCTTGTTGTACAACGACAATAATACTCCAACAGTAGTGGCCACATGCCATATTGTTTTGTGCAATATGGTCATTGTTGGTGTTGGCACAGTGTGGTCACAGGGAACTGTGTCGTGGATGAATCGTATGAAAATTTGGCTAGAAAGTCTAACTAATAGTTGAAAGTATATCTAAAAACAAAGATGATGTGACTTACCAAACGAAAGTGCTGGCAGGTCAATAGACACACAAACAAACACAAACATACACAAAATTCAAGCTTTCGCAACCAACGGTTGCTTCATCAGGAAAGAGGGAAGGAGAGGGAAAGACGAAAGGATGTGGGTTTTAAGGGAGAGGGTAAGGAGTCATTCCAATCCCGGGAGCGGAAAGACTTACCTTAGGAGGAAAAAAGGACAGGTATACACTTGCGCACACACAAACATATCCATCTGCACATACACAGACACAAGCAGACATTTGTAAAGGCAAAGAGTTTGGGCAGAGATGTCAGTCAAGGCGGAAGTACAGAGGCAAAGATGTTGTTGAAAGACAGGTGAGGTATGAGCGGCGGCAACTTGAAATTAGCGGAGATTGAGGCCTGGCAGATAACGAGAGGAGAGGATATACTGGAGGACAAGTTCCCATCTCCGGAGTTCTGAAAGGTTGGTGTTAGTGGGAAGTATCCAGATAACCCGGATGGTGTAACACTGTGCCAAGATGTGCTGGCCGTGCACCAAGGCATGCTTAGCCACAGGGTGATCCTCATTACCAACAAACACTGTCTGCCTGTGTCCATTCATATGAATGGACAGTTTGTTGCTGGTCATTCCCACATAGAAAGCTTCACAGTGTAGGCAGGTCAGTTGGTAAATCACGTGGGTGCTTTCACATGTGGCTCTGCCTTTGATCGTGTACACCTTCCGCGTTACAGGACTGGAGTAGATGGTAGTGGGAGGGTGCATGGGACAGGTTTTACACCGGGGGCAGTTACACGGGTAGGAGCCAGAGGGTAGGGAAGGTGGTTTGGGGATATCATAGGGATGAACTAAGAGGTTACGAAGGTTAGGTGGACGGCGGAATGTCACTCTTGATGGAGTGGGGAGGATTTCATGAAGGATGGATCTCATTTCAGGGCAGGATTTGGGGAAGTCGTATCCCTGCTGGAGAGCCACATTCAGAGTCTGATCCAGTCCCGGAAAGTATCCTGTCACAAGTGGGGCACTTTTGTGGTTCTTCTGTGGGAGGTTCTGGGTTTGAGGGGATGAGGAAGTGGCTCTGGTTATTTGCTACTGTACCAGGTCGGGAGGGTAGTTGCGGGATGCGAAAGCTGTTTTCAGGTTGTTGGTGTAATGGTTCAGGGATTCCAGATTGGAGCAGATTCGTTTGCCACGAAGACCTAGGCTGTAGGGAAGGGACCGTTTGATGTGGAATGGGTGGTAGCTGTCATAATGGAGGTACTGTTGCTTGTTGGTGGGTTTGATGTGGACGGACGTGTGAAGCTGGCCATTGGACAGATGGAGGTCAACGTCAAGGAAAGTGGCATGGGATTTGGAGTTGGACCAGGTGAATCTGATGGAATCAAAGGAGTTGAGGTTGTTGGAGAGGAAATTCTGGAGTTCTTCTTCACTGTGAGTCCAGATCATGAAGATGTCATCAATAAATCTGTACCAAACTTTGGGTTGGCAGGCCTGGGTAACCAAGAAGGCTTCCTCTAAGCTACCCATGAATAGGTTGGCGTACGAGGGGGCCATCCTGGTACCCATGGCTGTTCCCTTTAATTGTTGGTATGTCTGGCCTTCCACTTTCCTTGACGTTGACCTCCATCTGTCCAATGGCCAGCTTCACACGTCCGTCCACATCAAAGCCACGAACAAGCAACAGTACCTCCATTATGACAGCTGCCGCCCATTCCACATCAAACGGTCCCTTCCCTACAGCCTAGGTCTTCGTGGCAAACGAATCTGCTCCAGTCCGGAATCCCTGAACCATTACACCAACAACCTGAAAACAGCTTTTGCATCCCGCAACTACCATCCTGACCTGGTACAGAAGCAAATAACCAGAGCCACTTCCTCATCCCCTTCGTTTGGTAAGTCACATCTTCTTTGTTTTTAGATATATTTTTCCCACGTGGAATGTTTCCTTCTATTATATTCATATCAATAGTTGAAAGTGTTACATTTGTTTATTTTGTTTATTTGTTTGTTTGCTGTCCATATAACAATCAGTTTTCAGACATTTTAGTTCACATATCAAAGGTTTTGTTAACATACATACATGCACACATTGATATAAATAGTGGTCAGAAATTATCATTCTTTGCAAAAACAAACTTATCCTATATAGACTGTTTTGCAGAAAGACTTTACAACTTGAAATATAAATGCTTACATTAATATAGTGTGTGATGCTGAGAAAACTATCATTTTTGTGTTGCAAAAACAAACTTATGCTATATACACTGTTTTACAAATGGAGATTACAGCTTGAACTCTACTGAATAACAGCTTTTCTTTATTAATAAATGCTTAAGTTTATTCTTTGAAGTGTTTAAATTAGCTGTCTTGAGGTTAGATGTAAGTCTGTTATAAAAGATGGTCTCCATTGTATGTGGACTATGATCTGAAGCTTTTTTTTTTTTACTTGCAATTCTGTCACAATTTTCCCTTCGTCATACATTGTACCTATGTACATCACTATTTGTTACAATATGCTTTGGATTTTGTTTCACAAACATTATTGCGTGCAGGATCTATATACAGTAGATGGTTAATATTTTAGCAGAGATGCTGAGTCGCAGATAGGCACAACAAAAAGACTGTCACAAATATAGCTTTTGGCCAGTAAGGCCTTCGTCAAAATTAGATGACAAACACACACATACACACCCATGCAAACGCAACTCATACACATATGACTGCAGTCTCAGGCATCTCAGATGCCTCAGCCTGCAGTGTGTGTGTGTGTGTGTGTGTGTGTGTGTGTGTGTGTGTGTGTGTGTGTGTGTGCGTGAGAGAGAGAGAGAGAGAGAGAGAGAGAGAGAGAGAGAGAGAGAGAGTTTCATTTGCTTGAGTGTGCATGTGTGTGTTTGTCATATAATTGTGACGAAGACCTAACTGGCTGATAGCTATATTTGTGACAGTCTTTTTGTTGTGCCTATCTGTGACTCAGCACCACTACTATATGGTGAGTAGCAACTTTCCTTTTCACAATATTGTTACAGTCCATCCTGGATTTTCCATTGTTTGGTTAGTATTTTATATTTTCTGAAGATTTCTCTACAAGTCTTCTTCCTGATTACTTTGGCTACCATTCTTACTGCCTTTTTTTGAATTCTGAAGAGCCTGTCTGTATAGATGTCTGGTGCCCCATCTCATATCTTAATACCATATCGAATATATTGATGTATCACTCCGAAATATATTTGTTGCAAGTTTCATGGTCGAGGAAGGCTGACACTCTATTCAGTAGATATACATTTGTACTGATTTTATTAAATGTATGGTCTATACGTTCTTTCCATGAAATTCATGTTTGCTTGTGTAGCAAAGGGCCAATGGAGGTGCAGATAGAGTTCTATTTATGTTCTGACCATAGCTAAGCGTAAATTGCATTGTCACTGTCTCCTCTTTATTGATGAGTAACTTATTTGCCGTAAGATAACTTGACAGAGAATTTAATTGATTTCACAACTGTTTGTAATAGTTTGCATATCACAGCCCCAGCTGACAAAAGATTTGTCATCAGCATAGCTTACAACCTTGCAGTTCTGGGTTCAGTTAAATCCCTTACATACACAAGAAACAGAAAAGGCCCCAACATACTTCCTTGGTTCATAGGAGAAAGGCATGTGGAATTAGTTATGATACTTAAGGCTAAAACATTATTGTTTTTCTGAATCAGTATATTTAGTGGACAAACATATTGATAGAGGAACGTAAATGAAAAGACTTCTGTAAGCAGTGATTCCTTGTTTATTTAATAAGGAAACACAATAGTTGCTTCAGTATGATGGTGAAAAAAGCTTAACTTTTAACACAAAACTGAATGAGTTTAGGCAATGTTAGGTAAGTGTGTTATGCGCTAAAGAGACAATGAAACAAAATACAGCGTGGCTATAATTAAACGTTCACTACTTGAAACAGCCCCTAAAAAAGAAGTGTTCATAGGACAATAAAACTTTGTAGAAACGTTTCTAAGGACATGTGGAAGTGAAATAACAAATAAACCATTGAAAGAAACATGTTTTAATTTGCATATGGGAGGGTAACATTTGTTAATTGTGTACCATGTTTATATTCCACGTTACAACTTTGCTCAAAGTGATGACCGTATGTATCCATGACAGCCTGGAACCACACTCAAGTCTGCTCTACTGCTGGCCAAAACACTCTCAGGTGGAATGTTGGCTACCTCCCTCACTTTGCTCGTCCCCACCCTCCAATGTGTGTCAGTGTCCTGTTGATAAGCCATGTCCTTCAGATAATCCCACAGGCAGAAATCACATAAGTTCAAATCTGGTGATCTTGGGGGCCATGCAGTCTGGAATGATTGGCCAATAATTCTGTTTTCTCCAAATGTGTTACAGAGTAACCTAATGACCTCATGAGCAATGTGAGGTGTAGCTCCTTTGTGTATCAAAACAGTTGAGTCCAAAGCACTTCTCTTCCACAGAGCAGGCAACATGTATTGGCAAGCAAGATCACAGTAAAGTGTGCTGTTCGCGCCACATGTTCCTTGAGATCTGAGATCTGTACCTGTACCGGCGCCTAATGGCAAGTCATGACACTAACACTACTAAGAATATAAATCGTGCAGTGCACAGTCTGAATATCTTTCCTATAAAATTGGTTACCCATACAGTAAATAATTTTTCATATACACTGGCTCAAGTAGCAAAATTTTAATTATAACCATCCTGTAATCTGACTTGTACTGTTATTATTTCAAAGAGATATTTTCCATTTTCAACTGTATAACTTTAGTACTTGAAAAGTAAAAGAAAGACATGTTCATATTAGACACATGGTCAGGTTTATTTCGTAACAAAGCATGTTCTGTATGTAAAACTGCCATAGTCTGATAGCCACAAATGTTAAAGTAACAGATTGTGACAAAGCAAGCTGGGATATTGTTTATTTCCCATATTGTTAATCCATCTGACTCCTTATAATTCATTTTTTCAATTTTCACTAATTACCATTAACATACATGAGTATAATCCACATTTTCATTTGGCCCTCAGTTTTAAAGAATATAACACCAGATCTACTTTTGTGCCTAGTTTTATGTGTGTAATTTATTTTCTAATATATTTTGACTATTCCTAGTTAGTACCTTTTGTTATTGGGTGAAATCAGTAATTGTTTTGTAACTTAAATTATATTTTTGACTTATAAACAAATATAAATTCTGCACTAATTATAAACATTTGGAAGATGAAATACTACTAGTAATCTTAAAGTATCTATTTGGCTCTATTCGAAAACATGTTATCAAAGTGGGCTTTTAATTAATCCCTAAGTAAATAACAGTTTTGTCAGAAGTATTGTTTGCATAACTATATATGTTAATTTCATTATGGGAACAGGATGCGTGTAGAGGTATACTGAACAAACTGTCCCACAAATATCTGCACATAAATATATATTTCCTCAGTAGTCGTACACATGTACACAGCAATAGACATAAATGCAGACTGCTAGAATAACATGGTGGCTAAAATGCCCAATCTCAGTCAAAGATCATGTTGTTCTTCATGGTCGATATGACCTATTGATGCTGCCAACCCCCCCCCCCCCCTCCCCCTCACCCCCCCATAGTATGGAGTACCACAGGTGAGTCTGTGAGTCTTTGCTGGAGACAGTGTGGGCATTGACACTGTTGGTGGTCGTATGAGATGGTAAATGCACAATTGGTACCACCACCTCGACTGGGGGGGGGGGGGGAGGGGGGGTGCAGCGAGAGAAACATGGGAGGCAGGTCCCCACCTCGAAGTCGTTGAGCCCATGACGGCAGATGATGTGGTGGATGGCCCATGAGCAGGCGAGCAGAATGGCAGATGGCGGAGTGTAGGTGTGGCAAGCCCGGATGCTAATAGAGGCGTCCAGCGAGATGAAGGCACAGATTTTAGTCGGGTCGCACTCACGAGGGAGGGTGAGGCTATGTGCAACACTGAAGTTTAGCTGGTCGTTGGGTGGTGTCTGTGAGTAGAATGAGAACTCGGTTGTCAAGAGTTATGATTGAAATATCATCCATGTGGTGTGGGGGTATGTTGCAGAGCGGGGTGACTATGGGAGAGGGTGTCTCTGTCGTCAGTGAGGTAGCTGCGAAACCCGCACACATGGTGGAGGTTGAGGTATCCGAGAAACCCGCGAATGGTGACGGGGAGGCATCGGGTGAAAAAATCAGTGTGGCAGCCCGAGGAGAAATACTGTCGGACTCCGTGACGAGAGAGAGAGACTGGCGAGAGAGTCGTTAGAAGAATCTGACTGAGCCAGCAGGGGGGCGTTGGAGTCCACAAATTCTGGTTGGAGTTGGTATAACAAAACAGTTTGGGGAGATGTTGAAAGTTGTATCACCTCGCCAGAGGACTTTAAAGGGGCCGAGGTAAGATGGTTGCAGAGGTTTTCAGACCGAATCGTCTCTCAGCATCACATGGGAGCAAGTGTTAAGAGTGGTTGGCATGTAAGTGTCCAGCTGATAGGTGGGTGCAAGCGTGCATGTTTGAAGTGAGTGCGCATGCAACATATGAAATCCCGGGTGGGTGGGGGGTGGGGAGGGGTGGGGGTGGGGGGGAATCTTCAGGTACCTGAAGCTGAATGACTTCCCCTGGTAGGATGGGGTTCTCCCTGAAAGCGAATTCTGAGATAGTTTCCTGTAAGTCGGGCTTGAAAGTTGAGTGGAGGTCGAGGAGCACCCATGGAAGGGCTTCGGACCAGAGGCAGTCATGGCACCTGAGGACCATTTTCAGCGTGTGGTGCCATCGTTCTGCCAACCCGTTGCTTTGTGGGTGGTAGGCTGTGGTATGAATTTTCTTTATGCTGCAGATGTTTCATAAAATGGTGAACAGGGAAGACTCAAACTGCTGACACTGGTCGGTGGTGATGGTGGTCGGACAACCGAACCTAGCAATCCATGAGTAGATGAAACCCTTGGCCATGGTCTTGGCCTCTACCCAGTGGGACATGCAGTCGATTGTGGCAGAATGTATCTGTGGCCCTCTGACAGTGGAAGAGGACTAATAAGATTGATATGTACATGGCGAAATCGTCCTGGGGGAATGTCGAACCTGCCCAGTGGTGGGGTGGGGTGGCAGCTGATTTTGTTGCATTGACAGCGGACGCATCTGTGTGCCCAGGCCTGACAGTCCCGTTTTATATTTTTCCAACTGAAACGCTCAGAGATGAGCTGTGTAGTGGCATGGACGCCAGGGTGAGCGAGGTTATGTAGAGTGTCGGAGGCCTGCCGGCGCAGAGGAGGTGGGAGCAACTTGCTTAAGGTACTGATAGAAGAGTCGCACCACACCTCATCCACAATGCTGGGGAATTTAGATTTGGTAAACACAAGGGGATAGGCATGTTTACAGTCAATAACACTGAAGATTGTAGCGCCCAACAACTTATGAGTGAAATCATGTATGTTAGGCGTGGGGTAATTGTCCATGACGGTACGAGTGTTTAGATGTCTGTAATCACCACACGTACAGATAGAACCGTTGTGTTTGAGGACGAGGAGAATCAATGAAGACCAGTTTCTGTCTGACAGTTGCAGGATACCTGCCTCCAAAAGTTCGTTAATTTGCTGCCGGCCCGCGTGCAACTTAATAGGATTGAGGCGTCTAACCCTGTGCCTAATAGGAGGGCCGGCAGTGGTAGCTATCTTGTGCATCATTCTGTCAGTGACGGAAGTAACTGAGAACTGCACATGAGACTGATGATTGTCCTGATGTGAAGTTTTTGGACGAGTAGGGTGCGATGAGGCGTAGCCATTAGCACGAGTGGGAAAGGGCAGCCTGAAAGTCACATGCCTAGTACATGAGCGCAGCGTGCACTTGTGTGGAGAGGGCGGCTGCATATGGAGTGCAGAGTGGGTTGGAACATGTAGTGAGCGTCTTCTGTCAACCCTGCACTTAATAACTGGGGCAGGCGAGAGCGGCATTGGTGTTGCGCTTGGAACAGCGACAGCCACTGAGTCACGCGGCTGGTGCGTGAGGGAGGGGGAATGTTATTCAACATGCAGGGCATCTGCTTGCGTGATGTGCATGGTCATGTCACACGTGCACGCGACTGTCATTAGAAGCACTGTTTGAAACACAAGGCACTGTATGTGGCAAGTATGTCGGGGGTGCGGAGCCTACCAGACGCGAATCGTCACACGCGATTAATGTGTTAGGACTAACTTGATTAGTGTCTGAGCTAGTGTTGGCCAGAGAAGCTTGATTAGGTGGTGGAACTGTGGACTGCAGTTTTAGGAGCGAGTTAGAAGGAGTGACGAGCTTGTTGTAGGTGTGTGCGATGCATTGTTTCAGCTCATCATTGTCCTGGTGGAGTTGTGCCGTCGAGTCGTATTCTGACAGTAGATTAATTACATAGGTCACAATGTTGCCCACGAGGGCAGAACACTCAGGTACTGTTAATCTGTATCTTGTGGAAAGAGGGCATGTTGCTAGGATGTCGCTCAGAACGTATTGTTACATTTAATGAAAATTGATATTTTAGTGATAAAACCGATTAAAGTATGTGTAAGAGTTGCCACACATTTATGTATACAAATTTTCTGGAAGTGAAGAATAGAAATATCTTGTTTTTGGAAAAGGAGGTGAACTTCATTGTCTTTGCCGTCTATCAAATGACAGAATTGTAAGTGAACAAAGTTCACTAAAATACAAGAAAAGAAATGCATTCTCCATAGTTTTCATTCAGTACATAATTTCTTAATTACAGTAATTGGATTATGTTCTTGTACAATAGCATGGTGCTGAACTCCACTGACCAATTTTGATGTAGCAGGATGTGTAGTTTGAAGGAACTTTGTGTGTCAAGCAATCTTCTTTTCTCATGAAAAGCAGATTACTGTTTGATTTTATTTACTTACAACAGTGGTCCCTTAGGTATGATATACTAAATATGAAATATTAAATGTCTTTTTCCAAAGTTGTTTCACAGAGGTAGACTGCACTGTAGTTCCTTCTCTAGATTGTCGCACAGATGACAAAATGGTAGATATCGGAATAGACGACAGAGGGATAGAGAAACAATTAAAATCGCTCAAAAGAGAAAAGGCCACTGGACCTGATGGGATACCAGTTCAATTTTACACAGAGTACGCGAAGGAACTTGCCCCCCCTTCTTACAGCGGTGTACCTTAGGTCTCTAGAAGAGCATAGTGTTCCAATGGATTGGAAAATGGCACAGGTCATCCCCATTTTCAAGAAGGGACGTCGAACAGATGTGCAGAACTATAGAACTATATCTCTAATGTATATCAGTTATAGAATTTTGGAACATGTATTATGTTCGAGTATAATGACTTTTCTGGAGACTATAAATCTACTCTATAGGAATCAGCATGGGTTTTGAAAAATACGATGGTGTGAAACCCAGCTTGCGCTATTTGTCCATGAGGCTCAGAGGGCCATAGACACGGGTTCCCAGGTAGATGCCGTGTTTCTTGACTTCCGCAAGGCATTCGATACAGTTCCCCACAGTCGTTTAATGAACAAAGTAAGAGCATATGGACTATGAGACCAATTGTGTGATTGGATTGAAGAGTTTCTAGATAACAGAATGCAGCATGTCATTCTCAATGGAAAGAAGTCTTCCGAAGTAAGAGTGATTTCAGGTGTGCCATAGGGGAGTGTTGTAGGACTGTTGTTGTTCACAATATACATAAATGACCTTGTGGATGACATTGGAAGTTCGCTGAGGCTTTTTGTGGATGATGCTGTGGTATATCGAGAGGTTGTAACAATGGAAAATTGTACTGAAATGCAGGAGGATCTGCAGCGAATTGATGCATGGTGCAGGAAATGGCAATTGAATCTCAATGTAGACAAGTGTAATGTGCTGCGAATACATAGAAAGAAAGATCCCTTATTATTTAGCTACAGTATAGCAGGTCAGCAACTGGAAGCAGTTAATTCCATAAATTATCTGGGAGTAAGCATTAGAAGTGATTTAAAATGGAATGATCATATAAAGTTGATCGTCGGTAAAGCAGATGTCAGACTGAGATTCATTGGAAGAATCCTAAGGAAATGCAATCCAAAAACAAAGGAAATAGGTTACAGTACGCTTGTTTGCCCACTGCTAGAATACTGCTCAGCAGTGTGGAGTCCGTACCAGATACGGTTGATAAAAGAGATAGAGAAGATCCAATGGAGAGCAGTGCACTTCGCTACAGGATCATTTAGTAATCGCGGAAGCATTATGGAGATGATAGATAAACTCCAGTGGAAGACTCTGCAGGAGAGACGCTCAGTAGCTCGGTATGGGCCTTTGTTGAAGTTTCGAGAACATACCTTCACCGAGGAGTCAAGCAGTATATTGCTCCCTCCTACATATATCTCACAAAGAGACCATGAGGATAAAATCAGAGAGATTAGGGCCCACACAGAGGCATACCGACAATCCTTCTTGCCACGAACAATACAAGACTGGAATAGAAGGGAGAACCGATAGAAGTACTCAAGGTACCCTCCGCTACACACCGTCAGGTGGCTTGCGGAGTATGGATGTAGATGTAGATGATAAGCTACGAAAACTTGGGCTCAAAACTATCCACAATATGGCCAAGTAACTGATGGAGTTGTACTTTAAATCTTAAAGAACAATAACTTCCTCCAAATTATAATACATCACCAACTGGTCCAGAAGCTGATCATTTAAGGAGGCAGCAACCAAAGTTCAGGAACCAGTTATGACTTAAACTCTCAATAAAATCAATCTCTCTCTCTCTCTCTCTCTCTCCAAACACATATATAAATATTCATATTATTAAGATAAAAGTCATTTTATATGGGGAACATAAGTGCGGGAGCACAGTATCTGAGTGTTAGTGGGATGGTGTAGCACTGAGTCCTGAACTACATTCAGAGAGAGTTTGTAGTGGGATAAAAAGTCCATACCGAGAATTTGTTCATCAATGTCGGCAATGTAGAATGTCCATGGAAAACACAGAGAATGAGATAGGTACACTGTAACTTTGACAGATCCTGAGGTTTGTAATGTTGATGCGTTGACTGCTCGTACAAGTGACCTCATCGGTGAAAAGACAGGGGTAGCCATCAATGTAGGTATGATAGATACATCAGCACCAGTATCGACTAGGAAAGTGAACCATGATGAAATGTCAGTCACGTACAAATGACTGCTCAGTAGGGCGGACGAGTGGACAACGTGCAATGTATGAGGGCGCTCGTGAAGTTCCCCACAGGACTCGGCGTCGTTTAGGTCCTGCAGTCAGTGTTTGGGTGCTGGCAAGGTAACCGGCTCTTCTTAGCATCCTCACCAAAAACCTTGTGGTACCAGCAGTACGGATGAGCCAGATGTGGTGGTAGTGTTGACTGCGGCAGTGGAGGAGGCTTGTCCTCGTCGATTTGTTCTGGCGTGTATGCCAGCACATATGGTGCGTGGGTGATCCTGGAGTGCTTGAATGGTGGAGAGAGCAAGCGGATGCTGCCAGGCAATGTAGAAGGCATGGAAGCCAGCAAATGGCCGGTGAGTGGAAGCAGTTGTGCCAACTAGCAGTGAGTGGTGAGCTGGCTGGGGTTGTCGTAGCAATGAACACAGTTGGTCTGCGATGCGGAGATGAGATCCAATTGATTCAAAGGAGTGTGGTAGCAGGTGGATCTGTAGGTCAGTAGGCAGCTTGGCAGACCACACCATCCACAGAGTGACGCCCAGCATCGTATGCTCACTCACAAGTAACCGAAGTCGGCACCGGAGTTGTGATGGGGTTCGGTCCCCCCAGGTTTTCCTCATACAAGATATTGATGATTAATTCTTGTGGTGAGCGGGCGAGTTGTTCAATCATCATCTTCTTCATGAACTCGTATTTTGGTGGAGGCGGTGGCGAGAGGAGTATATTGCAAGTTAAGTCAGAATAATCATGGAGGCGCGTGGCAAGACACAGGAATTTAGAGTTGTTGTCAGACACTTGATGCAACTCGAAAAGATGCTCAACAAGCGCAAACCATGACACTGGGTTGTCCTCGTATAAAGGTGGGAGCTTGATTTGGAAGTGGGGACGAAGGCGGCTTTGGTGTCTCTTGGAAAACCATCTGGTCCTTGACGGGAGAGGCTATACAGCAGACTTGCGCAGTAGGCGCGGGTGTGTTTCTGTCGAAAACGTCAATGGCAACTGTGGGTTGCATTCTCCTTGATGTGTTAAGAAAACACCATGTGGTTGACACGGTCGGTACCGTGGGAATGGGCGGTAACGCAGTAGGTGTTGGGGTCCCATAAACTGGGCCGTGGGTTACAGGCACTGATTTGGATTGACCCACCTCAGAAATAACATGGAAGGCCAGTGCACCGGACACAGGCGGTGCTGTGGGAGAGGTGAGTGGCTGGAACCGGGGTCCTCTGCAAGTGGGGGGGGGGGGGGGGGGGGGAGGGGGCAGGAGGTGGCGGGTTGGTAACTTGTATGACAAAAGTTTGATTTCTCTGCGCATGTTGAAGACACGTCCCATGAGGTTGAACTATAAATGACCGGTGGAACTTGTGGAAAGTCACTTCAGTGTGGTAAGCCGCCATTGGAAGGTGAAACACCGAATGATGCACTCGAACTGACGTGGTCAAAAACTTGAGTGACTGGTCTGGGGGGTGAGTATGGAGAATTGTGCGCGCTTAAATGTCCTATATTAGTTTGCAAATGAGGCAAAACTGGACCAGGGTGTGGTTGATAGTGGCCACGTGCATTTTGCGGTAATGGCAGCACTGCACACAGCACCATAGTAACTGTCATTGCAGCCCGTTGAGAGTCAATGTACATGTCTTAATGTAGATCGCTTTGAGCATTATACAATCGATCGATAGGTACACAGTTCTGAATATTGTTCACTTCAATCTTCACACATTAGCAAGCACAGTCCGGTGGCACAAAACCCGAGTCCATTGTTTGTGTTAGCAGTGTAGCACTCGACCATTGTAGAGCGACAAAGTTTGAGTTTAAAGTGGCTGGAGATCACGAAACACTGTGAATTAATGTAGAACTGGTCGTTGGCAAAGGGATGAAGAGGTCCAGTGATCATTGTTGAGCTTCCAAATCTTTGAACAAAGCGTTCGGTGCGGTGGCCATAGTGGCATGCACATAACCTGTTGATGCTACAATATCCGGCATGGTAATCACGTCGGGGACACCAGTATGGGAATGGGATGCGTGTAGAGGTATACTGAACAAACTGTCCCACAAATGTCTGCACATAAATATATATTTCCACAGTAGTTGTACACATGTACACAGCAAGAGACATAAATGCAGAGTGCTAAAATAACATGGCAGCTCAAATGTCCGATCTCAGCCAAAGATCATGTTGTTCATGGTCGATATGACCTATCGATGCCACATCATGATTTAAACTCTTGTAATAGAAAAAACTGTTAAAAGGAATGAATTTTTCAATGTATTCAGTTAATTTAATGAGTTAAGTTTTAAATGTAATTTCTCTAAATTTAACTTTGAACAATGTGTAGTTTTAGTGCCTATTATTGCGAGGATATATAAGGGCCTGATTTTTGATCCTGAGGAAATGTTTCTGCTACCTTGGGAAGCATTCCAATTACTATCAATGTGATCAGCGAGTTCTTCACATGTTATATATTGCATCAAATAGTAATGACGGCACTTACAGAATTAAGCACATGATTCTTTGTCTCCTCCACCACTGGTCAGACATCCAGAAAAACTAAAAAACTTGTATTTATAGTCAGTTATCTGTTGCTGGTTAAGGAATACTTAACCTAAATTCCTTTGGATGTAGGTTGCTCCGCTAGGAAAGAGAATCCTTGGTCTTACTGTATCTGGTCTTCCTATATGCGTATGTTGCAATAATAATCTGCAGAATTTTTGAGTCATCGTCATTTATTCACGAAAAATACAAAACAATTTCACTGTCCAATTATTCCATCAACACCACCCACGTGCATTCCACTGCCATTCCAACTTCCCTCCAAAACACATCTCTCCCAAAGAACAAACAATTTACAAAACATTAACATCTTTGGAAATAGAAGATCAATTATTTAACCACTAAAATTAATATCAATAATTCTGTCACACTAGAAAATGCATAATTAAGATTTGATTAACAATTGGCATAAAACCGAAAGTAGACACTAAGATCTGCACATAGTAAAATGCACAATTAAGATCTGCGCATAATTTGCATGAAAATGAAAGTACACACTAAGATCTGCACATAGTAATGGGAAGGATAGAAATGGGAAGGTGGTCCCGTTTCAATACCCCCCCCCCCCCCCCCCCCCCCCAGAGGTTTTACTAATGTCAGTTAATGGAAAACTCTTCTACAACCAGCAGGTGGATTGTATGTGAAATTTGGAAAAGTAATCAAAATTCCAACACCAGTGGTAGATGAACGAGAGTCAATGAGTTTAAAACCCTACATAAAAAAATTTCAAAATGCAGATTGAATTGTGTGCAGCACATTGTCAAACACAAATCATAAAAACAATATTAAAATGGTGTTAAGCTGCTATTAACGTAGAAATACAAAAGTGTAAGCACAAAATCATATGTAAAAGTTTTAAATGGTGTGACACACCAATGAAATTAATAAATGAAGTAGATGAGAGTCATGTTGTGTGAAACACAATTACCAAGATAAATTACTAAACTAAATTAAATGGTGTTAAGCACCTGAACAAAAGAAACCAAAATGCAAAAGTTACATGAAACTACTAAAGTGACATGAAAAAGTTCATTCTACAATTCTATAAGCAAACTGTCATTTACAGTAGACAATACTGCACATTCACCACCTATTTTTTTAGCCAGTACATCGAGACTGAGGACAATCAGAATAAATAAATATAGGAGGCAGAACCGCTACATGTGGTGCCCTGGGTGAGGAATAATGTATGTAACCACAATAAACAAGGACTCGTAAGCTTTGATGTGTGAACTCTAGTGGTTTACAGTACAGTTTAAAATGGGAGAGATGATACATCCAACCAGCACTGGGGTTTCATGGCCACAGAATGACTGCAGCCAATCAGTGAGCAGGTTCTATGGAAGCAGCCACTGAGTACAGGAGCAGCCTATCAGCACACAGGTGGACACAACTGACAGGAAATCAACAAGACGCCTCACTGAGAGCCTTACAACTTGCTGAGGCCGTTCAGATGACGAATTGGATATCAACCGCAGCAACAGCAGCAGCAGCAGCAACAGGAGACGAGTGATTGAAAAATAAGGTGTTTCATAGCAAAATTTGTTTTATATTAAGTGATACATAATGAGTGGCCTTAATGATTGTGATTGAAAACAGAGCTGTAGAGGTTAAGTTTTTAAACAAACAGAAAGACTTAATAGGGACTGATTTGCAGGACAGTAGTCATTTTGGAAAATTGGAAGCAATGGTAAGGCAAATTATGAATAATATAGCTACAAAAGAAGCCATTAATAGGTTGAGAAATAATATAAAGAAATTAATACATAATATGAATGAGAAATTAACATCAAGTAGTAAATGTGTAGAAGAGAGAGAGAGAAACTTTGTGATGACAACAGTAGAAAGGTGGAGGTTGTTGAGAAACAATGTGCTGAAAATAGGGTTAAACTAGAGAACCAAACTGATCAGATTAAAAATTATTTTGAAATGGAAGTAGAAACCAAGTGTGCAATAGTGGTAGAGGAAAAACCGGTAAAGTAAATGAAAATGTAGATTCAAAATTGATTGAAATAGAGAAAATCTAAAGCGTACTGTAAGTGACAGTGGGTCTGATTCTGACAGTAGTTGTAATGATGATAGCAGTGATGAATCCAGTGGTGATGAGGATGAGGTGTTTGAACTTAAAATTGATAATTATGGCCAACTGGTAAGTAAAGGAAGAATAAAGGATGATAATGTTAGGCCTAATGAAGAGTTAGGGCTTGAGAGTGGCAATGGGGAAGAGGACCATGCTATCTGTCATTTGACAGTGTCTTATAATTGATTTGGTAAGCAGGCTGATAGTTTCTCCAGGGAAAGAATTAATGAGGATTTGTTGTATGAAGAAGATCACATAAGCAAAAAGAAAGTATGTCACCCTCTACTAACAGCAAGGGTACAAGGTATACATGTTATGTGTTTACTAGACAATGGTAGTGATTTTAATGGCAAGTCACAAGCAGTTTTTGAATCTATTAAGAACACTGAGAATATAGTAGTGATGCATATTTCTGGAATAAAAATTGTTGGTGCTACAGGTAAGCTATTAAAGAGAGTGAAACAAGAGATACTATTAACTGTGGAATTGGCAGGACGGCTGGTGGAATGCAATTTGTTGGTGATTCAAAATCTCAGCTTTGATGTAATATTTGGGACTAATTCCTTGAGTAATTAGCAAGTAGGGGGTTCAACATTCTGTGTTGGAATTCATTATGTGGCGATAATGCTTATCCCAGTGAAACTCTTCTCCTATCCTATCTGCAGTTTATAAGTAAATCAGAAACATTCTTTCTTTGACTGTCATGTGATTTTGTGCAGCAGCATACTTTAGTATAGAAATATTGTAGGAAAAGTTTCTCCAGTGTTGCATGTGTATTTATAAGAGGATGGAATAAAATAAAGTGGTACCATGATTAAAGAATTTCGGTCAAACAAAGAGGTAAGGTAAACAGAAAATGAAAGGTGTCAGCATATGTGAAGGATAGTTAACATCTGAAGTAGTGAGCTCATTGGTGTAGATAAGTAAAATAATGAAGCTGAGAAACATGATTAATACAAAAGATAACTGTATACAAACAAATGTGGTGTAACTATATTGAGGATCTAATTCTGAACTAGGTAACATTGGTTACTGTGTATATTGAGCAATTCATGACACTGCAGCTGGGAATGAGAGCTTAACATAGAGGCCAATATTTTGGTGAGGTACAAGTCATATAATGCTGCAGCATTGGATCTGTGGCACCTCTGGCATGAAGTACCATGTCTTTGGACCCAATTTTCTCTGACTTGACTTGAGTTCACTTTGTCTATGTCTCGCTGCGTGCCATGTTCGACAGCTTTTCTTGTATTTGCTTTGTTCAGTGTTAAAATAAATGTTCATCTGATTGCAAAAGTGTGTTATTATGGTTCTACGCCATGTAATACCCATAGTGGTGACCCCAACATCATCATGGTATGTTCGGGAATCATTTCGTGCTTCTTTTCACCATTAACAAACTTTGTGTGCCAGTCCACATTGTTCTCGGAACAGTGGATCTACCAGTGTCATTATGTGCCAGTGCCTCACACCCTATTAACTGTGCTTGCCTTTTTACTAGTGTACCCAATCTACATTTGGTTAAAAGTGAACAATTACGTGGCCCCAGCCATGCCGGCAGCCACTTAACCGTTACCGGCCCAACATGGGCACCGTCAAATGCTACTACACAGCAACACCTGATGCATGGACAGTGCTCGCCTCAGCTAAACTGTCGCCTTGGGGTTGGCTTGATGTACGGATGAAGTTCGAGAACTGTAATTTGAACGTTCCCGCCCCTCCCCACACATTCCACCTCGGTGACACTGTCACCTCATCTGTGCCAGTTTCCTCGACCATCGCTCCGTGGTCACACCACACTCACCTTCCGCATGCACTCGTAATGGCACCAGCTGTTTCATCCATGCCGGTTTCCTGATCACCCCCTCTTGGCTGCATCAGGACTGCTTTCCGCCCGCTGTTGCAACAGCACCAGCTGTTACACTCACACAGATCTTTGCCTCCCTGTACTGCATCAATATGTGTTACCCGGCAGATTTCCTAAGCTGCCTGTGTTGCAAAAGGACAACCCCAAGACTTGATTCACATTGGTGGATCAGCTATTGGATATCCACTGGATTTTGGACGATAATGCATGTTTTGTCTGCCTGATGAGCCACCTCCATCCTCATCCAGACATCAGTGATCTGCTCCTCTCACTGCCCACCTCACCCAAGTATTTAACAGCAAAAACATTACTCATCGAATGCCTTTCTCGCCCTCCAGCAGAGGATATCCACCACATTATCCATGATGAACATCTTGATGACTGCACACCTCCTCAGCATTAATTGATGACCGAGCTCTACCAGATGCCATGCTGTGGACCTTGTGGATGGTCAAGCTTCCATGGGACCTACAACTTCACCTACTATCTCACATAGCGGACCCTCTCAATGTTTGTCTATGTATGGCCGATCAGGCCTACGCAATCATTCGTCACCAACACCATCTGTCATGGATGACATTGCCTTTTCCTTCAGTTGCCACATCTGCACCTTCGGTTCCACACCCTGCTGGTAGGGGTCAACGCGTGCACCTCAGCAGATCAGTGACCCACCAGGAGCTGCCTCCTGATGGCCTGCAGGAGGTACTGCCTGTGACCTCCAGACCCTGCCCGAGCAGCAGCCTGTGAGTCTTGGGCTATGACACAGTCAGCTGCGTCCCCCACCCACTCCGCACTGCCTCGCCTCCAAGCTTACTCACTATGCTGGTACCATGCAACCTACAGGGACACCGCTCACAACTGCCGTGCGCCTTGTGCATACCCAAATGGTTTCTCCTGCTAACCTCGCTATGATAGCTGCAAATTATTCTCCTATCACGGTCCTTGGCTCCATCAAGAAGTCACTTCACCTATCACTGGTTGTGACCTTTCCTTGGACCTTCCATGTCACCGAGGTGGATGAACCTGTGATTGGGTTGGACTTTCGCCAGACCTGCAGGCCTCAGCGCTCTGCCACACATCTGATTCTACGGCCTTATGCTTGAACGAGTTTGGCATGACTCCGCTCTCCACCTCCTTGGCTATGCTTTCCACTTGTGAACTTCTGCTTGAATGTATTACTTAACGTCTCTCTGACTTGGCAGATGTCTGCATGCAGATCGACGGGCTCCAAACACATAACGAGGAGTTACACACATGCATTGCTGCCACCTCTGCTGAATTGGTTCATGCACGGAGTACTATTCGCAGTCTGTCTGCAGAGCCATTTCTTTCAGAATTGTCACCTGCTTCTACTTTCTGCATTGCTCCTGGGTCGAGCTTACCTTCCCCTGCTGGGTGTTCTGCGTTATCGCAGTTGAATCTACAGGACACGCATGTTCCCACTCCGTGGGATCCCTCGCATCGCATGGCTGCCACGCCAATCCCTCTGTTGCTGTCTGCCTCATTGTCATGGCACGGACGTACATGTTCTCACTTCACGGGATCTCTCACATCCTGTGGCTGCTGTGCAACACCCTCAGTCATCATCCGCTGCCGATGTACCACCCTCTCCAGCAAGGTCAGTGAACCGTGCCGTTGCTCATGCCCCCCCCCCCTCCCCTCTCCCCCATCAACCACCTGTCACCCTTCACATGTCACGATTCAGCAATCAGCAACGGCGCTCGTCACAAAATCCAGAATCATCTGCACCATCCATACATCATAAAGCTCAACGCCTTGATGCGTGCAAATTGCTATGAGGGAAAGAAATTGTTCAGGATTTATCAGATAGCAACTGGTCTTCACCTATCCACCTTGTGTCTAAGAGAGACAGCTCGCTATGCATGTGTGGGAACTATAGGTCCCTTAATGTTAGGACAATAATTGTTAACTATCCCATCCCTCATATCCAGGATTTCACTCAGTTACTGCATGGCTTGAAGTTCTTCTCTGTCTTAGACTGTTCGAAGGCATACCACCAAATTCCCACACACCCACCAGATATTCCAAAGACAGCCATCATCACACCCTTCAGACTATTTGAATACTGTTACATACCTTATGGCTTGAAAAACGGTGTGCAGACATGTCAACGTTTCATTGATTCAATTTTGCTACCTCTGGCTTTCGCTTTTGCCTATTTGGATGACATACTTATCTTTCCCTCATCTGCTGAGGAACACAAATTTCATCTTCACACAGTTTGTATGGCTCTCGCAGCCAATGATGTGGTTATCAACCATGACAAAACCCAACTCTGTTCTACATCAGTTACAATCCTTGGCCATACGGTCTCGGCCAACGGCCCACAACCAATGGATTCTCATGTCGAAACCATTCTTGCACTGCTTCTTCCTGAGGATTACACACAACTCCGGCACTATCTGGGTATGGTAAACTTTTATCGATGGCATATTCCCCAGGCTGCCTCCATCCAGTCATTCCTTACCAATGTCCTCTCCAGTAAAAATACCACAGGGAAGCAAAAGTTGGACTGGACTAAGCCCATGCTCGACGCTTTTGACAATATGAAATCGGCCA
Source organism: Schistocerca nitens (assembly GCF_023898315.1). Classification (NCBI taxonomy): domain Eukaryota; kingdom Metazoa; phylum Arthropoda; class Insecta; order Orthoptera; family Acrididae; genus Schistocerca; species Schistocerca nitens. Next base: position 793,589,836 of record NC_064618.1, read on the forward strand.
TTGTGAAAGCAGTCACTCTCACTCATCCCAACCCTGAGGTCCGTATTTCTACCACTACCAACGCTAGTGAGTCAGCTGTGGGCGCTGTCTTACAACAGCACATTGCAGACTCCATGCAGCCACTCCGTTTCTTTTCGTAAAAACTAAACAGGAGTCCGTGTAAATGGTCAGCCTTCAACTGCAAGCTTCTCAGGGTTTATGAGGCAGTTAAACACTTCAGGAGTGATGTGGAGGGGCATCCTTTCACTATCTACTCAGACCATAAATGCCTCATTCGTGCAATATACAACTCGGCGAAGGATCTCCTGATGTACTGCTTCCAGCACATGGACTTCAATTGCCAATATTCTTCAGATGCTTGTTACATCCGCAGTGTGGAAAATGTTGTAGCTGATTATCTATCTCATATCTTGGTGATCTCCTCCGCACCCTTGAATTTAGATGAAGTGGCAAGACTTCAGACTGAAGACACAGACACCCAGTGACTGGTTTTGGACTAGTCTTCGCTTGCCGTAAAACCTCTTACCCTGCACGGGTCGTCAACCCCTGACCTCCGCGATGTTTCTACTGGCTCACTCCTTGGTGCTGTCTGCCCTTCAGCGTGGGATCTTCAACACTGTACATAATCTGGCCCACCTCGGGACGTGGGCAATAACAAGACTAGTGACTGAACGTTTTGTCTGGCCGGCTTTTCTTGTATTCGCTTTGTTCAGTGTTAAAATAAATGTTCATTCGACTGCAAAAGTGTGTTATTATGGTTCTACGCAATGTAATACCCACAAATCTATAGGTTATCTGAAAACTTCCATTTGTGTTCTGAGGAATTATGAGCTTAAAGTGGTAATATTGGGATGAAGAAAAGTGAATTTGCTGATTAACTAATAACTGTGGTGCTAGGCTGATGTGAATATTCTGTCAGGTCAACTATTTGGTAGTGTTTTGTGAGGATTTAACTTTCTGGATGAATGAGAATAGTGCTCAGAGTTGAGTAGACAAGTGGGGCTATGATTTGGTACAACTTCCATCCCCATAGTTTTGATTTGAATAGTAATTAAGCTATGTAATGGTGACTTTATTCTTTTTTTCGTAAAGTAATGATTAGTAAATGTATACTACTGCACGTCTTGAGTTTTTGCTATTTTGCAAATGGGAAAGAAACAAAAGTCTTTCAAGTTTAATCAGTTTCAGACAGTTATGACTTAGAGTGATGTTTTGTAATGTAAGGTGCACTTGATTTTACATTTTTACTAGTCCACACCTTTCATACTACAGTCAATTTTAGTGCCAAGTATTGTAACGTTATGAGAACTATGTAATGTATTTATTTATGAAGTAATGACTATAATTTGCCATTAGTGAAACGTTTATCTTAGACTTAAGTTAGAAGTAAAAAGTAAGTGTATGAAAGTGGGATATTTTGTCTGATTTTTTCATGTACTATGGTGGCGGAGAACCACCTCCAACTGAACTGATCGCAGTGCATTTCATAACTAACTGCCACTTGGACCTGTTGAAGGCATGGACAGCTTGGTGAGAAAGTGTGTTAGTCATTGAAAAAGTGGAAGTGCTTGAGAAAATTACTAAACAGTGAGCAAGTGAAATTTTCTGTCTATTGAAACCCATGAGGATTTATTATTTGAAGCTAGACAGGACTTGTATCAAATGATATGTTATATTTAAATGTTATCTTCACTTACCCAAAAAGGGCATCACTTATAATGAAGATATATAATTTTTGTTAAAAGTATAACTTGTAGATATTTTGTGATATTGTACAACAATACTCTGTACGTAATTATTTTTTATGGGGATTTTCATATGGCCAGTTCATATAAGTATAAATCTGAAAATACATGTGTACTGTAGTTTTGGTAAGATGTCTTCTGTAATATTTTTTTGTGTGTCATTGAATTGCCCACTTAGCCATTTGCAATATCTATCTGGTCAATCCAATGAAGGGGTGATGTGATGAAGCAAGCTGGAATACATTTTACTTCCCCCTCTTGTTTTGCCATCTGTCTCCTTAAAATTCATGTTTTCAATTTTAACTATTAACCATTAACATATGTGACTATAATCTGCATTTTCATAGAAGAGAAAGGTTGGCCCTCAGTTTTAAAGAATATAACACCAGATATAATTTTGTGCTTAGTTCTACATATGTAACTGATTTTCTAATTTATTTGATTATTCTTAGTTAATATCTTCGGTATAGGGTGAAATCAGTAATTGTTTTGTAACTTAAATTCTATTGTTGACTTATAAACAAATATAAATTCTGTACTAATTACGAGGGGCATTCAGAAAGTAAGCTCCGATCGGTCGCGAAATGGAAATGACTATGAAAATCCGATAAAGCTTTGCACAGATGTGTTGGGTAGTGTCTCTAGTATAACCCCAGTTAGCATCACGTCGCTCTTCTCATTTCTGAGCTCGCAGTGAGTGCGTAAAGATGTCTAGAAAATAGTGTCTGCCGCCAAGTATGAGGGCCTGGTGAGAAATTTCGCCTGAAGCTATGCAGCTAACATTACATAACTGTCGTGCTGTTTCTTCTTCAAGACAATTCTCAGCCACATTCTGCAGGGGCAATGAAGATGCTCCTGCATCGTTTTCAAATGGAAATGTGAGATTACCCACAATACAGTCTGCAATTGTCTCTCCCTGAGTTTCATCTCTGGTCACATGAACCGCTGTCTTTGAAGACAACATTTTGACACAGACAACGAGGTGTAGGCCAGCGTGGAGAATTTGCGGAAAGCACTGGCGGCTGCCTTCTATGATGAGGCTATTGAAAAGTTGGTACAACGCTATAACAAAAGTCTAAGTCAGAACGGCGACTACTTAGAGAAGTAGCTGAAAGGTGTAGCTAATTGTTACAAGTAAAACATTTCTGATGTTCACTGTGGTTTCAATTTGGCAATCAATCGGAGCTTACTTTCTGAACAGGCCTCGTATAAACATTTGGAAGATGAAATACTAGTAATCTTAAAAATTCTATTGTTGACTTATAAACAAATATAAATTCTGTACTAATTATAAACATTTGGAAGATGAAATACTAGTAATCTTAAAATATCTATTTACTTATACATTGAATTTTTTGATATATTCATTTAATTTAATGAGTTAAGTTTTAAATGTAATTTCTGTAAATTTAACTTCAAACAGTGTGTAGTTTCAGTGCCTATTATTGTGAGGATATATAAGGGCCCAATTTTTGGTCCTGAGACAGTCAGTCCATGGCCGAGTTTCAGACAAGGAACCTGTGTTGGTTAGAACAACAACAATGCATCAACTTAACAGTGAAATATGTGTTACACTGATAGGCCGTGTGTTAAAGCAATAACTGTAGTAACACTGTTCACGTTTACGTCGCACTTCACTTAGCGTAGACCGGGACTGTGTCCTAGGCATGCCCGATGTTGACTGACTGGGCACGGCCCGTGCTGCTGGAGTTGTTGTTGTTGTTCTTGTTGTTACGCCGGCAGAGGTCGCGTCCGAATTCTCGCGTGCCCTCTGGTGGACGGGACTCTACTTGCGGCAACTACCGCCCGTGACGCGCCGTGCCAATGTGCGCCTCCCGCGATCTTTCTAGTGGCTACTACACTCCTCCTCCTTCGGGGGGTGAAGCCACTGTGATCCACTGCGTCGGAAGGTGGAGCGTCGGGCAGGAGCGATGACCTCCATATCCATTGGATGGCCGGAGTCGAGGGGATCTGCCAACCCTCGAGCTGGAACCTTCGAATACGGCTGGAAGTGACCCACACGAAGAGGCCCCCGTCGTCCCACAACCGGAGCTCGGGACAGAACGGGTGACAAGCTGTCTAACTCCGGATCCCGTTCCACCTCGGGAGGGGCAAGACCCAGTGGTGGGGATGAAGGGGAAGGGACAACCACAGGTGAACTAGCCCCCTGAGAAACCGAACCTGCGAGGGGGGCCGGCCCTCGCCGGGGCATCTCGAATGATGGCGATGCCGGTGCTGGAGCTACTGGAGGCTGCCAAGGCTGAGAACCATCGCAGTGCGGCAGAGTCACAGCGGGGAGAGGAGGTAACGTCCCCTGTGAAACCAATACAGGTGCCGGCAATGGGGAAGCTGGTGTCTGAGAGGTCGGAGGGTGGGTGCCCGAATGTGGACGTAGCTGATTTTGGTGACGACGTACCACCCGATCCCCCGCCTGCAAGGTATAGAGCCGGCGGCCATGTCGGCGCAGGACCACCGCCGGTATCCAACGTGGATTGCGACCAAACCCACGGGCCCAGACCGACATACCCAGTGGAAAGCCAGGTACTTTGTTTTGTGAAGACTGGCGAGGACCAGGCCGGAGGAGGTGCAGCAGAGTCCTAGGTTGACGCCCATGGAGGAGCTCTGCGGGGCTGCGGTCGCCCATTGGTGTGGTCCGGTATGTCGTCAAGAAAAACGTCAAGGCTTCCTCTGCAGGAAATTTGTGCACATCCTTTTTCATCTGCGTCTTAAATGTGCGCACCATGCGCTCGGCTTCCCCATTCGATTGTGGATGGAAGGGGGGAGAGCAAACGTGCCGAATACCGAAGCGCCTACAAAAATCCTGGAAGGTCTGCGAAATAAACTGCGGTCCATTGTCTGAGACCAGGGTGATTGGCAGACCTTCCACAGAAAAGATTTTTGCTAGTGCCTGGATTGCAACTTCTGAAGTGGATGAGGAGCAGCGAACCACATATGGGAATCGGGAATAAGCATCAATGACAATGAGCCAAAAGCCATTGAGAAACGGGCCCGCAAAATCGATGTGAACACGTTCCCATGCTTGTGTTGCCGGCGGCCATGAAGAGAACGCTGCCCTGGGAGATGCTTGTTGGCTCGCACACTGGGAACAGGCGGCCACCAAGTGCTCAATTTCTCTGTCAATACCGGGCCAGTACACATGTCTGCGAGCCAAGGTTTTAGTACGGGAAACACCCCAGTGCCCCGCATGTAATAACGTGAGGACCTCCCTTCGTAAACCTGCAGGAACAACCACGCGAGGAGCTGTATCATCGGTAGCCAGAAGGAGAACTCCTTCCAAGACCGAGAGGCGGTCTCGTAGAAGAAAATAATTACGAAGAGGGTCCGAGGCCCGGCCTGAAGGGTGGGAGGACCACCCCTGCTGAATGAGGCGAACTACTTGCCGGAGAACCGGGTCAGCCGCCGTTTCCCTGGCGACTCGAGAACTAGTGATCGGAAAGCCATCAACTGCTTGGCGGGATGCCACATCCAAATGAAAACACATGATCTCCTCTCGATCGAACGTAGGATCCGGGCCCACCGGAAGACGGGAAAGAGCGTCGGCGTTGGCATGCTGTCCTGTAGGGCGAAAATGAATGTCATAATGGTACTTAGAGAGGAACAAGGCCCAGCGCTGTAGTCTGTGGGCCGCCCTATCCGGAATCTGAGAGGTGGGGCCAAATAACGATTTTAACGGCTTATGGTCAGTGATTAACTGAAACTTCGTGCCGTACAAGAAAGGGTGAAACTTGGTAACAGCGTAGTCAATGGCCAAAGCCTCTTTTTCCACCTGGGAGTAATGGGCCTGCGCGGGACTAAGCGTTTTAGACGCAAACGCCAGTGGTTGCTCGGAACCGTCTGCGTTGCGATGGGCCAGGACCGCCCCCACCCCATACTGCGAAGCATCTGTAGCCAGGACCAACGGCTTACGGGGATCAAAAGTAGCCAAACAAGGGGCTGAAGTGAGGAGGCCCTTCAACGAGGTGAACGCCCGCTCGCATGCAGGCGACCAATCAAAAGGAACACCCTTGTGCAGAAGGCAGTACAGGGGGTGGGCTATAGTGGAAGCCCTGGGAATGAACCGGTGGTAATAGGCTAGCTTGCCTAAAAAGGCTTGTAACTCTTTCAGTGAAGTGGGCCGAGGAAGGTTGACGATACCTTGGACCAAACTTCCTAGTGGCTGTATGCCATGCCGAGATATGGTGTAGCCCACATACTCAATGGACAGTTGGAAGAAGGTTGACTTACGCAGGTTGCAACGCAAGCCCACAGACCTGAATTTGAGAAAGAGGGTGCGAAGGTTGTGCAAGTGTTCCTTCGTGCTGCGGCCTGTGACAATTATGTCATCCAGGTAATTAATACAATGAGGGATTGTCGACGTGACATGCTCAAGATAACGCTGGAATATCGCCGGGGCACTGGATATTCCAAAAGCCAACTGCTGGTATTGGTAAAGGCCAAACGGGGTGTTGACGACCGCCAGCCGTTTGGAGTCCTCATCAAGAGGTATCTGATGATAAGCCTCCGACAGATCGATTTTCGAAAAATATTTGCCACCCGCCACGGCGGAGAACAATTCATCAGCACGAGGCAAAGGATAGGTGTCCACCACCAATTGGGAATTAATGGTGGCCTTGAAATCGCCACAAAGACGTAAGGTTCCTGAGGCCTTCTTGACAATAACGAGGGGCGAAGCCCACTCACTGGAAGAAACGGGAAGAACGACCCCTACGGCTGTCAGCCGGTCTAGCTCTTCCTTTACCTGAGGGCAGAGAGCCAAGGGGATCTGTCTCGCGCGTAGAAAACGCGGGCGAGCCGACGCCTTCAACATTAAGTGAGCTTCGAAATCGGAAACACGCCCCAGGCCCTCCTCAAAGATATCTGGAAAGTCTGAGATCAAAGATTCCAATGAGTGATAGGGAACGTCTTCGGAGACCAACTGTATGGTGTCAGCAATAGAAAAACCGAAAGCCTGAAAGGCATCCAGGCCAAAAAGGTTAGCGGAGCTCGCATCACTGACAACAATAAAAGTAATAGGCCGAGTGACTGATTTGTAAGTCACGTTGGCAGTGAATTGACCCAGTAGGGGAATGAACTGTTTACCATAACCGCGTAGACGCCGGTAAACTGGCGCCAACGGGGGCGATCCAAGGTCGGAATAAGTTTGTGCATTCAACAACGAAACTGCCGTCCCCGTATCTACTTGCAGTTGTAACCGGCGCGACCGAACTGACACCTCAATAAAGAGTTTGTGGGCCGATGCGTCGGGAGCCTGGCCCGATGAAACTTCCTGAATGTCAACGTCCATGTCCTCTGTACTTGCTTCCTTCGATGCCTTTGAGGCTGAGCGGCAAACTTTAGCAATGTGACCTGTTTTATTACATTTGCGACAAACGGCCCAACGCTGGGGGCACTCTGACCGATCGTGATGTATATAGCATGACGCACAGGACGGCAACAGGGGCCGGCGGCCGGAATTCTGCTTACGCGCCGTGCGGGAGCAGCCGTAACGGCCGGATTGTACCGCTCGCACGTCGTCCACCCCGGACACAGTGGACGCGGCCACGCCACCCTGAACCTCCGCGACGTCGCACCACGCTTCCAGCTGTTGACCTGCCGCGTGAGAGACTTCATACGATTGAACAATGGACAGAACTTCCTCGAGGGAAGGGTCTTCTAACTGCAGGGCCCGTTGCCAGTCCTCCCTATCAGGGGCCGAACGAACAATGACGTCGCGTACCATAACGTGGGCATACGACTCTCGCGACTGCTCCGTGACAAAATGACACTTGCGACTAAGACCGTGCAGGGTAGCGGCCCACGCCCGGTAAGACTGATGGGGCTGTTTCTTGCATTGATAGAACTCGACCCTAGCCGCCACAACATGCGTGCGGCGGCGATAATAGGAAGACAGCAACGAACACAATGCGTCAAAAGTCAAGGACGAGGGTTCCTGCAACGGCGCTAGCTGGCGCAAAACTTGATACAGCGAGGGAGATATCCAAGACAAGAAGAGAGCACGACATACCTCCGCCTCGGCAACATGAAACGCCTGGAAATGCTGCCGAAGGCGATGTTCATATGCGTCCCAATCCTCCGCCGTCTCGTCATACGGGGGAAAGGGAGGAGGGAACTGCGCCGGAGCAGACGGCGTGGAGAGCAACGCCGGAAGCACTTGTTTCATGGTGGCCATGAGTTCCGTCTGCTGCGCAACCAAAACTCGCACCAAATCCTCCATGCCGTGGAGAAACTGCGAAACCGGAACAACGACGCAACACGCGAAAGAAGATCCCATCCTCGTCGCCAATTGTGTAGTAACACTGTTCACGTTTACGTCACACTTCACTTAGCGTAGACCGGGACTGTGTCCTAGGCATGCCCGATGTTGACTGACTGGGCACGGCCCGTGCTGCTGGAGTTGTTGTTGTTGTTCTTGTTGTTACGCCGGCAGAGGTCGCGTCCGAATTCTCGCGTGCCCTCTGGTGGACGGGACTCTACTTGCGGCAACTACCGCCCGTGACGCGCCATGCCAATGTGCGCCTCCCGCGATCTTTCTGGTGGCTACTACAATAACAGTGTCTATTCAATTCAATAATTAATTCCAAAGTAATGAACAGTTTTGTCCAAGTATTGTTTGTGTAACGATATTTGTTAATTTCATGATGTAAACAAATAATTCGGCCTAACTCTTGGAGTAGAGGAAACTATTAAAAAGAACAATATCCATCAACTTAACAGTGAAATAAGTGTTACACCAATAGGCCATGTGTAAAAACGACGACATTCTCTGTTTCCATACGTACCTGTTTTTTCTTCAAGAACTATGAATTATGTGGTTATGAATTTACTGCTCACTGATGTTCAACAGGAAACTATTGTAGCAGTATGTGGAGGTTTGCCTGAAAACTATTAATGACACTTATCGAAAGTTAAACAACAGTGCACTGGCCATATAACTGTGTGTTATTGGGGGGTTGTGAAAAGTGAAAGTAAAAGGTTGTGAAACGCAACTGTGAATCTGTCGGCTACACCCTCTACAGTAGACAGTACTGCACGTCATTATTTCAGCCAGTATGTCGACACCGAGGACTATCAAATGAAATAGATTCAAATGAAATAAATAAAGTAGGCAAAACTGCTACAAGATGAGAGGGTGGGTGGGGGTGGGGGGGGGGGGGGGAAGCTTCACAACTGCTTTGTGATTAGTGATAAAAACTTTAATAGCTCATTACAGACTTGAGAACGAGTGAAGGTTTGTGTAACCTACCATCCACAGCATGATAAAGCAGATGAGAAGGCTTGTGTAAAATTTCTCACATGATAAAATAGGGGATGTAACTCAGTTTTGCAAAATACATGGATGTTGTAAAAATAATTGAAAGTATGTTGTCTGGTTGTTAACAAAATTTGTATGAAAATACACTGTTCTAGAGATATTTTCTGTGTTTACATTCTGTAAAATCCTCTTGTTATATAATCTCAACCAACAAGGTTTGTCACTGGATTCTCAGGAAGTAATTTTCTTAAACTGCACATAACTGTAATAATTTTTCTACATCATGTGATTCTGATGATATAGTCTTTAGTATATGATTATATGTTGTTGTTATTTGAATAGAGTAGAATAGAATATTTTTATTCGCCTTTCAGTATTTTTCATACAATTGGCTTCGTCAAAGTTTACAATGGAGTACGGTTAAGCACAATAAACACTTACATACACATAATTATTTAGCTTATTTAAGAATTGAAAAAATTTCTTTATCACTTATTAAAAGCTTATATTATAATGAGTATTTCCTAGTAATTCTTCAATTGTGTAGAATTCACTGCACTTTAACCAATTTTGCAATACACTCTTGAATTTATTAAATGGGGCTCTATGAGTTGAGTATGGTAACTTATTAAAAAAATTTATGCCCAAATGTTTATAGTTATTCTGGACAACAGCTAGCCTCAAGAAAGGAAAATCCAACAAGCGACTATTTCTGGTATTGTGTGTGTGTGTGTGAATTTGTCCAGATTTTCTTTAGCATACACTGTTGTTGTTGTGGTCTTCAGTCCAGAGACTGGTTTGATGCAGCTCTCCATGCTACTCTATCCTGTGCAAGCTTCTTCGTCTCCCAGTACTTACTGCAACCTACATCCTTCTGAATCTGTTTAGTGTATTCATCTCTTGGTCTCCCTCTATGATTTTTACTCTCCAATACTAAATTGGTAATCCCTTGATGCTTCAGAATATGTCCTACCAACTGATCCCTTCTTCTAGTCAAGTTGTGCCACAGATTTCTCTTCTCTCCAATTCTATTCAATACCTCCTCATTAGTTATGTGATCTACCCATCTAATCTTCAGTATTCTTCTGTAGCACCACATTTCGAAAGCTTCTATTCTCTTCTTGTCTAAACTATTTATCGTCCATGTTTCACTTCCATACATGGCTACACTCCTTACAAATACTTTCAGAAACGACTTCCTGACACTTAAATCTATACTCGATGTTAACAAATTTCTCTTCTTCAGAAACACTTTCCTTGCCATTGCCAGTCTACATTTTATATCCTCTCTACTTCGACCATCATCAGTTGTTTTGCTCCCCAAATAGCAAAACTCATTTACCACTTTAAGAGTCCCATTTCCTAATCTAATACCCTTAGCATCACCTGATTTAATTTGACTACATTCCATTATCCTCGTTTTGCTTTTGTTGATGTTCATCTTATATCCTCCTTTCAAGACACTGTCCATTCCGTTCAGCTGCTCTTCCAGGTCCTTTGCTATCTCTGACAGAATTACAATGTCATTGGTGAACCTCAAAAGTTTTTATTTCTTCTCCATGGATTTTAATTCCTACTCCGAATTTTTTTTTTAATTTTTCTTTAATCAGTACATGCTACGTACTGTCATTACACTGAGATATTTAAAGAGGTTTCTGCAGGAATCTCTGGATGCTAATCCTAGTGTACATCTGATGTCCTTCTTTTGCCATCTGAAAATACTTTTAGCCCCTGAGGAATTACCCCAGAGCAAAATTCCATACTCCAAACGCGAATGGAAGAAAGCAAAATATGAGTGGAGTAACAGTTGTTTGCTCACACTGTTTCTCAATTTGTACAGTAAAAAATGTACACAGGCTAGTTTGCTGCACAGATGATTGGTGTGTTCTTTCCAAGAGAGTTTTTGGTCTATGTGGAATCCGAATAGTTTCACTGCTTTATTTTTACTTTTTGTAGCTTTTAGATTAAAAATTATTTCTTCTGTTTTTGTATTGTTTATGCACAGTGGATTGGCCTGACAGCAGTGACTAGTCATTTGCATTATTCCTCTGTTGTTATCCAGCACAGTTTGTAAATTGTCACCTGAGATTATTAGTGTTATATCATCAGCATACAGTATATTCTTAAATAGTATATAATTTGAGAAATCGTTAATATAGACAATGAACATGAAAGGCTCAAGAACCAAGCCTTTGGGCATTCTTCTATTTATAGGGAGTATTTCTGATCTCTGTTTAATTGCATGTACAAGCTGTAACCTATTGCTTAAATAAGATTTGAATAAGGTGAGGGGTATACCTTTAATGCCATAGTATTCTAACTTTTTAATGATTATGTCATGAGACACTGAATCAAGTGTTTTGCTTAAATCAATAAGTGTTCCAGATATATGCAGCCTCTTTTCATACGCTTCATGTACATTGTTCACCAAATCTTCAATTGCTTTTGCAGTTGATAGGTGAGATCTGAATCTGAATTGCTGTTCATTTAATAGTTTGTTGCTTTAAAAATAGTTGTATAGCTGCATATGCATGCAATTTTCTATTATTTTGGATATGATTGGTACTATTGATATGGGTCTGTAGTTGTTTGGGAGGTTTTTATCACCTTTTTTATATATAGGTAGTGTAACTGTGAGCTTAAGACATTCTGGAAAAATTCCTTCATCTAGTACTCTGTTTGACAGTGAGAGAAATGGCATTTTGATTTCCTTTGCTATGCACTTTATGATGAAATTACTGAGTCCATAATAGTCTTCTGTTTTGGAATTGCTTAGTTTGTTTATCCATTTGCAAATGTCATTTAGGGCGATAGGGGTCCAAGTAAATTTCTCACTAGTCTGTTTTGTATGGATGAGTAGTCCTTCTGCATCTATGGTAGAATTATTGAGTGGAGTGATAGTGGCACTATTTACAAAATAATCATTGAGTGTATCACAGTCTATAGGGATGTTGTTTTCTTTATTGATGTTATTAATTTCCTGTTTTAAGACATTCCAGGCTGCTTTACATTTAGTTTTGGAATTCAAAATGTATTCATCATTTGCATTGCACTTAGCCCCTTTTATTTCTGATTTGTAAAGTTTTCTCATATTTATGTAATTTGCCTTGTCTTGATCACTTTCATTAGACTTATCCTTCAGAATTAAAAGTAGCCTAAGTTTGTTAAGTTTTGGAGTGTACCACTTGTTAGTAGGACATTGCTTATGTGTATTATTAGGATGTTGTCTTTTGATTACAGTGGGGCACATCTTTTCTACAATGTGCTTAATTTCTGTGAGGAAAATAGTAAAGCATTCATCAGTTGCCTTATTATTATTAATTTTATGAGACCAATCAATTCCTGTTACTCATTAACCATGTTGTTTACATTGGACTCTCCTAGAAGTCTATATGTCAATTGTCTTTCTTTAGTGTTGAGTTTTGAATTTTCTATTCAAAGCCATAGTCCTGCATGATCTGTGAGAGAGACATGCTCCTATTGCAACCAAAATTCATAGTAACAGTACATTAACAGTGTCATTTTATGTGCATCTTTTTCGAAGCTTGTTGTGTTTCCCCATTTCAGTGAAAACAAATTACTGAGAAAATTTTCGAAACCTAATATCATGAGAACACACATAAGTGTTTGGTTTTATAATAGAATGTGTTGCACACTCGAATTTGTAATAGCTTTTACCTGCCCTTAGGGTGGAGAACTGTCCCAGTTTTGTTAATAAACAAATAAAATTGAACAATATTACAAATAACATTGATTACTACTCACTGTAAAGACAATACATTGAACTGTAGACAGGCACAATGAAAAGACTGTTACACATTGATCTTTTGGCCAAAGTCCTCTTCAGAAAGGAAACACACAAACATTCACATAGGCAAGCACATGTCGTGTACACATGGCTTATCATAAGCCAGAAAGCATGAACTCGTACTATCTGATCAAAGATTATCCATGAAAATGATTGCAGGAGAACTGAACATCAATCAAGAAATGGTTTGTCTAATAGTAACTGAAGATCTTGGTATGAGAAAGATTTGTGCAAAAATGGTTCCCAAAAATCTCACACCTCAACAGCAAGAAACATGGAAAAATGTGGCAGCCAATCTGTTAGAGCAAATGGAAATCAATCCAAAATTGTTGAGCCGTGTCATCACTGGTAATGAAAGTTGGCGTTTTGTCAGAGACAATACGCCAGAATTCACAATGGTGCTCAAACAGATCACCCTGACCCAAAAAAGCTCGCATGTCAAAGTCAGAAGTGAAATGCATGCTGGTGTGTTCCTTGATTCCAAGGGAATTGTTCATAAAGAGTGAATTCCAACTGGACAAACAGTTAACCAATATTATTACAAAGAAATTTTAGAAAGACTTCGTAAAAGAGTTCTTCGTGTCCGTTCCAACATTGCTGATGATTGGGTTCTGCATCACGATAATGTGTCATCCCATACTGCTCTGTCAGTACAGCAATTTTTAACCTCAAAAGAAATTTCAGTACAACCACAGCCACCTTATTCACCAGATATTACTCCATGCGACTTTTTTCTATTTCCAAGAGTCAAAACGGACGTCAAGGGACACCATTTTCAAACATCACAAGATGTCCAAAAAGCTGTGACGAGGTTCTTGGAGGATATTACAGAGGATGAGTTCCGGAAATGTTAGCATGAATGGCAGAAGTGCTGGAAAAAGTGTGTGCAACCAGAAGGGAACTACTTTGAAGGAGGCAACACTAAACTTAACTAAAACAGTAAGCAACATTTTTTTTTTTTTCACATCAGTTTCATTCCCTCATTGTCGCACCTCGTAGGTTACATGATGAGACAGCTTGGTGTGCAGTTATTGAACGTTCAAATTATTATTTATTGATGTTGAAACACTGGCCGAAACAGAGTTATCCACATCCACACAAATTATTAGCAGCAGCTTGTTTCATTTGCAGTAACGTGCAGTAATTATTAGCACAAATAGATTTTGTTATAATTATTGATCTTAACAGTGTTTGGTTTGACCAGTATGGCACTGAGGTGTTTTTTGCTCATGGTTTACAGTAAGACTGATGATATTTTGGGCAGTCAGAGTGCTGCATATGTTGAGAGCACTTAGTATTTGCACTTCTTTCTGGACTCTGCATGAACATTTAAAGGCCCTGTGATGGACTCTGATAATTTTATATTTGTGAGTGTGGATGGAACATAGCTGGTGAAGCCTATAGTGACTTTCTTGTGGCATGAACTTCAACAATAACTGGTCCATGGAACATTGCCTATCGCTCTGCTTACTACTCATTGTTTTTAATTATTTTCATCAGTGATGAGAAATTCTTATTCATAATAGAATTGTATGGACACAGTTTGTACATGATTCCTTTGGGGTTTATTTACTTGAAATAAACACTGCAAGTTAATATTTAATTCAGTGCACTTCACCAACATTATTTATCCTCTGGGATACATTTTCTCTTACCATTATTTTATTAACTCTTCATCTATCTACTTACATAACTGACTCATCTTCAAGTTTATAATTTGATTGAGTATTCTGTATGTCATGTGAATTTTGTGTTATTTAGGATAAAGGCAATACAGTGAAACCCCTTTTTTACGTTTTTGCGCTGTTCAGACTTGAAAAAAAAAAAAAAAAAAAAAAAAAAAAAACACAAAATTGAGGGAATGCAGAATCAAGAAAACGTTAAAATCCCCCAAAATAGGAGGATAAACACATGTACTTGGCATATATGATTAAAAATCACAATCTTCTCCAATACTCTGTAAAAAATATGTCTAAGTGAAGGAAATTAAATGTACAATGCAATGTTTACACGATAATTTGTGGTAATGAATTTTATCAGCTCTTAAAAAATCACAGATGCATAACAGCAAGTAAAAATGCATCAAAAAATTGAAATTGGTATCAGGGTACAAGGTAATCAAGCTATTTTCTGTCATGCTATGACCACAAACTGCAAGTTGAAAACACATATTATTGAGAGCTCATCCTTTGTACTTGCCCAAATAAAAGCAAAAATTGATGAACATGTTGACTTAATCCAAAAACATCACAGCAGCTAAGTGGTTAAACCATAAGCATAAATGTGGACACCTGCTTAATGACATACTTTGTCACCATTGCTATTATTGTTTAATGCTTTTCTTGTGAGCTGCACTTCATATGCTCACCACCATTAATGTGTTATTTTAGTCTTGATGAGGAAACAGAGACATGAAAAAAATAGTTATTCCCCAAATCACATTACAAGATTATTAGAAGTTGACTCAGTGAATTTCTGTAGACTGAGTAAAATGTAAATTTGAAAGAAAGCTCAGGTGCTACAGTTTCACTTTGTGCCCTCTATCACTGCTGCCAATCTTTATGATCTACAGTGTGTGGTACAAAGGATACACATGAGTAGTGTACAGAATTGTTGCAAATGTATCATGTCAGATTTGAACATGAAAGTCCTTAAAAACCCTTCTTCTATTTCTGTTTGAAATCTTTGTCGTAGCACATTTTCTGCAGAAGAAGTATATTTTCAGTACTTCACAAAATGCTTTCACCTCTACCAGCACTCCCATCACTGAAGGGCCAC
Source organism: Schistocerca nitens (assembly GCF_023898315.1). NCBI lineage: Eukaryota > Metazoa > Arthropoda > Insecta > Orthoptera > Acrididae > Schistocerca > Schistocerca nitens. Next base: position 793,605,440 of record NC_064618.1, read on the forward strand.
TCCCTCTCTTCACACATCCTGTAGGTGAGCTCATTTTACATGTGTTAGTGTGGTGTGGTAGCTACATTGGCTATTGGGTGACTTAACAAGTTGTCAGCCAATAAGGGTTCACTGGCCGCAAATGGGCAACATTTCCTCTATTATAACTGAGCATATTCATTGAGAGTAAGCTTTTGAATTTAAAATGTTGGCGTTTGATATTGTTGCTGAATACAGTACATCGGCAGTACATGCAAAAAGATGAGACTGAGTTACTAGTGGTACAAGAAAAGGTGGTGGCTGGGCCCCTTCATCATGTATTAGCACAATTTGGAGCACTTCACACCAGTAGTTGTATAACAATTGCCTGGTGAAGCTAAATGTTGGAAGTTGTGTTGGTAACACTGATAATGGATTACGTAAGCATTTTCTTTCTCACATCTTCCCTCTCCAAAGTTGGCTAATATAATAAAAACTGTAGATTGTAAAATCAAAGATCCACTGTAATGTTCAATTGAATTCCTACTGAGTAACAAGTCATGCAATTTTCTAGGTTTGCATACTTAACCAGCTAGAGGGTGACTGTTAATTTTGCTTTTAGTGACCGTCTGCCACATCAAGTTTCAAGTCACACACCTTCCCAGTACCATTGCAAGAGAAACACAACAACTCATCTATAGTGGACTGAAAAGTCTGTGATAAAGCAAGCTGGGACATTTTTACTTCCCCTCTTGTTTTGCCAGCTGCCTCCTTAAAATTCATTTTTTTCATGTCTAATTACCATTAACATATGTGAGTATAATCCACATTTTCATTTGGCCCTCAGTTTTAAAGAATATAACACCAGGTCTAATTTTGTGCTTAGTTTTATGTTTTTAATTGACTTTATAATTTATTTTGCTATTCCTAGTTAGTATCTTTCGTTATAGGTTGAAATCAATAATTGTTTTGTAACTTAAATTCTATTGTTGACTTTAAAACAAATATAAATTCTGTACTAATTATAAATGTTTGGAGGAACAACTAATTGTATTCTTAAAGGATCTATGTGGCTCTATTCGAAAACATGTCAGCAAAGCCAGCCCTTAATTAATTGCAAAATAATTTCCAGTTTCATCGAAAGTATTGTTTGTGTGACTATATATGTTAATTTCATCATTTGAACAAATAATTAGGCCTAAACTTTGTAGGAGAAGAAACTGCTCAAAAGAACCAACTTTTCAATGTATGCAATTAAATGAATGAAGTAAGTTTTAATTGTAATTTCTGTAAATTAAACATCAAACAATGTGTAGTTTCAGCACCTATTATTGCGAGGACATATAAGGGCCCGACTTTTGGTCCTAAGACAGTCAGTCCACGGCTGTGTTTCAGACAAGAAACCTCTGTTGGTTAGAACAACAATAATGCATCCGTGAAATAAGTGTAATGCAATTAGGCCGTGTATTAAAGCAATGATTGTCTGTTCCATACATACCCTATAATTCTACAAGAACTGTGAACCATGTGTTTAGGCTTTTACTGCTTATAGATGTTCAACAGTAAACTATTGTAGCAGTATGTGGATGTTAGCCTGCAACCTATTAATGAGGCTTATTGAAAGTTAAACAATAGTGCACTGGCCATATAACTGTGTATTATTGGGGGGGGGGGTCGTGAACAGTGAAAGTAAAGAACTGTGAAATGCAAACATGCACCTGTTGGCTACATCATTTAAAGTAGCCAGTGTTGATCTTCCAATTCATTGTTCACCATGACTACCAAGTCTTTCGCAATGGAGTCCTTGCATAAAAAGTTCTTGGTTTACTGGCCGCGTCAGATTTGGATAAAATCCCAAGCTTTCGATGACTACCTCCATCATCTTCGTCAGGGGTAAAACTGACTGTCGTGGAGCGGTGAGGCTTCTGCTTTTATAAGCAGTGGATGGCTTCTCATTGGCTGGATGACGTCACGGTGAAAACAATGTGTACTGAGGTGGCGGCCTCTATATCCATAGATTTTGTTTGCGCACTTTATCCATCGTTGCTTGCAGCGCCATCCATCACAAAAGACGGAGAACTGTGAGGAATTTAAGAAGTCTCCCTCTGCGCTCTTTCTTTATCAATTTCGTGCTTCCATGCATTGCTGAGTGCATAACTGGAACCTGTGTTGAAATTATTTTCACAGAGTCTAATTTCAACTGCTTCCATGATGACAGAGTCCCAATAGTTTGAAGTGTAAGCAAGTAGTCTTGTTTCATCGAATAAAATCTTTATGTTTATTTAACAAACTGTCCTCAGCCACTGCTGATTTTTCTAGATACCTGTATTTCAGGTGACGCTGATGTTCCCCACAGCGATCGGCAACAGTTCTTATAGACTGGCCCACGTAATTTTTGCCACACTCACAAGGAATTCTGTAAATTCCCGGTACTCTCAGGCCAAGATTATCTTTCACGGGTCTCAACATTTCCTTAATCTTCCTGGGTGGCCAGAAGACTGGACTGATTCCCTGCTGGCTCAGGACTCTGCCGATCTTGCTGGTCATTGCACCGCAGAATGGTAGCCGCGCAATGTGTTGGTCCTCTTGATCTGTTTGAATAGCATCCTTCCTAGGTTTTTTCGCCAGAGTAGATCTGATATCACGATTGGAATATCCATTTTTTCTGAATACCGTCGCCAGATGGTTAATCTCGGAGCCAAGATGATCCTTGTCCGAAATAGTCCTTGCTCTGTGTACCAAAGTATTCAGCATAGCTCTCTTCTGAGCTGGGTGGTGAAAACTTCGTGCATTTAGATATAAGTCTGTATGCGTCGGTTTTCTGTACACAGAATGTCCGAGACATCCATTTGATTTCCGCTCCACCAGCACATCTAAGAAGGGTAACATCCCATCCTTCTCCACCCCCACTGTAAATCTTATGTTCTTATGTATACCATTCAAATGATCAACAAACTGCTGCAGTGCCTTATTGCCATGTGGCTAGATTAAAAATGTATCCTCAACATACCTGAAGAAGCAGGATGGACATAAGGGAGCACTGTTCAATGCTCGTTCTTCGAAATCCTCCATGAAGAAGTTAGCTATGGCTGTTGACAGGGGCGAACCCATGGTTCTGTCAGTCATTTCATATATTTTCCACCATACAAAAAATAGGTGGTCGTGAAAGCGTGTCGAAATTACTTCAGTATTTCAAGATTTTAGCAACAGCCAAGCCTCCTGAGTCGAATGTAAGCAGAGTGGAGAAATTGGCACTGAAATCGTTGGCGAAGGATGAAGAGTTAGTTGTACTACCAGCCAACAAAGGGAATGCCACAGTTATCCTCAATGCTACCGATTATCATAAGGAAGTGGCCCTATTATTGGAAGATGCCACATACCAGATTCTTAAACGGGATCCCACAGCAGCATTTAGCAGGAAGACAGGGGAATTACTCAAGAACTCTGGCCTCCCAGAAGAACTAGTCAAGAATCTACAGCCAAGAGCACCAAGGCCACCCAGGTTATATGGTGTACCCAAAGTCCATAAGGATGGAGTCCCGTTGAGACCTATTGTTAGTGCTACTGGGTCTCCTACATATCAGTTGGCAAAATACTTACCCAAATTATTAGCACCTATAGTCGGCCACTGTAGCCATCATATTAATAACTCAAAAATGTTTGTTGACATCGTAAAGCAGATGAGAATCGGTCTGAATGACATCATGATCAGCCTACATGTAGTCTCTTTGTTTACAAAGGTACCAGTGGAAGACACGTTAAAGCTGTTGGCTGCTCATTTCTCTCCTGAAATACTGAAGTTATTTTGACACACTTTGACGACCACCTACTTTTTGCATGGTGGAAAATATATGAAATGACTGACAGAACAGCCATGGGTTCGCCACTGTCAACAGCCATAGCTAACTTCTTCATGGAGGATTTCGAAGAACGAGCGTTGAACAGTGCTCCCTTATGTCCATACTGCTTCTTCAGGTATGCTGACGATACATTTTTAATCTGGCCACATGGCAATGAGACACTGCATCAGTTTCTTGATCATTTGAATGGTATACATCAGAACATAAGATTTACAGAGGAGGTGGAGAAGGATGGGAAGTTACCCTTCTTAGATGTGCTGGTGGAGTGAAAATCAGATGGATGTCTCGGACATTCTGTCTACAGAAAACCGACGCATACAGATTTATATCTAAATGCACTTAGTTTTCACCACCCAGCTCAGAAGTTAGCTATGCTGAATACTTTGGTACACAGAGCAAGAACTATTTCGGACAAGGATCATCTCGGTTCCGAGATTAACCATCTGACGACAGTATTCAGAAAAAATGGATATTCCGATCTGATATCAGATCTACTCTGGTGAAAAAACCTAGGAAGGATGCTGTTCAAACAGGTCAAGAGGACCAACTCATCGCGCAGCTACCATTCTGCGGTGCAACAACCAGCAAGATCGGCAGAGTCCTGAGCCGGCAGGGAATCAGACTGTTCTTCTGGCCACCCAGGAAGATTAAGGAAATGTTGCGATCCGTGAAAGATAATCTTGGCCTGAGAGTACCAGGAATTTACAGCTTTCCTTGTGAGTGTGGCAAAAATTACGTGGGCCAGTCTGTAAGAACTGTTGCTGATCGCTGTGTGGAACATCAGCATCACCTGAAATACAGGTATCTAGAAAAAGCATTGGTGGCTGAGCACAGTTTGTTAAATAAACATAGTTATTTGATGAAACAAGACTACTTGCTCACGCTTAAAACTATTGGGACTCTGTCATCATGGATTGCGATGGATGGCCCTGGAAGCAACACTGGATAAAGCACGAAAACAAAATATATGGATATAGAGACCGCCACCTCGGTACGCACCATTTTTCCTGTGACATCATGCAGCCAATGAGAAGCCGTCCACGGCTTATGAAAGCAGAAGCCTCACTGGTCCATGACAGTCAGTTTTACCCCTGAAGAAGATGATGGAGGTAGTCATCAAAAGCTTGGGATTTTATCCAAATTTGATGCGGCAAGTAAACCGAGAACTTTTTATGCATTGTTCACCATGGCTACTATATATCTGGTTTCTTGCCCCCTTCCCCTATATTAATTTCATCTTCTTCTTTTCTTGTTCCAGTTGTTTTACATCATTAGATCAAAATGGGGAATTAACTAAACAAACACTGTTTTAGCCTTAATCACAAATTTTACTATTAATGTTACCACATGTTCTAGTTTTCCAAGTTATAAGCCCATTTTCAAGTACATTACTGATTCCCAAAGATTTATTTATTTTAATTAATTAATTTATTTTAATCCAACATCCACCCTTTTTTTCCAGTCTCCGGATAGGTCGGAGCCTTACTTACTGGAGTTACATATTATTGCCTGGCATTATTATGATAATGCACAGATAAACATGATGACAAGGCAAAGATAATCATCTCAACTTCTTAAGGTATCGATCCATAGCTTAATGTAAAATTACATCAATGACTATTTTTTAACATATTACACATGTAATTACACTATTCAGCAACTACACTAACATGACAGGACTTAAAGTTATGCATCAGCCAAGAACTTTTTATCTACTGATGGACCGAGGTCCAAAGTTTTGCTTCTATCCTGGGGGTGTGATCTCATCTAAAAGAGGTGAATAATTGAACTGGGTCTGATCATTTCATAATAGGTGTGGAGATTTAAACATCTGTCTTTTAATTTCTAAAATTTCTAATTGGATGAGTTTAGTCTCCTATTCTTCTATGTGTATGACTTGTACATCTATGAGATGTGACTGTGAAGTTTTAAGAATGGGCTTGTAATTGTACAATGATGGTACTTACATGCTACTGTGATGCATCTCCTTCAAAATAGTCCCCTTCTGACTGAACACACCGACTCCAATGGTGTTTCCAGTTTTGGAAACATTCCTGTAAATTTCTTTCCTTAAGTGTGTTAAGGACACTCCATATTTGTCTGGATGTCTTCAATTGAGTCAAATCGCTTCCCTTTCAGTGAAAATTTCAGTTTAGGAAACAGGTAGAAGTCCACACGGGGCCAAATCAGGGGAATATGGTGGTTGTGGAAGCACAGGAATTTTGAATTTGGTCAAAAATTCAACAATGGAGAAGGCACGATGAGCCGTAGCATTGTCATGGTGTAGCACCCAACATCTGTCTTTCCACAATGCAGGCCTTTTCTTCCACACCTTTTTGCGCAAACACTCAAGGACACATTTTTTGTATTCCTGTTTAATTATCTGTCTTCCATGGGTAAATTCATGATGCACAATACCGGTAGAATTGAAAAAAAATCGCCAACATTGTCTTCGCCTTCGACCGACTTTGCCGTGCTTTTTTCGGTTGTGGTGAACCTGGCGTCTTCCATTGCGAAGACTGCACTTTGGTTTCAGGATCATATCCATATACCCATGATTCATCACCTGTAATTACCCTATTAAACAAATCTGGGTCATTTTTAGTCTGATTAATCAGTTTTGGCACAGTTCAAGTCGGTATTGTCTCTGGTCACTTGCTAACACTTTTGGAATGAATTTTGCGGACACTTGACGCATGTTCAGATCTTCAGTTAAAATTAACTGAACTGCATAGAAACTTAAATTAGGTTCATCAGCCATCTCCCTAAATGTAAATCTATGATCAGAGCACACTAGGTCACGAACTTTCACAACATTTTCATTCGTTTTTGAGGTGGAAGGATGACCTTCCCATCTGTCCAATGTAGCAAGACTTACTCTCACAGCATGTGATTTTATAAACAGCACTTTTTGTGATAGCTGGTTGTTTGTCTTTTGCATTGAACAAGCAACTACCTATTGTCTGAGGGACATAGAATTAAATGGGGAATGTTTAACACCTATGCCCATCTTTATATATTTAGGAAATATGGGGAAGGAGAGGGATTATAGTTCTCCATAAAAATAAATCATTTTTGATGTCACAATACAACATCCTGTATAGTCAAACACCTAAAAATATTCATTGCACTGTACACGCTGCTTTTGTAGCAATGCATCACAATTCTTCTTTCAGTTACACTCTTTTGGAAGCAGTTAGTGATAAAAGTCTATTAAAGTTATCGAATACTTTGTGTATCGAATACTTCGTATACCATGAAAATGTGCGGTCACAAACATGTGGAGTGCTACAAAAATGTATTCCTGCACATTTCTACATCTACATCTACATATTCTGCAAGCCACCACATGGTGCTTGGCAGAAGATACCCTGTACCACTACTAGTCATTTCCTTTCCTATTCCATTCGCAAAGTGCAGGAAAAATGACTGTTTGAATATCTCCAGAAGAGCCTTAATCTCTCTAATCTTATCTTCATGGTTCTTACATGAAATGTACATTTGGGCAGTAGAATCATTCTGCAGTCAGCCTTAAATGCCAGTTCTCTAAATTTTCTCAGTAGTGTTCCTTGAAAAGAACATCGCCTTCCCTCCAGTGCTTCCCATTTGAGATCCTGAGGCATCTCCACAATACTTGCATGTTGTTCAAACCTACTGACAACAAATCTAGCAGCCCACCTGTGACTTGCTGCAGTGTCTTCCTTTAATCCAGCCTGGTGTGTGGACCCCAAACACTCAAACAATGCACAGCAATCGGTTACAGCTAATGTCCTCTATGCAATCTCTTTTACAGATGAACCATACTTTCCTAAAATTCTCCCGATAAACCAAAGTCTACCATTTGCCATCCCTACGACAGTCATTACATACTGATACAGATGCAAGATGACACATCAGCAGTTGCCAAATAGATGACACATATGCATGTCACAAGTAAAAATACATAATCCACCTGGTAATGATGGCATGGCCATTGGAATGTGTAGTGATGTTTAAAATACACTGCCCAGTCAAACTAAGATGACCACCTTTCAAATGACTGAATAACAATCTTTTGCAGTGTGGACCTCTGTGAGATGGGCATGAGGGCAGCCAATGAGGTTCTGGAAGGTACCATCAGGAATGTGGACCTAAGCTGCACTAGATTTCTTGATTGAATATCCACGGCATGAACAGCCTGATTGAGGCAGTCCAAAAGATTCTCAATTGGGTATAAATGAGGTGAGTTTGCTGGCCGGGGTGAGTATGGTAAACTCCTCTTGGTGCTCTTCAAACATGCATGTACACTGCAAGCTGTGTGACACATTACATGGTCCTGCTGGTAGACAAGATAAACTGCATATAGGGGTGGACATGGTCCCCAAGGATAGATGCATACTTGTGTTGACCCACTGTGCCTTCCAGAATGACAGGATCACCCAGAGAATGCCATCCGGCCTGAACCCTTCTGAAAATTGTTGCAGGGTTTTTGATTTCAGATATTTAATGTGTACATACCATGGTCATCTGTCTATAAAACCTTGATTCATCTGAAAAGGCCACCTTCACCACCCATTGGATGTCCATTTGTGATATTGGCCTTTGAATTCCATCCTTTGTTGCTGATGAGCAGCAGTCAGCATGGGTGCATGAACCAGTCAAGCATGGGTGCATGAACCAGTCACCTGCTGCACAGGTGCATATGCACCAGCATTCGTTGAGCAGTTGTTGAGGGGAGACTGTTGGTAACCCCTTGGTTCATCTGAATGTTAGTTGTCCAGCAGTTTCACACCTATTTGCCCATACACATCTCCACATTCATCTTCAACCTGTCGTCTAAGGCCTGTGGTGCACCAGGATACCTCGTTGCCAGTTTTGGATTGTGCTATTTTGCCATGCACAGTATACTGTAACCACAACAGCATGTGAACAGCTTACAAACTTAGCCATTCAGAAATGCTTTGATTGGCTCAAAAGCCAATGATGCTGTCCTTTTCAACGTCAGATAAATCACTCCATTTCCACATTACGAAGATTGAATTTTTTTCTGCACACCCTGACATACACTCCACTGCTAATGCTGCCACCTGTTGTTTGAGAGTGTTTGTTGCAGACTGAGGTCAAACATAGGATGTGGTCACATTAATGGGATTGGATTGTGTTACATTCACCAGAAAAGTAATTGGAGTCGACTGACCATTGGGAAGAGTTGTTTTGATCATTGTAATTTGAGGAGGAAATATGTACTTTCACTATGAAAGGAAATATGAAGAGAGCCTTTCCAATTGCTGAGGAAAAAAAACATTGTCAAATTGCATTGAAAGTACATCTTTTATTCCAAAAACATATAACGTACATAGAAAAGTTTTCATTGTTTCATTTTTTACAAGTGACTGTATAATAGATTTTAACTGGATAAAACACATGGGTCACAGGACTACTGTATAGTTTTATGTGGAATACTAAGATTTGGACACCCTGTTGGTCCTCAATTTGTAGTACATTAGACCTGGACTTTTGTTACACATTAGTTTTAAGAACATGAGCAAGAAAATTTGTAGAAAACTGTGATCTTTAGACTGGTAAATATCAAACGGCTTGCCTCAATTTTGAATGATACGTTAATAAAATTATTTGCCTCCTCAGTATCACAATATTTACATGAAAATGATTGGCTTTTACAGGATGAGAATTTCCATGTGGCACAGTTTATTACATAGTAATATTTGAAAGATTTCTTTGGCAGTAGTAAGCAAGCACATCACTCTTCGGACAGTAAATTATATATATAAAAAAAATCATTTTACATTTGTTAGTATGTGAGCTGACTTATAAATACTTGATAGTATGATGTATTGGCTAGTGGAGCTATTTTGTATTTATGCTGCAGGGTGAAGAATTTAACATTTGCTTTTTATTTTGTCAACAGAAGTTGCCCCTCATCACTTTATACACCTGTTTACAATTTTTATAGGCACATCAGCTTAATATTTTAACTCTTTGGGAACTTATTCACAATGACTCCTATGATGGTATGGAAAAAGTGACCAATAGTCATAAACTTAATAAAATTAGCTTGCTGTCGATATACAGTTTATTATCCAGACTGTCTGTTTCTAAGATTTTGTAGTGTGAAAATAAAACAACCAGAGTGTACAAAAAATACTTTTTGGCTTAGGTAAAGTATGACTTGATGATGATAGTGCCTTAATGTGGGCAGGCTAGTAAAAGACCCCTGTACTGTCTTCCAAATGCAAGGTTTTGTGGTCTCCTGTCTGTCTTTCTATTGGTAATTTAGACGTAAAGTCCTCCTCCCCCTATTTCTCCTGTCAACATACCTCTCTCTCTCTCTCTCTCTCTCTCTCTCTCTCTCTCTCTCTCACTCACTCATTCACTCACTCACACACTCACACACACACACACACACACACTCACAATACCATTTTTGCATATATATTCTAGGGCAATAGTTGTGATCAAGAAGGTGAAGAAGCGAATTTATGTTCTACCATATAACCAGGAATATGTGAAACAAACATGTCATATCAAATTTTGAACAGATGATCCAGTATAAGTCTCAAATAACCACAAAGATATTGAGCACCATTTGTTACAAATATATATATATAAATACGGCTTTATTTTTTTGGTGGTGTGGTTGTATGTTTAAGGTGAGGGGAATCTACAACGCATATTCTGGAAAGATTCAAACCTTTACTACAACCCTTATGACACCCATTATTAAAATTTTGAATAAAAGTCTGTTGTAATTTTCTGCAATAAAGAATTTGAACTGTAGAGTCAGTAGCATACCTTCACATTTTCAAATATGTACTATACGTAGCGAGTCAGTCTTTTAAAAAGTCATGTGTTTTGTTTTTTTTGGGGGGGGGGGGGGGGGGGGCATTGGGTTGGGGGAGGAGATTCAGGTATAAACCTAGTAATTCCATACAGTTCAATTACAAACTCTCATTCTCTCTGAGAGAACAATCTGCGGGTTTGCTGTGAGCTGCTAGCCACAACAAAGATATATAATGCTACATAATGAAAACAGGGTTTTGAACTCAAACCATACCACAAGCTTACTGAGCCAAAGACAGTTCAGTTCTCACATAAATCTTATACATTTCCATGTGTAAATATAAAATTGCACCAGTTAACATTACAAGAGTATAAAATTATATCAGTCATTAACCAGAAATATTTTCTAACAATAATACTGGATAACAAGTACCCAAATCTTTCAAAACATGAAAATATATTACATGTCATGGTGTTCATATGCATATGTACAACACAGAATATAAAATGTTCTCTCATTTCCATTCGCTGTTATACAGCAATCGAGTAATCAGACTGGTTGTGATGAGTGGTTGTTGCACTACCACTGGGACGAGACCACAGGGAAGACCGCAGGCCCAGTTTGAGTTTCTTCAGCGTGTCAATATCGCACTCTGCTTCACTGAGTTCAGGCCGGTCCGGAGTCTCCCTCTCCCTCGGATCCCTCACAGTAAAAGATGCCTCAGCAACTGACAGTGGCGGCAGCAGCGTCCTGAGCGATGCTTTGCTGGGGGCAAGCCATCTGCAATTGCTGCCACTTGTCAACACTTATAAAAACAGGGTGCACTATGTTCATGTGTCAGTACTGACTACCTTCTGCACTCTGAACAACTGTTGCAGAAAGAGTTTCACTACAGAGCATTTTAAATTCCAACACAAATTAAAGAAGAATGCTACTGATATAAGTAGTCATTTTCTATCTTTTTACAAGCACAACTCAGTTTTGAAATGAATTTCTAAAAAGTGTCAAAATTCTATCACTATTCTACAAATAGTGCATTGCACATGCAGAAATTGTCAAGCAGGCAAAAAGTATTATTCCAGGGACTGGTGTATATTTTTTAAATGAAACTTTATATCTTCATTGCTGGATTACCAAATGCAAAGAATAAATAATGTGAAACATTCTGTAAGCAATGACAGGGTACTGACATTTTTACATTATAGCTGTAGCCCTCCCATTATCCTTCACTGCAACATTCACTGGTGAAATGAACTTTATGAAGGAAACAAGTATCTGTCAAGTGAAATGGCAGGTTATTTTTGCTGTATTTCATGTACATTCATTTTTTTGCCTTCTATCCTAAGCATAAAATTCAATATTCTGTAGTAATGTCAGTTTTCATTATCCATTATCCACCAACATTTTACTTCATAGGTTCATCATTGCAGTATATTTTCTTCAGTTCACTAAACTTCATTTAGTACTTTATCAGATTCAAGTTCATCATTAAGCTTGATTAAAATGACTACATGAAATGAATCTGCACAATGATTTGTCAAAATTTTCTTTAAAAACCCAGTATGTTGCACATAAAGTGTATTATTGTTGGGAAATATCCATCCTGTCTGTGAACAACAAGAACTTGTATGTCTTAGAGAAACTGCAACTACTGAATAATCTGGAACAATTCCTGTTTAAAAATAAATTTCCACAGTACTTGTGAAACATTGTATTAATTTTTTGATGCTCTAATGTACCTATCCAATGGAGTTCCACTGTCTTTGAGATCAGTAGTGTGAGCTGACTTTAACTGCTGTGAAGTATTTACTAGATTATCTGCATGCCAGTAAGAAAGGTGAAAAAAGAAAGAGTGAATTTCAAAAAAATGTGTATAATAGTGTAGAAGAACATTAAAAAGAATGATATTGTGTCCCTGGGTAAAGAATGTACAACAGTACAGAAACCATTTTCTTAATTCAGTTTTGCAAAGGGTCTGTTGCCTGTATCTGTAATGTAAAAGGTAAGCAAGCTATTCCAATTGTTGGTGTCCTAAGTTGCACTGGTTAATGAACTGTTTACAGAAAGAAGAATAATTAAATTAGGTTAGGATAAAATGTCAGGCATACTTTTTAATTATTGACTACCATACAGTTATGATCTTTGTTTGTAGTAATAAAATATTTGACAAATTCTACAACATGACATGGATCTATCAAGAAAAAAATGTGTAATGTTCCCTAACAATTACTGTGTGGAAAAATTAACTGATTACTAAGCAGTTTTACAGTAACATTTGATGGTATAATTTCACAGTACTTCTGCTGAAAGAAAATTATCAAAAATTTTGGGCCAGAATCAAAGTGAAATCTATTAATCTAAAATGCACTAGACAGACTTGTTCTACTTTTGAAGATCCTTCAAGTACCAAAAATAGTCAGCTAAATTCTTTTCTCATAGTCATCTATCATTTTGAGGATATATTTCATACAATGTTATTTGCAAACATTCTTTTCAACCTTTCTTCCAGTTTTCTAAGGTAGTTTACCAGACCAAGTTTCCTGATGTAAACTCATATTATGAAAGCCAGTTACATTTGCTGACCATCACCTTGCTAGTAACAGCTGCGTTATTTTGTAAAATTTTGCTTTGGTCTTCAGTTTCATATAAATGCAATACAAAAAATAAAAATGTTAGTGCCCATTGAAACAATTTTTTTGTTTGTTATAAGGAAGGTAATAAGAGGCATTATATTACAAATTAAAGAATGCTAATTGCAGTGGTAACAAGTGCCTTCTTTGCTTTTGATTTTCTTAAAAAAAAAGTCTTTGCACACTAGTTCAAAAAGATGCCTACCTCGCTCTCCCTCTCCTTGGCAGTGATTTCTGTTCTGACATGGGAGATATATCAGAAGATGTACTAGAATGTGCACCATGGTATATGAAATCTGCAAAGAAAAAGAAACAGTTCCAAAACTAAATAATGAAGTTAATTATTTCTTAGTTATCCTGATGTTCAAAAGATCATGTTTATAATATGAAGTGGTACATGCATGGAGGCATAACAAGGGAATATGGCACAACAGATTTACGCTGTACGTTGCTTTGAAGCCAAGCCACCATGTCAGATGATCCAAAACATTAGCAGACTACAGTCATAGCTGCTTCTTTTTCTAAATTTTTGTTGTGTGCAGGCAACAGCTGTTTTGAATAGTAAATTTTACAGTGTTTTTGAGAATAACACAGTGTCAGGAAGGCATTTTCAGACTTTTTTTCTGGTTTTAAATGTACATTTGGTCCAGCAATACTATGTATTTGGCCTTGTTATTGTAATTTTTTTTTAATACATGTTTTAAATAATCAAGAAGAGAAGTACATGATGTGAAAATGCTGCTTTCATAATCCACTATTTTCCCCTAATATGGATTGATGAAACTAACGTTTGGCATGTGTCCTCTTCCGAAAATGCTGAAAACATATTTTCATTATGTCTGATGAGTTTCCAGTTTTTCATCCAAAAACATTTGAGTCAAGAGCTTTTCTGAGATGGACTGATAGAAAATCTACAGTCAAACAACAGAAGTAAAACCACTACAGTAAAAGTAAACTGCAAAAATAAAATAAAGTATTGCTTGAATGTGATCTCATTACACTTTAGACCATAATCAGAACTATTATTATATCCATAAATGAGGCTATCTGGCATTTTGATCAAAACACTTCCATGTTTCCGAACAATCAAAGCACATTTGGGGCAACCGACATGGCGGATGTGGGCTTCAAGTTTGTGATGTCATAACCCCCCCCCCCCCATTTTACGTCCATTACAACTGGTTTACAAACACAAAGTTCTAAATTACATGTATACCTAGTAGTTGACCACATGTGTGTAATTACCCCAGAATATTATTCCATATGATATTAATGGCTGCAAGCTTTCAATATTTGATAAATTTCTGACATTTTAATCAACACATTCAGAAATCAAAAATGAGTAACAACTGTTGATCATAAATTTTGGGAAGAATATGAACAGACAGCCAAAAGTGCCAGCAGCACCACTCAAGCAGTATAAATTAAAGATAAAAACTACTAAATATAATTATTAGTAGTAGAAGAGTGATCAGCAATTCAGTGCAAATCTGATGTTGAGAGGATCCTAAATTGGAGAAGTAGAAATCTTTTACCACACTTTTTACCATAAGATAAGAGACCTTTGAGATTACATGAAACAGTGTATAAAAGTGACAGAGTAGTGATTAAACTGTGGCAGCACAATGTGGGGCATACATGGCATGCCAGTATGAGGCTTCTCTATATATCTGCAATGTTAAGTCAGGCAGGAGTCTTGGGTGCATTGGTTCCGACCATTTGTTGATGCTTTTGACACACTGGATTCAAGCCATTGGGAAGCAGGATGGCATAGTGAACACATCTAAATGACATTATGTGTGATCAAGGTGGACTGGGAGTTGAATGTCATCATATCATGCGGTATCATTTCACTTTTACAAGGAAAATTCAGGAGAGAGGACACATTCAACAGCAGGAGTCTTGCCTTAAAGTGCCAGAAGACATCCAACCAGCATGGTACCTGCCCTGATTAGAGATCTTATAGAAGCCTCTGTGTTAACATTTTCCATCAGGCTATGTATTATTAGCCTCAAGCAGTTGCTCTGTTTAATTCAGAGCCCTTCATTTCCATTCCTCTCACACAAGGACATTGTGTGGCTAAATGAACAAGATACCACTCCCACTATGAATGGACACAGAACAGTGAGATATGGTTTGGCCTGGAGAGTGATACCATCTGCTCACTTGATGTATCTCTGGACCATGTTACAACATTATCTACTGCATATTGTGGAAAGGGACAAATATGTTACTTCAGTGTTTGTGTCTGGGCTGGCCTCATGTTAGATGCAGGCACAGTACTGCTTGTGATTCCTTGGGGCACATGATGGCTGTAGTACGCAGGGTGATTCACAAAGATATGCAAATATTTTAATATGTTATTCTACAAGTAAAACTAAAGAAAAAAGTTCATAGTTTAGTTATGGAGTTATGGATAATAAAAGATATTGCCTGAAATTTAGCAACTTCGCTAATATGAAGCTGTTGCAAAACAGTATGAGGTTAAAGTAAAGCACTATTTCCATCTATTTTGTCGTTATTGATCTGGTGAATCTAATAAAACATGTCCCAGATGTGTATCTGCAGTAGTTTTCCAGAATGTTCAGAGAAGCAAAGAAGTAATTTCATAAAATTTTTAATTTACTAACTACTTGGCCCAATTTGTTTTTTAAATTTCAGACAATTGCACAAAGTTTTCAACAGAAGTTGTGGAGAATTTAATTTTGGAAAAATGATGGTAATAACGTTAACTGAAACTATATGAATGTGTCAGATAATCTGCTTTTATTAATACCATAGCACACAAGAATTCATGGTAAGGATACAGATTATTGTACTTCAGTGTACGCCATAAGTTAGATTGTGAAATGCCTAATTGTTGAGAGATACCTTGTGTACTGATACCCGGGCTATGTTGAACAGCATCCATAATATCATCACCGTCTTCATGTATCAAGCACTCATACTGATTACGAATGCTAGGTAGAGAACCTGTCTCCTGTAAGATTCTAAATACTCCATTAATGGTTCGTGCATTCGGAATCCTCAGAGTTGGAAAATGTACATGATATTAATTAACTGCAACTGTGGCATTACCATCACATTTGCCATAAATAAACGTCATATTGGCATATTCCTCTGTCTTAAATTTGAAAGGCATCCCCATTTCATAAATAATCTATAAACTACAACAGTTACTATGTGGTTTCACTTAAATACACTGTTGTTATTATGTCTTTCACTGAACAATACAGAAAACTAGCATTCTTAATGGAAAGTAAACAAATTTACTTGTATAATCATCTTTGTTTCTCTGGATGTTCTGAAAAACTACTGCAGATACATATCTGGGACATGTTTCATTAAACCAAAAATGGAAAATCCAGGATGGAATTAACAATGAGTTGTGTGTGTCTATTGTTGACAAAGGCCTTAATGGGCGAAAGTTATAATTGTGAGAGTCTTTTTGTTGCGCCTATCTGCGACTCAGTATCCTCGCTATATGGTGAGTAGTTACTTTCCTTCTCATAATATTGTTACATGTTTTATTAGAGTCACCAGATCAACAAAAACAAAATAAATAGAAATTGTGCTTTACTTCAACCTCGTACAGTTTTGCGGTGGCTTCATATTAGTGAAGTTTCTAAATTTCAGGCAAAATTGTTTACTAGCTGTAACTCCGTAACTAAAAATTTGCGGACCTATGTTTATATGAACTTTTTTCTTTAGGTTTACTTGTAGAATAACATATTAAAATATTTGCATATCTTTGTGAATCACCCTTATAAGGTATGCCAAGTGGTGCATATGGACTTTTAATTTTTCCATACGATGCACGGTAATGCCTGATCAGAAAGGGATTGACCTGGTGAAGAGTACTGCCAGTATAAAGACACCACAGACCCCAAAGTGACCAGCTAGCTACCTGGATTTAAACCTGATTGAACACACTTGGGATGCTCTAGACAGGAGGGTTGCAGTCCTAGCCTTGCCGTCATTGGCCATTCTTACCTCCAGAGGCTGCCTGCCCATAAGTACGAGGCATTATTGTAAGTCACGGAGGATGTTCTGATCAGATGCACAGGGGCCATTGTGCATCATGTGAGTGCATCACAGTCAGCAATGATGCTTGTCCTTCCAATGGCACACTGTCGTTGGAAAGTACTATACACCATAAATACTGCCATGATGTATGGGCAGTCTCCAGTGTACATTGCATCTATAACTTTGCCATGTCTCACAATGCTGCTGGACACCTTTAAGTGCACATATTATTGCCATGTCTCAAGTTGTTTTCAGAATTTTGCAGATTCTTTAATGTACAAAAAAATGAAGGAGGGTATGGCATTGTTGGCCAGAACGCCCCATCTGGGGAAGTTCGGCTGCCAAGTGCAAGTCTTATTCCATTCGATGCCACATTGGGTGACTTGCCTGGCGGTGATGAGGATGAAATGATGATAAGGACAAAACAACATCCAGTCCCTGAGTGGAGAAAATCTCCAACCCAGTGGGGAATCAAACCCAGGCCCACATGCCTGGGGAGTGAGCACATTACCACCCAGCTAAGCAGGCGGACACTTTAATGTACAGATATAAATGTATTTAGCGAGAATAATTTTTGAAAACAAGAGATAAACTCTATGAATTAGAAAACGGATAGTCATTACAAATTGCATTTTCCAGGGCAAGAGAAGTCTCTCAGTGAGCAAATTCATGATCTACATCTACATCTACATGATTAAGTGCCTGGCAGACTGTTCACTGAACCATCTTCAACACATTTTTCTACCGTTCCACTCTTGAACAGTACATAGGAAAAAGAACACTTAACTCTTGCCATGCAAGCTCCAATTTCTCTTATTTTATTACAATGATCATTGAAATTTCATGGGAAGATCTGCCAAAGTGAAAAATGCCTTTGCTTTAATGATTGCCACCATAAATTGCATGTTATATCCATGTCACTCTCTCCCCTATTTCATGATAATACAAAATGTGCTGCCCTTCTTTGAACTTTTTCAATGTCCTCTTTCAATCCTATCTCATGTGAATCCACACTACACAGCAATACTCCAGAAGAGGATGGACAAGCCTCTTTGTAGAACTGTGCATTTTCTAAGTGTTCTGCCAATAAATTGCAGTCTTTGGTTCATTTTACCAACAACATTATCTTTGTGATCAATCCAATTTAAGTTATTCGAAATTGTAATCCCTAAGAATTTAGCTGAATTCACAGCCTTTAGATTTGTATGATTTGTTATGTAACTGAAATTTAGCAGATTCCTTTTAGTATTCATATGGATGACTTCACACTTTTCATTATTTGGAGTCAACTACCACTTTTCCCACCATCTTGTCTGGCTCATTTTGGAATTGGTTTTGATCATCTGATGATTTTACAAGACAGTAAATCACAGCATCATCTGCAGGTAACAACAGGTATTACTTCTATTTTACTCAATGTTTTCTGTTAGTTACTAGGAACTGTTAACTTTCTGACAGGAAATCATGAATCCAGTCACACAACTGAGATGATACTCCTCAGGCATGGAATATGAGTAGAAGTCCCTTGTGAGGAATGATGTCAAAATCTAAAAATATGGAATCAGTTTGACATCCCCTGTTGCTAGCACTCATTACATTGTGAGAATAAAGAGCTAGTTGTGTTTCACAAGAACGATATTTCCTGAATTCGGGTTGGCTATTTGTCAACAAATCATTTTCTCAATGTAATTCATGAAGTTCGGACACAGATTCCGAGACCCTACAGCAAATTTACATAGGCCTAAGTGATATTGGTCTGTAATTCAGAGGATTACTCGTATTTGCTTTCTTGAATATTGGTGTAACCTATGCTACTTTCTAGTCCTTCGGTGCAGATATTTCAACAAGTGAGTGGTTGTATAGGACCACTAAGTAAGGAACTAATGCATCAGCATGCTGTGAAATTACTGATCATTAAAACAAAGAAGTTGTTTCATAAATATTTTGTCTGCACAGTGCTCTCTGCTAAAGTGACACGTGAACAACAAGAAAAGAGGAAAAGCACAGGAAAAATAAACAGCAATGAAAATGTGGACATGAAGAAGATTTGCAATTAGGAGCTGGATCAAGATATTTATAGGACATTTCTGAATATTCATTGCTTCTTTATTTTATTTTCTGCTTCTGTTTTCAGCTTGGTGGCAATTTACACAACCAAATACAGACCTCTTCTGGATGACCATAATGTTCTCCAGTACAAATACTGCTACCAATGCCTGTGGTTCAGAAACTCATACTCACCCCTTCAAGCCTCCTTTTTGCATATGCTGCATCTATGATAATGCAATATATCAAAGCCATAAATTCCCACAGAAAAATTTCAGTTTTGGTCACAAGATATAGTAGCTACTCCACACATATTTGAAGAGTAAAAAATTTTGAATATCAGTTTGTGATATACTGGAAAAAGACACATGAGAAACTACATCTGGCAACCACAAAAAATAATGTAGTGCAACTACTGATTGCAAAAGAATATAACAATCAGGGAAGCTGATACAGATAAATAACAGCAGAAGTGAACACATCAATTAATCTTCTAGTTGAGTTGTCCACAGGCACATAAATAAAGGTGGAGTACATTGCTAGCTTTCTCCTTCAGAGCTAACAGAATACACGCACACACACACACACACACACACACACACACACAACTACATTGCCCCCACCCAGTAAACTGCACCACCACTGCAGCTCAACTGGGGTGTGGGGACTGTGTCAGGTGGTATGTATTAGGGGACAAAGGAAATGGAGAGCAGGAGAGAGGGATGGGGTAGAGTGGCTGAAAGCTACATGGAAAAGGCAGCAGGTGTACGAGATATAGGAATGTGGCATCGGAGGTTCATTCTGGCTCTAGGCAAGGGGAGTTGCACACTGTGGAGAGAAATGTGTTAGAGCAATCTGAATGAATTTAGGGTTATGGGCTGGGAGAGGTTCTGGGTATGTGACAAGTGCAGACTGAGAATAGGACTATGGGATCAAATAATATGTTATGAAGACAATTTGTGTATACCTAATTCCTAGAATCTGGTGTTTGGAGCAAGGATCTTGACAGCGTGGGTTGTGAAGCAGTAACTGAAAGCAAGCATGTAGTGCTCAGCCGGTTCTTCTGCCACTGGGTATCAACACAAACTTGACCACAGGTAGACAGTGGCCCTTTGTTCAGATGGGCAGATGGTTGGTGGTCATTCCCTCACAAAAGACAGCAGGGCTGGTATATGATATGACTCCTGTCCCAGGTGGACCTGCCATTAATAGGATAGGATATGGCCATGATATGACTGACTAAGGATGTGTTGGATGGGAACATCAGACAGATCTTGAGTATGGGTTTTCCATAGTGGTATGACTTATGTGGCACGAGGTTAAGGGGTGGGTGGGGTGTAAAGATGAGCTGGGATATTTTATGGGGGGGGGGGGGGCAATACCCACTTAGGGAGGGTGGGAAAGATTACGTTTAGCATGTCCCCCATTCCCAGGCATGATTATAAATAGTCAAAGCCTAAGCAAACAATACTGTCCTGCCCACCCCTTCCACAATGGTATTCCATCCGATGTCCACCGAACTTACACAATATACTTGTCCATCCTCACACAACCCCTGCTCCCAATCCCTTAGCTCGTTGCTCATACCCCTGTAATCGGCCTAGATGCAAGATCTGTCCCATACATCCTCCCACCACCACCTATTCCAATCCAGTTGCTAACAACACCTATCCCATCAAAGGCAGCTGTTAGTCTGTTCTTCACTATTTCTATGTCATGAGGTAAAGACAAGATGAACACAGTTTTCTTCACATATCTCCAAAAGAAAAAATCACAGGGGGTCATGTCTGGCGATCTTGGAGGTCAAGTACGTAGGGGAGTCTCAGGGTCCAATGTGCCGTTTCCAGTGTTCAGGCAGAGTGTCATTGAGAAACTGATGCATGTTGTTGAGCCAGTGTGGTGGAGCTCCATCCTGTTGGAAAATGAAGTCATTGGAGTCCTACTGAAGTTGTGGAAAAAGCTGATTCTGTAGCATTTGAAGATAGCTCATTCCAGTCACTGTGTTTTCCTCAGGGAAGAAGGGACCATATACACTCCTGGAAATTGAAATAAGAACACCGTGAATTCATTGTCCCAGGAAGGGGAAACTTTATTGACACATTCCTGGGGTCAGATACATCACATGATCACACTGACAGAACCACAGGCACATAGACACAGGCAACAGAGCATGCACAATGTCGGCACTAGTACAGTGTATATCTGCCTTTCGCAGCAATGCAGGCTGCTATTCTCCCATGGAGACGATCGTAGAGATGCTGGATGTAGTCCTGTGGAACGGCTTGCCATGCCATTTCCACCTGGCGCCTCAGTTGGACCAGCGTTCGTGCTGGACGTGCAGACCGCGTGAGACGACGCTTCATCCAGTCCCAAACATGCTCAATGGGGGACAGATCCGGAGATCTTGCTGGCCAGGGTAGTTGACTTACACCTTCTAGAGCACGTTGGGTGGCACGGGATACATGCGGACGTGCATTGTCCTGTTGGAACAGCAAGTTCCCTTGCCGGTCTAGGAATGGTAGAACGATGGGTTCGATGACGGTTTGGATGTACCGTGCACTGTTCAGTGTCCCCTCGACGATCACCAGTGGTGTACGGCCAGTGTAGGAGATCGCTCCCCACACCATGATGCCGGGTGTTGGCCCTGTGTGCCTAGGTCGTATGCAGTCCTGATTGTGGCGCTCACCTGCACGGCGCCAAACACACATACGACCATCATTGGCACCAAGGCAGAAGCGACTCTCATCGCTGAAGACGACACGTCTCCATTCGTCCCTCCATTCACGCCTGTCGCGACACCACTGGAGGCGGGCTGCACGATGTTGGGGCGTGAGCGGAAGACGGCCTAACGGTGTGCGGGACCGTAGCCCAGCTTCATGGAGATGGTTGCGAATGGTCCTCGCCGATACCCCAGGAGCAACAGTGTCCCTAATTTGCTGGGAAGTGGCGGTGCGGTCCGCTATGGCACTGCGTAGGATCCTACGGTCTTGGCGTGCATCCATGCGTCGCTGCGGTCCGGTCCCAGGTCGACGGGCACGTGCACCTTCCGCCGACCACTGGCGACAACATCGATGTACTGTGGAGACCTCACGCCCCACGTGTTGAGCAATTTGGCGGTACGTCCACCCGGCCTCCCGCATGCCCACTATACGCCCTCGCTCAAAGTCCGTCAACTGCACATACGGTTCACGTCCACGCTGTCGCGGCATGCTACCAGTGTTAAAGACTGCGATGGAGCTCCGTATGCCACGGCAAACTGGCTGACACTGACGGTGGCAGTGCACAAATGCTGCGCAGCTAGCGCCATTCGACGGCCAACACCGCGGTTCCTGGTGTGTCCGCTGTGCCGTGCGTGTGATCATTGCTTGTACAGCCCTCTCGCAGTGTCTGGAGCAAGTATGGTGGGTCTGACACACCGGTGTCAATGTGTTCTTTTTTCCATTTCCAGGAGTGTACTTTTACACAAGAAATGGCACAAAAAATGTTCACTTTAGGTGAGTCTTTTTTATGCTCAATAAAGTTGCTTCATCACTGAAAAATAACAGTCTTCCATTTCCTCTAGCAGAACATTGCTGAAGTCAACCAATTTCCTTTTCTCACTGACCCAAAGAGCTTGCACTAATTACAGTCTGTATTTTTTATAGACTATAAGACATCTTAACAATTGTCAGACAACCATATGAGGCATTGCTGCTTGCACGATGAGTAGACTTTTGTGAACTCCGCTTGAAAATTTGCTGAATTCTTTTGACCACGTCATCAGAAGTGAGAGGTCGACCTGGACTCTTACCTGTGTGCAAGCATCCTATCTCTTCAAATTGGTGAAACTAATGACAAATGTTTTCTGGAGCAGATGGATCAATGCCAAAACACCAAAGAAAAGCACACTGGACAAAAATCACTGACTCACTCTTTGTAAACTGCAGCACACAAAACACCTTCTGTTGAGTTGGTGCCATCTTACTTCTAGCTGTCTGAAAACTGAGAAGCAGCACTGACTGACATCTAATGGTGATTTTGTGAAACTTTAGGTCATGCTCATTCACACAATACACATTTCCTTGCCAGCATATCCCAAGTTCCATAATTATTACCATCCAAAATCAGGTCATTTTTTTTTAAACACCCTGAATCTCTAACTGTAGCAAGATATGAGGGACACAATAAAGAAATGCTTTTGGTCCCTATAGCAACATAATCAACAACATTACAAAATTACGAGACACTTTATCTAAACTCCAATGGAGAAACGACCAATAAAAGACATAACACATCTTTGGAAAGGATTCCCCAGCATTTTTTCGACAGATGAACAAATGAGTGGGAAATGATAATCACAAATTAAGTTACCTTTTTCAAATTGCTGGCTAGTACGTTATTTCAGGAGGCAAAATATTTGGTAGTGCCAATAGACACATATTAATAGACACTTCCTAGCTTTAATAACTATTAAATCCTTCCTCGGGAGAAAGAGATGGATAGTTTGGGTAAAGTTAAAAACAGAGGTCATCTCATTCAAATGTCAGGATGATGGTGACCCACCAGTTGTAAGGATGAAGGGATATCATGGTTACTAATTGTTATTCTTGTAGTGGCACCAGCCAAAATTGCTCACCTAACATCATTCACTAATTCCAGGGAGCTTATAATCATAAGATCATACCAGAATCTGGCATGAAAGCCAGCCCAAGATCAGCCTGAGTCAGCCGTGATGTGGTTTGCTGAGTGCGAAACAAGTGTGCTATTGGTATGGTTAAGATGTTTATATTATGGGCAGTATTGCCATAGGCAGAACTCCCATACGGTGTGGACTGGATTTCGCTTTGTAATACAGGCTTGAGATAGCTTGCAATGCTTACAAGCAGCAACCTACATGTATCTCTTGTTGTGAATAAACCAGGACAAGTACCCGTTGGTTGTTAGTATAGATCAACTTCTACAAAAGTGGCAATAAGGGTGCGAGCCACGACACATGCATGCGGACATTCAACATTTTTGTAATTCGGTGAGAGTGCAGGTTGAACACTTACAAGAATTACTAAAGCAGACCACACAGGATTATCAGCAGCTAATGAAAGCTATACTGCAGGTGGTCCAAGCATTAACAAATGTAGCTGGACCATCTCTAACATCACCAATGTCTATGGTTTTTCCACCATTTAATGAGCATTATGAATAATGGGATGATTACTGTCGACAATTGCATTTTTTTCTGGCTTGTCCAATTTCCAATTTGAAAAGACAATAGTCTATGTTATTGCCTGACACTTTCAAACTGTATCACCTCATGTAGATATTGGAGCCATTAACAAATCTGGTGGAACTTGATTTGTTTATTTCTTTTACAACATGAACACTTTTTGACAAAAAACATTTCAGGCAGGTCAGAATACTGGCAGCAAAAAAGGACCCCCAATCAATCTTATGTGGACTGGGATGCTGACCTACCTGGATTAAGTATCAATTGCAATTTCAGATGTTCATGCAGATAGAACTAAGTGGATTCTTTAATCAGGAACATTACAGTGCAGATTAAGCCCAACTCAGAAATGAGAAACCATGTATTGAGGAAATCAGATCCTTCTCTGATGGAAGCAATACAAATAGCCAAGCCCAAAGTTTGTTTAGGATGGAAGAAGACATTGTGGCATTCAGCTCTCTGGGACAAGTTGTGCAGAACATTATACCACCTCTGGAGCAGGCTTCATCGGCTCCACGGTTCAGAAGACCCCGGAAAAACTATACGAGTGGCAACAGGGTGCATCAATCAGGCCCTTGCAACAGGTATGCTTTAACAATTGTGCTGCAGATATGCCCCAACCTGCTGAAGTAAACCAAGTGAGCAATCACTCTATGGAAGTGCACGCTTCTCAGAGCAGAGCGCAGCAAATGTACTTAGATGTGTTCTTTGGCGAACACCCCGTGAGGTTCCTGTTGTTCACTGGAGTGTATGTGTCTTACTAACCCAATCTACCTAAGTTAGAGTCACCACTTTTTCAGGCAGCTGAGACAAACCTTTGGGCCTATGGTTGTCATCTACATCTTCATACTTACTCCACAAGCCACCATATGGTGCACAGTGGAGGATACCTTGTATCACTACTAGTTGTTTCCTGTACTGCTCCACTCATAAATAAAGCAAGGGAAAAACAAATGTCTATATGCCTCCATACGAGCCCTAGTCTCTCATATATCTTCATCATCCTCATGTGAAATGTATGATGGCAACAGTAGTATCGTTCTGCAATCAGCTTTGTTAGGATTGTGGGGATGGCCAGAGGATTGTGGATTCTTTAAAGTCCCTCAATAGTGTTTCATGAAAATAACATTGCCTTCCCTCCAGGGATTGCTATTTAATTTCATGGAGCATTTCCATAATACCAGTACAGTGGTTGAACCTACCTGTAAGAGATCTAGCAGCACATCTCTGAATTGCCTCAATGTCTTCTTTTAATCTGACCTGGTGTGGATCCCAAACACTTGAGCACTACTCAAGAACAGGTTACAACAGTGCTCTCCTTTACATACATGTTAAACTTCCCTAGAATTCTCCCAATAAACTGAAGTCAACCATCCGCTTTCCCTACTGCTATACTTATGTGCTCATTCCATTTCATACAGCTTTGCAATGTTATGCCTAGATATTTAATTGATGTGACTGTGTCAAGCAGCCACTTATAATGCTGTATTCAAACATATGGAAGTGTTTTTTCCTACTGATCTGTATTAACTTACATTTTTCTGCATTTAGGGCAAGCTGCTATTCATTACACCAACTATAAATTTTGTCTAAATGATCTTGTATCCTTCTACAGTAATTCAGCAATGACATCTTCCCAGATACCACAGCATCATCAGCAAACAGCTGAAGACTGCTCACCCTGTTCATTAGAAAAGTTTCCAGTTTTGCTTGCTTAGAGTCAAGTCATTTTTCCAGAAAATTTCTGGTGGTAGCTGACCCCAATGTGAACAATGTTTTCGGGATAGGCTCATTCCACACTTTTGGGTTTATGGTTCATCAAACAGTGCACACCATGCAATCCAAAGGGCCTTGCACCACCTTAAGAACTCTCTGTGACAGATATGCTCAACATTTTGTCATCTACATTAAAGATACAAATGACTTTGAAACTCATGTCACTATTAAAACGATGGCTGCCCCATCTTTCCTCGAAGCTTGCGTGGTATCCTCAGTTCTAAATGACACCCTCAAAATAGAGCTGAACAGATTCAGTTATGAAGATCTGTTAATATCTGTTCCCCATAGTCAATGGGCCACTCTCTTGGTCACAGTATAGAAAGTCAGTGGTGCCTTGAGACTTTGGAATGATTTAAAAGTAATGATAAATGCACAAGGTGAAACAGAAACTTATCCTCTAATGACCCTGGATGAACTCTTTGCAAAATTAGGTCATGGCACACTATTCAGTAAAAATTATCTTGCAGAGGCAGATTTTCAAATCCGCTTGGATGTAGCATCACCAGCTCACTTAGTGGTAATTTGCCACACAGCTTCTAGAATCTGTTCAGCCATTGGCATATTTCAGCATTTTATGGATCAGTTACTGCAAGATATTCCCACCTGTGCCACATACTTTGATGCTATCTTGGTCACAGCTGCAACTCCAGGGGATCACCCCAACAACCTAGGACTTTTTTTCAGAGAATGGCAGCAAAAGGACTTGAATGCAACCAGTTTCATTACCTTCTTGATGCATATCTCAGCAAATGGACTGGAACTAATAAGGGATTCTGTTGTGGCAACTGATAAATTGCAGAACCCCCCCCCCCCCATGAATATAAAATACGCAGAAGTTCATCTTGGGTAAGATCAACTATTATGGCCAATACATAGCAAACCTAGAAGAATTCCCTTGCCAATTGAAATAAGTGCACATTTTGAATGTCACCTTGCTGTCAACATGCTTCCTAGACTTTAAAAGATTGCCTTAAGTAGTCACTGGTCTGCCTCTGGTAGCAGCAACTGACACATTGCTGCTCATATTATCAGGACAGCCGTATCCCATAAATACATTGACACCACAGAGTACCCTATTGCATAAGGTTAGAAGATCTTCTCAAATAGGGAAGGAAGCCCTTGCTACTGTTTACACAGGTCAGAAATTTAAATTATTCCTTTATTGACAGAAATTCCATCATCACTGATTGACACCCATTGCTCACCATATTACTTGCCAGACCAGACCACCCATCACTTATGGTGCTGGATGTTTTACTGGTATAATTTTCATTTTTCTATCCACTATCATGCAGAGATGTTAAATACAAATGCTGATGCACAGTCTTGATTCCCGATCCAGCATTTGATCAACATGAACTGGTGTGTATCCATTTAGACTCAGATCTGGATTCAGCTGTTTCAGCCTTTCTCTAAACACTATATCAATGAAAATAATCAATTTTTGAAAACATAATGTAATTGGACAGATAAAATAATCTACTAACCTAGCATCAGCAGGAGAACACACACATAAAAGATATTACGTGTGCAAGCTTTTGAGTCAGTGACTCCTTTTTCTGGCAGAAGGGTTGAAGAGAAAGGAAGACAGGTGAAGGAAAAGGACTTGTGCGGTTTAAGGAAAGGGATAGAGTTTGGAAAAGTGCCCAGAATCCCAGGTCAGCAGAGACTTGCCAGATGGGATTGCGTGACATTGCATCCACCACTCACAAGATCCTGATGTTATATTGCCTTGGTCACTTTGTACAACACAGGTGGCTGGAGATGTCTGTCAGCCCCAAATTTAGACTCTAATGGCCATGGCAACATCAACTGCATCTCAACTGAGGGGTTCTGTTTTGGGTCTTGGACAAGAACCACTGCCCCTTCCTTACTCCTCTCTCTCTTTGGCCATAAGTGCTGTGCATCCTGCACAATGCCCACTGAGATGTGTATCAGATGAGAAGCTTGTCACAACAGAATGTAGCACGGAAAAATATTGATTCTGACACTGAGGACCTGATCCAGGAATGTTTCACCTGTCATGCCCATCAAACTGCACCTCTCCATCAGTTC
Organism: Schistocerca nitens; assembly: GCF_023898315.1. Lineage (NCBI taxonomy): Eukaryota > Metazoa > Arthropoda > Insecta > Orthoptera > Acrididae > Schistocerca > Schistocerca nitens. The sequence continues at coordinate 793,633,775 of NC_064618.1, forward strand.
TCTACCTGGCTCAATACTGCAGAGATGTGAGAATGTATCCACTTAGGTTTTGCTGTGTCAGTTTTGGTCTCCATGTGGTTGACTGTGACTGATTTGTTTTCTCACTGCCCTTTAGTGTTTCCCATCACTCAGGTCCCTACTGCCACTACTATTGTTGTCTTGGAAAAAAAAAAAACTTTTCTCTTGAAGGCAACCCACAGGCTTTGGTTTTGGGTTAATGGAACACCTTTAACCTCCTACGACTTCAAATGGTTTTGCACACATAACAGAGTTCAACACCTTTGCACTGCACCCTTCACCCAGCCTCCAACAGTGGTGTGGAACACATTATCTGCATCTTTAAAACCCAGCTCCACAAGGAAACGATGTCTAACACCACACCTGATGCCATCTGCATTTTTTAACAGCTTGAAGGGCCACCCTGATGAGGGCTGCAGTCCAGCAGAGTGGCTTTATGACCATTCCCACCTCACCCTCTTTGATACACTGTGTCCACCAAAAGCGCCTGTCATCGCCAAGTGCTCTCCCTTCTGAATGGGCACCCCAGTGTCAGTCAGTCAGTTCAGGCACTACCCTCTAGGGGAACATTCTCTGCCCACCCAGGTCCTTAATGTATACCATGGCCTCTATCCATGAGCTTCTGTGGCACTATCAAAGCCAAGCTCAACCCTGACATGCTGGTTAGCAGCCATCTGCTCCTCTGCCCCTAGTAGACATTCCTGTCCTGTGGTGACTCATGCATCTTCCATCAAGCGTTGTCCTGCCCAGGCCTTCTGCACTGATGTCCACTGACTTTCATGGTGGCAGCTCATCTAGCCCTCACATCTCCTGCCTCCTGCATCTTCTAGCACATTGGGGGGTAGGGGGTGGGGGGAGATGGGAGGCAGGGGACATAGTGGGGCAACCTAATGTCACCAGGAACCGAATAGATGGCACAAAATTACTGTCGACCACTGTGCCATGACTACCCAGTGGGCACTTTTCATGAGGAGCACCCTCGGATGAGACCACACCAGTGACTTGGAATATGGAGTGTTTCCAAGAAACATCCTGTGTACATCCCTTGTTGTGAATAAACTGGGTGAGCCCCAGATGGTTTGTGTATAGATCACCTTCTAGAAAAATTACTATTATAATCATGAGTTATGAATCTTATGAAAAGGCTTCAGCTGCCAGTGGCTGTGGTCATGTGTGTGTGAGTTGCATTTGTGTGTGTGTGTGTGTTATTTTTGACAAAGGCCTTGCTGGCCGAAAGATTGTTTTGTGACAGTCTTTTTGTTGTGCCTATCTGTGACTCAGCATCTCCACTATGTGAGGAGTAGCAGCTATCCTTTTCGTAATATTGTTACATTCCATCCTGACTTTTCCATTGTGTAATTATGAATTAATACATTTGTTAACAGAACTTTTACTTTACATTCCTTTAAATTAGAGCTACTTGTCAGTCTTTTCTGTAACATTCTGTAAAGACCTGACTAGATATCAACTCTGTTTTTATTGGATAAAGCTTCCTCATAGCTAAATACAATAACTGCAAAAACTCTGAGATCGCATCTAATATTGTGTACTAAGTTGTCATTAATCTACATTACATTCACCCCCCCCCCCTCCTCTCTCTCTCTCCTTCTTCCCCCCCCCCCCTCTGTGTGTGTGTGTGTGTGTGTGTGTGTGTGTGTGTGTGTGTGTGTGTGTGTGTGTGTGTGTGTGTGTGAGAGAGAGAGAGAGAGAGAGAGAGAGAGAGAGAGAGAGAGAGAAATCAAATGCAATAAATCTCAAGATAATATTGGTTTACAACCAATAAAGAATATGCTCACTTACTGTGTTTTATCTTTGCTGCATCAAGCTGATTGGAAGACTCTGTTCGACTAGATGTCAACTGATCAGGGTCTGAATCTGATTCATCAGAATCCACCTCAGTTTTCCTACTTCCTCTTCTCCTTGTTGCAGTTTTTATTACCTGAAATTATACACAGTACTAATTTTATAGTAATAAATAATGTAAGATGAAACTGGAAAACATTGTGTTCACAGGTACATAAATTGGAATTTACTTATTGGTGAAAGAGGTGTGTCAAACTTTTAATTAAAAAAGATGAAGGGTATGAGAGAAAGTTTAAGGGTATGCCTAAATGTAAGAATGCATCAATCAAATTATGTACTTACAGGTGTAACCCTTGGCCTGGAACAAAGACTTTCTAGGCTGATACCACAGGGGAAGTTAGTGTGTTGTGTGTCTTTACTCTCTCATGAAGGTGGCTGCGATGAGTTCATGTGTAAACCTGGATTTTCATGTTGTTGATAATGCACATACGATTATTAATAATCCTTTAAAGAGACAGCAATTCAAATGGAAAAATATTCTTGTTCATTTGTTTGAGAAGGGCATTACTAAGGCAAAGAAGAGGATTGAAGAGGAAAATACTAACCTGTTCTGATAATAACATGTGAGTAATGTAGGCGTTGTTCACTAAGGTATTGATGTGAAATATGCATGAGCTTATATTTCCTTACAAGGTAAGAGAGAAGTTGTAACTAACTTTAATTTAAGGGCAGAAATTGATATGAGAAATCTATTTTGCAGAGGAAGAACTTACTTCTTTGTCTCACCTAACACACAGTCTTTATGTTACAGATAAACATCTCTTGTCCTCTGAAACATTATCTGTGAATGTAATTAGTTAAGTGAGCATGTTTTGCACACCTAAAAACAGATGCAGTTTATAAGATATTGCAGTTTAAATTACAGTGTCATTATAAAATACCTGTGGCAAATATTTGTGCTCAGAAGCATTTTGATAAAACATTCAATAGCTAATGACACATCAGCGGTTTTTTTCTGTCTTGGAGGACATAAAATGGGGTTAAGGAAAACAGGCTTAAAAGTCTATAATGACCAGAGATCAAGGAAACACAACAAAAATGAGTTTCTCCAGCCCTTCAATAGTTTTGCTTCCTCAAAACCCTTCTTATTTTTTACTGAATTATTTACATACACATTTGTCTTTTGCCACCTTTTTTAGAGATGTTCTTTTGATCTTAAACTCTATATTCCTGGGATTATTTTCATTATAAAATTACTATAGAATATTTTGAAAAATCTTTGAGAGTGCATTATTTTTTCTCAGAGTTCAAAAATGTATGTAATAAAAGAACATACTGCATGTGGTGGTGGTGATGCACACCCTTCAGTCATTGCTTGTTCGTGATACATAAAACTGTGCAGAAGAGTGTTGTTTGGGTCTACACCAGGACCTGATAGCTGGAATGTTGCGTATGGTGATATGTCCTCTGATGTTTCTGCAAAAACAAACATACTGAAATCAGAAAACATACGTACACCATAAATCCCATGGAGCGTAGGTATCCACACGCTCATATTATTACAATTGCTTTGAGGCTAAACATGACGACCCACTGAAACTGTGCACATCAGTCAAACTACAGTTTTTTTTTTTAATTTCACTGCACAGAAGAACATCAAAGAAAATTTTCACTCAGACAGTCCTGAGGTTTTCTTTACCTGGTATTTTATCACCACTAGCTTGCAAAGCTACCTTGTGGATTGTGGCATAATATCTTTCCCTCTGAGCTTCGGCATTCTGCTGATTGTCCAGGGTCTCTTTCAGTGGCCGGTTTTGCTCTAAAACGGTTGCCCCTAAAATATGGTATTTTACAAGCCAATGAGTCACATGAAAAGATAACAAGACAAATTAAGAAATATATGATTCAAAGGCACAAATACTGTAGTTATTTTATCCTCTTTGCTAGCTTTGAAGCCATGTTTTACAATTTAGTATTGTCTTACTAATAAGAGAAGTATTCACTCACTTTTACATCTAGATTTACAAAATATGCAAGCTGCGTCAGAACCTGAGTGTAAAAACTTTTCTGGAGTGTTGCAATAATGAAAATACATAACTCGTTAGTAACTTTACCTGATTTAATACAACAAAAGTGAAAGACCTTAAATTCCTTTAAGTAATTTCACAACAGAGTTTCAAAATTAATCAAGAGTATAATACTCCAATGAAAGTGTAACTTCTGTCCTACACAGAGAATTGTTAATGAATGCAAAACGAAACCAGGAAGTTGTTTTAAGCATCAGAGATGTTTTTTCTACTGTAACCTTGTTTTTATCTGACCAATTCAGGCAAATTATCCTCTATGTTTTCAGGAAATGTTACAAGGGGCATTCAATAAGTAATGCAACACTTTTTTTCTAAAAACTGTCAGGTTTTATTCAGGATTCCAGTATGCCGTATTATTCCCCACTCTATTTTTCAACAAAATCTCCATTCAATTACGATGGCCTTATGCCACATTAATGGGAGTAACTGTATGCCTGCATTGTACCACTCTAGTAGTCAATGTTGGAGCCAAATTCATGCTGCATCAATAACCTCTGCATCATCCACATACCATTTCCCTAGGGGCCGAAGTGGGAATATTCCACATGTCCCACAATAAATTCCACATCTTTTCATCTGAATTTGGCTGAGAAAAAAAAGTTGAATTATTTATTGAATGTCCATCCTATAAGCAGCAGAGTGTAAGCTGATACTGAAAACTAATGCATAAGATTGAGTCATATTGCGCACCACAGTATTTTTCTTATTTCCTTACTCACAAATGTTTCTTGGGTCTCTAAAAATACTTTAACTTCATCCAGATAACAGGGACATGTGTCGATAATCAGGCAACACACAAATGCGCGCGCGCAAGCGCGTACATGGTGCCAGCTGGATGCACATCATTTTGTGTCCAGCTGGCGCCATGTAGGGACATTGGTCGTGTGTGTGTGTGTGTGTGTGTGTGTGTGTGTGTGTGTGTTGTATTACAGTTTCAGAAAGGATTTACTCCAAAAGCTAGCAAGTTTACTCTCTTTTATGCCTGTACCTGTCAACGTTTCACCGTTTCTGCTTCTTAGTGAGTGATCTCCTTTACTCCTAAAGCACTTAAATGCTATCACAACTTTTCCACCATAGAGTAATGGATGACATCCACATGTGCCTCAGAGACAACAGATTTATGCTTCATTAAACCAAATCACTACCCATACTGTTTGTGGCACTCCTACAGAAACAAAATTTTACTCTCAATCTAATAACAGCAATTTTTTTGTTGTCATCAGTCTTTTGATAGGTTTGATACCATTTTTCAGTGTTTCCTGTCTTGCACTCATCTTTTCATCTCTGTTTAACTATTACACTCAACAACCTCTATAATCTCTTTTGCACATTTTAGTCTTGGTCTAAACTAAAAACAATAAATTATTTTCTGTCATATAATGTCATTCAGATGTTGTTTGCCGGGTCTTGGGGTCAGCACAACACTCTCTCAGCTTTCCAGACACTGGAACTGCTCCTTATTATTCAAGCATATCCTCAATTGGCATCATAAGACTGAGTGGACACCATTCCAGTCCTCCACCAAGGAAAAATCCCTGGTAATACTGGGAATTGAACCCAGATTTTCCACATGGCAATCAGACATGCAACCACTCAGCTACAGAGGCAGACCTAGTAGTGGTCTTCTTGTACTATTTTTTTCCTCTCTACTGTTCCTTTCTGTGCCTTGGTAACCATTCCTGAACCCAAAGCAGATGTCCCTCTAACACGCCCCTTTTCCTGGTAAGAGTTTTCCACAGAATTCTATCCTCATTTACTCTTTTTAGTAATTCTTCATTTCGTTCTTTATCTGTCCACATAATTTTTGATATTTTAAGTTTCTTCCTGCAAATATTTCTGGTAGTCAGTATTTCACTACCATACAATGCTCTGCTCCAGACACTTATTTTCCAAACTTCTTCCTCAGCATCGTATTAATATTTGATTTCAGTAGACTCCTTTACTGATTAAAGCTTTCTTTGCTTTTGACAATCTCCTTCTTATATTATCCTTGCTTTGGCAATTCTGCGTAATACTCATTCCAAGGAATGCATTAATGAATAGTATCTTACTTGGAGGCAGGTCAGGATGACTTCATCTAGTCAGAGTGATCAATATAGAGTATGCCATCGCCAGGCAGTTGACTTCACTGGATGCAGTTTATATTTATAGTCTCTTATTGTCAACCCATCTCTCACAATTACACAGCCCTCTGACTGAAGAATGTTGTGTCACAGTGTGTTTCCCTGGGCATCCTTGACTGTTTTGCCTGCTTGCAAATTTCCCCATATTTCCACATGCCTGATAATCAGCAGAATGATGTGTATTGCCTGGATGATGGAAAAGAAAAACTGTTTCCTGTATTGTTTTGACCATTGTCTCTGCTGGATATGTTATCTGCGATTCTTATAGGACTCTAAGGAAGCTGGAGCAGATGAGAAACTTGCTGTTTTAATGGCACATTTTCTGCTTCACTGCCTTCAGGACTGATTGTGTATTTGCACTGCATATAGTATATTCTTTGGGAAGGAAAATGAAAACATGACTGTGCAAAACAAATGAACAACTACACGAGTCCCCTTGGTCTGAACCATCAATCCAGCATGCCTCTATAAATTGTTACAAAATAAGGCTTTGGAACTTAAATCTAGAATTCATTTGTTCATAAAATATGTCTCATCTAGAACAATCTTGGACCTGTTAAGAAGTCAAGGTGGAGATTTGCATCAAACTTGACATGAAACTTTGAAATTAGCCACACCTATCTCTAAAAAGCAACCTTTTGAAGTATCTTGTTTTTTACTCTGTTTTTATGTCATCAATCCCATCCTTTATGTCTCAGCATAGGTAACTTATTAGCTACTCATCCTCATCTTCTATCTCAAATATTGTTAATATTCATTCTCCCTTTTATTCTCATTGAAACATTGAGATTATTTGAAATGCATACATGGGGTGAAATATACTTCAAAGATATATGATCTACACAAATTATTGTTGTGAAATGACAGTACACACTAATGCATATAACTTGTATAAAGAGCTCCAAGTAAGACAAAAAAAGCACCACAAAGGAATTGTCTGTATGGGATGGAAATCGGCAGATGCGATGTACATGTACAGAAGAACAAATGATTACAATTTCAGAAAAACTAGATGAGAGAAATGCAAGAGAAAGAGCTTCACAAATCGAGCAAGTCAATAACATGTTGGTTAACCTCTGGCCCTTATTTTACGCAAGCAGTTATTTGGCTTGGCAATGATTGATGGGGTTGTTGAATGACCTCCCGAGGGATATCATGCCATTATGTTCAACTGGCATGTTAGATCATCAAAATCCTGAGCTGGTTGGAGGGTCCTGCCCAGAATGCAGAGATACAGCAACCATGCTGGCCGAGGTGGGGCTTGGCAAGCATGAAGACAAGCAGTAAAAACCCTCACTGTGTGCAGGCAGGTGTTATCTTGCTGAAATGTAAGCACAGGATTTCTTGTCATGAAGGGCAACAAAATGGGGTGCAGAATATCATTAACATACTGCTCTGCTGTAGGTGTGCTGAGGATGACAACCAAAGGAGTCCTGCAATGAAAAGAAATGGCACCCCACACAAACAGTTCTCATTGCCAGGCTGAATGGTAGGTAACAGTCAGGCTGGTATCCCACAGCTGTCCAGGACATCTCCAGACACATCTTTACCCTAGAGTCTCATTCATTGGAGTAGCCCTGGACAGTGGTAGGATACCAATTCGACCGTCACCTGCCTTATGGCCCAACAACCAGGAGTGATGGTCTGGGGTGCCATTTCTTTCCATAGCAGGAGCACTTTGGTTGTCATCCCTTAAAGCACAGCAGTAAGTCGATGATATTTATGGTCAGTTTTGTTGCTCTTCATGGCAAGCCATCCTGGGTATACATTTCAGCAAGATACTGCCCGCACATGCCAACAGTTTCTACTGCTTGTTTTCATCCTTGCCAAACCTTATTTTGGCCAGCAAGTTCACTGGATCTCTCCTCAACTGAGAATGTTTGGAGAACTGTGGGAAGGACCCTCCAAACATCTAGGGATTTTGACAATCTAACATATCAATCAGACAGAATTTGGAGTGATATCACTCAGGAGGACATCCAAAAACTCTGTCAATCAGTACCAAACTGAATAACTGCTTTTATAAGGGACAGAGGTGGACCAGTAAGTTACTGATAAGATCAACTTGTGAAGCTCTCTCTCTTGAATAAATCATCCAATTTTTTCTGAAACTGTAATCATTTGTTTGTCTGTACATGCACATCACATCTAGCAATTTCCATCCCAGTCAGATAGTTCCTTCATAGTGTGCCCTTTTTTGTGTTAGGGAGTATGTGCTGTATTGTTTGTTCACTATTTTAGTCTTGGAAATTGTATGAAACTTACTGTTTCTCCAGCAAAGAGCAGCAGCAGTGCCAGCTCCCACTACTGCTACAAAGGCCACAACAAGTGGAATTATTATTCTAATGTCTGCATAAAAAGGGGATGATGGACTTCCTCCATTCATTAACTCCAATGGTGGTAATTCTGGAATATGAAATACTAAGCATCAACTCAAACAGAATATGATTAGAATCAGAATGATTTATATGTGACCAATTTCAATAATGCAGTAGTTTTTATGACAATTAATAACAGGTCAGCACGCATTCTAGGGTTTGGAAAGTAAGTGGTGTTTGTTACTAATATGGCATCCCTGAACACGAAAATGATATCACCTTTTTTCCCTATCACCCTCTGTTTTCCCTGCACAGATACCCCCTCCTCTCAACCTACTGCATGATATTTACTATTGGCTGCAAAATTTATGTTATGTAGTATAATTTATATACATGTGGCAACATTGTTTGTGTGTGGGATGCTGGAGTTGATGAAGGAGAATGAACTTCAAAGCAGATGCTTCATCACAACCACAGATATCAACAACTCAGTGAGTGTGACAGCTAGAAAAAGAGGCTTATGCGTGTTGTTGTGAGTGGAGTTATTTCATCAAAGCCAAGTTCAAAATGTCAGGAAGGCAGTGTGCTAACAGCCCATATACATTTTGTTATCTATGTGAAACTTACGTGGTATAAGTACAAGATGTTGAGACAATTAATAGAATTTGTGCAGAAATCATATTTTTCTTTTTTGACATTAAGTTTGGAGACCAGGACATGTCATTTGCTCCAAATCTTGTCTCTCATACATGTGTGGAGTAATTAAGGAAATAGAGTGAAAGTAAAATGAAGAGTTCGAACTTCGCTAAGCACTAACAGAAGAGTCAGGTCAATCATTTGTTTCTCTGTATGATGAAAGTAGTGGGATACAACAAGGGAAACATGATAAAAATACTCAGATTTGGCAGTTATACCTGTCTCTCATGGTCCAGGCTACCAATCCACTCTCTACTAACATCAATGGATACATTTAAATTCTCTGAACCAGAGTTAAGTCATGAAAGTAGTAAATCTGACTACTCCAAGTGTGTTACTGATAGTACCCCAACTTCTTACTCATGTTGTTGTTGTTGTTGTTGTCTTCAGTCCTGAGACTGGTTTGATGCAGCTGTCCATGCTACTCTATCCTGTGCAAGCTTCTTCATCTCCTAGTACTTACTGCAGCCTACATCCTTCTGAATCTGTTTAGTGTATTCATCTCTTGGTCGCCCTCTGTGATTTTTACCCTCCAAAGCTAAATTTGTGATCCCTTGATGCCTCAGAACATGTCCTACCAACTGGTCCCTTCTTCTTGTCAAGTTGTGCCACAAACTCCTCTTCTCCCCAATCCTATACAATACCTCCTCATTAGTTATGTGATCTACCCATCTAATCTTCAGCATTCTTCTGTAACACCACATGTCGAAAGCTTCTACTCTCTTCTTGTCCAAACTATTTATTGTCCATGTTTCACTTCCATACATGGCTACACTCCATACAAATACTTTCAGAAATGACTTCCTGACACTTAAATCTATACTCAATGTTAACAAATTTCTCTTCTTCACAAACGCTTTCCTTGCCATTGCCAGTCTACATTTTATATCCTCTCTACTTCGACCATCATCAGTTATTTTGCTCCCCAAATAGCAAAACTCCTTCACTACTTTAAGTGTCTCATTTCCTAATCTAATTCCCTCAGCATCACCCGATTTAATTCGACCACTTACCATTATCCTCGTTTTGCTTTTGTTGATGTTCATCTTATATCCTCCTTTCAAGACACTGTCCATTCCGTTCAACTGCTCCTCCAAGTCCTTTGCTGTCTCTGACAGAATAACAATGTTATCGGCGAACCTCAAAGTTTTTATTTATTTTCCATGTATTTTAATACCTACTCCGAATTTTTCTTTTGTTTCCTTTACTGCTTGCTCAATATACAGATTGAATAACTTCGGGGACATGCTACAACCCTGTCTCATTCCCTTCCCAACCGCTGCTTCCCTTTCATGGCCCTCGACTCTAATAACTGCCATCTGCTTTCTGTACAAATTGTAAATAGCCTTTCGCTCCCTGTATTTTACCCCTGCCACCTTCAGAATTTGAAAGAGAGTATTCCAGTCAACATTGTCAAAAGCTTCCTCTAAGAAGATACAAGATGGCGCCGAATGAAAAGTGTAACGACACGTCTGTCTCTACCAAAAAGGAAAAAATCAGTGGTTCTACATGTAAGCAATGCAGAAAACGTGTGATAAAAGGAATCTTATGCGCAAAGTGCAATTTTTGGCTTCATGAGAAGTGCGCAAAAGTGAACCTGAAATTCATTAGTGACGAAGTTCCGTGGACATGCACCGACTGTTTGCAGTGGGAAACATCAGAACTTGTAAGTACCATAAAGTCAAAAGAAGAAATAATTAAAGTGCTACAAAGTGATATCGGAACTCTCAAAAAAGGGATTCAGTCTCTGAAAGAAGAAAACGCAAAGCTAAAAAGTGAATCAGCAAGCTGCGTATGTGGAAACCCACTACAGAACAAAACAAACAAATGTGAGGACTCTTTTGTGCAAACTCCGTTCGCGAGCAAAAAACAAAATCGTGAAAACTTACATGTGCATATTCCGGCAAAAACAGTGGCAGAAAGCGAAACATGTGGAAATTCAATAAACTCCCGCGTGTGAACTCCGTTATTGGGAAGTAAACAAACCTATGTAAACTCGCATATGCAACCCTGTATTCACCTGAAAAAGGAGGAACAAGATTTTTCGTCAAGTGAATACAGGGTTATAAATACAAAATCAAATAGGGGTAATGCAGGAGTAGGTTTAATAATGAATAAAAAAATAGGAGTGCGGGTAAGCTACTACAAACAGTGTAGTGAACTCATTATTGTGGCCAAGATAGACATGAAGCCCATGCCTACTACAGTAGTACAAGTTTATATGCCAACTAGCTCTGCAGATGATGAAGAAATTGAAGAAATGTATGATGAGATAAAAGAAATTATTCAGGTAGTGAAGGGGGACGAAAATTTAATAGTCATGGGCGACTGGAATTCGGTAGTAGGAAAAGAGAGAGAAGGAAACGTAGTAGGTGAATATGGATTGGGGCTAAGAAATGAAAGAGGAAGCCGCCTGGTAGAATTTTGCACAGAGCACAACTTAATCATAGCTAACACTTGGTTCAAGAATCATAAGAGAAGGCTGTATACATGGAAGAAGCCTGGAGATACTGACAGGTTTCAGATAGATTATATAATGGTAAGACAGAGATTTAGGAACCAGGTTTTAAATTGTAAGACATTTCCAGGGGCAGATATGGACTCCGACCACAATCTATTGGTTATGAACTGTAGGTTAACTGAAGAAACTGCAAAAAGGTGGGAATTTAAGGAGATGGGACATCGATAAACTGACTAAACCAGAAGTGGTACAGAGTTTCAGGGAGAGCATAAGGAAACAACTGACAGGAATGGGGGAAAGAAGTACAGTAGAAGAAGAATGGGTAGCCCTGAGGGATGAAGTAGTGAACGCAGCAGAGGATCAAGTAGGTAAGAAGATGAGGGCTAGTAGGAATCCTTGGGTAACAGAAGAAATATTGAATGTAATTGATGAAAGGAGAAAATATAAAAATGCAGTAAATGAAGCAGGCAAAAAGGAATACAAACGTCTCAAAAATGAGATTGGCAGGAAGTGCAAAATGGCTAAGCAGGGATGGCTAGAGGACAAATGTAAGGATGTAGAGGCTTATCTCACTAGGGGTACCTACAGGAATATTAAAGAGACCTTTAGAGAAAAGAGAACCACTTGTATGAATATCAAGAGCTCAGATGGAAATCCAGTTCTAAGCAAAGAAGGGGAAGCAGAAAGGTGGAAGGAGTATATAGAGGGTCTATACAAGGGCGATGTAATTCAGGACAATATATTGGAAATGGAAGAGGATGTAGATGAAGATGAAATGGGAGATACGATATTGCGTGAAGACCTGAGTCGAAACAAGACAACATTCCATTAGAACTACTGATGGCCTTGGGAGAGCCAGTCCTGACAAAACACTACCATCTGGTGAGCAAGATGTATGAGACAGGTGAAATACCCTCAGACTTCAAGAAGAATATAATAATTCCAATACAGAGAAAGCAGGTGTTGACAGATGTGAAAACTACTGAACTATCAGTTTAATAAGTCACAGCTGCAAAATACTAACACAAATTCTTTACAGACGAATGGAAAAACTGGTGGATGCCGACCTCGGCAAAGATCAGTTTGGATTCCGTAGAAATATTGGAACACGTGAGGCAATACTGACCTTACGACTTACCTTAGAAGAAAGATAAGGAAAGGCAAACCTACATTTCTAGCATTTGTAGACTTAGAGAAAGCTTTTGACAATGTTGACTGGAATATTCTCTTTCAAATTCTAAAGGTGGCAGAGGTAAAATACAGGGAGCGAAAGGCTATTTACAATTTGTACAGAAACCAGATGGCAGTTATAAGAGTTGAGGGGCATGAAAGGGAAGCAGTGGTTAGGAAGGGAGTGAGACAGGGTTGTAGCCTCTCCCCAATGTTATTCAATCTGTATATTGAGCGAGCAGTAAAGGAAACAAAAGAAAAATTCAGAGTAGGTATTAAAATCCATGGAGAAGAAATATAAATGTTGAGGTTCACTGATGACATTGTAATTCTATCAGAGACAGCAAAGGACTTGGAAGAGCAGTTGAACGGAATGGACAGTGTCTTGAAAGGAGGAAATGAGATGAACATCAAAAAAAGCAAAACGAGGATAATGGTAAGTGGTCGAATTAAGTCGGGTGATGCTGAGGGAATTAGATTAGGAAATGAGACACTTAAAGTAGTAAAGGAGTTTTGCTATTTGGGGAGCAAAATAACTGATGATGGTCGAAGTAGAGAAGACATAAAATGTAGACTGGCAATGGCAAGGAAAGCGTTTGTGAAGAAGAGAAATTTGTTAACATCGAGTATAGATTTAAGTGTAAGGAAGTCGTTTCTGAAAGTATTTGCATGGAGTGTAGCCATGTATGGAAGTGAAACATGGATGATAAATAGTTTGGACAAGAAGAGAATTGAGGCTTTTGAAATGTGGTGCTACAGAAGAAAGCTGAAGATTAGGTGGGTAGATCACTTAACTAATGATGAAGTATTGAATAGAATTGGGGAGAAGAGGAGTGTGTGGCATAGCTTGACAAAAAGAAGGGACCGGTTAGTAGGACATGTTCTGAGGCATCAAGGGATCTCAAATTTAGTTTTGGAGGGCAGCATGGAGGGTAAAAATCGTAGAGGGAGACCAAGAGATGAATATACAAGCAGATTCAGAAGGATATAGGTTGCAGTAAGTACTGGGAGATGAAGAAGCTTGCACAGGATAGGGTAGCATGGAGAGCTGCAGCAAACCAGTCTCAGGACTGAAGACCACAACAACAACAACATTCACCTCACCAAAAGTCTTGTTCCTACTGCCACCGAACTTCACTAATTCCCATTATATCTAGCTTTAACCTATCCATTTCCCTTTTTAAATTTCCTAACCTACCTGCCCGATTAAGGGATCTGACATTCCACGCTCCAATCCGTAGAACGCCAGTTTCTTTCTCCTGATGACAACATCCTCTTGAGTAGTCCCTGCCCGGAGATCCGAATGGGGGACTATTTTACCTCCGGAATATTTTACCCAAGAGGACGCCATCATCATTTAACCATATAGTAAAGCTGCATGCCCTCGGGAAAAATTACGGCTGTAGTTTCCCCTTGCTTTCAGCTGTTCACAGTACCAGCACTGCAAGGCCGTTTTGGTTAGTGTTACAAGGCCAGATCAGTCAATCATCCAGACTGTTGCCCCTGCAACTACTGAAAAAGCTGCTGCCCTCTTCAGGAACCACACGTTTGTCTGGCCTCTCAACAGATACCCCTCCATTGTGGTTGCACCTACGGTATGGCCATCTGTATCACTGAGGCAAGCAAGCCTCCCCACCAACGACAAGGTCCATTGTTCATACAGAAGTTAACAATCAAGAGAATAGCTATGTAGCACAAATATTTTATGTAAGTGGCCCTTTGTATATCCTCACCCAGTTTCTAGATGGTTCATCACTTCAAGTTAGGGGACTCTAATAAGACACTGAGCGCACTCAACAGGTACGCAGCACACTTACCACATAGGTAATTTGTTTATGATCTTAGCTGACCAAAGCTTAAGAAAACTACTGTAGTCTAAACTTACTTGCAATAGTCTATGGTACCCAATGGCAGTTCTACAACTCAGCTCTCTAAAAATGCAGCACAGCTTCTGAGATCACACCTCAGTGAAAGTAATTTGCTTGCACACAGTACATCATATTCAATGTTCAGAAATCATTATAAAGACTTAAGGGGATTTTTTTGTTGAAGATGATTTAATGGTGTTTTGGATGACACTGCTAGATTAGTGATGAAAGTGGGAGCTCCAAACTATGACAGTAAGCAATGGCTGTTACTTATAGATTCTTCAAAGCAAAATATGAAAGCAGTGTTGCTACATACTGGAAATAAGCTAGCTCCAATTTCGATTGCAGATTCAGTACACTTAATAGAGACATGCAGTACCATGAGTGTACTCGCTCAAAATGTGAAGTATGAAGAACACCACTGGCTTGTATGTGGTGACTTTAAAGTGACTAGTATTTTTCTCTGCCAGCCAAAAGGGTGTACCAAGATGCTTTGCTATATGTGTGGATAGGCCAGTAGTAGTAGTATCATGAGCACTGGAGTAAAAGAGAGTGGCCTAAGAGGAAAAGCCTGAGACAGGGATCGAAGAACACTGTGAATGAGCATTTGGTTAAACCATATCATATTTTATTGCCTCCACTGCACAAAAATTAGGACTGATGAAGTGGTATATAAAAGCATTGGACAAAAAAGGAAACTGTGTCCAATACCTGTGTAGCCAATTCCGAAATCTATTGGCTGCAAAGTTGAAAGAAGGGATATTTGTTGGATTGCATGTAAGTAAGTTGATGCCTGATAAACATTTCGAAAGTACAATGATGAAAACAAAACAGTTCTGCATTGTTTCCTTGGACAGAATAAGCAGCCTGATTATAAGGGAATAGTGCAAGATGTGCTATAGTCATCCAAACAGTCCAGACAATTTTCAGGACAATTTGGCTGAAACATCAGAGTAACATGGCTACCGGTTCCATCAGAAACTTAAAACTCTGGAACATCATTATCAAGGTTTCTGGGGAATAAACATGGTGTCTCACTACTGGTGGCGTATCACACATGAAGAAGTCAAACGCAAAATGAAGGAAATCAAGCATTCGTTCAAGAGTAAACATAAACGGAAGGAATACCACCACCTGGGACGTGTCCAAATCACCATATTTGCTTCTTATAATTATTACATCTTTCATGTAACTTTATTTTACCCTTTTATTGTTCCATTTTATCTCCATCTTCCTGTAATTGATTTCTGATGTCACTAAGAACAGATTTCAAAGATTATGATGAGGATGATGGTTTGAAAACCTCATGTGCTGTAGAGAAACAGGCCTCAGATTCATGATCAGCGCAATCCATTTAGTCAGAAATTCGTATTATCATACAAACTCAGATGAAAAGTCAAAATTTCTAGATGTGTGTAATCATTACCCATAGAAGTTACTAAAATTTGCACACATAACAGAGGTCCTTACAGTAAAGGGGCAAGACAAAAATGTGGTTCATGACATTGTCATTATGTCACAACTCCATCCACAGAATTAACAAAAGCTGAATAACATCTGTATCTCAACATCATCTTGATCTCCAATCACAGACTCAATTTGCAGCCTTTAACAAAAGGAAAGTGACTGTCCCCAGATTTACATCTCCTTGTGTCACTGAAACATTATGATACATTTCCAGAATGAGATATTCACTCTGCAGCAGAGTGTGCACTGATATGAAACTTCCTGGCAGGTTAAAACTGTGTGCCGGACTGAGATTCGAACTTGGGACCTTTGCCTTTCACGGGCACTTGCCTGAGAAAGGCAAAGGTCCCGAGTTCGAGTCTTGGTCTGGCACACAGTTTTAACCTGCCAGGAAGTTTCATTATGATATATTACTTGAAAGTCTACAAGTGGAAACTCTAAAAGGAAACCTGCAAGTAAAATGCAGTATCAATATGGAATACATACAAAAATGTGCTGTATCAACCTGAAATATATTTAATGCACTGCATAACTGAGTAAAAAATAAATGAATCAAGAGAACTGAAGAAACCAATCACAATGTCTGAAAACTGGTTATTGTATAGACAGCAAATGGCTCTGAGCACTATGGGACTTAACATCTGAGGTCATCAGTCCCCTAGACTTAGAACTACTTAAACCTAACTAACCTAAGGACATCACACAAATCCATGCCCAAGGCTGGATTCGAACCTGCGACTAGCAGCAGCGTAGGTTTGGACTGAAGCAGACAGCAAATAAATAACTAAGAAAGACCTAAATACCAAATTCTTTTTATGTCATGATAGAGTGAAAGAATGTGTCCATTGTTGTTCTTCTGTTTTACACAGCAACCTGCTGAAGTGCGCCTTATGAATGAGGAATAGCAGTATGAGATGGTAAGTGGGAGGGGTAATGTGTGATAAATTAATTAAAACTTGAAAAGAAAATAAGAGGAGCACATAGTTGTAATGGTAAATGATAAATTGTGTATTAAAAAAAAAAAAAAAGAAAAAAAAAGAAAATTGGAAAAAAATGTAAAATTAAAAGAGACTGAATGGCTAGCAATCAATTCCCTTCATGAGGCAAACTTCAGAGCACTGCTGATACACAGCATGTTCATTTTACCTGAAGACACTGAAATATCTTGAAAACTACACGTCGGATCAAAAAGAAGTTATAATTCAAATTTGTATGTTCGGGGGGGGGGGGGGGGGGGGGTCAGAGGTGAGGGGTGAAGGGGGCGGGGGAAGGTGGAAATCCAATGGTGCCACAATCATCAACTCGGCAACTTTGATATCTTCCTTGGGAACCACCATTTCTTAATGCAGAATACAATGCTATGGCAAAATCTCCATACGTTTGGTCTGAAGCATTTTCTTCATTTCACCATTGATAGAGCTGTCATCAGTGGAATAGAAATGGGTTCACAATTGTAATTTATGACATGCCACTCAATGGCCCTTGAATATCCTATGGTACGTCTGATCCTACCTCCATGCTGTGAGGGTATGACAGGCCAGTATTGCACAACTTCTAACTGCAAACCCCCATTCACAATTTTGTATATGTCTGCAACTCGTGGTCTAGGGGCTAGCATTGCTGCCTCTGGATCACGGGCTCCTGGGTTCGATTCCCAGCCACCATGGTTGTGCAGCGAACTATGATGTATCATAACAGGCAGTACACTGCAACAAGAGCTCATATATCATGCAGACATAAAGCAGATAGTGGCTTTAAACATTACAATACTTGCAAAGTGTTTATTGCCTGCTCACCTGCCTATCATTTGGAGAACAGATGTGCAAGTGGATGATGCATGACATAACCACAGAAGAAAAAAAGTGAAATGATACTGATTTACAGAGACTGTAGGAGAAACATTGAGGCTGCTGTTGCCCTGTATGCCAAGCATTTTCCAGAGAAAGCTAGCTCTTGTTTGTTATTTTACAAGATTGTTAACACCTTAACATCTGACGGCAGCATACAGACCAGCAAAAGGAAATGAAGTAAGTTACAGGAGAACCTAATGAAATAGCTGTACTAGCGACAGTGCACCACAATCCACGGATAAGCACCCCACAATTACACCGCAATTCCAGTATGTCTGTAGGTAGTATTGTCACAATACTGCATCGTCATAAGTATCATCCATACCACGTGTCACTGGATCAAGAAATTCATGTCACCAATTTCCATAACTGGGTAGCATTTTGCGAATGAGCCTGTCAACAAATGCAAACAACCCCCACATTCTTTGCCCAGGTACTATTTTCTGACAAGTCTGCATTCACAAACCATGATAGCACTAACCTCCATAACATGCAGTACTGGAGTGTAGACAATACCAACTGTTTATGGCAAGTTGATCACAAATGTCATTGATCGGTTAAAGTATGGTGTGGCATCATGGGGAACAAATTCATTGGTCCACATTTTATCAATGGCAAACTGAATGGACACAAATGCTGAACACTTTTGGATCAGGAACTGCTGGTACTACTGTTAGATATTGTCCTGGATGCTCGACAATGTATGTGGTTACAGCATGACAGTTTCATTGCACAACTGAAGCATGGGAGCTATTTGACCATGTTTAAACTGGTTGGTGGGTCAGCAGAGATGGTTATTAATTGACCTGGTATTTGACAACATCAAAAATGCCTGTGCTGACATTCCCACAGATATGCTTCTGTCCTGTGTATGGTCATTTGAAAAGCAGACCACTAAGTGTATTGAAGTTGCTGGTACTTTGTTTGAACACTCATTAGAGTAGCGTTCACCTGGAGTCATTGCCACAGTGCCGCGTCGATCAGTCCCTTATTCAATATGTCAAATAAATACAATATTGTAAATGGGGTTTCCAATTAGAAATTATGATATACTGGCCTGTTACACCCTCGCAACATGGAGGTGGGGTCCCACGTACCACTGAATATTCAAGGACCATTGAGTAGCAAGTCATAATTTACGATTGTGTGACCATTTATATTACGCTGATTACACCAACATCTGTGGCGAAACAAAGCAAATGTTTCAGACAAAATGTATGTAGAGTTTGCCATAACTATAATCTACAACAAAAAATGGGGGTTCCCATTGAAGAGTTCAAAGCCGCCCACTGCTACCCAAGTATGGGGCTGGGCGGGGGGTCGAGTGTGGTATCATTGGACAGTCAAGTTTGAATTATAACTTTTTTTTAATCTGATGTGTAGTTTTTGAGATATTTCAATGTCTTCATTTAAAATGAACACCCTGTATATACACAAAAGTGGAGAAAAACAGAACTGGTAGTTCTTTCCTAAAAACGGAAAGATGGAGAGATTGGGGTCAGTTAGGAAGAAGGGATAGGTAACTCAGACCCTAGGTTGACAGGGAATCATCTGTTGCGAGGATGAGAGGAGACAAAAACAAAGTGGGCTATATCAGAGAGAGTAGGAGGTCAAACATAGTGCACTAGTAAGAACTGTATCAGCTACAGTCCAGAGACGACAGGACAGAGTACAAAGTACAGCTGGATTAAGGGGAAGTGAGACAGAAGTGAAACTAATTGTTCAATTAAGAATTAGGAGGAAAACAGAAAAGGAGACAGAGAAATAATCAAAAAGAGATGGAGAGAAAAATGTAGGCAAATAGGTAATAGTAAATAATTAAGAAAATAAAGAAATACCATTAAAATAAATTAACTTAATAAATAAGGAAGATGGGGAAAGTTGTTAATGGGGTTTAAGTCCACAAGGATGGAAATATGCAATGATATACTGGAGAACATTCCCATCTGCAAAGTTGAGGGGAACTATAGCAGGGAACAGGTAAGATGGCAGCAGTGTGATGTGTTCTGTGCAGAGAAAGACAAAGAATCTTTACAGTGTCACCAGTGAGCTCTCTGTCTATGACACACACCTCACACTGCAGTCGTCACATACCTTGGTAACTGGCATCACTGGGATGAGTGCTACTCCGAGCCACTGTTTTTCTGCTTCTGGCTAACAAAATTTATATGCTTGAAAAACTATCACTGTCACTTCTTAATATAATACTCATTGTGTCTGCTTGATGTCATCCATAATGAACTCATAGTGGCTAACTAACCTGACCATATCTAAACTAACATGAAAATCAATGCTACATGTTATGCACACATCCTGATGTGTGTGCTACGGGCACACAGCAGAATGACACTATCGCCTGGAGCATCATGTGATACACTACTCCTTGCCACTGTGCATCACCCCACCACCTGCCCTCTTGTGAGCACATTGCTTTAGTACCATGTCAGAGGATCCAAATGCTCAGTGGGGTGCAGCAGACATTTGGGTCTGCTAAGCCATGTTACAGAGCAATCTGTTCCAATACCGCCCAGTTGGCAAGAGTGCTCCTGCATTTCCCTCAGATCACTTGTGGGCAGGTGCAAGTAGTGTAGGCTATCCACCAGACAGCCCAACTGCACATGTTCTGCGCATGCACCAGCCACTTGGCCACTCCAGTCCACGAGTGATCAGCAGGTGCAGTACTGTCACCTAGGATACAGCCTGGCTGCGTGACTGCTGTGCATCTGCAGTTTGCCTATCCCCTTCTACCTGCAGCCATGAGGACCCAGCTGCCAGCCAGCGGGCATGCCAGCTGGAGTACCCGGTTACAGAGGACATTCAGCAGGAGTACTCCCTGTGGTACTGGCCATTATAGGGTCAGCCGCACTTTCAAATATGTGCGCCACCAGTTACTAAGCCGTGTTTCCTACAGCTGCCACTGTGGCACAAGGGCACTGCCATGAGTAATTACACTGCTGCTAATGAGATGCAAGCATCCTGTCTCCAGAGCTCCTGTAGTGGGTGTTCAAACATTCATGCACTGAGCCCATTTCGTGTGTTTGCCAGTTGAATAACATTTACAGACTTTCATAGTGGACACCTTCTGAACAGTCATTGTACTGACAGTGAAAGATTTATAAATCTTTTGTATCTGTATATATTTCTACATTCAAATCTACTGTTAGTAACTGATATTGCAAATATAGCAACAATGTTATGTATTATCTCAACTATTTTATATCAGATGTAAAATAAATTAATATCCGAATTCCCTGTCATGTATGGCAACTGTTCTCCACTCCTGTATCCACTAAAGAAACACACAGTGTGCAAAGATAGACACAGCAGACTGGTGACGAGAAAAAGAAAGTGGAAAAAGGAGCTTTGGAAACCAGAGCAGAACAATTTTTTCTTTCTATTGAATTCGTTTTTGTTTGTGTGCATACACTAAGCTGAAATATTTAAGTGAAAATATTTACTGAATCATGGCAAACTGTGGAGAGCAACATCAAAGTGCTGAGTAGCATTAATGCCAGTGGAGCTTGTGTCAGCCATGTAGCATCTGATATTGTTATCTCTATGGCCTGGAAAGCGGAGTCTGTTTTACGTGCCCACTGTAATCTGTCATTTGGTTTTGGTGCTCCCTTAAGAAGTTCATTTAATGAATGGCATAATTGGAAATGAAATGTTGTTAAAAACACTGAGAAACCAACAAAGATCTCTAATTGTGATTGGACGAGGGTATGTGATTATGGGTTGTATTTTACCTTGAGGAAGGCATATGCCATTTGTGTCAGCAGAGTATCCCAGGAAATGAACTTCTGTTGCCCCAAAAATACATTTTGAAGGGTTAATTAGTAGACTGTGCACGCATAAATGGTCGAACAACGGAGCTAAATGCCATCATTGTTCCTCCTCAGAAGCCAACATTACGAGAACATCATTTATGTAGATATAGCAAAATCAAACTCTCACGTGACTTCATCCATGGAATGCTGAAATTTTTGCAGCAAGTAACACAGACCAGACGCCATTCTCATAAACTCAAACAGTCCACAAGATATAGCGACAACTGTTTTAGGGACATCTTCTGTGGCTACTGGTATCTGGTATTTGGTAATAACTCAATCAGGGAAAAGATTGTTTTACTGTGCACATAGATGGAGATATCCTCTATATGCAGCTTGGGATTCTGGTCCAGAATGGTCCCTGTGTTTAACTGGCAGTAGTATGCATGGATGTATGGACTGCATGGATGCCAATCATTGTTCTTCTTCAGAATAATGTGTAAAGGGGCTGCCTAGTTACTACTGAAAGTTTAACATACACCTTGTGCTAACATACTGCAAAATTCCTCCTTGGCTATTTTTAGTTTTTCAGGTGCCAGCCATCTAGGACAGGCATAGGCATGTGGGCCCGGTGTGGTGAGAATGTGGTGCGGGTGAGAATATGGTGCGCTGTTGTATGCTTAACTGGCAGTAATGTAGGTGACTGTGCGTAACTTCAGAAAACTCCTTCAGCCATCTCATATATTGCATACCCTTGGTGATTACATTTACTGCCATGGGGGCAGTGTAGCTGACCTTTCCTTGAGCATCTAGATATTTTGTTGCATTGTTCAAATGCAACCACTGCAGGTCAGGAACCAAACTGTAAAAAGACAGGAAATCTGCCCACAAGATCAGTTGCAAGACATTGGCCACTGTGAACTGTCATTCGAATACTTGATGGGGACCAAGACTGAGTATTAAGGCAACTTGTCCACAGGTCTTAATCTTTGAGTCATTAGTGCCATCAAAGTAATAATCATCACAGTTGTGATGCAGTAATTTAGTTGTTGGATACATCAATACTTCAGCTCGTGTGTCCACTAAATATTGCACTGTGACCTGTGATGAACAATCGGCATGTATTACTGCCTCAGATTCCCCGTTGTGCTTTCATTTGCATGGTGGTGTGCATTTTTGTGCAGCCTTACCAATTTTTTATGATACCAGCAGGTGTTTGACACCACAGCCAAACGGTTATGACTTGTCAATGAACACTGATACAGCCATAGTTTGGTATGTACTGTTTGCAACACGGCAACCTGTGTGGTTAGTTCTACTAACTGCGACTGCAATGATGCTAAAGACACTGCAGCGCTGTTGGGTTGGGTTGGGTTGTTTTGGGAGGAGACCAAACAGCGAGGTCATCGGTCTCATCGGATTAGGGAAGGACGGGGAAGGAAGTCGGCTGTGCCCTTTCAAAAGAACCACCCTGGCATTTGCCTGGAGCGACTTAGGGAAATCACAGAAAACCTAAATCAGGATGGCCGGACGTGGGATTGAACTGTCATCCTCCCGAATGCGAGTCCAGTGTGCTAGCCACTGCGCCTGCAGCTCTGTTACCCTGCTGTATCATCAGTGTTGCAGAACTCATTGAGGGATACATCCCCAGGATCTTATCCACTGTTTATGCTAATGCATTCAGATCTCTTGGACACACTGTTAGAATGATCTTTGCATCTGCAGGTAACCTCGACAGCCAGGTATCACATAACATATCATCACTGACTGTGTTGCTGGCTAGTGTGTGACAGAATGAGGTCTCCTAATTCTTTTGTCCGCAGAAGTTTCTAAAGGCATTTTTGCTTCCAATTGAGACAGGTGCGTAATCAGAGCATTCTTTATAGCATCATACTGTTCCACCTCTGGCAGTGTCACGTGGATATCTTGCACCTCGGCAGCAAAGTCTTCTGTTAGTGCTGCAACAATATAACTGACTTCGTTTCATCTGATGAAATCTGCAATAAAATGAACTAGCTCTCTATCTGTGCAAACCATAGACCATAGTACTGGACTTCGCTGCCACAAAGGTGGTGGTTTTATCGTTCCTCCTCCAATCATCCCGCAACTCTGGGCTGGTTAGGTAATAGCTGCTGAAGTATTCATTTGCATGTGAAAGTAAACCCAAGTAACATGCACGTACGTTCTGATGTGACTACGGATGTCAAAGTGGGTGTGTGGTGGTGCAAACATGTGGTAGTCTGCTCAAATACCGATTTATTCTACATATATTAATTACAGGGTGTGTGCTATTCATAGTGCTAGTTACATTAGTCACTAAGAAGCAAGGAGTAATCAGAGAAAAAGTAACATCAAAGAATACATAACAGAAGAGCAGACACATAGAATATTTATGAACTTTCACTGTGTCTGCTTCTTCACACAAGTGGCACAGGTCACTACAATCTGTTTAACTCTGACTACAATGTAACTTCTCCATATCTGTCTAATCTCTCCCTTTTCTGTTCCTATTTTATTTTAATATCCTGAGCTTGACACTTCTCAGATATTTCACTATCTCTGTCACTTACACTACCACATTTTTTGAGAAGTAAAACTTTCAATTCTATTTTTATTTTCATGTAATTTGTATTTTTGGCTATTTACTTTTATTTTGGGCTTGCATGGTTTGTTTTTTATGTAACTGGCAAGGTATCCCATGCAAATATATGAGAATACCTTATGGTTCTGTGTTTTACTACTATTATGGTTGTTAATGACATGAATTACACTTATTAGCAACAATTCAGAAGAAAATAAGGACTTTTGCCATGTCACTACATCAAGTATGAGTTTATAAATTTAGTAAATATAAAAAATGTGAACTTTTCAGCAGTGAGCAATTTATACTATAATTTCTTACCACCATCCTTTGTAAGAGTAGCAAATGTGTATTCAGCAGTTGAAGATCCTGCTATGTTATGTGCTTCTATCTTTAGCTGATAGATAGAAGCTGGATTTAGGCCAGAAACAGTGAATCTGCGTTGAGGCTTCAAGGCATTTGATACTGTTGACAAAATATTATTTTATAAGTATTGTTCCAATAAATCCATAATTTTTTAAGCAGTTAGCCAGATGTTCACTCATTCATTCATCATGTTCCATAGCTCCATTAGAAAGGTAAACTTCAGGGATGGGGAACAAGTCAAAGTATATGTTGACAAAAGACAAGCAAATCATAGAGACTTAATCTGTATTCTGTATTAACAATAAACTACCATTATAAGGCTTAATATACTCATGGTTAAACCAGCTAAATTTAATCAAGTAAATTACAAAGAGAGCAGCTACTTTGGGAAAAAAGAAGCTGCATCCCCTCAGTTATACAGGGTGAGGTGCAGGAACTTCCTTATTTGAAACACACACTACACAGCAGCCATAACTCATTGCTGTGGGGGATTGAGCGCATTCCAAAGAGCAGGACCTAACATGAATATGAATGACTCTCTTGTGCAAACACCTCCCTGACTGTCTCATCTCTTTGGGGGGAGGGGGGATCTAATGGCCAGCATGCTCAGCAGATTTAGCCCCCTGGTATTTTTTTCTTATGAGCCATCTTAATCCGTGGTGTAAATCAATCATCCATGGAACTTTGGTGAGCTGCGGAACAATAATCATACTGCTATTACCAACACAGACACAGACATGATTGACAAAGTGGACTGAAACTTCTGATTTTGACTCTCTAAATGCATTGAGCAGAACAGAGGCCACCTTCAAGCTACCATTTTCAGAATCTAATGAGATAAAATTTTAAATGCAGTTCTATATAAAGAAAAGAGAACTAAACCAATAACTCCAGTACTTTCTGTTTTAAAATTTTTAAAATAAAGGAAGTTCCCACACCTCACGCTGTACTTATACTGCTCTACGAGATTGAGGATGTTACAGGACAGCCACACCCACACTTGTGGCTGGTCAAATGCATTTGCATAAGAGGTGCAGGTGTGATACTAGTCAGTGCAGCCAGCTGGCCATGTGGCAGAACACTGCATTGTGCGGCACTAATTCCCTGAGTCACTTTTCATGCAGCTCAGCTTCAGATAGCTGCAAATTTCATCATACATTCATACAAACATCTTTTTTTCAAATCAGTGATTTGTTTAGGCCAGGAAGTTGTGAGTATTACGGAGGCACTAGATGGACCATTCATTCCCATCTGCACAGTAAAATGTGTCATTTGCCTATTTTATTTTTGGATAAAGCCGTAAAATAATATAAGAAAAGTGTTACATTTATGTGAATGGTTGGAGAATGTCTTTCATATTAACAATTTTAATTTTTTTTATCTGAGGTCTGACATCATAGTTATTAAATGATATTATTTATTACATCTGATATTACTCACTGGTACAGATGACTCACCAAGTGTCCAGTGTTGCGCCCCATTTGGCCGATACTGCAGTACAAAATATGTCAGTGGACAGCCATTGTCAGGCCAGACATGTAGCCGCAACAACACAGATGTGGAGTTGGGTGTTATCAGCATTGCCTGGTGTGGTACACCTGGTGCCTGCCCTTGTGTGCGGACAGATAATGTTGGGCTGCTAGGAGAGCTGTCAATGCGATTATGAGCTGTCAGTGATAAGTGGTAAGTGCTACCACACAGCAGTCCCTGTAAAGTTTATACACTTTCAGTTAAAGAACACAACATATTTTGAGGTACACCTGACAGACAGATGAGAAAAAATATTGACTGTTAACAAAATAAACAATGCATTCAAAGCATAAAATATAAAAAACAGTAGCATATTCCAAGAAAATTCCTTGCAAAAATCAGGGTAGGGTGGACCTGAAGTTTCTCTTTATTCTAAAACTTATTACACAGTGAAGAAGTGTACCTCATAATCATTATTACTGACAGTCATCAGCATTGGATGTACCTTTTAACATGTTTGACTGAAATATACTATGTTTTCTAATAAAGAAAGGTGAATAATTTTTATCACCAGAATGCCAACGACAACTGCAGGAACAGCTACAGTAAGAAAAATAATGGTAATTCCAGATGCAGTACTAATGGCAGTGGGAATTGCAACAGAAATACCAGTTATTGCTGTTACAACTACAGCGAAAGAAACAAGTCTGCAGCCACTGTTTCCTACCTCTCCTTCCACCATTCGCCTGCTTTGAAAAGGAACATAAGAGTTGGGAGGCCTATTTACATGGTTTTGTTCCTCATTGCAACACAAGTCAAATAACCAGCCTCAAATATCAGAGTACACACTTACTGTCTTCAGTTAATAAGTTGTACAAAGTGGTGTAAAAACTACACCCAATTTCGGACCCTAGTAGTTTGAGCTTTGCTGATGTCTTTGGTTTTCTGACTGAATGTTTCTATCATCAAACTCATGTAGCTGCATCTAGGTTCAAATCTAATCAATGTGTTAAGCAATGTAAGCAATACTATGTAGTATGGGCTGTTGACTTGCAGGGCTTAGCAACCTTTTTTTTTTTTTTTTTTTGTAAATGTGCAGTGCATTGTGTGCGGAATCATTAAACCGGGATGTTATTATACACCTCACTACTGATAGAGAAGTTAGTGTAGAAGCTTTAGAGTTGTGTGATACAACCCTGAGTGATTTCCTAAAAATTACCAAAGTTCATGAAGTAACAGTGTCAGCACAAGGTTTGTTTCACGATACTTTACTGTCCGCTTTCTTAGTATTGAATTAGTAGTAGTAGTAGTATGAGGAGTGTTCAATAAATAATGCAATACATTGTTTTTTCTCAGTCAATTTCAGTTGAAAAAATGCAGAATTTGTTGTGGACATTGTGGAATATTCCCACTTCAGTCCCTGTAGTTTCATGAGGTTCCTGCTTGGTTCTATGTATGTAATTGATTTTCTAATTTATTTAGATTATTCCTACTTAGCATCTTTTGTTATAAGGTGAAATCAGTAATTGCTTCATAACTTAAATTCTATTGTTGACTTATAAGCAAATATAAATTCTGTACTAATTATAAACATTTCGAGGAACAACTAATTGTATTCTTAAAGGGTCTATTTGGCTCTATTCAAAAACATGTTAGCAAAGCCAGCCCTCAATTAATTCCAAAGTAATTTCCAGTTTTGTCAAAAGTATTATTGAAACTTCCTGGCAGATTAAGTATTGTTTGCGTAACTATATATGTTAATTTCATCATTTAAACAAGTGTTCGGTTTAACCCTTGTAATAGAAGAAACTGTTAAAAAGAACCAATTTTTCAATGTATTCAGTTAATTTAATGAGTTAAGTTTTAATTGTAATTTCTGCAAATCAAACTTCGAACAATGTGTAGTTTCAGCAACTATTATTGTGAGGATATATAAGGGCCCGAGTTTCAGACGAGAAACCTGGGTTGGTTAGAACAACAACAATGCTTCAACTTAACTGTGAAATAAGTGTTACATAATTAGGCTGTGTGTTAAAACAATGACAGCAAGCACCTTAAGTAGCACAGTACCCCAACCACCCACTGCAACTTTGGCTAACAGTACCCCTGCAGTTGATTTCATTCCGACATTTTCTAGAAAACCTAATGAGGAAATAAATTCCCTTTTACAAAGTGTCCAAGATGTAGGCCGCACTTGTGCTTGGCCAAACTATATCCTATTAATTGTACTCCACCTTAAACTGTCAGGTGACACCTGTACCTACACTGAATCAGTTACCACCCTCCACCCTTAGGGACACCACCTCTTTTGCCATGTTAGAAGCTGGGTTGAAAGAAAGATGTTCTGACAGATGGTGACGCCCACTATTACAGAGACAAGTTGTCCACCCTCTGCCAGAAGCAAGGGGACAATGTAGAGGCATTTGCTGACTGAATCTGCACTGTGGCTTGCCACACTTACACGCTGGGTTCGGACCCTATCCATAACAAGGTGTTAATTGAGCAGGTGGAAGCCCGCTCGACTGACGTATTTATACATGGAATCGACCCGTATGTTGGAGGAGAGGAGGTAGTGCATTTTATTGCCAGTTCGGTGTGTCCGAATGAACAACCGTGTCCAATTTTTAAATATGAGCAGGCATGCCAACGCTGCCCAAAGGCAGGCCATGCTACCGCGCAGTGCCATGCAACTTATTGGTTAAAATGGCTCTGAGCACTATGAGACTTAACATCTGAGGTCATCAGTCCCCTAGAATGTAGAACTACTTAAACTTAACCAACCTAAGGACATCACACACATCCATGCCCGAGGCAGGATTCGCTGAAGTATCTAGAACTGCTCGGCTACAGAGGCTGGCTGCACCTTATTACCTTATTGTTCTTGGTGTCGAATCATCGGGAATAAGAGTAAAAACTTCCTGCAGAACCCGGGAAAAGGGGGACCCTCATGCAACCAGCAGAGGGAACAATTCACCAACAATCCACGACTCCAAACTCAGCTGGAAAACAGGAAAACAGTCGGAGGGGGGAGGAGGAGGCAAGCCACGCTGCCAGACCGCGCCTCCTGAGAAATTCGTGTACCCAGTCTGCCACGGTGGTGTAAATGAGGCAGCGAATATCCTCCTCATCAGCAGTGGTACGGGACGCATTCTCTGGCTTGGGGTCAAATCCCGTGAACTGCCGAGAACAGCTGTATTGGTGGATATTCTCCGTCAAAACGATGTCATTGACAGATTACAGGTCCATGTTAAACATGGTTTAACAACAGCAGAAGTGCAGGGGAAGAAATTTTATATTCCCGTCTGTTTGGACAATTTTGGAATGAAGGAGGTAGAGATTCCTAGTGGCACCATTATAGATAATGGCCACGAGATTGAAGAAAACAACCCTGTACAAGAAAAGCCAAAATCTAACCAAAAACACCAGCTTGCAGAATGTAATATATGTCATATTGCTCCCGTGCTCAAAGACAAATTTGAGGATAAGTTAGCTCATCTGCCTGCGACTGACCAAACAAAAATTGTACTCCGTCTTGCAAGAACACTCCTTGTTATTCAAGGAAAGGCATTATTTGCTGGCTACTGACCTTGTTTACCTTGAAATTCCCACTGGAGATGAGAGGCCCATTGCACAGAAACCGTATAGAATACCGTATCACCTCCATCCTGTTGTGGAGGAAACTATCCAACAGTAGCTAGAGGCACGGATAATATAACCCTTTGCCAGTCCCTAATCATCTCCAATCGTTGTGGTCCCCAAGAAATCAATCAATGGAGAGAAGACCTACCATCTTTGTGTCGATATGAGAGCAGTAAATAAGGTAATGACTCACGATACTTACCCTATCCACCGTATTGCCGAAACACTGGACAGCTTAGGAAATTGCAAATACTTCACTATCCTTGATATGAAGAGTGTGTACCACCAAATACTGATTGCACCACCAGACAGGCCAAAAACAGCGTTTGTAGTTCCCTCCGGTCTATATGAATTTCTGAAAATTCCATTCGGGCTCTGCAATGTGCCAGTCACTTTCCAACGATATGCCAACTTACTGTTAAAGAGGACTGAAACCTACAATGTGCCTAGTTTATCTAGATGATATCACTGTTTTTTCCAGGACCGTAGATGAGCATGTTACCAGGTTAATAAATGTTTTGCCTAGACTAAGAAGTGCTAATCTAAATTTAAAGAAAGAGAAATGTTCCTTTGCTGAAAGTCAAGTACAGTACCTAGGGAATATTAGTAGTGCTGATGGAGTAAAGCCAGATCCCCATCTAATTGAAGCAGTTAGGACATTCCCTTCCCCTAAGAATGTAAAAGAATTGCATAGCTTTCTGGGACTCAGCAATTATTATAGACATTTTGTAAAGGACTATGACACAATAGCTAAACCCCTTATCCACCTGTTGAAAAAAGATGTACCCTATCAATGGACCCCCAACTGTGAAGCTGCTGTGCAGCATATCAAAGATGCTCTGACTAGTTCCCCCTTATTGATCTATCCCGATTTCGAAAAACCATTTATTCTCTCAAGTGACATGTGCAACTTTGCAGTAGGAACTATTCTGAGTCAAAGTATTGACGGTGAGGAAAGACCAATTGGTTATGCATCCCATCAGATGAACCAGGCGGAAATTAATTACAGCACTACGGAGAAAAAATTACTGGTGTTAATGTTTGGAGTTAACTACTTTGGACCTATCTTTACAGAAGAAAATTTACACTGGTAACAGGTCATGCAGCACTTCAGTGGCTATTAAGTTTAGAAGACCCTAGCAGCCGTCTCACCCGCTGGGCCCTGAAACTGAGTGAATATAACTACCAAGTGCAACAGAAAGCTGGAAGATTGCACCAGAATCCTGACGACCTTAGTAGAAAAGTGAGAGTAGTTCAAACAGACGATGTGCTAATTGAAAAATTAAAAGACTCCCAGGAAAATAATGCAAAATGCTGCCAGTATCGCTCCCATCCAGGTTTTGTTACAGAGGATGTAATTCTATACTGCAAGACCCCCCTGGGTAAATGTATAGTAATACCCAAAGACTTACAATCCAGAATTATTGCCCAGTGCCATAACAGCATCCAAGCTTGCCATAATGGACAAAGAGCCACAAACGCCCATATTGCCATGAAGTATTGGTGGGACAAAAGATGATGAGATGTTGCCAAGTATATAAAAAATTGCTTACCGTGCACCCAAAGAGCACCACCCCACGAATCAAAATTCCCTTACAATATCTTCCCGAGGCATCAAAACGCTTTCAGTTTGTAGCTTTGGACATAGTTGGGCCACTTCCCGTAAGTACACAAGGAAGTAAGTATATTCTATCTATTATTTATCACTTCTTCCGATATCTTATATTGGTACCCACTGCTGACATGTCAGCTGAAACAGTAGCATGAGCTTTTGTAGATCATCTTGTCTTTCCTTGTGGAAGCCCTGAAGCCGTCATAGCCAATCAAGGAACCAATTTTATGTCCACCTTATTTGTCCAATTGTGCAAATTTCTGAGAATTAAAAAAATGGAGTACCACACCTTTTCACCTCCAGGCAAATGGCCGCACTGAACGTGTCCATCGCAATGTGAAACGAATGCTTCCTATTATGTCAACTCAGCCCACAGTGACTGGCAAAGATACATTTCGTATGTGTCAACTGCATACAATAGCCATTTCCATGAAGCCACTTACGAGACAGTGTTTGGCCACCCTGTGGGATCTCCCTTTGAGATCGATAAATTACCTCCGGGAATCGATCACACAGCCGTTATGGGGCTGGCCCGCCGCCTTAAGGCCATTTGGAAGAAGGTGCATGGGAACAACTGCAAAGTAACTAGAAAACAGATGGATAGCAGTAATAAAAATTACATCCCCCCCCCCCCCATAAGCCTGGTGATTTGGTTTTACTAAAAAAACCTACTGTAAGGAAAGGAAGAGTGAAGAAATTTACCCCCCTGAATGACAGACCATATTCAATTATTCAGCTCACTTCTTCTGTTAATGCAGAATTACAACTGCCCAATTGCAAAGTGATCGTCCATTTTGGTAGGCTAAACCCTATTCAGGAACTACGCCTCTCCCCGCCATCTTCTGAGACAAGTGCCGGACCTTCACCAGGTTCTGTTCCCACTGTGAAGCGGAAAAAATGGAAAGTTCCATCACCCCCAGCTCCCCCTAGATTTGCTCTGAGAACTAAACACCCATATGCCCTTAGATCCAAGGACTAAACACTAAGGTACTGTTTTGTACTTAAGAGATTCCCAGTTTTATCAACCAAAATAAAAAGTAGCAAGGCTCAAGTAAACACCTTATTATTTTCCTTTGCAGATGAACATTCTACCCATACAATATGTATTTTATGCTCCCATGCTATGATAACTAAGATGTCACCCTAGTCTCCCGCTCTGAAGAGGTTATCAGAGCTTTACCTGCCCAGCCTGTTCTGCAATGCTGGCCTAGCCTAATTAATCCATAGTGTAACCTGTATTTAATTTATGTTATTTTTATTATGTTATTTATGTGTTACGACACACTTAGTTGTCGGACAGCAGCTCTATTTTCAGTACCAATACAGTTAATTCTAAATAAGAATATTGTATGAAGAAGTGACTGCATTACATCTCTTACCTTTTTATTCTAAAAATTTTTTCCCTGAAATGGCACAATGTTTCATTAAGTAATCTTCCCATTTGAACACTGGTACTACAAAGTTGTTAATGCGTGTGCTCTGTCTGTCAGAATCAGCTGGGCCTGTCAACGAGGAGTCGCACGTGCGGTGGCCTTAATGCAAGGGGCAGAGACACTTCAATCACCTGACACTGCTATTACCTCCCCTCCCTCCCCAACCTGTGCTGTCCTTCTAGTCGTGCCAGCTGTTGCTGTCTGATCCCCCCCCCTTTCCCATCTCTCCACAAGCTGACTGCGCACCTGTCTGCCACTGTTAAAGGGACCTTACGCATATTAAAACGTACTATCTTCGCTATCAACCAATGAATAGCAACTTATCACAGAACGGTACCATCTTCTTATGCAATATCTATTGCAAACGTGATTTCTTCCCTCCTTCCGTCTCAATAACCGGCTAACTTCAACAACTTGAGATCCCACCCATAAATTTATTTGCACATCTAAGCTCTTAACATGTCTGCTGACCAGACTATAACTCCGAGGGGAGTTTGGAAGCAAGTGACCTCCAGCTGATGGAATGCGAAGCGGAAATGCATCACAATAATGAAGCTGGCCATTATCGGGGTGTCTTCCCATGCGCCGCCATTTAGTTTGGTGGCCCTTTGCATTTCTGAGCCTCCTTTAAAGTATAGTACCACCATACCACCTTCCATCTAGTTTGACGCACCTTAATAATCGACTGCGTGCTCCTTTTCCAAATTCGTATATGGCTTCACCATTATGTGCCCATCACAGCCCATTCAACTCATATTTATTGATTCATCCATGAAAGGAGTTAGAATACTCTTCACAACAATCACTAAATCCATTATAATGTTACTAATTTATGTGGACTGCATTTTGTAAATGGTTCGTTCCAATTCCCCAAGGTGTTGCTCACTCAGGACATGCGCCACTGCCCAGCTATCTCAGCATTAGATGTGTCGCACAACTGTTCGCTATCTCAGTGCTCCACATGCTGCACTGCTGCTCTGCAATCTCAGCACTAACTTGAAACCTGCCTCTGTCTGTTTCTGCCTCTTGCCAGTTTCATAACACTACCAGCCTCACCAAATACCAAGTTTGATAAATTGTTTTACCACCCAGTGTTAGGCGCCTTTTGTATGATAAGAGGTTTTGAGCATTGTCTGACTCACTATGCGTTACCAGTTGATAGCTGATTAATAATTGGTACCAAATACCTTGCACTTTTCTCCCCTTTTGGTTTTATGTTAGGTTCAAGCATTTCATAATCATTTTGCTGTGTAGCAATACCCTTGCTATATCATATACGTTGTTTCATTCATGTATTTTTATAATTTATGCAATTGGTGTTGTATAATATGCACTTGTATTTTATATTTATGACTCCAGTATGTACAGGCCCACCACAGCCCTGGATTTTAGATATGTTGCACTACAGCAACACTCCTATTGCAAAAGATTCCCCTTCAGTCGTGATACATGACTTTATGAGTTAGCGATTCCGGAATCCTATTATGTGCCATGTTCATGCCCAGAACTGGACTGGTATGTTTAGAAGAGAGTTAAGCACCCAAGTTACATAAAATAGCCAATAGAGAATAGTTGAATGCACCCCTGAAGTTGAGACGAAGTGCGCCACCATCTCGCTGTAAAGTGGTAAGCGAGATAGATTTTGTGGTAGGATAGAAGTAATTAAGCTTCACCCAAGTAAATGAAGAATAGTAGTTAGCACCTCTTGTGCATGATGCACATTTAAGAGTTCAGCCAGACGAATACAGGTTTCGTTGTTGTCCACCCTACTTCTTACAAAGTGAAGATGTTACGAGCGAGCATGGAAATCGACACTGCTACCATTTGGGTACAGTGCCCCACCATGCATTTAGGGAGTAAAAGACATCCGTTTGTTTATTCAAACAAACACACTCATGATGTAACAAGATTGAAGCACCTGCTGAAATAAGCACTAGATTGTTGTTGATTAGCACCTATGACGTGACGTCATCTCCCGCATTATATTGTATATTGTTAGAAATATAGTAAGAAAGAGATTTCCACCCTACTGAATAAAAGTTTTATGGGACAATGCAACAGTAGTTCGGTGCCCTTTCTTCCCTTCCCCCCCCCCCCCCCCTCCACCTTGTTACTTCAGGGGTTTTGGGAATTTTGTAGTAGTTAACCCCCAGGAGACGTAATTGCCCTATGTCTTCCTCAGCCCTGCATTGCACTGGGTTACTACCACTGCTCTCAATCACTCATCTATTTGTTTCAGCCTCAATCATTACTTTGTACCTTCCTCCTCCAGGGCTGTGTGCCTTACATGTTGCAGTTAGTGCCTGCAGAGTGCCCAGCCAATCGGTTTATTCTTTCGGTTTTAGCTTTCATATACTGATCGCCTACCTATCTCTTTCATCTATGTGTCATTCCCCCCCCCCCCCCCCACCCAGATGGAGGGGGAAGGATACCTTTTATAATCCAATATGGCAACTACAGTTGGAAACTCTCTGTTGTCGTCACAATCAGCCTGTGGTTGGGCTCCTCCGGCAGCATTTGTACTGCACCCTGCCTGCCCTTAGGCCATTCACCTATTCCAATCAGAGGTCGAATCAGTATCATGATACAACTGCAGAACTGCAGCAACATGCCCCCCCCCCCCCCCCCCCCCACTTTTCCCTGGTGTGAGGGCTAAGCATAAATGCTTTACAGCACTGCTTCCCTCTACTTTCCCTTGCATAGGAGTTAAGCAGAGCTGTTTTTCAACCAACAACGCAAACATACATTCACACACTAGCAGCCCCAGATATTTGACACTGTCCTCCTACACTAACACTTCCTACTGTCAAGGCTATGCGACCCTCATAGTCCCAGGCAACAAGATGCCCCACCTCCAAAACAGCTAGCATGTGGTTTGTGACTGATTTTACTGTATGACTCATGAGTCGCCTGAGAAGTTACCTGAACTTGTTCCCGATTATATCCCATTTCTTATCCTTTAACGTGAGCACCCTTCCGGTTCGCCATGGGTGGGCCACTCAGAATAACTGGCCAGTATGTCAGGCTACCCTGATGTTGTGATCGCCGACTGCTGTCCGCGATTATACCCAGCAATAACTCTGTGTTAAATGCAACATGATTTTCCCGTTGCTCAAACCCCTTTTCTTCCTGAGCTCCAACATCCATCACTAAAGCTTCAGATTCAGCAAATCACTTATGAAACCACTAAATACTGTGAATTCAACCTACACATCGATTTCAGGCATTGATTAATGCAACCCCACATTTTTGCACTCATGCTGATCAAGATGATGAGTAAATCTCTTTTCAGCACGACCATACCCCCTTCATTCCCTCACCACCCTGTTGCTACTAACTGCAGTTCTTTGGAATCTTTACCCACCATTTATTATTTTTCTGTCCACGCCTTCTGTTTTTCATAAGTGGTAGTTCCTTGATTGGTTAACTCAATGCACGAAGCTATGAAAGAGAACTGATCTGTTCTACCCCTGTAAGTTGATAAGAAAGGATAGATGACTTCCGGCTGTTATCCCCCAGAGGGCAGCAAAGTTTTGTTGATATGAGAATATGTAATACATTGTTTTATTGAGGTTATTTGTGAACAGGTCTATACATGGGCGATGTACTTGAGGACAATATTATAGAAATGGAAGAGAATGTAGATGAAGATGAAGTGGGAGATACGATACTGCGTGAAGAGTTTGACAGAGCACTGAAAGACCTGAGTCGAAACAAGGCCCCGGGAGTAGACAACAATCCATTAGAACTACTGATGGCCTTGGGAGAGCCAGTCATGACAAAACTCTACCATCTGGTGAGCAAGATGTATGAGACAGGCGAAATACCCACAGACTTCAAGAAGAATATAATAATTCCAATACCAAAGAAAGCAGGTGTTGACAGATGTGAAAATTATCGAACTATCAGTTTAATAAGTCACAGCTGCAAAATACTAACGCGAATTCTTTACAGACGAATGGAAAAACTGGTAGAAGCGGACCTCGGGGAAGATCAGTTTGGATTCCATAGAAATGTTGGAACACGTGAGGCAATACTAACCTTACAACTTACCTTAGAAGAAAGATTAAGAAAAGGCAAACCTACGTTTCTAGCATTTGTAGACTTAGAGAAAGCTTTTGACAACGTTAACTGGAATACTCTCTTTCAAATTCTGAAGGTGGCATGGGTAAAATACAGGGAGCGAAAGGCTATTTACAATTTGTACAGAACCAGATGGCAGTTATAAGAGTCGAGGGGCATGAAAGGGAAGCAGTGGTTGGGAAAGGAGTGAGACAGGGTTGTACCCTCTCCCCGATGTTATTCAATCTGTATATTGAGCAAGCAGTAAAGGAAACAAAAGAAAAATTCGGAGTAGGTATTAAAATTCATGGAGAAGAAGTAAAAACTTTGAGGTTCGCCGATGACATTGTAATACTGTCAGAGACAGCAAAGGACTTGGAAGAGCAGTTGAATGGAATGGACAGTGTCTTGAAAGGAGGATATAAGATGAACATCAACAAAAGCAAAACGAGGATAATGGAATGTAGTCAAATTAAATCGGGTGATGCTGAGGGGATTAGATTAGGAAATGAGACACTTAAAGTAGTAAAGGAGTTTTGCTATTTAGGGAGTAAAATAACTGATGATGGCCGAAGTAGAGAGGATATAAAATGTAGACTGGCAATGGCAAGGAAATCATTTCTGAAGAAGAGAAATTTGTTAACATCGAGTATAGATTTAAGTGTAAGGAAGTCTTTTCTGAAAGTATTTGCATGGAGTGTAGCCATGTATGGAAGTGAAACATGGATGATAAATAGTTTGGACAAGAAGAGAATTGAGGCTTTTGAAATGTGGTGCTACAGAAGAAAGCTGAAGATAAGGTGGGTAGATCACGTAACTAATGAGGAGGTATTGAATAGGATTGGGGAGAAGAGAAGTTTGTGGCACAACTTGACTAGAAGAAGGGATCGGTTGGTACGACATGTTTTGAGGCATCAAGGGATCACAAATTTAGCATTGGAGGGCAGCGTGAAGGGTAAAAATCGTAGAGGGAGACCAAGAGATCAATACACTAAGCAGATTCAGAAGGATGTAGGTTGCAGTAGGTACTGGGAGATGAAGAAGCTTGCACAGGATAGAGTAGCATGGAGAGCTGCATCAAACCAGTCTCAGGACTGAAGACCACAACAACAACAATTTGTGAACAGGCAAGAGTTCCTGTGTTTGTTGTGGTAAGTGATGTTAAATAGTCTGTTTTATGCTGCCATCCCAGAGGTCAGAGCAGAACCGTTAGCCATGATTCATTTTACCATGCAGCGAGATTCCAGTTGAGACAATGTTTTTTTATTCGTCGAAATTGCAGCCTATGTTCCCAGTGAACGCTTACTATAAGCAGAGACCGCATGGCACAGACACGTGGACTGGCACAGCTGTCGCCTTGTGATAAGCCAGTCACGCCCCCAAATGCTACCACTTCTCTCCCTATTCTTCGTCTTGTCTGCCGTAATTAAGTATAATTTTCATATGATTTATAAGTCACAGTTGAGTGACATAGTGCACACGAGTCTGTTAACCAACAAATTTTCACTCGCCACTACAACTTCAGGTAATTACTTACTACTTTTTCATCCAATGTAATACTTCTCTTTCATAACATAACTACCAGCTGGAGCTAACGAGATTAGTTAGTTGCTATAGGCAACAGAATTTTATACACCATAACCCACCCAGTAAGAGCCACTGTCAAATGTTACAAATACTTTCAAGCAGCCCAGCCCTACCGTGTGCTACTCAATGGCAGTGGTTTACTATTTAATAGCTCTCATTGTGATATCACTACCCCCAATGAGGAGGTGTCTGCACACTTGTCTTCTTATGCCCGTAACATTCCACTCCCTCTGGTATTTACCAGAGCAACCGATGGTACTACCGACAATTGGCC
Organism: Schistocerca nitens; assembly: GCF_023898315.1. Classification (NCBI taxonomy): domain Eukaryota; kingdom Metazoa; phylum Arthropoda; class Insecta; order Orthoptera; family Acrididae; genus Schistocerca; species Schistocerca nitens. The sequence goes on from NC_064618.1 coordinate 793,672,427, forward strand.
ATCCATCCCCTATCACTCACATTCCTAGCTGGTCCAGTCTTTAACTGAACTCGTAAGCAAAGAGTTAGGGCAGATTATGCTAGATTGTGCCACCACACACATCAAGGATTGGCACTACCTCCAGTATCTCAGTCGTATAGTTATTCCTAGTTCTGTATATACCCTTTTAGTAATTATCTTTATTGGTTTATCGCTAGGTAGCGTTTCGAAAAGGACTTTTTGTGCAACTTTGGTCGCCCCCTCCTGCTGTCCCTGAACAGCAACCTCCTGGGGAATACCATGCTTAAGTTGTGAAATGGGAGCAAGAGTGTTCCTTGCTGCCCCTATACTGAAGTAGTCCAGTAGGAAGTAGTAGTGAGTAGAAAGGAATAGTAAATAAGTAAAATACACCCAAAAGAAAAGGCATGGCCCTCCTTTGGGTGTAAGCAACAAAGTATGAATGTGAAATGATTCAAAGTGTCAAACCCCCCCCTGTGATCTGTGCATCGCCCCTTCCGGAACCCCCTGCTCATATGCTCCGGTGGAAGTTGCAGTGTGTCACAGTGTGCTGCTGCCTGCCGCGGCCAGTGACCTCTGCCACTACCAGCACCAACAGCTGATTGCTGCACCTTGCGCCACCACTCGCTGTGTCTCACACCACCACCGCACCATCCCCTACTGACCAAATTCTGTCATGCAAGTCTTCATTACCATCTGCAAACATTGTCACACTTTCTTAAACAAATGCAAATTTTAAAAAAAGAAATCAAAGTGTATTGTCAAAATTATGCAAGGCCATCCTTCACAGGAGCCCCATAGTAACTGTCAATTTACTCTCCCCCCCCCCCCGCCCCTCCCCTCCCCCAATGCTTCACTACTGCGGAGGGGAGAAGGGTGTACAGTGGGGGTCTTTACTGAATGGATTATTATTATTATTATTTATTTTATGGCCTTCATTGGACCACTCTAGTCAAAAATACAAAGTTTTAAATGAGTTGTTACACAGGGATACAATTTGGCTCAACAATAACTTAATATCATATTTAGGTAATATAATTATTAGAGTCTATTCTTATATTAAAGGTGTTTTGCTCTTCTGTCTGCCCAATATTTCTTCATTCTTTCAGATATTTTCTTTGTTTCTTCATCTGAGATCACTCTTCCTGTACTCCTTTTATTGATTTTCATTTGTAGTCTAGTTTGTGGGTCTTGCAGTATTCTGGTTTTCTCTGTCTTGTTTTTTAGGTCATCTACTGTAATTTGGAGTTCTTTTATATCTTCCTTAATTTCTGTGATCCATTTAATGTCGCTCTTGCTGTTCCACAATTTTTGTATTATTTTTTTTACTAATTCTGTTTTCTGGAGTTCTCATCAGATGTCCAAAGAATGAGATGCGTTTCTTCCTGATCGTGCTCATGACTGGTTCTATTTTCTTATATACTGTTTCATTTGATGCTATTCTCCAATGTCCATTTATTTTATATTGTTTATTTATACATGTCCTAATTATTCTTGTTTCTATTTTTAGTATTCTGTCAATTTCTGCTGTATTGGTTGTTTTGAAGATAGTTTCAGCTGCATACGTTATTTCTGGTTGTGTAACTGTTTTATAGTGTTTTAATTTTGCATCTATAGATAGGCTTTTTTTGTTGTATGTAGTTGGTAATGTAGTTTGCATAGTTCAGTTTTTTTATTCCATTCTGCCATGATGGCTTCTCATTTAGATTGTATGTTATTATTTCGCCTAAATATTTAAATTTATCAACAATTTTGATTTCCTTTTCTCCTATTGTAATTTTGTTTGCAAGTGGTGGATCAGTTAGCATAATCTCAGTTTTTTCAAATGATATTCTAAGGCCTACTTTCTCTGCTATTTCTTGTAGTGATTTCACTTGTTGCCTGGCTTCTTGAACGGTGTTGGCTAGGAGAGCAAGATCATCAGCGAATGCCAAGCAGTTTAAGCTAATATCATCTTTTGCACTTCCAATTCTTATCATCTTTGGATTGTCCTTGTACCATTCTCTCATTATGTATTCCAGTGCACAGTTGAACAGTAATGGTGATAGGCACTCACCTTGTCTTAAGCCTGTTTTTATGAGGAATTCCGAAATTTCTCCTCTAAACTTCACTTTTGATTTGGTGTTGGTTAGAGTGAGTTGTATTATTTTAATTAGTTTTGGATGGAGTCCTAGATTTCTTAAAATTTTTAATACTGAAGGTCAGTGGAGACAGTCATATGCCTTCTTAAAATCTACAAAGGTTATTGCCAGAGGTTTGTTCCATTTCTTGTAGTATGCCATAATCAATTTTAAACTAATTATCTGCTCTGCACAGCTTCTCCATGGTCTGAAACCTCCCTGATATCCACCTAACTCCTGTTCTAATTGCTCCTTGATTCTTTCATATAGGATCTTGGATAGAATTTTGTATGTGCAATCTAGGAGATAGATTCCTCTGTAGTTGTCTGGGTTGCTTTTATCTCCCTTTTTGTGTAGTGGGTGGATGATAGCTGTGGTCCAATGTTTGGGAAATCGTTCTGTAACACAAATTTTTGTTAGCACCATGTGTAAGGAGGTCTTGACTGTGTCACTTGCATATTTCCACATTTCAACAAAAACCTGATCTTCTCCACATGCCTTATAATTTTTTTGTTCTTTAAGAATTTTTTCTACTTCTTGGAAAGTGGGAGGGTCTAGTTTGTTAGGTTTGGTTTTTATTGGAGTATTTATGTTGATTTGTAAGGGTTCTTTGGGTTCCTCGCAATTCAGAAGTTCGTTAAATGCTTTCACCATAATTTCTGCATTTTCCTTATTACAGTGTGTCCCATCTTCATCTTTCAGTATTAGTGTAGGGGCCTCATATTGTTGTAGTTGTTTCCCAAAGATTTTATAGTAGTTCCTGGAGTTGGTTTTATGATAATTACCTTCTATAGAGTTTATAATATCTTTATGGAATCCTCTCTTGATTCTTCTAATATTTTGAGTGAATTTTTTTTCTTTCATTTTTTAGGTTGATGGCATTTTCTTCAGTTTTATGTGTTTGAGACTTTAACCATGCTTGGTGTCTATCTTCATGGAATTTGTCACATTCTGATGTCCACCATGCATGTTTCCTTCGTGGATTCAAGGGAGCTAGATTCTCTGCTTCTTTTTAAGATTAGGCATTAGTTGTTCTAGATCATCTGTTAATATGATGGTTTGTGTTATTTGTTGGTATTTATTATTTTTAATTAGCTGATGTGGGTCAAACCTCCTTTTTATTTTATTAGTTTTTCTGGTCCTCTTCTTTAACAGAGTGAATTTGATTTTAATTTTAACTATAGAATGGTCTGAGCCTGTGTCTACTCCTCTCAGTACTTAAACATTGTGGATCTCCTTATGAAAATTTTTGTCCATACAGACATGGTCTAGCTGCCACTCCCCCTTCCTCCAGTCTGGATGTTTCCATGTTTTAAGTTTACTTGGCTTCCTCTTAAAGTATGTTGATTTAGATATAAGGTTGTGTTCTCTGCAGAGTTCTACAAGTCTTTGACCGATTTTGTTCGTAAATTTATGTGGACTCCATTTTCCAATTATATATTTATATTTCCTTTCTTTTCCCAACTGAGCATTGAAATCTCCCAATAAGATTTTTACATTCTTTTTATTTACTCTGTTCACAGTTTGTTCTAGAAGGTCCTAAAATTTATCTACCTCTTCCTTTGTTTTTGTTAGACAATTTTTTTCATTTGTTGGGACATGTGCATTTATTATTGTATAGGTTTTATTCATTGTTTTAAAGCTTAGAGTTGCAATTCTTGGTGATACTGCTTGGAAATCCATCACCGAATCTATTATTTTTATGTTTACTAAAAACCCTGTTCCAAACTGGGGACATTGCTTCATTGCCCTCGGTCCTGGTTTCCCATTATAAATTCTGTATCCTTGTGATTCGAATGGATCCTCTGTGGTGTTTCTCATTTCTTGGATCCCTGTTATTAAAATTTTTTGTTTATTTAGTTCATCTGTGAGCTCCTCGAGTTTTCCGGTCTGAAGTAGTGAGTTTATGTTGTGTGTTGCTATATAATTTATTTGCTCATGTTTAATCTTCTTTTTGTGTTTTAGTGTGCATTTTGATGGTTGCAAACACTCCAATTCGTTGCTGTCTTCTAGTTGACTACCCACCGAATCCGATGTAGCCTTTTCCTGCCTTTTTGAGCAGGATGGTGGAATTTTTTTTAATAAAAGACCTTTCCATTTTTGACTTTCGAAGGTTGTCAACCTTAGATGGAGCAAGCTCCAATTTACAACTACGGTTGTTAACCGCTGAGGGTGTGTTTGGTCTGCGAGAGCTATTTTATTTGACTCAAGTCCGCCGGTGAACCGGTGAGGACTTCCCTATCCGCCACCTGGGACACGCCACGTAGGAGTATCACCTCTCCTCCTACTATGACAGCAAGGATTATTTAGTATAAAAATTTAATTTTTATTTTTCGCTTGATGTTCGTCAGTGCCTTCTGCCTGGTGGCTAGTTGCAGTGTCTCAGTCACGTTGCCCAGAACCGGACACAACCACTTTGAAACTCACGTGTTGAACCATCAGCAGCTAAATTCAAGTGTTGCTGATGGGGTAACAATACCGAACTGCGCATCTTTGATTTGGCCGACCAATTGGGAGGCTTGGAGGCGGTCAAATGAGGGGTGGGACCGTGGCCAGTCGCTGTGAGCAGACACGCCCTCTGGTCTCTTCTGCTGGCAGCTTCTGACCCAACCAGATTCTCTCCTCTCCTGCTTTCTTGGGTGGCAGCCCATTCAGTTTCAACAGCTTCTCTAGGCCTGGCATTAAACATCCATGCATTTAACATATGTTTGATTTTTCACCTCAACGGGTGCCTACTGCTTTCCCCTCCTGGCCAATCCCGACACATTAACACCAAATACAGTGTATTCATCTAATGTGCCACTGACATGTAAACACCATTCAATGGTTTTGCAATACGACATTATTAGGAATGGTAAGACTAGTATCATTGAATGTGAATGATGTTTCCTTCGAAGAACAAGTCGATATGCTTCTCATTTAGGGATAATGCCAACAAAATTCAGTGAGAGCTAGAGACTTATACACTAAGATATCCTCAACGTACTCACCCTACATGTCATACATTTGAATATGTGTATGATAAACTGGAAACAACAGGATCTTTCACGCATCAGAAACATATCTGGCAAAGGAAAGTTACTGATGAGGAAACGGAAATTGGTACTCTTGCCACTGTGGTTCAAGATCCTTGTGTTAGTTTACGTGAAATCGCAAGGGAATCTGTATCATCCTTACCATATCAGTCTCCACCAAGAATTAACTGGTGCAGATTGTATGTGTCACATTGAATTATGGGCTCAACTTCAGATTCAGAGGGATGACACATTTATTATTTTGATTTTATTTACTGATGTGGCTACATTCACAAACCATGGAAATGTTAATTTGCATAAGATGCATTACTGGGCAACTGAAAATCCAAGTTGGCTGCGTCAAGTTGCACATCAAAAACCTTGTGAATGTCTGGTGTGTAATTCTCGAGGACAGAATTATAGGCCCCTATTTCATAGAAGGAAATCTTAATGGTAGAAAGTACACCACATTCCTGAAAGAAACATTAGGTCTCTTATTGGAAGAAATACCTTTAGGAACAAGGAACAGAATGTGGTATCAACATGATGGGTGTCTGACACATTTTTCAGTGAAATGAGTTACAGAGACAATTCCCAAATTGTTGGATTGGATGCAGAGGAGATGTGTCATGGCCGGCTCATTCACCAGACTTGACATCTCTGGATTGTTTCTTGTGGGGATTCATAAAAGACATTGTTTATAAAGATGTTCCAACTACACCTGAAGACCAAATCAAAAGAGAAGTTTAGAGGAGAAATTTCGGAACCATTCCTCATAAAAACAGGCTTAAGACAAGGTGATTGCCTATCACCATTACTGTTCAACTGAGCACTGGAATACATAATGAGAGAATGGTACAAGTTCAATCCAAAGATGATAAGAATTGGAAGCATGTGCTCTGATAAGTGCTGATGTGATAAGGAATACCACTCAGTCCATGATAAGAAGATTGCAGCAATGCATTGATACCAATGGTTATTGCTTCGAACACCTTCTGTAAATGGATGTTCATGCCATCTGTTTGACCTTCAAACACCTTACTGTTACACTTCATTGGATTTGTCTCAATAACCGCTATCAGAAAATAAGTACCAAACTATAGCATCCCCCCCCCCCTCCCCCCCCCCCAAAAAAAAGGTTGACCTTCATATCCCTGAAGTGACCCCACCTAGCAACAAAAAACCAAACCAATGTCATATTATGGCCCCATTGTCCCATGCAACTTTTGTCCCACAAACTTTTCAGCTTCTATCATACTTCAGAAATTGTTCTTGGTGGCGATAGTTAGTGGCTCACCCTGTATATATATTATGTTGTGTTAGTTATAAGTAATGGAGTCATAAGAGAATTGAACAAAGTAAATTGGTACCATGGTTAAGGAATTTCTGTCAAACAAGGAGATAAGGTGAACATAAAATAAAAGGTGTCAGCAAATGTGAAGGATAATTAACATCTGAAGTAATCAGCTCATTGGTGCAGCAGCAGAGGCAATATGCAATATGCAGTAAAAACCATCTTAATTATGAGATCCTAATATGAATTGTGGTATAGTAAAAGTGTTTGTGTTTAGTGCAGTAAATACATGGAAGTGTGCCTTTTCTAACATTAAGGAATCCCAACTTTAGACATAGTTGCCTGGAGTAACATGTGTGGAAAGAATAAACAAGATTTGTATGTATATTGCCCTTCAGGCCAGAATCTTAAGCAAATTGATAGAATACAGTGAAATAATAGTTTTTCAAAGTAATAATTTTGTCTGATCAGTTTGCCTTAGCAAACAGATCTGTTACTGTGGAGTGTTTCTCAGTAGAATCAATTTTGCATTGGATAAGCAGAGCAGGTGTTTATTTATAAGATAATCAAGCAACAGCAAAATAATAAAATAATGAATAATGTTAGAGTCTTAATTGTTAGGGAGCCTGTCTGCACAGTATGGAATTTTTTTGAGAATGCATTCCACTAGCTAAGAATATAGGTAATAAATGTAAGTAAAATAATGGAGCTGACAGACATGATTAATGCAAAAGATAACTGTATACAAGCAAACGTGGTGTAACTGTATTGAGAATAAAACTTTTGAACTAGGCAACATTGGGTACTGTTTATATCATGCAATTCATAACACTGCAGCTGGGAATGAGAGCTTAACAGAAAGAGCAATATTTTAGTGAGGTACAAGTGATATAATGCTGCATCATCAAATCTATAGGTTGTCTATGTTCTGAGGAATTATGATCTTAAAATGGTAATACTGGAATGAAGAAAAGTAACTTTGCTGACATACATAATACATTAATCCTTGTTCCAAAGATTTTTTATTTTTTGCACTTACTACTTCATATCTAAGAATTCATCTATTGAGTAGAAGGAGTTGTCATTCAGAAATTCTTTTAATTTGCTTTTAAATGTTAATTGGCTATCTGTCAGACTTTTAATACTATTTGGTAAATGACCAAAGATTTTTGTGGCAGCATAATTCACCCCTTTCTGTGTCAAAGTGAGACTTAATCCAGAATAGTGTATATCATCCTTTCTTCTAGTGTTGTAGCTATGCAGTTCACTTCACTGTTATTTTTGAATTGGGATGGGTTATTAATGACAAATTTCATAAGTGAATATATGTATTGCATATTAAACTGATAAGTAATAACTGTGGTGCTAAACTGATGTGAATATTCTGACATGTCAACTAGTTGGTAACATTTAGTGATTTTGTGAGGATTTAATTTTCTGGTTGAATGAGAGTAGCACTCAGAGTTGAGTAGAGAAGTGGGGTAACGTTTTGGTACAACATCCATCCCCTTAATATTGATTTGAGAAGTCATTAATTAAGTTATGTGATGGAGACTATTCTTTTTTCATAACAAATTGATGCTATGCTACTGCACATCTTGAGTTTTTGCTATTTTGCAAATAGGAAAGAAACCAAAGTCTTTCAATTTAACCAGTTTCAGACAGTTATGACTTAGAGTAATGTTTTGTATTGTAATGTGCTCTTGATTTAAAATTTTTTATAGTCCATGCTTTTCACACTATAGTCAAATTTAGTGCTAATTATTGTAATATTATGAGAATTATGTAATGCACTTATTTATGATGTAATGTCTATCATTTGGCATTAGTGTTAAACACTTGTTTTCTTGTGCTTAAGTTAGAAGTAAAAGTAAGTGTACTAAAGTAGGGTATTTTGTCTCATTTTTCATGTACTGTGGTGGAGGAGAACCACCTCCAAGGGAACTGATAGCAGTGCATTTCCTTACTACGAGGGTTGACTGAAAAGTAATGCCTCAACCTTCATAACTCTTCAACAATTGGCAGCATTGGTATGCAGCAGGTACTGGCTGGTTCCGTAGCCTCTTCTCTACAGCTCCAGTTGGCGGGAAGCCTTAGCACTGAACGGTTCTGTTGTTACAGTGTAAAGTATGGAACTCTGTGCAGACGGACGGTCAATGCGATTTAAGCAACTTGCAGTCACTGAATTCTTGACAGTAGAAGGTGTCACCCCTAAGGAGATTTATCAGAGAATGAAATCAGTTTATGGTGATTGTGTTGATGTGAGTAATTGTGTTGATGTGTGAGCGAGTAAGTTTAAAGAAGTTGAGGTGAGAACATCTGACCTGCATGGCAAACAAAGAGTTGGACGTCCTGTGACAGAAGCAACCAAATTTCATAAGGAAAGTGTTGAGAAACTGATTCAGGACAACTGCCATATCACTCAGAGAGAAATTACAAGCACAACTGGCATTTCACAAGAATGTGTGGGTCACATTATTGCTTTGCTTGTCTATTGGAACATCTGTGCATGAAGGGTACCCCTGATCCTGACTCCAGAAATGATAGTGCACAAACTTGAAATTTGTCAGGAACTCCTCTCATGTTACAAGAATGAAGGTGACGTCTTTCTCCATTCAACTGTGACAGGAGACGAAACATGGGTACACCATTACGAGCCGGAGATGAAATGTGGTTGTGGAAACAGAGTGTCGACTTGTTCCATGATGGCTTCAGAAAACTTGTTCATCATTGGCAGAAATGTATCCAACTGGCTGGTGATTATGTGAAATAGTGAATATTGGTAGTTAAAGATCACATTCTAAGGATTATTTCTGTTTTGTTTTATTAAAATATTCCCATCCAAACCCAATTAACCCAATTAAAAAAAGTGGAGGCACCTCATAACTGCCACTTGGACCTGTTGAAGGGGTGGACAACTTGGTGAGAGTTTGTAAAAGCCCATTAAAGTTGTGAAAAATTATAAACAGTGAGCAAATGAAATATTCTGTCTAAAAAAGTGAACTGCAATGCACAGTGTACTTTAACTTTTTGCAGCCCATGAGGATCTTTTTTTAAAGCAAGATAGGACTTGTATAAAATGATATGTATCTTTGAATGTAATCTTCAGTTACCCAAAGAGTATATCAATTATGATGATGATACATAAATTTTTTTAAAAAGTATAACTTGTAGATATTTTTTGCAAATGTACAATACTCTGTATGTAAATATCTTATATGGGCATTTTCATATGGCCGGTTCATATATGTAGGAATTTAAAAACATGTGTACTGTAGTTTTGATTAGATTTCTTATGTAGTATTTTTTTCTGTGTAGATTTTTAACCCACTGCCTGGGGTCATTTGTGGTCACTGAAATTCCCAATTAGCTATTTGCAATATCTATCTAGTCAATCCTATGAGGGGGTGGTATGATGAAGCAATCTTGGATATTTTTAGTTCCCCTCTTGTTTTGCCATCTGCCTCCTTAAAACTCATTTTTTTCATGTATGACTAATTATCATTAACATATGGGAGTATAATATGCATTTTCATAAAAGAGAAAGGTTGGCCCTCAGTTTTAAAGAATATAACACCAGATCTACACTACTGGCCATTAAAATTGCTACACCAACAAGAAATGCAGATGATAAACGGGTATTCATTGGACAAATATATTATACTAGAACTGACATGTGATTACATTTTCATGCAGTTTGGGTGCATAGATCCTGAGAAATCAGTACCCAGAACAACCACCTCTGGCCATAATAATGGCCTTGATACATCAGGGCACTGAGTCAAACAGAGCTTGGATGGTGTGTACAGGTACAGCTGCCCATGCAGCTTCAACATGATACCACAGTTCATCAAGAGTAGTGACTGGTGTATTGTGATGAGCCAGTTGCTTGGCCACCATTGACCACACATTTTCAATTGGTGAGAGATCTGGAGAATGTGCTGGCCAGGGCAGCAGTCAAACATTTTCTGTATCCAGAAAGGCCCGTACAGGACTTGCAACATGCAGTCGTGCATTATCCTGCTGAAATGTAGGGTTTTGCAGGGATCGAATGAAGGGTAGAGCCACGGGTTGTAATACATTTGAAATGTAACGTCCACTGTTCAAAGTGCCGTCAATGCGAACAAGAGGTGACCGAGACGGGTAACCAATGGCATCCCATACCATCACGCCAGGTGATACGCCAGTATGGCGATGATGAATACACAGTTCCCATGTGCGTTCACCACGATGTCACCAAACATGGATGTGACCATCATGATGCTGTAAACAGAACCTGGATTAATCCGAAAAAATGACGTTTTGCCATTCGTGCTCCCAGGTTTGTCGTTGAGTACACCAACGCAGGTGCTCCTGTCTGTGATGCAGTGTCAAGGATAACCGCAGCCATAGTCTCCAAGCTGATAGTCCATGCTGCTGCAAACATCATTGAACTGTTCATGCAGATGGTTGTTGTCTTGCAAACGTCCCCATCTGTTGACTCAGGGATCGAAACGTGGCTACACGACCCGTTACAGCCATGCGGATAAGATGCCTGTCATCTCGACTGCTAGTGATATGAGGACGTTGGGATCCAGCACGGTGTTCCTTATTACCCTCCTGAACCCACCTATTCCATATTCTGCTAAAAGTCATTGGATCTTGACCAATGCGAGCAGCAATGTCGGGATACGATAAACCACAATCGCGATAGGCTACAATCCGAACTTTATCAAAGTCAGAAACGTGATGGTACGCATTTCCCTCCTTACATGAGGCATCACAACAATGTTTCACCAGGCAACACCGGTCAAATGCTGTTTGTGTATAAGAAATTGGTTGGAAACTTTCCTCATGTCAGCACGATGTAGGTGTCGCCACCGGCGCCAACCTTGTGTGAATGCTCTGAAGAGCTAATCATTTGTATATCATAGCATCTTCTTCCTGTCGGTTAAATTTTGCATCCTTAGCACATCATCTTCATGGTGTAGCAATTTTAATGGCCAGTAGTGTAACTTTGTGCTTAGTTTTATGTATATAATTGATTTTCTAATTTATTTCGACTATTCCTAGTAGTATCTTTTGTTATAGAGTGAACCCGTAATTACTTCATAACTTAAATTATGTTGTTGACTTATAAACAAATATAAATTCTGTACTAATTATAAACATTTGGAGGAACAAATAATTGTATTCTTAAAGGATCTATTTGGCTCTATTCAAAAACATGTTAGCAAAGCCAGCCCTCAATTAATTCCAGTTTCGTCAGAAGTATTGTTGAAACTTCCTGGCATATTAATTATTGTTTGCATAACTATATACGCTAATTTCATCATTTAAACAAGTAATTTGGTTTAACGCTTGTAGTGTAAGAAACTGTTAAAAAGAACCAATTTTTCAATGTATTGAGTTAATTTAATGAGTTAAGTTTTAATTTGTAATTTATTTGCGTGAAACATGTAATTACATGCATAGCAATTGGTAGTACAATACAATAGTATAAAATCTAATTTTACTTTATAATAGGAACTTAAGAATGCAGTCCAAATTATTTGACATAATAATACTTTAGATTTTAGTTTCTACAGTAGGCTATACATGCACTCCTCAATGAGCCACGATTTTAGATGTTTTTTGAATGTCTCTCCAGTTATTATGTTCAGTTCATTTGACAGTGCATTGAAGTATTTTACTCCATTAATATATGGACTATATGGTAATTTCTGTAGATTAAACTTTGAACACTGTATAGTTTCAGCACCTATTATTGTGAGGATATATAAGGGCCCGATTTTTGGTCCTGAGACAACGGCCAGGTTTCAGACGAGAAACCTGGGTTGGTTAGAATAATAACAATGCTTCAACTTAACTGTGAAATAAGTGTCATACAATTAGGCTGTGTGTTAAAACAATGACAGTGCCTGCTCCATATGTACCTTTCTATTCTTCAAGAACTGTGAACTTTGTGGTTAGGTTTTTACTCCTCAGAAAAAATGTTTTATTACTTACTGAACACCCCTCTTAGTTGCATTGAGTTCTACGATAAGATGATGACATCCCGTCAATGGCCTCTACCGATTTATCGCTCACCCATTTGTACAGTGACATAGGATTCAGTAATTATTGAAGTGGTTAGCAATTCCCCACTATCATCATTAGTAGATGTGCAAAGCCAGAAGCGCTTTGCTCACTGTTGGTATGTCCCAGGGCGAGCTATGTCTCATACAACAGCTTCCGCCCTATAATTGTTAAAGGATCCAAGAAAAGTTTGTACCTTCAAATCATGTCCATATTGCTGCTCATGGCAAAGCAAATGTCACAGAATTTTCAGTGATGTCACCTGTTTTGCATGCTGCAAACTGAGGCATCTAACAAGTGTGTGCCTCAGTTGGCATGTGACAAAAACAGCTGTCAGCACATTGTATGCTACTTTGCCAGTCTCTGCAGCAGCAACAGATGGGATTCAGAAGCTCATGCAGCTGGAAAGTAGCAGAGCAATGCCACAGATGTGGCCATGTCTGTCATTAAAGTGGACATGTACTGGCGGAATGGCTTCCACATCCGTGGTATCCTCAGTGCAGAGTGGTGACGTACAATGCCAGGCAATGTAAAAACTGTTTCAACAAACAGTAAGTTGTGTAACAGGTTTTCAAGCCCACATATCCTTAAAGCATCAGCAGTGTCTACTTTTTGTAGAACAGTACCTTTTGCTGCCACGACATACTAATGTGGAACTAGATAGACTGCGAAATATGGGAGTAGAATTCCTAGTACCACCTAGCCCAGGCATGGGCATTCTTTGGAAACCTGTGGGACTAATTCACATACCTACTTAATCTCATGGGCCACTCATCACATGACATGACAGCAGTGCTCCTTGTGCATGAAGTCAAAAATGGGTAAGCACCAATATGAAGGGCACAACTTTCTCGACATGCCATTCCAACAAAATATAACTCAAAACACACCTACTGAGAATATATTCATATTATGTTCACCCCTCTTCAGATGCTTGCATTTATTTACATGTCGTGAATGCTGTTTATTTACTTATGGTGCTTTATAATAGCTGTCTTAAAAATTTCCATTGGAAAATTCTGCAGTACATTGCTCTCTCTCCCCTGAATTTGTTCTGCAGGACGGAATGACACTGGTCATGGACTGGATTTGATCCACAGGCCACTAGTTGTTCACCTCTAATCTAGTCAGTGGGCAATGCCCAGGGTTGTAGTTAAGCCGCCACATGGATCAATTATAATTCATGGTGAGTTTAAATTACCTTTAATGCTCAAGCAAATGTTAATCTGTATCCAATTCCTAGGCCTGAGGAATTATTGGCAAAACTGACTGGGATCCTGAGATGACCAGATGAAACAGTTTTTAGTGATTAGTATGCTATTTCGCATGTATCATTATAACAGGTTGCCATTTTGGATTGCAAATGATATTTTGAAGATACTTTGAACAATTCATCCAAGGTATTACCAATTGTGTCAATTATTTAAATGACTTACTAATTACAGGGGCCATGTGGGAGCAGCACCTGCGCAGCCTACGGATGTTGATTGAGCCAATCCAAGCTCGTGGTCCACATCGTTGACTCGACGAATGTAGTTCCTTCGAGCACTGTATTAAGTACATGGGACATAACTGATCAGCCAGAACATTATGATCACTTGTCTAATAGCCGTATGTGTCCACCTTCGACACAGATAACAGCAGCGACACATTGTGGTGTGGAAGCAATGAGGGCTTGGTAGGCCGTTGGAGGGAGTTGGCACCAAATCTGCACACACAAACCACCTAATTCCCATAAATTGCAGGGAGGGTGATGAATCCGCACACACAAGTCACCTAATTCCTGTAAATTCTGGGGATGGTCATGATGAGCTCTTATTTCACTATCAGTCACATCTCAGATCGGGTTCAGATCTGGTGAGTTGGAGAGTCAGCACATCAACTGCAACTCACCACTGTGTTCCACAAATGACTCCACCACACTCCTTGCCTTGTGACATGGCACATTATCTTGTTGAAAAACGCCACTGACATTGTTATGAAGGGGTGTATGTGGTCTGCAACCAGTGTACAATACTCCTTGGCCATCATGGTGCCTTGTATGAACTCCACTGGACCCATGGATGCCCCAATGAATGTTACCCAGAGCAAAATGGAGCTGCCACCATCTTGTCTCTGTCCCGCAGTGCAGGTGTCAAGGAGCTGTTCCTCTGGAAGATGACAGATCCGCACCCACCTGCCAGCATGATGAACAAGGAATCAGGATTCCTCAGTCCATGCAGTGCTCTGCCACTGTGTCAACATCCAGTGCCAATGGTCATGTGCCCATTTCAGTGGCAGTTGTCGATGTCATGGTGATAACATAGGCACATGCGTCGTCAGTTGCGAAGGCCCATCATTAGGCATTTGGTGCATTGTGTGTTTGGGAACACTTGTACTGTCCCCAGCATTAAAGTCTGATGTTAGTTCCAACACATTTTGCTGTCTATCCTGTTTTACCAGTCTGCCCAGCCTACACTGTCTGACATCTGTAATGAGCAACGGCCACCCAACACCATGACGTCTGGGCATAGTTTCACCTTAGTTGCATCACATGTTGAAGACACTCATCACAGCAATCACTGAACACCCAACAAGTCTTGCAGTTTTTGAAATGCTCATGCTCGGCTTCCAGGCCATCACAATCTGCCCTCGGTCAAACTCAGATAGATTACGCACCTTCCCTGTATTACACATGGACGGTATGCTGACTGATACCACATGCACTGTGCGTCTGTCTGACTAGCAGTCACTCCTTGTCAGGTGGCACTGATATCGCCTGGACAGGTTTATACTGACAGTAGATTGTTGGTCATAATATTCTGGCTGATTAGTGCATATTTAGTAAAGGTGGGCTCAGACCTACACAGGATCGTGTTGATTCTATCACTAACTTACTGACTCCAAAGAACCTGAAAGAACTAAGTCATTACAGGGAAAAATAAGTTATAATGTGAAATTTATTCCCAATGTGGCTCAGATTTCCCATCTGCTTAATCAATTGCATGAAAAAGGTGTTCAATTTCTGTCGTCAGAGTCATGCCAGAAAGCTTTCTTGCAGCTTAAAAAGTGCCTCAGGTTGGCCCTTTTGTTTAACAATGTTTCATCTGGGTGAACACTTAATGCTTGCCACTGACAGGTCAGACTGCGGCACTGGTGCAGTGCTGATCAACAAGCCAATGGCACAGAACAGCTCACTGTGTTTGCATTTAAAACACTGAATGTGGCACAGAGGAATTATTCACAAACTGAGAAAGAGGCACTAGCTATCACATATGTTATATGTATACACCTTTATGGCACTAAGTTCCACCTGTTCACCCATCACAAGCCCTTCATTTCACTGTTCAGTCCCCACTCAAAACTTCCCAACAAAATGATGCCGTATCTGGAATGGTGGGTACTGATACTGAGTAATTATACCTACAAGATCCATTATCGGTCCACCACACAGCACTCAAACATGGATGCCCTTTCCTGATTCCTTTGTGACCCAGATGCAGAGTTTTAACAGGCAAAGAACACTGTGTTTTACCTTAAGACACAAATCAGTGACACATCATTGACAAATTCCCAATTATGGTACACGATAGCAACAGCAAAAGGCTGTGATCCACTACTCTGCAGGGTGTTTCTCTACTGCACAGCACATGCCCAATGGCACTGACCTGGAACAGTGCACCTATTTCAAATTAAAGCACAGGCTTAATGTAACTCATTGTGTCACATTGTTAGCTGTGGACAATTCTGAATGTCAGGTGGTAGTTCCTCCTTTGTTCTGCTCCCACGTACTGAAACTCCTCCACAGTGCACATTGAGGAATGTGCAGAATGAAGAACATAGTGCAATGTCATGTGTACTGGCTCAAGTGCTGACACTGCCATGGAAAATGCTCTCTGGAACAGCCAGGTCTGTGCCCACAATCGATAAGTCTCAGTACAGCATTTCAACTACTGATCACACACTGACCACTTTGGCAGAGACTGCATGTTAATTTCACTGAACGATTCCAGGTAGCAATGTTACTACTATGAGGCAATACCCCTTATACATCTACATCTATAAAGATCTTCCCGGTAAATAATAACAGCCAAACAGTTGCAGGACAAAGATTTATTGAAATCCTTGACCACAGTTTAAATATATCTAAATATATCTTCATCAGAAGCAAAAATACACCTGAACAGGAAGACACCTTCATTAGCAAAAAACTTATCACCATAACTGAAATAGAAGAAAAAAACAAACACTTATAGCTTTAAGTAACCATAAAAATTACCAAAGTATTACAAGCACAAAAAAATTTGGTCACTTACTAAAATCACATCCTGCAGTGGAGATACATAAAACAATCATGCCAAAGGCATTGTCAGTAGTTAAAATTAAAATATTGCCTCCATCTGTACAGCATAATTATGAAGAGATGGCATATTATCAGTACTTAGCCTGTGAACTAGCACGAAGACGGTGTTGAAGCACTAGGGCAGACAGTTTCACCGAGAGAGGGCACTTGTGGTATGCACGAGACACCCATGCACATTAAAACTCAGGGATACATACTCATGCGCATCAAAATTTTAAAGGTTATGCTAGTTCAAACCCTCTGTCTTAATAAATAAAACATGTCAAAACCATTTAAAACACCTACATACAATAGAAAATATGAACACCAATTTTCCTGTGTCCTGTTTCTCAATAGTGTTTCTCAAAAAGAATGTCACCTTTCTTCCAGGGATTCCCATTT
Source organism: Schistocerca nitens (assembly GCF_023898315.1). Taxonomy (NCBI): domain Eukaryota; kingdom Metazoa; phylum Arthropoda; class Insecta; order Orthoptera; family Acrididae; genus Schistocerca; species Schistocerca nitens. The sequence goes on from NC_064618.1 coordinate 793,689,632, forward strand.
GAGTTCCTGAGGTGTCTCTGTAACACTTATATGTTATTCAAACCTACCGGTAAAAAATCTAGTGGCCTGCCTCTGAATTGCTTCAATGTCTTCCTTCAATTCGACCTGATACAGATGCCAAACACTCAAGCTCTATTCAAGAATAGGTCGAATCAGGATCCTATATGTGGTCTCCTCTACAGGTGAACCACTATTTCCTAAAATTCTCCCAATAAACCGAGGTTGACCATTCACCTTCCCTACCACAGTGCTCACATACCTGTTCCATCTCATATCACTATGCAATATTATGCACAGATATTTAAACGACTTGACTGTGTCAATTAGGACACTAGTAATACTGTATCTGAACATTACAGGTTTGATCTCAATACTCTCCGTATTAATTTATATTTCTCCACATTTAGGGCTAGCTATCATTCATCACACCAACTGGAAATTTTGTCTAGGTTGTCTTGTATCTTCCTATAGTCATTTAAGTTCAACACCTTATCGTACACCATGGCATCATCAGCAAACAACCGCAGATTCCTGCCCACCCTGTCCATCAAAACATTTATGTATATAGAGAACAAAAGCAATCCTATCACTCTTCTCTCAGGTGCTCCTGATGATACCATTCTCTCTGACTAACACTCACCATTGAGGACAACATACTGGGTTCTATTATTTAAGAAGTCTTCAAGCCACTCACAAATCTGTGAACTTATTCCATAGGCTCACACTTTTGTTAACAGCCTGCAATGGGGCACCATGTCAAATGCTTTCTGGATATCTAGAAATATGGAATCTGCCTGTTGCCCTTTATCCATAGTTCACAGTATATCATGCGACAAAAGGGCAAGCTGAGCTTCACATGAGCAAAGCTTTCTAAAACCATGCTGATTCATGGATATAAGCTTCTCAGTCTCAAGAAAATTTATTATATTCAAACTGAGAATATGTTCAAGGATTCTGCAGGAAACAGAATTAAGGATATTGGGCTGTAATTTTGCAGCTCCATTCTTTTACCCTTCTTATATACTGGGGTCAACTGCACCTTTTTCCAATCGCTTTGGACTTTGTGCCAGATGAGAGGTTCATGATAAATGAAAGCTAGGTAAGGGGCCAGTGCCGTAGAATACTCTCTGTAAAACTGAACTCAGATTCCATCCAGACCTGGTGATTTATTTCCTTTCAAATCTTTCAGTTGTTTCTCCATGCCAGGGATGCTTATTATTATGTCATCCATATGGGTGTCTGTCTGATGGTAGAATGATGGTATGTTTGTATGATTCTCCTGTGAGGCTGAATGGAAGCCGCTTAGCAATTTTACATAAGACCAAAATTTCCTCAGGTTCTCTGCCACATCTATTGCTAAGGTGTGACAGTTGTAGTTGTGTGCTTCAAGCACAGATTTTTTCACAGATGCCCAAATCTCTACTAACTTTCGCTTGTTGTCATTTGTGCATTCCCTTTTGAACAGAGAATGCAACAGCCTCTGCTTCCTTAGCATCCTCTGAATTCTGTTATTAAATCATGGTGGGTCTTTTCCATCCTTTATCAACTTACTAGGTACATAACTCTCCAGACCATGATTTACAATCTGCTTAAACTTTGCCCATAATTCCTCTACATCCATCTTACTGGAAGTAAGTGATGCCAATTCACGGTTTAAGTGAGATACTAATAACTCCTAATCTGCTCTATCTACCAGAAACACTCTTGTAGCCTTCTTGATTCATTTACTTTTGTAATCATAGCTGCCATAATGACATCATAATTGCTGATCCACCTTTCTACAATGACACTGTCGATAAGATTTGGCCTATTTGTAGCTACAAGGTCTAAGATATTTCCAATGTGAGTGGGCTGACAAGCTAGCTGCTCAAAACAGTTAGAAAAGGTGTTCAAAAGTATTTCGCATGACTGTCTGTCTGTACCCCCAGCAATGAATTCATAAATATCCCAGTCTATACTTGGCAGGTTAAAGTCTCCTGCAACTAGCACTGCATGATCTGTGTATTTATGTGCTATTAACACTAGACTTTCTTTGAATGACTCTAGAACTGTTACAGCAGAATTGGGTGGCCAGTAAAAACATCCAACAGTTAACTTGATTTCAACTACACCTGTTATCTGTGACCAGATAACTTCACTGTCACACTCAACTTGCTTTTGTCAACTGCAATGAACATTTCCCCTCCTATGGTCTCCAATCTGTCTTTCTGATATACATCCCATGACTCGCTAAACATCTCACAGCTTTCCATTTTGGGTTTCAGCCAGCTCTTGGTCCCAAGAATAATTTTAGTGCAAGAAATTTCCTGGAGGGCAATAAATTCGGGAATTTTATTACATATACTTTGATAGTTCACTGATACAATTATAGCAATTGAAGTGTCTTTATTCTGAATGCCGTTTGACTTCCCTTGCTGCATATCGACTAGTGAGTGTTCATCAGATCACCTCAAACTACTGCCTGGCCTAAAAAAAACCTAATGCGCACTCCACTATTACTCTGCTACCTGAGTAGCTGCTTCTTTTGTGTAGCGCATCCCTGACTTATCAAGGGGAGTCCTACCAATCCCCATATGATAACACAGGTCTAGAAATTTGCAACCAAGACTGTCACAAAGTCAATGAATCCTTTGGTTGATACCTACCACTTGGCTCCAATCCAAAGGACCCCAATCAACTCTGTGAACAACGCTACAAATTGCGAACTGTGATTGCACCCCAAACATGAGGCCAGCAGTCTTAACCGCCTCTGCCAGCCACCTGTACGAACTGACGATCACCTCAGAACCCAAGCAACAGATGTGGATGGTGCCAATAATGAGCCACTAACTATCCATATGTGGCATGGATGGTTATCACCACCACACTGGCTATCTTCCACACCCTGTCCATCTTATTTGCAACAGATGAGCCACATTCCACCCTGGTTTCAGACAATGACCCTCATATCACAGCATCTGTGGTTGAGGATTTTTGTTGATGCTATGGCTTTGAGCACCTGCCACCACTGTTTTCCACACCATGTGTCATTTAGAAGCCAAGTGGATGGTCAGGATCTTCAAGTGCAGATGCACAAGATAATGATGACAACTGACTTTAAGCATTTACCAGCTTCCTTGCTATGTACTGATCCACCCCCATACATGGATGTTTTCCAGCAGAAATTTTACACAGTACCAGAACCTGAATCCACTTTGACCTGCTGCACCCAACTTAGTGGACGAACTACCCACGTGCACAGCTGTATTATCAGATGGGCTCCTTCATCTATGCTCACATTTATGACCAGTACCCAGGATGGACCACAGGCATCGTTGTCAGCAATAGGTGCCACCAAATGTTTGAGGTTCTGGCTCGCCAGGAACCTCTAGTAAGTCATTAAAATAAACTCCAAACAAAATGAGACCTACAGCCCTTCCCCCTCCTTCTTAGCTAGCAACTGAGCAAGATCTACACAACCATGCCTTGGACAAGTCTGCCCAACAACCTGCCTGCTACAGCTACAAGCAACACCCTCACGATGGGTGTTGACAAGGGGCTGACAATGACCAGTGATGGGAGCCAATGGAGGTCGAACAACTACCACCCTCTACACCAGTTCCAACTCCTACCAACACCAGCAACCTCATCATGACGCAAGTGACGGAGATGAGCATTTTCAGACTACAGTGTCTATGGAGGCTGAACAATTGTCCCCACCTCCAACACAGCCTGTACCAATTCCAATGCAGGCAGGACCAAGCTGTGCAACCACAGCTCATGAATCAGCTCGCATCCTACTGATGGCACCAACATCCGACTCAGCTGATTGTGTTGTAACCTGTTGTGACCGTGATCGTTCTGGTCACGGGGTGGCCGAGAAAGGGCGGTGGGACCAAACAGAGAGCAGCCCGTGAACAAACAAATGAATGGAAAGGATGGACACGAAACTACAACGGACAATGGAAAGAGACCTTACGATTACAACATGCAAGAAGCAACGGAGTGACAGAGACAACCAAACAAATCTAAGATGTCCACTAGTAATGAAAACAAAGAATGATAAACACACTGTCTGTTGTCGAGGCAATGTGTTGAGACTCATGCAACAATTAGACTTGCTGGCTAGCAAGGCGCTTAAATACTCTATCTGGGGTGCTGCTATTGGCTGCTGGAACCACGTGTTCCACTGTGGCGCCCTCACACTAAATGTGGGCCAGGACGCGCGTGCCGCCATAGCGTACAGCAGGATGATGCAGAGACCTCTAGAGGTTTTCAACGTCCATGACATCGCACGGTACCAGAGATTGCATCGAGGATGTACAGTGGGAGCCTTTGGGAGTAATTCCAGCATCGCTCTTTTCCCTTTGGGCCATTTCCAGCCCTAAGTGCTGTTTACTGGGGGAAGGGGTTTAGTATCTGATCCTTGCCCAGCCTGAGTGTGTCAGAGATGCTCAGGCTGCATACTACAGTCATAACTTGCTCCTAAGCGAAGTGCTGTTGCAGCCGCAAGCACGTCATGTGATGCTGTCCTTTCATGCAAGGGTGCTTGTAAATACCACAGACTGACACTTGTCAGTCAATCTAACTAGTTCCTTGAAGCCTTTGATATGCATCATTGATTAGTAGAGTGATTGATCTTGCCTGTATTGCGTTTTGATTTGGACTGCTCCCTGGATTGTTCATGCATACTTATGATGACTTTGCTACAATATAGACTTTGGTTTAGGCTAATTATTCACTTCACTTCAGTCATCATCAACCACAGGAACTGCCTGTTTATTCACATTCTTTTTTCAAACTAGAGAGCACAAAATGTACACACATACACCAGCATGGCTACACTGCCCCAGTTGACTAAATTATGACAGTGCTAAATGCTTGATCCTAGTCATAGAATACTACTATTTTTCACTTTGTGAAGTGTGCAGTTTCACATTTCCGAATACTTAGACCAAGTTGCCAATCTTAGTACCACTACGAAATCTTATCAAGATCTGACTGAATAATAGTGCAGCTTTTTTTCAGACAGTACTTCATTATAGATAACTGCATCATCTGCAAAATGTATGAGGTTACTATTAATATTGTGTGGAAGATTGAAATGTAGTAAAGTGGAGTAGTTTGAGTTCCGGCCAATCCTTAAACAACTTTTTCTTTTTATGCTTTCTATTATACACATAAAGCATGTGCTACAAGTACATGAAATTGTTAAATATTTATCTGCACTGTATTTAACTACACTTTATGATTCAATGTACAGTTTTCAGACTGGTGTTTATAACAGTACAATTCATTTTTGAAGAAACATTTTCTTCACTGAAATATTTTAAATTTATAATTCACTAAAACTATAAGCTCTTTAAAGTTTAGGACTGGCATACATTAATTGAAAGTCCTTATTCTCCACTTTGTCATGATCATCTTACTGCTTCCATAAACTGTGTATTTGAAAAATATTAGCATTCAAAACTATTGCATTCTGGAATGTTCAAATCTTTAAAAGTAGTCAAAATTCAACTGTTATAAATTTGTAGCTCTGACTTCCCCAGTGAAAAGAAAAACTTATAATTATTTTCTTAAAATAACAAGTTAGTTTGTGAAATATTCCAATCAGAAAATTTAACTTCCCAGAAAATGCTGGGCAAGCTTTGAAAATTTGAGTGCATTTTAAAATTTCCACTTCAGGAAATAATACCTCCCATTTTTGAGTTACATAGCTTTCCTGAGGAGTAAAGGAGACCACTCAGTGTGTCATCAGCAAGCACACAAAAGAGAGAATGAAAACTTTGCTAGAGCACTGGCATTGTGCCAGGTGGACACACAATGTGGAGATTGAAGTTTGCCAGATGGGCAGGTGTTTGGGTTCTGTTGGGTTGGTGGGTATAGAGGGAGAAAGAGGTGGGAAGCAGGAGGAGGAGTTGGTGATGAGTGACCAGTGGCTCAGAGGGAGTCAGCATGTGTGCAGGCTACGAATGCAGGGGGAGGGGGGATGGGGGATTTGGGGGGGAGGCTGGCAGGTGTTGCAGGTGCAAAGGTCAGGAAAGTGACACACAAATAACGGAGTCAGTGAGGTACAGCACACAATGAAGATTACATGGAAGTGTGGATTGTAAGAGGGAGATACACAGAGGAAAGGAAACTGTTGAGTAGAAGGCTTGGGTACAGTAGGTTAGTGGAGATTTAGACCAGGAGGATTACAGCAGCGAAGGGTGTGTTTCGAGGATAACTCCAATCTACGTAGTTGAGAAAAACTGGTGTTGGAATAAGGATCCAGATGTTAAGGGTAGTGAAATAGCCTTTGAACTTAAACATGTTAAGTTCAGCAGCGTTCTGTGCCACTGGGTGGTCAACATTGCTCTTGGCCACTGTTTGGCAGTGGACATTAGTTCTGACAGACCGCTGGTTGGTGGTTGTGCACACGTAATTGCTGTGCAGTGATTACAGCAGTGCTGATATATGACATGGCTGCTTTCTCAGGTGGCCCTGTCTCTGATGAGACAGGATGAGCCTGTGGGAGGACTGGTGTAGTATATGATAGGTGGGTGAATGGAGCAGGTCTTGCACCTGGGTCTCCCGCAGGGATATGACCCATGTGGCAAGATGTTGGCAGTGAGGGTGGTATAGAGGTAGACCAGGATGTTATATAGGTTGTGAGGGTGTTATAATATCAATAACCTGAGTACGATGTCTCTCACTTCTCGGCATGATGGCAGATAATCAAAGCACTGGTGAAGGGCAAGGTTCAGTTGCTCCAATTTGAAGACCTTTGTGAGACCTCCAGAGGGCATGGGAATTCTCCTCACTGCAAATAAGTTGTTCATGGATGTGCAGACTGTATGGGAGTGATTTTGTTTGTGTGGAAGGGGTTGCAGCTGTCAAAATGCAGGTACTGTTGTGGTTAGTGGATTTAATATGGACATAGGAGTGGATGGAGCTATATCTACATCTACATCCATACTCCGCAAGCCACCTGACGATGTGTGGCGGAGGGTACCCTGAGTACCTCTATCGGTTCTCCCTTCTATTCCAGTCTTGTATTGTTCGTGGAAAGAAGGATTGTCGGTATGCTTCTGTGTGGGCTCTAATCTCTCTGATTTTATCCTCATGGTCTCTTCGCAAGATATACATAGGAGGGAGCAATATACTGCTTGACTCCTCAGGGAAGGTATGTTCTCGAAACTTTAACAAAAGCCCGTACCGAGCTACTGAGCATCTCTCCTGCGGAGTCTTCCACTGAAGTTTATCTATCATCTCTGTAATGCTTTCGTCTCTGTAACGAAGCATGCTGCTCTCCGTTGGATCTCCTCTATCTCTTCTATCAACCCTATCTGGTACGGATCCCACACTGCTGAGAAGTATTCAAGCAGTGGGCGAACAAGCGTACTGTAACCTACTTCCTTTGTTTTTGGGTTGCATTTCCTTAGGATTCTTCCAATAAATCTCAGTCAGGCATCTGCTTTACCGATGATCAACTTTATATGATCATTCCATTTTAAATCACTCCTAATGTGTACTCCCAGATAATTTATGGAATTAACTGATTTCAGTTGCTGACCTGCTATTTTGTAGCTAAATGATAAGGGATCTTTCTTTCTATGTGTTCGCAGCACATTACACTTGTCTACATTGAGATTCAATTGCCATTCCCTGCACCATGCATCAATTTGCTGCAGATCCTCCTGCATTTGAGTACAATTTTCCATTGTTACAACCTCTTGATATACCACAGCATCATCTGCAAAAAGCCTCAGTGAACTTCTGATGTCATCCACAAGGTCATTTATGTATATTGTGAATAGCAATGGTCCTATGACACTTCCCTGCGGCACACCTGAAATCACTCTTACTTCGGAAGACTTCTCTCCATTGAGAATGACATGCTGCCTTCTGTTATCTAGGAACTCTTCAATCCAATCACACAATTGGTCTGATAGTCCATATGCTCTTACTTTGTTCATTAAACGACTATGGGGAACTGTATCAAATGCCTTGCGGAAGTCAAGAAGCACGGCATCTACCTTTGAACCCGTGTCTATGGCCCTCTGAGTCTCGCGGACGAATAGCGCGAGCTGGGTTTCACACGACTCTCTTTTTCGACACCCATGCTGATTCCTACAGAGTAGATTTCTAGTCTCCAGAAAAGTCATTATACTCGAACATAATACATGTTCCAAAATTCTACAACTGACCGATGTTAGAGATATAGGTCTATAGTTCTGCACATCTGTTCAACGTCCCTTCTTGAAAACGGGGATGACCTGTGCCCTTTTCCAATCCTTTGGAACGCTACGCTCTTCTAGAGACCTATGGTACACCGCTGCAAGAAGGGGGGCAAGTTCCTTTGCGTACTCTGTGTAAAATCGAACTGGTATCCCATCAGGTCTACATCTACATCTACATCTACATCTATACTCCGCGAGCCACCTTACGGTGTGTGGCGGAGGGTACTTATTGTACCACTATCTGATCCCCCCTTCCCTGTTCCATTCACGAATTGTGCGTGGGAAGAACGACTGCTTGTAAGTCTCCGTATTTGCTCTAATTTCTCGGATCTTTTCGTTGTGATCATTACGCGAGATATATGTGGGCGGTAGTAATATGTTGCCCATCTCTTCCCGGAATGTGCTCTCTCATAATTTCGATAATAAACCTCTCCGTATTGCGTAACGCCTTTCTTGAAGTGTCCGCCACTGGAGCTTGTTCAGCATCTCCGTAACGCTCTCGCGCTGACTAAATGTCCCCATGACGAATCGCGCTGCTTTTCGCTGGATCATGTCTATCTCTTCTATCAATCCAACCTGGTAAGGGTCCCATACTGATGAGCAATACTCAAGAATCGGACGAACAAGCGTTTTGTAAGCTACTTCTTTCGTCGATGAGTCACATTTTCTTAGAATTCTTCCTATGAATCTCAACCTGGCGCCTGCTTTTCCCACTATTTGTTTTATGTGATCATTCCACTTCAGATCGCTCCGGATAGTAACTCCTAAGTATTTTACGGTCGTTACCGCTTCCAATGATTTACCACCTATGGCATAATCGTACTGGAATGGATTTCTGCCCCTATGTATGCGCATTATATTACATTTATCTACGTTTAGGGAAAGCTGCCAGCTGTCGCACCATTCATTAATCCTCTGCAGGTCTTCCTGAAGTACGTACGAGTCTTCTGATGTTGCTACTTTCTTGTAGACAACCGTGTCATCTGCAAATAGCCTCACGGAGCTACCGATGTTGTCAACTAAGTCATTTATGTATATTGTAAACAATAAAGGTCCTATCACGCTTCCTTGCGGTACTCCCGAAATTACCTCTACATCTGCAGATTTTGAACCGTTAAGAATGACATGTTGTGTTCTTTCTTCTAGGAAGGTCCAGCGGCCTTTCCTCTTTTGAGCGATTTTAATTGTTTCTCTATCCCTCTGTTGTCTATTTCGATATCTACCATTTTGTCATCTGTGCAACAATCTAGAGAAGGAACTACAATGCAGTCTTCCTCCGTGAAACAGCTTTGGAAAAAGACGTTTAGTATTTTGGCCTTTAGTCTGTCATCCTCTGTTTCAGTACCATTTTGGTCACAGAGTGTCTGGACATTTTGTTTTGATCCACCTACCACTTTGACATAAGACCAAAATTTCGTAGGATTTTCTGCCAAGTCAGTACATAGAACTTTACTTTCGAATTCATTGAATGCCTCTTGCATAGCCCTCCTCACACTACATTTCGCTTCGCATAATTTTTGTTTGTCTGCAAGGCTTTGGCTATGTTTATGTTTGCTATGAAGTTCCCTTTGCTTCCGCAGCAGTTTTCTAACTCGGTTGTTGTACCATGGTGGCTCTTTTTCATCTCTTACGATCTTGCTTGGCACATACTCATCTAACGCATATTGTACGATGGTTTTGAACTTTGTCCACTGATCCTCAACACTATCTGTACTTGAGACAAAACTTTTGTGTTGAGCCGTCAGGTACTCTGTAATCTGCTTTTTGTCACTTTTGCTAAACAGAAAAATCTTCCTACCTTTTTTAATATTTCTATTTACGGCTGAAATCATCGATGCAGTAACCGCTTTATGATCGCTGATTCCCTGTTCTGTGTTAACTGTTTCAAATGGTTCGGGTCTGTTTGTCACCAGAAGGTCTAATATGTTATCGCCACAAGTCAGTTCTCTGTTTAACTGCTCAAGGTAGTTTTCAGATAAAGCACTTTAAAAAATTTCACTGGATTCTTTGTCCCTGCCACGTTATGAACGTTTGAGTCTCCCAGTCTATATCTGCCAAATTAAAATCTCCACCCAGAACTATAACATGGTAGGGAAATCCACTCGAAATATTTTCCAAATTATCCTTCAGGTGCTCAGCCACAACAGCTGCCAACAGCTGCTGAGCCAGGGGGCCTATAGAGACATCCAATTACCATGTCTGGGCATGCTTTAACCGTGACCTTCACCCAAATTATTTCACATTTCGGATCTCCGTCAATTTCCTTCGATACTATTGCACTTCTTATCGCTATAAACACGCCTCCCCCTTCACTGTCCAGCCTGTCTCTGCGGTATACATTCGAATCTGAGTTTAGGGTTTCATTACTGTTTACGTCTGGTTTCAGCCAACTTTCTGTCCCTAGTACTATATGGGCGTTGTGACCGTTTATTAATGAGAGCAGTTTCTGGGACCTTTCTATAGACGCTCCTGCAGTTTACTATTAGCACATTAATATTGTTGCATTTTGCCTACTCCTACCTTGCCGCGTCTCAGGAGGTGTCTTGTCGGGCCTAGGGAGGGAATTCTCTAACCTAAAAAACCCACATGTGCACTCCACACATACTCCGCTATCCTTGTAGCCGCTTCCGGCATGTAGTGCACGCCTGACCTATTCAGGGGGACCCTACATTTCTCCACCTGATAGCGGAGGTCGAGAAATGTGCACCCCAGATCTCCGCAGAATTGTCTGAGCTTCTGGTTTAAGCCTTCCACTCGGCTCCAAACCAGAGGACCGCGATCGGTTCTGGGAACCATACTACAAATAGTTAGCTCTGATTCCACTCTGCGAGCGAGGCTTTCCGCCTTCACCAATTCCGCCAACTGCCTGTACAAACTGAGGATGACCTCTGAACCCAGACGGCAGGAGTCATTGGTGCCGACATGAGCAACAATTTGCAGTCAGGTGCACCCAGTGCTCTCTATCGCCGCCGGCAGGGCCTCCTCCACATCTCGGATGAGACCCCCCGGCAAGCAGACAGAGTGAACACTGGCCTTCTTCCCCGACCTTTCCGCTATTTCCCTAAGGGGCTCCATCACCCGCCTAACGTTGGAGCTCCCAATAACTAATAAACCCCTCCCCCCGTGTGCCTGCTCGGACCTTGCTGAAGGAGCGGCCACATGTCCACTCACAGGCAGAGCGGGCGATGCCACACGGCCAGCCTCCACATTGACCCTCCGCCTCATGCTCCGCGAACGCCACTGAACCCCCCACTCCCCTTGGGGAGAGGGTGGCCCAACCGCGCCCGGTACCCGCAAAAATGTCTCGACAGCAGGGACAGTGGGTGAAGCATGTAACACCTGGGGTGTGCCATGCAATGCACCAGACTCTCCACTGCCGCTACACTCCGAGGCAGCAGCCTGAAGACGGCTGACCGCGGCCATCAACATGTTCAGCTGTTCGCGAACAGTGGCCAGCTCCTCCTGCGTCCGTACACAGCAGTCACACATCCTATCCATCCTAAGAAATCAATTTACTGTAGAGAGTTAATCAACTTTTAACTAGACTGCTAATTCACTAAAGGCGGCTGATTGTTGACTAAACTGTGGTTGCTAGCCACTTCTTGTAGAAAACAATGAAAATAGCACTACCTATCTCTGGACTGTATTGAAAACAAACACTAGCACTACTGGCACTATGGCTGACTAAAGGGGCTCTCTCTGACTGTATTCAAAACAAACACGAAATCTATGGAACACTATTACTAGCTCTCGACAATTAAAGCTTCCTAAAAGCAAAAACACGCGGAAGAAGAAGTGACAAGTAAGAAAAATACAGTTAATAGTTAAATTAAGGTAGCTCGCTGCACAGAAGATGTGAAGCAACCGGCAGTTACGACGACACTATAAGAGAGGTGGAGGTCACCATCCAGGAAGGTGAGACATTTTGTTGCAGAGGACCTGTTGAAGTTGTGGAAGAGTTGTTGAGAATGTAGAGAAATGAGGACAAGGTGTCATAGCCATGAGATCAGATCATGAAGATATCACCAATGAACCTGAGCCAGACAAGGGGTCTGGGGTTTTGGGAGGATAGTGATGTGTCTTCTAGATGGCCCATAAATAGGTCGGCATGGGAGAGTGTCATGGAGGGGCCCATGGCTATGATGCAAATTTGTTTATATACCTTCCCCCTACAGGAGAAGTACTTATGTGTGAGAATATAGCAGATAAGATGTATGAGGAATGAGGTAGTCGGTTGGAGTCAGAAGGACACTGGGAAAGTTAAAGTTCAATAGCAGCAAGGCCATGGGCAAGAGGGATGCTGGTGTGCAGAGATGGCAACAACAGTGATGAGTATGGCTCCAGCTGGTAATGCAGTAAGGATGGTCAAGAGTCTGTGAAGAAAATGATTAGTATCTTTGATGTGAAAGGCAAAGCATCAGGCAATTGGTTGGAGGTGTTCATAAATGAGAGCAGAAATTCTTTCAGTTGGAGTACAATAAACAGCTACAGTGGGGTGTTCAGGATTGTTGAGTCTGTCGATTTTGGGGAGCATGTAGAAAGGGTGTGTGTTGTGTGTCTTTGGGGTGAAAAGTGAGATGGACTGGGGGGTACAGATACTGGAATGGGTCTAAGGATTTCATTTGGGATTGGAGGTTATGATGGACTTCTGGGTTGGGGTCACTAAGACAGATCTTCTAGGTGGAGCAGCAGACCATTTGTGACATTCCTCCCACCTGTAATTCACTCAGTTCCACATGTCTTGAAGTCTCATATCCTGATGTTATCAATAACATGATGAAAATTGACTTTACAAAGAATAGTGCCCTAATGATACATACCATGCTCTACTCATAATTAAGTGGTTCCTTCACACTTTATTTTAAGTTTGATGATCAGTTCCAGTCATACTGTACACAGTAAAAGAAAAAGGTAAAGAGATTTAGAGATTTGCACATCTCCTTACATAAACTTGTCTACAATACAGCAACTTGCTATTAATACAGTGACACACTATTGAGCTGTGGCGAGCTGGCACCAGTGTTATTTTGTTCATGTATCGTTGAGATCGATTGTGGTTGAGCTAAGCTATCTTTGCTTTTTGCATGTCTTATCTTCCGGGTTGGTGGGCGAAATGAGTTGGTTGATTGCCCTCGATGGGTAACCCTCGAGATCTGGTGACATTCGCTGGGGGACGAGCGTCAACGGCTGCCGAATGAGCGTGATGACCGTTACATGTTGTGGTGTGAAATTGGTTGGGCGTTTTGGCAACATGGGCAGCTTGGAGATACAAGTTCTGTGACTTTGCTGGGAACAAAATTTGAAATGAAGTGGTGAAGCTGTGGAACCCACTCCCTCGTATTGTGTATGTGATATGAAATAAGTGGTCGGAATTGTGTTTGTTGACCGATGCACTCAGAGCCATTTGAACTTTATTATTATGGTGCGACTTTCATAGTCGAAATTTAAGATGGTGTGGAAGAGTTCATTGGCCTAGTTAAATGGTGGCCATTATTTGAAAGTTTTCTAAGACGTTTTACTGGTGCTTGTGTCTCTTGTAATCAAATGATTTTATGTTGGCGTTTTCAAAGTGTGCACTCTATTAATACAGTTGTACATGTGTAAAATGCTTAAGGTCAATGTGCAATTTTGTCAGTAGTGTAACGTATTCCTTTACACACTTAACCATATATCGAGTCAAAGGTCCTGCTGAGTGTTTTTAGTATTTATCTTCCTTCCGCCAAGGCAGGTTAAGCTGATAGACATATAAATATATATTGTATGTAACCTGCTCATATATGAACCTGTTTCCTTAAATATTAGGGGCTGGAAACTGGCTAAACCTTAAGCTGCATAGCATCTGCCGAGTTTCTTGTGCAACTCTTTCTAGTAATTTTTTTAAACACATCTTAGCACGTGAAAATTTATTTTTAAAGATCAGTGTTCTGGGGTAGTTTTTTATTTAAGTGGTTCTATGATGTTCTATAATCGGATTTTAGCTTGGCACTAGCGTTCAAGTGTCATTAAGTCACCCTTTACTGGTAATTGTTTTTATTATATGTATTTTGAGGGAAATTCCACATGGGAGTTTGAATTTCTGAAGTTTGTCAGTAATTCTGTTTTCTTAACAAGGGAAAATAAAGCGAGGGGTATTAGTGCCCTGCAACGTAAAGTGTAACTGACCTTTTAACAAGCGCTTCTTTAACAGGTTGACATAGAAAGTTTATAAGGGTAAGTTAGTGAAGAATGTTTTAAGTGTGACCATCTTAATGTAACAACTGGTTTTAAGGATTTTGATGAAGTGGCTATGTGAGGTAATTATTAATTGCTATGCTTTAAGTTTCAATAAATGCCTGGCACATTAAGTTATTTATAACTGTCTCTTAAGGGACTGTTTATTTGATTACTGAGTATGTTGGGTTTCTAACTGTATTCGCAAAACTTTATCTAGTGGCTCATCCTCAATTCGTAATTGTCAAATTCCTTAAAAGGTGTAATGTCAATAAATTGTCTTAACTATAAATTGTGACTACCAACCATGATTCCATCCCACTTCCTCTTTTATGGTATTTAAGATATGGTGTGTAAGTGTGGTACAATTAAGGAAACCCATGTACCAACTATTTGGTGGACATCATAGTGGCAAACACCGCCCAAACAGACTTTGAAGGCCCAATGGTACCGACTGGCCACTATGTCATCCTCAGCCCTTAGGAGTCACTGGATACAGATATGGAGGGGCATGTGGTCAGCACACCACTCTCCTGGTCATTGTCAGCTTTTGTGATCGGTGCTGCTACTTCTCAATCAAGTAGCTCCTCTTGACCCATCCAAGTGCTAGCCAAGCCTGACAGCATTTAACTTCGGTAAGCTGATGGGAATCAGTGTCACCACAGCAGCAAGACCATTGGCAGTGGCATGTGGTCAGCACAGATTTAGAAATATGACATTAGCAGTGCACACACTATAGTTTTCAATGACATCACCAGAACCTATTATAGTAACCAAATAGTAATATTTGTGCAATATTGTCACTCAATATTTGGATGTATATTAACTTTTATTGAGAAGTTCAACAGTCACTAACTCATCTGAAACTTTCAGCTGCAATGATGGTACATGGTTAATAAGGAACCCGATACTTGTTGTGGGCATGACTGCTAAAACCAACATAACAGCATTACATGATTGCTTGCTGGTCACAAACTTTTAGATATGTGGATGGGATGTGTTTAATGTGAGGGTGCAATCTCTGGCACGAAACATTAACATTATGACTGGTCTTCACAGACACAAGTTTGGGTTAGGGTGGGCTATTTAAAGATTAGTGTACATATGTTTGTTAATTTTGGGAACTAAATAATGTTTTGAAAGTTGGGTATGTTAGATTCTGTTTTTTTTGAATGGACTATAAGACTTAACTGTTACCTGATTTATGAAACACTGTTAAAGGTTAATAAATTACAAAAGTATGCAGAATCATTTTATGCTTATTGGGAGTGCAGTAACTACAAGTATGCCATCCATCTTAAAATTTATTTTACACTAGCTGAGTACTTAGCTTTGTCCAGGTATGCGATGATGATGAGGTCCCATACTAGAGGAGCGTAGGGGATGATGCGGGAGACCTGCACTGCTGTACTAGGCAAGGTCCTAGTGGAGGTGGTTTTCCATTGCCTTCCTCTAACCGTAATGGGGGTGAATGATGATGATGAAGATGCCACAACAACATCCAGTCATCTCGAGGCAGGAAAAATCCCTGACCCCACTGGGAATCGATCCCACAACCCCATGCGCGGGAAGCGAGAACACTACCGCAAGACCACGAACTGCGGACCGTCCAGGTGTGTATTTATCTCAATTCTAGTACTCCATCTCCTCCTCCCCTCTCTGCCCTCCTCTCTGTCCATCTCCTCCTCCCCCTTCTCTCTGTTCACCTCCTCCACACCCCACACACCGTCCATCTCCTCCCATCCCTCTCTCTGTCCATCTTCTGTTTTATCCTCTCTTTGTCCATCTCTTCCTCCCCCTTCCTCTGCCCATCTCCTCTTTCATTTTTGTGTCCATTTCCTCTTTCCTCTCTCTCTGTCCATCTCCTCTTCTTCCCTTCCTCTGTACACCTCCTTTTCCACCCTCTCTCTGTGTCATACAAAGATATAATTTTGTAGGTACATTCAATGGCACATGTGGATACTGTCTGCTAAATGTGTTGCGAATAGAATCAGTAGCAATGTCATACATGATGTGGCAGGTTAGTGCATTGTTATATTATCCAGGAAAACCTTGAGGAAACCCACTGAACTGATGACGATTGACACCATGCCTTCATACAAAATTCACACACTTCACTACAGTGTCCATTACATGATGAAGCTCCATAGTTTCAATCCACAATGCCTTCTGGTAAATGGAACAATGTACAGCACAGATGTCTTTTCCCAAGTCATTCTTAAATTAATTTTTTTAGCAAGAGATAAAACCTTGCTGACATTGCAGTGCAGTGTCTGTAGCCACAGAATAAAAGTTTTTCAATAGCAAATTCATGCTGTCCACAGATTAACATATGGGTTCAAAAATATCAAGCACTGCTGTCATACAATCTAGTGGTATCATATGTAGCAGCTACTTCATAATTTGCAGTTGCTGTTACACACCATATACGAAATAGCAAGTTTGGCCCAATCATATGTATCTGTGTTTCCTTCAAGTGTGAGAAAAAAACTTGTGAAACACTGTGCTTTATTTGTGAGTTGTGCCTCCAAATCAGTTCCCATGTCAAAGATTTGACAGGACATCATTTGTTTTAACAGATAAATGCCTTCAACCATTGCTAATTCCCCTGGAATTATGTATTCTGCTAATACTAACAGACAAGATTTAATGAGAGATCCCAAAGAGAATGGTTTGGGGGGTCAGTGCTAAGATATGAGCTACTTTGTAACTTGCTCATGTTACAGCTTCATCTTGGTTTTCTTCAGCAACATTCTGAAATTAATAAATGTATTACAGTAGTGCAGGACTTCTTTACAGTTTTAAAAAGAACTCAATCATAATATTTTCTTAACACACATCTCCTTGTATGTTTCGTCTTGAATTGGTAACCATTCCTTGTGAGCATTCCCTACCATTTGGTCATAATGTACTGCATGAATGCGATTGTAATGATGTTATAAAATATATTCCTTTGTAGAAACAAGCACTTGACACACCAGACACTGTGGATATCTGTTTCTGTTAGGCACTGCGGATGTCCATTTGTGTCACTGGAGAGATTTGTTTCACCGAATGAAGCAGAAAGTGGTTTTGATAACCACACATTTTTGTTAGTAACACAACTACACATCCATGAGAATTAAACAGACAATGGTGCATCATGAGTACTCCAGCCTGAGAGGAACTTGATGGAACAGTCCAAACTAGAGAAAACCTTCCTAGCCTCCCAAAACCTCAAACGTCTTGCCTGGCTCAGGTTCATTAATGATATCTTCATGATCTGGACCTAGAGCCATAACACCCTATCCTCAACACTCCACAACCTCAATGCAGTCTTCCCCATTCACTTTACATTGTCCACCTCAACCCAACGTGCCACCTTCCAAGACAGTGACCTCCATCTACCTGATAGCTTCATCCACACCTCTGTCCATATTAAATCCACTAACCACCAACAGTACCTGTATTTTGACAGCTGCCCTTCCACATCAAACAATTGCTCCCACATAGCCATGCCATCTGTCGACGGCTTATCTACACTGTGAAGAATTTCCTTGCCCAGTATACTGAAGGTCTCATACAGACCTTCACAGAGAGGCACTATCCCCAAACCTAGTTCACCAACAGATTTCTTGTGCCATATCCTCACACACCCCTAATCCTCCCAATACCCCAAGAATCAGCTGTAAAGTTGCAACAACTTCATCACCCAATATCATCCTAGGTGATACTGGGTTTTAGCCAGCTTTCAGAGTGCTTCAAACTATGACATTCTGTTGTGAAAGCATTGGAAACTGATCACTAGGATTTTAGTACTAAGGTGGTTTGAAAAGTTCTCAGAACGGAACAGAAAAAAAGTACTTACATCACTGAAACATTTTTTATTTTTCAATGTAGTCTCTTTGTAAATTAATGCACTTGGTCCAACGATGTTCCAGTGCCTTGATCCCATCTCGAAAATGAGTTTCCCCCAGGCCTGCAAAATAGTTGTCAACTCCGACTATCAATTCTTCGTTTGAAGTGAATCTTCGTCCACCAAGAAAAATTTTCAGTTCTGGGAAGAGATGGAAGTCTGATGGAGCCATATCACATGAATAAGGTGGGTATGGCAACAATTCATGCCTTACTTCATGTAATATTGTCATGGCGATGGAGTGCATTTTTGATGCAGCGTCAAGAGTCGCGGCACCCAGCTTGCAGATAATTTTTTAATTTCTAATACTTTAGTTAAAATATGATATACCCTTTCAGTTGACATCTGGCAAGAATGAGCAATTTCATGCACTTTCAATCAGCAATCCTCCATGACCATTTTGTGCACTTTTGGAATGAATTCTGGAGTAGTGACACACCTTGGCTGACCCCTGTGCGGATCTTCATCAAAGCTCTCCCGACCAAATTTAAATTCATTTGTCCACTTGGCAACAGTTGAATATGAAGGAGGAGAGTTCCCCAGTGTATTCTGGAAATCATAATGAGTGTCCTTTAGAATGAGATTTTCACTCTGCAGCGGAGTGTGCGCTGATACGAATGAGTGTCCTTTGCTTTCATACCTTTCTTTACGCAGTACTTAATCACTGCTCGAATCTAGATTTTTTTCCATCTTTGCAAATCAGTATGCGGAAACAACAACAGAGCCACGTCACCGCCACAGCTCTCTTCCAAGAGCATTGATGTGGCACATGTTTACAGGCAACAGTCCAATGAGTATCACAAGAACAACTCGTAGTGCTAGCGCTGACCTCTCATGGTGATTCCAAGAACTTTTCAAACCGCTCTCATAATTTAGTTTGTGGCGGAATTTCTTTCAGTTTTACACTAATAATTTGGGGTCTCCTACAATTATTCTCAATTGGACTAGATGGAGTCACCTATCTAAAAATAGATCATACACAGTAGCCACATGGGTAGTAGCCTCTGATTGGTAAATATGGATAGTGTTATACATTCCATAAAAAAGAAGATTTTCATATGTAAGCCTGAATGTGAAACAGGTCATCAAAGATGTACAATACAAACTTCACTTACAAGTGTAATTTCCTGCACATTATAGCAATGTATACTCCATGACAGAAAAGTAAAGCAGCCAGAAAAACAGAAGGATGTCAATATAATTTCACAACACACGCACACAACACCAACAGGTAAGTAAATTATTAGAGTTGCAATTCCTTGCTGAGGTAGAACAGTCATGAGGATGCATTAGTGTTGTTCATGTTTAGTGTTGTTATCAGGCCTAGTTGAGTACACAAGAGAAGTGAAAAGTGTCAGATGTTGAGTGACCACTGTGAAGGACACGGAGGTGCAATGTACTTATGTGAGACAGTGTTATCACAACCTGGCAGAGTATGAAAGAGGCTCATTGTGGATCATCATTTGGTCAGCTGGTTGAATTATGTAATTTCCATATTTGTGGAGCATTCTGATGGGATAATAGCCCAATTTTGGACTGTATGGAAACAGGCATATTCATTGTCAAGGTTCCAGTTGACCACGTCTGAATATCACTTGGGGGGGGGGGGGGGGGGGGTTGCCATACTGTACACCAAGCATGCCGTAACCGTTTCATATCTTCACCTGCCATCCAGGAACAAGTAACGTCCCCCCTGAAACATTCTGCACCATCCCACACCGTTCATTGGATACTAGCAGCAGCCAGTTTAGAGAATTACAGTTCCATGCTGTTAATGCTATAACACAAATAGCTGTGTCTGGAGTGATCTCATGACCAGGAAGAATGGACTGCTGATAAATGGTGCTGCACAGTTTTCAGTAATGAATAGCGGTTCTGTACTACCCCAGATGACCATCATTGGCAATATGACAGCAACCTGGTGAGAGGCTAATTCTTCTAATGTTTTGTAGAGGTGCAGCACAGTTATGGCATGGGAGGGCATTGTGTATGACTCCAGGTCACACAAGGTAGTGATTGAGGGAACTCTGATGGCACAACGGTGCATCGTGAACATCTGGCATCCTCGCGTATTACATCTGATGCAACAGTATTGTGGATCATTTTTCAACGGGACAATGTCCATCCACACATTACACATGTACTTATGAACTATCTGCATGCTGTTAAGTTACTCCTGTGGCAGGATTTGCAACACATTTTCCAACAGAATCAGTGCATGTATCGGGTCAGAGGGGATGCAACGTCACTCTAACGAGTGTCCTCATACCACCAAGTTCTTTGTAAATTTGACACAATTTTGTAACTGCTGAAATAATATCTCATATTCTCTCAACCTCAAGTTTCATTTCATATCTTCTTCTCCTTCTAGATGCTTAACTTTTCAGGCAGTGTTTGTTGTTACATGATTTAGTGCAGCAAGCATTATACTATAACATTTGTTTTCTGCAGGGTCTCTTGCTTGATAAGACTCCATATATTGCAGGCAGACTAGGAAAAGCTGTCAAGCCTAAAAATACAAACACCGAGTTATGTGAAGAATTGATGTCGGTTGCTAGTTACAGGGATCATACACTAAGTCATTGTCTTTATCATCTCCTTCATAACAAAATGTGAGAAAGCATTATGTCAGTTTTAGATAAACTACTGCAGAATCCACAGTAGTACAACTAGTATGTGCTAGTTTCATTCTGAACTGTGTAAATATCAGAATAAAATAAGACATGAAGGGAAGAACAAGTAAGAGGTAACTGAACAGATAGGCACCAGTTTCTGTATTACCTTTTCTATCTATCAGTTCATTCCATGCAAAACAGTGAGTAAAACTTGTTTGTGAGTCATCGTTATATATTGTAGGATTGTACATGAACACATAACTTTTTCTGTTGTAAAGTTGACTCACATCTGTAGATGATATTTGTGGATCAACCCAGAATCATAAATTACTATCATCTTTCCATATCTGCTGGCTTTGTTGCACAACGGTTCTTTTTCTTTTCTTGCGTTCATCAAATTCCTTATGAAGCAATATATTTACATCTTCGGAAGAATTTAATATTTACTGCACAAACAACACTAATGCTTTTTATGTGAACAAATGGAATGTGGTATTCTTTTCATAAACTTCACTGGTATGTTATTTCTGAAGCAGACTATTGCTTTTCATTTTCATGCATTTGTTTGGGAAATTTATATATGTTGGCATTTGATTCTATATGCCATATGGTGAGAAAAATACACACTGTTCATTGTTTTTGCTCAAATTGTTGGTGGGGATGGCAACAGGATTTTGTGTGTGTGCGTGCTCAAAAGCTAATAATATCTTCATGTTGGTACATGTTTCTATGTGTCATCCATCAGTCAGCTAAGGTGAATGGTCTTCTTCCCTCATTTTTGTTTACTGTTTCAATCTTGGAATTATTATTGAACTGTAGTATAAGCCAGCTTACTGACAGGTACTCATAAACATCATACAACATTCATTTTCTAATTTGATAGGTTTGTAACAAACGTTATTAGTTGCACAGACATATCCACACATCTGAAGAAAACTATATTAGATATACAGAAACTCACCTTGAGTTCATAAGTTGAGGTATGACGAGGTAGTGATACTTCCTCTGTATCACCATGAGATCTCCTATAGCTCAAACTGAATCCTGTGATGGGGGCACCACCAGTGTCACCAACTTTCCACTGCAACAGTATACTGCTACTTGTTGTACTTGTCACATACAACACAGGAGCAGCAGGTGGAACTGAATAAAAGGGGAGAAAAATGACAGTGGGCCATTATTTGTAAAAATAATAACATGTTAATACTAAAATAATAAAAAGACTACTGAACAATACTTTAACATTAAAAATGTGATGATGCAGAATGTGTATAATCTAACTGAGTGATCATCTACATCCATGAGCAGTCAAATCACAGATGGTTTACAAGTGTGTGTTTTGTGTGTTTGTGTGTGTGTGTGTGTGTGGGAGGGGGGGGGGCAGAACTCCTATTGACAAGTAGAAGGGGATAGTTCAGGGTTGTCATCAAATCTTGTACTTCTATCAACATGACAGTTAAGTGGATGATAAGCAAGACATGCAATATAAGCAGATTCAGTGGTAAACAACTCAAGGTTTATCAGTGCATAGGACACTTCACCTGTGAGGTCATGCAGACAATGGGCTTTTCCATGCCACTGTGCAAAAAATGTACTTTGAGTACTTTGATCCAGGGAACAATTTCATCATTACTGTCATCTGCTGTGGGCAACCAAGTGCTGACTGTCACAGGTCTCAACAGTGGCAATATGAATAGTAAATCACTTGCCAATAATTGATGACAACAACCTAGAGTAGCTACACCATTCTGAACCACTTCTTTGCTACAGTGTATACAAGCCACTACTACAGGCATGTAACTCTTCTCACCATCTACCACAGGGTACAGGATGATGGGATCAAAACTGGTTGTATTTGTTTCTTGTGCATCAGAAGTAGACTTTGCTAGTTAGTACAAGAAAAATCTTAAATAGTAACATAACATAGAATTAAACCAATATATGCATGTTCTGGTTAACAAGTGGTAAGAAATAATGATGTATGATAAATATAACCAAAAGAAAAAACAAAATTCCAGTTATTTATTCCATAGTACACAAAGTTTCCTGTATTGTCATCTGTTGTGCATCAACTGAAAATTGAGGCTGAGGGCAACATTTAACTGAAGAGGGGTTAGGGCAAGAGTGCACAGCTTCACAAGGCACAGTCTACACTGCTTAGTGGCACAGAAATCTAAACAAATATGTGATGGAGGGACACATCCTCATATGATAAAGCAGTCATGTATTTTGATATGTATGTGACCTTGC
Organism: Schistocerca nitens; assembly: GCF_023898315.1. Taxonomy (NCBI): domain Eukaryota; kingdom Metazoa; phylum Arthropoda; class Insecta; order Orthoptera; family Acrididae; genus Schistocerca; species Schistocerca nitens. The sequence goes on from NC_064618.1 coordinate 793,712,806, forward strand.
CATAACTTGTTTCCACCCCAATACTATATCATTACAACATTGATTTTTTTCTTTTTATCTTACAATTACCTCAGCCCTTGGTTTATTAGCAGAATCAATTCATATTTTGTCATTGTCACTTAAAGACAATTATCTCTCATTTCCTTCTCCCACATTCTTAAACTTGTCCCCATACCTTTATCCTTTTCTGTTAGCACACTCTCCCCTCACCTCTATACATTTTAGCCCTCCTCCTCAAGTCACCCAAACAACAATGTTCCATTGCTAAGGAGGAAGCTTGTGTGTGTGTGTGTGTGTTTTTCCATATATACTTATATGCATGTGAGACACCACGATGTGTAATGAGTTAAAGAATATATAAATGAAGATTCCATAAACATAATACAGTTATGTTATAAAAGCAGTTGTGGGGAAAATACAAAATGTACAACTAGAACAAAACACATGTTAAGACATCATGCAAGGATTAACACATGTTGTATAAAACCCAATGAACACACAGAAAATATACACTGAAGAGCCAAATAAATTGGTACAACTGCCTAATATCGTTTAGGGTCCCCACGACCATGCAGAAGTGCTGCAACATGACATAGCAAGGACTCAACTAATGTCTTAATTAGTGCTGGAGGGAACTGACACCAAGAATCCTTCAGGGCTGTTCATAAATCCATAAGAGTAGGAGAGGGTGTATGTCTCTTCTGAATGGCACATTGCAAAGCATCCCATAGATGCTCAATAATGTTCACATCTGGGGAGTATGGTGGTCAGTGGAAGCATTTAAACTCAGAAGAGCATTCCTGGACCCACTCTGTAGTAATTCTGGACATGTTGTGTGTCGCGCTGCCCGTTGGAATGCACAACAGACATGACTGGATGCAGGTGATGAGACAGGATGCTTATGTATGTGTCACATGTCAGTGTCATATCTAGATGTATTAGGGGTCCCATGTACACCAACTGCACATGCCCCACACCATTACAGAGCCTCCACCAGCTTGAACTCCAACAGCTTGAACAGTCCCCTGCTGACATGCAGGGTCCATGGGTTCACTAGGTTGTCTCCATGCCTGTACATGTCTATCCACTTGATACAATTTGAAATGAGATTTGTCCAACCAGGCAACATGTTTCCAGTCATCAACAGTTCAATGTTGGTGTTGATGGTCCCAGCCGGGGCATGAAGGTTTATGTCATGCAGTCATCAAGGGTACACAAGTGGGCCTTCAGCTCCAAAAGCCCTTATCGATGATATTTCATTGAATGGTTCATGGGCTGAAGCTTTCTGACAGCCCAGCATTGAAATCTGCAACAATTTGCAGAAGGGTTGCACTTCTGTCATATTGAATGATTCTCTTCAGTTATTGTTGGTCCTGTTGCTGCAGGATCTTTTTCCAGTCACAGTGATGCCGGAGAGTTGATGTTTTCCCGGATTCCTGATATTCATGGTAAACCCACAAAATGGTTGAATGGAAAAATCCCCACTTCATTGTTACCTCGGAGATACTGTGTTCCATCGCTCATGTGCCAACAATAACACCAGGTTCAAACTCACTTACATCTTGCTAACCTACCATTGAATTACCAGTAACGGATCTAACAACTGTGCCAGACACTTGTTGTCTTACATAGGTGTTGCAGACTGCAGCGCCATATTCTGCCTGTTTAAGTATATCTGTGTTTGAATACACATGCCTATACCAGTTTCTTTGGCGCTTCAGTGTATATGCATACGAAGCCTATACGTCTCTGGTGTAAAATTGGTCTAATGAATAAAAAGTTTCTTTATGTAAGTACATGTTTGGTTTATTTTTACATAATACACTGTTCCTACATAGACCTTTGATGTAGTTTGGTAGTGAATTAAAAATTTACTAGAATACTTTACATTTTTCTGTATCTGAGTTAGATCATGGTTTCAGAGAGCACAGAGCTGTCAACCATGAAACACATAATTGAATAAATATTCTGGGAAGTTGTGGAAAGTATCCCAAGTTTCTTAAAAAGATTATAACACGAGGTTCTTGAGAGGGGGGGGATTCTCTATTCATTATTCGGACTACCTTTTATTGCAGAAAGAAAATTTTCTTTAACGTGGGTGAATTGCCCCAGAAGATAATTCCACAGCACATAATACAGTGGAAGTACACAAAATCTGTGGCATTGAAGTCTCCAAATGGTGAGATTGTCCTTTATGGTTTGGATGACACAATGTTCCCAACCAACCGTACTATCTATGTGGACATCTAAGAATTTGGTGCAATATACCCTTTGTATTTGCTGACTGTCATGTACAATAGGTATCTCCTGTGTGAATTTATAACCGATGCTCAATATGACGTAATTATTTTTGCCCAGGTTTACTGTCAGTGAGTTTACTTTGAACCATATTAAGAGCTCTGAAAGTAATTTGTTTGCATAAGCTTCTATATTGGTGGACTGTTTGTTTATCACAGTGCTAGTATCATCAGCAAATAAAGTGAATCTGTTTGTTCTGTGTGGCAAAGATAGCTGATTTATGTTATGAGAAAGAGAATCAGACAAAGGACAGATACCTGAGGGACTCTCTACCCTCATCTGCTTTGCTGCTCTCATCAAAAGTTGCCTTCTGCTTCCTGTCTTGTGTGTAGGATTTTAGCCAGTTAAAACAACTTCCCCTCTGATGCCATAGTAGCATTCTTTGATGCAAAGCATTTTGTGACCAAACTGTCATAAGCCTTAGAAAGGTCACAGACTATCCCAACTGGCTTAATTTTTTTTATCTAGGTATTCCAACACATTGTTTGTGAATGAAAATATGGTTTCAGTTGTGGACTTGTCTTTTTGGAAACCAAACTGTTAGAGATGATGTCAAAGTTATCGAGGTGCCTCTCAGTTCTGGAATGCAGTACTTTCTCAAGGACTTTTGAAGTGTTTTCAAAAGAGAGATGGGATGATAGTTTCTGATTCATGTTGTGTCTCTCTTTTTGTGGCATGGCTTTACTATAACAAGTTTCATTCCATCTGGGAAAACACCTAACACATAGAAGCATTAAATACATGGGCTAAAATTTTGAATAGTTGATCAGAGCAGGCTTTTAGTAGTTTATTGGAAATGTTACCTACATCTGATGGTCCACAGCTTGTTAGTGAGGCAATTGTTTTCTCTCATACCTGGTTATAGGGGATATGCTTATCTCATTTATAGGGTTGGGAGTTTCACAGCACTTTCTAAGGAACTATAGCAGCCTATTTGCTCATCAGCACTTATGAAATGGTCACTGATGGTTTTTGTAATTATCTCTTGGTTACTTATATGTTTATCATAAATTTTTAAAACAAAGTCTACAGGTTTACTGGCACTGCTAACACCTGTCTCATTCCTTATTATGTCCCAAACTGTTTTTTATTACAAAATGGGTTGATTTTTGAGTTAAAATACGAACTTTTTGACAGTTTTGATTGCTTCACTTAATATTTTACTGTGATTTTTATAATGATTTATTTGGGTATGGTTTGCTGAATTTTTTTTTGCTTTAATGTACAATTCATGTTTTTTATGTGGGTTGTTTGGTTTTTTTTTGTGATTTCTTCAGGTTGATTCTAGTTAACATTTTTTTTAAGGACAGTAGACTTCAAATATGATGCAATTTCATTATTGTACAGATTATATTTGGAACTGACATCTGTTTCGGAATATGTGTGACTCAACTTACATTTTGGAGGATGATTTAAAGGCCTTAATTGTTTCAAGGTGGGAATTTAAGGAGATGGGACCTGGATAAACTGAAAGAACCAGAGGTTGTACAGAGTTTCAGGGAGAGCATAAGGGAACAATTGACAGGAATGGGGAAAGAAATACAGTAGAAGAAGAATGGGTAGCTTTGAGGGATTAAATGGTGAAGGCAGCAGAGGATCAAGTAGATAAAAAGATGAGGGCTAGTAGAAATCCTTGGGTAACAGAACAGATACTGAATTTAATTGATGAAAGGAGAAAATACAAAAATGCAGTAAGTGAAACAGGCAAAAAGGAATACAAATGTCTCAAAAATGAGATCGACAGAAAGTGCAAAATGGCTAAGCAGGGATGGCTAGAGGACAAATGTAAGGATGTAGAGGCTTATATTACGAGGGGTAAGATAGATACTGCCTACAGGAAAATTAAAGAGACCTTTGGAGAAAAGAGAACCACTTGCATGAATATCAAGAGCTCAGATGGAAACCCAGTTCTAAGCAAAGAAGGGAAAGCAGAAAGGTGGAAGGAGTATATAGAGGGTCTATACAGTGGCGATGTTCTTGAGGACAATATTATGGAAATGGAAGAGGATGTAGATGAAGATGAAATGGGAGATATGATACTGCGTGAAGAGTTTGACAGAGCAGTGAAAGACCTAAGTCGAAACAAGGCCCCGGGAGTAGACAACAATCCTTTAGAACTACTGACAGCTTTGGGAGAGCCAGTCCTGACAAAATTCTACCATCTGGTGAGCAAGATGTATGAGACAGGCGAAACACCCTCAGACTTCAAGAAGAATATAATAATTCCAATCCCGAAGAAAGCAGGTGTTGACAGATGTGAAAATTACCAAACTATCAGTTTAATAAGCCACTGCTGCAAAATACTAACAAATTCTTTACAGATGAATGGAAAAACTGGTAGAAGTCGACCTTTGGGAAGATCAGTTTGGATTCAGTAGAAATGTTGGAACACGTGAGGCAATACTGACCCTACAACTTATCTTAGAAAATAGATTAAGGAAAGGCAAACCTATGGATCTAACATTTGTAGACTTAGAGAAAGCTTTTGACAATGTTGACTGGAATACTCTCTTTCAAATTCTGAAGGTGGCAGGGGTAAAATACAGGGAGCAAAAGGCTATTTACAATTTGTACAGAAACCAGATGACAGTTATAAGAGTCGAGGGACATGAAAGGGAAGCAGTGGTTGGGAAGGAAGTGAGACAGGGTTGTAGCCTCTCCCCAATGCTATTCAATCAGTATATTGAACAAGCAGTAAAGGAAACAAAAGAAAAGTTCGGAATAGGTATTAAAATCCATGGAGAAGAAATAAAAACTTTGAGGTTCGCCGATGACATTGTAATTCTGTCAGAGACAGCAAAGGTCTTGGAAGAGCAGTTGAACAGAATGGAAAGTGTCTTGAAAGGAGGGTATAAGATGAACATCAACAAAAGCAAAACGAGGATAATGGAATGTAGTCGAATTAAGTCGGGTGATGCTGACGGAATTAGATTAGGAAATGAGACACTTAAAGTAGTAAAGGAGTTTGCTATTTGGGGAGCAAAATACCTGATGATGGTCGAAGTAGAGAGGATATAAAATGTAGACTGGCAATGGTAAGGAAAGCATTTCTGAAGAAGAGAAATTTGTTAACATCGAGTATTGATTTAAGTGTCAGGAAGTCATTTCTGAAGGTATTTGTATGGAGTGTAACCATGTATGGAAGTGAAACATGGACGATAAATAGTTTAGACAAGAAGAGAATAGAAGCTTTCGAAATGTGGTGTTACAGAAGAATGCTGAAGATTAGATGGGTAGATCACATAACTAATGAGGAGATATTGAACAGAATTGGGGAGAAGAGGAGTTTGTGGCACACCTCGACTAGAAGAAGGGATCGGTTGGTAGGACATGTTCTGAGGCATCAAGGGATCACCAATTTAGTACTGGAGGGCAGCATGGAGGGTAAAAATCATAGAGGGAGATCAAGAGATGAATACACTAAGCAGATTCAGAAGGATGTAGGCTGCAGTAGGTACTGGGAGATGAAGAAGCTTGCACAGGATAGAGTAGCATGGAGAGCTGCATCAAACCAGTCTCAGGAATGAAGACCACAATAACAACAACAATTGTTTTATAATTTATGGGCCTGAATACCTTCCACTGGGGCTCAGTTTTATTCTGGCAAATATTAATATTATTAATAATAAGTCTCTGACCATCACAATTACTAATGATTGGTCTACAAAAATTTTATCAATTATGGTGCTTAAACTTGAAGTTACTATGGTGGGAAAGCTGACAATTGTGATGAGATTGTGGGTGTACATCAAATTTTCCAGGTATGTCTTCCAGCTACTGTACATTATGAAGTTGATATTCAAATATCAAGTATAATAATTTTCTTTTACAACTAAATAGGAACAGTAAAAGTGAGTCAGGCTGCTTCAAACAGAGGTCAAGATTCCCTGAAGGTGTCCTAAATATTACTTCAATGAAGAGGATAGAATTACTTACAGAAAGTTCAATGGCCCATGCCTCAAAATGTTGCCGTATACAAAAATCATGGCTCATCTCCTCTCTTCCCAGATGGAAACTAGCTTTTTGATGCTATTTTGTTTACTTACTGTACCTAATGAAGACCAAACCACATGAGTTTACACCAATAACGCCATTCCAGTCCACTTATGTACAAGAATAACTTTTTGAAACTTTTCCTGTCCTTCCTCTCTACATCTTTCCTCTATAGACTGCCTTAAATATCTGTAGTATTTCAAGTTTATACATACATAAAAGTTAAATAATGTTGTATCTGTTATGGACTAACTTTCTTTTGATAATGCTTTTTCAAATTTTGAATTATGTTCAATTCAAGTCAGATGACTTTAATCTCATATCTGACAGCTGACAATCCTTCATGTCCACCATAAGCAGTTTAGTTCATATCCCCAACACCATTTCCTTGATTAGGATGTTACAAGAAATCAGTACAGAGTTAAAATGAAGCTGATAACATCAGTGATACTACATTGGGCTCTAAATTCTCTGCTTCATTTGCTGCCTGACATATTGGGTAAGGAACTGTCCAAATGTTGTCTGGCAAACTCCTTCTGACATATTAGCTATTCTGTATCATCTATCTCAGGTCATATTTGTGTTGATTATCACAGTTACTTTGTTTGTCGCACATAATTTGCTATACACAACTTGCAACTTACCTTGCACTACGAGTGTGAACTGTATGCGGTCAGAGCCCTGAGTATTTTCCACCTGGCAGCTGTAGTTCCCAGCATGAGATGGAGCAAGTTGGTTGATTACTAGCTCTCCAGACTCCCGAAGTGTGATTCCAGGGCCACCTGTGAGGAGATGTCCACTACGATACCACCGTCGGCGAGGCTGTGGTTGCCCCACACACAGACAAGGCATCGTGACAGTGCTATGCCATGGTCTCACAACAACTCCACCAAATGATGAAATACGTGCTGGGACTTGTTGAAAAATATACAGTGAATTACACACTTTAGATTTATCACAAAAATATAACTGACAAGAAGAGTTAAAAAATAAGTAGACAATAAAATAAAACATGCAAAGATAAGAATCAAATACAACTACTTTCTTTTAAAAGTATGTTATCTCTGAAGTTATTGACACTTATAAACTTGGAGTTTCAGAGAAATAATTTTGAGACATCCAATGAAAACACAGATAAGTGAATTTCTGGGAAAAATTTGTGAAGGGTATGAAGTGCTGTTCTTTTTTAAGGTAGGAAGTGCTGTTCCCTTTTAATTCAACATACAGAAAATATTAAAAATGTTGGAAGCAGTATGAGAACACAGAGGAACACCTAGCAGCCTGCTAGGTGCAGGATTGGGAGGTAATGGTCATGTGTGTGTGAGGTGTGCCTGCTAGTTTGCTTGTTTTTCTTGTTTTTGTGAGGAAGGCTTTGGCTGAAAGCTCAGTGTGTAACAGTCTTTTCATTATGCCTGTCTGCAACTCAACCTGTCATCTTTATGGTGAGCAGCAATCTATCCTCTTTATAATTGTTAATGTTCCACCCTGAGTGTTCCATTGTTCAATTAATAATAGTTACAAATGAAATAGGAATATCGGTATGAATGATAACAGTGAAGGGTTGACATAATTTTTGTGGTAACTGAATCTTCAACTTTGTACAGTCTCGTTGTCTTCCCCATAACTAGTATTAATTTCACGCAAATGTCTTTAGTATTATTTCTGCCTTCCTTTCTTTTTCCTCTCGACAAACCAAAGACATATGAATTATTGTTCCACAGATCCAAGGTTCAATACTGTTCTGAACATTTAATTGATTAAGATGCACTAAATACCATGTAAATATGAATTTATTTTCAAACTTGTTCATGTTTATTTCATTGAAGTTGTTATGATAATTACCTCTATTTGTAGGAACCTGTGTCACAACACGTGAACTCTGCCCTTCACCAACTTTTGTAGAAGCTGTGACATAAAACTGATGTTCCACATGCTGCAGTAGATCAGTTGCTTCAAAACTTGTCTGATGACTTGCCAAGTTACGTTTGTTGTGTTTCAGTTCTTCACGGCCATCCACAACTCTGAAAAATGTTGTCAAAACTTCAGTGGATGATTACTGAATGCACAGAGTACTGATGGTGGTCATGATCAGGTTTGCAGGAAACCAAGTGAGTTTGAAGTGGAAGGGCAAGGGTCAAGGAAAAGATGAACACTGTAAATTCCCTTGACAGGTGGCAGCTACGTACTTAGTTCCTGAAGTGATAAGTGACTTTGTATCAACGATATATTAGAGGATGAAGTTTTTATAAATTGGAAAGTTATCAAATGTTGGTTGAGGGAGGGAAGAATTAATAGGATTGGTGGTCCCTGATTCGTACATGAGAACAGCTGTTGATACAGCTCTCATTTTGACATAAATAACTAACTTTTGTGAAAGGATACATTAATTCTACCAGTAATTGCAACAAATAAAACTGATAGTGGAAGAAATCACATTTTTAAATCTAGAAGTCATTTAAAAATCTCCTGACTGATTTTGTTCAACCAGGGCTCTACCCTGGATTGCTGGCAATTGACTTATCAGAATGCACTTACTGGAAAATGTTGGAAGTTCCGTGAGGCTTTTCGCAGATGATGCTATTGTATGCAGAGAAGACACAACATTTGAACATTGTAGTGATATGCAGGAAGACCTGCAGATAATCGACACTTGGTGCAGAGGTTGGCAGTTGACCTTCAATTTCAATAAATGTGACATATTGGGTGTACATAGGTGAAAAGATCCACTATTGTATGATTACACAATTGAAGAACAATCATTGGAAGCAGTCTAGCTATAAACTACCTAGGAGAACACATATGAAGCAATTTAAAATGAAATGACTACATAAAACTAATCACATGTAAAGCAGCTGCCAGATTGAGATCCACTGGAAGATTTTCCAGGAAGTGTAGTCCACACAAACAGGAGATAGCTTCGAAATCCTTCTTCAACCAATACTAGAATACTGCTCATCAGCCTGGGACCTGTACCAGACATTATTCATACAGGAAATAGAGATGATCCAAAGAAGAGCAACACGTTTCATTACTGATTCATTTATTAAGCAAAAAAGTGTAACAGAGATTCTTACCCAGTGGCAGATGCTGCAAGAGAGGCGATCTGTATTGCAGTATAGTTTAGCATTAAATTTCCTGAGGTCATACGTTCCTAGAAGAGTAAACCAATACATTGTTTTCCCCTATGTGTATCTTGCAAAAAGGCCATGAAGTTAATAAAATTAGAGAGATTTCAGGACACATTGAGGCTTACCGACAATTGTTCTCCTGTGAACTATTCACAACTGAATAGGAAAAGCAGGAAATGGCTATAGTACCCAAAGCACACTTCGTCGCACACCATATGGTGACTAGTGGAGTATAGATTTAGATGTAGACCTGATCTAAAGCTTTTCAGAACTGAAATTAAACTTGACAAGACCTGAAATTAATCTTGGCAATAATTTTGGAAATGTGAAAAACTTGAAAATATACAGCCTTTGTCACAAAATCAAAAGTAAAACATTCTACCAAGTAAACATAATTTTGAAATAAAAATTTCTTCACAGGAAAAAAATTGAACCAATAAAAAATTTAGTATGTAAAGAGAGTTGAAAGTACACTCAAAACTGAAATTTTATAGAAATCAGAGAAAAAGTAACAGAACTGTCAAAGTTATGATAACAAGAAATCACCAGGTTGGTTCTTTTACTCACAGAAGACACATTTCTTTTTCCTTAATCAACACTACTCTCTCCAGCACTGCATACTACTACGTATCTGCATTTCCCAAATCTTCCCATTGTTTTGTCATTACAAAACTCTATGCTGCTCCTAAATATTTCATTTATCATCTTTCCTTTAAGAATATTCGCTCTTGCTCTACTTTAGTTTCTTTTCTATGCTTTGGTACTTTTAGTATTATTCCTATATACTCCTCTGGTCTCATACCTTCCTCATATTCTTACACTTTTTTCTTTCCAAGAAAGTTGTGAGAAATGGTTACTTATGCTGCAATATGTGAACAGACATTCCAGCCTAATGAGAAGTACTTCACATGTGATTGCCAATAAGGCTGCACATACTGTACATAAGGATGGCATCTCACTGTAATCTGGATGATTGCCATGCACCTAGTAAAGGGTATACTAAATATTTGTGAAAGGTAAATGAAAAATTTGATCCTAAATGTAATTGTAAAAAGTACACTAACATTGCATGGGCATCTACATAAAAGATATACCATCATAAACTTTGATGGCTCTTTTGAAAATAAAACCTTTTTAGTCCTAAAAATCCACATCATGTTACTACCTTCATTTATGCAAAAGATATAATCTTGTAAAATCAGATGAATCTTTTTATAATATCTTGCATTTTATTAAAAAATTGATTTAGAAACCCTTAAGTTTTCATTGAACAAATATCTGTAACTGAATACTTGATGCAAATTTTCTTTCAAAATGGACAAATATGCAAACTGCAGTAGAACTGTCCAGAATGGAAATAATTGTCAGCAATGTTAACCCCCAAGTAATGTCAGAATTACTTCCAGTGAGATATCATAATACAACCTACATGAAGAATGGTACTGGCCATTGCTCGAGATGCAGTAATTGTCATTATCACTATACACAGAATAAAGGACAGCTAATCTTGCTACTTCAAACTGCTTTGGCAGCAACACAAGAAGGTTTAGTACAACTAGAAGCTGCAACTTGTGTTAATAATGTTAGGGCTGGATCATAAGATGAGCTTACAGCCAAGCCATCCGAATTTATGAAATGAGAATAGAGAAAACGCAATTCTGGAGCTTCAGTTTATCTATCTGAAATGGTTTAGGTGCTTTGGAAAATGTTGACAAAAACATAGACAACAAAACAAATTCAGAACCAGACTGACAGTACAAGACATAAGGTGCAATCTGAGATGACAAACAAATGTTTAAAGAAGATAAAGCTGCATAGCAGTCAGGGGATGCTTACCAGGAAACTAGTATTCTTAAGGCAAGTTCAGACTTCACAGATATCACTGTGATTTAGGCTCTTTGGGGAAGGGCCTTGGAAAAGAATATCATGTAGCAATAATCCAGCATGCAGGCAATAGTTTGCACCACAATTTCAATTATTCAATTGAGGATGACAAGAGACATATTGCTGAGCATGCCACTTACACTAGTGTGGAGAGCATGTCACCCTTTGAGTGATATATTAAGCTCTGGATGAAGTAGTATGTATAACACAATAATTCATAGTGGGAAAAATATATGTAAAAACAATAATTCATAGCTTTGACAATACCTTAGAAGAGACGTACATACATAGTTGAGTATGAGTTATTCATCATTTCTCACTCAGTACATCATACACAATAAGATTTGCTTTTGAACGGTTCTGGTAAGATGACACTCGTATGCCTAATTATCGGAAATCTCAGGTCTCATCACAGCAGTATCAACCTATCCAAGTGATTTACAATGTATTTTCAAGGAATTTTTTAGGATAAACTCATTTGATAGACAAAAATACAGAATAAATATAGTTATAGTTGAAACAGCTGCTGACAAAACGACAGAGTGTAGCTTGAACTTAAAATTGACATTTAAGATTCATTTAGCATCCGCTGTCAAAATATTGGAACCATCATTAACAAAAAGGATGAACTACTGATATAACAGTATATGTAGATTATCAGCAGTTGTACTGTGCATATCAGAATAATACATAGAAATCTCTGAAACTAAACGGATACATATCTGATAGACACTAGCTAGTAATGTACTACTGTAGAGTCTTCATGGGTAAAGACAGAGTTGTTATACATACAAAAATAAAGTTAAGTTCAAGGTCATTTAGACCGATTAACTTTATGTTGAATAGTTCTTTGAATGGTGAACCACAATAATGGATTAGGAAACACACAAACAAATAGGATTATCTATACCAATTGCCTATAGGAATTTCTTTAATTATGTAGTACATATGCCACACATCATGCTGAAAGTGTGTTGGGTCATAGACAGGCACAATGAAAAAGAATACTTGAAATATTTAAGCATCCAGACAAAGCCCTTCTTCAGAAGTAAAACACTCTCACATTCACACAACAACAACAACAACTAACACACAGACTACAGCCTCTGTTGGTGTGGATAGTGAGAATGAGGTAGAGACATGTAGTGGAGAGGAGGAGGGATAAGGATAGGGATAGGGGAAGGGGTAGGGGTGGGGAAAGCTACTACTACTATCATCTGTGTGAGCATGCAAAGATGTGGTGGGGACAGGATAGGGCCACATCAGGAGGCTGTGCTCTGGGGAGGGGGAATTGGAGGGGGGAGGAGGAGGATGAAAGGGAGGGAAGAGAAGCAGAGAAGAAAGTGGTATAGAAAATATGTGTATACAGTACTGGGAGCCAGGAAAGGGAGGGGCAGGTGACAAAGAGGGACTAGCATTGGTTGCAGCATGGGGGGGGGGGGAGAGGATTATGGGAATGAAGGATATGTTTTAGGTTTTAGGGAGAGGAGTTCCCACCTGTAAAACTAAGAAAAACTAGTATTGGTGGGAAGAAGCCAGATGTCACAGGCAATGAAGCAGCCATTAAAGTGGAGCATGTCATGATGGGTGGCATGTTCAGCAAGTGGGTGGTTCAGTTGCCTCTTGGCCACAGTTTGGCAGTGTCATTCATGTGGACAGACAGCTTGTTAGTAGTCAGGTCCATATACAATGTGGCACAGGAGTTGCACCTAAGTTTGTAAATCGCATGGCTGCCTTCACAGGTGGCCCTGCCATTGATGGGGTAGGAAATGCCAGTGACAGGAGAGGAGTAGGTGGTAGTGAGTGGATGTGTGGTGCAGGACTTACTTTCAGATGTATTGCAGGGAATGAGCCCTGAGGCAAGAGGTTGGGAGATGGGATGGAAAAGAATGTTGCATAGATTAAGTGGGTGGAGGAATACCAATGTGGAAGGTATGGGGAGGATAATGGAGATGATATTCCTCATTTTAGGGCAGGTTGAGAGATGGTCAAAACCATGGTGGAGAATGTTATTCAGTTGCTCCAGTCCTGGGTGGTACTGAGTCATGAGAGGGATGTGTGGCAGATGATAGATAACTGGGGAGACAAGACAGGGGAGATCTGTTTCTGGATAAGGTTGAGAAGGTAATTGTGGTCTGTGAAGACCTCAATGACATCCTTGGTATAATTGGGGAGGGACTGCCTGTCACTACAGATGCAATGATGACATGTTACTAGGCTGTGTGAAATGGACTTCTTGGCATGCAAAGGGTGGCAGCTGTTCAAATGGAGGAATTGTAGGTGGTTGACATATTTGATGTGGCTGCTGGTACTGATGTAACCATCCTTGAGCTGGAGGTTGGCAGTAAGAAAGGTGGCTCACTGAACTGAGGACCAAGTGAAATGAATAGGGGAAGAAGGTGCTGATGTCCTGGAGGAATGGTCCAGATCATTAAGATGTCATCCATAAAACTGAACTAGGTAATGGATTTGGTATTTTGGATGGTTAGGATGGATCCCTCCATATGGCCCATGAATAGAATAGCATGCTTGTACCTCTGGCTGTACCATGGATTTATTTGTATGTGATGCCTTCAAAGAAGAAGTAATCATGAGTGAGATTATAGTTGGTCACAGTGACCAGGAAGGATGTTGTAGATTTGGAGTAAGTTGGGCACTGGGAAAGCTGTGTTCAATAGCAGCAAGGCCATGGGCATTGGGGAAGTTAATGTAGAGGGAGGTGGCATTAACAGTGACACACAGGGTGCTGGGTGGTACAGGGGCAAGAAGTTTGGAGAGTCGGTGGATGAAATATTTGTACTTTTTTTGTAGGAGAGTAGGATACAGATAATATGCTGAAGGTTGTGGTCCAGAAGGGCAAATATTCTCTCTGTGGTGGCAGAGTAACCAACCACAATGAACTTTAGGAAGCACATAGAATGTAAAAGTAGAGGGAGTGGTGGGGAGAGGAGAGAGAGGAGAGAGGGAGAGGGAGAGGGAGAGGAGAGAGAGAGAGAGTGAGAGAGAGAGAGAGAGAGAGAGAAACCACAGTGGTGGAGGCTTTATTGGCAGGTAGGTTTATAAGAAGGTAAGGGTTAAAACTTCCTGGCAGATTAAAACTGTGTGCCCGACCGAGATTCGAACTCGGGACCTTTGCCTTTCGCGGGCAAGTGCTCTACCAACTGAGCTACCGAAGCACGACTCACGCCCGGTACTCACAGCTTTACTTCTGCCAGTACCTCGTCTCCTACCTTCCAAACTTTACAGAAGCTCTCCTGCGAACCTTGCAGAACTAGCACTCCTGAAAGAAAGGATATTGCGGAGACATGGCTTAGCCACAGCCTGGGGGATGTTTCCAGAATGAGATTTTCACTCTGCAGCGGAGTGTGCGCTGGTATGAAACTTCCTGGCAGATTAAAACTGTGTGCCCGACCGAGATTCGAACTCGGGACCTTTGCCTTTCGCGGGCAAGTGCTCTACCAACTGAGCTACCGAAGCACGACTCACGCCCGGTACTCACAGCTTTACTTCTGCCAGTACCTCGTCTCCTACCTTCCAAACTTTACAGAAGCTCTCCTGCGAACCTTGCAGAACTAGCACTCCTGAAAGAAAGGATATTGCGGAGACATGGCTTAGCCACAGCCTGGGGGATGTTTCCAGAATGAGATTTTCACTCTGCAGCGGAGTGTGCGCTGGTATGAAACTTCCTGGCAGATTAAAACTGTGTGCCCGACCGAGATTCGAACTCGGGACCTTTGCCTTTCGCGGGCAAGTGCTCTACCAACTGAGCTACCGAAGCACGACTCACGCCCGGTACTCACAGCTTTACTTCTGCCAGTACCTCGTCTCCTACCTTCCAAACTTTACAGAAGCTCTCCTGCGAACCTTGCAGAACTAGCACTCCTGAAAGAAAGGATATTGCGGAGACATGGCTTAGCCACAGCCTGGGGGATGTTTCCAGAATGAGATTTTCACTCTGCAGCGGAGTGTGCGCTGGTATGAAACTTCCTGGCAGATTAAAACTGTGTGCCCGACCGAGATTCGAACTCGGGACCTTTGCCTTTCGCGGGCAAGTGCTCTACCAACTGAGCTACCGAAGCACGACTCACGCCCGGTACTCACAGCTTTACTTCTGCCAGTACCTCGTCTCCTACCTTCCAAACTTTACAGAAGCTCTCCTGCGAACCTTGCAGAACTAGCACTCCTGAAAGAAAGGATATTGCGGAGACATGGCTTAGCCACAGCCTGGGGGATGTTTCCAGAATGAGATTTTCACTCTGCAGCGGAGTGTGCGCTGGTATGAAACTTCCTGGCAGATTAAAACTGTGTGCCCGACCGAGATTCGAACTCGGGACCTTTGCCTTTCGCGGGCAAGTGCTCTACCAACTGAGCTACCGAAGCACGACTCACGCCCGGTACTCACAGCTTTACTTCTGCCAGTACCTCGTCTCCTACCTTCCAAACTTTACAGAAGCTCTCCTGCGAACCTTGCAGAACTAGCACTCCTGAAAGAAAGGATATTGCGGAGACATGGCTTAGCCACAGCCTGGGGGATGTTTCCAGAATGAGATTTTCACTCTGCAGCGGAGTGTGCGCTGGTATGAAACTTCCTGGCAGATTAAAACTGTGTGCCCGACCGAGATTCGAACTCGGGACCTTTGCCTTTCGCGGGCAAGTGCTCTACCAACTGAGCTACCGAAGCACGACTCACGCCCGGTACTCACAGCTTTACTTCTGCCAGTACCTCGTCTCCTACCTTCCAAACTTTACAGAAGCTCTCCTGCGAACCTTGCAGAACTAGCACTCCTGAAAGAAAGGATATTGCGGAGACATGGCTTAGCCACAGCCTGGGGGATGTTTCCAGAATGAGATTTTCACTCTGCAGCGGAGTGTGCGCTGGTATGAAACTTCCTGGCAGATTAAAACTGTGTGCCCGACCGAGATTCGAACTCGGGACCTTTGCCTTTCGCGGGCAAGTGCTCTACCAACTGAGCTACCGAAGCACGACTCACGCCCGGTACTCACAGCTTTACTTCTGCCAGTACCTCGTCTCCTACCTTCCAAACTTTACAGAAGCTCTCCTGCGAACCTTGCAGAACTAGCACTCCTGAAAGAAAGGATATTGCGGAGACATGGCTTAGCCACAGCCTGGGGGATGTTTCCAGAATGAGATTTTCACTCTGCAGCGGAGTGTGCGCTGGTATGAAACTTCCTGGCAGATTAAAACTGTGTGCCCGACCGAGATTCGAACTCGGGACCTTTGCCTTTCGCGGGCAAGTGCTCTACCAACTGAGCTACCGAAGCACGACTCACGCCCGGTACTCACAGCTTTACTTCTGCCAGTACCTCGTCTCCTACCTTCCAAACTTTACAGAAGCTCTCCTGCGAACCTTGCAGAACTAGCACTCCTGAAAGAAAGGATATTGCGGAGACATGGCTTAGCCACAGCCTGGGGGATGTTTCCAGAATGAGATTTTCACTCTGCAGCGGAGTGTGCGCTGGTATGAAACTTCCTGGCAGATTAAAACTGTGTGCCCGACCGAGATTCGAACTCGGGACCTTTGCCTTTCGCGGGCAAGTGCTCTACCAACTGAGCTACCGAAGCACGACTCACGCCCGGTACTCACAGCTTTACTTCTGCCAGTACCTCGTCTCCTACCTTCCAAACTTTACAGAAGCTCTCCTGCGAACCTTGCAGAACTAGCACTCCTGAAAGAAAGGATATTGCGGAGACATGGCTTAGCCACAGCCTGGGGGATGTTTCCAGAATGAGATTTTCACTCTGCAGCGGAGTGTGCGCTGGTATGAAACTTCCTGGCAGATTAAAACTGTGTGCCCGACCGAGATTCGAACTCGGGACCTTTGCCTTTCGCGGGCAAGTGCTCTACCAACTGAGCTACCGAAGCACGACTCACGCCCGGTACTCACAGCTTTACTTCTGCCAGTACCTCGTCTCCTACCTTCCAAACTTTACAGAAGCTCTCCTGCGAACCTTGCAGAACTAGCACTCCTGAAAGAAAGGATATTGCGGAGACATGGCTTAGCCACAGCCTGGGGGATGTTTCCAGAATGAGATTTTCACTCTGCAGCGGAGTGTGCGCTGGTATGAAACTTCCTGGCAGATTAAAACTGTGTGCCCGACCGAGATTCGAACTCGGGACCTTTGCCTTTCGCGGGCAAGTGCTCTACCAACTGAGCTACCGAAGCACGACTCACGCCCGGTACTCACAGCTTTACTTCTGCCAGTACCTCGTCTCCTACCTTCCAAACTTTACAGAAGCTCTCCTGCGAACCTTGCAGAACTAGCACTCCTGAAAGAAAGGATATTGCGGAGACATGGCTTAGCCACAGCCTGGGGGATGTTTCCAGAATGAGATTTTCACTCTGCAGCGGAGTGTGCGCTGGTATGAAACTTCCTGGCAGATTAAAACTGTGTGCCCGACCGAGATTCGAACTCGGGACCTTTGCCTTTCGCGGGCAAGTGCTCTACCAACTGAGCTACCGAAGCACGACTCACGCCCGGTACTCACAGCTTTACTTCTGCCAGTACCTCGTCTCCTACCTTCCAAACTTTACAGAAGCTCTCCTGCGAACCTTGCAGAACTAGCACTCCTGAAAGAAAGGATATTGCGGAGACATGGCTTAGCCACAGCCTGGGGGATGTTTCCAGAATGAGATTTTCACTCTGCAGCGGAGTGTGCGCTGGTATGAAACTTCCTGGCAGATTAAAACTGTGTGCCCGACCGAGATTCGAACTCGGGACCTTTGCCTTTCGCGGGCAAGTGCTCTACCAACTGAGCTACCGAAGCACGACTCACGCCCGGTACTCACAGCTTTACTTCTGCCAGTACCTCGTCTCCTACCTTCCAAACTTTACAGAAGCTCTCCTGCGAACCTTGCAGAACTAGCACTCCTGAAAGAAAGGATATTGCGGAGACATGGCTTAGCCACAGCCTGGGGGATGTTTCCAGAATGAGATTTTCACTCTGCAGCGGAGTGTGCGCTGGTATGAAACTTCCTGGCAGATTAAAACTGTGTGCCCGACCGAGATTCGAACTCGGGACCTTTGCCTTTCGCGGGCAAGTGCTCTACCAACTGAGCTACCGAAGCACGACTCACGCCCGGTACTCACAGCTTTACTTCTGCCAGTACCTCGTCTCCTACCTTCCAAACTTTACAGAAGCTCTCCTGCGAACCTTGCAGAACTAGCACTCCTGAAAGAAAGGATATTGCGGAGACATGGCTTAGCCACAGCCTGGGGGATGTTTCCAGAATGAGATTTTCACTCTGCAGCGGAGTGTGCGCTGGTATGAAACTTCCTGGCAGATTAAAACTGTGTGCCCGACCGAGATTCGAACTCGGGACCTTTGCCTTTCGCGGGCAAGTGCTCTACCAACTGAGCTACCGAAGCACGACTCACGCCCGGTACTCACAGCTTTACTTCTGCCAGTACCTCGTCTCCTACCTTCCAAACTTTACAGAAGCTCTCCTGCGAACCTTGCAGAACTAGCACTCCTGAAAGAAAGGATATTGCGGAGACATGGCTTAGCCACAGCCTGGGGGATGTTTCCAGAATGAGATTTTCACTCTGCAGCGGAGTGTGCGCTGGTATGAAACTTCCTGGCAGATTAAAACTGTGTGCCCGACCGAGATTCGAACTCGGGACCTTTGCCTTTCGCGGGCAAGTGCTCTACCAACTGAGCTACCGAAGCACGACTCACGCCCGGTACTCACAGCTTTACTTCTGCCAGTACCTCGTCTCCTACCTTCCAAACTTTACAGAAGCTCTCCTGCGAACCTTGCAGAACTAGCACTCCTGAAAGAAAGGATATTGCGGAGACATGGCTTAGCCACAGCCTGGGGGATGTTTCCAGAATGAGATTTTCACTCTGCAGCGGAGTGTGCGCTGGTATGAAACTTCCTGGCAGATTAAAACTGTGTGCCCGACCGAGATTCGAACTCGGGACCTTTGCCTTTCGCGGGCAAGTGCTCTACCAACTGAGCTACCGAAGCACGACTCACGCCCGGTACTCACAGCTTTACTTCTGCCAGTACCTCGTCTCCTACCTTCCAAACTTTACAGAAGCTCTCCTGCGAACCTTGCAGAACTAGCACTCCTGAAAGAAAGGATATTGCGGAGACATGGCTTAGCCACAGCCTGGGGGATGTTTCCAGAATGAGATTTTCACTCTGCAGCGGAGTGTGCGCTGGTATGAAACTTCCTGGCAGATTAAAACTGTGTGCCCGACCGAGATTCGAACTCGGGACCTTTGCCTTTCGCGGGCAAGTGCTCTACCAACTGAGCTACCGAAGCACGACTCACGCCCGGTACTCACAGCTTTACTTCTGCCAGTACCTCGTCTCCTACCTTCCAAACTTTACAGAAGCTCTCCTGCGAACCTTGCAGAACTAGCACTCCTGAAAGAAAGGATATTGCGGAGACATGGCTTAGCCACAGCCTGGGGGATGTTTCCAGAATGAGATTTTCACTCTGCAGCGGAGTGTGCGCTGGTATGAAACTTCCTGGCAGATTAAAACTGTGTGCCCGACCGAGATTCGAACTCGGGACCTTTGCCTTTCGCGGGCAAGTGCTCTACCAACTGAGCTACCGAAGCACGACTCACGCCCGGTACTCACAGCTTTACTTCTGCCAGTACCTCGTCTCCTACCTTCCAAACTTTACAGAAGCTCTCCTGCGAACCTTGCAGAACTAGCACTCCTGAAAGAAAGGATATTGCGGAGACATGGCTTAGCCACAGCCTGGGGGATGTTTCCAGAATGAGATTTTCACTCTGCAGCGGAGTGTGCGCTGGTATGAAACTTCCTGGCAGATTAAAACTGTGTGCCCGACCGAGATTCGAACTCGGGACCTTTGCCTTTCGCGGGCAAGTGCTCTACCAACTGAGCTACCGAAGCACGACTCACGCCCGGTACTCACAGCTTTACTTCTGCCAGTACCTCGTCTCCTACCTTCCAAACTTTACAGAAGCTCTCCTGCGAACCTTGCAGAACTAGCACTCCTGAAAGAAAGGATATTGCGGAGACATGGCTTAGCCACAGCCTGGGGGATGTTTCCAGAATGAGATTTTCACTCTGCAGCGGAGTGTGCACTGGTATGAAACTTCCTGGCAGATTAAAACTGTGTGCCCGACCGAGATTCGAACTCGGGACCTTTGCCTTTCGCGGGCAAGTGCTCTACCAACTGAGCTACCGAAGCACGACTCACGCCCGGTACTCACAGCTTTACTTCTGCCAGTACCTCGTCTCCTACCTTCCAAACTTTACAGAAGCTCTCCTGCGAACCTTGCAGAACTAGCACTCCTGAAAGAAAGGATATTGCGGAGACATGGCTTAGCCACAGCCTGGGGGATGTTTCCAGAATGAGATTTTCACTCTGCAGCGGAGTGTGCGCTGGTATGAAACTTCCTGGCAGATTAAAACTGTGTGCCCGACCGAGATTCGAACTCGGGACCTTTGCCTTTCGCGGGCAAGTGCTCTACCAACTGAGCTACCGAAGCACGACTCACGCCCGGTACTCACAGCTTTACTTCTGCCAGTACCTCGTCTCCTACATCCCCCAGGCTGTGGCTAAGCCATGTCTCCGCAATATCCTTTCTTTCAGGAGTGCTAGTTCTGCAAGGTTCGCAGGAGAGCTTCTGTAAAGTTTGGAAGGTAGGAGACGAGGTACTGGCAGAAGTAAAGCTGTGAGTACCGGGCGTGAGTCGTGCTTCGGTAGCTCAGTTGGTAGAGCACTTGCCCGCGAAAGGCAAAGGTCCCGAGTTCGAATCTCGGTCGGGCACACAGTTTTAATCTGCCAGGAAGTTTCATACCAGCGCACACTCCGCTGCAGAGTGAAAATCTCATTCTGGAAACATCCCCCAGGCTGTGGCTAAGCCATGTCTCCGCAATATCCTTTCTTTCAGGAGTGCTAGTTCTGCAAGGTTCGCAGGAGAGCTTCTGTAAAGTTTGGAAGGTAGGAGACGAGGTACTGGCAGAAGTAAAGCTGTGAGTACCGGGCGTGAGTCGTGCTTCGGTAGCTCAGTTGGTAGAGCACTTGCCCGCGAAAGGCAAAGGTCCCGAGTTCGAATCTCGGTCGGGCACACAGTTTTAATCTGCCAGGAAGTTTCATACCAGCGCACACTCCGCTGCAGAGTGAAAATCTCATTCTGGAAACATCCCCCAGGCTGTGGCTAAGCCATGTCTCCGCAATATCCTTTCTTTCAGGAGTGCTAGTTCTGCAAGGTTCGCAGGAGAGCTTCTGTAAAGTTTGGAAGGTAGGAGACGAGGTACTGGCAGAAGTAAAGCTGTGAGTACCGGGCGTGAGTTGTGCTTCGGTAGCTCAGTTGGTAGAGCACTTGCCCGCGAAAGGCAAAGGTCCCGAGTTCGAATCTCGGTCGGGCACACAGTTTTAATCTGCCAGGAAGTTTCATACCAGCGCACACTCCGCTGCAGAGTGAAAATCTCATTCTGGAAACATCCCCCAGGCTGTGGCTAAGCCATGTCTCCACAATATCCTTTCTTTCAGGAGTGCTAGTTCTGCAAGGTTCGCAGGAGAGCTTCTGTAAAGTTTGGAAGGTAGGAGACGAGGTACTGGCAGAAGTAAAGCTGTGAGTACCGGGCGTGAGTCGTGCTTCGGTAGCTCAGTTGGTAGAGCACTTGCCCGCGAAAGGCAAAGGTCCCGAGTTCGAATCTCGGTCGGGCACACAGTTTTAATCTGCCAGGAAGTTTCATACCAGCGCACACTCCGCTGCAGAGTGAAAATCTCATTCTGGAAACATCCCCCAGGCTGTGGCTAAGCCATGTCTCCACAATATCCTTTCTTTCAGGAGTGCTAGTTCTGCAAGGTTCGCAGGAGAGCTTCTGTAAAGTTTGGAAGGTAGGAGACGAGGTACTGGCAGAAGTAAAGCTGTGAGTACCGGGCGTGAGTCGTGCTTCGGTAGCTCAGTTGGTAGAGCACTTGCCCGCGAAAGGCAAAGGTCCCGAGTTCGAATCTCGGTCGGGCACACAGTTTTAATCTGCCAGGAAGTTTCATACCAGCGCACACTCCGCTGCAGAGTGAAAATCTCATTCTGGAAACATCCCCCAGGCTGTGGCTAAGCCATGTCTCCGCAATATCCTTTCTTTCAGGAGTGCTAGTTCTGCAAGGTTCGCAGGAGAGCTTCTGTAAAGTTTGGAAGGTAGGAGACGAGGTACTGGCAGAAGTAAAGCTGTGAGTACCGGGCGTGAGTCGTGCTTCGGTAGCTCAGTTGGTAGAGCACTTGCCCGCGAAAGGCAAAGGTCCCGAGTTCGAATCTCGGTCGGGCACACAGTTTTAATCTGCCAGGAAGTTTCATACCAGCGCACACTCCGCTGCAGAGTGAAAATCTCATTCTGGAAACATCCCCCAGGCTGTGGCTAAGCCATGTCTCCGCAATATCCTTTCTTTCAGGAGTGCTAGTTCTGCAAGGTTCGCAGGAGAGCTTCTGTAAAGTTTGGAAGGTAGGAGACGAGGTACTGGCAGAAGTAAAGCTGTGAGTACCGGGCGTGAGTCGTGCTTCGGTAGCTCAGTTGGTAGAGCACTTGCCCGCGAAAGGCAAAGGTCCCGAGTTCGAATCTCGGTCGGGCACACAGTTTTAATCTGCCAGGAAGTTTCATACCAGCGCACACTCCGCTGCAGAGTGAAAATCTCATTCTGGAAACATCCCCCAGGCTGTGGCTAAGCCATGTCTCCGCAATATCCTTTCTTTCAGGAGTGCTAGTTCTGCAAGGTTCGCAGGAGAGCTTCTGTAAAGTTTGGAAGGTAGGAGACGAGGTACTGGCAGAAGTAAAGCTGTGAGTACCGGGCGTGAGTCGTGCTTCGGTAGCTCAGTTGGTAGAGCACTTGCCCGCGAAAGGCAAAGGTCCCGAGTTCGAATCTCGGTCGGGCACACAGTTTTAATCTGCCAGGAAGTTTCATACCAGCGCACACTCCGCTGCAGAGTGAAAATCTCATTCTGGAAACATCCCCCAGGCTGTGGCTAAGCCATGTCTCCGCAATATCCTTTCTTTCAGGAGTGCTAGTTCTGCAAGGTTCGCAGGAGAGCTTCTGTAAAGTTTGGAAGGTAGGAGACGAGGTACTGGCAGAAGTAAAGCTGTGAGTACCGGGCGTGAGTCGTGCTTCGGTAGCTCAGTTGGTAGAGCACTTGCCCGCGAAAGGCAAAGGTCCCGAGTTCGAATCTCGGTCGGGCACACAGTTTTAATCTGCCAGGAAGTTTCATACCAGCGCACACTCCGCTGCAGAGTGAAAATCTCATTCTGGAAACATCCCCCAGGCTGTGGCTAAGCCATGTCTCCGCAATATCCTTTCTTTCAGGAGTGCTAGTTCTGCAAGGTTCGCAGGAGAGCTTCTGTAAAGTTTGGAAGGTAGGAGACGAGGTACTGGCAGAAGTAAAGCTGTGAGTACCGGGCGTGAGTCGTGCTTCGGTAGCTCAGTTGGTAGAGCACTTGCCCGCGAAAGGCAAAGGTCCCGAGTTCGAATCTCGGTCGGGCACACAGTTTTAATCTGCCAGGAAGTTTCATACCAGCGCACACTCCGCTGCAGAGTGAAAATCTCATTCTGGAGGTAAGGGTTAGTTTTTTAGTGGTGGATTGTAGTTCTTTCCATTGATGTAAGGTTGGTTTCCATGTTGAGGGATTTAGGAAATGATGGTGAGGCAATGTTTGAGGTTAGGAAATTTTGGAAAGTTAACAGGCCAATTTGGTGGACATTTGGTGGATTATGTCTGGATGGAGGAGTAAACTGAGTCATGTAGTGCTCAATATTGCTTTTGGATTGAGTCTGATTGGTAGGTTTAGTGGCGGAAAAGGGTTTCCACTGTAGGGACCAGGAAAAGGAGATAAGGCTTGTGACAAGTGCAAAACTGAATTTGGGAGCGGGGCAAAAGGTAAGATCTTTGGAAATGAAGTAAGACCTTTGGAAAGGAAGGATACTTCTGGGTCACAGGTTTTTGGAGGATGTGTTCATTAGCACTGCAGGTCAGTTTAGGCTCTGGGCTCTATAGAATGAGGTGAGTTTCTGAGAATGTTGTAAATGTAGCAGAGACTGCAAGGCAGGAGTGGATGAGGTAGTCCAAGGCAGTTCTTAACCACAGTGGTGGAGGCTTTGTTGGCAGTTAGGTTTATAAGAAGTATATGAGGTGAACAAACTGGAGAGTTTTTTTGAGTTGACATTGCACATGCTGCTCTAGTCCCTGCAGGGCAAAGGTATCAATGTGGGAACAGGAGCAGGAAACTGGGATTGCAGATCAGGAAAATTTTACAGATGGAGAGGAGATAGCACATGGAGGTTTGAGTCTACCACTAACCACTACCATCATAAGAGCTTCCACCAAACCTCCCCCGCATTCCCTCACAGCTGCCAAATACTGCTTTGCAGACTTACTACATTAAACACATCCTTAAAAAATCCCTCTCGCCACTGTACAGAACCCAATGCCTAAAACTGACCTGCAACATAGTAATAAACCTGCCCTCCAACAGAAATATAAGTCCTTTCCAGAGGCATTTCCTATTGCTATACTCCCAAATTCAATCATGCTGGGCTTGTTAAAAATCTTCTCTCCTTCTCCCACTCCTTACAGTGGAAAAACTTTTCCACTACTAAACCTACCAGTCAGACTCTATCCAAAACCAATTCTGAACCCTGCAAAACTCAGTTTACTCTGCCATTCAAATGCAATCCACCACACTGTCCCCAGATCACCCCCTGCTGACTTTCCAAAATTCCCTAACCTCAAACCTTGTCTCACCATCATTCCCCATATCCCTCAACATGGAGACAAACCTTACATCCACATGAAGAACTGCAATCCACCACCGAAAAATGATGACCACCTTACAATCCTACCTGCCTACAGAGGCTCCACAACTGTGTTTATGAGCCTCAGGCTCCACAACTGTGTTTATGAGCCTCAGGCTGAACGGCCCCACTCCTGTCAGATACATACACCTACAAGCCCTGCCACAGTGACCCCATTCCAGAAATCCAGCAGGATTTCTAGTCCCTCCACTAATCCTTGAGTTCAACAAAGAACTTCTCCACTGAGTCTATCTTCTCATCCCCATCACTCCCCTTACTTCTACATTCTATGTGCTTCCGAAAGTTCATAGACCCAACCATCTAGGATGTCCCATTGTGACTGGTTAGTCTGCCCCCACAGAGGGAATCTCTGCCCTTCTGGACCAGCACCTTCAGCCTTTTACTTGTAATCTACCCTCCTATATAAAAGACACCAAACATTTCTTCCAACGATTCTTCACAGTTTCTGTTTCTTTATCGCCTGGCGTCTGCTCATCACTGTCGATGCCACCATGCTCTACATTAACATCCCCACTGCCAATGGCCTTTCTGCTACTGAACACTACTTTCCCAATGCCTAACTGACTCCAAATCTACAACTTCCTTCCTGATCACCATGGCCAACTGCAAGATGCATTTTTAAGTAAGTACTGTTTTGAAATAAAAATATGAAGGGACACTCTTCTTAGTAATTTTATTTTTTACATGAAAGCTTGTACTTTTCTACATAACTGTCACCAAAATTCAGCATATTTACTTGCCCGACGACTGTGAAATACATGTTGTGATTCATTTTCTTAATGCAAAGGTGTGAAAGGAGCTGAAATTCATTGACATATCAGTGAAATGTAAGGAGGAAACATAATGAAGTGTATGGAGGAAACATAATGAGTGATG
Organism: Schistocerca nitens; assembly: GCF_023898315.1. NCBI lineage: Eukaryota > Metazoa > Arthropoda > Insecta > Orthoptera > Acrididae > Schistocerca > Schistocerca nitens. The sequence goes on from NC_064618.1 coordinate 793,738,801, forward strand.
GGATGGTACAGAACAGGGTGAGAACTTATAAAGATGGCCAATGAGTGGGGATGATGAGGAATGAAGAGGGTGACCTTCAGTCATTAATGTCGAGATTTGGTGCAGAAAGTTGATGTAAAAGATGGAGAGGACAGATGTTTTATGATTTTAACATTATGTGATGTGTTTTCTCATGTGTCAAGAGTGTGATTTATGCAGATGTTACCTAATCAAGGGCAGATTTATATGTGGATGGCATTCAAAAGCTTCATGTACAATACAGTAAGTGCCTTAATGCTGGTGGGAATGATGTAGAAAAAAAGGTTAAGGTACAGGCTCCCATGTAATAATAAAATTGCTATAAAGATCTACTTGTCTTATTTCCATTTCAAAACGAAACTTACTATAAAAAAAGAGAGAGAGAGAGAGAGAGAGAGAGAGAGAGAGAGAAACACCCACGTCTCGTTTATCCTCACCAATAATTACTTCTCCTTTAAAGGCATCACCTACAAACAGATCTGTAATGCAGCAATGGACACATGGACACACACGTGGCACCATCCTATGCCATCCTGGGCCATCTAGAGCAATCCTTCCTAACTGTGCAGAATCCCAAATCTCTCGCCTAGTTCAGATTCAATGACGGAATCTTCATGATAAGGACTGAGGGTTAGGACAACCTATCCACATTCCTCCAGGACATCAACAACTTTTCCTCCATTAGCTTCTCCTGGTCCTCCCAACCCAAAAAGCCACCTTCCTCAATGTCGTCCTCCACCTCAAGGATGCCTACACCAGTAACTCTATCCATATCAAACCTACCTATTAACCACCTACAGTACCTCCACTTTGACAGCTACTGTCCATTCCAAACCAAGAAATCCCTTCCATATAGGCTAGCCACCCAAAGTCATTGCATCTGTAATGCTGAGCAGTCCTTCTCAAATGAATCAAGGGCCTTACTGACGCCTTCGCAGACTGAATTACATTCCCAACCTTGTGTAGAAACTGATCTCCCTTTGTTCCCACAGTCACCTAGCATCCCCCTCATACTCACAGTCCGATCACAAAGGAGCACTCATCTCTAGGGGTGTTCTGATACTACCAGAGTACTGGTACCAACTCAAATGAGTAGTACTCAAGTCATGCTGCGATGCTACTTGTGGCGACTATTGACTCTACGAGTGATATATCTTTGCCATAGCAGGCTCTCTGACCCATGCGGACCGGTTGTGCGCCGCCATATTGCTTTTCATTCTGTTTTGTGACGCCGACTGTGTATGACTTTGTAAATATTCACGCATAATAAAGTTGTCTTTATGTATTTTGGTGTGTTATTTAATGATTGCCACCACTCCGCGTATCAGGAATAGCCACACTGGTGACCCCCAATCTGTTTTCGTTCAATTCGCGAGTGCTATTAACAGTGATTTGTACTGTGCTACGAACAATGTTTCAACAACCGTTCAGTCCCTTTGGAAGATATTTCAGCTGAGTCTGTGGCTTGGGCCTTCGTTGCCACTTGGATTTCCCGATTCAGAAGCCCTACCTCACTGACACCGACCAAGGTAGGCAGTTTGAATCACAGCTGTTCGCCTCCCTCTGTTCGTACTGTGGCGTCGCGAAGTTTCACACAACCTTTTATAACCCCCAGATCAATGGACCTGTGGATCACTGGCACCGCATGCTTAAAGGCGCACTTATGTGCCACAGTAGCCAGTGGTCTGACGCTCTCCCCTGGGTTTTGCTAGGTCTCCACATCGCATACAAAGAGGACTTGCAAGCCTCCCTCGCCAAGATCCTTTACGGGGAGCCACTGGTTTTACCAGCCGAATTTGTCGAGGATACACCGCTACCAAGCTCTTCCGAGCTCCCAGCACTCGTCGAGAGCATCCGAGGGCACATTGCGCTCATCAAACCTCCCCTGCCCTCTGCCCACTGTAGGCCTCGTGTGTTCACGCATAAGGAACTGGCCACATGCGAATTTATCATGTTATGTGATGACACAGTACGGACAACCCTGCAGCCTCCCTATACTGGTCCGTTTAAAGTGCTGTACCTAGGTCCTTCCACACTGTCGATACTTAACAACGGCAAACCAGTAACTGTTTCACTCCACCGGGTGAAACCTGCGTGGACCTTGAAGGAGCACTCTGCAAGTGACCCCAACGTACACGACACCTGCTCTCCTTCCCAGGAATCCTATCATGATTTGGATGGGCCCACCACCCCTCCCCTCCTTCCTCCCCCCTTGCATCCTACATTACGGGCCGGATGACCAATGGTTCCACCCCGTTGGCACAGTGATTATGTCCTAGCTTCAGTCGAGCTTGCTACACCTACTCCTAAGTGTTGTGCGTGTGATTTCACCATGGACAAGTGCTTTTGTGATCATCAAGTGTTCCACCTCCACCGGGCTGGCACAGGACTTGACACACCACCATGCTCTGCACTGCAAGGGGGTGACTCTGTGGTGACTATCGACTCTACAAGTGATATATCTTCGCCATGGCATGCTCTCTGACCCATGCAGACCTGTTGTTTGCCGCCGTATTGTTTTTCATTCTGTTTTGTGCCACCGACTGTGGATGACTTTGTAAATATTCATGCATAATAAAGTTGTCTTCATGTATTTTGGTGTGTTATTTAATGATCACTGCCGCTCCGTGTATCAGGAATAGCCACATACTCATACAAGTACTCCAAAAGTATCTATACCTAATCATACAAATACTTATGAAATTTTTTTAAGTTACTGAAGTACTGTTGAGTATATAGAATATTTTACTTTGTTAATTATTTTGTGCAAACAAATAAAACACATTAAATACTTTTACTCTTTTATAAATGATAATCCTTAAACTAAAATGTCACCTTTTTGGAAGGTTTCCCAAAAAGAACAATTGACGTAAATATCAGGAGACAATTTCTTTCTATTCTGAATTGTAGTTGCACCAGGTTTTGAAAGTGAACACTCACAAGGCACAGATGTTGCAACAATTATAGGCTATTGTTGAGAATATTAATATAAATATGGAAAAATATCTTTCATGTCTTCCCATGGTGCAGGTGAGTTGCATTTTAAAGATATTACTGAGTTTGACAAACAAAGAGACACTTCGTCAAGTTGGTGTGTTTCCTTTTTCATTCTGCAGCCATGCATTAGCTGTCTACAATGTTTCCAAAAGTCATATCCCTGTGTTACAGTAGATGAAGAAGAAGTATCTTCCTCCAGTTCACTTGGTCTGCCTTTTGGCTCATAAACAATGCTTTACATTACTGTATGGTCACCTATTTGCATCTGGATCTTGAAAATGCAAGTTTTTAAACCTTGGATCCAACAGAATAGCAATGGCTAAATGACGATTTAATTCAGTTAAGCATTCATTACCTTTTCTTCAGGTATCTCAATAAAAATTCCTGCATTCTTTAACAGTTGGTGTGGCACTGTAAAGTTCTGTTGATGAAAAATTAATCATTGATATTATTTTGGATACTGCAACATATAAAGAGTTTATTCAATACAAGTACTTTTCTTTCAATACTGAGCAAGAATCGAACGAATGCTTTGATTATAAAAGTACTCAGTTAAAAACAAAGTATCGAATACTTATTTGTATTTACTTACTTATATTGGAACATCGCTACTCATCTTCTAACTCAGTACATCCCAGAATTGGAGCAACTGAATCTCATTTTCTGCCAGGATTTCTCACCCTGCCCATTACATTCCCACCTTTCCCATAGCGGTACTCCTCAACCCACCCAATCTATGCAACATCCTTTTCCATTCCAACTCCACTCCTGCTCTCAACCCCTTGCCTCATGGCTCAGAGCTCTGCAGTAGGTCTAGATGCAAGGCTTGTCCCATACATCCTCCCACCACCATTTACTCCAGTCCTGTCACTGGAATTTCCCACCCCATCAAATGCTGGGACACATGCGAAAGCAGTCATGTGATCTATAAACTTAGCCACAAACACTGTGCTGCAGTCTACATGGGCCTAACTAATAACAGGCTGTCTATTGGCATGAATGGCCATTCACAAACTGTGGCCAAGCGGCAATTGGACCACTCAGTTGCTGGACATGCCCCCCAACATGATGTGCTTCACTTTAATGACTACTTCACAGCCTGCGCTATCTGGATTCTTCCCACCAACACCAGATTTTCTGAGCTATGCAGGCGAGAACTCTTTCTACAATGTGTCCTATGTTGCTGTAAACCAGCCCCTCAATCTTTGCAGTGCTTGTCCTCCACCTCTCTATCCCCCAATGCATCTATGATCATTTCCTCTTCTATACTTCTCTCACCTCTCTTTCCCCCTCCCCTCCTCCTCCTCATCCTCCTCCTCCTCCTCCTCCTCCTCAGCGCAGCCTCCCAATGCTGCGCCTACCAGCCCTATCCTGCTATTACCAGTTCACTGCATGCTTCCAGAGGCAGCACTGTCCTGCTATCCTTCAGAATGAGATTTTCACTCTGCAGCGGAGTGTGCGCTGATATGAAACTTCCTGGCAAATTAAAACTGTGTGCCCGACTGAGACTTGAACTCGGGACCTTTGCCTTTCGCGGGCAAGTGCTCTACCATCTGAGCTACTGAAGCATGACTCACGCATGGTCCTCACAGCTTTACTACTGCCAGTATCTCGTCTCCTACCTTCCAAACTTTACAGAAGCTCTCCTGTGAACATTGCAGAACTAGCACTCCTGAAAGAAACGATACTGTGGAGACATGGCTTAGCCACAGCCTGGGGGATGTTTCCAGAATGAGATTTTCACTCTGCAACGGAGTATGCGCTGATATGAAACTTCCTGGCAGATTAAAACTGTGTGCCCGACCGAGACTCGAACTCTGCCAGCAAGATTCATATCAGCGCACACTCAGCTGCAGAGTGAAAATCTCATTCTGGAAACATCCCCCAGGCAGTATATCCTCTCTTCTCGTTATCCACCAGGCCTCAATCTCCGCTAATTTCAATTTGCCGCCACTCATACCTCACCTGTCTTTCAACTACATTTTTACCTCTGTACTTCCACCTCGACTGACATCTCTGCCCAAACCCTTTGCCTTTACAAATGTCTGCTTGTGTCTGTCTACGTGCGGATGGATATGTGTGTGTGTGCGAGTGTATACCTGTCCTTTTTTCCCCCTAAGGTAAGTCTTTCCGCTCCTGGGATTGGAATGACTCCTTACCCTCTCCCTTAAAACCCACATCCTTTCGTCTTTCCCTCTCCTTCCCTCTTTCCTGATGAAGCAACCGTTTGTTGCGAAAGCTTGAATTTCGTGTGTATGTTTGTGTTTGTTTGTGTGTCTATCGACCTGCCAGCACTTTCGTTCGGTAAGTCACATCATCTTGGTTTTTAGATATATTTTTCCCACGTGGAATGTTTCCCTCTATTATATTCACATCATTAATTTGAACCCAACAATCACGTTTGTTATTGTCACTGTTGCATTCCGAAATCTTTCCTGTCATCTTATTTTCTCTTTCTGTTTTTGCAAGTAGTTTCACTTTGTATTCACCTTCTCCTCTTTACCGAATCTACCATACAATTTTATCCCTCCTATATATACTCAATAATACGTTACCCACTTCCAAACCCTAACCAAAAAATTTTTTTCCGCCTTCAACACTACCGCTGCTACAAAATTCACCATTTCCAGTTCACAAACAGTTCCTTTCAGCTATTAAACAGCCATTTCGGCTAGTTCTAATAACTTTCGCTTTTTTTTCCATTTCCGTTTTTCCCACATCACGATCTTTTTTAGCCGCTTCCCACAGGTTTTAACGTCATTATTTCTTAGTCAGACAATTGTTAGCCTCATTTTCACAATCTGCCACCACAAAACCACTCCTTTTAATACATTTACACGCAGTTTTTTCGAAATTTTCCCGAATTGCTCCACCCTTTGACGTGTTTTGGCGGCGACACAACCACATAACCTTTGTGCACATCGTTGTCTACCAACCCAAGTTCACCACAGGATCAACATAGCCCAGCTATAACCAACAATTTTTCGCCTTTTCTCACACCAGATCTACAGTTGGTTTCTAGTTCACCTTTATCTCTCGCCATATATTTTTATTTTCATTTTCATTTCACCTCATGTTACACTTTCCACCTTCTAATACCATGTCACCCTCACAACATCCCCACAACGACCCCATTAAGTTATATTTACATTCCCTCCGCAAACATGCCTTCGCCCTAGCCAGATTACACTTCCACATTTTATTTTCTCAGGCTTGTCTGACATTTGGCATTACCCCCAAAGGCCTCACACTTGAAGTTCCCATCTCTGGCTGTAACCCTTCTTTCCATCAATCCCTATACCAGTTCCAAACTGAACAATCCATTGCCCTCACCCACCTAATCCTTCACCTACACATCAACTCAGCCAATGAACACACCCGTCAACTCCTATCCTTAATAAAAATCCTCAATCTTTCCTCTCCCACATCCACACCGGCTGTTCATAGTATCCTCCTACAGGCCAACCGCAAATTAGAACAGCATGCCACCCTACACCTCAAAAAACTATCCAATCTCCTGGTTTCCCACCTCCGGAAAGGCAACTCACTCACCCTTCACAACATTTCCAGCAAACCTCAACCTCCTCTCATTGCACACAGACCCAGTCTCTCCCATCTACTCAATCTCCCACTTCCAGCCCCTCTCCCAAAACCTCAAAATTCCAATCAACACAATCTGGCACCACAACACCCCAATTCAGTAGTTAACCTTTCCTCCAAACCTCTCTCCCAATCCGAAACCTCTGTCCTATTCAAAGGCCTTACCTTCAGCCCCACTCCCATATTCAACCAAACAGCCCTTGTCAAAGATTTACTGTCCTACACCCGTACTCTCTGCTGGAAATATCACTTTGCCACAAAGAAAAATGATCCTAATCCTACTCCTAATGGTCCAACTCCCCAAGACACTATCCAAATTGAACCCTGCCTGGAACAGTTCCGTCCTCCGTCACAGCAGGACCCACCTCCTCTTCATCAAAATCACCCTCTCCAAACTTTCCAGGAATTTCTGACTTCCAGCCTTGCCTCTCAATCCTTCCTAAAATCTTAATCCTACTCCCAACATCACCACTGCTGAAGCCCAGGCTATCCGTGATCTGAAGGCTGACCGATCCATCGTCATTCTTCCGGCGGACAAGGGTTCCACGACCGTGGTACTTGATTGTCGGGAGTATGTGGCTGAGGGACTGCGTCAGCTTTCAGACAAGACCACATACAAAGTTTGCCAAGGTAATCCCATTCCTGATGTCCAGGCGGAGCTTCAAGGAATCCTCAGAACCTTAAGCCCCCTACAAAACCTTTCACCTGACTCCATCAACCTCCTGACCCCACCAACACCCCGCACCCCTACCTTCCACCTTCTTCCTAAAATTCACAAACCCAATCATCCCGGCCACCCCATTGTAGCTGGCTACCAAGCCCCCACAGAAAGTATCTCTGCCTAGGTAGATCAACACCTTAAACCCATTACATGCAGTCTCCCATCCTTCATCAAAGACACCAACCACTTTCTCGAACGCCTGGAATCCCTACCCAGTCTGTTACCCCCGGAAATCATCCTTGTAACCACTGATGCCACTTCCTTATACACAAATATCCCACACGTCCAGGGCCTCGCTGCGATGGAGCACTTTCTTTCACGCCGATCACCTGCCACCCTACCTAAAACCTCTTTCCTCATTACCTTAGCCAGCTTCATCCTGACCCACAACTTCTTCACTTTTGAAGGCCAGACATACCAACAATTAAAGGGAACAGCCATGGGTACCAGGATGGCCCCTTGGTACACCAACCTATTCATGGGTCGCTTAGAGGAAGCCTTCTTGGTTACCCAGGCCTGCCAACCCAAAGTTTGGTACAGATTTATTGACGACATCTTCATGATCTGGACTCACAGTGAAGAAGAACTCCAGAATTTCCTCTCCAACCTCAACTCCTTTGGTTCCAACAGATTCACCTGGTCCTACTCCAAATCCCATGCCACTTTCCTTGATGTTGACCTCCACCTGTCCAATGGCCAGCTTCACACGTCCGTCCACATCAAACCCACCAACAAGCAACAGTACCTCCATTAGGACAGCTGCCACCCATTCCACATCAAACGGTCCCTTCCCTACAGCCTAGGTCTTCGTGGCAAACGAATCTGCTCCAGTCCGGAATCCCTGAAGCATTACACCAACAACCTGACAACAGCTTTCGCATCCCGCAACTACCCTCCTGACCTGGTAGAGAAACAAACAACCAGAGCCACTTCCTCATCCTCTCAAACCCAGAACCTCCCACAGAAGAACCACAAAAGTGCCCCACTTGTGACAGGATACTTTCCGGGACTGGATCAGATTCTGAATGTGGCCCTCCAGCAGGGATACGACTTCCTCAAATCCTGCCCTGAAATGAGATCCATCCTTCATGAAATCCTCCCCACTCCACCAAGAGTGTCTTTCCACCGTCCACCTAACCTTCGTAACCTCTTAGTTCATCCCTATGAAATCCCCAAACCACCTTCCCTACCCTCAGGCTCCTACCCTTGTAACCGCCACCGGTGTAAAACCTGTCCCATGCACCCTCCCACCACCACCTACTCCAGTCCTGTAACCCAGAAGGTGTACACGATCAAAGGCAGAGCCACGTGTGAGGGTAGCCACGTGATCTACCAACTGACCTGCCTACACTGTGACGCATTCTATGTGGGAATGACCAGCAACAAACTGTCCATTCGCATGAATGGACACAGGCAGACAGTGTTTGTTGGTAATGAGGATCACCCTGTGACTAAACATGCCTTGGTGCACGGCCAGCACATCTTGGCACAGTGTTACACCGTCCGGGTTATCTGGATACTTCCCACTAACACCAACCTATCCAAACTCCGGAGAAGGGAACTTGCTCTTCAATATATCCTCTCTTCCCGTTGTCCACCAGGCCTCAATCTCCGCTAATTTCAAGTTGCCGCCACTCACACCTCACCCGTCATTCAACAACATCTTTGCCTCTGCACTTCTGCCTCGACTGACATCTCTGCCCAAACTCTTTGTCTTTAAATGTGTCTGCTTGTGTCTGTATATGTGTGGATGGATATGTGTGTGTGTGCGAGCGTATACCCGTCCTTTTTTCCCCCTAAGGTAAGTCTTTCCGCTCCCGGGATTGGAATGACTCCTTACCCCCTCCCTTAAAACCCACATCCTTTCGTCTTTCCCTCTCCTTCCCTCTTTCCTGATGAGGCAACAGTTTGTTGCGAAAGCTTGAATTTTGTGTGTATGTTTGTGTTTGTTTGTGTGTCTGTCGACCTGCCAGGAGTTTCATTTGGTAAGGGGAAAGACAAAAGGATGTGGGTTTTAAGGGAGAGGGTAAGGAGTCATTCCAATCCCGGGAGCGGAAAGACTTACCTTAGGGGGAAAAAAGGACGGGTATACACTCGCACACACACACATATCCATCCACACATATACAGACACAAGCAGACACATTTAAAGACAAAGAGTTTGGGCAGAGATGTCAGTTGAGGCAGAAGTGCAGAGGCAAAGATGTTGTTGAATGACGGGTGAGGTGTGAGTGGCGGCAACTTGAAATTAGCGGAGATTGAGGCCTGGTGGACAACGGGAAGAGAGGATATATTGAAGAGCAAGTTCCCATCTCCGAAGTTTGGATAGGTTGGTGTTAGTGGGAAGTATCCAGATAACCCGGACGGTGTAACACTGTGCCAAGATGTGCTGGCCGTGCACCAAGGCATGTTTAGTCACAGGGTGATCCTCATTACCAACATACACTGTCTGCCTGTGTCCATTCATGCGAATGGACAGTTTGTTGCTGGTCATTCCCACATAGAATGCGTCACAGTATAGGCAGGTCAGTTGGTAGATCACGTGGGTGCTTTCACACGTGGCTCTGCCTTTGATCATGTACACCTTCTGGGTTACAGGACTGGAGTAGGTGGTGGTGGGAGGGTGCATGGGACAGGTTTTACACCGGGGGCGGTTACAAGGGTAGGAGCCAGAGGGTAGGGAAGGTGGTTTGGGGATTTCATAGGGATGAACTAAGAGGCTACGAAGGTTAGGTGGACGGCGGAAAGACACTCTTGGTGGAGTGGGGAGGATTTCATGAAGGATGGATCTCATTTCAGGGCAGGATTTGAGGAAGTCGTATCCCTGCTGGAGGGCCACATTCAGAATCTGATCCAGTCCCGGAAAGTATCCTGTCACAAGTGGGGCACTTTTGTGGTTCTTCTGTGGGAGGTTCTGGGTTTGAGAGGATGAGGAAGTGGCTCTGGTTATTTGCTTCTGTACCAGGTCGGGAGGGTAGTTGCGGGATGCGAAGGCTGTTGTCAGGTTGTTGGTGTAATGCTTCAGGGATTCCGGACTGGAGCAGATTCGTTTGCCACGAAGACCTAGGCTGTAGGGAAGGGACCGTTTGATGTGGAATGGGTGGCAGATGTCCTAATGGAGGTACTGTTGCTTGTTGGTGGGTTTGATGTGGACGGACGTGTGAAGCTGGCCATTGGACAGGTGGAGGTCAACGTCAAGGAAAGTGGCATGGGATTTGGAGTAGGACCAGGTGAATCTGATGGAACCAAAGGAGTTGAGGTTGGAGAGGAAATTCTGGAGTTCTTCTTCACTGTGAGTCCAGATCATGAAGATGTCATCAATAAATCTGTACTAAACTTTGGGTTGGTGAATCTGATGGAACCAAAGGAGTTGAGGTTGGAGAGGAAATTCTGGAGTTCTTCTTCACTGTGAGTCCAGATCATGAAGATGTCATCAATAAATCTGTACTAAACTTTGGGTTGGCAGGCCTGGGTAACCAAGAAGGCTTCCTCTAAGCGACTCATGAATAGGTTGGCGTATGAAGAGGCCATCCTGCTACCCATGGCTGTTCCCTTTAATTGTTGGTATGTTCAGCCTTCGGAAGTGGAGAAGTTGTGGGTCAGGATAAAGCTGGCTAAGGTAATGAGGAAAGAGGTTTTAGGTAGGGTGGCAGGTGATCGGCGTGAAAGGAAGTGCTCCATCGCAGCGAGGCCCTGGACATGTGGGATATTTGTGTATAAGGAAGTGGCATCAATGGTTACAAGGATGGTTTCTGGGGGTAACAGACCGGGTAGGGATTCCAGGCGTTCGAGAAAGTGGTTGGTGTCTTTGATGAAGGATGGGAGACTGCACGTAATGGGTTGAAGGTTTTGATCTACGTAGGCAGAGATACGTTCTGTGGGGGCTTGGTAACCAGCTACAATGGGGTGGCCGGGATGATTGGGTTTGTGAATTTTAGGAAGAAGGTAGAAGGTAGGGGTGCGGGGTGTAGGTGGGGTCAGGAGATTGATGGAGTCAGGTGAAAGGTTTTGTAGGGGGCCTAAGGTTCTGAGGATTCCTTGAAGCTCCGCCTGGACATCAGGAATGGGATTACCTTGGCAAACTTTGTATGTGGTGTTGTCTGAAAGCTGACGCAGTCCCTCAGCCACATACTCCCGACGATCAAGTACCACGGTCGTGGAACCCTTGTCCGCCGGAAGAATGACGATGGTCCGGTCAGCCTTCAGATCACGGATAGCCTGGGCTTCAGCAGTGGTGATGTTGGGAGTGGGATTAAGGTTTTTTAAGAAGGATTGAGAGGCAAGGCTGGAAGTCAGAAATTCCTGGAAGGTTTGGAGAGGGTGATTTTGAGGAAGAGGAGGTGGGTCCCGCTGTGACGGAGGACGGAACTGTTCCATGCAGGGTTCAATTTGGATATTGTCTTGGGGAGTTGGATCATTAGGGGTAGGATTAGGATCATTTTTCTTCGTGGCAAAGTGATACTTCCAGCAGAGAGTACGAGTGTAGGACAGTAAATCTTTGACGAGGGCTGTTTGGTTGAATCTGGGAGTGGGGCTGAAGGTGAGGCCTTTGGATAGGACAGAGGTTTCGGATTGGGAGAGAGGTTTGGAGGAAAGGTTAACTACTGAATTAGGGTGTTGTGGTGCCAGATTGTGTTGATTGGAATTTTGAGGTTTTGGAGGGAGTGGAGCTGGAAGTGGGAGACTGAGTAGATGGGAGAGACTGGGTTTGTGTGCAGTGACAGGTGGTTGAGGTTTGCTGGAAAGGTTGTGAAGGGTGAGTGAGTTGCCTTTCCGGAGGTGGGAAACCAGGAGATTGGATAGTTTTTTGAGGTGAAGGGTGGCATGCTGTTCTAATTTGCGGTTGGCCTGTAGGAGGATGCTCTGAATAGCCGGTGTGGATGTGGGAGAGGAAAGATTGAGGACTTTTATTAAGGATAGGAGTTGACGGGTGTGTTCATTGGCTGAGTTGATGTGTAGGTGAAGGATTAGGTGGGTGAGGGCAATGGATTGTTCAGTTTGGAACTGGTATAGGGACTGATGGAAAGAAGGGTTGCAGCCAGAGATGGGAACTTTAAGTGTGAGGCCTTTGGGGGTTATGCCAAATGTCAGATAAGCCTGATTAAATAAAATATGCGAGCGTAATCTGGCTATGGTGAAGGCATGTTTGCGGAGGGAATGTAAATAAAACTTAATGGGGTCGTTGTGGGGGTGTTGTGAGGGTGACATGGTATTAGAAGGTGGAAAGTGTAACATGAGGTTGAAATGAAAATGAAAGATAAAAATATATGGGGAGAGATAAGGGTGAAATAGAAAGTAACTGGAGATCTGGTATGAAAAAAGGCGAAAAAGTGTTGGTTAAGTTGATCCTGTGGTGAACTTGGGTTGGTAGACAGCGATGTGCATGAAGGTTAGGTGGTTGAGTTGCCGCTAAAACACGTTAAAGGACGGAGAAATTCGGGAAATTTTCGAAAAAACGTGTAAATGTATTAAAGGAGTGGTGTTGTGGTGAAAGATTACGAAAATGGGGCTAACAATTGTAATAATGACGTCAAAACCTGTGGGGAGCGGCTAAAAATGATCAGTAATGTGCGAAAAACGGAAGTGGAAATAAAGTGAAAGTTATTAGAACTGGTCGAAATGGTTGTTTAATACGTGAAAGCAGCTGTTATTGAACTAGAAACGGTGGATTTTATAGCAGCGGTAGTGTTAAAAGCGGAAAATAAAAATTTTCGGTTATGGTTTGGAAGTGGGTTACGTATTATTGAGTATATATAGGCGGGATAAAATTGTATTACGGTAAAAAGGGGAAGGTGAATACAAAGTGAGACTACTGGTAGAAACAGAAAGAGAAAATAAAGAGAAAATAAGACGACAGGAAAGATTTCGAAATGCAACAGCGACAATAACAAACGTAATTGTTGGGTTCAAATTAATGATATGGTTATAGTAGAGGGAAACATTCCACGTAGGAAAAATATATCCAAAAACAAAGATGAGCCGGCCGCGGTGGTCTAGCGGTTCTGGCGCTGCAGTCCGGAACCGCGGGACTGCTACGGTCGCAGGTTCGAATCCTGCCTCGGGCATGGGTGTGTGTGATGTCCTTAGGTTAGTTAGGTTTAAGTAGTTCTAAGTTCTAGGGGACTTATGACCTAAGATGTTGAGTCCCATAGTGCTCAGAGCCATTTGAACCATTTTGAACAAAGATGATGTGACTTACCAAATGAAAGTCCTGGCAGGTCGACAGACACACAAACAAACACAAACATACACACAAAATTCAAGCTTTCGCAAAAAACTGTTGCTTCATCAGGAAAGAGGGAAGGAGAGGGAAAGCCGAAAGGATGTGGGTTTTAAGGGAGAGGGTAAGGAGTCATTCCAATCCCGGGAGCGGAAAGACTTACCTTAGGGGGAAAAAAGGACGGGTATACACTCGCACACACACACATATCCATCCACACATATACAGACACAAGCAGACACATTTAAAGACAAAGAGTTTGGGCAGAGATGTCAGTCAAGGCAGAAGTGCAGAGGCAAAGATGTTGTTGAATGACGGGTGAGGTGTGAGTGGCGGCAACTTGAAATTAGCGGAGATTGAGGCCTGGTGGATAACGGGAAGAGAGGATATATTGAAGAGCAAGTTCCCATCTCTGGAGTTTGGATAGGTTGGTGTTAGTGGGAAGTATCCAGATAACCCGGACGGTGTAACACTGTGCCAAGATGTGCTGGCCGTGCACCAAGGCATGTTTAGTCACAGGGTGATCCTCATTACCAACAAACACTGTCTGCCTGTGTCCATTCATGCGAATGGACAGTTTGTTGCTGGTCATTCCCACATAGAATGCGTCACAGTGTAGGCAGGTCAGTTGGTAGATCACGTGGGTGCTTTGACACGTGGCTCTGCGTTTGATCGTGTACACCTTCCGGGTTACAGGACTGGAGTAGGTGGTGGTGGGAGGGTGCATGGGACAGGATACTTTCCGGGACTGGATCAGATTCTGAATGTGGCCCTCCAGCAGGGATACGACTTCCTCAAATCCTGCCCTGAAATGAGATCCATCCTTCATGAAATCCTCCCCACTCCACCAAGAGTGTCTTTCCGCCGTCCACCTAACCTTCGTAACCTCTTAGTTCATCCCTATGAAATCCCCAAACCACCTTCCCTACCCTCAGGCTCCTACCCTTGTAACCGCCACCGGTGTAAAACCTGTCCCATGCACCCTCCCACCACCACCTACTCCAGTCCTGTAACCCGGAAGGTGTACACGATCAAAGGCAGTGCCACGTGTGAAAGCACCCACGTGATCTACCAACTGACCTGCCTACACTGTGACGCATTCTATGTGGGAATGACCAGCAACAAACTGTCCATTCGCATGAATGGACACAGGCAGACAATGTTTGTTGGTAATGAGGATCACCCTGTGGCTAAACATGCCTTGGTGCACGGCCAGCACATCTTGGCACAGTGTTACACCGTCCGGGTTATCTGGATACTTCCCACTAACACCAACCTATCTGAACTCCGGAGATGGGAACTTGCTCTTCAATATATCCTCTCTTCCCGTTATCCACCAGGCCTCAATCTCCGCTAATTTCAAGTTGCCGCCACTCACACCTCACCCGTCATTCAACAACATCTTTGCCTCTGCTCTTCTGCCTCGACTGACATCTCTGCCCAAACTCTTTGTCTTTAAATGTGTCTGCTTGTGTCTGTATATGTGTGGATGGATATGTGTGTGTGTGCGAGTGTATACCCGTCCTTTTTTCCCCCTAAGGTAAGTCTTTCCGCTCCCGGAATTGGAATGACTCCTTACCCTCTCCCTTAAAACCCACATCCTTTCGTCTTTCCCTCTCCTTCCCTCTTTCCTGATGAGGCAACAGTTTTTTGCGAAAGCTTGAATTTTGTGTGTATGTTTGTGTTTGTTTGTGTGTCTGTCGACCTGCCAGGACTTTCATTTGGTAAGTCACATCATCTTTGTTTTTAGATATATTTTTCCTACGTGGAATGTTTCCCTCTACTATATATATATATATATATATATATATATATATATATATATATATATATATATATATATATACTAGAATGTTTTAAGTAAACGTGTAATTAATACTGTGACTTCAAGTTTTTAATATCATGTATATATTTATATTAAAAATATATAGCCTATGTCTATCCAAATGTTCAGTAGAGTATCATGTTAAAATTTCAAGTAAATTAAAAAAGGCACGCAAAAACATACTTATTCACAGGCAACATTGTATCAAAATTTCAAAACAATCATAAATAACTTTAGGAGATTTAAGCTTTTGAACAAATGAAGAAAGAAGAAATTTTACTAGTTTGGTCCCTTTCTCTCCAAACCAACCAAATTTTTCCTTACAACTTACCCCTTATCTACATCATAATACTGTATACAGGCAGGTTGATGTTTAGCATTATTACCAAAAATCTTGGAAAGTTCTTGACAAATTTACTTCAAATTTTTAAATGGTAATCTAATATATGTTCGGATGGACAGAGGATACATATGTATACATACAGGGTGGTCCATTGATAGTGACCGGGCCAAATATCTCACAAAAAAAGCATCAAACGAAAAAACTACAAAGAAGAAAACTCATATAGGGGAAAACCAGATGGCGCTATGGTTGGCCCGTTAGATGGCACTACCATAGGTCAAACATATAAAAATGTTTTAGTTGGACCACTTTTTTCGCTTTGTGATAGATGGCACTGTAATAGTCACAAACGTATAAGTACGTGGTATCACGTAATTCTGCCAGTGCGGACGGTATTTTTTTCGTGATAGATTACCCATGATAAAATGGACCATCCAACTGTGGTAAAGGTCCATATCGTGTTGATGAATGGCAATTGTGTTCAAAATGCCCAATAGGTGTGTGCTATGTATGCTGCTCGGTATCCTAGACGACATCATCCAAGTCTCCGGACCGTTTGCCGCATAGTTACGTTATTTAAGGAAACAGGAAGTGTTTAGCCACATGTGAAACATCAACCATGAGTTGCAACAAATGATGATGCCCAAGTAGGTGTTTTTCATGGCTAATCCGCACATCAGTAGCAGACAAATTGCGCAATAATCCGGAATCTCAAAAACGTTATGTTGAGAATGCTACATCAACATCGAATGTAGCCGTACCATATTTCTATGCACCAGGAATTGCATGGTGATGACTTTGAACGTTGCGTACAGTTCTGCCACTGGGCACAAGAAAATTACGGGACGATGACAGATTTTTTGCACGCGTTCTATTTAGCGATGAAGCGTCATTTACCAACAGTGGTAACGTAAACCGGCATAATATGCACTATTGGGCAATGGAAAATCCACGATGGCTGTGACAAGTGGAACATCAGTGACCTTGGTGGGTTAATGTATGGTGCGGCACTATGGGAGGAAGGATAACTGGCCCCCAATTTATCGATGGCAATCTAAATGGTGCAATGTATGCTGATTTCCCACGTAATGTTCTACTGATGTTACTACAAGATGTTTCACTGCGTGACAGAATGGCGATGTTCTTCCAACATGATGGATGTCTGGCACATAGCTCGTGTGTGGTTGAAACGGTATTGAATAGCATATTTCAGGACAGGTGGATTGTTCGTCGGAGCACCATACCACAGCCCGCACATTCACCGGATCTGATGTCCCCAGATTTCTTTCTGTGGGGAAAGTTGAAGGATATTTGCTATTGTGATCCACCGACAATGCCTGATAACATGCGTCAGTGCATTGTCAATGCATGTGCGAACATTACAGAAGGCGAACTACTCGCTTTTGAGAGGAATGTCGTTACACGTATTGCCAAATGCATTGAGGTTGATGGACATCATTTTAAGCATTTATTGCATTAATGTGGTATTTACAGGTAATCATGCTGTAACAGCATGCGTTCTCAGAAATTATAAGTTCACAAAGGTACATGTATCACATTGGAACAACCGAAATAAAATGTTCAAATGTACCTACATTCTGTATTTTAATTTAAAAAACCTACCTGTTACCAACTGTTCGTCTAAAATTGTGAGCCATATGTTTGTGACTATTACAGCGCCATCTGTCACAAAGTGAAAAAAAGTGGTCCAACTAAAACATTCATATTTCTTTACGTACTACACGAATATGTAATAAAAAATGGGGGTTCCTATTTAAAAAAACGCAGTTGATATCTGTTTGACCTATGGCAGCGCCATCTAGAGGGCCAACCATAGCGCCATCTGGTTTCCCCTTCAAGGTAGACAAGTTTTGTTCTTTGTAGTTTTTTCGTTTGACGCTTATTTCATGAGATATTTGGCCTGGTCACGATCAATGGACCCCCCTGCATATATATATTTTACAAGAGATTATATACAGGGAAAAGTTGTCAGCAAAAATCTTGAAAAGTTCTTGACTGAGTTACTTCAGATTTTTACACGATACTCTAATAAACATTCAGATGGACATAGAATACATATTTTTTTTAAACAACAACATATGGGTTTTCTGTTAAAACTGACTGTGAGAAAGAAAATGCTGTCCTATGCCATGCTGTGAAAATGTGCAATTTCGATTTCTTTCTCTCAGTCAGTTTTAATTACAATGACAGTGCATTTAAACCATTAAGCAAATTGTTTCTCCCATTCATTTTCTCTCTCCTTATATATAACTTTATACAAAAATTGTAGACAAAAATACATGCTGTTTTGCTTTCTTCATCACAGTCAGTTTTAACAGTATTTATGGCTTGTTGACGTATGATTAGACTACTACTATGGAATCTGAATCATCTGAAACTTTTGTAATCTTACCTGTTTGCAGATTAAAACTATGTCAAATACTGTCATGGAAGCTTCTATTCTCATAGATGCAGCAGCAAGAGAGGTCTGACGTATCCCATATACCAATGACTCCAACTGATTTGCCCATTAATTTTAAATGACTTCACTTCCCAATCAAAGTTTTCATTGTTATAACAATAAACAAGATCAAAGTTTTCTTTGTTATAACAATAAACAAGGCTTAGGGTCAGTGTGAGGGTTGAAGAGGAAATGGACACTTTGGGGCAGTACAGTAAGCATATAAAAACAATTGAATGCAAATGGTGAAGAACTTTTGGAGATTTACAATTTTGCACAAATGTAAGTGTATAAAAGCATGTGCATATTCAAATACAATATTTACAATACTGTGTCAAAATTTCAAAGCAATTGTTAAAGAACTTTCAGAGATTTAAGATTCTGAACAAATGAACATTTACATTTTTTTACACAGATACGTAAAACTTCTGATACATATGTTACTTTTCTCATGAATGCTGTTTTCTTATTCTTGTCACTCTATTTGTCCATACTTCTTTTACCCATGGCATAACTCTGGTGATACAATGTGCCCATATTCACAACAAAAGAATCTTTATTTCCCTTGACTATTAGTTATTTTTTTAATGTATGCAAATGTCAGGCTGCTGTCTGCAATCTAATTCCCAATACACTAAAACTCATTTTCAATGGAGTAGACTATTAATTGACCAAGAGCATCAATCACCTACATCAAATATTTTGAGGAAAACTATCATCTTTGTTAGATGCAAAGTATTGTACAACTTTGTAATGAAGTTAGGTTAAAAACCCCACTAAACAAATGTAATATATCCAAATATTGGTCGTAATGTAGCTGTCACGTCACAGCCACACTTAACAGTACAGAAAATTTCACCAGCTTTTTGAGTGATCTACCACAATTTTTCTACCTAACGTACACACACACACACACACACACACACACACACACACACACACACACACACACACACACGCACGCACAGCAGGTCTTCAGCCACACTTAATGATCATCCTATAAATTCCATTACTGTAACATGAAAATCTTGTACAATTTTGACCTTACCTTGTGTACAGATTGTAATGTGTTATGATGCCATTAGGCTCTGTTGGAGGTAACCATGATACCAACAAGGATTGTGGTGACTTTACTACAACTTTAATGTCAGCAGGTGCACCTGGAGCTGGAAAATAAGAAGTCATGTTGTTCAATCTGTACAATGTACAAGAACTATGTAATATGCACACCATTTTATGCCAGTCATTGTGAAATCTGTTCTTACCATCCTCTTCTGTACTGCAGTAAATAGGATGTGTAATCACTCCATCACCAACTCTTGTGTACGCAAGCACCTGAACACTATAATTTGTGAATTTTCTTAGACCAGTAAGAACTGCAGTGAGAGCTGTTGTTTTCTTTGTCTCCATTGTGTCAGAGGCTGCATAAAGAATAAAAAAATATGCACTATTTTGACTTCTCTATAAATTAATGATAGGCAAATACAGAAAGAAACAACACAAAATACAAGTACAAAATCATCACAGCACCTTCTTCTAGATACTAAAATAATTATGCGACTAAGTTAGGCTCAGCGAAAATGAAAGAAAGAAATGTTGAAGTGATGTGTACCTGACTTTAATAGTCTTGCATTTAATAAAGCCATAACAAAATATAGGATGCAAAAGAAAAAAGAGGTATTTACTCTACTACTATTTTTTGTCTTTCAGTAATTTATGAGATTTCACTAGCAGTTGCTGAGTAGCTTCTAAATAGGAGGAATATTTGGCAAAAGAAGTAGTACAACAAATCCTCTACTGAAATTTATTGCATTACTTATTTTTTAACACTTTGAAGCATGAGATCTGGATTTAAAAACCTGGAGTAAATCTTTCATTCTGCATCAAAGTGTAGGTTACTGTGAAACTTCCTGAGGGATAAAAAGTGTGTCTTGTACTGGGGCTTGAAACTAGATTCTTGCCATTCATGGACAATATTCTTTGCAACTGGGCTATCAGGTGCTATTCAAGACCTCCCATCACACCATCAACTATGACACTACTTCTCTCCTACTTTCCAGACTTCACAGAAGTTCTTCTGTATACCTTAATGAATACCTGGAAGAAAGGATATCAAAGAGGAATGGCTGGGCAACAGACTCAAGATTGTTTCCAGAATGACTTTTTCACTCTGTAAAGGAGTATCGGCCAATCAGGGTACATGGGAGAACTAGTTAGTTAGTGAAGACTGGAAAGTCCACTCTGCTGAATTGAAGTAGTGATCATAGGTCATGAATGCTGCCTCAGTAACTCAGTTGGGAAGAGTATTGACTACAAAGGGCAAGGGTAAAAGCTTAATCCCTGCTCTGGTACAAAGTTGCAATCTGTCAGGAAGTTTCAGTAGAAATGGTTTTCTTTACATCACAGCTGTATGCACCGGTGTCACCAGTACATCTTTTGATGGATGTGAGACATTATTTTTTCTTACATACACCTGTGCAGTCTAGCATCCTAATTCATGATTAAATGGTAAGCCTTGAACCAGAAATTTTCTGGCAGAGGAATGAGAGATTGTAACAAATAGTTAATGTATAAGAATGATGTAACTATATTCTAGTAGTATTTGCACAGGCTACATCGTAGCTGATATAAGAAGGACTCTCTGGGATGTGGAAAGCAATAAAAAATATACATTTCAAAGTGTAGTACTACGGAATGACTACCAGCCAAGAAATATTGTCACTACGGAATGACTAACAGCCAAGAAATATTGTCATTTTAAAAGTGTAAAAAAAGAAGCAGAAATTATATACTCTAGAAAGTCATTGCATACACCCATTCCCATTTATATGATTCTTTTGTGAACTAATGTTAAACCATTGGTGTCTCTGTAGTAAATCTTTTTTTTTTCGCTCTTATATAGTAAACATGCTTTTTGTACTAATTTTTTTAGAAAATGGAATTCACAACCCTTATGACAAGAAATTTTGTGATTCCCACACAGGGAAAGACAAATATTTTATCATCATTTTAGCCTGTTGAGTCATGGATACATCAATGATTGTTACAATATCTTGTGTCAATATGGTGTCTGTATATTACATTACAATGCATGCATGTCTGAATGAAACTGTAATGTGAAGACACAGACACAGAATAACCCCTACCTCTCATGAGCTTGATGTTCCATGATCCACACAGTTACATCAGATTCAATACAGCATTAAATGTTACACTGCATGCCAAAAATTCTCTACACATTCATCAGTAACATTATTTAATCCAAATAGGCCTCTTTATGATACAAGAAAATTACAAAAATTATCTGCACCAGTAAAATTTTTTATCAATATCTGTAACACAATTCAAGGGTTTCAGCCACTGCCGCAAGTGGATACAGATGTTCTCAAATATATTTTTGCTTTATGCAGCCATTTTTCTTGTTTGCATTTTATTTTGAAGATAAAACTTTCTAGGTAACCAAGAGAATAGCAACTGTCATCCAACTGTTACCTGATTCCATAGTATTAGAACTATGAGAAAACAAACTTACAGCCTACAAATACAGAGTGAGCAGATAGAACTTCACAGTGAGTAGTGTCCTTGAGATTCACAACTTTTATTTTGCTTTAAGGCAGTAGCAGTACCAGACTTCATTTCAGACTTTTTATGAATTTAAGACCAGCATCCTATGCACCTGCAACAACATGCATACAGCAGGCTATTAAGTTTTTGGAGGCAATGCATTGTGTAAAGTGTTTACATAATGGCTTGCAGTATGCCGCTTACTGGAGCAACTACAAAATGAAATGCAATCCTGATGACTTGCTACAGCTAACAACCATACACATGTGAGCCACTGTATGTGCCTGAGAAAGAGGGCAGACCCCCTTGAAATGTATCCTGGGTATTAAAAAAGAAAATTTGACTGACACAGGAACAGTCATCTCTATTACTGTTCATTTGACAGAACATCCACATCTGAGTGCAATGACAAACCACCTTCACTAATGCCTTAACAAGGAGGCATCCATAAGGTTCTTCTTAATGTATGCCAAAAGCTTACGAGTGACTGGGAATTTTCCTCCTGTTTCTTATCCAACACTGAATGCAGAATTCACAGTAGTTTTGTCATCAACAATCGAGAGCACAAATAAAATTCAGGCAAAACAATAAAAAGCTGTAATATTTGTCGTTGGGAAGATGATAATAAAATGAGGATAATTCTGGGATCATGCAGTTAACTGGTTTATCAGTTACATATTCCATCGTCACTTACATGATATAGTTTAGTGATATGTACTGAGATAATTTATGGTTATTAACTTAATCTGCATTTCAATGTGACTGTATTCTTTTATTTGCAAATGAAACCACATACAAGAAAAAACTATTTTGTTTCTATGGAATATGAGTTGCCAGAAGCAAATTTAGCATTGCTATCTTCCATGAATTTGATTTAATTTTTCTGCATAAGTTATCAAAGATTTTGGTAGCCCTTCTGAATTACAGTGAATTTTAATGAAGTACTCTGAAAGTAGGTCTCACAGAAAACAGTCAAGGAAATTACTTACCATGCCAAAGATCATCAAGAAGAGGTTCATAGTGCAGCTTGTAGCCTTGCAGAACACCATTGCTGTGTGATGTGGGTGGTGGCTGCCAGCTCACTTGTACAGAATGGGAAGACAAACCAACACAGCGCACATCCTCAGGTGGCATACTTGGAACTGAAACATTAAACTAGCATAATTATACCAGAATTTTGCACTTTGATTTACAAAATACTGAAATTTTGAACATGACACAAAAATCTACACAGAAAAAATAAAAAGGCTACACCTGAAAAGAAAAAAAAATATCATTCTTGCTTCTAGCAAGTGTAAGCACATGTCAAGGAAATGAGAATGGAATTCCATGCAAATGAGCCAGTGGGACTCGGTATGTCTCCAGCCCCCCCCCCCCCTTCCCTTCCTCCTGTGCCTCCCCCCCCCCCAATCCCCCTCCTCTCTCTCTCTCTCTCTCATACACACACACACACACACACACACACACACAAATACACTGAAACATGAAGCTATACAAAAGCACTGCAATGTTAAAGTCCAATAAGAAGATTTAGCCAATAGGAACATAAGTGGCCAAACACTCTCCTATAGTTCATAACTAAGAGGAATATCCAAGGAGAGAATAACTGGTAGAGAAAACTATCTTAAGAAGGAAACACAAAATTACACATAAGTTTTGAAAAGGCAGCTGTGTTTTAAATGACAACATGGCATGTAGGACTAGAACATTTATTGACAAACACAAAAAGCACGTGGACAAAAGATATGAGAGAGAAAAGCAAAACTACACACTGCACAGAAAAACATAATACTGACAATCATGCACTGTAAAAACTACACTACCAGCAATTCTAACACACCAAAATAAAAAAAGAACAAAGCTGAATTAATTTCAGAATGGAAAAAGTTCTTTACACAAAGAAGAAGAGAAGGACCAATCACCAAAAATACTGGACCAGCAGAATTTTGTCACACACAGTGGTAGCAAGAGAGGCAGATTGTATTCCCAAGTGTTGAACCAGGATTCACTTAGGATTGTTTTTCATTATACTGTCCTATGCTGCAAACAATCTTCTTAAAAACAACAAATTTCCACATTATACCATATATGTGAACCAGATTAACGTTTTTAGCTATTTGATGGTCTCCAAGTTCAGTAAAGAGCAATGGAGTTCAGAGATAAATTGTGAGGCATATGCAGCAGCTACTTTTGTCATGGTAATGATAATGACTCGTTATGGCATGCACTGCTCAAGACATGACAATCTGTGACAGCCCAACAGTCACTGTCCAATCATGGATATTGGTTATAGTGCAGTTACATATGTGCTTATTGGTGTGGCTCCAGTAGGTCAAATAGTTGATTTCATAAATATCTGTTATGTGAACATCAACTGCTACAGCTCAACAGCTGGTTAAGATTAGGTACTGATCCACAGGTAACTAACACACTGAAGAAATAAAATTTCTATTTCATAAGCAAATGGAACAGTCTGGTGAAGATACAGTTTTAGGATCTGTTGCTGGATTATACTGTGTAAACTCCACAATATTCAATTGAAGCCACTGCACAAAATTCTCACGTGGTTGCTTCTGCTGGCAAGTAATGGCTGTCAGCATCCACACTGTTCACTGGAGTTGCTTCACAATAGTATGTGTTGAGAATCTCCTACTGAGAACTGAGGTGTGGCTTTCCACATGTGCACATGGTCACTAGTGTTAGTTCAGGGCTTCACTGTGGCTGGGAGCCAAAACAAAACTGGTTCTGTGTGGGTTCTCTGCTGTTTTGAAAATTGTTCTTTTGTTTGAAATTTTTGTCCTGCTTCGCAAGATCTGATGGCAGAAAGTGTAGGTTTACAGACTAAACTGAGTGGGGATACAGCATCTCTATTCACAAAGTTGTCTGTCATGTGAATGTGTATCCTGAGCACAGAAATTGTTCTGCTACTTTTGATTTGTCTAGTTGTCCCAGACATCTATGGCAAGGGTGTTCACTGCAACACTCTTGCACCATGAAAAACTTCAGACCAATACAGACATTTCGCACTGATGCAGAATATTATACATGCCTTGTTTTCCAAGGCTGTGCTTGTCTTTGTCAGGATATAACACTCCGCTGGCACTGTGAAAATATTCTAAGTGGAGAAAGACAAGTATAATATTAGTTCTCCTTCACATTGGGGGCAGAGTTATGTGTTCCTCCTTCCAAACCAATCTTTCTTTATGCCCTGAGCAAGGAACTTAAGTGCTGATAGCTAGAGATCATTTTTCTTCCACTTTTAAGTATTTCTATTGGCAGTACTTGGAATTTTGCTGCCTGAAGGTAATTAATAGCCAGTCATTTTGTCTCCTTGTAATTTAAAAGTTTTCTCAACTGAATTTTACTTTTAATACCTTGAACACTGTGTCAATTGACTATTCTTTCAGTTCATGAAACATTTCTACTGAAGTACAGCAAGAAGGCCATGGACAGTGGGTGTCTCCACTTCTTCATAGTGTTACCTGGGCCTGACTCACTTCAGCTGGAACATATGATTAATTTGTTTTTCTGAATTGCTGAAATACACTGGTGTGAGTTGGCTTACAGTACATGCTGAGTCCCAGCATTTTGTTGGCTTTCCTTCATACCACTGGGTCCAACAAGGGTAATGTGCCATCTTTTACTGCCTCTATTGCAAACTTAATATGAGATAGAGTAAATTTAGCTGTTGAAGAAATGTAGGTAATATTTCTGATTCCTCAGAACACATCTCAAATGTGTCATCCATGTTCAAACAAAAGTAGGATAGTACTAAGGGGTGAAACATCCAGATGAAATTACTATAAAAAGATTGCCCCACTTTGGGCATTGGGCATTGTTATCCCGTACGGGCGTACTAGCCTTACTAGGTACGCCCGTACCTTGGTGCGCCATGTCAGAGTATGAGGCATGTCTGGAAAGTAAGTGCCATCCTGGAAAGAAACTCATAAAATATTTTCTTCAAGCCAAAATTTATTTTTACAAGACAGAGAATTTCTTAAACTATTTTTCCACACAAATGCACCGTTTTCTGCTTGTTGAGTTCCTTCTCAGAATTGGAACAGGCAATGCAGTATGATACTGTGAAAAAGTGAGAAAACTTTGGCATGCAATTCAAAACAAAATGTGTGGGCTGCTCAGTCAAGGCATTGTGTTGATTCATGCCAATGCACATTTGCAATCTGCTGCTGTAACTGAAAACCTTATTCAACAATTCAGTTGGGAGCAGTTTGATCACCCCCATACAGCCCCAATCTCTCACCTTCTCACCACAACTTGTTCTTAAACTTGAAGCATGATTTTGAAGGAAGGCACTCTGACAGTGATGATGACATAGAAAATAGTGTTTACCAGTGGCTGTCTTCACTGGTGGCATTTTTTCTGTGAAGAGGGCACAGATGGTTTTCCACTATGACAAATGTCTGAACAATAGAGGCAACTATGTAGAAAATGTTTTTTTCCTGCAAAAATAAATTTTGGTTTGAAAAAAAATGTTTTATCAGTTATTTTTTCCAAAATGCACTTACTTTCTAGACAGGCCTTGTACCAGCAACTACCAGCAGCAGACACTTCAAGATGTTGAGCAGTTGCCCAAATAATATTGTGGGGTTAAAATAATGTGGTCTAGTGGCAGAACTGAGAACTGTATATTAAACAGGGCAGAACTGAGAACTGTATATTAAACAGATCTGGCAAGAATTCTAAAGTTTCACATCAGCAGAGTTTGGTGTTAGCAGTCACTGTGAGAGGACCAATATTGACAGGTGTGGCAACACATAACTAAAATAAATTAATATGAATTGTGATTTTCAGAAAGAATTTTCACTATGGAATGGAGAGCATGCTGTTGGAAAACATACTGACATAATAAAATCAAACAATGAAAAATTCTGGATGGAATGTCACAATATTAAGCCTTGTTTACACTGTGGCAACAACTTGCAACATTGTGACATGCAGCAGTGCCGCACACTGCAGTGACGTATGTTGTGACATGATTCATGCAACATGGATGACGCCTTGCGTTGTGCCGCAAGCTGCCGCAGCTAGCTCCCGAGCTGAGTGGATTCGTGTGCGACATTTTCTGTGTGGCAGCACTAAATTAAAAAACATGGAGCTGTTCAATGAAAAGTCTTTTAGAGTTCATAGACGACTACAAACAATCCGAGGTGCTGTGGTATGTACATGAAAGCAATTATAAATATAATGTAATAAAAAAAGAGATGTTATATAGAACCTCGGCTCAAAATATGAAATTGATGAGAGCACTGTGAAGAAGAGGATTAAGAAACTGAGAAGTGCATTTCATTGTGCAATGAATAAAAAATCATGGCTCAGTGCCCAATATGGAAAGGAAATGGTTCTCATATGAATCATTAATATTCATCCTCAATGTGACGGAACCACATGCAGGAATGGACAACTCAGTTGTGTCACAACAGGTCAATAACTATACATATTTTACAAATGACTGCTGTAGTATACCAATCCATGATCATAAAATTATCAGTAAGTATATTTTTAAATTTTATTCTGTTCACAGAAAGTCTCAGTCTTCTAAATTATTGTTGTAATCAATAGCCTACACATAGTACTTTCTACCAAATCCAGTTGAATAATATGTAAAAATAGATGCAATAGTAATTTCAAAATTTATTCTACAACAGTAAACCACATGAACGAGTTTGCAGGAACAAAGTAACTAAAAAGTTAGAGTTCATTTACATAATTATGTTTATTTACATAAATTGATATACATTTTAGTACATAAATAATTAATATATGTTGCAGTACATAGTATGATGCTACTGGTGTATGTCCTGCTTTTCAACCTTTCCTTATAACGTCATGAAATATTCGTTGAACTCTTCTCATACTAGTTGTGCATCACTGGATGGTCTTTGAGGTATCCTTGCCAAACTGCATGAACCTGTACAATCACGGGTAATTAGTGTCCAGTCTCCAAGAACAACTGCACCATTATCTATGTCTTCAAAATGCAGTTTTGGCAATACGTCTTGCTCGAGAAAGTTGGTAATTAAATATTTTCTCCTGTGGATTCGCTAATTGCCCAGCATATGGCTTCATGATATTTTTGGTCACTGGACATGCATCATCTGCTACTGAAATGTAAGGGCTCAGATTTTCTCTGATTGGAAGAGAATCTGGGGGAGGAATGTTTAATTTATTTTCTATTAATGCTTTGAGAAAAGCAGTGTTCTTGAAAAGTCCTCAGTCAGATATGTGGCCCTGACATCCAACACATATGCAGTGAAAACAGTAATTTGGGTATACAACTGCCATAAGCATAATGGTAAATGATTTTATTTTTAGTTTACATATTCACTTTGTCTTGGCAGGACATGTGCATGTGTGCATATGTTGCCTATATACAATGAACGCCTTGTTGACCAAAAGCTCACTTTCTGACAGTCTGTTTGTTGTACCTACCTGAGACTCAGTATCTCTGCTATATTGTGAGTAGCAACTGTCTTTTTCATAATATTGCAACATAATAAAATTATGTGCTAGTATGGCACTCAAACCTGGACTCTCACCACTTGTGACCAGTGCCCTACCAACTGCACTATGAAAGTATGGCTTAGAGTTTCAACCAGTCAGCTCTTCCCTCTTGTTTTTCCAACTATAGGTTCTTCTCCAGACTCTGCTAGACTGACACAGCTGGTAAAAAAGAATATCACAGAGAAATGGTTTGGCTACACATTAATTCTGTGGTGTTCGGAAATAAGGAGAGACGTACTAGTAGACTGGAGTACTGAAATAGATACGTATGTTTATCTGGATAACTCTACAAAATTCATGGGTCTGGGTTTTAATCATCCTCTAACACAAAGATTTAATTGACTAAGTAGTTTCATAACAGCAGATACTCCACTGCAGAGTGAAATATTTATTCTGGAAACAGCCTTTTTTTAGCCCACTCGTAAGCCATGTCTCTGTCAGATCTTTTCTCCTAGTGATATTAGTCCATTAAGGCATGCAA
This sequence comes from Schistocerca nitens, assembly GCF_023898315.1. NCBI lineage: Eukaryota > Metazoa > Arthropoda > Insecta > Orthoptera > Acrididae > Schistocerca > Schistocerca nitens. Next base: position 793,767,553 of record NC_064618.1, read on the forward strand.
AAGGAACTCTGTGCTGTTCAGGAAGCTAGAGAGAACAGTTGACAAAGAGAAATTGTGATGTGTTCCACAAGACTTGCTCTGTCAGTAATTGTGGCATCTTTATGTAAATATTTCTCTATGTTAGTAATGAAAAGGGATTAAAAAGTACTTTGCTTCTTTTCATCTTTTGTTATTCCTTAGTAGTAACCCTCAATGTTTGCAGAAAATTAGCTATTCCTTCATCAGCAGGACCATTGGACACCGAAATATAACAGCTATGACTGCTACATTTTTTGTTGTGGTACACAAGTCTTTTGAATGCTATAAAAGCTGTCCGCTCAGTAAGTGCCTTTCTCATTCAACAACGGAAAAAGCATAGAGATGTCACCTTAGCAGTATGATTGGTGAGTTCACATCAAGCCTGAAGATTTGAGTTTCTTTAGCTGCAAGAAACAAGCAGGCCAGTCTTACGTACAATGTCTACCATGCTTCAAGGCATGAGTCAAGATTTGGCTGTAGTCGCTCACACGGAATGAGCCTTATGATACATCATTCCACACAGGATGCGTCTGAATGGTGGATACCTGCTGAAGCACTCAAATCAGATGATCTCTCACCCAAAAACTTCCTCTTGATAGCTCAATCCACAGAAATGACAGAGATCCAAAAAACCATACCACAGTAGACATTATATATATCACATAATGAGTCAGTCAACTCTGAAAGGTGCCAGATCCTCATTCATCTCCTTCTTGCTATCATGGTTTGCTTTTCTCTTCTAAAATCTCTTAGCATCATAAACAGACACAAGCCCCTATCACATAGGTTTTTATACCAATTATGGCTGCACTGGATACATAGAATCTGTTTGTCACAGTAGCAGCAAGGATATCACACAGGCCTTGTTGCAGATGCAAGTGAAGTGCACCTGGCAGGCATACTGAGATACCTGAGTGTGTCCACTTTGGACAATAGGACAACAGGTACCAACACGACAAGAGTGGCCATTACAGCAGCAATCTGTAACTTACTAACTTAATTCCTTTGGTCGCAATGGGGGCATAGAGCAGCTAGCAGAACTTGGCAACCATCTCTGTCCCCGACATTTCCTCATTTCTGCCCTGGTCTTTCCAGTTCTCTTTACTTCCCCTTCCCACCCTCTTTCATGCATATGATGTTATGAATGCAGCATTTGCCTTTTTTATGTGGTTCTTTATATCTTCTACAGCTCCACCATCTTCTGTCATCAACTACCCAGCTATAGGAATGAGTTGATAGTTTCCACCTGCTGCTCCCCAGTAAACAGAGGCACTTACCATATTCTCAGAATTTACTCTCATTTCCTATGTTTTATCTATATTTATCTTGAGGCCAGCAATCTCAGCTTGTTTTACAGAGTTTACTTTAACTTTCATATCTGCTAGCATTTGAGCTAATAAGACTGTCGTCTGTGAAATCCAAATCCTCCAGACATTCATGGATCCCCATCAGATTTCTCTTCTTCTGCCTGCTGTGACTCTTCTCATAACTGAGTCACAGATAAATAGAAAAAGTATTGGTGACAAAAGACATCCCTGCCGCACTCTTGTTCTTACCTCCACTGGCCCTGTGAGATTTCCTTCCAGGAACACACTACATTTGTAGCCATCAAAAAGGTCTTTGATGTTGTTTAGAATCTTCTGTGGCATACCATACTTGTGCAACACCTGCCACAGCACTTAATGTTTCACAGAAAGGAAGGCCTTTTCAAAATCAATGATTGCCAGGAACATGGTAGCCTGGAATTCTTTACTTTGCTTCAGAAGCAGAGTTTTGTAACTGTCTAAAGCTGCTGCTGATTATGGGTTTAAAGAGAATAAACATCAAAGGTCATCAGTCTCATATTCACTCACCGGAAATGATTCAGTGTACCCCCATCTCTGTGTGGAGATTAAAGTCCATGTGCAAGTGAGGGATAGTTTTCTAAATATTTGTGTAGTGTGTATCTGAGGCAGAATGTGGCTACCAGACTGATATTATCCTAGGGGAATGTGGGAAACCACCTAAGCTCCATACCCAAGCTGGCTGGCACCCCAGGCATTGTTGTTAATCTGTGGGGCAGATTTGAACCACGGATAGCATAGCTCCCCATTCGGAAGCAGACACTTCAATGAACTTTGCTATCTGGGCAGGTAAATGTCTCAAGAGAGGTAAGAATTGCCAAACTATGCATGCAGAGTTGTAGTGGCAACTTTGAAGGAAATTAGAAGGTAAATCATCTTGTGCAACACCTTTCTTGTCTAACCTCAGGTAGGATATTTTTTTCAACTTGCCTTATACTTTTACTTTCATACACTTGAGCATGCAATGATACAACCAACACAAGATTGGCAGAACATGTGATAAACAAGCTATCACTTTTGTGGTTTTTGTAGAAAAGTACGGTGGCAGCCATCACACGGAAAATCCTCAGTGAGCATGTGGACCGTATGCTTACTCGAAGTGTTTTGCAAACATCAAAATGTCTTACATGGAATTTTGTTTAGGTAAGCAAGGGAAAGTATCTGTCAAAGAGATGATTCTAACATGTCATTCATACAACACAAATAAATGATATCTCCCCAGTAGGAAACTGCAAAACCGTCAAGATCTCCCAGCAAATAACTCCACACTGATCTTTCCACTGTTTATTGGTGTATAAGCTTTCATCGGTACACTGGCAGTAAATGCTCATGAAACTAGCATGATTTGCTCTATTAAATGAAATTGTATTCCCAGTAGTGATAAGTAATTGTAACATATTGATCACCTACTATGTTAAAAGGACAAGACAAGACCTCGCAGGAAGAAATTTTCTGACTGGTACATGATATGAAGGGTCAGTTTTTACTTTATAGAGGCTTACAATGGCATTCAAACACAAATTCTGGCTATTGTTGTTGTTGTTGTGGTCTTCAGTCCTGAGACTGGTTTGATGCAGCTCTCCATGCTACTCTATCCCGAGCAAGCTTCTTCATCTCCCAGTACCTACTGCAACCTACATCCTTCTGAACCTGCTTAGTGTATTGATCTCTTGGTCTCCCTCTACGATTTTTACCCTCCACGATGCCCTCCAATGCTAAACTTGTGACCTCTTGATGCCTCAAAACATGTCCTACCAACCGATCCCTTCTTCTAGTCAAGTTGTGCCACAAACTTCTCTTCTCCCCAATCCTATTCAATACCTCCTCATTAGTTACGTGATCTACCCACCTTATCTTCAGCATTCTTCTGTAGCACCACATTTCGAAAGCTTCTATTCTCTTCTTGTCCAAACTGGTTATCGTCCATGTTTCACTTCCATACATTGCTACACTCCATACAAATACTTTCAGAAACGACTTCCTGACACTTAAATCTATACTCGATGTTAACAAATTTCTCTTCTTCAGAAACGCTTTCCTTGCCATTGCCAGTCTACATTTTATATCCTCTCTACTTCGACCGTCATCAGGTATTTTACTGCCTAAATAGCACAACTCCTTTACTACTTTAAGTGTCTCATTTCCTAATCTAATTCCCTCAGCATCACCCGACTTAATTCGACCACTTACCATTATCCTCGTTTTGCTTTTTTTGATGTTCATCTCATTTCCTCCTTTCAAGACACTGTCCATTCCGTTCAACTGCTCTTCCAAGTCCTTTGCTGTCTCTGACAGAATTACAATGTCATCGGCGAACCTCAAAGTTTTTACTTCTTCTCCATGAATTTTAATACCTACTCCGAATTTTTCTTTTGTTTCCTTTACTGCTTGCTCAATATACAGATTGAATAACATCGGGGAGAGGCTACAACCCTGTCTCACTCCTTTCCCAACCACTGCTTCCCTTTCATGCCCCTCGACTCTTATAACTGCCATCTGGTTTCTGTACAAATTGTAAATAGCCTTTCGCTCCCTGTATTTTACCCCTGCCACCTTCAGAATTTGAAAGAGAGTATTCCCGTTAACGTTGTCAAAAGCTTTCTCTAAGTCTACAAATGCTAGAAACGTAGGTTTGCCTTTTCTTAATCTTTCTTCTAAGATAAGTCGTAAGGTTAGTATTGCCTCACGTGTTCCAACATTTCTACGGAATCCAAACTGATCTTCCCCGAGGTCGGCTTCTACTAGTTTTTCCATTCGTCTGTAAAGAATTCGCGTTAGTATTTTGCAGCTGTGACTTATTAAACTGATAGTTCGGTAATTTTCACATCTGTCAACACCTGCTTTCTTTGGGATTGGAATTATTATATTCTTCTTGAAGTCTGTGGGTATTTCGCCTGTCTCATACATCTTGCTCACCAGATGGTAGAGTTTTGTCATGACTGGCTCTCCCAAGGCCATCAGTAGTTCTAATGGAATGTTGTCTACTCCCGGGGCCTTGTTTCGACTCAGGTCTTTCAGTGCTCTGTCAAACTCTTCATGCAGTATCGTATCTCCCATTTGATATTCATCTACATCCTCTTCCATTTCCATAATATTGTCCTCAAGTACATCGCCCTTGTATAAAACCTCTATATACTCCTTCCACCTTTCTGCCTTCCCTTCTTTGCTTAGAACTGGGTTGCCATCTGAGCTCTTGATATTCATACAAGTGGTTCTCTTCTCTCCAAAGGTCTCCTGTAGGCAGTATCTATCTTACCCCTAGTGAGACAAGCCGCTACATCCTTACATTTGTCCTCTAGCCATCCCTGCTTAGCCATTTTGCACTTTCTGTCGATCTCATTTTTGAGACGTTTGTATTCCCTTTTGCCTGCTTCATTTACTGCATTTTTATATTTTCTCCTTTCATCAATTAAATTCAATATTTCTTCTGTTACCCAAGGATTTCTATTAGCCCTCGTCTTTTTACCTACTTGATCCTCTGCTGCCTTCACTACTTCATCCCTCAGAGCTACCCATTCTTCTTCTACTGTATTTCTTTCCCCCATTCCTGTCAATTGTTCCCTTATGCTCTCCATGAAACTCTGTACAACCTCTGGTTCTTTCAGTTTATCCAGGTCCCATCTCCTTAAATTCCCACCTTTTTGCAGTTTCTTCAGTTTCAATCTGCAGTTCATAACCAATAGATTGTGGTCAGAATCCACATCTGCCCCTGGAAATGTCTTACAATTTAAAACCTGGTTCCTAAATCTCTGTCTTACCATTATATAATCTATCTGATACCTATTAGTATCTCCAGGATTTTTCCAGGTATACAACCTTCTTTTATGATTCTTGAACCAAGTGTTAGCTATGATTAAGTTATGCTCTGTGCAAAATTCTACAAGGCGGCTTCCTCTTTCATTTCTTCCCCCCAATCCATATTCACCTACTATGTTTCCTTCTCTCCCTTTTCCTACTGACGAATTCCAGTCACCCATGACTATTAAATTTTCGTCTCCCTTCACTACCTGAATAATTTCTTTTATCTCGTCATACATTTCATCAATTTCTTCATCATCTGCAGAGCTAGTTGGCATATAAACTTGTACTACTGTAGTGGGCGTGGGCTTCATGTCTATCTTGGCCACAATAATGCGTTCACTATGCTGTTTGTAGTAGCTAACCCGGACTCCTATTTTTTTATTCATTATTAAACCTACTCCTGCATTACCCCTATTTGATTTTGTATTTATAACCCTGTAATCACCTGACCAAAAGTCTTGTCCCTCCTGCCACCGAACTTCACTAATTCCCACTATATCTAACTTTAACCTATCCATTTCCCTTTTTAAATTTTCTAACCTACCTGCCCGATTAAGGGATCTGACATTCCACGCTCCGATCCGTAGAATGCCAGTTTTCTTCCTCCTGATAACGACGTCCTCTTGAGTAGTCCCCGCCCGGAGATCCGAATGGGGAACTATTTTACCTCCGGAATATTTTACCCAAGAGGACGCCATCATCATTTAATCATACAGTAAAGCTGCATGTCCTCGGGAAAAATTACGGCTGTAGTTTCCCCTTGCTTTCAGCCGTTCGCAGTACCAGCACAGCAAGGCCGTTTTGGTTAATGTTACAAGGCCAAATCAGTCAATCATCCAGACTGTTGCCCCTGCAACTACTGAAAAGGCTGCTGCCCCTCTTCAGGAACCACATGTTTGTCTGGCCTCTCAACAGATACCCCTCCGTTGTGGTTGCACCTACGGTACGGCCATCTGTATCGCTGAAGCACGCAAGCCTCCCCACCAACGGCAAGGTCCATGGTTCATGGGGGAAGTCTGGCTATTATAACAATTCATTTCCATTTATAACATCAATGTACAGCCTGACTTTGCTTCTACATGTACAATTATACTCTGAAAAGCACTGTGAAGTGCATGGCATACAGTACTTCCAGCTGTACTATGTATTAGGTTTCCTTTTCAGTCCATTCACATATTGAGTGTGGGAAAAATAATCGTATAAATGCATCTGTGTATACTGTAATTAACTTAATCTTGTTTCTGCAATCCCTATGGGAGCAAGATGTAGGAGAACGTAGCATATTCCTCGATTCTTCACTTAATCAGTTGCCAGCCTCCATTGGTGAAGTGCCAAGAGACTAGTGAGTCACATATTTAGCTTTTTTGTTCGTTTTCATAGTTTAATTCTCAAGTTACTAGTAGGAGGATGATGTGTGTGCTGCATGCAATTGCAGGAGGAGCTGGCTGCAGTTCATGAACAACCACTGTCAGCTATCTGGAGGCTGCTGCCTTGGGATGTGAAGGTAGTGGAGAAACAGGCGTATTGCATGGGACACTTCGGGCATTGCTTGTTTCATCAATGGGCTATGCTGTTGAGGCAACTTCTAGTATACCCAACATGGGAGGTTTATGCTCACGCAGGGTGAGTGGTGGCTTGTTACGCGGGTTTGTCGCTTGAGTCAGAGAGTCAGTGAGGAGGCTGGCAGTCTCACCTCGCCCATTCATTTTGTGAGTGGACATGTGGCCACTCCTTCAGCAGGGTCTGATTAGGCACATGGGGGGAAGGGTTTTCTAGTTATTGGAAGTTCTAAATTGAGCATGCTGTGGAGCCTTTTAGGGAAATAATGTCCAAAGATGGAAAGAATTTCAATGTGCATTCAGTGTGTATGCCAGGTTGTTTCATCCAAGATGTGGAGGGGGCCCTGCCTTTGGCTAACGAGGGTGCAGGGTGTAGTAGTCTGCAAGTTGGCACCAATGACACCTGTCACTTGGGTTCTGGGGACATCCTCAGTTCCTACGTGTGGTTGGCGGAAGTGGTGAAGACTGCTGGCCTCGCTTACGGAATGTAAGCAGAGTTAACAATTTGCAGCATTGTACCTAGTGTCAGTCAAGGTTCTTTGGTTTGCAGCAGTGTGGAAGGCCTCAACCAGGTGCACTGTCGATTCTCTGATAGTCATGGCAGCACATTTCTGGACCTGTGTCATAGTGTGCAGAGTTGTAGGATTTCCCTTGATAGGACAGGGATGCATTACACAAAGGAAGCAGCTACTGAAGTAATGGAATATATGTGGAAACCACATGGGTGATTTTTAAGGTAGGCAGTAGTTTCAGTTTTGTATTCGACAAGGTTGCAAGCAGCGGCTGTGGACTGCAATCGTAAGAGGAGCCACCTCCAAGATACACACATCATGTGGCCCCAACCAGTAGTGTCTGTTTGCTGTAGAGCCAGTAGCCCTGGTTTATGGTGCTGCTCATTGCTTGCTGTGCCCTGTAGCTGTTCATATTGCACCATTGCAAACACAAAGTGACTCAGTTTGTTTTCCAATCTTGAGTGGTTACTGATTTGGAACTGTTGTATTTCTTCGCTGACTCCACTATATCCTGGAATTCTTAGTGCTTCATTCATTTCATGAACTCAGTCTGTTGTGACCTTAATAGGAACATGTGTGTTTCCCTGTGGTTTGGTGTACCCACCAGAGCACACACAGGATAGAAAATTGATGTCCTCTGATGGGCATATGCAGACAGCTGAATCAGAGCACATAGAAAGTAGAGACACTTCAACTGTCAAAATTTTAACAGTAAATTGTTGAAATATTCATAACAGAGTTCCTGAATACTGCCTTCCAGGAAATTTCTTGTGCTTAAATTATTCTTTAGACCGAGAGCTGGCTGCAATCAGAAGTAGAAAGCTCTGAATATTAAGCAACTAATGGAATATGTATTGGAAAGACAAATTAAAGGGGAAGAGTGACTGCAGTTGACAAAAATGTTCTCTCTTTTGTGGGTGTATTTGAGTGTGTCAGTGAGGTTATATGATGCATGTAACAGCTCTAGGAAATATGAAGTTATCTTGTTAACAGGTCTAGGTAATATGAAGTTAATTGCTGATGTTTTTACTGGCCACCTGCCAGTCGCAGAAACACTCAGATCATGCAATATTAGTTGGAAGCAGTGGCAGATACAGAAAAACCTCAAGGAGGGGGCGCTAAAGCTATCTTGTGCCACATTTACTTTTACCACAATAAAAAAAATCAAGTCACATGCAAAGTTTAAGAAAGTTTTATTTAAAATGATTATATGCATATGCAAGACAATGCCATCTTATGATATAAAAAAGTTCAATTGTGGTTATCTTCCTTAAATGATGAATTCTATGCACCTATTCTTCCTGGCAAATTGCTTAATTACATCGTCAGTAGGACAATCACTTACAATGTGAGTCTTCAACAGAGCTAAGCCATTACCGGTAAGTTGATCCTCTCCCACTGTTGACCTCAGCCATGTCTTTATATGCCTCAATGTTAAAAAACGTCTTTCTACTGTAGGTAGATGCAGGTAGACAAGCAAATATTTTATACAGTGTGTGCAAAGTAGGATAGTCGGATCTAGGACAGACAATGATTGCATAACAGAATCACAATCATTAAGGGCATTTATGCTCATTTGCTTGTATTGAAGAATCTCTCCAATTAGTATCTTTTTAATCACAAAGAGTTATTTTTCTTTAAAGAATGTGTGGCAATGTGGGTGGCCCCACAAGGGTGGGCGCATGCCTCCCATAATTATCTGCCACTGGTTGGAAGTGACTTTAACCGCCTGAGAATACATGGAACATATATGGATTCACTGCAGGTGGTATGGACAGACTGTCTTGTAAAGTACTTCTGAAAATGTTTTCCAAAAACTGTCTTGAACAACTAGTTAGACGATCCACATGCAATGGAAATATTTTAGACATTGTTGCTACAAACAGGCTTGACCTTATCAGCAGTGTCAGTACAGAAATAGGGACTGTAGTGATCATGTCATCATCATAGCGATGAAATCCATCAAGAGTGCTAGAAGAGTATTTATGCTAGAAAAAGCAGATAAGCAGTTGCTATCATCCCACTTAGACAATGAAAGGACTTCAATTAGTTCCAGTATGATGGATGTAGAGGGATTATGGCCAAAGTTTAAATTGATGGTAAATCATGCTCTAGAAATGTATGTGCCAAGTAAGTGGATTAAGGATGAAAAGGAACCTCTGTGGGTTAGTACCCAAATTTGGAAAATGTTGAGGAAAAAGAGATTGTTGCACTCTTGGTTCAAAAAAGAATGCACAAATGTTGACAGACAAAAGATAGTGGAAATTCATGCGTCCGTAAGAAGAGCAATGTGTGAAGCATACAACTACTTCCACTGTCATATCTTAGCAAAAGAACTTGCCAAGAACCTGAGAAAATACTGGTCATGCACAAGACCACTGAGCACGTCAAAGGCTTCCACCCTGTCACTTGTCGACCAGTCTGGTGTGCCAGTAGAAGACGGCAAAAGGAAAGCTGAAATTTTAAATTTCACATTTAAGAAATCATTCAAGCAAGAGGATTGTATGAACATACTGTCATTTTACTGCCAAAAGACTCCAACGTGGAGGACATAGAAACTGGCATCCATGGCATAGAGAGCAGCTGAAAGAGTTGAAAACAAATAAGTCATCAGGTCCAGATGGAACCCCGGTTTGATTTCATAGAAAGTACTCTCTTAGCCTGTGTTTATCACATATCTCTCTCACCAAAATGTCCCAGCAACTGGAAAAAAGCATAGGTGACTCCTGTACATAAGACAGGTAGAAGAACTGAGCCATATAATTACAGACCAATGTCCTTACCATCAGTTTGCTGCAGAATTCTTGAACACATTCTGAGTTCTAATATAATAAATTTCCTTGAGACAGAAAAACTTCTGTCCACAAATCAGCATGGATTTAAAAAGAATTGCTCATGTGAAATTCAGTTTGTCATTTTCTCACATGATATCCAAAGAGTGATGGATGAAGGGACATAGGCAGATTCCACGTTCCTGCATTTCCAGAAAGTATTTGACATGATGCTCCACTGCAGATTGCTGATGGATGTCTGAGCATATGGATATCTGAGAGGCATGGAGATTTTTTTAAGTAATAGAACCCAGTATGCAGTTCTCAACAGCAAGTGTTCATCAATGACATGATGAACATGGTGAACAGCAATTTATTGCTGTTTGCTGATGACAATGTGGTGCACAGGAAGAAGCCATTGTTGAGGGACTGTAGGAATATACAAGAAGACAAAATTTTTGTTGGTGTGATGAATGACAGCTTGCTCTAAATGTACAAAATGTAAGTTAATGCAAATGCATAGGAAAAACAGTATTGTCAAATTCGAATACAGCACTGGTGGGATGCAGCTTGACACAGTCACTTCAATTAAATATCTAGGCATAGCACTTCAAAGTGATGCGAAATGGAATGAGCACATCAGGTTAGTAGTAGGGAAGGTGAATGCTCAACTTCATTTTATTGGGAGAATGTTGGGAAAGTGTAACTCATCCATAAAGGAAATGGCATATAGAACGCTAGTGTACCCACTTTTGTGTACTGTCCAAGTGTTCAGGATCCTAACCAGGTCAAATTAAAGGAAGACAGAGGTAGGCTGCTAGATTTGTTATGGTAGATTCAGTCAGCACATATGTTTTATGGAGATGATTTGTGAACTCAAATGAGACTCCCTGGAGGTAAAATGATGCTCCTTCCAACATAGTTAGTATATTTTCATGGAAAAATTGGTGTAGATCTTCCAGTGTCTGCCATTTCAGGTTTTTCAGTCTTTCCTTGACACTCTTCCATGAATCAACCAACCTGTTATCTGTATTACTGTTATGTGTATATGTTCGATACACCCTGTCAGGCTCCCACACACTTAAGCAATATCTGAGTGCTCTGTAAGCAATCCCCTTTATAGACTGATTGCATTTTCCCAGTGTCCTACCAATGAATCAAATTTATACCACCTACTTTACCTACAACTGAGAATATGTGAGTATTCCATGTCACATCTCCACAAATGGTTACAACCTGATATCTGAAAGAGTTGACTGATACCCACTGTGACTCACTGACCTAACTGTCATAAAATTTTACTGCATATTTTCTGCATTTTGTGAAGTTCATAATTTTACATTTCTGAACCTTTAAAGATAGCTTGGACAACTCTGAAGCCTTATCAAGATCTGACTGGATACCTGTGCAGCCTTTTCTTGAGTCAGAACTTCATTATCTATAACTACATTATCTGCAAAAAGTCTGAGGTTACTATTAATAGCGCCTGTCAAGTAAAACATGACAGCAAGGATCCAGACCTTACTTTCACATCTATCAGTGAGTTTCAATTGAAGATAATTTGCTGTGTCCTCCCTATGAAGAAATCCCCAATGCAGACACAAGTTCTGTTAATAATCTGGAGTAGTATTAATTCAAACGCTTTTCGGAACTCACGAAACACTGCAGTTTTCTGAGTGAGTTAACTCATGGCTTAAAGGGTGTCATGTGAAAAAAAAAAAGAACAACTCTTAATTGAATTTTGTGTGAATAATCTTCCCTAAATCTATGCTTGCTATCGTGGAGGAAGGTTTTCTGTTTGAGAAATATCTTCAGTTTAACACTGCCTCCTTCTTCTATTGCAAATTCCACAGGTGATTTCCTGGCAGAGTTGTGTGCCTGCAAAGATAATCCACTTTCAAGAGAAAGTCCTCATTAAGGAACCAACTTAGGCCCTATCTGTATTAGCCCTTGATACAACCTTCATGTTAGCAGTGTTAGCCTGGCTATTTTTGCAGGATAGCCTCTACAGAGCTCAAAATACAATGATAAAATATGATTTTTCTCTCAGTGAATGAATACCACAACTGTAACAAACATTAATGACGAAGGATTTGCAGCATCCAGACACTACTTAGGTTTTCAACTTCATTTTAGTAACCTAATAAAACAAATATCTACACATAGCTAATAACAGGTTGTTGTAAATTCTTCCTCAGTGGTATAGGAAAATCATAACAGCAATAGGATGCTGTTGGAAAGACTGTAAAGATTACTGAAGTACTCAAGGACAGAACACTGTGAGAGAAAGAGAGCAACTTGAAGTTCCTGCCTGTCATGAAATTATTTGGTAGTATGAAAAATGTGCTTCTGTTATCATTTGAAACAGAAACAGTAGTAGTCATGAATGCTTACTGGCCAGGCCACTAGAATTACATGGAAATGAAGTTACAGTAAGGAAAATATTTTCATCGTTTCAACTGAAGTTATAATTCCCTGTGCCACAGATACAAGAAGAAAATAAATACTGTTATTTCAAGTTGCCTATAGAAGAGTTAGAATAAGAAAGACACTATGTTAATCACCTATATAAAAGAACAGTAAAAGGACATTAGAAAGATATTTTGATGTAATTTGGTTGTTCAGGAAACACTATGTCACCAGAAGCAGCAAATCAAACTCCTTTTTTACACCTTAAGTTGTAAACTAAAACTAGTTTACATGAGATGGTGTATGCTGATATGAATACATTCAAACTACTCTCTTAGCATCTACCTCAAGTTGTGAAGGTCTTTTGATCATGCAGTACATCTAAACTAATTACTGAATAAAAACATCATGCATTTGGAACAATGCAGTAAATTCAGCTCCAAGAACTATGTCAAGAATCTGCAAAATTAATTACAAAAGAGCCATTGTTACCATCCTCCATAGTCTGTGCTGTGACAGGCTCAGAAAGGGGTCCTGAACCAACTTGGTTGAAAGCTTGAACAACTACAGAGTAGCGAGTGAATTTGCTAAGGCCCCCTAGCAGCAGTTCACCACCTCCTTCCTCTCCATCACCAACCACAGAACTGAAGTTATAATTCCCTGTGCCAGAGCTACAAGAACAGAATGAATATTGTTATTTCATGCTGCATACTACAGAGTTATAACAACAAAAACAATCACTTATTGACAAAATAATTTAATTGGATAGATAAAAAAATCTACTCACCAGGCGGTGGCAGAACACTTACATAAAAAAAAGTTATAATGGGCAAGTTTTCGGAGCCAGTGGCTCCCTCCTCAGGTAGAAGGCTTGAAGGGTACAGAGGAGGGGTGAAGGAAAAGGACTGGAGAGGTCTTGGTAAAGGGGCAGATTTTGGGAAAGTCACCCAGAAACGTGGGTCAGGGGAGGCTTACCACATGGGATGAAAAGGAAAGACTTCTCATCCCATGTGGTAAGTCTCCCCTGACCCACGCTTCTGGGTGACTTTCCCAAAATCTACCCTTTTTCCTAGACCTCTCCAGTCTTTGTCCATCACCCCTCTTCCTTCCCCTTCAACACTTCTGCCTGAAGAAGGAACCACTGGCCCCCAAAAGCTTGCCAATTACAACCATCTTTTATGTGTGTGTTCTGCCATTGCCTGGTGAGTAGATTTTTTATCTATCCAGTTAAATTATACTGCAGAGTTAGTACAAGAAAGACACAATGTTCATCAGGATCCCTGACAATGCCAATTCAATAACATAATTAATTTTAAATTCAGGCAACCTGTACATTTCTGAAACAGCATATGTTTAAACAATGATTCATACAGCAGTGTATGAAAAAAGTTATCCTCTTTTTGAAGCAAACATTTTCTTGTAATACTTGGACACTTACAGAACACCTAAGAGGTGACACTGTCTTTGAAGCAGCTCACCAAAATTCAGGATTTTTCACACAATAAATAACTTAAGTATTACTTATAAGCAAATGAAAGTTACTGTATGTAAGAGCACAGTGCACATTTTTTGGTTTAATATAAAACTAACCATCATAAATCTATAAAGTCACTTTTAAAAAATATTTGAACATTAATAAAAACTGTTGTTCATTTATACTAATAAATGTTTGCAACAGTAGTAAAAAATGTATACAAACTGATTTCCCTTTCCAGAAAACCCATCACTAGAAATTTATATAAAAAAAATCTGGGAAATAATATGCATAAAGCAAAAAGTAGTAAAACATCAATGTCTATGAAACAATCAAATTATAAAAATTAACTTTCTGGAAAATTCTTCATGAGCTTTGCAAATTACCATACACATTAAAAATTGTACATCATAAAACAGTATTTAATAATTGTACAGCTCATAGTTAATCAAGGTAACTTAACTCTGTACTTTTTTTATCTTTACTGTCTCTTATGTTAACATCTAAAATATGTTATCTTAGTACTTTGAACAGTTTACAACTTCTGTAATCTGCATGTCTTTCTAGAGAGTGCTTCAGAATTTCTATTACACGATTTTAGCTGCTGTAGAGGGGACTTAGTAGACAAAGTTTTGATAAGAAAACCATATCCAGAAATCTAATATTTGCATATAAAATAAGTCTGAAGACTGCATAACTTCCAAATATTTTGATTCACAGTACAAACACAAATTGAGAAAAGCACAATGTCATCAGTCTCTGTTGTAATTATGACACCACCAGAGATCTGCAAAATAGTTTGTTAATAGTATTTAAATTCAAAATACAAATATTTGCTTATTTTTTCTATTGAAAATGTAAATACAAAATGTTTTCAAATAAATGTACTTAAATACAAAACGTAAACTACATATTTTCAAAACACTTTTATTCAAATAAAATATCTCTAGTTAACGAATTTATGTTACATGCCATTTATCTCATTGATTAAACACTAATAATTGTTCAAATATTTGTAAACGATGTTTTTCAGAAAATCATTAAGTGGTTCTCTGCAAATGAGCTCTCATTAAACTTTGACAAAACACAGTATATACAATTCCACACAGTAAATGGATGACACCATTAACAAATATAGACTTTGATCAGAAATCGGTAGCTAAGGTAGAATATTCAAAATTTCTAGGTGTGTGCATTGATGAGGGGTTGAACTGGAAAAATCACACTGAAGATCTGCTGAAACGTTTGAGTTCAGCTACTTATGCTGTTAGGGTCATTACAAATTTTGGCGATATACATCTCAGTAAATTAGCTTACCACACCTATTTTCATTCTCTGCTTTTGTAAGGCATCATATTCTGTGGTAACTCATCATTGAGTAAAAGAGTGTTCATTGCACAAAAGCGTGTAATCAGAATAATTGCTGGAGCTCATCCAAGATCATCCTGCATACACTTATTTAAAGAGCTAGGGATCTTCACTGTAGCCTCACAATATATATATATTCACTTATGAAATTTGTTATTAACAATCCGAAAGAATTCAAAAGTAATAGCAATGTACATGGCTACAGCACTAGGAGGAAGGATGATCTTCACTACTCAAGGTTAAATCTAACTTTGTCTTTGGCTCAGAAGGGGGTAAATTATGCTGCCACAAAAGTCTTTGATCACTTACCTAATAGCATCAAAAGTCTGACAGATAGCCATATAGCACTGAAAAGGAAATTAAAAGAATTTCTGAATAGCAACTCCTTCTACCCATTAGATGAATTTTTGGATATAGTAAGTGGGTACTTTCCCAACCCCAGCGAGTATTGCTTGCATGTGGCGGTTTAAATCCTTTCTCAGTGAGCAATACAGTTCATTTTGATGATTTGCTGAAAAACAAATGGATCACTTACAAATGTGTACTTGTTGTATGATTTTGGAGGCATGTAACAGTGCCAAATTCAGTTCGCGTGCATAACAATGAATAAAGAGCGCATAGGGACAGAACTGCTTCACCAATTTTTGTAGTCCTCTTTCTCTGCCCGCCATTACTGAAGCACCATCATATGACTGTCTGCAATACAGTACCTGAATATTATACTCATTTCACTCTTGCATGACACGTATAATGTTTCATCAGCTTGAATCGAAATGAAATTGCAGTTCTGAATTCCAGCTTTTATTTTCTCATTAACTTCCAGAGTTATCATTTCTATTACATCATTCTGTATATCTGGAGAAGTTCCTTTAAAGGTTGAAGATGACAGATGGTCTCAGATTAACTTCTCTCTTTGAGCTAGTAAATCCAACAATTCCAGATTGTTGCTGGAGGATTCATCATCTTGATGGCCACGAAAGGCTAGTTCTTGTTTACAAAGAAATACAATTGGCTGAATAAGACGAGCCAATACTCTCCTGTTGGATGCAGCTTGTCCATTGTATTTTATTGCTATCAGACAAGCAGCTTCTGAAAGGGCATGCTCAATTCTACTTTTGCCCAATAACTGAAATTATTCTTTGTTCTGCAGATGACGATTCGATATCTGATGCTTTTGTACTTTGCTGTCAAAGTTCTTTATTGTACAAATCCCCTCATTGCACCATTCCTTTTCACCACCAGACGGAAGACATATATAACAATATAATCTGTTGTTGACTGCATTCGCAGTCAGCCAAATATACTTTTCATACCAGGCTGTTTGAAAAGTGTGTTTTTGTTTTCACTTAAACTACACTGAGTATAGGAGGAGGTCGTTTGTCCTTCAATTCACACTTTTTTTACATTAATGTAGAAAAAAGCGTTTTTAATAAAATTCTATAAGGTGTTCAGTTGCTGGCTCACTCATGTTGGCAACACAACAATAAATGCACTAAAATCACACAAAGAATGACTATGAACACAAACCGTGTGACTGTTCTCTTCCATGTTAAAAGCCAGCATAGAAGCAGCAGAGACTAGTCTCGATACCTGCTAGCAAATGCAGTGCACCAGCCTTCGTAGAAAAGGAGAAGAGGAGGGGAGCCAAGAATGCCACTAAAGTGCAGGCGCACACAGCCAGCTAAGGGAAGGGAGGCAGAGACTGGCAGCAGTCACGTCTCAAGCAGGCAAATACACCAATACTCAGGGTGCGGCACTGCTACAAAACTGATGTCTTTGCACATTTAGAGCTCTTATTAGAAAGTTGTTTATATTTTTGTTATGAATTAATATTACATCTTTTTTAAGACAAATACAGGGAAGATTAAGTCTCAAAGTCTCCCCTCACGCTACACCACTGTTAAACATATGATAATTGTAAACATGTAAAGTGTACTCTAGTCTTACTGCCTTTTTTAATAAGTAGGGTCTTGGTAATAATCACTTGACAGGTATACCTTTTGCACTTATTGCGATATCTGTACCAGTTGTGGAATTAATTATGTTTAAAGAAATGGCTCATTAAATGAACGGAAACTACAGCACATGAAATAAAAAAAAATTTAAGACATGCATTTTTGCATTTTACAAGGGCAAAGTATCTATATTTGAAGCATTTCAAATAAAACAAAAAATGTGCTTTGAAAAAAGTATTTCAAATGCAAAATAAAAACTACGACATTGGTTGTGAGGAACTGGTATGACATCAATTAGAAGGATTAACTGTAGTGTTCCACCTTTGCACCATACTCTTGGCTTTGAATGATGCCCTTCGTGACACAGAAGAGAACCTGATAACAAGTGCTTGAAACATTGACTATGCCATGGACTCATGTAGAGCACACGGGTCAGAGTTTATTGTGCATACAATGAAGTGGAACATTTTAAAATGACCTGAACTTCCAACTTATTTTATATCCAAATGGTACATTTCAAGATATGTGTTCCTTATCAACAAGACTTTATCTACCAAGTCTTCTCCACAACCCCAGAAGCTTGTAACAGGAATTTTGAACACATCCTGTATAGATGTCATGCACAAAGTCATAGGCTACCTGCATTCAGCAATCATTATTTAATTTTCCTTGTCAGTCAGTCCTCATTTGGTACTCATTATGCAAACATCTCTATTATGAAACTGACAAAATACAAGCAAGCTGATCATTGTGAGTGAGTTTAATATCTCTAAATTTTAAGAGAATGAAAAAGTACATTCGATAGTGTTGTGTACTTTTATTTAATAACTGCCTATAACACAACATAGTTATAAGAGGATGATTTATGAAAATGATAATCCAGGAGACTTAAGAGGCCCCAAAACAAATTGGTAATGCCATTTACTACTGCTACATTTAGTTTTTACCGGTTTCCCAGAATACTGATCTGTGAAGACAGAATGTGTTTCTCTTTTTGTTTCATGGTGAATATTTGTTACTAGGTTTTTGAACTGGCCAATGCAACTGATTCTCCAGTTGCAGATTCATATGGTTCACCTCAAATCGTAATGAAATGGTTGTTACTTTGCATAGAGGGGCCTTATTATAAAAATACGGCAAAGGTTGAATTCAAAACATTTGTCACATTGAGGAGATCATGGTGTCGTCTAAAATGTTTTAATGACCCTCTGTATCATTTCATCATGAAGTAAAATTAGTGAGTTCAGTCTAAATAAGAAAAATAAATAAATAAATATAGCCACACTGAGACCGCTATATGGTGAGTAGTAACTTTCCTTTTCATAATCCCATTCTTATCACAGATTCATGTCGAGCTCCTACATATAAGGTGTAACAAAAAGGAGCAGTCACACTTCCAGGTTCAAAGAAAATTTGAGCTTCATTTCAAACACATACCCGACTCATACAATAATAGTTGGTGGTGATTTTAATTTACCCTTGATATGTTGGCACAAATACATATTTAAAACTGAATGTATGCATAAAACATCATCCAAAATTGTGCTACACGTGTTCTCTGAAAATTATTTCGAGCAGTGAATTCATGAGCCCATGCAGATAGTAAACGGTTGTGAAAACACACTTGACCTTTTAGCAACAAATAATCCTGAGCTAATAACAAGCATCAAAATGGATACAGGGATTAGTGAACACAGGGTTGTCATAGTGGGACTGAATATTGTAACCCACAAATCCCCCAAAAATAAACGAAAAATACACCCATTCAAAAAAGCAGATAAAAATTCACTTGATGTCTTCCTGAAAGACAATCTCCACTCCTTCCAAATTAACAATGTAGGTGTAGACCAGATGTGGCTTGAATTCAAAGAAATGGTATTGGCAACAGTTGAGAGATTTATACCAAATAAATTAACAAATGATGGAGCTGATCATCCTTGGTACACAAAACAGATCAGAAGACTATTGCAGTCAAATTGAAACGAATGCAAAATCTCCATGATTGGTGATCTTTTGCAGAAGCTTGAAATTTAGCATGGCGTTCAAGGCAAAATGCTTATAATAGTTTCCTCAATGAAACTTTGTCTCGATACCTGGCAGAAAATCCAAAGAGATTCTGGTCATATGTGAAGAATGTAGGCGGCAAGACACACTCAATGCCTTGTCTGCACGATAGCGATGGAAATATTATTGACGACAGTTACTGAACACAGCATTCTGAAATTCCTTCACCAAACAAGATGAAGTAAATATTCCAGAATTTGAATCAAGAACAGCTGCCACCATGAGTAATGTAGAAGCAGATATCTTCGGAGTAGTGAAGCAACTTAAATCATTTAACAAAAGCAAATCTTCCAGTCCAGACTGTATACCAGTTAGTTTCCTTTCAGATTATGCTGATACAATACTTAACAATCATATACAACCTTTCACTTGATGAAAGATCCGTACCCTAAGACTGGAAAGTTGCACAGGTCACACCAATATTCAAGAAATGTAGTAGGAGTAATCCACTATAAGTTACAGGACCATATCATTAACATTGATATGCAGCAGGATTTTGGAACATATATTGTGTTCAAACATTATGAATTACCTCAAAGAGAATGATCTATTGACACAGTCAACTGTACTGTAGCGAAATTGCATGCTTATGGAATAACAACTCAGTTATATGACAGGATTCGTGATTTCCCATCAGAGAGGTCACAATTTGTAGAAACTGATGGAAAGTCATCGAGTAAAACATAAGTGATTTCTGGCATTCCACAAGGTAGTGCTATAGGCCCTTTGCTGTTCCTTATTTATATAAACAATTTAGGAGACAATCTGAGCAGCGGTCTTAGGTTCTTTGCGGATGATGCTGTCGTTTATTGACTAGTAAAGTCTCAGAAGATCAAAACAAATTGCAAAACGATATAGAAAAGATGTCTGTATGATGCAAAAATTGGCAACTGACCATAAATAAAGAAAGGTGTGAGTCATCCACATGAGTGCTGAAAGGAATTCATTAAACTTTGGTTACATGATAAATCAGTCAAATCTAAAGGCCGTAAATTGAACTAAATACCTAGGAATTACAATTACAAACAACTTAAATTGGAAGGAACACATAGAAAATGTTGTGGGAATGGCTACCCAAAGACTGAGTTTCATTGGTAGGACATTTAGACTATGTAACAGGTCTTCTAAAGAGACTATCCTTGTCCATCCTCTTTTAGAATACCACTGCACAGTGTGGGATCCTTACCAGATAGGACTGATGGATTACATAGAGAAAGTTCAAAGAAGGGTAGCACATTTTGTATTATCACAAAATAGGAAAAAGAGTGTCACTGAAATGACACAGGATTTGGGGTGGAGATAATTAAAACAAAGACATTTTTCACTGTGACACAATCTTCTCACAAAATTTCAATCACCAACTTTCTCCTCTGAATTCAAAAAGTATTTTGTTCACTATGACCTCCATAGGAAGAAATGATCATCATAATAAAATAAAGGAAACCAGAGCTCGCACGGAAAGCTATAGGTGTTCACTTTTTCTGCGCACTGTACAAGATTGGAATCATAGAGAATTATTGTGAAGGTGGTTCAATGAACCCTCTGCCAGGCACTTAAATGTGATTTGCAGAGTATGATGTAGCTGTAAAGGTCACAAATAGAAGAAGAAAATACCATGGTGAGCCAAGACACTACGATGACTGCCCACCGTGAAACTATATGCCATGTGATTATGGTGCAGGTGTGTGACATGGTAAGGAAGGTATATAAGCCAAGACGAGATGAACAGTGAGACCAAAAGAAGGCCACAGGTTGTTGGATGTAGACATCTACATCTATACTTCGTGAGCCATCTTATGGTGTGCAAGGGAGATCAGTTGTTTGACAACTCTGTAAAACAAGATATGTGGTGAACAGTGGCAGATTAGATGACAGAGTACAATGCTGGTGCAGGCACAAGTGTTTCAGAGTGTATCATTCGGTGAACAATGCTGAACATGAGGGCCCACAGCAGATGACCCCTACGTGCTACCATTTTCATCCACTGACATGTTCAATTATGATTTCAGTGAGCAGGCAATCAATGGAAACGTGTCACCTAGTCAGCTGAATCATGTTTCTTGCTACACAATGTAGATTGTAGCATCTGCATTTGATGCTGACCAGACAAACAATTTTTCAAAACAGGCACCATGCTATTGCTATGGTGGACACTCACAAGGACTTCCACGAGGCCTGTGAACTCCATGACCGATATTGTGGACCGTCTGCACTGATTACGCGAGATGTCTTTCCCACTGATGGCATCTTGTAATCGGATAAATTACCATGTCACAAGGCTGGGATCATCCCACAGTAGTTTGATGAGCATAATAGTCGACTCACGCTGATGTTTGAGGCACCAAAGTAACCTGACCTGCACCTCGTGGGGTGCAATCGAGTGCCAGCTCTGTGTCCACAAATGGCCAGCCCATAATTTATGGGAATTTCATGGCCAGTGCATAGACATCTGGTGCCACATACCTCTAGAAACCTACCATGGACTTGTCAAATCTGTGCTACACAGAAACACTGCTGTATTGTGTTTCATATGTGGACCAACATTAAGCAGGTGATCTCAGTGTTTTGGCTTATGTTTCTTTGTTATATGAACAACTACTTGGATGTCCTTTATTTACACACTAGACTTCATTTTCTACAGTTTTTCATAGTAGATTAAAATAATAGGAAACATACAGCAACAGAACAAAGCAGCATGAGAATGACTCTTTCTTATATGGAATGCTCAAAATGCTCTCTTGGTTAAACCTAGTTAATAAGCAATTCTTAGTTCATGGCCAGTATTTTGTGTTCCATTTCACTGAGTTTCAAGTTAAAATGTGACTCCCTTCATTGCTTTCCTTAAACACCGTGTCATCTGTTTATATGCTCATGGACTTTTATCAGTATATAATTGGTTAGCAGTGTTCATCACCAATATGATTTCCAGTATCCATACACATCAGAAAAATGTATGTATGTATGTTCCACATCTGCTCCTAAACCACTCGACCAATTTCAACCAACTGTGGTACACATATCGCTTACTGTCTGGAAAGAATTGCTGTGGGGGGTAATAACCACCTACCGATCAAAGGGGTGGGGGTGGGGTGAAAAAGAAGGTGTGAATGCCCAGACTTTATTTACCCAGTACTTAAGAGTAAGAGCATTTAGTCACTTGCAACAGGCTTGACGTTTTAATTTATTATTTATTTACTACCAACTATACTCATAACACATTTTGCAAACAGTATTCACATGTACCACTAAGTGTACCTGCAAGATTATATCATGGTATGACACACAGTTCAGGAGATGTGATGTCATAAGTACAGAGGAGTGTGCCGCATCACACGCAACATTAAATTTATTACTTCTTTGCTACTACCTCTATTTGCAACAAGTTTTGCAGACAGTATCTACACATGCCACTGAATGTATTACAAAAATTCAACATTTTATGCCACATTGTTCACGAGATATGATGCCATGAACACTCAGCTTTATAAAAACGAAACTGTAAGATGAAAGTTACTAGAGATACAAGTGAAATATGTGTGAAAAAAAATTGTGAAATATGTTAAATGTATGTTACATGTATACATGGGCAAAGCCATGTGTAAAAGTTATTCCTAAAGCCCTGGATCAATTTCAACAAAATCTGGCACACATACTACTTACTATCAGGGAATAAATACTGTGGGGTATGAACCAGCAACTTTCTATTTTTCTATTGGGGTATGGGTGTTAATGTGGATAGAGAAGGGGACCGGGGGGGTGGGGGGGGGGACCAGGATGGATGGATGGAAAGAAAGAGAGGGGAAAGGAGGAAGGAGGAAGATAGGGGGAGAAGGAGATGGACACATATAGGGGGGAGAAGGAGAGTGGGAGGGAGAAATGGGCAGAGAGGGGAGAGATGGACAGAGAAGGGTGAGGAGGAGATGGACAGAGAAAGGAAAGAAGAGGAAGACATAGACAGGGAGGAGGAGGAGGAGTTGGACAGAGAGAGGAGGAGGAGGAGGAAATACACAGAGAAAGGGAAGAGAAGGAGATGGACAGAGGAAGGAAAGAGGACGAGGTGGACAAAGAGAGCTGGGAGGAAATGGATGAAGAGAGGTTGGAGAAGGAGACAGACAGAGGAAGGGGGGAAGGGAGAGGAAGAGGAGGAGGATGATAGGGGACTGGAATACAAACATACCTGGGCAATGCCAGGTACTCAGCTAGTAGTGAAATAAAAATGTACACAACTGCAAAGTTGGCAGATGCCTATATGATGCACAGATTAGCATAAAATTATGGTAATGACAGTGCTATTCCATGTTTGTATCCAGAGAAATTTCCACAATAAGAGTGTCTCAATGAGAGGCTGTTTGAAGCAATCAGTTATCAACTTAGTGAGCATGGTATGGTTACACTTGCTACTTGCCACCAATGAAGGGCATACATAATAAGGACACTTGACTAGAGGTAACAATCCTTCATTCAGTCAACAAGAACTCTAGTGTCACAAGGGGACATGTGCTACAACAAGTAATGTTCATCACTAGACTGTGTAGCAAGTGTTACACAATGACTTACCGTATTCAATGCAGTTACAATGTTTGCAATCACTACCAGCAGCTGATTTCCCCATAAAGGTGCAGTTCTGCAAACAGATCACTCAACAATGTGTCAACTATTAATTTAGGCCAGCTGTGCTGATCGTGGACAAGATTTCCTTTCATGTGATCAGATTACAAATTTCCATAAACAACATGTAATTCCCATCCCACTGTTGAAGAATGTCATTAATAACGATTTTCTATCAATGTTGGAGCCAGGATTGTAAGTGACTGTTAGAATCTAATATTCTTCCACTCAGGTTCAATCGACTCAGGTAAAAAGTGTCCCCCTCCATTTTTTTTTATTTTTATTTTTTTAGATTAGGCTGCCTGATCTGCAAGAAGATGTGCCTTTGTTAGTGAGACAAAACATATTTTATGTGCATAGAGTTTCCACCTCTTTTCAGTATTGTGATTATCTTTTAGGTCTTATACTTTTAATCTGGTTAAGGAAATTTGTGTCTGTTTGTATGACTACAATTATTTACATTTAAATCTATGATTAAGTTTCATTATAGTCTATTAGACAATTTTTCTGTCTTTCATGAGAGTATGATTATGGTGTGTCTACTTTAAAAATCTTGAAAAAGCTTATATTTCATAGGATGTAGTCAAGTTCACAATTATTCTAGTCTTTACCACTGATAACAAACTCATCATTTTACTTTCCATTACAGAAAGGTGTTGTGCTATGGTTCACTAGTGCATTTTGTTTACATTTTCCTGTACATAACTTCATATGCTTACTACTTAATCACCATTATGAATGATGTTATTATTAGTATTTCTTTCCAAGCTGTAACACAAGATTTGATTGTGAGTAGGGTATATCTAACATCCTGTGATACAGCACTGCTAATACTGGAAACGTTCACCCTAACACAATGGCCAGCCATACACTAAAATCAAGTGCTACAGATGAACAGGATCTCTCTACAAACTGCCACCAAAGAAATATTTACATTCTATATGTGCCACAGCACACAATATCACTTGCAACCTTACACTGGTTATACTTCGATTAGTCACACAGTATATTTGTCATAGACATAAACTTTGTTACAAATCTGCAATATTTCTTGGAGGAATTCCCGGACGAAAATTTAGGAGCTTCAGGAATCTAATGTCACCATTGTGTTGCTGCATCTTGATTAACATGTGAATACACACAGCCTCTATGAAACACGACAAATGTGTTGTTCAGCATCTCTGAGCTCAACAATGAGTTTTACAGTTACTTGTTCTCAAGCATGTGGCAGTCATTAAAATGAGGTATACAGATGTGGTTGAGTGTGAACCCTTGGTCAGAGGAAGTATACACAACAAAGCCAAGTAGCATACTGAATTTATGCCCGTGTCGGACGAAAACAATCTGCTAGTAGGGAATGTTATCCAATAGTGAAGCATTCAAGAAAGATGAAAATTTATTTGAATCTAGTGGCATGATTTTGTTATTGTAATCCAATAATACAAAGGATATAATAAACTATTAGTGACCTGCTCGTCTAGTATATTGCACAGTGTGCTAGCTTGTGAGATGGGAAGGAGGGCCAGGCCAGGACAGAATTTGCACAATGGATTAACAACCATGGCTGTGCCCCAGAGAGCTTTAGAGTGGTTTGTAGGTGGTTTCTGACACTCATTTAGGCAAATGCTGGGCTGGTCTCCAATTCCTGCCTCAGAAAATATGGATCACAAACAGTTAAAATATGATCATAAGAAAAAAACAAAGATTACACATTTCACAGACAGGCAGTGCTTAGACTTCCCTCCTTTAGGTAACTGATGGCTGCAGTGTCTGGAAGCACATCTGGCCGCAAAGTAAAATAAAAATGAATTTGGCAAGTTGTGCATACAGTGGGCCCTATACTACATGGGATTAATACTCAGTAAATGAGGAACAATAAAGTAATGATGGCATCTCATACATTGTGCTTAATAACTTCACCCATATGAACATCAAATAATACTAATGGTGAAACAAAGCATCACTGACATGGAGAGGCATAATTATCAGAGAAGTGAGCAATGCTGAGGAATTTCAAAACTTTGGAAATCACCGATGTCTTGTAGAAGACATAATTCTGATGCATGAAGCACCAAATGTAATTATCCCTGGCCACAGAGATTTGTTTAATTTAACAATACAACATTATCCACAGTATGGCAACTGCCAACTACCCACATACGAATTTTAGTAAGATGTTGGCAGATATGTTCCCACTGTAATCCAAAGAAATTCTGGTTGTATGTAAAGGTTATTAATGGCACCAAAGTTAGTGTCCACTCCCTAGAAAAAAGAGACAGGAATTGAAATGGGGGCAAAGCAAAAGCTTAAATGCTTAACTGTGTTTCCAAATGTTCCTTTACAAAGGAAAACTCTGGAATATTGCCCAATTTTAATCCTCGTTCCACTGAAAAGATGTATGGAATCAGTATTAGTGTCAGTGGTGTTGAGAAACAGCTGAAATCATTAAAACTGAACAAAGCTCTAGGGCCATATTGAATCTCTACAGGTTTCTATAATGAATATGTCTAACTTCAATCTATATATCTAAAAACAAAGATGATGTGACTTACCAAACGAAAGTGCTGGCAGGTTGATAGACACACAAACAAACACAAACATACACACAAAATTCAAGCTTTCGCAACCAATGGTTGCTTTATCAGGAAAGAGGGAAGGAGAGGGAAATACGAAAGGATGTGGGTTTTAAGGGAGAGGGTAAGGAGTCATTCCAGTCCCGGGAGCAGAAAGACTTACCTTAGGGGGAAAAAAGGACAGGTAAACACTTGCACACACACACATATCCATCCGCACATACACAGACACAAGCAGACATTTGTAAAGGCAAAGAGTTTGGGCAGAGATGTCAGTCGAGGCGGAACTTTAATCTATTGTAGATCCCTCGAACAAAAACCCATATCTAGCAACTGGAAGCAAGCACAGGTAACATCCATCTACAAGAGGGGTAGCAGAAGCAATCTATGAAACTACCATCCTGTATCTTGGACATTGATTTGTTGTAGAATCTTAGAACATATTCTGAACTCAAACATAATGAGCTACTTTGAACAGAATGAACTCCTTGATGCCAACCAGCATGGATTCCAAAAACATCGATCATGTGAAAGCCAACTCGCACTTTTCTCACGTGACATACTGAAAGCTTTGGACGAAGGCAGTCAGACAGGTGCAGTATTTATTGACTTCTGAAAAGCATTTAACTCAGTACCACAACTATGCTTATTGTCAAAAGTCCAATCGTATGGGATATCAAGAGAAATTTGTGGCTGGACTGAGGACTTCTGGTAGGGAGCACACAGCACATTATCTTGAATGATGAGTTATCGTCAGATGGCGAAATATCTTCATGTGTTCCCCTTGCTGTTCTTGTTGTATATTAATAACATTGCGGACATTATTAATAGGAACCTTAGAAATTTTGCAGATGATACAGTTATTCATAATGTAGTACTGTCTGGATGAAGCTGCATAGATATTCAGTCAGATCTTGATAAGATTTCAAAATCATGCAAAGTTAGATAACTTGCTTCAAATGTTCAGAAATGTAAAATTGTGCATTTCACAAAACAAAACAAGAAGCGTTGTATCCTATGACTACAATATCAATGAGTCACAGCTGGAAT
This sequence comes from Schistocerca nitens, assembly GCF_023898315.1. Taxonomy (NCBI): domain Eukaryota; kingdom Metazoa; phylum Arthropoda; class Insecta; order Orthoptera; family Acrididae; genus Schistocerca; species Schistocerca nitens. Next base: position 793,795,058 of record NC_064618.1, read on the forward strand.
CAGCCAACTCATACAAATACTTGGGTGCAACACTTTGTATCCAAATGAAATGGAATGATCACATAGGCTCAGTTGTGTGTAAAGAAGGCAGCAGACTTTAGTTTATTGGTAGAATACTGGGGAAGTGCAATCAGTATACAAAGGTGACTGCTTACAAATCACTCATGCGACCCATTCTAGAGTATTGCTCAAGTGTACGGGACCCATACCACATAGGACTAAAAGTGGATGTTGAACTTATACAGAGAAGGGCAGCATTAATGGTCACAGGTTCAACTGAACCATGGGAGAGTGTTACACTGATGCCGAAGAAACTGAACTGGCACACTCTTGAAGAAAGTCTAATAACAAAATTTCAAGAACTGGCTTTAACTAATGATTCTAGGTATATACTACAACCCTCTACATATCAGTCACATAGGTATCATGAGGACAAAATTAGAGTAACTACAGCGTGCACAGACACATTCAAACAATCATTCTTTGTGTGCTCCATATGCGAATGGGACAGGAAGAAACCCCATAATTGGTACAATGGGACATACCCTCTGTCACGTACTTTGCAGTGGTTTGCAGAGTATGCACATAGATGTAAACGTTCAGTGATGCTGAGCAGAGGGTTTGGGATCAGATAGTACTTGGTGCAACATTCGCATGAAACAAAGCAATGCAAAACAGTACATATTGAGAACCATTTTTCTGATCTGCAATTGAGAGGCTGTAACTATAATGGATACCTTGTTTCTCTTTCCACTTGAAAATGCTGCTGATGATTACATCAAACAGCTCTTCATCCAGACAGAAGATGGTTGGTACATATACAAGGTGACCTAGTGAGGGTCTTCAGATCTGTGCTGAAGTTGAGACTTTCAGAAAAATTATTTCAGCTCTACTTTGGCCTGTACTGAACCCTATATCACTTTTTCTATGTCACTTACAAAGTAAAAGATGAACATGACACACTGAGCAGACAAAAGCAGTCCTTTGCACTATACCTTATACTTGTGCTGTGGCATGATACAAGGAACATGAAGGCCTATTTGATAGTCCCTTCGTACTAATGGAAGTAACTATACTTGAATGAGATGGCTACTGTGAGGATGTGAGAGCATGGCCAGAATATAGGGTCCACCTGCACTGCTTTATGAAGGATTACATGCTAGCACCAGATTTCTGAAGCTACAATCCATGGCAAAACATCAGATGTTTATTCAGGAGGGAGAGGAATGCCACTTGTGTGTCACCTGCCAGGGCATTGCAGTTACAGCTGCTGGCTGGTGATGTGTGGGTCATTGATTCGAATGAGTCCTTGTGTAATTATTTATGATTTGGCCTCTTTTTTTAAGATTCTGGGACTTCCCCGTTCAAAAAACATTGCATCTTGCTAGAACATTCCATTTAAATATACACTAAGGTGACAAAACACATGGGATACTTCCTATTATCATCTCAGATCTTCTAGTGCAACGACTCGATGTAGTATGGACTCAAAAAGTTGTTGGAAGTTTTCTGCAGAAATACTGGGCTGTCTTCCTCTATAGCCCTTGATAATCGCAAAAGTGTTGCCGGTGCATGATTCTGTGCATGAACTGGGATCTCGATAGTGTGCCATAAATGTTCAATGGGATTCATATTAGGTGATCTGGCTGGCCAAATCATTCACTCAAACTGTCCAGAACGTTCTTCAGGCCAATTGTGAACAGTTATGACCTGGTGACATGGTACATTTTCACCCATAAAAATTCCATTGACACAGTGACATGGCACATTATCATCCATAGAAATTCCATCGCTGTTTGGGAACATGAAGTCTATAAATGGCTGCAAATGGTCTCCAAGAAGCCAAACATAACCATTTCCAGTCAATGATCAATTCAATTAGACCAGAGGATCCAGTCCATTCCTTGTACACACAGCCCACACCATTATGGAGCCATCACCAGCTTGCACAGTGCCTTGTTGACTACTTGGGTCCATGGCTTCATGGGGTCTGTGCCACACTCAAACCCTACCACCAGTTCTTAATAACTGGAATTGGGACTCATTTAACCAGGTCATGTTTTCTAGTCATTTAGGATTCAACTGATATGGTCCAAGCCCTGGAGAGGCACTGCAGGCGATGCAATGCTGTTAGCGAAGGCACTCACATTGGTCATCTGCTGCCATAGCTCAATAACGTCATATTTTACTACACTGTACTAACAGATACATTTATTGTACATCCCATATTGATTTCTGCAGTCATTTCAGACAGTGTTGTCTGTTAGAACCGAAAATTCTACACAAGCGCCGCTGCTCTCGGTCATTAAGTGAAGGGTGTCAGCCACTGTGTCGCCTGTGGTAAGAGGTAATGGTTGAAACTTGGTACTCTCAGCACAGTCTTGGCTCTGTAGATTTTGGAATATTGAATTTCCTAGCGATTTCCAAAATGGAATGTCCTATGCAGCCAGCTCCAACTACCATTCTATGTTTGAAGTCCGTTAAATCCTGTTGTGAGGCCATAATCTAGTCGTAAACCCATTTACTTGAATCATGTGAGTAAAAATGACAGCTCCGCTAATGTGCTGCCCTTTTATACCTAGTGTATGTGATACTACCACCATTTGTGTATGTGCATATCACTATCCCATGACTTTTGTCATCTCATTGTAAATAGGAGGACTTTCTGCTCAAGAATGCAGTTCATCTCTGTTTGTATTTAGTGTGTGCCTAATAAACATGTTTCCAGTGTGAAGTGTTAGTTCTTGTTGACAAACTTACTCTTGATTCCAGATTCTATGTGACACTATAAATAACCAAACTAATTTAAGAAATGAATTAAAATAAAGCACAGCAGTTATCAGTCCAAAGATTGTTTTCAACACTCCACTGCTTTAATTGGCATGGTCCTATTGAAAGTGGTATGCTGTTGCTTTCCTTTGACCATTGAACAAACTTACTCAGCCAGTTACAGGGGGACCTAAAGCTTAATGTGGATTCTGAATGACAGGGTACCTCAGCAGTTTTCAAATCAACAAACACTGCCATAGGTGAAAGAAGCGATATGAGACTTTGAATTTGCAATCTGGTATACTTTACCATTTACCACCGAGCCACTTAATAACTGCATGTTCATTTGCAAATCTCTCTGTATTGCTCAGTAACTGATCTAAAGAAATTTTAAGTTTTGATTTTGACTTATCTACTCATAGGATATACTTCTACTGCATCATTAGTACAAAAGTGCTTATGTAACCAAAGTCTTTGAAATTTGATAATATTTTCGTACAGCCAAGATACAAACGAAAGTGTGTATGATAAATACTCTTGCTGAAACCAAAAGAAAAGACAGTAACATACTTATAAATCAAATACATAGATATTCACTCTTGTATAGACACAGATGCAAGTACTACTTAGAAAATAAACATGCAAATGACTTCTGTTGGTGCTAAAACAGGGATGTTTTGATGTAGACACAAGGAGAGAAGGTGATCTGCAATTTTGAGCTAATCAGCTGACCTAGTTTCACGATATCCCACATTGTAGCCTTGAATGTCACCATGCTGCAACTCGGCCAGTGGGGGTGCCCACGTGACAAGCAATTCTGTGGAGGACACTGGCCTCAGGGACACATTCAGAGGTGGGCCTGCTGGTCTCTGGGGTTCCGTACGCACGGACAGCTCTGCACTAGGCACACTCTGCCCTGCCGGACCCTCTGCCAGCACACGGAATGTGTAACGGGTGGCTGGCTTCAGGTCTTCAATTGTTGCCAACAGTTGCAAGGGTGATTCAGTCTTCTCCAGCTGTTGCCAAATTCCTGTTAAACAATAGCATAATAACTGTACTACTTCACACAAGAAAACACTGCTACATCTGAATTTTTTGGGTGCACTTACAAATAAGATTATCGTAGAATGCAATAACTGAATAAGACAATTAAGCAAATCAAAGGGAATATGCAAAAACGTGAATTATGTAAACATGAATCACTGAGGCAATGTGAAGAAGATATAACTTTCCATTAATTTCACCCAAATTTGTAACCTTGTTGAAAAAGAAGTATTTGAAGGAAGGAAACAAGATCAGAATTTAAGCTTCTGTCAACAACAAGATGACTGGTGATGGAGCAGGAGAAGGAAACTGGAGTGGATATGGTCGAAGGAACTTCCCCAACATGTGCCTTATGTGATTTAGGAAAACTGAATCGAGATGGGTGGACAGGGATTTGAACTGCTATCATAACAAATATGAGTCCCGTGAGCTAATCATGTGCCACCCTGCTCAGTAGCTATGTGTAGCCTGCCAACCGTTTGTATACTGGAATCAACATTCTGAATGATACATGTCAGTCATAACAATTTTTGCAACTGCTTCAAATCGCTCCCATCTATTGCTTCCCCCATTATTCAACTAACTAGTACTTGGTGCAAAAGATGGAAAACCTGTTTCCATTCTCAAGGAGTCCAAGTCTATATGATGATTATATTTTACATCTTTAACTGCGACTACGCAAATTGCAAGTCAGCAACAAACACCATTAGGAAGTAAATGTACTGGGAAATGTGTCCAAGAATTTCTCGATTCTCAAAGAGACCACTTCTACTGCCACATAATCAGCCTTGTAACTGAGGAACATATACCTGTGAAACAAAACTTGCTGTGTATCAGCTATTATGTAAATTCTGTTCAGCTTCTGCAATGGTATGACTACCACAAAACTATCTGAAATCTTCCCCCAGACACCAGTTTCTCAGAGATCCAATGTGGTAACTACAACACATCCTTGGTTCTCGCCACCCACCTGGCCTTAATTTACATCAATTTTTTGGTGTCAGCATTTCTTCCAGCAACCATTCCTTTCTCCACTCCCTTTTACATTTTCTGACCTGTTTGTTTTTGACACCTCCTCATGCCATTATCACATACACACTTAACTTTCTATTCTAATTAACTTGTGCACGAATCTCTGTCTTGCTTATTACCCTACTTCTCATCTTTCAGCTCCCAGATTGTCAAATCTCATACAATGCAGTCCCCAACAACTAGTGTTTCTGGGTGACTTTTCCATACTCTACCCCTTTTCTAGACCTCACCAGTCCTTTTCCATCACCCCTCTTCCTTCCCTTTCAACCCCAACAGCAATGTAATCTGCCTTGTAACTGAGGAACGTATACCTGTAAAACAAAACATGCTGTGTATCAGCTATTATGTAAATTCTGTTCAGCTTCTGCATTGGTATGACTACCACTAAGTTAATGCTCTCTGCCAGAAGAAAAAGCCAGTGGCTCCAAAAGCTTGCAAATTTTAATATCAGTATGTGTATTTTCTCCTGCCGCCCCTTGGTGAGTAGATATTTCATCTACCCAATTACAGTGTATCCAAGTATGATATACAGGGTTATAGCAACATTAAGAACTGTTTCTCCGCATTTAATGTTAGCATATTTGTACACGTGCCTGCCACTTGATAATGGACACAGCTCTGAAACCAGCCATAGCTTAAAATGGAGAACCCAGTCCCAGTAGTATTCTAATCTGCAGGATCCTTTATCTTTCTATTTCACTAGACCTTAAATTGCATAAACTGTATTCCACTTTGAATGCACCTCATAACTGGAGCAATCAGCTTTTACAATTACTGTGAACAACAGACTCGGTCTACAGCAGGAAAAGTAGGATGGAGTGGACACTTCAGCTGAATGTCATAATGGCACATTAAACATAACCCTCAGAAATCCCTTGCCCCAACCTTGCACGAGTTGACACTTCACCCTTAATGATGTGAATGTCATTGTGAGGTTAATCTATAATCTTGTTTCTTTTCTTTTTATGCGGTGTGAAAAGTGTGGCAAAGTGCCTACTACTTATAAATTATTGTGAAATTAAAGTGTAATCCACAATACATATGTGTAAAGAACCACATGAAATTCGTTTTATGGAGCTGAATAGGTGCGTAATTTACCAATACATTTAAGCTTACCTTCACCTTCCTTGTATTGGACTATATACTTCGTCACCTCAGCAGCATCTGATGTCTGATGTTGCCACTTGATACTCACTGATCGGCTGCTGATCATCACCGACTCGAGATTGCTTGGGCTGCGAGGTGGCTCTGTCATACAGAAATCTGTCTTAGAACTCTTCTCTCTATGTACTCACAGTCTAAAGGAATACTACACAAATTTCAGGCTGTTTGAATTATTTACTAACTTTGAAACCTAGGAGAGAATACACTTTATTTCATTCAAGAACAGAACTGACTGTAGATGTAAGCCTAGTAGAGGAAAAGTCAGCTGCAGCTTAGGCAGATGAAGTACCACTCGGTATCTGCAAATGCTGCATTACACCTTTTGGAACTCCTGACAAAAACAGATAGAGTTGATAAGTGTAGGGCACATATGAATCTTCAGCCATTATTGCACTTAAGAATTGCATGCACTGGATGAAGTGGATATTGCTTCTGAAGTGTTGTTGTTGTTGTTTTTTGGGGAAGGAGACCAGACAGCGAGGTCATCGGTCTCATCGGATTAGGGAAGGATGGGGAAGGAAGTCGGCCTTGCCCTTTCAAAGGAACCATCCCGGCATTTGCCTGGAGCGATTTAGGGAAATCACGGAAAACCTAAATCAGGATGGCCGGAAGCGGGATTGAACCGTCGTCCTCCCGAATGTGAGTCCAATGTCTAACCACTGCGCCACCTCGCTCGGTTTCTGAAGTGTTATTGAGAGAAAGCTGACAGATTGTACATTTGTTATCAAATTTTATTTTGTGGCTAGTAGTATGAATATCATCCCAGTCAGTTACAATTTCATCTCAGTTCATGTGGGAATTGAAGACGTGCGAAAAAACGTGATAACCCTCAAATGTAAAAGCTTAGAAATAACTGTTGCCATTTGTTGCTGGGTACGCGAACTATCAAAATTGACACTAGTCTTACCCTTAAATATCACATTAGGATATTTAGGGGTGAGACCAACGTCAATTTTGATAGTTCTTATACCCAGCAACAGATAGCAATACTTATCTCTAAGTTTTTACATTTAAGTGTTAGCCAATTTTTCCACTCACATCTTCAATTATTATACCAGAAAATAAATATGAGAATTTATAATCTCTGTTGGATGAAGTTTAACTATTAAATTGTTTCATGTAGTTATCCTGGTTCAAGTTCTGTCGTCTCCACCAGACTACAAATTCCAACATCAAAAATTACACCCCATTTTTTGATCAAACAGCACTTCATACAAACTTCTCCTTGAAGATAATAAGCACTATTGTGCATAGTTTAGTGAGTGCTGTTAACATACAAATAAAAACATGTCCTTTCACGCTGATTTTAGCAACTGTTGAGTTGTTAATTCCTTACAAGTTTAAAAGCTCAACTGTTCATTGGGTAAATAGTGCACACCTGAAATTTTCAATTTTACTGTTTATTCATGAACACGACTGTTGTCTGAAGATGTTTTCAAGATTAATGCAATATCATGCCATTTATAATGCTTTCATGAATACAAAGAAAACACATATAACATAATTATCCATTACAGTTTTCCATTTCAAGAGTTATGATAACAAAAACTAAATGAATTATTTTGTTTCAATTGACTTGTCTGCACATTCTTGCAAGATATAGTAATTACTGCACAAAAAATTTTAACTATGTTTTTCACGCTTTAATGGCATATTACCTACATTTCAGGCGGTAAGCTTATATTTTAGTCAAAACAGCACTCTCTCTGTAAGTGACTGATCCCAGAAGTGACAGCATGATAACTCACACATTTTTGTTCAGTAGAAAAAATTAAGGCTTCTATCATTATAATACACACTCAAACTTCATGGCAGAGCATACATGAAAAGCACAAGCTTATACCTATCACTATACATATATTTATTTCATGTCAGGAATACACATAAGTACAATATTTATATGCATATTGTTCAACAAATAAGGTATAAAACACACAGCTAACAAATACTTTAAAACTAATTTATAAAACACAGAAAATAATATCAGGCCAGTACACTGTTTGAGACATGCTGCTGTTTGGATTTCACTGCCGTCACAAACATTGCAGCTTAAGTTGGAGAAAATCTTTTGGTTCTTGTCATTTGTGATCTGATTTAGTCGACAAATCTCCAAGCCTTCCCTCCCTCCTATTCATTGCTTGACAGCTTTAGTTGAGACCAGATCCATCCATGATGGAGTCACTGAAGGGTGCAGCTCCCTTGCTGACTTTGGTGTGGCGATGATTTCATTCACAGTACTAAGAAAACTCTATCTAGATTTAAGTCACAGCCTTTATGGTTTGTCAGTATTATAATCTCTGAAATATCACAGCAGCTCCATGAATGAAAGCACAAGATTCCCAATGAATACAATGCTTTCGATGAATTAGTGAAAAATTGTAAAAACAACATACTGGGAAAATTTAAGCATTTCCTGTAAAAGATGAGTTTGTTGTTACCACAGTAGTGCACTGCAAAACTGCCAACTGGAAGCCGACAGGGCACTGAATCCACTTGCAACATCTTGACATAGCAAACAACTGCTGTGAATGTTCTATCTATCTATATCCGAATCCCGCTCCAGCTATTGTCGGGTCTGGGTGCTGACAAGTCCTCTCCATTTGGCTCGGTCCTCCCACCACTTTTCTTCCTCCACTTACTGCCAGGTCACACCTCTCCTTTCAACAGATATTCTCACTCCTATTTTCCACCGTGTTCTTGGACACCCTCAAGGTCTTTTCCCATCCATCTTTAGTTCTTCCATAATTTTGGGGAATCTCTGCCCATGCATCCTCTTAACATGCCCATACCACCATCTTAATCGCTTTCTTTCAATTTCTTCTCTCATACTTTCTTGTTAGAGGTCCTTTCTAATCTCTACATTCCTTACTCTGTCCATTCTTGTTTATCCCTTAACTGCTCTGAGAAATTTCATTTCCCCTGCTTGCAGTCTGCTCCAGTCCCTTTCTGTCATTGTCCATGTTTCTCCACCATAGGTGACAATAGGGATGTAATAATTCTTATACATAAGGAGTTTTGCTCTTTCTGAAACTTCATTATTCCAAATCAGATGTTTTATTGTTTGGTAGAAATTGCCTTCCATTCAAGGTAATATTTCCGTTGATTCCTTTCTCTCTTCCAAATACCATTACTTCACTCTTATATTTATTTATGTTTAATCCATACCTTTTCATTATTTCCTTCCACGCATCAAGCTGTAACTGTACATCTACCTCTTTATCACCCCATATTACCATATCATCTGCAAAAATCATCTTTTTGTCTTTTTCTTTTACTATATCTTTAACTTCCCTATTCATTCCCTCCATCACAACATTAAAAAGCACAGGAGATAGAATACTTCCTTGCTTAAGTCCTTGTCTTATTTCGAAGTATTCAGAGTTCCCCAATGGTGTTCTAATTCTACAATTGTGGCCTCTGTACATTGTCTTTGTAACATTAATGTGTCCATCTTCTATATCTATCTTCTTCAGTTCTTCCCAGAGTCTTTCCCTGTCAACTGAGTCATATGCCTTTTCTATGTCTATAAAAACCATTATCACCCTTTTGTTATGCTCCCAACTTTTTTCCATCAGTTGACGGATAGAAAATATCAGGTTGATCATGCTCCTTCCTTTCCTAAACCCATGATGTTCTTCACTCAGCTCCTTTTCTATCTTTTCACTTATTCGATTTAGTAAAATTCTTTCAAAAATCTTGGCTGTATGACTCATGAGGGTTATTCCTCTGTAGTTTTTACAAAGTCTTTTATTGCCTTTCTTGAAGATGGGAACAATGTCTCCTGTTCTCCAGTCATCAGGTATTTTACTATTTCTCCACATGCTTGATAGTACTCTATATAGTCACTGCATTCCCACTGGACCTGCTGCTCTTATCATGTCCACTGATACTTCATCAGGTCCTGAGGCTTTCCCGCCATTCATCTTCTTCACAGCTTTTTCCATTTCTTCCCGTGTAATTTGCCCTAATTCTGCTTCCCAACTTCTCTCAATTTCTCCATTATTTGTTGTTTCCTCATGTACCTGCTCCTCAGCGTTTAACAGCTTCTTAAAATGTTCTTTCCAGAGATCTTTTATATTCCCTGGATCTTCAATAATGGTACCGTCTTCTGTTTCCATCTTTACCGGTACTTCAGAAGCCTTCCTTTTATTTTTCATCATTTTATAGAACATTTTCTTATTGCTCTTCACATCTTCTTCAAGTTTTTTTGTAAACTCTTCCCATACCTTTTTCTTTGCTGTTTCCACTATTTCTTTGCACTTCTTCTTTTCCTCTATATATGTTTTATGGTCTTCGTCATTTTTAGTTTTCCACCATTTTCTCCATTCTCCATTTTTTCTTCTAACTGCTTGGATTGTGGTATCATCCCACCAACTTGTCTGTCTTATTTTTTCCTTTCCAGATGTTCTGCCACATACTTTTTGTGCTGCTTCGACTAAAGTGTCTTTGAATAAACTCCATTCTTTTTCTACATCACAGAAAACTTCTTTTGGAAATTTTTGTGTTATTAATTATCTGTACTTCTCAGCGCATTCACTCTCCTTCAATTTCCAATCCCGTATCCTCATTACTTTCTTCTGTTTTCTATTTTTCACACACTGATTCATTTTCCATTGTCCCACCAGTAATCTATGGTCTCCATCTGCACTCACACTTGGAATTACTTTCATATTTGTTACTTTCTCTCCCCATTCCCTATCTATCAGAATATAATCAATTACACTCTTCGTTCTTCCATCCCAACTGTACCTGGTGATAACACGACTTTGTCTCTTCATAAACCAGCTGTTTGCTATTTTCATTCCATTCCTCTGGCACAAATCCAGGAGTCTTTCCCCTCCTTCATTTCTGCCTCCATATCCAAAACATCCCAATACTTGCTCAAATCCCTTTCTGTCTTTGCCTATCTGTGCATTAAAATCTCCCATCACTATATTAGCACTCTCTATACGGTTTTCTAACACATTTCCAAAGTCCATCTTCTCTTCTTCACTACATCCCACATGAGGTGCATAAATCTGGATTACTTTTAGTGTTTCTTTTTGGAATCTCAGGTTTAAGATTATGATACTGTCTGATATATATCTCACATTTTCAATACAGCTTTGTACATTCTTATTCACCATCACTGCCACACCATTTCTTCCATACCTGTTATTCCCACTCCAGTACAGTTTTCCTCCTCCTCTCAAATTCTTCTCACCTTTTCCCTTCCACTTTGTTTCACTTAATCCCAATATATCTAACTTCCTCTATGTTAGTACATCTGTCATTTCTTTCATTTTTCCATTGAGTGTTAATATATTAAGGGTGCCAATATTTAGGTTATTTTTTAGTCCAGTTGGTTTCATCTTCTTGTACTGATGAACATCATCAGGTCTCCCATCATTTGCACCAGTACTTGAAGAAGCAGTGGGGTCAAATCCTGAGTGGTTCGTTCCAAGGCTCATCCGTGTTTTGAAAGCAATATATGAAGACTTCCTACTGGCTTGCTAGGCCTAACGCAAGGAAGGATTTTCTGTTGGGGTTGTCTCCCTTAGCCTTTGGAGTTTCTCCTCCACCACAAGGCAGTGGTTCCCTTCTCATTTAATCCCCAGAAAAGAGGGTTGCCTCATCTGCCAGCTACGCAGTTCCGAAGTCTTCCTTCTCCACCGTCGCTGCCATTAAGGTTTGTTCTACATTATTAATACAGTTTGTTCTACAGTATTAATTTATTTTGTGAAACGGCTTTTGGTTTGAAAGGCCATCCACAGTCTGTAAATATGTGATCACTCTACCAAACAGTGATAGCAGAATCCATTAACACGGTGTAACATCATAGATTAAGGGTCGACCTGCGAAAGCAATCGCACAACTTGCGTACGGGCCACTAGACACCGCTGCGAGTGCTAAGAATGCATTGTGGTTGCAGGCACGCGTGTTGCGTACGGGCCGCGAGGTGCCGCCACGAGCGCAACCGTATGTAAGTGCCGACAGAGTTCGGCCAGCTCTCATTTTTGCTGGCATCTCATTTTTGCCTATTCTCTTATTTGCTTAGTTGCTTAGCTCTTATTCGTTTATGGCTCATGTAATTGTGCTCTCTTTCAGCCATTCTGATTGTTTTGATTTACTCCCAATTGAGAAGTGCTCATTTTGGCATTTCACTTTTGCATATTTCTCATTTTGCTAATAATATGCTCCTTAGCTTTTTACAGTTGAATTGATTAACATAGTCTCATGTACGGTTTGTTCATTTCAGCCTGTTCATATTTTGATGTTCTTTAAACACTGTAATAATTATCAGAGGCATTTCTTCCCTTAAACTTGTGTAAAGTATTCTCGATGTAGGATTTGTTCTGTGACACAGGTGTAAGGTTTTGAATATAAATTATACACGAAACTGTGCTTTAAAAGGAATTTATTTTTTCAGTTTGTACTACATCAGAAGATAATTTTGTGATATGTGGGAGAAATTTGAGGGGCGAACCCATGGAAATAGTCTTAAGTGATCCCCTTTAAAAATAAAAATTTGTGACACTGAAAGACGTGACACTGTAGGCACCGAAAATTTATACATACAAAATTATATGTCACAACGGTAAACAACTGCATTTCTGACAGAAAGATGGCACTCTCAGTTCAACCCAATCTCCTGTTATTCATGAAGAGTACCAACAATTATAATCACAAATTCAATATCCAGAAGGTTCACCCAAGAATAGCCAAAGGGTATGTTGGGTACCAATATTTGCTGTTATGTGCTCACAAGAAAATGGTGATGTTCCCATTACACCTACGGCCTACCATTGCTGCACACACTGGAAGGACTTATCACTGAACACAAGGCATGGAAGGCTCCATGAAGGTGGTGTGTATGTGAGACAATCAAACAAATGAGTATTGCACATCGCAGGAGGAAGTATTTTCAGTGTGTACTATAGCAAATGCACAACATGCAATATTAATAGAGAAGCATTCTGTCTGCAGATAGGTCCCGGTTTGGCTTGTGAAGTGGCAACAGGTCGATTAAGATCTGATAAACAACCAGAACCTGTCATCATTAAGGGATGACTTAGAATGAAAATATGTCTTTATGTTGGCTAGTGGATACAGATAGCAAAAGGTTTCTTCATATGCAAGTATAGAGATGGCATCTTTGACACATATGTATGCCCTACTGCTGGTGCATCAGGTGATGAGTGCACTCAACAAGATGGAAACACTCAGTCATTTAGAGCTTATCTTCAACAGCAAAGAATCATGTGCAAGAGTGGCCAGTTCGCTCATTCGCTCACATAACCTGAATCTCAAAGAGCAAATTTGACATGCTTCCAGTGACATGTTTTCATGTTTTACAGCAGCGATACTTGAGGTGTGTTCCTTGGAGCCCTGGCCCTCCACTAGACCTCAGAGAGGGCTCTCCTAAAATAATAACAACCTAAAGAAAAAAACACATCATGTCTTGTCTTGTCAGATGTTGAGAAAAGCAAGTCTCTCAAATATTATATCAATGATGGTTTTATAAAGTTATTTTTTCTTCTCAGTTTGTAGCCAAAAATGAGGCAAAAACAGCATAATAATTCTACAATCAGAAACAAAAGAATTTAATTTCCCCAAGCAGGTATGTGGCAACTCAATACTTGTCACTACGTATGCACGTGGCGGCCATACTGATGCTTTCTCCCTCCATTTGTCACTGCACACTGTGTTAACTACATTCCACTACCATCTCTCTCTCACCTGCATCCACCTCGAAAGGTAATAGGATTTCACCTCTCTGCTGCCTATGCTCCATCCCCTGGGCTACATGAACCAATGCTGTGCAACAAAAGGTACAGTTCCTACTCAAGCTGTCAATTGCTATGTACAGTCCAATTCGGCATGGTCAATCTGCACAGAGCTCTCTGACTGCAGTATATTTGATTCATGTTTGTTACTTATTCTATGTTTGTCAAATTGCAAAATCAAATTGTTGATTTTAAAATATAGAATGGAATGTTGACTTAAATGTGTTGCAACAAGATATTGAACTGAAAGTTCACTGGTGGTTCACATGGAAGATGCGACACTAAAGATTCCTGATCAAGGCTTTGAGAGTAAAGAAGGTCATTTAATGACTTCAAGCTCCATGCTTTCAACCAGTAAGTCATCAAGCAACTCACAAAAGGTGAAAAAGACAGTATGACGAAACTTACATCAATCTTTGATTTGTTGATTCTAGCAGTTCACCTCTTTGCATGTTATGTAACAAGCTACTTTTGAATAGCTCCATGGTAACTGCTAAGCTGCAGTGACATTTAGAAACTATACATTCCGACTCCAGAGACAAGAATGAATAATTCTTTCTACATACAAAAGTACAGTTATTAAGAAGTCAAAAGCTATGAAGTATGTGAGCGAAACTGTGACTGAAAAAGTCATAGAGGTATCAAATTTTATTCAGCTATCACATTGCGCAAGGGGGTGAAATACACCTTATCGCTGAGAATTTAATAAAATCATATGTGACAGACATAACACAATGTGCATTTGATGAAAAATCTGAAAAGCATCTTTCTACAGTGCCACTTACAAATGATACTGTTTTGCGTGAAATTAATGATCTCACAGCCTCTATCAAACATGAACTGGTTGGTCACCTTCAACACAAGAAATCTGTCTTGCAAGTGGACGAGTTGACTGCTGTTGAGGGACTGGCCATTTTGCTGATAATTGTACGATATCCACATAAATATTTAGTCGAAGAAGACTTGCTTATGTGTACATCAGTGACAAGTAACACTGGCAGAAGGAAATTTTTTGACACATTTAACAATTTTTTTTTCAAATAATTAAACCATCCACAACACTTTTGAAAGGAAACTGACCACCTGTGCAACACTCATAGACTTAAGCAAAGCATTTGATTCAGTATCACACAAGCTAATTGTTAAAAAATTAGAATATTGTGGTACTACAGACAGACCACTTAATTTGACTAAGTCACACCTAAATAACAGACAACAGTTAATGTAGGCATAAACTGTGTATTCAAATGGCAAAAAAAAAAAAAGCAATTAGATGTATACAAGGATTGGGTCCAAGAGAAACAGTATATTAAACATAATGACCCTCCCAAATCTCTATATGTATAATTGCTTAATATAATAAAAGAAAATATACAGTAATTTACACAGAGAAAGAATTTACATTTGCACAGCACTCGAAACAACTGCACGCTTGATATACCGTATTCTAGGCTGTCACTGACACACAACAGTTACAGACACCTAAGTCTTAAGTTATATAATAAACCGCCACAATCAGCCAAAACCCTCACCCACTTTAAACTTAAGGAGGTATTAACACATGGCTTAAAAATAAAGCATACTACTCGACTGAAGAATATCTTGGAAGTAATTTGGAAGGAATGTATAAACAAAGAAATAACTATCATTAACAAAATGTGTAAAACTGTATAATTAATTCTTGAACTTGAACTGTATAATTATTATTGCTGAAATTGTCTGATTAGTAAGAAGTTTATGTATTTATATGTATTTATGTACATGTAAAATGATGATGTGAGTAAAATGTACAAATTACTAACTACTAAAAAGATGTATGTATATGTATGCATAACGTATAATGTAAAAATTAGTAACAACTATACTTTTATGAAATATGTAAAATGTATTTTTATGAAGCCAACTGTGTGGTAAACATGCTGAATGGCTAATAAGTAAACATATGAAACATAAACATATGAAACATCTTGATTGGAATGATTGTATTGATATTTGTAGATGGGGCCAAAGCAATGACTGATAAAATAGTGGAAGTGGTATCACTAATAAAAAGTAAAGCACCAAACTGTAGTTCTAGCCATTGTATCCTGCATAGACAAGCATTTGAGACAAAGAAACTTCCCCCAAACCTAAAATCAGTTTCTGATGAAGCAGTAAAAATAATCAATTATGCTAAATCACGCACACATTTTTTTAAATCGAACAATGACTATTGACATTAACAAATTAAAAGCAGAGTAAATTAGAATGTCATTGGTGTTCGTTGCAGAATTCTAGTGAGAGTAGTTTGCGAGATATTATATTTTGAAAAATTTCCATGTCGACACTTGTTTGTCATTCAACCCACATAGTTGCTTGTACAATGTTGTTATGTTTACTTGCTGTATGCTTATGAGTTCATTTAGTGCACTGTGAGTTGCTAGTTAGTCCTCTCTTGTGTTAACCTCTTCATCTAGGAGTAGCACTTTGACCCTACATCCTCAATTATTTGTTGAATGTATTCCATCTCTAACTTCTCCTACAGTTTTTATCCTCTACAGATACCTTTACTGCTGTGGAGGTTATTCCCAGATATCTTAATACATGACCTATCATCCTGTTCCTTCTTCTTGTCAGTGTTTACCATACATTTCTTTCTTCACGAATTCTGAGGAGACCCTCCTCATTCCTTAGCTTATCAGTCCACCCAACTTTCAACATTCTTCTGTAGTACCAAATCTAAAACACTTCAATTCTCTTCTATCCTGGTTTTCCTACAGACCATGATTATCTACCATAGAATGTCATGCTCCACATGTACATTCTCACAAATTTCCTCCTCAAATTTAGGCCTATGTTTAATACCAGGAGACTTTTCTTGGCCAGGAACCACCCCTTTGCGTGAGCTAATCCACTTTTTATGTTCTTGCTTCATCTGTCACAGGTTATTTTACTTCCAAGGTAGAATAATTCCTTAACTTTGTCTACTTCGTGATCCCCAAATCTGATGTTAAGTTTCTTGCTGTTCTCATTTCTGCTACAGCTCATTACTTTGTCTTTTTCCAGTTTACTCTCTATCCATACTCTGTACTCATTCCATTTGACAGATCCTGTAATTTGTCTTCACTTTCAGAGAGGATAGCAATGTCATCAATAAATCTCATCACTGATATCCTTTCACCTTGAATTTTAATCACACTCTTGAAGCTTTCTTTTATTTCTGTCTTTGGTTCTTCGATGTATAGACTGAGCAGTAGGGGTGAAAGACTGCATCCCTGTGTTACACCACTTTTAATCCGAGCAATTCAGTTTTGGTCTTCCTGTCTTATTTTTCACCTCTTAGGTCTTTAATATATTACATATTACCTGTGTTTCTCTACTACTCCTATTTTTCTCACAATTTCGAATATCTTGAACAATTCTACATTGTCAAATGCTTTTTCCAGGTTGACAAATCCTATAAATGTATCTTGATTTTTTTTCAGTCTTGCTCCCATCATCAACAGCAAAATCAGAACTGCCTTTTTGATGCCATTATCTTTTATGAAGACAAAATGGTCATTATCAAACACATCTCAATTTTTCTCTTCCATTCTTCTGTATATTATTCCTGTCAGCAACTTAGATTCATGAGCTGTGGGAGGTGGGAGATGTTAGGGAAGGACACATGAGGTATGCAGGTGGTAGCAGGATAGTGTGAGACAGATCTTCGCCAGATGACAGCAGCTGCGCAATATGAGGGATAGAGAGTGGGTGGAGGGATGGAGGAAATGGGAGGAAGGTGACAGTGAAAAGGAAGATAGGGAGGGGAGATAGGGGGAGACAGGTGGATAAAATGAGGACAGCAGTTGGAAAAAGGGGGACAGGAGTTGGAAAAGAGGAAGGGGGAGGGGCGATGGAGAGGAAGAGAGTTGGGGGGGGGGGGGCATGGGGAGACTAAACTGCAAACTCAACCATCCAGTTCTGAAAAGTAGTAGTGTGAGCTGTAGGAGAAATGCCAAATGAAGGAAGGGAAGTGCCATTCTAATCTGAACCTGTGCCCACATTTTTTTGTAAATATCAAGTGGAGAACCTCCATGCCCACACACTTGGATGATGACAGTTCAAAAAGATCTACCATGCAGTGGAGTTTACAAAATGTCACCCCACTAGAATGTTGTGCAGCCACAAGTGTGAGAGAATTGTGAAACAATGGTTTATTAAGTGGGAAATTGAGGAAAAGTACAGCACATCAGAATCTCCTGCAATCACGTAGCAGAATCTACTCATTGACTGTTGCTTTGAGTGCAATAAGCAACTCCTATATGGTGAGGAAAAGTAAAGTCAATAGCTCATGAAAATACACGTCATCAGCACAAATATAAATGTGTTACATCTCCACTTACATTGTTCCAAAAATCACAGCACTTCTCATTTCAGCAGTTATCATAAAAATTATATTCTTTAACTGAAAAAGTCAGTAATTGCTGAAATAAAATGGTAAATAATGAACTTTAGCATAATAACTACAGGGCAAAATTTTCTCCTCTTTGCATGCTATCATTTGCCAAAATCCCATTTTGGTATCTCAAAGCATTTATGAAATATGAGGAATGCTGTGAATATTTCACACTTGCTTTATCACTGGCACCTACAATTGCAAATGAATGTGTTACACATGATCAATTTTCTCGAGATTAGTGACAGAGTACTTCACCCAAGTCTAAATAAAAATTCGATATGTAAGCTAAATTTCCTACACAGAAACATATTATTCATTATTCACTGAACGCAAAATCATAGCGACTCCTATTTTTTATTGCAATTTTTTTCAATTTTGCATCTTGTCTTACTTAAATGTAAATATCACTATAACTATGACAATAAACAAAATGTTGGGTACATTATCGTGAAGCTAACATATGAAGCTATAAGTGATGTAGAAGTGCATTTTTCTACCAAATAGTTTCTGTAAAATAATTTGAGACAGGGTGTGTGCCTCGATTCTCTCACTGCAGCGCATCATGAATTGGCCTCCCCTTCCGAACAGATGAATGAACTTGCCCAGTGCTTTGGATAAAAATTTATCACTACAAATCAGTCACTGTATCCTGTGCAGACTGTAATTACACACTGCAGTCATATCACTGAACACACTTAACAGTGTCACCATTTCACAGTCCTTGGATCCTACCAGCCCACACCCTCTAGGTACTGATTCAGACAAGTTTCTCATTCAATACGTTTACACATATACAGACACCATAAACAAGACAGAAATAAGTTATTGTTCCTCAACCCTAATTATTAATCAAAGTCTGTACATGTAGTTTCTCAAAAATGCTATTTCTTCAATATAGCAGCAGTTCACATGATGTATGTAAGTAATGAGTGCAACTGCTCCTCAACAGTCTTTAGAAGCAAGAAAGCTAATGTGATATAGCAAAAGTGACATTATCACACAACCTCTACACTAACCTTGCACAAGAAGCTGAACCAGCTGCTTGTCACTGCCGTATTGGTTGCTGGCTTGACAAAAGTATGCTCCACTGTCACTAGCTTCAGCTGCTGCTATTTGTAGTTCTGCTGTCACCCCATCAGGAGTTGGGTCTTGTTTCACTGATACCCTGTGGGGATGACACTAAGTTAGGAAGGTGTAAGTAATGATGGTTGTTTGTAGCATAAGAGATCAAGCATTTACAATAACAATACTTTATTCAAACATCTAATACTTTTTTGCATATACCCAGAAGCAGAAAACATTAAAGTTTTGAGATATAGTACACAGTCATTTCTCTGTATGCATCTTACATATTTCTTGGGATGAGTTTGATTTGCAAAGCATTTTTCTCTATATTCAAGGGGTAGGAGGAATGTATGGGTATTTTTACCTCCCCCTTCTCACCTCTGACAAAAATAGTATTGTCAAACAATGGAAAATCCAGGATGGAATCTAACAATATTATGAGAAGCAAAGTTGCTACTCACCATATAGCGGAGGTGCTGAGTCGCAGATAGGCACAACAAAACGACTTTCGCAATTAAAACTTTCAGCCATTGGCCTTCATCAACAACAACACACACACACACACACACACACACACACACACACACACACACACACACACACCTCATTTGTGTGTGTGTGTGTGTGTGTGTGTGTGTGTGTGTGTGTGTGTGTGTGTGTGTCTACTGTTGACGTTGACGAATTTGAAGACCAATGGCCAAAAGCTTGACTCATCATCTCCTCTATATGATGAGAAGCACCTTTCCTTCTCAAAAATAATATTGTAGTAGATATGTTTATGTTTTCACATATACCAGAATCCAGATTTCTTTTGGGGAATAAATTAGCATAAAAATTAATGGTCTCAAAAATGGGAAAAATTAGAGAAACTAGAGCCTATAGTTAATACAGAAAAGGTTACTTTTACACTCCTTTTGTGAGGATCTACCTGTGTACATGTGCTTGCAGCCTAATTGCCAGAAGATAACATTCCTGACAGGTTGACTGTACCTTCAGCCAACAACAAATCTGTCATGAGTCAACAGATAGAACAGCAAACTACAGGAAGTTGAGGGAGGAGACAGAAAGAAAAAAAGCCTACACTAAGAATGGCTGACTTCCTGCTCAAACGAGGAAACGACTGAAAGAAACAACATTCCCATCATTTACACACTCGCATAACTGCAGTGTGCAGAGCTGTGTTCATAATCGTAGCATGCACCAGTAGGGAGGAGGGAGGGAGGGGACGGGAGGGGAGGGGACGCGGAGAGAGAGAGGGAGACAGAGAGAGAGAGAGAGAGAGAGAGAGAGAGAGAGAGAGAGAGAGAGAGAGAAGGAAATCAAAGAAAACAAATTGCTGAAAAAATAAGTATTACATTATTATTATTATTGTGCATGGAATTACAATTCTTGACAAGTGTATAAAAAGGACTACACAGCTTGTGATTTGTGGCAATGTGTGTGGAGTGTAATGAAAGGGCACCACTGCAATGTCTTACCTCTCTAACAACTGGGAAAGAATCAGTCAGGCAAGAAGTTGAGAACATACAGAGGCATCATTAGCATCTAGTATCATGAGATTGTAGGTAATTTAATTAAAAGTAAGACCCATACTCTATATCTTTATCCACCTCTAATGAGCACTATGCTTTCTACGAACAGATAGGATACTTTCCACATACTGAAGTTGAAGACATGGAAACAACGAGAAGAAAAATAAGGGCACATTATTGACACACTATCTATTTAAATAACCACCACTAATCTCTCATCTACTACCACAGCAATGACATTAAACACTTTATCTACAAACAACTTAAGTACTTCTGCATTTTGTTTCTCACTATTCCAAAAATAACATTAACAGGGCAATGAAACCTGTGGTCCATTGGACAGGGCGTTCCAAAACAATTTCAACTTGGATCATGTATATTTTGGAAATGGGGATATACAGAAAGGTGTGGTTTGTGGCATACTGTGGAAGACCAGATCTGATACACAGATCAAGCAGAACTTCCAGATACGTTACATAGGAACACCACCATCACGTCTGTCAGATAATGATGCAAAAAGTTCAAGTAATCCTGAAGTGTCCTGAAGAGGGCAAAATCTAGATGTCTGTGTACACGTGTCGCAGATGTGGAATGAGTGCAAAAGTGAGACCTACACTGCAGTAGCGACCAGAAAGACTGGGGGAGGCGCACATCGGCACGGCGCGTCACGGACAGTAGTTGCCGCAAGTAAAGTCCCGTCCACCAGAGGGCACGCGAGAATTCGGCCGCAACCTCTACCGTCGGAACAACAACCCAGGCAGCACGGGTCGTGCCCAGCCATTTGACATCGGGCATGCCTATCAGACGGTTCCCGGTCTACACTATGTGAAGTGCGACGTTACTACACAATTGGCGACGAATATGGTCGTTCTTTCGCGTGTTGCGTCGTTGTTCCGGTTTCGCAGTTTATCCACGGCATGGAGGATTTAGTGCAGGTTTTGGTTGAGCAGCAGACAGAGCTCATGGCCACCATGAAACAAGTGCTTCCGACGTTGCTCTCCACGCAGTCTGCTCCCGCGCCGTTCCCTCCTCCCTTTCCCCCGTATGACGAGACGGCGGAGGATTGGGACGCATATGAACGTTGCCTTCGGCAGCATTTCCAGGCGTTTCATGTTGCCTATTCAGAGGTATGTCGTGCTCTTTTCTTGTCTTGGATATCTCCCTCGCTGTATCAAGTTTTGCGGCAGCTGACGCCATTGCAGGAACCCTCGTCCTTGTCTTTTGACGCGTTGTGTTTATTGCTGTCTTCATATTATCGCCGCCACACACATGTTGTGGCGGCTAGGGTCGAGTTCTATCAATGCAAGAAACAGCCCCATCAGTCTTACCGAGCGTGGGCCGCTACCCTGCACGGTCTTAGTCACAAGTGTCATTTTGTCATGGAGCAGTCGCGAGAGTCGTATGACCACGTTATGGTGTGCGACGTCATTGTTTGTTCGGCCCCGGATAGGGAGGTCCAGCAACGGGCCCTGCAGTTGGAAGACCCTTCCCTTGAGGAAGTCCTGTCCATTGCTCAATCGTATGAAGTCTCTCACGCCGCAGGTCAACAGTTGGAAGCGTGGTGCGCCGTCGCGGCGGTTCAGGGTGGCGCGGCCGCGTCCACTGCGTCCGGGGTGGACGATGTGCGAGCGGTACAATTCGGCCGTTCCGGCCGCTCCCGCACGGTGCGTAAACAGAGTTCTGGCCACCGGCCCCTGTTACCGTCGTGTGCGTTGTGCTATGTACATCATGATCGGTCAGAGTGCCCCCAGCGTTGGGCCATCTGTCGCAAATGTAATAAAAAAGGACACATTGCTAAAGTTTGCCGCTCAGCCTCAAAAGAATCGAAGGAAGCAGGTACAGAGGACATGGACTTTGACGTTCAGGAAGTTTCATTGGGCCAGGTTCCCGACGCATCGGCACACAAACTCTTTATCGAGGTGTCGGTTCGGTCGCGCTGATGACAACTGCAAGTAGATATGGGTGCAGCAGTTTCCTTGTTGAATGCACAAACTTACTCCGACCTTGGGTCACCCCCATTGGCGCCAGTTTACCGGTGTCCACGCGGTTATGGTAAACAGTTCATTCCCCAACTGGGTCAATTCACTACCGACGTTACTTACAAATCAGTCACTCGGCCTCTGAATTTTATTGTTGTCAGTGATGCGAGCTCCGCTAACCTTTTTGGATTGGATGCCTTTCAAGCTTTCGATTTTTCTATCACAGACGCCATACAGTTGGTCTCCGAAGACATTCCCTATCAATCATTGGAATCTTTGATCTCTGACTTTAAGGATATCTTTGAGGAGGGCCTGGGGTGTGTTTCAGACTTTGAGGCCCATTTAACGTTGAAGGCGTCGGCTCGCCCGCGTTTTCTATGCGCGAGGCACATCCCCTTGGCTCTCCGCCCTCAGGCAAAAGCAGAGCTAGACCGGCTGACAGCCCTCGGGGTCGTTCTTCCCATTTCTTCTAGTGAGTCGGCTTTGCCCTTCGTTATTGTCAGGAAACCCTCGGGAAAATTACGTCTTTGTGGTGATTTCAAGGCCACCATTAATTCCCAATTGGTGGTTGACACCTATCCCTTGCCTCGTTCTGATGAATTGTTCGAAAATCAATCTTTCGGAAGCTTATCATCAGATACCACTTGATGAGGACTCCAAACGGCTGGCAGTCGTCAACACTCCGTTTGGCCTTTACCAATACCAGCGGTTGGCCTTCGGAATACCCAGTGCCCCGGCGATATTTCAGCATTATCTTGAGCACGTCACGTCGACAATCCCTCATTGTACTAATTACCTGGACGACATAATTGTCACGGGTCGTAGCACGAAGGAACACTTGCACAAACTTCGAACCCTCTTTCTCAAATTCAGGTCCGTGGGCCTGCGTTGCAACCTGCGTAAGTCGAACTTCTTCCAACCGTCCATTGAGTATGGGGGCTACACCATGTCTTGGCATGGCATCCAGCCGCTAGGAAGTTTGGTCCAAGGTATCGTTGACCATCCGCGGCCCGCTTCGCTGAAGGAGTTACAACCTTTTTTAGGCAAGATTGCCTATTACTACCGGTTCATTCCCAGGGCTTCCACCATAGCCCGCCCCCTGCACTGCCTTCTGCACAAGGGTGTTCCTTTTGATTGGTCACCTGCATGCGAGCGAGTGTTCACCTCGTTGAAGGGCCTCCTCATGTCAGCGCCTTGTTTGGCTACTTTTGTCCCCAATAAGCCATTGGTCCTGGCTACAGATGCTTCGCAGTATGGGGTGGGGGCGGTCCTGGCCTATCGCAATGCGGATGGCTCCGAGCAGCCACTGGTGTTTGCATCTAAAACTCTTAGTCCTGTGCAGACCCATTACTCCCAGGTGGAAAAAGAGGCTTTGGCCCTTGTCTACGCTGTTAATGAAGTTTCACCCTTTCTTCTATGGCACGAAGTTTCAGTTAATCACTGACCATAAGCCATTAATATCGTTATTTGGCCCCGCCTCTCAGATTCTGGATAGGGCGTCCCACAGACTGCAGCGCTGGGCGTTGTTCCTCTCTAAGTACCATTATGACATTCATTTTTGCCCAACCGGACAGCATGCCAACACTGACGCTCTTTCCCGTCTTCCGGTGGGCCCGGATCCTAAGTTTGATCAGTAGGAGATTATGTGTTTTCATTTGGATGTGGCGTCCTGCCAAGCGGTTGATGGCTTCCCGATCACTAGTTCTAGAGTCACCAGGGAAACGGCAGCTGACCCGGTTCTCCGGCAAGTAGTTTGCCTCGTTCAGCAGGGGTGGTCGTCCCGACCCCCAGGCCGGGCCTCGGACCCTCTTCATAATTATTTTGTTCTACGAGACCACCTCTCAGTCTTGGAAGGATTTCTCCTTCTGACTACTGATGATACAGCTCCTCGCGTGGTTGTTCCTGCAAGTTTGCGAAGGGAGGTCCTCACGTTATTACATGAGGGGCACTTGGGTGTTTCCTGTACTAAAACCTTGGCTCACAGACATGTGTACTGGCCTGGTATTGACAGAGAAACTGAGGACTTGGTAGCCGCCTGTTCCCAGAGTGCGAGCCAACAGGTGTCTCCCAGGTCAGCGTTGTCTTCATGGCCACCTGCAACGCAGGCATGTTCACATAGATTTTGCGGGCCCCTTTCTCAATGGCTTTTGGCTCATTGTCATTCATGTTTATTCCCGATTCCCATATGTGGTTCGCTGCTCCTCAACCACTTCAGAAGTTGCAATCCAGGCACTAGCAAAAATCTTTTCTGTGGTAGGTCTGCCAGTCACCCTGATATCGGACAATGGACCTCAGTTTATTTCGCAGACCTTCCAGGATTTTTGTAGGCGCTGCGGTATTCGGCATGTTTGCTCTCCCCCCTTTCATCCACAACCGAATGGGAAGCCGAGCACATGGTGTGCACATTTAAGACGCAGATGAAAAAGTATGTGCACAAATTTCCTGCGGATGAGGCATTGACGTTTTTCCTGACGGCATACCTGACCACACCGATGGGAGAACGCAGCCCCACAGAGGTCCTCCATGGGCGCCAACCTAGGACTCTGCTGTACCTCCTCCGGCCTGGTCCTCGCCAGTCTTCGCAAAACGCGGTACCCCGCTTTCCTCCGGGTATGTCTGTCATGGCACGTGGGTTTGGTTGCAATCCACTTTGGATACCGGTGGTGGTTCTGCACCGCAATGGCCGCCAGCTATATACCTTGCCGGCGGGGGACCGGGAGGTACGTCGTCACCAAAATCAGCTACGTCCACGTTTGGACACCCACCCTCCGACCCCTCGGGTGCCGGCTTCCCCATTGCCGCCACCTGTGTTGTTTTCTCAAGGGACGCTATTGCCCTTCCCACCTGTGACTCCGCCCTGCTGCGATGGTTCTCAGCCTTGGCGGCCTCCAGTAGCTCCTGCACCGGCATCATCATAGTTAGAGATGCCCCGGCCCCCCTCGCAGGCCCACTTTCTCAGGAGGTGGACCAGGATCCAGAGTTCGATGGCTTGTCGCCCATTCTGTCCCGGGCTCCGGTGGTGGACGACGGGGGCCTCTTCGTGTGGGTCACTTCCAGCCATATTCGAAAGTTCCGGCTTGAGGGTTGGCAGATCCCCTCAACTCCAGCCTTCCAATGGACGTGGAGGTCATCGCTACTGCACGACGCTCCACCTTCCGACGCAGTGGATCACAGTGGCTTCACTCCCCGAAGGAGGAGGAGTGGAGTAGCCACCAGAAAGATCACTGGAGGCGCACATTGGCACGGCGCTGCAAGTAAAGTCCCGTCCACCAGAGGGCACGCGCGAATTTGGCCGCGACCTCTGCCGGCGGAACAACAACAACCCACACAGCACCGGCCGTGCCCAGCCATTTGACATTGGGCATGCCTATCAGACGGTTCTCGGTCTACACTATGTGAAGTGCGACAGAAACATGAATCGTGTTACTACATAAACTTAACTGTTACTTTTGTATCATCTTTACATTTCATTTTACAGTCTAACAACATTCAGAGTTGTTGTTTTACTGATAAAAACCCTTTTATTATTTTGATGTGCTACACAGGGATGGTTTAATGTCATGCTGGGGCCTGTAGTACTAAAGGACTGTGGAAGCTCTATTCTACACTATCTTATCTATTTTTTTCTAAAAAAAAAAGAAAAATGTATTACTTTGTCATACATTACTTGAAATTAATGTATAATAAAATCTTATTTTGGTGATTTAAGTAGTAACACGTGACATGCACCTAGATTTTGACCATTATCTGAGCATCGTGATCAAAATTACTCAAGAAACATAAATTATCAATCACCGCCAATTATTATTAGTTCTATTCACATGGCACGGAAAAATCGTTATTTATGTAGGGCTCGTAGTAAGTCAATCATAAAAATGAATTAAAATTTAGATTGCAACCTACTTCAGGCATGTATATGCAAAAATTGATGAGTGTGCTCTCTCTAATTTTAACTACGTGGAAATGTCAGGTAATGACTCTTGCATCATTTTTTTGTCATCATTTGATTTAACTATCTATCTCTGCTGATGTGTTTTATTAGTAAAAATACCGAGATGTAAATAGTGAATATGACGAACAAAATACAAAGAGGAAGCATGACTTTTGCAGTGATTGTGAAATCTGATGATGGTACAAAAAGATTTGCAGTACACTGGCAGAAAAGTTTATAATGTTCTCCCTTCAGAAGTAAATTTAGTAGATAGAAGTCCAAGCTTAAGGAGCCTCTGAGGCAGTTTTTTTATGGCTAGTCTTTTTACAGTTTGGAAGTTTCTAAATCAGAGTGAAAAGCCCTCCAAGGGCTGTAAAATTTATGTGTGATGCAATGTGAGATTGAGCAACTATGTAGATACACTTTTGGTTTGGAAGTGTTTCTAACTCCTAGAAATATAATATCTAGATGTGATATATGCTCTAAGAATATTACCCTTTAACATATATGGTACTTTCCACTGGTCTCTTTCTTTTATGTTTCACTTGTTATTTAATCTGTCAGTTTACCACTTATGTATAACTTTAATCCAATTTTACTTTTCCTCCTTTTGTAACATTATTACTGCTTACCTTATTGTGTCTTTCCAAGGGTCACATGTCAAACTTAGTTTAAAGAAATGATCTACTCTATATACTTGTGTGTTTATTACAGATGGGTCAGTTATGTAAGAAACAGGTAAATACAAAAAGAACTGGCACTTGCCTGCCGTTTCAGGCGCTAGCTTGTGCAGACTGTCTTGAAATTTGGTTATCAGTCATTATGGTTAATGTTAAAAAGTAAACTGCATTGTATTTTACACTGATGATTGTAGATCTCTGGATAAAATATTTTGCAAGTAGACTTAATAAACTCATAATGAGCACAACCATCAGGCACTATAGCTTGTCACTCATGTGAGATTTAATATGTGAACAGGCCCGCATCTCGTGGTCGTGCGGTAGCGTTCTCGCTTCCCACGCCCGGGTTCCCGGGTTCGATTCCCGGCAGGGTCAGGGATTTTCTCTGCCTCATGATGGCTGAGTGTTGTGTGCTGTCCTTAGGTTTAAGTAGTTCTAAGTTCTAGGGGACTGATGACCATAGATGTTAAGTCCCATAGTGCTCAGAGCCAATATGTGAACTACATAGTTAAGCAATAACACAGTGATTAACAAAGAAACTTAAGATTTTCTACTCATTAGTGTGTGTGAGAGTTTCATGGGTGGAACAACAATGATAAAATATCTACGCAAATACATGAAAAAAGGTGTACAGCCTACACCCAGAGGTCTAAGGTACGTACCTTCACACCAAAAACCAATTCCAACAAACAAAATCATACAACTGTTGTAAGTTTGGCAATGGTTTCAAACTCTTGTAAACATACATTTGGCATTTTTATTTTTTGTTACATAAAAGCAACAGAAATGGATTCTGATTGTGAAGATGCATTAGCAATTTGTGCTATAATTCTTGGTGTAATTGTTTGTCAAGAAAATGGACCCAAAAAGAGATGCTTGTTGTCCAGAAAGTGTTTGTCACAAAGAGAAACTCATGGAGCTTATTGGAGGAGCTCTGTGTTGAAGATAGTCAAGGTTTCAAGAATTTTGTCAGAATGACATGTGGGCAGAGTGAATAACTCTTGGCCTAGCAGCACCAAATTTTCAATAGAAAGACAAATTTTTGAGCTGCACTGTCACCAACAGAACAACTTCTTGTACCCCTTTAATTTTTGGCAACAGGTGATAATTGTACAAATTAACATACTCTCATCGAATATCACTGTCCAACATTAGCGAAACTGTGCTAGAGGGTGCTGGGTTATCGTGAATGTGTCACGGATTTCGTAAAAGTAAGTAGTATAATTTTACTTACTATATATTCTTAAAACATTTATACATGCACTAACTACATATTCAATTCCTTCCCAACAACCCACTATCTGAAGGCAAGAAACTGAAAGTTATTGTTAATGTCTCTGATATCAATAGTAGTTGCCAGATATCTAACCTTTAAGCAAAATAGTATAGGTTGCCCAAAACATTTGAAGTGTATGCACTTACACTCAGATATAGTATATCTTGCCAAAATTTCCCTCTGAAAGGAAGCAATGAAAATATGTTTTTAAGATCCAAGATGGAACATAATAAATGTTGCAGCCTTAAAGATAAAATACAAACATTGATAATTTGAAATAATTTTTGTTGTAAATATTGACTGATTTTGGCTCTAATAATTTTTTTTAAAAAAGAAAAGATATCATTCTGTTTCCTCACTAACACATTGCCAGTATTAGATTAGATTAGATTAATACTTGTTCCATAGATCATGAATACGACACTTCATAATGATGTGGAACGTGTCAGATTAATAAAAGATGTCTGTACAAGATATTACATTACACAAAATATTGCATGACACTAATGTTTAAGTTGTTGTTGTTTTTTTCCCCTTAATTTACATCTAAAAATTCAGCCAATGAGTAGAAGGAGTTGTCATCTAGAAATATTTTTAATTTATTTTTAAATGTTAGTTGGCTATCTGTCAGGCTTTTGATGCTGTTTGGTAGTTGACCAAAGACTTTTGTGGCAGCATAATTTACCACTTTCTGTGCCAAAGTCAGATTTAACCCTGCATAGTGAAGATCATCCTTTCCCCTGGTGTTATAGCTATGCACACTGCTATTACTTTTGAACTGGGTTGGATTATTAACAACAAATTTCATAAGTGAATATACTGTATATACTGTGAGGATCCCTAGCTCCTTAAATAGATGTCTGCAGGATGACCGTGGGTAGGCTTCAGCAATTATTCTGATTACACGTTTTTGAGCAATGAATACTTTTCTACTCAATGATGAATTACCCCAGAATATGATGCCATACGAAAGCAGTGAATGAAAGTAGGCATAGTAAGGTAATTTACTGAGATTCTTATCACCAAAATTTGCAATAACCCTAATAGCACACGTAGCTGAACTCAGACGTTTCAGCAGACCGTCATTGTGTTGCTTCCACTTTAACCTCTGATCAATGGACACACCTAAAAATTTTGAAAATTCTACCTTAGCTACAGACTTCTGTTCAAAGTCTATATTTATTACTGGAGTTGTGCCATTTACTGTACAGAACTGTATATACTGTGTTTTATCAAAATTTAAAGAGAGTCCATTTGCTGAGAACCACTTAATAATTTTGTGAAAAACATCATTTACAATTACATCACTGAAAGAACATTCTCAACAGTATAAGCATTTATGTCCTTAAACTTATCTTGGTCTATAAAAAAGTTGTCTATCAATGTACTGCTGTTCTTTGTTATCCGAGTAGGAAAATCAATGACGAAGCTCAAATTGAAAGAACTGAGTAATACTACAAGGTCATTCTTCCTATTACACTCTATCAGGGAATCAACATTGAAATCCCCACAAATGATAATTTGCTTCCCCCTGTCTGACAGATAGCACAACAAAGCATCCAAGTTTTCTAGAAATAGCTGGAAATTCCCTGAGGGGGACCTATACACTGTTACAATTATGGAAGTGCCATCATTTAGTTTAAGTTCAGTGGCACATGCTTCCATATATTGCACTACACAAAATTTTTTAGTTTCTAAATTTTTTATGCTGTGGAAGCTTTTGACATATACGGCAACTCCTCCTCTCATCATATTATCTCTACTTACATGTGCAGCTAATTTGTACCCTTCGATGCTAACCTTTTGCATGTCAGTGACAATGTGGTGCTCAGACAGGCATAGTACATCTATTACATTCTCAGTTTCTATATCTTCTAAACAAAGCAGAAGCTCATCAATTTTATTCTTCAATCCCCCAATATTTTGATGAAATATACTAACATTATCTTTCACTTTACTTTTGTGAATATCTTGAACTTCTTTAACATCTTTAGTACTTGCCTTGCTGAGTTTCCCACTGGACACTGATCTTACACTAAAAAAGAGTTTCCACCATGAGATGTAAGTTCCTCCCCCCTTTAAATTTTCTGCTATCAGCCCAGTCAGTTTACCCTTCCCTTTCTTGTTAAGATGTAGGCCATGTCTAGTATAGTCCCACCTACAGAGTGAATCAACAGGAAAAACACCAATGTGTGACCCTGCACCAGATCCAAGTACCCGTTCCAACTCCAAATTAACTCTTCTGACAGGAGAGCTCAAATGAGGTCGGTCGTGGCGCTCCAGAACCGACACAAACCCAACACTGGTATGACTCGATGTTGATGTAGTCTTTGCCAGGTCACACTCTATGCTGTACCCTGGATCTCTGTCAATACTGTTGCCCGGCCCACTCACAATAACCACGGCATCTTCCTTAGTAAAGCCTCTACATAGTGCACCTAAATCCTATGTAACCTGCCCCAGTCCAGCACTAGGTTTGAAAAAACTTGTGACCTGGTATTCTGACCCTAATTCATCCTGCAGAAGTTGGCCCACAGCCCTAGCATGCGAACTACCTAGCAACAAGACTTTCTTTCTCTTTGCAGACTTCCCTACATTCTTATTCAATTTGCTGCTGAAAGCTTGTTGAGCCGTCTACATCTACTTCTGTGAGAGGCTCATCAGTTTGTGACTGAGGCAACAGGTCAAACCTATTTTATACACTAATAACAAAGCTGTCAGAAGAATTTCTTGGCCTGTTCCTTACGCCTGTTGCCACTTCCCACCCCTGTTTACCCTTCTCCCCCCTTAACCTGCCCAGTTCTCGCCTAGCCTCATCTAACTCAGCCTGAAGGGCAGCAATTTTCCCCTCCTGTTCCACAATCTTTCTATCTCTACTGCATAGCCTACAGAACCACTGATGGGTCTCGCTCATTTTCCCAATTCCCACGCCACTACAATCAACCCAATGAAGAAAGTTACTACATCCATCACACCGGACCCCGGAGCTAACGATTCTACGGCACGTCAGGCACTTTACACTCATTGTACAAATCGATTTTAGTGACAGAAAGACAATTAAGTTACCGGAAAACAATGAAAATACGTGTACGAAAAATTAGGCCTACTCGCGACTATGTAAACAGTGGTTCAGAAGTTTTTTACTGGAAATTACTTGAGAGATGACGATACTCTACAGATATAAAGGGACAGCAAACGTAATTAGCACACTACTAAACTATCAGTAAATGCACTTAAAACTGCGGCATGAAATTTAATCTGAAAGCTCAAAAGTTCGGCCTGTGTATTGTCTGTACCTGCAGCCTTATTTTCAGCTGCACAAAATAATGTCACTCTTTCTGCTGTAGCAGCAGCAGCTTGGGCTTCAGCCTGCTCAGTAAGCATTTCTGTAACATGATACGTAAAATCAGAATTTTTTTGTTTTACTTTAATAAGCACTTTCTCATTCCTTGTGTCTCTGACTTCAGCTGAAATCAGTCTGCAAATGCAGAGTATTTGTTTGTTGTGTTTGACTGTTTTTTATTTTGCAATGACGAAGCAACTGACTTCATGCACATTACAGCTTGCTCTGTAGCAGGGGTCATCTTCCTCTTCTTTGCAAAACTGGGACCCCTCGCAGATATTGAAAGCAATGGGGAGTGTGCAGTTGATTGTGATGATGGTGACAGCACTGCAGGTGCAAACATGTTTGTTGTAACAGCTGGGACTTCTTCATTAAAGCTTGTACATCGGATTTCAGTTGCATTGATTAAAACTTCATCTGATTCATCATTGTTATCATCACTACCCTCTTCAGTGGTGGCTACGTGGTGCACATTAAATGTTTCTGATGAATTCTGAGATACCCAAAATGTAAACATTAAAACAGTGTCCCCCCTAAAGCTACTTACTAAGACAGCGATTAAATTTTAAAAGTATTTTTTCTTACTTTTATAGGAACCACCTACAAAAGCAGAATGGGAAGAAGTATCAAATGGATTTGAAACAATATAGCACTTGCCACATTGTATTGGTGCAATAGATGGCCGACATACTGAAACAGTGCAGCCTGCTGGAACTGCGTCATTATATTATAATTACACAGGAACATTTAGAGTTGTGCTACTAGCATAGGTAAACGCGCATTACAACGTAATCAGTTACGAAGTAGGTATGGGAGGAAGTATTTCAGATGGTGGTGTGTGATGTCTTCAGCCGCTCCAAGATGGGTGAGCGATTTTCTAAGGAAACGACTGCTCTACCCACACCAAGACCACTTCCTGGAAGAAACGAGGATGTGCCATTTCTTATGGTGCGAGATAATGCTTTTGCTCTTTCAGAGTACTTGATGAAACCATACGCAGGGTAGCAAGAGAAAAGCAGCCAGGAAAGAATGCCATTCCGCGCTAGAAGAATTGTGGAGAATTTTTTTGGAATATTGTTAGCAGTTTTTCGGTGTCTTAGAACAGCAATGCACCTAAGTCCTTAAAAACAACGTTAGCGACTTCTGCAGCTGTGTCTTTGCACAATTTGGGAAGAAATAAAGAAAGTGGCACAGTTTACTCACCACCTGGCAGTTTTGGTGTGGAAGATCCAGAAACAGGCAGGGTTCGGATGGCAGTTGGAGGATGTGTCCGTAAAGGGAGGCATGTCTTCAGAGAAAGGGAGGCAACGCAAGAAGAACCGCAAGGAATATAAGGGATCAATTTGCAATCTATTATGTATCGGATGTTGGTAAAGTGAAATGGCAAGAGAAATACGCATAAATAAATATCGAGTGAAAAGACAAATGTCGTTAAAAACTTCCGAACGAAATCCTTATAGCTTTCGTTATTAACAATAGAAGCCATTAACTTGCAAAGTACTTTGTATCACAACTTGACAAAGTGATATGACAAGAGAAATAAATAAATTTCCAGTGAAAATGCAGAAGTAACAACAAAATTTCTGACTAAAAATCTTTCAGCTTCAATTACGCTAGTGAATGACATTTTACTTACGACTGTAAATATTTGTCTCCCCGGCTTGTTTACGCCTTCCACAATTTTAATATGCTCGTAAAATATCCACTTCGGAACGTAGATCTCAGTTGTCACGCACCCAATTTTTAGTTTTGTGCGTTTTACAAAGCTCACGATTGTACTGTTTTTTCATATTTGTCCCTTTCATTTCACAATCCACAAGCGGCCTGCCAACTTTATCCGAAACTTCTTTCAGCAAATCTTTCCCTTTATATCTGTCTTTATATGCAGAATCAGGACGCCCTCAGAGGTTTCCTCATTTCAATTCGAACAAAAATTGAACTGTTAGATCTGTTGACCAATCGCACGTCGCCATTGTCGAAAGAAACGTAGCAGACGACGAAAGAAACAGAGCAGACGACACAGCACATGCGCACGTCACACAACTATGCCGTATTTTTGCTCAAGGACCATACACTACAAACTCTAGACAGAACTTCCCTCAACTAGTTGTTCAGACTCGCGACTTCAAACAACTGTTGAAAACTAAGTCAAACTTCGAGCTGAAAATAGTTGTCAGTTGAGTTAGTTGGAGTTGGTTTTCAGCGTGAAGACGCCTTTAACGACATTACACGGACAATGACAGAACATGCCCATATGTCTGTTTACACTAGGGCACTATGTAGATTAACAGAGTACCTACAGGTAAAAACAATAACAACTCTTGTAATATTATTAATCAGCAACAGAACGCTTATTCTACAATTCTTTTTCATTTATACAGTAGATCGTTCCAAACGAAACTTTGGAGCAGTAAAAAGTACTCGCTGGAGGGGCAAGTAAATCACATAATTATCTCCTCCACGCTTTCTGCTTGTTTCCTTCTCTGTTGCGTTTCGTCCAGTCCTCAGTTGTTAGGACTGTGCAACAATAGGTAGCTTTCGATCAAATAGCATACTGTATTTGCTTCAGCACCGGCTAGACGACCTTTGAGATCTACAATGCTTTGGCGAAATAGCACGGTAGCAGCAAGAACTACATTGTTGAACACTAGTCCGCTCTTCAGGCAGTTGTGTGAACAAAGAGCAGGTGCATTGTTCCCAGATATACCATACAGCGATAGACGTCTATTCGGTTGCAGCTTTTACTGAAGTTGCTACTTGGACGCAGTGATACTGTCAACTCGTTTACATGGGGCTCCCGAAACCGGATTTCGTAAACAGATTTCCCAATACCATTATTGAGTGCTCATGTAAACGCTTCAAAATCGATTCTGGGTATCAGATACCTGTTTCCCAATTCTGCAGTCGATTTTCGTTACCATGCAAACGCAATCGGTTTTGAAACGTGCTTGGGTTGTCAAGTTACGTAGTGTTTTAAGAGTATTCGGTTAATATAGACTTATCGTGCAGCGAAGGAGAAGCAGAAATATTAAAATGAACATCAAGCTCTCTATCTGATTAATTGAAAAGAAATAACGACTGTGTTGACTGAATCATAAATTGGATCAGCTGTTTTCCAGCCGCCGTATTTAACTGGGCTAGCAAAGCCGCTCCAGACCTTAATATGTAAACACGACAGAAACGGTTTCCGAAATTCGGTTTTCGCCTTCCGGAAGATGTCACATGTAGGGTGACCAAACGTCCCGGAAAACCGGGATTGTCCCGGTTTTCATCCCTGTGTTCCGGTGTCCCGAAAATTTGTTTCGGGACGCTCAAAAGTCCCGGAATTCAGTTTTTAAATACATTTCGTGAAACTTTCTCAAATTTTTGGGATTTCGCTTTATTAAAGGAAATACAACACAAGAAATTAATGTATTTTAGCTTATCTGTCTAAAACCTCCATTGCCCCATACAAGTAATAACAGTATCAGTATTGATACACTCAGGCAATAATTTACTTTGAGCGGTACTTTGGCCAACAAGTAGTAAGTTGTATTACTGTAACAGAGCTATGAAACCGTTCGATTGTCGCGCCACTTACTCACACACTCATTGTCAGAACAGTGTAGTAGTTGATGTTTTGTCAAACAAACTGCAATAGTTTTTTCTCATATTAGGGGTTGGGGAAGCCTGACTTACACATTTAAAAAAGGTGGTTAGTAGTGGAAGCTGGAAACCTAACACTACATACATTCACCGGGGGAGAATGAGCAAATCGTGGTTCCTGAATGCGTTGTACATGAAACCATGCATGAGAACTTCACAGAAATGCGTTGATATGCGGAACACCAACTTACTGTAAAGACAATGTGTTGGTAAATACCGGCCCGTGCTACCATCTGCTCATATTGGTGACCCCACGTCAGTCGTGAAATGCGTCCATTTTTTCGAATTTTTGCTCCATTCCAAGGAATGCAATTTCATTAAGAAAGGTCGTTTTCGTTACGAAGCAGAGTGTTCCGTATGTAACTGTTTTATTAGTATAAGTCATGGTGGACGTTCCGACATAGTTGATCACATCAGGTCAAAGAAACACATTAACAGATACAGTGCACCGAGCTGCAGTAAAACTCTACAAAATTATTTTGTGAAACATCAGTCAAGTGAAGAGAGAAAAGTTCGAGCAGCCGAGCTTACACTAGCCTACCACACGGTAAAACATCACCCAACTTATAGATCTAGTGATTGTACTAATAAGCTTAACAGCATTAGGTTTGATGATTCTTCCATTGCAAAAAAGTTTAGTTCAGCAAGAACTAAAGTATCAGCCTTAGTGAAAGGAGTTATTGCTCCCCAGAGTGTAAAGGAAAGCCTTGAATACATCAAAAGTCTTCTTTCTATGGGATATCCACTGATGCCAGCAATCACAAGGCCACTGAAATAATTCCGTTTGTTGTTCAGTTTTTCGATATTAATCGGGGAATTCAGACCAAACTTTTGAAGGTGAGTTCCCTACCTAAAGAAACATCTGACGAAATTTCAAGATTTTGTATGAATACTATCGAAATATTTGATCTTGAGAAAAAAATGTGTGGCATTTTGTGGAGACAACAGCAACACAAACTTTGGTGGTTTAAAAAGACAAGGCAAATGCAACGTATTTACCAAATTAAAAGCAACATTGCATGAAAACATTGAAGGCATAGGGTGCCCTGCACATGTTTTACACAATAGCGTGCAGACATCTGCTGACAGTTTAAGCTGTGATGCTGAAACTATCGTCATGAAGGTAAACTCTCACTTTTACATATATACTGTTAGAACAGAGAGGCTTAAGAAGTTCTGTGATTATGTGGGAACTGAATATATGAATGCAATGTGTCACTCGAAAACTCGCTGGTTATCACTGTTTCCAGCAGTTGAAAGAGTAATCCGCCTGTTTGAACCGTTAAATGATTTTTTCCTAAATGAAGACAAAGCCCCCAAAATATTGGTTCAGTTTTTCAGTAACCCTTGAAGTGAAGCCTACTTTCGTTCATTCACAGTCAGCTTAGCACTTTGCAGCATGGGATAAAGGAAATTGAGGGAAGCACGAAAAGTATAATAGAGGTAAATGATGTTTTGAAAAATACTCTGGAAACTGTTACTAAGAGGAGAGAACAGCAGTTCATTTCTTTTAATGTTAAATCTGTCCTTTAAAGAGCAGATGTATCAGAAGCAGCGGAAAGGAGTTTTACAGTAGAAGTTAACAAGTTTTATGACACTAGTGTAGAATATCTCAGCAAGTGGAGCGCCTCATATTTACCCTCATCGCCGGTGTTTGATTGGATGTCACTGAAGAGAGTGCCAAAATAGGAAAGTGTTGAAGAGACAGTTTCTTATCTGAAGAGTAAAGAGATTGAGATCGATGATTCCATTCTCCTTGATCAGTTCGGCATACTGACAAATTTTGTTGAAGAAAGTCTTCACAAGTGGAAAGAAATGGCTCTGAGCGCTATGGGACTTAACATCTGTGGTCATCAGTCCCCTAGAACTTAGAACTACTTAAACCTAACTAACCTAAGGACATCACACACATCCATGCCCGAGGCAGGATTCGAACCTGCGACCGTAGCAGTCGCGCGGTTCCGGACTGAGCGCCTAGAACCGCTAGACCACCGCGGCCGGCCAAGTGAAAAAAAAAAAAAAAAAAAACAGCACTGAAATGTCATGAGAAGTGGGTGTGTTTTTTAAAAGCTGTGACTATCTTCAGCATTACTCTGAGTTGGTAATAATTGCAAGGTATTTATTTGCAATCCCAGCCCATAATGCCAATGTGGAAAGAGTATTTTCGTTCATGAATATCCAGTGGACTGATGAAAGAAACAGAATGGAGGTGGACTCTCTTGAAGCAATCCTGCAGATCCTGTACAACTACAAAATGGATTGTGCCGAGTTTTATCACTGTGTCTCAAAGAACAAAGAGATGATCAAGAAGGCTGGAGGCAGTGAAAAAATACCCTTTTCTCCAAGGACAGTCAATTCCATCTACAAGTGCTCAGTGATATGAAAGCTCATGTTAATATTAATTGATTAAAAGTTGAATGGCTGTAAAATTTTGTAAAATCGTAATACATTTCTTTATTACTGTCTACGTTTATTAAATGTCATTAATTATACAGATAATTTAGTTTATATCAATCTTTTGTATCCTCTTATTAGTTATAATAATCGGGTTAACAAAATGTATCAACAAAACATTAATATTTAAAATTAAGAAACCTGGGTGAATGTGTCCCGGTTTTCACCGAAAATAATTTGGTCACCCTAGTCACATGTAACCGTAGTGTCCAGAAGTGACACTGATCCCGTAGTGAGCGTTTACAGTCACGTAAGAGGGCAAGGCTTCTATTCGTAGGCAGAAGACTGGTGGAACATTAACGCTCCTCCTCTGTTCCTGCGGCCTTGGCAGAGCCTTTCTCGCCACCCTCTTGTATGGCCCTGGCCATACAGTAAACATTGTGGGGTTGGAGAAGCCTGACTTACACATTTAAAAAAGGTGGTTAGTAGTGGAAGCTGGAAACCTAACACTACATACATTCACCGGGAGAGAATGAGCAAATCGTGGTTCCTGAATGCGTTGTACATGAAACCATGATGAGAACTTCACAGAAATGCGTTGATATGCGGAACACCAACTTACTGTAAAGACAATGTGTTGGTAAATACCGGCGCGTGTTACCATCTGCTCATATTGGTGACCCCACGTCAGTCGTGAAATGCGTCCATTTTTTCAAATTTTTGCTCCTTTTCGTCGTCACCATGTGTCCGCCACACAACGCTCCGACCAGAGCCCCAACTCTGGATTGCAGTGACGAAAGGACTGCAGTGCAAGATGTGTTCTCAGTGTGCACAAACAGTGTTAAAATCAGCGCACAGATGACTCAAAACTCGTTTCATAAAATTTCGGGCATGCAGTCGCATAAATTCAACTTCTTCTGTGGCCGCATGCACAGTGGTTCGGTCCGTGGGTTTAGAAGGACGGAGCAAGTGCTGGAGCGTCAGTCACATCGGTTCACTCTGAATATGGCTGGACGGTATTCAGCCGAAATATTAGAAGTTGTTGTTGTTGTGGTCTTCAGTCCTGAGACTGGTTTGATGCAGCTCTCCATGCTACTCTATCCTGTGCAAGCTTCTTCATCGCCCAGTACCCACCGCAACCTACATCCTTCTGAATCTGCTCAGTGTATTCATCTCTTGGTCTCCCTCTACGATTTTTACCCTCCACGCTGCCCTCCAACACTAAATTGATGATCCCTTGATGCCTCAGAATATGTCCTACCAACCGATCCCTTCTTCTAGTCAAGTTGTGCCACAAACTTCTCTTCTCCCCAGTCCTATTCAATACTTCCTCATTAGTTATGTGATCTACCCATCTAATCTTCAGCATTCTTCTGTAGCACCACATTTCGAAAGCTTCTATTCTCTTCTTCTCCAAACTATTTATCGTCCATGTTTCACTTCCATACATG
Source organism: Schistocerca nitens (assembly GCF_023898315.1). Taxonomy (NCBI): domain Eukaryota; kingdom Metazoa; phylum Arthropoda; class Insecta; order Orthoptera; family Acrididae; genus Schistocerca; species Schistocerca nitens. Next base: position 793,834,549 of record NC_064618.1, read on the forward strand.
GCTACACTCCACACAAATACTTTCAAAAATGACTTCCTGACACTTAAATATATACTCGATGTTAACAAATTTCTCTTCTTCAGAAACGCTTTCCTTGCCATTGCCAGTCTACATTTTATATCCTCTCTACTTCGACCATCATCAGTTATTTTGCTCCCCAAATAGCAAAACTCCTTTACCACTTTGAGTGTCTCATTTCCTAATCTAATTCGCTCAGCATCACCCGACTTAATTCGACTACGTTCCATTATCCTCGTTTTGCTTTTGTTGGTGTTCATCTTGTATCCTCCTTTCAAGACACTATCCATTCCGTTCAACTGCTCTTCCAAGTCCTTTGCTGTCTCTGACAGAATGACAATGTCATCGGCGAACCTCAAAGTTTTTATTTCTTCTCCATGGATTTTAATACCTACTCCGAATTTTGCTTTTGTTTCCTTTACTGCTTGCTCAATATACAGATTGAATAATATCGGGGAGAGACTACAACCCTGTCTCACTCCCTTCCCCACCACTGTTTCCCTTTCATGTCCCTCGACTCTTATAACTGCCATCTGGTTTCTGTACAAATTGTAAATAGCCTTTCGCTCCCTGTATTTTACCTCTGCCACCTTCAGAATTTGAAAGAGAGTATTCCAGTCAACATTGTCAAAAGCTTTCTCTAAGTCTACAAATGCTAGAAATGTAGGTTTGCCCTTCCTTAATCTAGCTTCTAAGATAAGTCGTAGGGTCAGTATTGCAGTATTGCCTCACGTGTTCCAACATTTCTACAGAATCCAAACTGATCTTCCCCGAGGTCGGTTTCTACTAGTTTTTCCATTCGTTTGTAAAGAATTCGCGTTAGTATTTTGCAGCTGTGACTTATTAAACTGATAGTTTGGTAATTTTCACATCTGTCAACACCTGCTTTCTTTGGGATTCGAATTATTATATTCTTCTTGACGTCTGAGAGTATTTCGCCTGTTACATACATCTTGCTCACCGGATGGTAGAGTTTTGTCAGGACTGGCTCTCCCAAGGCCGTCAGTAGTTCTAATGGAATGTTGTCTACTCCGGGGGCCTTGTTTCGACTCATGTCTTTCAGTGCTCTGTCGAACTCTTCACGTAGTATCATATCTCCCATTTCATCTTCATCTAAATCCTCTCCCATTTCCATAATATTGCTCTCAAGTACATCACCCTTGTATAGACCCTCTATATACTCCTTCCACCTTTCTGCTTTCCCTTCTTTGCTTAGAACTGGGTTTCCATCTGAGCTCTTGATGTTCATGCAAGTGGTTCTCTTATCTCCAAAGGTCTCTTTAATTTTCCTGTAGGCAGTATCTATCTTACCCCTAGTGAGATAAGCCTCTACATCCTTACATTTGTCCTCTAGCCATCCCTGCTTAGCCATTTTGCACTTCCTGTCGATCTCATTTTTGAGACGTTTGTATTCCTTTTTGCCTGCTTCATTTACTGCATTTTTGTATTTTCTCCTTTCATCAATTAAATTCAATATCTCTTCTGTTACCCAAGGATTTCTACTAGCCCTCGTCTTTGTACCTACTTTATCCTCTGCTGCCTTCACTACTTCACCCCTCAGAGCTACCCATTCTTCTTCTACTGTATTTCTTTCCCCCATTCCTGTCAATTGTTCCCTTATGCTCTCTCTGAAACTCTGTACAACCTCTGGTTTAGTCAGTTTGTCCAGGTCCCATCTCCTTAAATTCCCACCTTTTTGCAGTTTCTTCAAATTTAATCTGCAGTTCATAACCAATAGATTGTGGTCAGAGTCCACATCTGCCCCTGGAAATGTCTTACAATTTAAAACCTGGTTCCTAAATCTCTGTCTTACCATTATATAATCTATCTGAAACCTGTCAGTATCTCCAGGCTTCTTCCATGTATACAGCCTTCTCTTATGATTCTTGAACCAAGTGTTAGCTATGAGTAAGTTGTGCTCTGTGCAAAATTCTACCAGGCGGCTTCCTCTTTCATTTCTTAGCCCCAATCCATAGTCACCTACTACGTTTCCTTCTCTCCCTTTTCCTACTACCGAATTCCAGTCACCCATGACTATTAAATTTTCGTCACTCTTCACTATCTGAATAATTTCTTTTATTTCATCATACATTTCTTCAATTTCTTCGTCATCTGCACAGCTAGTTGGTATATAAACTTGTACTACTGTAGTAGGCGTGGGCTTCGTATCTATTTTTGCCACAATAATGCGTTCACTATGCTGTTTGTAGTAGCTTACCAGCATTCCTATTTTCCTATTCATTATTAAACCTACTCCTGCATTACCCCTATTTGACTTTGTGTTGATAACCCTGTAGTCACCTGACCAGAAGTCTTGTTCCTCCTGCCACCGAACTTCACTAATTCCCACTATATCTAACTTTAACCTATCCATTTCCCTTTTTAAATTTTCTAACCTACCTGCCCGATTAAGGGATCTGACATTCCACGCTCCGATCCGTAGAACGTCAGTTTTCTTTCTCCTGATAACCACGTCCTCCTGAGTAGTCCCCGCCCGGAGATCCGAATGGGGGACTATTTTACCTCCGAAATATTTTACCCAAGAGGACGCCATCATCATTTAACCATACATCGCAGTGCCAGCACAGCAAGGCCGTTTTGGTTAGTGTTACAAGGCCAGATCAGTCAGTCATCCAGACTGTTGCCCTTGCAACTACTGAAAAGGCTGCTGCCCCTCTTTAGGAACCACACGTTTGTCTGGCCTCTCAACAGATACCCCTCCGTTGTGGTTGCACCTACGGTACGGCTATCTGTATCGCTGAGGCACGCAAGCCTCCCCACCAACGGCAAGGTCCATGGTTCATGGGGGGGGGGGGGGGATATTAGAAGAAGAAGTTGAATTTATACGGCTGCACGCCCGAAATTTTATGGAACAGTCTTTGCGCCACGAAAATATGAAGACTCAAAACTCGTCCCTATCGACATCATCGAACCTTCCGTACATCAACAATGCCTACCACTTACGAATCCATTTTCACAGTCAGTACAATTCCACTATGAATTGTGTCACCTGTACACAACGATATCGAGATTGTTGGCAGCAACATTTTCGCGCTGTCAGCGCCTTCCACAACACGTGTGCAATTTGAACATTCGCATACTGCCACGCAACAACCGTTTGTGTGTCACGAATGGTTGTCGGCCATGTTGTCTCACACTATGGACCTGCTTTTAGATTTGGAGGGTAGTGCCTTTGCGGGCTATGTTCCCATTCGGAACCGAGTGCAACACACGAGCGACACAAACTGCGTGCCTCCTTCATCTTCCGCGTCCAGTCGTTTACCATTTTGCAGTAACAAACCTGGCTTCACACACAGTCGCCAGCCACCTTGTCTGCCGCAGGAGACTTAGTACTCACCTCAAACTGCTACCTCTTGATGCTGCCAACACCACCTTGTGGTTCGCGACAATTGACAGTATTTTCATGGCAACAGGAGTACACAATGATGATGCTAGATACGTCAGTTTACTCTGCCATCTAGTAGGTCAAGTGGAAGTCATCAGTGACGTCATGTTACCATCGCCTCAAACGACAAATACGACACGGTGAAGTTCACACTCCTACAGCGCCTCTCTCGTATCCCTGAACAACAAATACAGGAGGCTATGTACGATCATCAGCTACGTGAAAACACTATGTCTCACCTCTGGTGACGTCGCTGTGTAGCCGTCGACCGTGCCCTCGTGCCGGACACGGTATTATGGACACTATGGATGGTGAAACTATCGACGTAACTACAACTAGTGTGGTCAGACTTGAGTCCAAACCTCTCGAGAAACGACTCATGCTAACCGACCGTATGTTATCCTGTTATCACTTTCAGCGCCCACCACCGCCGGCTGAGCCAGTTCGTCACACACCTCTCTGTCCAACTCCAGCATGCCGCAGCAGGAACACCTCGCCCCCGCCACAAGACAAGGTCACATCCGGTGACTCTAACTCATCACGATTGTTGTGCTATTGGTTTCATACTACCTTCGGGCAGAGAGCTCGAAAATGTCGGAAACTATGTGGCTTACCAAACGCCTTCAGCGGGCTGTCTGCCTCGATAGCTGGGGAGCGATGAACATATTGAATATGTATATGGAAAATGAATTCGAGAAAATACTTAAATTCAGAATCACAATAAGAAATATGGTAACATGCTACGAATTGTCTTCAACAGAACGGGTATAGGTTAGGAACTGGATTCCTAGTAGAGAGAGAATGGGTTGGGTCACGTTCCCGACCCTAACCTCACCTGCAAGTCACACATGGAAAATAAATCAGTAGTACAGCAGGTACAAGAATATGGCGGCAAACATCTGGTGTCTGGTATAAAGGAAGATCTTGAACTCCCTAAGGATGCGTTTAGAAGGATGGAACTGACAATAATAACAAGGCAGTGAAAGGCTTTGCGATGTCGCTGTTCGGGACTGCTCTTCTGTCCACGTAACTTATCCTGGAAGGAACACACATCAAGGATTTACTGAATAATTAATTTTGGTCTGAGAAATGATGATGAGGAACCTCAGGCTGCAGAAGAAGGAAAAGTTCATGCTGAACTGTCACCAGTTGAAGGTGACAGTGAAGGTGCTAAATTGTGCTACTGCTAAAGACTGAATATGATTCCTCACTCTTTGAATGCTGTAATTTATGACTGAAATTGTCTGTCACCTTATTTATGACATTTAATTGTAGCCATTTTTGTTACTGTTTTTGTGGAATAAAAAAAAAATGGTCAGCGTGACGGACTGCCGTCCTAAGCGTCCCGGGTTCGATTTCCGGCTGGGTCGGAGATTTTCTCCACTCAGGGACTGGGTATTGTGTTCTCTTCATCATCATTTCATCCCCATCCGGCGCGCAAGTCGCCCAGTGTGGCGTCGAATGTAATAAGACCTGCACCGAGGCGGCCGGACCTGCCTCCCGGCCAATTTTCAGCAGTCTAAAATAGACACTACAGCCCGCTCAGCCCTGCATAGTTGCCTATCCCCCTCACATGTCGCACAGGATCACACCACTTCTACGGCGCCCGTGGCTAGATGCCTCTTCATTCAGGACCTAACTACAAAACAATTCTTCCTTGTTGATACGAACTCTGATACCAGTTCCCTGCCATACGACAGCAGGCTCGTTTTGGAGTCGTCGTCGACTATTAATCTGCTCTCGGCAGATGACTCGGAAATCTCCATCCATGGCGTCACCTCATGCGCCATACAGATTACAATGAATTTACTACGCACCTGGACATTTTATGTCAGGGACATGTGCGAAGCTATTATTGGCGTGGGTAGCCTATGCCACTACAAACTTTTGATCATGGCGTTAATGCAGCACATTATCGGGACTCAGGTTCAGACAGATAAGTCGCAACGCTAGAAACTTGTAGCGAAATGCGGGAAGACCTGCACAGAATGAACGCTTGGTGCAAGAATTGACAGTTGAACCTCAAGATAAAAAAAAGTGTAGCGTATTGCGCACATACAGGCTGAAGGATCCACTATTGCATGATTACGCGATTGGTGGACAACCACTGGAAGCAGTCACATCCATAAAATATCTGAGAGTGTCTGCAGAGCGCGATTTAAAATGGAACGATCACATAAAGCTAATCGCTGGTAAGGCAGATGGCAGTATAATATTCTTTGGGAAAAGCATCAGCAAATGTGGTCCATCCACAAAGAAAGTACGAGGGTAATCCCAAAAGTAAGGTCTCCTATTTTTGAAAGTAAAGAACTCTGTTTGTGTGGCAGTTGGTCACACTGTTATGAAGAGTGCTTCACGCGCTGTGTGTAAATATGCGCACGCCGCGCTGAGGCGCTTCAAGTCTTGGCATGGCAACCGTTGAGAAGGGAGCTCCCGGTGGTTGTTACCGTCAAGTGCGAATTGCGCGCAGTTATTCGGATTTGAAATCCATCGCCAATTGACGGAAGTGTACGGTGACGCGTGCATGGATGTCAAAAATGTTCGTAAGTGGTGTAGAGAGTTTACAGGTGGTCGGACCGAAATTCATGACGAACAAAGGAGCGGGAGACCGTCAATTGCTGAGGAGACAGTGGATTAAAGTGCTCAGGTCAACCATTTACGCTGACAGGCACTGTGAGGCTGAAAAAACTCAAACGGGCAATTCAGAACCGGAGAAAAGGAATGTTGAGCAAAGGTGTACACATTCTCTATGACAACGATCGCCCACACATCGCTCGGCAAACCGTTGCTCTCCTGCAACAGTTTCAGTGGAACATAATCACCCACCCACCCTATAGTCCTGACTTGGCGCCCAGTGACTATCACCTGTTCCCTAAGTTAAAAGAATATTTGGCCCGAAAGCGATTCAGCTCCGACGACGAAGTGAAAGAAGAGGTTTATAACTTTCTGAACAGCATGGCGGCGAGCTGGTATGACATGGGCATACAAAAACTGCCACAGCGTCTACAAAAATGCATCGACAGAAATGGAGATTTTGTCGAAAAATACACTACTGGCCATTAAAATTGCTACACCACGAAGATGATGTGCTACAGACAGGAAGAAGATGCTGTGATATGCAAATGATTAGCTTTTCAGAGCATTCACACAAGGTTGGCGCCGGTGGCGACACCTACAACGTGCTGACGTGAGGAAAGTTTCCAACCGATTTCTCATACACAAACAGCAGTTGACCGGCGTTGCCTGGTGAAACGTTGTTGTGATGCCTCGTGTAAGGAGGAGAAATGCGTACCATCACGTTTCCGCCTTTGATAAAGGTCGGATTGTAGCCTATCGCGAATGCGGTTTATCGTATCGCGACATTACTGCTCGCGTTGGTCGAGATCCAATGACTGTTAGCAGAATATGGAATCGGTGGGTTCGGGAGGGTAATACGGAACGCCGTGCTGGATCCCAACGGCCTCGTATCACTAGCAGTCGAGATGACAGGCATCTTATCCACATGGCTGTAACAGATCGTGCAGCCACGTCTGGATGCCTGAGTCAACAGATGGGGACGTTTGCGAGACAACAACCATCTGCACGATCAGTTCGACGACGTTTGCAGCAGCATGGACTATCAGCTCGGAGACCATGGCTGCTGCATCAGAGACAGGAGCGCCTGCGATGGTGTACTCAACGACGAACCTGGGTGCACGAATGGCAAAACGTCATTTTTTCGGATGAATCCAGGTTCTGTTTACAGCATCATGATGGTCGCATCCGTGTTTGGCGACATCGCGGTGAACGCACATTGGAAGCGTGTATTCGTCATCGCCATACTGGCGTATCACTCGACGTGGTGGTATGGGGTGCCACTGCTTACACGTCTCGGTCACCCCTTGTTCGCACTGACGGCACTTTGAACAGTGGACGTTACATTTCAGATGTGTTACGACCCGTGGCTCTACCCTTCATTCGATCCCTGCGAAACCCTACATTTCAGTGGGATAATGCACGACCTCATGTTGCAAGTCCTGTACGGGCCTTTTTGGATACAGAAAATGTTCGACTATTGCCCTGGCCAGCACATTCTCCAGATCTCTCACCAATTGAAAACGTCTGGTCAATGGTGGCCGAGCAACAGGCTCGTCACAATACGCCAGTCACTAGTCTTGATGAACAGTGGTATCGTGTTGAAGCTGCATGGGCAGCTGTACCTGTACACGCCATCCAAGCTCTCTTTGACTCAATGCCCAGGCGTATCAAGGCCGTTATTACGGCCTGAGGTGGTTGTTCTGGGTACTGATTTCTCAGGACCTATGCACCCAAGTTGTGTGAAAATGTAATCACATGTCAGTTCTAGTATAATATATTTGTCCAATGAATACCCGTTTATCATCTGCATTTCTTCTTGGTGTAACAATTTTAATGGCCAGTAGTGTAGCTAAATGTTCAAGCTGTAAACTGATGTAAATAATTGTAGAAATAAACAGGTCTATGTACTAATAAAAAATAGGAGACCTTACTTTTGGGATTACCCTCGTAGTTTGCAAAACTCTCGTTCGAGCAATAGTTTAATATTTTTCGTCAGTCAGGGATCCGTACCAAGTAGGGCCGATAGACGAAATAGAAAAGATCCGAGGAAGAGCAGTGCGTTTCGTTACAGGTACATTTAGCAAGCGTGAAAGCGACTCTGAGACGCTCAGCTAACCACAACAGCAGACGCTTCAAGAGATGCATTCTGCATCACTGTGTAATTTACTGTTAAATTTCGGAGAACGTACGTTCCTAGAAGAGTCAGCCAATAGATTGTTTCCTCCTAAGTACGTCTCGCGAAAAGAACGTGAAGATAAAGTTATAGAGATTCGAACTCCCATGGAGGTCTGTCAGAAATCGTTCTTCCCGCTAACTATTCGCGACTAGAACAGGAAAAAAAGTAAGTGGAGCTGGTACAGGGAGTACCCTCATACACTCGCAGTAACGTGGCTTGCAGAGCACAGATGCAAATGCAGAATTGAGAAAGGAGGAATATCAGAAAAAAAACCGCGGGAATGTGGGCTGAAATCAAGACCCAAGTGCAAGGAAAAGGAATAGTCCAGTTGAACTTGTGTGGTACGGAAATGGCCTATACGAGAAGAAGAATACATACATTTTACAAAAATGGATGTACCTATGTATGTACGGTACCAACGGCCTTACCGCAGTGGTAACACCGGTTCCCGTCAGATCACCGAAGTTAAGCGCTGTCGGGCTGGGCTAGCACTTGGATGGGTGACCATTCGGTCTGCCGAGCGCCGTTGGCAAGCGGGGTGCACTCAGCCCTTGTGAGGCAAACTGAGGAGCTACTTGATTGAGACGTAGCGGCTCCGGTCTCATAAACTGGCATACGGCCGGAAGAGCGGTGTGCTGACCACATGCCCCTCCATATCCGCATCCAGTGACGTCGGTGGGGTGAGGATGACACGGCGGCCGGTCGGTACCCAAGGGCCCGTCAGGGCCTGTGGAAGGAGATTATTATGAATGTACGAGGTCTGTTCAAAAAATTCCGGAACATTCGTAATTTCGCACCGGTGGTGCGTTTGAGCGAAATGCGGTTGACGCCCCTACACACGCCTGTGTTGAATAACTGCTGGAAGTTTCATTGTTGTATGTTAGTTACTGTTCAGTGCTGTACTGAGTAGAAAGTCGTGTCTCGCAGTTTGCGAGTTTCGAGATGGCAGAGTTAGAGGAGCAATGCTTCTGCATTAAATTTTGCGTGAAACTCAAAACGTTTAGAGAGGCACGCCAGAAGACGCAGGGAGCCTAAGGTGATGAGTGCTTAAGCCGCACTCGGTGTTACGAATGGTTCTCACGGTTTAAAAATGGCCGGACGGAAGTTGAAGGTGACCCTCGTTTAGGAGGTCCTCGGAAGTCTACCGACGACGCTCATGTCAGGAACGTCGACAAACTGTGGGTGCCAGCAGAAGACTGACTGTCCGACAGATTGCAGAAGAGTGTAACATTTCATTTGGATCATATCACGAAATCCTGTGAGAAGGAAACGGCCTGAAATGTGCCGTGACAATTCATGGCTCCTGCATCACAATAACTAACCCGCACATTTATCCTTGTTGGTGCGTCACTATTGCACAAAAAACAAAATCACTGTGCTGGCTCAGCCTCCGTACTCTCCAGGCCTGCCCCTTGCGGATTCTTCTTAGTTCCAAAGTTGAAAACCCCGTTGAAAGAACAAATATTTGCAACGATAGACGAGATGCAGTTCGCAGGCGGCGCTTCACGCGATCCAGCGTTCCAAGACTTTCTTCCAGAAGTGGAAATGGCGTTGGGATCGGTTATTATAATTGTGGAGGAGAGTATTTCGAAGGAGACCATGCACAATAAGGAAAGCGTATATAATTTTGTGGACAAAGTTCCGGAATTTTTTGCACAGACCTCGTACGTTTGTATGTTCGTTTGTATGTTCCACATCTCCTCCTAAACCAAAGGATCGATTTCAACTGAACTCGGCACACATGTCACTTACAGTCTGGGAAGAATTGCTGTGGAGTTATGAACCACGGGGTAGCCTACTACGTGCGAATACATATACCTTAGTCATCCAGTATTTGAGAATGAAAGCACTTAGTGACATGCAACAAACTTTACACATAATTTCAAACCTTTACCAAACCGTTTTTTGCTGGCAATCCCCACAAAGTGGTGAAAGGATAAAAAGCTTATCGCTTACTACATTGTCGCTATTCGCGCTGTAAAACTGCGTTATTAAGAACGACGTTTTAATTTACTATTTCTTTACTGTCAACTGTATTCGCGTCACATTTTGCAGACAGTACTCACATGTAACACTGAACATACCAGAAAAATTATGTCATTGTGCGACACATAGTTCAGGAGATGTGACACCAGATGCGTGAAAAACTGCCGCACCATGCAAGACGTTTTAATTTGTTACTCTTTGCTACTAAGTCTACTCGCAACACATTTCGCAAACAGTATCCACATATGCTACTGAAAGAACTAGAAAAGACACTTAGCTCAGGAGATATGATGTCATAATTACTGAGAAACGACAAAACTGCTGCATCATGGATGACGTTTAAATTTAGTACTTCTTTACTACGAAATCTATTCCCGACACTTTTCGCAGACAGTAGGCACATATACCACTGGATGTACTTGCAAAATTATGTCACTGTACAGCACATAGTGCAGGAGATACAATCTCATAAACATTGAGCTGTGTGAAAATGAAACTGCAAAACGAAATTCGCTGGCGATACAGGTGAAATATGTGTACAAATACAAGTGAAATACGGTAAACATGTGTAAAATTTATTGGACATGTGCACACGCAGACAGAGCTACTGGTAAAAAACTTATAGTAAACCCCTAGAACTATTACAACCAAATTTGGTACACATATTAGTTACTGTAGGATACGGAAAGAAATTCGAGTACCATGAGGTAAGAACCACCAGCGTCCTATTGGAGTGAGCGTGATAATGTGGTGAAATGTGTGTGAGATCCTATGGGACTTAACTGCTAAGGTCATCAGTCCCTAAGCTTACACACTACTTAATTATCTACTAAATTATCCTAAGGACAAACACACACACCCATGCCCGAGGGAGGACTCAAACCTCCACCGGGACCAGTCGCACAGTCCATGACTGCAGCGCCTTAGACCGCTCGGCTAATCAAAAAATGGCTCTGAGCACTATGGGACTTAACATCTATGGCCATCAGTCCCCTAGAACTTAGAACTACTTAAACCTAACTAACCTAAGGACAGCACACAACACCCAGCCATCACGAGGCAGAGAAAATCCCTGACCCCGCCGGGAATCGAACCCGGGAACCCGGGCGTGGGAAGCGAGAACGCTACCGCACGACCACGAGATGCGGGCGCTCGGCTAATCCCGCGCGGCGGAGAATGACAGACGGCTAGGGGGAGGAGGGAGAGGGGAGAGAAGAAATGGTGGACAGAGAAAGGAAACAGGAGGAAATGGATAGAGACAGCGGGAGGAAAAGATAGACAGAGAGAGACGAAGGAAAATATGGAGACAGGGAGGAAATGGATACAGACAGGGGGAGGAAGAGAGAGAAAAAATGGTTCAAATGGCTCTGAGCACTATGGACATAACATCTGTAGTCATCAGTCCCCTAGAACTTAGAACTACTTAAACCTAACTAACCTAAGGACATCACACACATCCATGCCCGAGGCAGGATTCGAACCTGCGACCGTAGTGGTCACGCGGTTCCAGACTAAAGCGCCTAGAACCGCACGGCCACACCGGCAGGCGAAGAGATAGACAGAGAGAGGTGGAGGAAGAGATGGAGACTGGAGGAGAAGGAAGCAGATAGAGAAAAGAGAGAGGAGGAGATGAACAGAGAGAGGGGGAGGGGGAGATTGATAGAGAGGGAAAGAGGAGGGGATGAAGAAATAGTGTGTGTGTGTGGGGGGGGGAGGAGATGGACAGAGAGGGGGAGGAGAAGGACAGAAGGGGATGGAGCAGATGGATAGAAGGGCAGGAGCAGACGGACAGAGAGAGGGGCAGGAGATGGCGAGAGAGGGGGGGACAGAGAGAAGGGGGGAGGAAGTGGAGAGAAAGTGAAGTTATTAGCGAATGCGAATGTGAAATAATCTGGGTTAAGTTAAGTATCAAAGGTGGGTCAGATATGATAGTCGGATGCTTCTATAGGCCACCTGCATCAGCAACCGTAGTAGTTGAGCGCCTCAGAGAGAACCTGCAGAACGTCGTGAAGAAGTTTCGTGATCATACTATTGTAATAGGGGGAGACTTCAATCTACCAGGTATAGAATGGGATAGTCACACAATCAGAACTGGAGCCAGGGACAGAGACTCTTGTGACATTATCCTGACTGCCTTGTCCGAGAATTACTTCGAGCAGATAGTTAGAGAACCAACTCGTGAAGCTAACGTTTTAGACCTCATAGCAACAAATAGACCGGAACTTTTCGACTCCGTGAATGTAGAAGAGGGTATCAGTGATCATAAGTCAGTGGTTGCATCAATGACTACAAGTGTAATAAGAAATGCCAAGAAAGGAAGGAAAATCTATTTGCTTAACAAGAGTGATAGGGCACAAATCGCAGAATATCTGAGTGACCACCATCAAACGTTCATTTCTGAGGAAGAGGATGTGGAACAAAAATGGAAAAAATTCAGAAACATCGTCCAGTACGCCTTAGATAAGTTCGTACCGACTAAGGTCCAAAGCGAGGGGAAAGATCCACCGTGGTATAACAATCATGTACGAAAGGTACTACGGAAACAAAGAAAGCTTCACCATAGGTTTAAGAGTAGTCGAATCATAGCTGATAAGGAAAAGCTGAACGAAGCGAAAAAGAGCGTAAAGAGAGCAATGAGAGAAGCATTCAACGAATTCGAACATAAAACATTGGCAAACAATCTAAACAAGAACCCTAAAAAGTTTTGGTCATATGTAAAATCGGTAAGCGGATCTAAATCCCCTATTCAGTCACTCGTTGACCACGATGGCACCGAAACAGAGGACGACCGAAGAAAGGCAGAAATACTGAATTCAGTGTTCCGAAACTGTTTCACTGCGGAAAATCGTAACACGGTCCCTGACTTCAGCCGTCGCACGGACGCCAAAATGGAAAATATTGAAATAAACGATATCGGAATTGAAAAACAACTGCTATCACTTAGTAGCGGAAAAGCATCCGGACCAGACGAGATACCCTTAAGATTCTACAGTGATTATGCTAAAGAACTTGCCCCCTTTCTATCAGCAATTTATCGTAGATCTCTGGAAGAACGTAAAGTACCTAGCGACTGGAAGAAAGCACAGGTCGTTCCCATTTTCAAGAAGGGTCATAAATCAGATGCGAATAATTATAGGCCTATTTCACTTACGTCAATCTGTTGTAGAATAATGGAACATGTTTTGTGTTCTCGTATTATGACGTTCTTAGATAATACAAATCTCCTTCATCATAACCAACATGGATTCCGCAAACAGAGATCATGTGAAACCCAGCTCGCCCTATTTGCCCAAGAAATTCACAGTGCCGTAGACACTGGCGAGCAGATTGATGCCGTATTCCTGGACTTCAGGAAGGCATTTGATACGGTTCCGCACTTACGTTTAGTGAAAAAAATACGTGCTTACGGAATATCGGACCAGGTTTGTGATTGGATTCAGGATTTCCTAGAAGAAAGAACACAACATGTCATTCTTAACGGTTCAAAATCTGCAGATGTAGAGGTAATTTCGGGAGTACCGCAAGGAAGCGTGATAGGACCTTTATTGTTTACAATATACATAAATGACTTAGTTGACAACATCGGTAGCTCCGTGAGGCTATTTGCAGATGACACGGTTGTCTACAAGAAAGTAGCAACATCAGAAGACTCGTACGTACTCCAGGAAGACCTGCAGAGGATTAATGAATGGTGCGACAGCTGGCAGCTTTCCCTAAACGTAGATAAATGTAATATAATGCGCATACATAGGGGCAGAAATCCATTCCAGTACGATTATGCCATAGGTGGTAAATCATTGGAAGCGGTAACGACCGTAAAATACTTAGGAGTTACTATCCGGAGCGATCTGAAGTGGAATGATCACATAAAACAAATAGTGGGAAAAGCAGGCGCCAGGTTGAGATTCATAGGAAGAATTCTAAGAAAATGTGACTCATCGACGAAAGAAGTAGCTTACAAAACGCTTGTTCGTCCGATTCTTGAGTATTGCTCATCAGTATGGGACCCTTACCAGGTTGGATTAATAGAAGAGATAGACATGATCCAGCGAAAAGCAGCGCGATTCGTCATGGGGACATTTAGTCAGCGCGAGAGCGTTACGGAGATGCTGAACAAGCTCCAGTGGCGGACACTTCAAGAAAGGCGTTACGCAATACGGAGAGGTTTATTATCGAAATTACGAGAGAGCACATTCCGGGAAGAGATGGGCAACATATTACTACCGCCCACATATATCTCGCGTAATGATCACAACGAAAAGATCCGAGAAATTAGAGCAAATACGGAGACTTACAAGCAGTCGTTCTTCCCACGCACAATTCGTGAATGGAACAGGGAAGGGGGGATCAGATAGTGGTACAATAAGTACCCTCCGCCACACACCGTAAGGTGGCTCGCGGAGTATAGATGTAGATGTAGATGAGGGGTGGAGGAAATTTACAGAGAGAGGTAAGGACGAGATGGACAGAGATAGAGGTGGAAGGAGGAGATGGACTATTACATACCCAGCCAACTTCTGGTACTCGGCTAGTATGGAATAAATTAACACTGGTTTGATTCAGACTGGCGCTTATTTCCTACAACGTTGCCGAATTTTTCGAAACATGTTTGTATTGAGTATGGCGTAAATCGTACCAAAACATTTTCACGCGCTAAATAAATTAATATTTCTGTTGCTTTTGATATTCCTCGCACTTGGCCTCTGCGGTTTCTGTAGAAAACTACTGCAAGCTGCAAGCGGCGCACCGCAGGAGAGAGCGAGCTAGCGCGGGCGCCAGTGGACTGCGCTTTCTCAGGCCGCGCCGTAAGATTCGTTTGATGCAGCTCTCCAGTTTTGTTTGTACTGTACGTCACGCTATTTAGAAACTCGTTGCAGGAAGTCTTCGTTCCTTACTCAGTCTGAGGCAAAATAGATTATCAAGAACGTGGTAGCTGATATCGGTAACTAGAAAGATTCACATGGGGACTTAATGATATCGCTTTTCAATCACAGAGAACAAAATTATAAAATGAAGCAAAGTAGACGTAACGAAAGATCTACCATTAGCATCACCACCTCTGCTTTACCTCCAGAGTTGTTCCAGTCAGCCGGCCAGTGTGGCCGTGCGGTTCTAGGCTCTTCAGTCTGGAACCGCGTGACTACTACGGTCGCAGGTTCGAATCCTGCCTCGGGCATGGATGTGTGTGATGTCCTTAGGTTAGTTCGGTTTAAGTAGTTCTAAGTTCTAGGGGACTGATGACCACAGATGTTAAGTCCCATAGTGCTCAGAGCCACTCAGAGCCATTTGAACCATTTTTTTTTTTGCTCAGAGCCATTTTTTTTGTTCCAGTCATCACAATAGCTATTTATACTCCCCTACAAAACAAAACTCGTGAGTTTGTGTTTAGTTAGCTTACTAGTCAAGGAAGGAAATATATATATATATATATATATATATATATATATATATATATATATATATATATATATGTGTGTGTGTGTGTGTGTGTGTGTGTGTGTGTGTGTGTGTGTATAAATGATATGTTCTCTAGTATTATGGGTAACTCTAAAATATTTCTGTTTGCTGATGACACTAGCTTGGTAGTAAAGGATGTTGTGTGCAACATTGGCTCGGTTTCAAACAGCGCAGTACATGACCTCAGTTCATGGCTTGTAGAAAATAAACTAACGTTAAATCACAGTAAGACTCAGTTTTTACAGTTTCTGACACACAAAACCTGAAGTTTTAATTTCACAGAATGGGCATATGACTAGTGAAACTGAACAGTCCAAATTTCTTAGTAAACTGTCGTGGAAAACCCATGTTCAGGATCTTGTTCAAAGACTTAATGCTGCCATTTTTACTATTCGAACGGTATCTGGGGTGAGTTATCGTTCGCCACGAGAATTAGTCTACCTTGCTTATTTTCATTCGCTTATGTCGTATTGTATTATATTTTGGGGTAACTCTTCCCATTCTACAAGGATATTTTTGGTTCAGAAACGGACGGTTCGGGCAATAAGTGGCATGAGTTCACGAACCTCTTGTCGACCTCTGTTCACCAGTCTGGGTATTTTGACATTGGCCTCTCAATATGTATATTCCTTATTCTAGTTTCTTGTTACCAATATTAGTTTATTCCCAAGAATAAGCAGCTTTTACTTGGCGAATACTAGGCAGAAATCAAACCTGCATTTGGATCGGACTTCCTTAACTCTTGTGCAAAAAGGTGTGCAGTATACTGCTGCATCCATTTTCAATAAGCGGCCACTCAAATTCAAAAATCTTAGCAGTAATCCACGTGCTTTCAAATCGAAACTGAAGAGTTTCCTCATGGGCCACTCCTTCTATTCTGTCGAGGAGTTCTTTGAAAAATTAAGCTGATTCTTATTGTATTGCTGATAGCGTTTACTTAAACTTATGGACTGACTTTTTTCAGGTTCTTGAACATTTATTTTTATCTGTTATTACTTTTATGTTGTAATTTCATGTACTGACACGTTCTATGACCTTGGAGATTTGCTTCTCAATTTGGTCCTACGGAACTTGACGTGTAAATAAATAAATAAATAGACCGTTGGTGACAGAACACTAGAGCAATCATACAAGTTACATTATCGAATGGAATGAAGAGTTTCTGCTCAAAATTGGCGAAGAAAAGAACGTATGGAAAACACAGACAAGGAAAACGGGGTAGGATGCTAGAGACTTGTGTTAAAACACCAGTGAATAACTTCCATGATACCAGAGGGAGCTATAGAGGGTAACAACTGTAGGGGAAGACAGAGACTGGAATACATCCAGCAAGTAATTGAAGACGCTGGGTGCAAATGCAACTTTGGGATTAAGACGTTGGCACGGGAGAGGTCTCTTCTCTCTGATGACTAAGAAAAAAAAGTCCATGACCATGGGGTGCCGTCTCGTATTGATCTTGGGCATCATTTCTGGATGGAGTCAGAGGCTAATCATTTATACCTTATGATGAGGACCTCCACAAAGTTTGATAAATATCCGACTAGTGCTTCATGGTGCAACAATCTAAATTTCCGTTAGTATATACAACCAGAGATGTTTCAGCAATTGCTCAGCGTTTATGTATCCGGCTCCTGAAGAGTAGCATGGGTATTAAATAGTGCCAGGTACAAAACGACAAAATAAATTGACGTTATCGCGCGTTACCTGTAGTTGGTCGCAGGGGTAAGCTTGAGCTTGCCGCCACGCAGCCACGCCACGTTGATGGGTTTATCTCCGTTGACGTTGCAGTGCAGAACTGCCGTGTCCCCCTTTTTCACCGTCACCACGCTAGCTGGCGCCGAAAAATATGGCGAAGCTGGAACAGTCAATTTCATCTGCGGCGTTATAAGCCTTAATTGGGTTTGTGTGTCTCAGTAACAGAGCGATAAACGTGGTGTAGTGAACTTACAATTGACTTTGACTTGTATGACTTTTCCGATGCCAGTGCCAATGCCGTTGGTGGCCTGGCACAAGTAGAAGCCCTCCTTGTCCTCCTTCACGTTCTGCAGCAGCAGAGAGCCGTTGTTTAACAGTTTGACGTAAGGTTTCTCCCGTATCTCTTCGTATTCTCCCGACTTACTGCCTGCGGAAATACGAGGCGGTAGACTGGGTTCAGTACTGTGAGTGGAACAATTCTTGCAACAACAAGATACATACTGCTTCAGGAACAGGCAAAACATTATGTACAACAGTATTACAAAAATGATGAAGCAGTCTTTTAAAAAAATGAGAACTACATTACACTGCTAAAATAAAAAGTTGGGATAAAGAGTAACTAAATAGGGCGTATTAGCGACATTTCAAAGGAAGGTATACTAAAATGCATTATGTAAAGTAACTCTTAAGTCGTATCATATTCAAAACATTTTGTATATAAAAAGAATTTATTTCGTAGCAGACGGAATTGGGGTATAGAATCTCGGGGTCTGGTGAAGCAGGGGATACAACCCGTCGGTTTTGACCAATGAAGCCATACATTACTCGTAGATAGTAATGTCTGCACTTCGGTCCATAGATAATAAAACAGTTCTGTGTTCCGGATAAGCGCTATCATTGTACATTAAAATAGTTGAAGGTGATTTTAAAAGAGATCACTACATATTGCTGAAAATATTCTTCTTGTGCATTTATTAACTTAATTGGTTGTTTCTAATTCATTCGGTACTTAATTTCATTCTTAGTGATATTGAGGTAATTTGGACTATTAGTTTCTTATTTTAGAACAATTTTTACTATCTCATTTTCGTTTGTATGTATGGATTTACCTGTTCCATTTAATCTTGATGATTTACGACAGGCTAAGGGCAAAACATGTTGGCCACGATTTGTTTTTTGTAAATGTGTGGTCTCATTACTGAGTATGTTCGATGTTATGAGTGCGGCGAACATAGGTGCCTCACAAGTGTATCCGTCGCCGTACTCACTACTTATTCGTATGGCTCTGCAGCAGAGATAGGGTGTGGCGATCCATTAGAAGAGGGACGTGGTTCGAAAAATCTAAGCTCGCCTTGAAAGACATTATGAAAATCACTTACTGTTGGTGTTTGAGATATCCTGTGTGGCTGTGTGTGCATGAATGTCGTGTGAGTAAGCGTACGGTTGTGGATTGGTATTCTTTTTTGTAGGGAAGTGTGTGGGGAGTACATGAAATATA
Source organism: Schistocerca nitens (assembly GCF_023898315.1). Lineage (NCBI taxonomy): Eukaryota > Metazoa > Arthropoda > Insecta > Orthoptera > Acrididae > Schistocerca > Schistocerca nitens. The sequence goes on from NC_064618.1 coordinate 793,853,362, forward strand.
GGGGGCCGTTGGAGGGGGGGTGGGAGGTGGGAATGTTATGGTCGAAATTGACGAATCACATTTTGGCAAAAGGAAGTACAACAGGGGGGAACCTCCGGCGGGATTATGGGTTGAGGGGGGGGGGGGGGGCAATAGTTTCAGGTCAGGAGACTGACAATGTAGTGTTCAAAGTACTACCCAATCGAAGGAAGGAAGTTTTGGTCAGCTTAATTGAAGATCACGTTGCAGAGCGTTCCATTGTAATTTCAGACGGGTTTTATTCATATAGGGATTTAGGGGGCAGGGGTTATCAGCATCTCGCAGTAAATCACAATATTGAGTTCAGATCATTATCCACAAGGGCTTGCACAAATAGCACAGAGGGATATTGGTCAGCTGTGAAATCTCTTGTAGGGAAAGGGAAACGCCAGATTTCCACACTTCAGAGTCACCTAGATAAATATTAATGGAGACATAGTGATCCACAAACATATTGCCCGTTTAAATGTTTTAAACACGTTGGGCAAATCTACCGTCCGAAATATGTTAGCTTATTTCACAATAGGATAGGGGGTGTGCATTTGACTATTTTGACGTATTTCATTGTTGTACTACAGCAATACGTATGTTTTCGTGTAGTCCAGTACGTAATAGAAATTTCGGAGCTGTCGTTCTTCTTTCGTTTCTCAGCACTAGTATCAGTACGATTTTTTCGAATCTATACTAGCAATATTGAAGGCGGAACGGCCGACGCAACTGAAATTTATATCTCGTCCTTCAGTTAACCTTTACACTGACACTATGTATTCGAAAAGAACGACATATGTAACATTGATGAGATTTACCAATATATGTCAACCAGAGAACAGGATACAAATGTTGTGTATAGCTAAATAGCTCAAGTAAAGAATGAGATACTATTAGCATCGAAGGCGAAAAAAAAAACTGCACCCCATAGTGAAGTACGGGATACAAATTGCATATGTGTCGTCTTATTGCCTCTTCGCGTAGTTCATCTGGGGTGCAGGTTGCAAATGTAATGTACGTCCATTTCCACGTTTTCGTTAGCACTGTACATATATAGAGGATACAAATATGGGATACAAATATTATGTACGTATCTCGTTCTGACATCGGTAGTACTAATATTTACATAAGAACAGACTGTTAGTGATAGCGGAGACGAAATAAACAACACATGTAAAATTTGTATCCCGTGCTTCATTTAGGGTTTAGTGAAGCAGGGGATACATAGTTCCAACTGCACAACAGGACACTAATGCTAGTGAAAGGAAGAAATAGACGTACGCCAAACTTGTATCCCGTACTGTACTTAAGCAATACAGTTCGAATGAGGTTCGAGATACAACTCATACATGTGTGACTTGATATATTCTATGCTACCAATATTTTCCATCCATTTTTTCCCATTCATTTTCCAGAGAAATAATACGATATTGTTGTTGTTGTGGTCTTCAGTCCTGAGACTGGTTTGATGCAGCTCTCCATGCTACTCTATCCTGTGCGATACAGACACGCGATATCCTCAACGTGAAATTACTACTGGCCTTTATATATGTCAACTATATTTTTCGTCTCTCGTATTCCTTTGTTTCTGAACATTCTTGTCAGCTCTTTCATCTGTGTAATAAATGCCCTCTGGCCAATTCGACGTCATTGGTCAAAGCCGATGCGTTGCATCCCCTGCCACTTTAAAAACGTGTATTGTAAGTACTTAGATATCATGACATTGTGAAATATTGTGAAACAAGAAACACCAGAGTAATACTGTGAACAAAGAACAGTGATTATATGCACATGGCATGTGCATTTACAGAATTTATCGACAGAGTTTGTTTGGAATGAACAATGCTGTTCCACAATAATAATCCGTGAAATATCTAGAAATTAAAAGGCGAGCAAACTTTATTAGTTATGAGACGTGTTAACGGTTTGCTTTGCGTCAATTGTCCTTGTAATTTTCTTATCTGGGTAAATTAACAGCAACACGAACTTGCGCTATTAACTGTAGAACATTCCACGACAATATCTTGTGTAACAACTTTTTTAGCATTTCCTCACCTCCCTGTTGCAAATCTGGCCCTTATGTGTGGTATTTACGATTTCAGAGTTCATTGTGCAAATGCTTTGACGCTGCAGCATTGCTAAAAATAATTTTTCACCATTTTTAATTTAATATAATGGTACATCTACATCCAGGTAAGGTAGAATTTCGATCTCCACTACGAACCAAGTCGCTACATTCCCATCTAAACAACGAAATCAAATATATTTCCAGCAACATGAATAACTTAAAAACGAAATGTAATGTCAACCAAAAATCGTTATTCAGTGAGTTTGAATACTGACAATGAGCAAAGCGCACTCATTGTCAGCTGCACATCGAAAACAGCGTGCATATTTAAAATTATTTTTGGTTTCGTTCAGGATAAATGCCTTATCCGTTAGTAATAGTGTAAGACATATTGTACTACGGTAACAGAGCTATGTAATGTAACTACATTTTAATCGAAATTACTTACAAACAACAAGTTCGCAAGTGTTACGAACATTGCGTCTCTTAATCATAACCACTCGTAAGTTTACAGCACACAGTAAGTAATCGGCCGCTTCTCGTTTGAATGTTTCATGATCGCCACTTACTGTTCTCGGGACGACCGAGGATGTCACAGGATCATAAAACCGGTCTTCTCTTTGTATCAGATGTGTTATAAAGTGGTACATAATGTCAAATAAGTTTGCGCCAAGCGCATCATCTCAGTGGACTCATGTATTCATCGATGCAAAATAACATTTTTTTATTTATTTGTTTTTTGGCTTTGGGCAGCACAAAATAACAATGTACGTGATAAAGCCGAACTATGACAAAGATAGCGTATCTTCAAAAAGTCGCCGAGTGTCGTCGGAGTGCGGTCCTTCTGCGAGCGTAAATATTTGTGTCGGAAGATGCTGCTCGCAGTTAGCAACGAAACGTCGGGAAGAAGAAGTTTCACACATCTTGACTCACCTCGAAAGATGTTGCCCGAAGTTGGCAACGAAACGTCAGGAAGAAGTAGTTTCACAAATCGACCACGGCCTCTCAGCCCGGAAGTTTTAACTAGTGAGGATTTGCTTGATTCAAAATTTTACATTATTCGTCCCGTGACGTATGAGACATAGCCACTGGGTTCGTACATGCCTTGAAACCTCTTGTCATTCAACGTCCAGCCAAGCAAAAAGTCTATTTTTCTTAAGCCACCTTTTTAGTAGATCGATAAAATTCAATGTATATTTTAATAGTGAAGGTTTGCTCATCAATTCGAAGAGCACTGCGTGCTTTGTAGTGTTATTCAGTTCCATGGTGCAGCAATAAAGTTAGAATTTTCTTTGCGTAATCAGAAGTATACACTTCTATTATCTCCCCAATTTACAGAGGCTTCGTCGACACAAAAACTGGTGATGTTGTTGAGTTGTGTACAAGTAGGTGCCTTGCTAAGTTCACTTAATCCCTTCCGCAGTTGAGTCTGGAGAGCATTAAATCACCCTTGTTAAATCACGAGCAAACCTTACACCTTTCATTATTAAACTAAGATTACGATTTCAACTTACTGTGTTTCTTTTTCAGCATTGGCATTTCATTGGACGACGTTCGCAAGTTACTTAGAAATTGCATTTTGCCGGTACACGAATTTCAGTCACATTTTCGTCAATAGTTATTGACACTGTTGCCTTGCGATGTTTGCAACAATACGTTCCGGGCTAGCAATATTTAGATTTACATAGGCCGTAGTATTGTCATGACATGGCGAAAAGCAAGCTACGAGAAGTGTGTGAGGCGACTTTCCCGCTTTTGTAGTCCACAAGCAAAACAGTTACCGAGAAAAAAAGAAATCATTCTGTTTCAAGTAAGCGAAATGCTTCCAAAACTTTACCTCGTGAAATGGTGCAGGATTCTTACCTCTTCTAGAATTTTTTAAACGACTTTAATTTCCGCCATCGACTGTAGTATTTATTCTACATCTACATGTATATCAGTACTTTGTAAGCCACCTGACGGTGTATGACGGTACACTGGACTCGCATTCGGAAGGACGACGGTTCAAACCCGCGTCCGGCCACCCTGATTTAGGTTTTCTGTGATTTTTCCCAACTCGCTTCAGGCAAATGCCTGGATGGTTCCTATGAAAGGGCACGGCCGGCTTCCTTCCCACTCCTTCCGGTAATCCGATGAGACCAATGACCTCATTGTTTGGTCCCCTCTTCCGAATCAACCAGTGTGGTAATAATGATTATCAATAAGCTTCTGTATTAACTCTAATGTCTCGAATTTTCTCGTCGAGATCATTTCGCGAAATGTATGTGGGAGGAAATAATATATTGTCAGCATTTCCTCGGTAGGTACTCTCTAGAAATTTCAGTAGCAAAGCTGTCTCTGATGCAGAACGCTTCCTTGTAGCATCTTCTCTGCCTCTTCTATCAGTCCTGCCTCGTAAGGATCCCAGATTGATGAACAATATTCAAGAATCGTTCGAACGAGCGCCTCGTAAGCCACTTCTTTCGCGAATGAGTTACCTTTCCTTAAGATTCTTCCTTTGAATCTCAGTCTGGCATCTGCTTTTCCTACTATTTGTTTTATGTTGTCATTCCACTTGACGTCAGTTTTCAGCAATTTGTCATCAATATTGCAGTTGTACAAGAGTGGGTTTGTTTCCCTGTGTATGTACAATATGTTACAATCATTTACGTTCAAGATCAACTGAGAGAGACTGCACCATTCATCAATCCTCTGTTGGTTAGTCTGCAAACCGATACTGTCTTCTGGCGTTGCTATTTTGTTACAGACAATCGAATCATGTGCGAACAGTCTTAAAGAGCTTTCGACGCTTTCTACTAGATCATTTATGTAACATTAACGTTCCTATCGCCCTTACTTTGGGTACTCCGGTAATTACCATTATTACAATACGCACTATCACAGTTTCGACCTTAAGGCATCTTCAAGATCTCACATATGCTGAAAACACAGCAGTAGTAAACATTAATAAAAGGAATAAGAATGATGTGAGCATCTATCAATCTTTGTCACGTATATCATCGGTTTGTGACGGATGGGATAAAAACTCATGAAACTGAATTTGTGTTTACTACACACGTCAGTAGTGATCAATGCACTGGTAAAATAAAAGCAGATGTTGGATCACAGTTTTGAATGAGCGTTTGGCATCATTGACCGGGAGGCCCCTTGCAGGGCAGGTCCGGCCGCCGTGGTGCAGGTCTTATTACATTCGACGCCACATTGGGCGACCTGCGCACCGGATGGGGATGAAATGATGATGAAGACAGCACAACACCCAGCTCCTGAGCGGAGAAAATCTCCGAACAAGCCGGGAACCGAACCCGGGCCCGTAGGACGACAATCCGTCACGCTGACCACCCAGCTATTCGGGCGGACACAGTTTTGAATATATCGCGAAAGCAGTTTGCCCAAGAGTAGGTAAGATCAGTACCAATATAAAAGACTGTTTACCAGTTTACAACCTGGGGGATAACGCTTAGTTTTTTGGACTCAGGTGATTCACACACAAGTTTGATGTACCTCTTCAAAACGCACGTCTCGTAACGATGCCCCTTGGTGGCAGACGTTTGCAACTCTTTGATGGAAGGGCTGAAATTATTAATTAAGGTAGTTTGAAATAAAAAGCAAACGTTCATGTTAACATTTTATTGCGGTTTACGTGAGCAGTGAGAAAACTATGAATTTCATAAGTATGATTCATCTACGACCCGAGTTACGGTATGTGCAAAGTAACGTTTACATAGATCATAATAAAAAACGGACTGCGGGCAAGTTGTTGACCATGATTACAGAAACAAAGTGGTGAAGTTTAAAAAAAGTTTAGAAGTCTTAAGAAACCTCTGTAGAATACAATTATGGCTGAGTGATGGAGATCTTCTTCTAGTACGACGATAGCACCGAGAATGTCATTTCTCAGGTTTCAGTTTTCGTGTATAGAGCATCAACCAGAACTCCACCGACAAACTTTCAGAGGTGGTAGTGTGGACTAAAACAAGAAAAATATATGTAGTAAAAATGGCTTTTAAAATGCATATCTTAAGACTTGTTGATCGTCACTGCTGTGGAACGCATCTCTTCTACTGAACAAGTGTTCATAGCTCTTAAGGCATACATTTTAGAGGTCATGTTTACTAGACATATTTGTCTTGTTTTGGTTCACACTAACACCACTGAAAGTTTGTCGGTGAAGTTGTGGTTCATCTGCATATTAATTTATATGGTCCATAGCTCTGTTCGACGTTACGAACAGCATTAACGATTTTTTTTTTTCGTTTTGCGGACTTCTGCATTCATATCAGGGCCGGTTCGAAAATATTTTTCACACAAGCGACATATCATTTGTCCTACACCTCTTTCTTTTTTCCTGCCCTCACTCATACGTTAATTGCTGTTCCTTGAGCTCTTGGCAATACCTTTAAAAATAAACATAAATTCATTGAGCATGGAAATCGGTTGTTCTCGCTACTAATAATAAGAGACCCTCTCTACAAATTTTGTACAAGCAGTTGGGGCGTCGACCGGCGCTGATTCTTGTAGATAACAAACTAGTCGAGTGCCTTTACTTGCGCCAAATTTCGAAATAAAAGTAACATTGTTTCGCGTGTCCTTGTACAGCAGCGCTATCGGTGTGAAAAAGAGGAAGTAAGGCTAAGAGTTTTACTAGACTGCCTCTTAATTTAGACACTCGGATAGTGTACAGACAATATCATATGAAATATTATACGTTTTGGTGTAAACGGGGTTTTTACGTGTCTCGATAAGATTTAATCAGGAGTTAGAATTTTAATAGGAAAATTAGTACAGTCCCACCAAAACCGAGTTGCCTGGCAAGCCTGATTGGGATGTCTTGTGAATTTTAGAAGTAGCTGCAACTAAAACAACATTATCCACTTCGACGAATTATCCAGTATACCCATAGACGAATGCGTGAAGAAAATTAGACAGTGGTAGTACACAGTGAATTTGTTGTAGCTGAGTTAAGCCAGGAGACTGGTTTGATGCAGCTCTCCAAGCTAGTCTATCGTGCTCAAGTGCAAATACACAGTTATTAATATGAGATTTTTGCAATTTCTCGAAGCTGCAGAGCACCAAATGTACAAGATATCATGAACAACTCTCTTCATCTCTGTATAATTACTGTTGTTTATGCTCATTTGAACCTGCTTATTGCATTCAAGCCGTGGTTACACTCTATAGTTCTTAACCACGACACTTTCCTACATTAACAAATTAACGACTCCTTCATGCTACAGGACGTGTGCTATCAACTGACCCTTTCTGTCAGCCAAACTATACAATAAAATTTATTTTCTCCCCACTTCGAATCATTAATCCCTCATTCGTTATTTGATCTACCCATCTAATCTTCAGCATTCTCCTGTAGCATCATATCTGAAAAGCTTCTATTCCCTTGTTGTATGAACGATTTATCATCCACGTTTCACCTCGTACAAGGCTACATTACAGACAAACACCTCTTGAAAAGAGTTCCTAACTTTTAAGTTTATATTCGATAGTAATAAACTTCTCTTTTTCAGAAATGTTTTTTACTGGTGTGCGTTTTTACTAGTTGGTTGGTTGGTTGATCCGGGATAGGGGACCAAACAGCGAGGTCATCGGTCCCATCGAATTAGGGAAGGATCGGGTAGGAAGTTAGCTGTGCCCTTTCGAAGAAACCATCCCGGCATTGCCTGAAGCGATTTAGGGAAATCTCGGAAAAAAATCAGAACGGCCGGTCGCGGGTTTGAACCATCTTCCTCCCGCATGCTAACCGCTGCGCCACTTCGCTCGGTGATCATTAGTCATTTTGCTGCCCAGATAACAAAATTCATTTGTTAATATTAGTCTCTCGTTTCCCAACATAATTCCCTGGGCGTCGCCTCTTTTAATTAGATTACAATCCATTATACCCGTGTTACTTTTGTTGATGTTCATCCTTCAACTTCTTTTCAAGACTCTGCCCATTCCATTCAACTGATTTTGTAAGTCCTTTGCCGTCTCTGAGAGAATTACAATGTTATCAGCAAACGTCAAAGCTTTGAATCTTCTTCCTGAACTTTAATTCCTTTTCCGAATTTATATTTGATTTCCTTTACCGACTGCTTTATGTACAGATTGAATAACATCGAGGATAGGCTAGAAGCCTGTCTCACTCACTTCTGAATTACTATTTCCCCTGCATTTTCCTCGAGTCTCACAACTGCGATCTGATCTGTGTAGGTAACTTTTCACTCCCTGCATTTTATCCTTGCTATCTTCAGAATCTGAAAGAATGTATTCCAGTCAACTTAGTCGAAAGCTTTCTCTAAAATCATAAAAAAAGCTTAATATAATCAGCTTTGCCTTTTTATAGTCTTATCTTGTAAGATAAGTCGTAGAGTCAGCGTTACCTCACGTGTTCCTAAATTTCTCCGAAATCTAATCTTCCTCCAGTTCGGCTTCTACTAGTTTTTCCAAACTTCTATATATAGTTCGTGACAGTGTTTTGAAACCATGACTTATTAAACTGATAGTTTGGTCATTTTCACACCTGTCAGCATCTGCCTTCTTTGGAATTGGAATTAGCCGTATTATATTCTTCTTGAAACCTAAGGGTATTATGCCTGTCTTATATATTTTACAAGCCAGATGAAATAGTTTTGTCATTAGATGGTCCTGCAACGGATCTTAATAATTCTTATACAGGGTGTTACAAAAAGGTACGGCCAAACTTACAGGAAACATTCCTCACGCACAAAGAAAGAAAATATGTTATGTGGACATGTGTCCGGAAACGCTTACTTTCCGTGTTAGAGCTCATTTTATTACTTCTCTTCAAATCACATTAATCATGGAATGGAAACAGCAACAGAACGTACTAGCGTGACTTCAAACACTTTGTTACAGGAAGTGTTCGAAATGTCCTCCGTTAGCGAGGATACATGCATCCACCCTCCGTCGCATGGAATCCCTGATGCACTGATGCAGCCCTGGAGAACGGCGTATTGTATCAGAGCCGTCCACAATACGAGCACGAAGAGTCTCTACATTTGGTACCGGGGTTGCGTAGACAAGAGCTTTCAAATGCCCCCATAAATGAAAGTCAAGAGGGTTGAGGTCAGGAGAGCGTGGAGGCCATGAAATTGGTCCGCCTCTACCAATCCATAGGTCACCGAATCTGTTGTTGAGAAGCGTACGAACACTTCGACTGAAATGTGCAGGAGCTCTATCGTGTATGAACCACATGTTGTGTCGTACTTGTAAAGGCACATGTTCTAGCAGCACAGGTAGAGTATCCCGTATGAAATCATGATAACGTGCTCCATTGAGCGTAGGTGGAAGAAACTAAAATGAGCTCTAACATGGAAATTAAGCGTTTCCGGACACATGTCCACATAACATCTTTTCTTTATTTGTGTGTGAGGAATGTTTCCTGAAAGTTTGGCCGTACCTTTTTGTAACACCCTGTGTAAATGTCGTATGCGTCAGGTTTCGACTGAGATCTTTGGTTGTCCTGTTAAATTCTTCTTGTGGTATCGTATCTATCATCTCATCTTCGTCTACTGCTTCGTCTTTCTTTTTTTATAATGCATTTACAGAGGAGAAATGCGTGCGGCACGTATCGAAATTAACGACAGTGCCTTTCGTAGACACACTCATTACAATAACGCATTTCTTAACTCGCATTAGAAGATCAAACGCATAGTAACTATAACCTGCAGGAGATGAGCTGGGAATGTGAAAATTAGTGACAGCCTAGAAATATATCCTCCTCTGCATGGAAGATGACAATATACAAGCGTCAAAGCTCCACAAAGCTCCAGAGAAAAGCAATGTATGACTAGATTTATAGGTGTACAGCTGCTGGATCCACCATGGCATGTAGCCCACTTTGCTACTCTGACAAACTAGCGATATCTAAGGAGTGAACGTTCAGATATTCAAAGCGGATTTTTGCGTTCTAGCCCACCTGACTTTGGTACGGTGCAACGGTTCAGAATTGCTCACTAATTTCTCTTGCATCTAAGGCAGCCACTGTAATTAACCATTGCAGCTACAGGTAAAGAAGTACGCAAAAACGGGGCAGGAACGTGTAATACGAAGGTTTCGATCACGGTATAGTGGAATGGCGTTACGATCTCAGATTGATGTTGAATACAAGCGCTGTAGCCTATGCTGCTCTAGAGATATTGCTACTCTAAGCCTGCACAGTGTTAGTTTTCACTTTCCGATGTATTTCTGTAAACTGCAGAGTGAATACGAACATATCTCAAGTGAATATATATGAAATATAATGGAAAACTCTTACTGGTGAATTAGCTATGTGTAATTATGACGGTAATGGTATTGTTATTTGTATACTGTAGCCTGAATCGTGTTTTGATGGTTTTAGATATTCAGGTATTACGCAATAGTAAATGAATATATGTTGGTGGGAAATAGAAAACAAGCACGAATTAACTTCCAGTAGTCTGATTGTGACAAATCACACAAGAATATTGAAAATAAGTTATCACCAGTAGATAATTTTTTAAATTTTGATATTATTTACTAATAACCCTTTAGGACTATGAAAAGTATTTACAGGTGGGAATTTGCCTTCGTTATTTTGCCATGTTTCTTTCATTCTCTTCCTGTGGGCTTCCATTCTCTCTTCAGACCATGGTTTACTTCTTGGTAAACTTGCCATTTGTGAATTTTGGACTGAAGATTTCGCGGTTTTGGACATCTTCTGGAGTAATTCCCACCGATTTCAGATCAGCTTTGATATCGCTAATTCCGTCGTGTCCGTTTTCGCTTTGCTCCTGTTGTTAATGAAATCGAATATTTGTTTTGTAAGTCTGCCTGGATCCATTCTTTTAATGTGGTAGGTTGTTATTGTCAAACCTATACCACATTGGTGCACTTATTAAACATATAAAACAGTTGAAACAAGCCGTATAATGAACTCTACAGTCTATTCCAAGTCAAAAAATTCGTATAACAATAGGGTTATTGGGAAAATAAATATGTGTTCGTTGATAAACCTAGCTTAACAGCAAAAATGAATCGGAACGTTCGACTGACAGGAATGTATAGTAGGAAGGCAGAACAATTAAGGTTTAACGGTCCGTCGTCGGGAAGATCACTATTGCCCGAACTATCCTGACCTATACTGAGGGAGTTTGACTGTTATCCTAACCAACACGTTCTCCAGATCCCTCACCCACCGAAAACATCCAGACAGGCATTGCCGAGAGACTAGCGCCCCACCACTCATCACACACTACAGTCGATGAACTCTGATACAAAGTTGAATCAACATGGAATGACGTACAAGCAAAGGGCCCTGTAAACCATCGAATTTGTTTGTCAAATTCACTGTTCGCTGTCCACGTGTTTGTCAAACAAACGAGAATCGCAGCAACCAAGTTTGTTTAATGTCATCTCACTTTCGAGCAGTTGTCACGCTGTGGTTATCATGCCACGAAGCATTTTGACACTAGTGGGCGATGTACGAGGAAGCAATGCAAGACGCTAAATTCGAAATATGCTTCAGTTACTAGATCTCATCGATAACACTAAGGCAAGCATAAGTGTACCGTACGACAAACTCATTCTTAAGCGTTCAAACCTGTACGTTAAATTGTCCACCTACAAATTTTCTCGAGGCGCACATTGCCACATAACTTGACAAACATCTGAAGTTTCTGACAAATTGTTTGATCGCCTAAAGTTGCCTTATCTGTGAATCAGACTCAAAACGACCCTATGCCCAGCCCTGTTACGTTCGTTATTGCTGACATAGTTGGCAGCCCAATGTAGTAAATTTCGCACCCTGCCTGCATCCACCCTCCCGCTCCACCCCTCCCTCTCTCACCACCCACCTCGCTACCCCACATCACCTACAAACTTACTCATACGTACTTCCTACTACTGTATACGCGCTACAAGTAAAAAGTTGTTAATTGCTATCTTTCCAGGTCTTGGAGCTATAATGAGCAATAGTCTACTTCGGCAACCTACTGTCTATCAGAAAGCGTTCTGTGTCTCATAAGGGGACCCTCCATACTGTAAATCACGGATTTTGATGCGCTTCAAATATGTTATAGAGGCACTTACCCTGAGTATCTGGCTATCCGGTTTCTTAGCGACGGGCCTTGGTTTTTGAGAAAATCGATTTTGAAGTTCATTGCGCGATATGTATACCCGTAACATTAGTTGTATTTCGAGCAAGGCAGCGTAGCGCAGCCATAAAGGTTCACGTCCACCATGCTGGAGGTGCTGTGTTCAAATCCTCTTCGTGTACTTTTTTTTTCCAAAAACGACCGAATTCTTCAATTTTATTTCAAAGAATATCAGCACAGTAAATGGTGCGCGAAATTATAAATATTGTAAGACGTCGTGGTCTCCTGACCTTCATTGCTTACATATTCCGCCCCCACAATCATATTATGCACATCAAGACGCTTCATTCGAACCCAAACTCGGTAAGATAAAGTCAGTGTTGTATGAATTCATGTAAACGATATGCAAATAACAAGTAAGCGCACCGTGGTTGAAATACTCGAGGCTGGCGTACACACACACATTCAAGACACGACGGTCGCAGGGGCTTGCTTTTAGTTCGGGAGACGCAAACCGCACACCAGGGGGCCGGTCCCTTCAGAGGACGACTCAGCCTATCTATGTCAGCCGGTGACCGCCCGTAGAGCAGACAGCGTTGGCCTGATTGAAAAGGGGGAACGACCCCGTGTTCGGCTTAAAAGCAAATTTCGCTTCATTGTGTGGGTGCGGCCAGCCTATGCATTCTTTACACATAGCACGCAGTTTCAGAGATTTTCACAGGGAGACAGCAAATGCCAAACGCCAATGCTACAGATTTCCAGATTGGTCGCCTTCAACGAAACGTCATTCTCCCGTTTTAGAAGAGCAATGGTGATTGGCAGACGATATTTCTGACGCCTTGAGCTGAAGGAGTAATGGAAGAGACCGAAAGATACACCCCTTCACGTCTGGCATGGAGAGGAGCCGTTCTGTTGTCGCTCTTGGAGCGAGAACACATAACGAGAGCGTGCGCGCTCGTACGTGTACTCAAAGAGTGAGGAACAAGTCTCTCCTCAGTACTTCACTGGGAGAGCACCTCTGTCAAGAGCGAATCGAAGTGCGACTCTATATTGAGTCCTTGCAATTAAGCGTTGTTCACTGTGTTGGCCGCAACACTTATTGTGCAGTGTGAATGGACAGAGTTATAGTTAAACGCCTGAGAGCGAATTTTTGAGTGGCATCGTGGTGGACTGGTTATCTGACTGGTGTACCACACCAATAGTTAGACTAGGGGCGAATAGGAGTCCTTGACTTCATCCAGGCGTAGGGAGAGTTTGATTGGTGAAGGTCAATCCAGATAGAACCAGAGTTATCTTATTTGTCAGCAGCGAGTGGCGCAGACAGCAGTCATCGCAGCTTACGGTATTGTGTGCTACAGCTCTTGCGAGCCCCATATTTCCTCCACAACAGTGCACTTCACTGCATTTCACACGCGACAGCCTCGACTGTACCTAGCAACATTCTAACAGATAATTATTCAAGTTGAGTAGGCGCAGCTCTCAGCCATTCTGCCAAGTCAATAACAATCTTAAACTTTGTATAGAAATTTCATTAGCGAATCCTATCCTTGAGAGGTAACTTCACATCCCGAAAAGAACCAGGATATAACTTGTTCAATTCATAACTAAACGTGCCATTGTGATTTCTCAGAAGTTTTGCAAAATAAATAATAATTTTCGTTAGTTTCATGTTTTTCTTACACTAACTAGCACTACTCCAGTACCCAAGTATCCAACGAGTTACGTAAAAATTTTTGTGAATTTTTGTGTCATTTCCTTACAGCGGCGACTCCAGAAGATATTTATTGCTGAAAGTTTTTCAGGCATTTCTCTTTAGAACGTTAGGAGTGTCTGTTTGACTTCTGTAGTAGTGTGGGGGTGGAAATTGCATCTTGCAGGAGCCACAGGGTAAAGGGTATATCTCAGATTAATCCGTTGCGCAGAATGACAGAATAGCAAACCCCACACTCACAAGATATATTCAGTTATTAATTTTTCTGTCATAAAATAATGCAAAATCTTATTTTTCATCGTCCACAATGTTTGATGTGCCAGAAGAATATCGTGGGTGATACTTATCATAGATACAACCGAAGCACAAATTTTCGCAGCACCACGCGCGTTTTATGAAAGCACGGTTTCTTCATGAGCGCGATACTGGGAAGCACAATTCTTTTGCATTCAAAAAGATTTCACTTTCAACCGCTAATTTCGATGCGAACCATGTGTATCTAATTATGCTTTCAAAATTAGGTGCGCTGAATTGATGTAGGATCAGCGAATGTAATTATATCGAATCTTCCCTAGAAGCGATCTGTCTACTGTATTTCATCAAGTCGGGAGCATTCTGAACAATTTTCGTGAAGATTTTCACCTGTCGGTAAAAATAAACATTGGAGGGCTGGCAATAAGGAGTGCACATTGGTGGGACCACTTTTAGGGTGGTGGTGCTCGCTTTCCTTTCGTCAGTGAATAGATGATCGTATAAAGTTGAATCGGTTTGCCCTCCCCACGAATCGATAATGTACAAAAAAATTTTCTATCCCACGTACGGAAGAATTACAGAACGCAAAAATTCTTCGTACACCAGTTTCGTGAACTTCCCGGATTTCGTGCAGGACACGACTACATTTCTGTATTTCCCAGTTAATTCGTCTACTCGTTTTTGAACGTTAGGACCAAATTTTCCGGACAGTGCTTGCATACTTAAAAAACATATGGGAACAGGATTCGAACACGGTACCTCCAGCGCGGTAGCCTTGAACCTTTACCGCTACGCTACATTGATTTAATCGGAATATATGTAATGTTACGCGTATACAAACCGCGCATTGAACTTCAAAATCGATTTTCTCAAAAACCAAGGCCCGTCGCCAAAAAACCGGATAGCCAGGTACTCAGGACAAGTGCCTCTACAATATATTTGAAGCCCATCAAAATCCATGATTTACAGTATGGAGGATCCCCTTGTCAGATAAAGTAGTGGTTATTATCTAAGTATCCAGCTCACTAAAATCAACAAGAATAAGCCACTTTCATTTAAAAAGTTGTCTCACAATTAGGCTGTGTTGTGCAAGCAAGTAGTTGAAACTTCCTGGCAGGTTAAAACAGTGTGCCGGACCGGGACTCAAACCCGGGGCATTCGCGTTTCGCGGGTAAGTGCTCTAGCATTTTTTAAAAATTTCTTTCTTTCTTTCTTTCTGACGGTTTCTTCCTCACGGTTCTTTTTCGGGGAGATCGGTTCTTTGCAGTCGTCTCACAACGCCTCTCGAAGTCTCAACGACGCACACTTGGTGTATTATTAGAGAGAGTGGCCAGCCCTCTGACCGATCGCGCTGAGGTACCGCGCCGGCACCACTGAGGCACTCAAGGGTGAGCCACGACCCGTCCTCACAGCTTTACTTCCGCCAATACTTCATCTACTACACTACTGGCCATTAAAATTGCTACACCACGAAGATGTGCTACAGACGCGAAATTTAACCGACAGGAAGAAGATGCTGTGATGCGCAAATGATTAGCTTTTCAGAGCACCTACAACGTGCTGACACGAGGGAAGTTTCCAACAGACTTCTCATATACAAACAACAGTTGACAGGCGTTGCCTGGTGAAACGTTGTTGTGATGCCTCGTGTAAGGAGGAGAAATGCGTACCATCACGTTTCCGACGTAGATAAAGGTCGGATTGTAGCCTATCGCGATTGCAGTTTATCGTATCGTGACATTGCTGCTCGCGTTGGTCGAAATCCAATGACTGTTAGCAGAATATGGAATCGGTGGGTTCAGGAGGGTAATACGGAACGCCGTGCTGGATCCCAACGGCCTCGTAACACTAGCAGTTGAGATGACAGGCATCTTAGCCGCATGGCTGTAACGGATCGTGCAGCCACGTCTCGATCCCTGAGTAAACAGATGGGGACGTTTGAGAGACAACAACCATCTGCACGAACATTTCGACGACGTTTGCAGTAGCATGGACTATCAGGTCGGAGACCATGGCTGCGGTTAACCTTGACGCTGCATCAGAGACAGGAGCGCCTGCGATGGTGTACTCAATGACGAAACTGGGCGCACGAACGGCAAATCGTCATTTTTTGGGATGAATCCAGGTTCTGTTTACGGCATCATGATGGTCGCATCCGTGTTTGGCGACATCGCGGTGAACGCACATTGGAAGCGTGTATTCGTCATCGCCATACTGGCGTATCACCCGGGTGATGGTATGGGTGCCATTGGTTACACGTCTCGGTCACCTCTTGTTCGCATTGACGGCACTTTGAACAGTGGACGTTACATTTCAGATTTGTTACGACCCGTGGCTCTACCCTTCGTTCCATTCCTGCGAAACCCTACATTTCAGCAGGATAATGCACGACCGCCTGTTGCAGGTCCTGTACCGGCCTTTCTGGATACAGAAAATGTTCGACTGCTGCCCTGGCCAGCACATTCTCCAGATCTCTCACCGACTGAAAACGTCTGGTCAATGGTGGCCGACCCACTGGCCAGTCACAATACGCCAGTCACTACTCTTGATGAACTGTGGTATCGTGTTGAAGCTGCATGGGCAGCTGTACCTGTACACGCCGCCCAAGCTCTGTTTGACTCAATGCCCAGGCGTACCAAGGCCGTTATTACGGCCAGAGGAGTTTGTTCTGGGTACTGATTTCTCAGGACCTATGCACCCAAGTTGTGTGAAAATGTAATCACATGTTAGTTCTAGTATAATATATTTGTCCAATGAAAACCCGTTTATCATGTGCAGTTATTCTTGGTGTAGCAATTTTAATGGTCAGTAGTGTGCTTTCCAGTCCTCTGGCGTTTGGAAGGTAGGAGATCAGATAGTGGTGAAACTAAAGCTGTGAGGACTGGACACGACTCGCGCTTGAGTAGAGCATTTGCGAAAGATAGAGCTTCCGAATTCCAGAACTGCTCCAGCAAGCAGTTTTAATCTGCCAGGAAGTGTCGCATCAGAGCACCCACCGCTGCAGAGTGAAAAATTCATTCCGGAAGCAAGTAGTTCGTTTGATGCTAAGCGTTGCACGAAAAGGAGATATCTTTTTAATGGGATGCGCCCGCCGCAGCTAAAGTTGTTCTCTCCTCGGCGCCCTGATGGCGCATCCCAAGTAGGCGGGCGGCACTGGGGCACTACCTGTTGCTTTCTTCCAGATGACGGTGGGTTGCGGCACCCCCTGGGCCTGGCAGTGCAGCGTTACGTGGCGGTTGCGCTCCACGCTGGCGTCCGAGGGCTCCACAGTCCAGCGAGGTGGCACTGGACACACAACACACACGTCAGCGTCGACGAAACTTGCGCCGGTGGCGTTATATCAGCTACTAACGTAACACCAAAGATGTTTAACTCAGTCATTATGACACTTTGAACAGTCTTGCAAAAGTTTTAGTAACTCGATAAAAAGAACAGTGAATTTCTTGCAAGTTATTCGTCTCTGAACAGAAAAGTCGAAATATAAGCACATTTGTTAAAGTGAAACTACTGTGGGTGTCAGGACTACTTTACGTGGTGATAAAAATGCTGCAAAAGCTTATTTACACGGTGAGGGTTGCTAAAAAGGAACAAATGTGAGCAAAACATTTGTAGTGAAATTGGCTATCGGGAATAATTGGGTGAATAATAAGAAAATATATGTAGAAATGTTGAAGAAATAAAGAGATATAGTTGCATGCGATAAAAAATAGTTAGAAAAAAAGTCACTAGCTACTGAGAAAGAAACAACTCAAAAGGTGCATCAACTGTTACCTTTGTGAAACAAACCTGGGATTCCAGTCACCGGTGCATTCCCATGTGCCAAAGCAACCGAAATGTAAAGACGTGGCGGTTTCTGACTAGTAAAACACAATAAAAGAAAGAAACGTACTTGGGAAGCAGGAGACAAACGCAAATAGAGAAAGAAGTAGTAGTAGTAGTAGTAGAGGCAGAAAACGGCAGAAGACAAAAAAAGCGGTTACCTTTGACCTGTAGCTTGGCCGTGTACCTAACCTCGGCTGCCGGGTTGGAGGCTACGCACGTGTAATCGCCAGAGTGTGTGGAAGAGAGGCTAGAAATGCTGAGGAGGCTAGAATAAAGATCAAGGGCTGACACGTTCACTCCCAGCTGAGAGGAGAGCGTGCCGCCATCTTTGAGCCACGTGATGGAGAGCGGGGAGTCCCCCCGGCTCACGCCACACACTGTGCGGGTACGCATGCCCTCGGAAAGCCCGTCTTGGAAGGAAAAAGGCTCAATTATAGGAGGAACTGGAAGAATTAAAGAGAGAAGAATAAAAACATGAGAGCAGAAAAAGAAGAAATAGAAAAAAATTCTTTTTAGAAAATTAAAAAAAGTTTCCTTCGGAGAAAAAAAGAGTAGTAGTGATAATAATAATAATAATAAAGTCGGCTGCGGCGACATGAGAGATGGTTGTTTACCATTGACCATGAGCTGCTGCGTGCGAGATACCTCGGCCGCCTGGTTGCGCGCCACACAAGAATAGTTGCCGTTGTGATCTGGAGACAAACTTTCGATCAAGAGAATACTATTGAACTGATCGACGCGGGTCACGGAGACCCGCGGCATGGAGTCCGCCGAGCGGCCGTCCTTGAACCAGCTGATGGTCAACGGGAGGTCTCCGCGCGTCACAGAGCACGTCAAGCTGGCCCGCTCGCCCACGTGCTGCGTTCTGTCAGAGGTAAATGGGCTAAGTTTGGGAGGAACTGCAATTCACAAGAAAAACAACACCTCTCAACGTCTGTCCCGTACGTGTGGAGTCAGGTGGCAGTGTCCGCCAAGGCGTAGCACCATCTGCGCACTTTCCTTCGCGCTTCACGTCCGTAGTTGCCAGTTTGGAACACTTTCGGTTTGTAATGTTTATTTTTCCAGGATCCGTGATCTTTTGTGATCTAACAGACCTATATTGTACCATCAAACAATGGCGACTGTCTCCTTAGTTTAGTGCCTACAAGGGAACCTCCCCATCGCACCCCTCTCAGATTCAGTTATAAGTTGGCACAGTGGATAGGCCTTGAAAAACTGAACACAGATCAGTCGAGAAAACAGGAAGAAGTTGTGTGGAACTATGAAAAAAATAAGCAAAATATCCAAACTGAGTAGTCCATGTTGAACATAGCAACATCAAGGATAGTGTGAGCCCAGGGGCGCCATGGTCCCGTGGTTAGCGTGAGCAACTGCGGAACGAGAGGTCCTTGGTTCAGGTCTTCCCACGAGTGAAAAGTTTACTTTCTTTATTTTCGCAAAGTTATGATCTGTCCGTTCGTTCATTGACATCTCTGTTCACTCTAATAAGTTTAGTGTCTGTGTTTTGCCACCGCACCGCAAAACCGTGCGATTAGTAGACGAAAGGACGTGCCTCTCCAATGGGAACCGAAAACATTTGACGGACGGACGGACAGATAATAATTGTCTGAAAATAAAAAATTAAACTTTCCACTCGAGGGAAGACTTGAACCAAGACCGCAGCTGCTCATGCTAACCACGGGACCACGGCGCTCCTGGGTTCACACTATCCTTGATGTTTCCTATGTTCAACAGGACTACTCAGTTTGTATATTTTCCTTATTTTTTTCATAGTTCTACAAAACTTCTTCCTGTTTTCTCGATTGATCTGTGTTCAGTATTTCAAGGCCTATCCACTGTGCCAACTTATAACTAAATCTGAGGGGGTCCGATGGGGAGGTTCCCTTGTTAGCACCAATGGCTACTGAGGCTTAGGTAGTGGACTTCTCTTTGGTAGGAAGGTCTGGAACCGGACCGTACACTAAATGCGAAGCGCTGATCTTAAATGCACAGCTCAACGGAAACATTTTTTGATTACTTTTTATTAGGTAATGGTTTAATCCCATGGTTTTTGGGCGCTGTATCCATATTAGACCTTAGTTTTCTTCTACCATGTACAATTTTGTCACAATGTGACCTTTTTATGAACTACAAAATTAGCAAAATACATGTAACCAGTATGAGAAATAATTTAATTTTTCGTTACGAACAGAGGTTTACTTGAAGTATAAACATGAATATGCTTCGCTAATACAAGTAAATTTTGTGACCTTAGCTTTACGTTTCCTTTCCCTTTTTTCCTTAAAGCACCTAATATAACTTTCTTTCCGATGTACGTTGTGTGAAGCAACTAAAAGCAATCTCACATTATACTAGGATTTCAGCGGCCCTGATCCTGTTTCACGGAAAATAAATCAAGGTAGCTGTTAAAAAATTGAATCTTGAGGCTCATCAAACTCCATGTTCGTCTGCAAAAGCAAACCATTGCGGGTCCATTTTGTTGGCTGAAAACTTAGTAACAATCTCCTTGAATGATGCCAAATCCACTCTCCCAGTTTTTTCATACTCAAAAGATGGAATCTCACGTCAGTTTTCCAATGTCAAGTCCAACAAACAGGAATTCTTTAAATTTCGTTTCTGGTAGATGAGGAAACGTCTCGAGGAGACATCTGAAGCTTTCTTCATTTTTGTGGAAAGGTATCACAAACTATTTCGTATGGCTTAGTTTAACATGTTGAGACAATAACAGACATTTTCCGAATCCATGAGGTTCTTACGCAAAAGAAAAAAAAGAATCATGGAGCTTACTGTAGTAGCTACTACTACATCACATACTCACCAGAGCAAAACATACTGCGAAATTTCAACACCATTTGGTTATTCACTCAAACAATATACGAAATATATGTATTACATGATCAAAATCTCTAAAAATGTAATTATAAAAAAAGAAATTGAATGTTAATTGTAAAGTACTGGAGGCTGATACGCCTTTTTTGTTATCATGTTAGGATTCAACACACTAAAGTCAACAAGAATAAACCACTTTTATTAAAAAAAAAGTTGTTTCCAAGTAGCCTGCGCCAGAACTAGTGATGGAGCAGTTACTGAGCCATAGTGGGCACCATTACAGGTGCACAACACGATGAATGCCTCAATTCTCTTGTTCGTAGCAAAGCAAAAGGGAGGTGGAGGTTATTGTCTCCTCCGCCTTAATCCTCAACTGCAGTACACTGTACTCCGTACTTTCTTCACTCCTCCGTAGTCTGAAGTCGCCAAAGAGAAAGTGCGCAGATGAAAATATGCATACGGAAATTCAATAATGTCAACACTAAACTCTTACACCACATATATTTTAGAGAAATTGTAATAATACACAGCTATTCCTTGACGGACAATGCTTTTTGCACAAACAGTACAAATAAATTTACATTTATCCTTACTATGAAGAGTGCCTCGTGTTTCAAGTCAGCTGAAACAGATTGAAATTGGTTATTTATTATTACACTGACATAACAGAATATAAGGTTCATTTATTGACGACGAAAAGAGACATGAAAAAAATGTAGATTATCATTATATAAATTATTTCTCCTTAAAAACTGTAATTTCGGGGTCAAACAGTAAATATTGGTTACTAACACTTAGTTTGAAAACTTGGATATATTTTTACTAATGACTCCAGTAGTGGGAAGAAACAGACACAGTCACTGGACTTAGATATAGCACTTAATTATTTTTTCTTTCTTTGATAGGACTTCCAAATCACTATTCAGTTTTTCTGCACGAAGTCTTTACTTCTACAAGAGTAAAACATTTATCCGTGTATTTATGATATAAATAACAATATTCCAGGCGAATATCAAGTAATGTGACAAACTTGAGCACGTGATTCCTGACAGAAAAACGAACAAAAAGATTTATAACAACACGTGTCAGCAAATGGATGCTGAGTCTACAATAAAGCAGTTCGTAACGGGTGCATTACATTGCATATTACATGGTATTAATTTTTCCATCTTACAAAAGATGTTGAAAGTGCTTGCTACTGAATGCAAAGCGACAATTGACAGGTCGTATCATGGACTGCATCACTCTTTTGAAAATTCCAGCCTGTAGCCAAATAGCGTCACAGGCTGCACAGACACAATGTTCGAGGGTCTGCAATAAGTGGTACAGCTTACACAAGACATTTCAGGTACGCGCACGGATAAAATCAAGGGGGTTTAGGACCGATGACTGAGGCGATCAGGAACAACAGCCTTCTCGTTTTATCCATCTCCTGGGGAAGATGCTAAGGCATTGAAGAATAACGATACGGAAGTAGACTAATACTCCACCATGCACCAGCCACTTTACCTACAGAATTGCTAACGGCACAGTCGCCAGTAAAACAGGCAGAGACTTATGCAGAAGCTCCACAAACGGCTGTCCATTAAGGCACTGTGGCAAAAAAATTGATCCAAGGTCGCCAATAATCCCTGCTCAAACATTGATACTTAACCGTCACTGATACGACGATTCGACCATTCCCCGAGGAGTTTCCACAGCCCGCAGATGACAACGGCGTAGGTTTGTGATGTCATCTCTAGCAAAGTTCGCTTCATCGGTGAAGAGTACCAACGGCAGAAAGCCCATAATGGTGATGTTCTGTTGCAACAACCAGGATCGAAACAAACAGCGTGGAGAAAAATCTGCTATCGATAATCCCTGAAGTGGTTGTCATTGATAGCAAGAGTGTATGTTTTCACGCAGGATACACAACACGATCCTTTGGCTAACTCCATGCTGGCGTGCGACATGCGAGGAGCTTGTTGTGTTGGCCCCAGTATCGTGTAGAACCTGTCGTTCCAGAGCTGCTGTATGAACTTGCCGCGACCATGTAAGTTGTTCATCTCGCTGAATGCACCCATGCTCACACAAATTTCAAAAAATGGCTGCAAAGGTTTTGTGAATCAGATGGTGAAGTCTATTACGGTAAGCAGGTCACTAAATCCGTGCGGCCTCTCGACAGTTTCCACGTGCTTTATTGTAAACGAAAAGCATCTCGGCTTGCTTCAGGAATCACTAATGAACCATTTTGCTTCGACTTAACTGAAAGCACACAACCGGTAACACAGATAATAATGTTGTTCATCAGTGCCATTTAAGATGGCAAATATGCATTAATTAAATATTATGTTAAGTCCACATAATAACTAGTACTATCTGCTTTATTACAGAGTCATCGTCCGTTTCCAGACATACGAAGGGCTTATTTCAATGGTGGTACAAGTCCATTTTTGTTCACTCGGAGATGCAGAGTCCTAAAGTTAAATGAGCGCTGAAAAATCTGCAATTTAGGTACCAGAAATATTCAAGTATATATACTTGTACCAGAAATATTCAAGTACATATATTTGAATATTTCTGGTATGTGTACTGCAGATTTTTCAGCGCTCATTGAACTTTAGGACTCTGTATCTCAGAATGAACAAAAATGGACTTGTACCACTATTGAAATAAGCCCTTCATGTGTTGACGTAAACTTTCTTTTTTCTTTCCCTGTCAGAAACCATCTCCCGAAGTCTGTCCTCATATTTAATTTTGACCCTGTATGAGCTCGAGCATAAAGTTGAAAATGTTTCTAAATGAACTACTCAAAAAAGTTTTGCGCAGCCTTCATATCCCCAAACATGTGTGGGCTTAGATTCAAAGGGAGCAACGTGTACCTTGGAACTGGGTTGGAGCCCACGTTTCGTTCCGTCAAACTGCATTTTTATAAAACCTCTAATGGTAAATAAAATTATAAAAGTGAAGTATAAATAAGAATTAATTTTATTGGTTGATTTATTTGAATTTAACGGTATAAAAGACCGAATAGTCACCAAAGTATTGAGAGGACGCATGACCGTTACTATGTCATGTCTTGCTGGAGAGGTACAAGAATAAGTCACTGATCATACAAACTTGGAAGCACCGGTGCGAACTTTGCTTTCCGTGATGGGTGTGGCTCCAGTTGCAATGCGGAATTTCGATGTTGAAGCTTAAAGAACATTGGCGCATCGACGTTTCCGCAAAACTGTGGATCCATTGGCTACAAGAATCGGATCGTTCATTTTGCTTAATAAGGCTAGATTTTAGTATTTTTTGAGCGCGCTATTAGCAGAGGAATTGCAATGTTCTTGACCGAATACCATTAAGTTCCAAGTATATTTTTTGGAGCATAAACAGTTAGCGATTATGACTTGCGACAACGTATCGGAAACGATAAGTAGGAGTAACTTCTGCATTTAGAGGCAGATGGCGTTATGGCGGAGTTCACCGCCGAAGGCTTTGTGACAGAGAATCAGGCAGAAGACGTCGTGTGTGCGACCGATGGGCATTTTCTGGAGATTGTGCCACCAACAGCATAGAGAAGCAACGTTATTAGCGTGCTAATTTGACATCACGTGGCTTCACAGCGTCCCACACAATTATGTAACGCTATTCACATGGGTTAAAGATGACTAAACATTACAGAAACGTGCGGACCCACAATTAAGTCTTCAACGCGCTAATGCTCTGTGTCTGTTTCGTTTTGACAATAATTTGCTGAACCGCTAAAGACCGAATGGTCGCGTTTACTCGAAGTATCACCAGTACTTAAATTATTAGTTTTATTTGAGCTTGGTAAATTGCAATTGTCTTTTGACCAGGTAAGAAAAATTATGTTGTGTGCAGTTATGTGTGACAGGTATACCGCGTAATGTAAGAGGTACCTTTGATCTGTCTGTCTGTTCCAGCCTTACTATGGCTTATAAAACTGTGTGGGGGAAAGTATGTGATTGGCATTATTTTTGTGGATTTGGCTCTCTCTTATTGGTCTGCCGGTCACAAATATGTTTGGGAAAGTGTATTTACTGCCCTACGTTACGACGCCACCGCGTTTCCAGTTGAACTCAGGTCCTTTTTGAAACTTTCAATCCTGTGATTCCTTGGAATCTGCAACAAAGTCGGTCCCTGTTAAAGAGCTTGTTATCCACTAATCACTTGTGTAATGGAGAGAGCGCGTCATAAGCGCATTTAGTGGTTACCAACATGCTGGCAGATGTCTCAGACCTCTAATGTTCGAGTCTGTAATACAAGTGCATTTTAGGGTGCTTTCCCTGGCAGTCTATTTGGGTATCAACGAAAGTAAGTAGGGTTATAACTCACTCGCCTGCCACATAGGCAGGAGGAATGGTCAATATTTAGGGATATGACAGGAACGATCAGTCGCAGCAAAAGTCCAGTAAACATGGGCTCTAAAATTCATACCTGAAGGCTTATGAGCATTTGTTCAGTAGAAGAGATGTGTTCCACAATAGGAAGATGAACAGGTGCTCTTTGCTCTTACGGCATGAATCTTAGAGCCCATGCTTACTGGTCCTTTTTTTCTTGTTTTGGTTCATACTCCCACCTCACAAAATATGAAAGCAAAGAGTTTGCAGAAGAAGAGATTTTTATCACAGTCTGGAAGATGAGGAAGTGCTCATAGCTCTTAACGTATCGTTTTTAGAGCCGGTGTTTACTAGAATTTTTTGCTTCGAATGATCGTTCCTGTCATATCCATGAACACCGCTCACTTGACGAAAGATCTGTTCCTAAAGACTGGAAAGTAGCACAGGTCACACTAATATTCAAGAAATGAAATAGGAGCAACCCATTGAATTACAGAGCCATATCGCTGACCTCAATTTGCAGTAGGAGTTTGGAGCATATACTATACTCGAGCATTATGAATCACCTTGAAAAAAATGACTTATTAATACATAACCAATACGGATTCAGAAAATATCCTTCTTGTGCAACACAGCTAGCTCTTTATTCCCATGAAGTAATGAGTGCTGTCGACAAGGAATCTTAGCTCGATTCCACATACCTAGATTTCCAGAAGGCTTTTGATACCGTTCCTCACAATCTGACTATTAATAAAATTGCTTGCATATGGAGTATCGTCTCAATTGTGTGACTGGATTCGTGATTTCCTCTCAGAGAGGTCACAGTTCGTAGTGACAGACGGTAAAGCATCGAGTAGAACAGAAGTGATATCTGGCGTTCCGCAAGGTAGTGTCATAGGCCCTCTGCTGTTCCTGATTTACATAAATGATCTAGGTAATAATCTGAGCAGCCCCCTTAGGTTGTTTGCAGATGACGCTGTAATTTACCGTCTAATAAAATCATCAGACGATCAATTCCAATTACAAACCGATCTAGAGAGAATTTCTGTATGGTGCGAAAAGTGTCAATCGTCACTAAACAAAGAAAGTGCGAGGTCATCCACATGGGTACTAAAAGAAATCCGATAAATTTTGGTTATACGAAATCGCAATCTAAGGGCTGTCAATTCGACTAAATACCTAGGAATTACAATTACGAGCAACTTGGAAAGACCACACAGATAATATTGTGGGGAAGGTGGAACAAAGACTGCGCTTTGTTGGCAGAACACTTAGAAAATGGATCCTTACCAGGTAGGATTGACAGAGGACATCGAAAAAGTGCTAAGAAGGGCAGCTCATTTCGTGTTATCACGCAATAGGGGTGAGAGTGTCACTGATCCGATACGCGAGTTGGGGTGGCAGTCACTGAAACAAAGGCGGTTTTCTTTGCGGCGAGATTTATTTACGAAATTTCGATCACCAACTTTCTCTTCCGAATGCGAAAATATTTTGTTGTCACCCACCTACGTAGGAAGAAATGATCATCATAAGATTTAGGTGCTCCTTTTTCCCACACGCCATTCGAGAGTGGAATGGTAGAGAAGTAGTATGAAAATGGTTCGATGACCCTCTGTCAGGCACTTAAGTGTGAATTTCAGAGTAACCATGTAGATGTAGATGTAGACCATTCCTCCCAGGACACCCTGTGTGTTTACGGGGTGACCTCACATGGGATTTAAGAGAAAGGTTTATTAAATAAAAAAAATATATTTTACTGCGAAGTAAAGACAAAATTTTCGCACGAATGTGAGGTCGAAATATGCTGTTGGGTAACTTTCAATATAGTATTGCTCCATCTCGCGCATTGTTACATACTTGGATCCTCCTCGGTGTGACCGAGATGTTGCTGCTCAAGCTTTCCTCAGTTTTCGACGGCTGCCTTGCAGAGGCCGTTCAGTGTGTGAGACTGGGGCAAGGCACTGCAACTGGTCACAAGGATGTTCATTCGTGTCCACATCTGCAGATACGACAGTCATTCCATTCGGTTGATACGTTCTCCTTAAGGATGATATACACGAGGTATGGCCGGTGTGATCGTGGAATGCGACTACAGCTGATGTATCCGAGACCTTCGCCTGCGATTACTGCTACGCGCATTACAGGTATGGTCTGCAAGCTCCGCGTTCTACGACTCCGCAGGAGACGCTGCCTTGGCAGCTCGTGACAGCAGCAGCACGACAGGCACGGCGTATCAACTAGCTCAGGGCCGGCCAGAAATTCTGCACGCGTGCGGTGCTCCTGCACATGTACAACTTCCGGGTCACAGCGTGCACGCCGCAGCCGTCAGCGTTCATGTAGTGCAGGTTTCTACGCACAGATGTCGCTTTATCCACTTGCTGGGATACTCTGTACCGGGGCATTCTAGTGCTCTTTCCACAGCTTGTAAGCCAACCATGAGAAGGTATTTCGCGTATTAAACATTTAAAATACTGTCACTGTCTACTCATTGAGACGTCTACTTTTATGTTAACAGTTTAACCCAGTAAGACAAGTAATACAGTTAACAACCGTGGGTGTTTATTAAGGCAGCTTGACTGACGGCACGTAAATACGAGTAATGTTTTTGATCTAGTATTTAAGAAAGAGTGCACTTAGCGACTTCCAACGAACCTTATTCATGATTTCAAATAACATTAAACTAATGCAAGGTTTCCTATAACTAATTCTCGGTGCCCTCAGTTACACCCACATAATTTCTGTCTCACTGACCTCTGAACAGAATGATAACCGCAGACCTCTCGATGATCACCTGTTATTTCAATACCATTATTGCTACATCTTTCATCAGCTCCGTCTGAAATCTGCATAATAACCGACTATTAGATGAATGTTACGTTTTATCGACTTCAGCTGAGCGTAGCCCTTCACACATTAAAAAAAACCGTACATGTAAGTATACATTGGAACAATCGGTTTAATGACTAACTTTCCTGATAATAATGTAACATGGAGCAGAATGAGGCACTAATGCACAGTTAGTAAACAATAATTTTTAATTATGAAAGGAATAAATCCAAACACGTTTATCACTGGTCATGAGAAATGATAATCGAGTTGATGTGTCACATCCATTTTCTTAAGGACATTTAATTTTGCTTGCTGTTCTTCACTCTTGAGTACACTGCACTCGTCTTTGTGATATGTATTGTAGTGTCTTCCAATTGAAAACTTACGCCGGCCGCCTATTATTCGGCGGCATAGCAAACGCTGTGAGTTTTCACCAACGGCTACAAAAAAGAATTGCAGTTCCCAGTCATTTTTAAACGACTGAGAACATAGATCTCCCGTCCTTTGCTTCTTCACAGTACCTGCCATTTCTCAGTACTTCTCTGTTAAGGTTACGGTTACCAGGGGTAAACGAGACTGGGTATGTTGCGCTCTTGCTTGTACCACATACAGAGGGAAGTGAAGCCGCCGCCGTTCATTTAGGACACATGTCTAATAACAGATGTCGCTGTCGCACACGTGCGCACATGTGCAGCACCTCCGCACGCCTGCACACTGTGCAGCGTTTGGCCGGCCCTGAACTAGCTGGATGGTGTCCAAAACACAACGGTCTTTCTTTAAAGTGGATCTGCAGCCTGCACCATGAAAACATTCGGCGCCAGCCTCGAGACCAGCAGCGTGCGCATTCTCGACAACAGCGTCACAATCGGAGGCACTGCTTTGCCTCCGCGAATCACGTTCCACCCCAAGCACCAAGCAGACATAATCCCGCCGGGTGTGTATTTATGACGGCACCCGGCCGCTCTCTGCCAGTTTCGTTCACTGAGCCACTGCAAGCAGTGCCGAAGCAGAGCCGTCACTGGGATCTGGAACACGTGGTTTTGGGCAGCAGTTCAGTGTGGAGGATACTGAACTGCAGCCACTACGAGCAGCCAGCCACCGTCCAGGGAACTTCACCTCCTCCAGCCTGGGCTCTTCCGGATTCGGTGTTCCAAGAATGGTGTCCTTGTGTCTAACTCAGACTATCAGCTGTGCTGAGTAGTCGCCGTCACTTTACTGTCGAAAGGATTTAGACTTTGTGGTAAGTCCTGAATAGAGGCCAGTGTTAATTGCAAATAAGACTTATCACCCATATTGCAAACTAGTTATGTGACTCCCATCATTGTGGTTCTTTCTGTGGGACTTCTGATCTTTCAGGCGGTTTCATGCATTGTCAGAGACTAAATAATTTTTACTATCAATCGTTAATTTGTAGTTCAGTTCAATTGACACACTAAGTCAATGCTGAACATGTTTGTATTTTTGCATTTCTGAGTGGTATGAAAGTAAATGCTAACTGACTTTGACATGGGACAGTCAGTTAATCAGTGGACAGATCAGCAAGGGTGCACAGCAGTTTCAAGAATCCCGTCCCGATACTGGAATGTCCTCAAGTTATCATCAATAACGACGAGACGCGTCCGACATCTGTACATGATAGTAACCCAAAACATGACGTGCATGATACTAATTCAAAACATGGCTGATGACACTCGGTAACGGCCTTGCCACAGTGGATACACCGGTTCCTGTGAGATCACCGAAGTTAAGCGCTGTTGGACGTGGCTGGCACTTGGATGGGTGACCATCCAGCCGCCATGTGCTGTTGCCATTTTTCGGGGTGCACTCAGCCTCGTGATGCCAATTGAGGAGCTACTCGGCCGAATAGTAGCGACTCCGGTCAAAGAAAACCATCGTAACGGCCGGAAGAGCGATGTGTTGACCACAAGCCCTCCTATCCGCATCCTCAAGTTAGGATGACACGGCGGTCGGATGGTCCCGATGGGCCACTTGTCGCCTGAAGACGGAGTCCTTTGATGACACTTCGTAGTTGAACCCATGCCTGAGGCGTACATTGGTAATGGTCTTTACTGTCTTTTACAGTGTCGTACTGTTGTTCACAACAGATGCCTAGAGACCAGATTGATAGTGTGGAGAAGCCTGCTTACTGCTTGGCTTGAATCAGCCTCCCCAGTTGCCTACAGAATATTAGCACACATGGTTGTTGCTTTCCGCTCTGGGTGCCTATGAGACAGCTGGCGGTGTTGACCACAAGAAGTCATTACGATGCTTCGACGATTTATGTCTCACTACAGGGGTGACTTTCGTTGATGTGCGCCAATTTGGCTGCAAATTCCAGTGCTGACAGTCATTTTTGCGGTAAAGGGACAAAGTGCACGTGGTCTAGATTTGAAACGACCCTTCGAGGTACTTCGATAGACCAAATAGTGTGGTCTCACGTATCGATACCACCCCATGGACGTCATAGCAACAGAACTGCAAGTTTCCGTTAGACTCCGACTGTGACCGCGCGGGACCTGGCGGATCCAATGGTGTGCGCCCATTGAGCCATGGCTCCAGTGGTTCTGGACTACGAGCACCCTCTGCCGCCACGACATTAAGATGGCCGGCGGCAGCGACGTATCCCACTTGCACTTGGAGCCTCTTTACTACAGTACCATTGTTCGTGCACAGTACAGTGAGCCTCATCCTCATTGACATTGTTTACATCTACATCTACATATACACTCCGCTAGCCACCAAGCGGTGTGTGGCTGAGGGCACAATTCTCGCCAAAGTCAATGTTTCCCCCTTCTGTTCCACTCGCGATCCGCGCGAGGGAGAAACGACCGTTTGAACTCTCAGTACGAGCTCTAATTTCCCTTATCTTTGAGTGGTAATCATTGCGCGATTTGAAAGTTGGTGGTAATAATATATGCCCTACATCCTCGGTGAAGATCAGGTTTCGGACTTTAGTGAGCAGCCCCTTCCGTTTAGCGCACCGTGTGTCTGCAAGTGTCCCACTTCAAACTTTCTATGAAATTAGTAACGCTCTCGCGATGGCTAAATTTATCAGTCATGAATCTTGCCGCTCTTCTTTGGACCTTCTCAATCTCTTGAATCAGACCCAACTAGTAAGGGTCCCATACAGACGAACAATACTCTAAGACTGGACGAACTAACATATTGTAAGCTATTTCCTTTGTTGAAGGACTGCATCGCTTCAGGATTCTACCAATAAACCGCAATCTAGAGTTCTCCTTACCCGTTACTTGTGTGAGCTGATCATTCCATTTGAGATCATTTCGATTAATCACACCCAGACACTTAACGGATGTTACCGCTTGCAAAGACTGGGCATTTATTTTGTGCTCATACATTAATGGGGATTTTCGCCTTGTCATATGCAGTAGGTTACACTTACTAATATTGAGAGATAACTGCCAGTAATTACACCACGCATTTATTTTCTGCAAATCCTCATTGATTTGTTCACAACTTTCGTGTGATACTACTTTCCTGTAGACTAAAGCATCATCGGCAAATAGTCTAATGCAGCTGTCGCCTCGCGGGATTAGCCGAGCGGTCTGGGGCGCTGCAGTCATGGACTGTGCGACTGATCCCGGCGGAGGTTCGAGTCCTCCCTCGGGCATGGGTGTGTGTGTGTTTGTCCTTAGGATAATTTAGGTTAAGTAGTGTGGAAGCTAAGGGACTGATGACCTTAGTAGTTAAGTCCCATAAGATTTCACACACATTTTAACATTTTTTCTAATGCCGCTGTCAATACCATCAACTAGATCGTTTATGTAAATCGTAAAAAGCAGCGGACCTATTACGCTGCCCTGGGGCACACCTGAAGTTAAGCTTGTTTCTGTTGAAGTCACCCAGTTTCAGGACGACATACTGCTCCCCGTCTGTTAGAAAACTTTCTATCCAACCGCATACGTCATCGGATAGGCCGTAAGATCGCACTTTTTGGAGCAAGCGACAGTGCGGAACGGAGTCGAACGCCTTTCTAAAGTCGAGAAATACGGCATCAACCTGGTAGCCGGTATCTAGAGCCTGTTGTATATCATGCACAAAGAGGACCAGCTCGCAACACCGCTGTTTCCTAAAACCGTGCTGGTTTCTGCAGATGAGCTTCTCAGAGTCTAGAAAGGTCATTAAGTCTCAACACAAAATATGTTCCTTGCTTCTACAACAAATCGATGTCAGTGAAATTGGCCGGTAATTATGTGCATCCGATTTTCTACCCTTTTTATACATTGTTATGACCTGGGACTTCTTCCAGTCCCGTTGAACTTCCCGCTGTTTCAATGATCTCTGATGGATAAGAATGGTGCTATATTTGCAGCACAGTCAACATATAATCTTACGGGGATACAGTCTGGGCCAGATGCCTTCCTGGCGTCTAAGGGTCTTAACTGTTTCAATACACAGATACACTAAACACTATGTCAGCCATCCTTGCGTTTGTTCGATAACTGAAAGGGGGATGGTGCTGCAGTCCTCTACCGTAAACAAGTTTTTGAAAGCTAGGTTTCGAGTTTCAGCCTTCTGTTTATTATCATCAGTTACATTACCCGTACTGTCAGCAACAGAAGGTAGACTCTATTCCTTGTTGCATTATATGTAATGAATCTTTGTACGCTTGAAGAAATGCAAAGCGTTCCCTACGATGACAATTGCCATACTACTCTGTAGCCCAACGAAGTGGTACTCAACAAACAGCATACACAAATCACAGTTCCCGTCACGATCAGAGACGCAGTGTGCTTTTGTAAATACAAGTTCAATTTCACCTCGATTACACAGGTGGCTGTATGTAACGATTTCCTCTGGTCCAAGTACTGTTGCAAAGGTTTCCGTTTGAAAGAATATCAACGCAAGTCGCGGAGGAGGTGCAAAACTTTTTTGATTAGTTTATATTTTAATAAAAGGCAGCAGGACGAGTGTTTATGAGGAATATCTTCGATCTTGGACTGGAAGAGGACGATGGAATAAAGGCGCAGTAGGTTATAAGGGACGCTAAATGACTTGTTTTAGAGCATACCCAAACGTGAAAGAAGCATATTCATAATAAAATTTTCTTATGCTGCAATGTTACGAGGACAAGGAGAAAATTTTTCGGCATTGGCACTGAGACACCATTGGTACCAAAGCAATTTTGTTTAATATGTTGTTACACTTGCACCATCGCATAAGGTAAGTGGAAGGCTGATATATGGAATAGTTAAGATTATGGGGCTTTTACTGTAGATGTGTTGTTGGTGCTTCGTTAAAATGTACAAACTACATTTCTGAGCCACATTAATATATTTATTTATTAGGCTATTTAGCAGATTACCAGGAACCGAAATTATCCAATGTTGATGAAGATTTACAAGGAGCGTACTGCTCCACTTTAAACAATTATGATACGGCCATCCGAAATCAAACGTGGATGAACTTTTGCCAAAATGATCGACGTTGAAGACTTTATAAATTGCAGGAAAATTGCATCAAATGGTACAAGACGATCAGCGATTGAAGGTGAATGAAATAGCTGACGTCATAAGCATGTCAGAAGCAACATCAAAGTACGTGTTATATCAAGGATTAGATGTAAGAAGGCTTTATGCTTGATGTGTGCACATTTATTGAATGCTTACCAAAAACGTAGACGAAAACTAATTTCTCGGTAATGTTTTACAGTTAAAAGAGATCCAACTAATTTTGGTTGGCGTTTTGTTACTGTAAGTTAATGATGGAACTACAATATCATGGTAGAAAGAAAACAGCGATTAAAGCGGTGTGTGGAATCCAGTGGCTTGGTATCCAAAAGAATGAAATCTATTTCATCAGACTAAAAGAATGACTAGCGTTTCTAGTGTTTCCTCGAATGCGGTTCTTCGAATTTGAACTTACTACGCAAGTCTTCTGGACGATGAAAAACGTGAAAGAAGGTGCCTGGACTACAGAATAAATTACACAATTTTCGTGAGGACGAAGCATCCCCTCCCCCCCTCCCCCTCCCCCTCCCCTCCAAGGGGTTTTGGAAATGGGAAGAAAGGCTGGAACATACACCCTATTCACTATATACAGTACCTTCTCACTTTCACACTTCTTCGCACATAAAAAATGTGTTTATAAAGTATTTTGAGTAAGATAATGTAATCTTAAGGTATTAGTCCATTGGTACCAAAGCAATTTTGTTTAATATGTTGTTACACTTGCACCATCGCATAAGGTAAGTGGAAGGCTGATATATGGAATAGTTAAGATTATGGGGCTTTTACTGTAGATGTGTTGTTGGTGCTTCGTTAAAATGTACAAACTACATTTCTGAGCCACATTAATATATTTATTTATTAGGCTATTTAGCAGATTACCAGGAACCGAAATTATCCAATGTTGATGAAGATTTACAAGGAGCGTACTGCTCCACTTTAAACAATTATGATACGGCCATCCGAAATCAAACGTGGATGAACTTTTGCCAAAATGATCGACGTTGAAGACTTTATAAATTGCAGGAAAATTGCATCAAATGGTACAAGACGATCAGCGATTGAAGGTGAATGAAATAGCTGACGTCATAAGCATGTCAGAAGCAACATCAAAGTACGTGTTATATCAAGGATTAGATGTAAGAAGGCTTTATGCTTGATGTGTGCACATTTATTGAATGCTTACCAAAAACGTAGACGAAAACTAATTTCTCGGTAATGTTTTACAGTTAAAAGAGATCCAACTAATTTTGGTTGGCGTTTTGTTACTGTAAGTTAATGATGGAACTACAATATCATGGTAGAAAGAAAACAGCGATTAAAGCGGTGTGTGGAATCCAGTGGCTTGGTATCCAAAAGAATGAAATCTATTTCATCAGACTAAAAGAATGACTAGCGTTTCTAGTGTTTCCTCGAATGCGGTTCTTCGAATTTGAACTTACTACGCAAGTCTTCTGGACGATGAAAAACGTGAAAGAAGGTGCCTGGACTACAGAATAAATTACACAATTTTCGTGAGGACGAAGCATCCCCTCCCCCCCTCCCCCTCCCCCTCCCCTCCAAGGGGTTTTGGAAATGGGAAGAAAGGCTGGAACATACACCCTATTCACTATATACAGTACCTTCTCACTTTCACACTTCTTCGCACATAAAAAATGTGTTTATAAAGTATTTTGAGTAAGATAATGTAATCTTAAGGTATTAGTCCATGGATCCCGCGGAGAGTGATCTTTGGTATGCAGCGTGATGTCAAAAATGTAAATTCAATTCACTTTCAATGCAATACATGAAATGACTTAACATGACTAAAATATGTGTTACAACGCTAGTTCTAGTTATAAAACAACATAAAACATTAAATTTAAGAATTTCTGAAGATCCTTTTCAACAAAGTGAAAGGAGTTGCCCAACAGGAATCTCTTTAATTCTCTCTTAAACTGCACCATTTACTCTACCTGGCACTTAATTCCTCTGAGTCCTCTGTCTATTAATTCTAATTCATTCAAGTCTTTGTACAGGTTGTTTTCGTTCGCAATGTCTTATACTTTTCACTAATTTTTGAGAAAGAGAAATACTGCCAACGACCAACTGCTGTCCGGCAAGCTGTTCCCCAGAAATCGATTTCACAACTCATTAGTGAATGTAAATATACAACACAAAGTAGTTTCTTCATTTTTAAATCACCTACTGCCGTAATTATACATCCAGCAAAAGTAGCTAATCTACTATCCCATCATTAATTCTAGATAGTGATTTTTTCCGGTTAAAACTAAATAATTTTTACTATTTGTGTTTCATTATTTCAGGAAGTTATTTTCATGGTTTCTAAAATTCTGTGAGAAGTACTGAACTACATGTACTGAGTCTTGTGTAAAATTATATGATAATCCGTTTGCCCTGTACCATCTACTGATGTTTCTGAATTCTTCTTCAGCTGTTATCAGTAGGGAGTTGAAGAGGCTTGTGCGAAATAAGTTAACGAGGAGAGCCTCATCAAACCACTCTTCTTACTGAAGACAACAACAACAACAACAACAACAGATGGATGTTTTACAAAGTTTTTAGAACCGCACTTCAGCATGGAACGTAAGGGCAGAAAAGAGTGAAATGACTGAACAGAGCACCACGTCACAAAATAAATGCAGTTTAACTAAAAACACACAGTACTTCATAGCCACGCCAATACCTTTTCACCAAGTGCTTGTAACGTCTGGTGTACAGAAAAAAAAAACAAAAGAGAGTATTTTCCTCTTTTTTTGGTACTGTAGGCCATATAGCCATTCCCTCAAATTACACAACTCATAAAGGAGATTGGCATCAAATCAAATTAAAGTATAATCTGTTATGGAACCATATTATTATATGTTTCTGTCATTTCTATAAGGGTTACCAGTGGAATTTTGAAACATTTGCAATTTTATCTGTAGCTGTGGTTTAATTGGCAATTTTCGCTTTAATGATCTATCTAATATGCTGACTGTCGCTGCAAGGCGTTAATCATAGTATGGAATGTAGTTATTACTTGCGGGTCATACATCAAACATAGACTGTATGTGTGGGAGCGAGTTACAGCATGTACAATATATACGTCCTGAATCGCTAACGGTGTTTTGAGATTTAATAACTGTGTAGCTGACAGTTTTAACGTGCAGAATACGTATAGATACTCGTATAATTACTTTGCACATAATCAGGGTAAAGTGGATGGGAGAAAATATCTAGACTGGAGGCTAAATATTTAACAACTAAAATGTGAAGTTATCAGTCAAAAAAAAATACACAATGACACAAAAATAGTTTTCGTACTGCCCGAAAGAGATGCAAAATCTCATTCCTGTCCGTCGTACGCAAAGAAAATACCCTTATGGTGTTTGTTAGTGTGGTGTCACCGCCAGACACCACACTTGCTAAGTGGTAGCTTTAAATCGGCCGCGGTCCATTAGTACATGTCGGACACGCGTGTCGCCACTGTCAGTGATCGCAGACCGAGCGCCACCACACGGCAGGTCTCGAGACGTACTAGCACTCGCCCCAGTTGTACGGACGACGTAGCTAGCGATGCACACTGACGAAGCCTCGCTCATTTGCAGAGCAGATAGTTAGAATAGCCTTCAGCTAAGTCAATGGCTACAACCTAGCAAGGCGCCATTAGCATTACATAGCTTGTATCTAAAGAGTCTCACTTGTATCGTCAAGAGCGATGTACCACAAGGATGGATTAAAGTTAAGTATTCCAGGAGCTACGTACTTTTCTTTATAGCATTCATTACGTATCCTGTTTCAGACCTATCTACTAGCCTGCGTGAGTTAACGCGTGCCTTTCGGCTACTTCAGAGTGGCGTGGCTGTCTTGTTACGCCACAACAGTTAGTCTTCCGTATTTATACATCTGTAATTTATTCCAGGTAACGAAAAGTATAAATTCAGTCTTTCTGTTGACGATTTCCAGAGAGCCTCACAAGAAAGGAATGATCCATTATAAATTTAATATCGACACGAAAATAACTCAAAATCTGCAAAGTTCTCTTATGTTCACATGTTTGTGTATCATAACACTTTCTGTTTAATTAGTTTCATTACAGAAACTCTCAATATTGTGGATGTACTTTTTTAAAATCGTGGTATCAAAGAAATGAAAAACTTTGTTGACCTGCAAAGTGTCGTTGTTGTCACTGGTGCAAAGTTGGTAGTATGTGAGTGGCGCAAAATTTCCTGACCTGAGTTCTTGAATTATATCGTTAAGGACGCTTCGTGCAAAGTAGCGGATGGCTATTCGGGAGGAAATGTATGAAAAGGAACCATCCCGTAACTTATTTTTCTTGAGTCAATAGAACCACGGAAAACTTAAATCTGTATGGCCTGACAGGGGTAACAGTGTTGTTGTTGCTGTCTTCAGTAAGAAGAGCGGTTTGATGAAGCTCTCCTCGTTAACCTATTTCCTACAAGCCTCAACTCCGTACTGCAATCCATACACGCTTCAACCTGTTTACTGCAGTCTGCGACTAAAGTATTTCTCCGCTTCAGAAATTCTGTTTTTGCTACTGCTCTTCTACATTTTATGTCCTCTCTACTTTGCCCATCGTCAGTTATTTTTCTTCCCAAATAGCGAAACTCGTCTACTACTTTTAGTATATCGTTTCCTAATCTAGTTCTCTCAGCAACATTTGACTTAATTCTACTTCACTTCATTTCTGTTGTTTTTCTTTTACCGATGTCCATCACCTAACCTCTTTTCAGGATTCTATCTATTTCGTGCAGCTGATCTTCCCAGCTGTTTCCAGTCTCTGACGACGTTACAATATCATTGATAAAACTGAAAGTTTTTATTTCTTCTCCCCGAAATTGATTATCCGTTTCCGAATTTACCTTTGGTTTCCTCTATTGATTGCTCAATCTATGGGTTGAATAACGTACAACCCCGTCTCACTCCTTTCTGAAATAATGCCTCTGTTTCGTGTCCTTCTACCAATATCGCTCTAACGACACCATTGTATATGCACCCTCGTTCTGGTTCGTTTTTGTTATGAGACAAATGCCCAGCTTTTCTTAGTATTCATTTATCTGCTCATTGCTGTAGAGTTTCACGGATCTTAGACTGCCATCTTCTCTTCATACTATACGCAATTTCTATAGCCATTTCGGTAATTTCCAAGAATGATTACCTATTGAAGTTAAGTGGTCCAAACGATACGTATCGAAGGTGCGAGCCTAAATCGATCATACGACTCTGGTGGCGGGCGTTATGATCTATTATTTGTGATCGTCATTTTTATCTGTTTTCTCTCGTTCCCTTAGTTGCTCTAAATTACATACCTCCGCGAATTATTTCTGAATTTTGTACAGAAACCAGATGGCAGTTATAAGAGTCGAGGGGCATGAAAGGGAAGCAGTGGTTGGGAAAGGAGTGAGACAGGGTTGTAGCCTCTCCCCGATGTTATTCAATCTGTATATTGAGCAAGCAGTAAAGGAAACAAAAGAGAAATTCGGAGTAGGTATTAAAATTCATGGAGAAGAAGTAAAAACTTTGAGGTTCGCCGATGACATTGTAATTCTGTCAGAGACAGCAAAACACTTGCAAGAGCAGTTAAACAGAATGGACAGTGTCTTGAAAGGAGGATATAAGATGAACATCAACAAAAGCAAAACGAGGATAATGGAATGTGGTCAAATTAAATCGGGTGATGCTGAGGGGATTAGATTAGGAAATGAGACACTTAAAGTAGTAAAGGAGTTTTGCTATTTAGGGAGTAAAATAACTGATGATGGTCGAAGTAGAGAGGATATAAAATGTAGACTGGCAATGGCAAGGAAATCGTTTCTGAAGAAGAGAAATTTGTTAACATCGAGTATAGATTTAAGTGTCAGGAAGTCGTTTCTGAAAGTATTTGTATGGAGTGTAGCCATGTATGGAAGTGAAACATGGACGATAACTAGTGTGGACAAGAAGAGAATAGAAGCTTTCGAAATGTGGTGCTACAGAAGAATGCTGAAGATAAGGTGGGTAGATCACGTAACTAATGAGGAGGTATTGAATAGGATTGGGGAGAAGAGAAGTTTGTGGCACAACTTGACAAGAAGAAGGGATCGGTTGGTAGGACATATATTGAGGCATCAAGGGATCACAAATTTAGCATTGGAGGGCAGCGTGGAGGGTAAAAATCGTAGAGGGAGACCAAGAGATCAATACACTAAGCAGATTCAGAAGGATGTAGGTTGCAGTAGGTACTGGGAGATGAAGAAGCTTGCACAGGATAGAGTAGCATGGAGAGCTGCATCAAACCAGTCTCAGGACTGAAGACCACAACAACAACAACATTCTAGGGAAATCCAGACGATTTATGTCGGTAGTGAGTGTGTTGTCTGGTGTTCTTGACGTTTATTTGGCGGATTCCCAGACATGGAAAAATCTAATTCCATGCTTATCCAGCCTAGAAAATTGTTTGACTTTTTGTCGCCAATATGGAGTACTACCGGACTTGGAAACGAGGGACTGTGCAGTCTGTGGTGGTGCGAAGTGTGTAAAACATCGTAAGAAGAACTTCGATGCTTAAATACCGTTACAATTTCATTGCGGTCAGTGCGGAAAACGCACGTGTTTCAGGAAGAATACATGGTTTGACTCCTCCAAAGTATCCATCCAGACCAGCGTAATTCCTCTATCTTGCTGGATTCGAGACTACAGCTTGCAACCAATAGCATCGGAAACTGAGTTACCTGCTAATACCGTGTGCGACTATTTTGGATTTTGCAGAGAAGTCTGTTATGAGGTAGTGACGAACGACAGCGTACCGATTGCGGGACAGAGTAAAGTTGTTGAAGTGGCAGAATCTCACATAGCAAGAAGGAAGAACCAGAGAGGACGACCTTTAAAGAGTGAAATCGATCATATTTGGATGTTTGGTGGAATACATAGAGAGATTGGCAGAGTTTACCCAGGCTATGGCAAAAAGGGAATTGATCCCATAGCGTACACATCACATGGGCTTTCACATGACGACAACAGACGACGAGTAAGGTAACTCGTCTCCTTTGCAATTACAAGTATTTTTGTAACGATCTTCTTTTGTCGTTGCTGTAGTGACCACAGTAAATATACTCATAACGCCCGCCACCAGAGTCGCATGATCGATTTAGGATCTCACGTTCGATACGTATCGCTTGGACCAGGCGACTTCGATAGGCAATCATTCTTGGAAATTGCCGGCATTTCGAACAAAGATTTTGTTATCTGTTTCAGTCTCATTCCTGCAGTAACTAGAAGAAGCGTAATATACACTATCTTATCAGAAGTATTCGGCACCCCAATACAGTGCGGGATTGACCACTAAATATCACACCATTACAAAAGAAGGCGGGGCGTTCTGTAGAGAGGCGCAAACACCGAGCTGGGCCGGTGAGGAGAGTCTGCTGACTTTGAACTGGCTTCACTTGAGTAACAAATCCAGCAGGGACATTTCAAACCATCTACAGATGGCCAAGGTAGGTGGTGCGGTTGTAAAGCGGAAACGCGAAGGAATAAGTACGGCTAAATCAAGACCAAGTAAACCTCATGTGCTGACCAAAGGGATCGTCAAGCATCGCGGAGGGTGGTTGCTAAAAATCGCACGAAATCAACTGGAGGAATCGCTCGTGAATTCCGAAGTGCTACCAGTAGTCCGGCTAACGTAATGATTCGCGTAGGGAGTTAAGAAAAAGGGGTGCAGTGGACGAGCAGCTTCTTATAAGCAGCATTTCTGTAGTCAGTACTGAGCGATGCTTGAGATGCGTAAAGAACAGCGCCATTGGACAGTGGATGACTGGAAGCGAGTGATATGGAGAGAAGAATCATACTGTAGCTTGCGTCAAACAGATGGGAGGGTCTGTGTTCGGTGAATGCCTGGAGAACGTTCCTGCCCTCAAAATGATACTGCGGTGCTGTGGTATCGGGGTGTTTTTCGAAGTTAGGTCGTTGGCTCCTTACTGGTCTTAAGAAAACCGTAATTGAGTAAGGGTATGAACATATTTACAGCATTTTGTACTGCTTATAGTAGAGGAGATTGTGGTCAGAGTCCACATCTGCCCCTGGAAATGTCTTACAATTTAAAACCTGGTTCCTAAATCTCTGTCTTACCATTATATAATCTATCTGATACCTTTTAGTATCTCCAGGGTTCTTCCATGTATACAACCTTCTTTCATGATTCTTAAACCAAGTGTTAGCTATGATTATGTTGTGCTCTGTGCAAAATTCTACCAGGCGGCTTCCTCTTTCATTTCTTAGCCCCAATCCATATTCACCTACTACGCTTCCTTCTCTCCCTTTTCCTACACTCGAATTCCAGTCACCCATGACTATTAAATTGTGCGATTAAATGTGAAAATTACCGAACTATCAGTTTAATAAGTCACAGCTGTAAAATACTAACACGAATTCTTTACAGACGAATGGAAAAACTAGTAGAAGCCAACCTCGGGGAAGATCAGTTTGGATTCCGTAGAAACACTGGAACACGTGAGGCAATACTGACCTTACGACTTATCTTAGAAGAAAGATTAAGGAAAGGCAAACCTACGTTTCTAGTATTTGTAGACTTAGAGAAAGCTTTTGACAATGTTGACTGGAATACTCTCTTTCAAATTCTAAAGGTGGCAGGGGTAAAATACAGGGAGCAAAAGGCCATTTACAATTTGTACAGAAACCAGATGGCAGTTATAAGAGTCGAGGGACATGAAAGGGAAGCAGTGGTTGGGAAGGGAGTAAGACAGGGTTGTAGCCTTTCCCCGATGTTGTTCAATCTGTATATTGAGCAAGCAGTAAAGGAAACAAAAGAAAAATTCGGAGTAGGTATTAAAATCCATGGAGAAGAAATAAAAACTTTGAGGTTCGCCGATGACATTGTAATTCTGTCAGAGACAGCAAAGGACTTAGAAGAGCAGTTGAATGGAATGGACAGTGTCTTGAAAGGAGGATATAAGATGAACATCAACAAAAGCAAAACGAGGATAATGGAATGTAGTCGAATTAAGTCGGGTGATGCTGAGGGAATTAGATTAGGAAATGAGACACTTAAAGTAGTAAAGGAGTTTGCTATTTGGGGAGCAAAATAACCTATGATGGTCGAAGTAGAGAGGATATAAAATGTAGACTGGCAATGGCAAGGAAAGCGTTTCTGAAGAAGAGAAATTTGTTAATATCGAGTATAGATTTAAGTGTCAGGAAGTTGTTTCTGAAAGTATTTGTATGGAGTGTAGCCACGTATGGAAGTGAAACATGGACGATAAATAGTTTGGACAAGAAGAGAATAGAAGCTTTCGAAATGTGGTGCTACAGAAGAATGCTGAAGATTAGATGGGTAGATCATATAACTAATGAGGAAGTACTGAATAGGA
Source organism: Schistocerca nitens (assembly GCF_023898315.1). Lineage (NCBI taxonomy): Eukaryota > Metazoa > Arthropoda > Insecta > Orthoptera > Acrididae > Schistocerca > Schistocerca nitens. The sequence goes on from NC_064618.1 coordinate 793,896,113, forward strand.
TTGGGGAGAAGAGAAGTTTGTGGCACAACTTGACCAGAAGACGGGATCGGTTGGTAGGACATGTTCTGAGGCATCAAGGGATCACCAATTTAGTATTGGAAGGCAGCGTGGAGGGTAAAAAAGGTAGAGGGAGACCAAGAGATGAATACACTAAGCAGATTCAGAAGGATGTAGGTTGCAGTAGGTACTGGGAGATGAAGAAGCTTGCACAGGATAGAGTAGCATGGAGAGCTGCATCAAACCAGTCTCAGGACTGAAGACCACAACAACAACAACAACATAGTAGAGGAAAAGTTCAGAGACAATGAATGTTTGTATCATAAACTACCACCAGTCAGACAATGGTTTATGTACAATAACATTCCTGAAACTGACAGGCGTGCACAGAGGTACGATCTGAACCCAATGAAACACATTTGGGATAGGTTAGAACATCGATTTCGATCCAGACACTATTGTGCAACATCACTACCTTCTCTGGTTACGGCTCTTGAGGAAGAATGGGCTCCAGTTCCTCCACAGGCATTCAGTTCAGTTGTCCCCAGCAAAGTTCACTTCGTTATAAAAACGAAGGTTGGGCACATCCTATATTAATAATATAGTATATAATTCTAATTTCATCCTATATAAATGTCTAGCAGTAGGTGTCCGGATGCTTTTGATTATATACTTAGCTGTGTGCTGTCAAGAGAAATTATCACTGATTATGACCTTCAATTGCAAACCACAAATCAGTAAGTAAGTCTTCGCAAACTTATGTAATTTAATATATTGTGCTTACAGCCATGTTATTATTAATTCTGTTTTCTTCGATTGTTACTGGAAGATTTTCTTGACTGGTGTATGAATTGGATGAAAAAGAGTCAACCGTCTTCGCTACAGACATGTACATCACATAAATACACAACTTTAATCATAAATATATCTAATGAAAAGTATAAAAGTACATTACATAGTGTTCAAAACACACGAAACAAACTGCACGCTACAGAAAAAAAAATTCCTGTTGAAAGAAAAGAATTGTTAAACGTACAATAAACTACAAAAAGTAACTTCAATTATTTAATTCTGCATTGCCAAGAAACTTTGTAAACACTACATTTTGTTCATGTAGAACATCATAACGTTGGAATTTTTTAAATACGTTTTACACAATGTCGCGAAAATGATTTGATTTTACGTCATCTCTTATCTCATTAGAGATGTATGTATATTTTTACCGGCATATTATGCACATACATGTATTTAACCAACTCACTGTAGGCATAGTAGTAACTGAGACAGTAAGTTGTACGATTTGTATGAAGATTGCAATCCGTGGTTAAAATACGTTGTACGATTTGTATGAAGATTACAATCCCTGTTTAAAATACGTAGTGACCAGAAACCTTTTGTTATTAGGTCTGCAGCTATAGTAATAATCATAATTTGTCCATAAATGATACAAAAAGTGTGGCAGTATCCTAAAAACGCTTGCTTTCATCCAAACGAGATGTTTCACAATAAGCTGGAATTCAAAACTGAACACGAATCATCCTTCAGCTACTATTACCATCACATTATTGCGTGGCACATCACAAAATAATTTAACAAGGCGCATTTATAGCCGCTAATACACTTCTTCTGTTTATACGTCACACTATACAACCCATGCAGCGACTGAAGCATTTCTGTGATTACTCAAAGTCCGCTTTACAAAATCAGTTGTTACGGCGGTATTGAAAAAATTTGCGGTTACGCTCATCAGTAATGCTGTGATGCTGTGTTCGAGTGAGAGGACTCCTGTGCCGCGGCGAAAGGAATACTTTGACGTGTCACGTGGCTGGGTTGTCGTCGGACTGGCCTTTGTAACAGCTGAGTGCACGACAGACAACGCGTACGATATCGGTGCTGTGAAGGCAGATACATCGTGGATACCTGACACATGGGGCACATTATCTCCTACTTACCCAACTCCGTGGCCGAGTTCGCTAGTGCACCTGTGCAGTGCACTCGACTCGGAAGCAAATCAGTTCGAATTCTAATGGTAGATGAAATTTTGACTGCCAGTATTTAGGCGAGAAAGGGAGGACAGATGATGGCGTTAAGTTCGCGATCATCAGTCTACGCCGATGTACTAGATTAAATTCCAAATTATCCACAATGTCTCATGAAGTGAGAGCAAAAGACACTGTTGGCGCTATTCGAGAGAAGTAGGTTATGCGCCGGCAAGGGGTTTCATCCTCTCCCATCTCTCATCATCATCATCGTCATCGTCGTCATGATCATTGTCGTAAAACTAAAACGTACACGCATTCATTACATTCACCTACATTCTGCAAATACACATGTGACACGGCTCTAACGTATCCGCAAGGAAAGGGAGCGAAGTGCGCGGAGGAAGAACATGTCCTACAGTCGGCTGAACCAAGGCCCACTCGAGAAACAGGTTGTGGCGCGTACTTCACAGCATGCGACACTGCAGGTCTTACGAGTGACAGCGGCCGTCTCGGCTTCAGACGAGTTTAATAATTCTTGACCGTGTGTTTAAAACCATGCAAGTTCCCAACAGTACACGACAAAATGAAGACTTTTATTCGGCACCTTTTCAATTAAATATTGACTTACCGTGATCCCTGCGCGAAGCCGAGCGTTTGCGAAGTGTGGCGGACAAGCCAACTAGTATGACGTCACAAGTTCGTTGCAGGGCCCGTACATCTGATTGGCTCGGGCTGAACGCGTCCCGTGGGTTATCGCACCCAAGAATGCCATACGAAATTTACATTTTACATCTCCTAGTTCGTGCAGCTACTGTGATAGTCCCGCGTCACAGATGATGTACCGTGAGCAGAGCCGTTAAATTCAGCTGCAGCAAAATTCAGCTGCCACGCGCAATGACGTGTGGTTCACGAGGTTTGCCATCGACTACGGCGGATTGTAACAGCGTATAGGGTGGTTTAAGTGCAGCAAGAAATTCACCATTTCAATGCTAAACAGTGAAAGGTGGCTACACTGAGCCACAGCGCCAGAGATTGCGCCAAAGAGTATTATTCAGCCGCCTCCACTGGCAGTTCTTGTCGTGAAGTCGTCGTGGAGAGTGCTTATTGAGATGTGGGCAGTAGGAGTTCCGATGTAGCCGTGACTAGTTGTGAGCATGTTGTATGCAGTTGTTCTGATGGGCTAGCCAGCCGATGCTGTTCGATTGCGGATGTTGTAATGATCAGAGTGTATGTTTCGTCAATATATATGAAGGTAATAAATTTTTTTTAATTTTTATTTCAAATGTCTTAAACAATAATGCCTCTTGGTCACAGGTTCAGTATTAGAGTGTAATTCTGGTTTCTATGTGCAATTATAGTATTTCTGTTTTTTTTTTTAAATTACTTCAGTGTAAATGGTGCTTAAAATAGCCTGTCTTATTGAGGAAGAACCATGCCAGATGTGTACGTTGAATCACACTTCCACACACAGAACAGTTACACTTGTGTTTTGTTGTTTCGTAGGTTTTATAGTTGCTGGGGACTTAATTAATTAATTGTGTTAACGGAAGTTTTCTTCCATTCTTTGTTGTTATTCTATGCAGTCAGATTGCGTACTAATACTAGTCAGGGCCAACCGGTTACGAGACTGCGTAACCGGACAGACAGCGACGAAAAACTAAAATTATTTGTATATTAATATTTAATTAAGCCCCCATGCACGTGGCGACCCTGCCAGGATCGTCCCTTGGAATTCTTCTGATAGTAAAAATAGCAGACAGTAGTATTGTTGAAGTAATTTGTAGTTTAGTAATTGTAGTCTATATTGCACGTGTAGATTTGGTAACTGAAAATTTGTAGTTGTCTTGTCGTTCTTCTAATGGTATTTTTGCAGAATTTAATTTTTGATGTCTTGTATACGGGTTTGACAATTTTGTGCAATTGTGAAGGTTTTAATTGTTCGTTAGGCGTGTTTGTCCGGAAGCATTTCGTGTGAGTGGTATTGTTGGTGATAAAGTGTTATATTGTGTGTAATTTTCGTATAGTGACGAGTTTTGTATGTTTTGTAAATGATTACACGGTCGATGAAAAAGGCAAAAATGATGAATAGTGAGAATGACGAAATTGTTCACATGGCGAACTCGCCAACACATGAGAATCGTATTATGAATTTTATAAGTCGGGAAAATAGTCCGAAACCAGTTCAAAATTTTTCACAATCAAAAAATTTTCAGAATATGAGATTAACGACAGAAGATTCTGGAATTGTATCGAACACAGATAGCTTTACAGCTATGGCGAAAGAAGTCGGTTTTGCGGGAAATGTTAGGGATGAAAACAATTTCGAACCAGTTAATATGGAGCAGTTGATGAGTGCAATATTAAACTTGGGATCTGAATTAAAAACAGTGGGATCACAATTAGGAACAATTAAAACAGAGATAGGAACAATTAAAACCAAGATGAAAGCAATGGCAACACAGTTAGGCTCACGAATAGGGACATGTTTCAAAAACATGAAAGATGAATCAAAGAAAGAAATTAGAGAAGAAGTACAACCGATTTTGAATGCTCGCAATAATAGATTAATTTCATTAGAAATCAGACAAAAGGAACAGGATAGAGAACAGGAAGAAAGAGATCGCGTGATAGTACAAAAATTTTCAGAGTTAAATTTACAACGTGCACACGATAAGGAAGAAATATTTGAGAGAATCGAGGAATCCGTACCAAATGACAGAATAAATAACCTAACACAACAATATGAACAGTTAACTACTAAATGTGTCAATACTGAAACCCGAGTCGCGACACTTACGGAAGACGTAAATAAACAGAAGGAACAAATAGGTGACTTATCGGAAAGAGTTGAGGAGATTGCAGATAGATTGACAAGTCTTAGTTTAAATGGGGACAGAGATTCAGATGATACAGCTCCATTGCCATCTTCAGAAACCGAAGAGTACCAGAACATAAATAAGCACGTCGAAAAGCAGGGAAAATTTAATGAACGCGTTAAAAGGGAATTTGAGGCATTACAAAAGCAAGTCAAACAAATTGAAGGCGAAATCTTAGGAAAAGACAGCAGAAGAAATTTAGAATCACAGATAGCAGAGGGCTTTGAAGACAATAATTTATTTCATTTACGGGATGCAACAAGAGAGCGCCAGGCGCGCGAACTTGACAATAATCGACATTCGGACTGGGACAGACGCGGTAGGTCTTTGTCGCCACGAGGAGAGAACTTTGACTATAAACACTTCTTAACTGTTCGGAAATTTAAGATCTTTCGCAATTCTAAGAACAACATACATCCATGTTCATGGTTAGATCAATTTATGTACGCACTTCCACCAAATTGGCCACTAAGTCACAAACTGGAAATTATGTGCGGCTATTAATGTCCTCAGGGGATTCGCTACACTAAGAGAATATGTGCCGTAGCGTGCACAGGCCCCGAGCTGTAGTAGTGCTATTTCCCTTTTAGTTTTCTGCACTGCTGCCTACTCTTTTACTATTCTTTGAATCTATCAAAACAACTCTTCAACTATCAATCTATCTAGAGAGTCGGTAAAGAATAACCGGATATGACTATTTTACCCAAAAGTGATTTCGGAAATTACCGTTTGGACTTACTATATTTTCTGCAGCATTCATTCGTAGTTTAAAAGAAATTTTACCTGTTTATCTTCGTGACAATATTACTTCATATGTTGACGATATTATTACTGCTAAACGTTCTTGGAGTGAGCATAACAAAATTTTGGATTCATTATTACGTATTTTTGCAAGAGTTGGCATTACAGTGAACTTGGAAAAATCTGAATTTGGTCGTTCTCAGGTGAAATTTCTTGGTCATATTATTTCTACAGAAGGTATTCTTCCTGATCCAGAGAAACTAGACGCTATTCGCAATTATGCTGTTCCTACTACAAAACGTGATGTTCGTAGTTTCCTTGGTGTTTGTAGTTTTCTTAGACGCTTTGTTAGATTGGATAATTTGGCCACACCTCGTTTATGTGAACTATCCGGGAAGAATTCTAATTGGTGTTGGGATGAGGAAGCTCAATCAGAATTTGAACAACTTCGTGATGCTTTAGTTGCTGCTCCACTTCTTTCACATCCGGATTTATCTAAAGATTTTTGTTTGGCGACGGACTCATCATACAAAGGCCTAGGTGTACACTTATTTCAAGAGATAGAAGAAAACGGCGTTGTAGTACAGAAAACTATTGCATTTGGAAGTCGTGTTCTCTCTAAATCAGAAAAGAATTATTCGATTACGGAACTTGAAGCCTTAGCTGTTGTTTGGGCTTTCACAAAATTTCGCATATTTTTGTATGGCAGACATACTAAGGTTTACACCGATCAGCGAGCTCTGGAATTTCTTATGTCATCAAAATTAACACATGGAAGATTGTCACGATGGGCACTGTATCTACAGGAATTTGACTTTAGTATTGTTTACATACAGGGTTCTTCAAATATTATTGCTAATGCATTATCACGTGCACCTATGGGTTTGAAACAAAGTGCTGAGGAGGACTGCAAAGAAAACAGTTATTGTTTGATGTATATTCAAGGTGTTGCGTTTGAAAATTTTATTAGGTCTTCGCTCCAGGACATCGCTAAGGAGCAAAATAAGGATCCAATCTGGAAGGACATTAAGGAGAAGTGGAGGAGAAAGGGAAGCGTAGCGATTAGACAGTATTATTTAGTTCGCAATGATATTCCTTTTAAACGAAAATCGGTTGACAGCTCTGTTTGGTTAGTTTGCTTTCCTGATGAGTGGGTTAATAAATTGATTTGGTATACACATTTCAGTTATGCACACTTTGGTCCCAGAAAATGCTTTCATAAATACGAGAAAATTGCTACTTCAGTAGTATGGAAAAAGGTATTCGATCTGTTCTTGCCAAATGCAAATTATGTCAAAAGGCTAAGCCGCCAACTATTTCTCACAGAGCACCGTTGTTTCCTATCATTCCAGCGAAATTAAAGGACATAGCTGCAGTCGATTTGTTCTATCCAGTGGTTCGTTCTACTAATGGTTTTGCGTACATTTTGGTAGCAGTGGAATTGACATCAAAATATGTGTGTTTTACACCTTTACGCAAAGCAACAGCTCGTTCAGTATCTAATGCTTTCATCAAACATTTTCTTAAAGAAGTGGGTCATGTTGATAAGGTTATATCAGATAATGTATCACAGTTTCGCTCTAAAATTTGGCTTAGTACTCTACTGCGTCGTAAGATTAAACCAATTTTCATTTCACTTTTTCACCCTCAATCTAACGCTTCAGAGAGATGGATGAAGGAAATCAATAAATTGTGTCGTCTTTATTGTCATCAGAATCACAGAACGTGGGATCAGTATCTTCATATTTTTCAAAACATTCTGAATGAACTCCTTAATGATTCAACTTCTTTGCCGCCGATAATGATATTAAAAAACAAAGCACCGACAAATCGCATTTCTGAAATCGTTCCTTTTTCGCCTACACGGAAACTGAGGCATTCTGAAGTTGTGAACCTGGCTCTAAAAAATATTGCATCTGCAGCTGCTAGAATAGAGAAATCAGCTAAACGTCCTGGTCGTTTAAAAACCTTGTCAGTTGGTCAAAAGGTATTAATTAAGTCTCATCGTTTGTCTCACAAAGGAAAATGCTTGTGTCACAAATTTTTTCTGCTTTATAACGGTCCATATAGAGTTCGCAAAATTATTCATGATAACACTGTCGAAGTAGAAACTCTTAAATCTCGGCGCTCTAAGGGAGTACATCATATATCTAACGTTAAAAATTTTGTGGAATGACATACTTTCGAGAAACCAACAGTTATACGTAAACACACGGAAAATGCAAGGATACCGCGCCGTGTTCCGGCGGCGGCACATACTCAAAGGAACAGTCAAGTCTGCGCGCCGCACAAGGCAGTCGTTGACGGCAAACAATTACTTCCTACGTCACGCGCCTACAGCTGATCGAGCGCTCAGTGCGAATGCACTGACAGCCGTAAACAAATACACAGTCTAATTTCTCCGATTAAATTCAGTATAAAGCTATAGTGACTTGATAAAATATGTTATTAACGTTCAGTATTTTTCGGGATACGGTTGTATAAAATATTTAAGACCTTCAGGTAAATTCTGTGTGTCTCCGACGTTAGGAGGGCCTGCTATGGAGAAAATTTCAGGAAGAATGTAATTTCGAAGAAAAAAGTAATAAACCAAAAAGGTAACTGTTAATTGAGTTTATTTTTCAGGTAACATATTTCCACTTAGGTACGTACTTTAGACGTAATTTGCTGCTCGCGATTACGTGATTCATACTTTGTGCTAAATTTCATGTTCTATGAATTTACCTGTGAAGCGACGTGCTTGCGTACGTTAACTGATTTTGACAATGATTGATTAATGAACAGGGTTGTTACTTGTGTATATTTCGCATCGCTTGGCTGCTTTGCTTTTTCACTGACTTCATATTTTTTTATTATGTGCCTGCTGTGCTTATTTATTTAAATTATAATTGTCACCTGATTAGTTGTGCTGATATGGTTATGTATGTAGGTTACACTTTGTGATTTGTCTGCTTGCGCCTTCATGTTTACTTATTAAGATTACATATGAACATTTATTTGCTTATGCTGATATGATGCTAACGACCTGTTTATTATGTAAGATACATATTTGCTGCTTTTCGTATGGATTGCATATTTATACATTTCTTTTTGTTGTCATAACTACTCTTTAATTTGGTATATAGAAATGCTGATATGCGGTGTACGAACATGGAGTTTAGGTCACACTATGGTATTAATTATAGATTGTTCGCTTGGCAGAGCCTCGTTGTAGGAATTGTGCTGCATCCACTTGTTGACATTCTGTTCCCTACCGGTATATTTACTCGCTATTGCATGTTTTGCTTACGCACAGTGCCTTATATTTTTAAGAGAAGAAAATGAACTACTATAATGCTACGAACGACATTAGTACAAGAAACTTCATTGAAGTCATATGAGCTGGAGGTTTTATGGAAGCTGTATAAATTTATGCTAGTAGAAAAGAAGCTAACGACATGAAATACCAACACTAGGTTTAGACCATTGACAGTTATTACACTGCATTCTTCGTGAGCAATTGAATTAGTAAGTGACACTTGACACAAGAAATACTCACCATGTTTGCTTCTGTTTTGCCATGATTCTTGAAGTGGTGTACACACTGTGAAATATTACGATTTATTCACTCAAAGTCTTATGTGATCTTTCATATTACGTACTCGCACCTACTTACTGAAAGTTATTCAAACTGAAGGCTGTTAGAGGTCATGTATGCATTTCTTTTATTTAATGATGGACAAGGTAACCAAAATGAATTTTATAATTCATAATGAGTAGAAGATTTGGGTCAGATGGATTACACAGAGGTTGTGTGTGGACATTGTGTCTTCGGATTGTATGGGATGATAAATTGAAGTTTGCACTAGGATTTTGTCTGTACTTGTTCGAGGAGACTGACTAGAGGAAAGAGTTGTTATGGAAGTGAAATGATATTGGTAATAAGGTTTATATGTATCGACGTATTGAAGAGGTATTATTGAGGTATTGAGATTGTGTGAAGTTGATGATTATTGGAGTTTTGGTGGACAAGAGGTAAGGTAAATGATATTGATGATAAGGTTTATATGTATCGACGTAAGATGTATTATTGAAGTATTAAGATTATGTGATGCTGATGATTTTTGGAGTTTTGGTGGATAAGAGGTAAAGTAAGTGAGGAGCATATTTTTTTTGTTGGTTTATATGGAACAAGGAGGATGAAGATGGCACACTAGAACACTCAAGTAGAAGGAAGATTGTCTACACACACACTTTGTTAAATCAATAAGCAGTATATACTTTTTTTGGAGAGAGGAAGTACTTGCATATCTTGGCACACTGACAGTTGTTCAGCAACCGTACATTTGATTTGGCTTGGCAAACATTGGTCTTGACATGATGACTATGACGTTGACTAACTATTATTGACTGTTATACACTGCTGCCAGTACTACTTGATACACATGTTCAACATCAAATTTTGACAGAATTGCATTTACACAGTTAACACTATTCAATTACATAGTAGTACTTAATGTGGATGAAAGATGAGTGAGTGTGTTTTGTGTGTTTTCCTTTCCTAATCCTAAATAATTGGTACCGACCTATCTCCTAAATATTATTTTACTTGTTTGTTGTGGCTTGCACTGACACCCATAAATATTATAGGTTTACTGATATTTGTGTATTTGTAATATTTAATATGACAACTATCTGATATCATTTGTGCGTTTATTATAATTTTTATGTTTAGTGTAAGAGCATTGATAATAATTTTGTAAAAGCAATTGTGTGTGCATTCAAACTGTTGTCCGTGCTTGCACCTATTCAACATTGCTGGGTGCCACTTGGAAATGTTTAATTTCTGCTGATAAACTCAGATGAACTGTCTAATTAGTGATAGTGAATATTATGGACTGTTACATGCACCTGTTCAACATTACTAGGTGCCACTGATGGACTGCTTCTACTGAAATAATGTCACTTGTTGGTGTCTGCACCTGTTCAACATTGCTGGGTGCCACTGATGGAACTGCTTCTACTAAAATGATGTTACTTCTTGCTGTCTGCACCTGTTTAACATTGCTGGGTGCCACTGATGGAACTTTTTCTACTGAAATAATGTCACTCGTTGGTGTTTGTACCTGTTGACCATTGCTGGGTGCTACTGCTGGAACTTGCAACTACTTGTTTATTGATATATTGAAAGGGTTTTATGTGAATATTTGTAAGAACTGATTTTTTGTGTGTTTACTGTTTATAAGGTGTTATGAGACTCTTACCTGAACCTATTCGTCATGGCTGACGCTATTGATTGAATTGTTTAACCACATGATACTTATGTAGATTATTATGTAAAATCACATGTATGCAAGTATTTGTATTCCTTACTTTATTTTATATATTAGGTTATTGAAGGGTCAGTGCAAAGCCAAAATTTTAGCTAGTTATGTGATATTTAATTATTAATATTAGCTTTAATTTTTGTTTGTGTTTTTTGGACGAATTTGGTGGTATTTTCACCACCAATGCTGGCAAAAATACCATCAAATTCTGGCCCGTGGAGGAGGGGCATATGAAAGGTGGCTACACTGAGCCACAGCGCCAGAGATTGCGCCAAAGAGTATTATTCAGCCGCCTCCACTGGCAGTTCTTGTCGTGAAGTCGTCGTGGAGAGTGCTTATTGAGATGTGGGCAGTAGGAGTTCCGATGTAGCCGTGACTAGTTGTGAGCATGTTGTATGCAGTTGTTCTGATGGGCTAGACAGCCGATGCTGTTCGATTGCGGATGTTGTAATGATCAGAGTATATATGAAGGTAATAAATTGTTTTTATTTTTATTTCAAATGTCTTAAACAATAATGCCTCTTGGTCACAGGTTCAGTCAACAAAGCATCTGGCTTGTGTTCATGTATTAGAGTGTAATTATGGTTTCTATGTGCAATTATAGTATTTCTGTTTTTTTAAATTACTTCAGTGTAAATGGTGCTTAAAATAGCTTGTCTTATTGAGGAAGAACCGTGCCAGATGTGTACGTTAAATCACACTTCCACACACAGAACAGTTACACTTGTGTTTTGTTGTTTCGTATGTTTTATAGTTGCTGGGGACTTAATTAATTAATTGTGTTAACGGAAGTTTTCCTTCATTCTTTGTTGTTATTCTATGCAGTCAGATTGCGTACTAATACTAGTCAGGGCCAACCGGTTACGAGACTGCGTAACCGGACAGACAGCGACGAAAAACTAAAATTATTTGCATATTAATATTTAATTAAGCCCCCATGCAACAGCTGCGAGCAGCCATGCTGTTTAGAACAATCTCCTCGTTGTGGGGGCAGAAACCACCATGCCACACGTATACCTCTGCTCATCGCACGTCGCAAGACACAGAGGTTAGAACGGGCAAAGGAACACCGCCATTCAACACTAAGAAATAGGCTGCCCAGGCTGATGAGTCACTGTATATGTTGATACAACCAATAACTAGGTAGGCGTACTTCGAAACTTACTAGAAACCATGCGTCCCTTGCGCTAACACGGCGCCGTAAACGTTCTGACGAGAAGAATGAGGGAGAATTCTCTTTGACTTGAACGGTAAGCGAGCGGGAGCAAACAGCACACAGCATTCACGGGTGCTCGCTTGTGCTCTGCTGGTTGTCGATCTCTTAGTGAACCATCAAAGGAAGTTTGTATGCTCTCCACTTGCGCTCTCTCAGCACAGACAGCATTTGTATAATCCCTTACGCGCAGGCTATCTCTGACGCTGAACGTGGGTTGGGTGAGCTGTGGAGTGGTCATAAGAGAATGTGTTGTTGATAATGGAAGAATGTAGGTACAACAGGTGTTTGTGGGAGCTAAGAGATGTAAAGCACAAACTGGCGAAGAAAAAAAAAATGTTTGTGGTAGAAGATTGCCAAAGCTTCAAAGGTCCAACTGCGGACATGAGAAAGACGATAAATTAATTGCTTGATTCTATCCGACTTTGATATTCTTTTCATTGAAAATGAACAGCACAATAAGTTTTATTGGAAGAAAAAATACGACTATGTACCTGTTATGCTGGTTAATGTAAAACAGAAAACATACGAAAGATCTGATTATTCTCTTGGCTTACATTCAACGCAGCTGTAACTGGATTACAAATGTATCACTGTTATTTTAGGATACTTTGATGTATTAACTGAAAAACATAGATTTCACCTCTGTCAAACTATCTCCGCTCCAGCAAACAATACAGGAGAGTTATCAAGTAGCCTGCGATACAACCTCTGACAATGCCAAATCCGAAATACATGTAGCATCCCGACCGCGTGGGGACATGGAATAAAGCGAGGAAGAAGAAGATCATGCAGCGTATGTTACAGGGTGGTTATAATTAAATTTTCTCTTCTTGATACGGCCCACGTGTAAAACGAGTGATCGTAAGGCAATGAAACTTTATGGAAACATTTCTAAGGACATGTGGAAGAGAAACAATGAGTAATCCGTTGAAAGAAACAGATTTTAATTTCCCATGAGAGTGTAACATGTGTTAATAGCGTACCATGTGTTCATTCCAGGTTACAAACTTTGCTCAATGTGATGATCGTCTGCGTCCTCGACTGCCTGGAACCGCACTAGAGACGCCATTTCACAATTGTTCGCAGCACTTTTTGGGCGTTGTGCCATGGAATGTTCAGCTGTCGTGACACAGTTCGTCCACTGTTTGAAGACTGCACATTGCGCCCAGCGATATCAGCCATGGCAATAGTAACTTTTTCAATAATTTGTGGCAGAATTGGCCGTCGGCCTCTCCCAAATCGCCAGTCAGTTCGCACTTCCAATTCTTCTTCAATACCGCCGCGGAGAAAGGACCTCTCCCTGTTCCTTTCCTGCGTGATATCGCCGAGCAGCTTTACTAATAAAGCCCTGCTCACCCTGTTCAGGCGCATGTTGCCTGTCTGCATCTGTAATGCGCACTGATGTTTGTGTTCAAACCCTACGTCGCCGTACCAGAACCAGCATCTAACAGCAGGTCATGACAGTAACACTGTCACCAAAGCAAACCCCGCAGCGCACATTCCGAACATCATACCTATAAATATGACTGCGCAGTAGATAATTAGTTCTTTATCTACACTGGCTCAAGTAGCGAAAGTTCAATTACAACCACATCGTATTTTCCATCTTTAGCAATTAAATTTTTATTTTTAACCAAACATGTTTCACCTGATTGTATTAGGCATCTTTAGTGATTTACACGTCTTCTATACTTTGTTTGTGTGTCGATTGGCTATTGTGTAAGCACTTCTGGACTCGTAATTCTTTCAGAAGTTTTCAATCAACTGCAAGTCAGAATCTTCCTGCGCGCTGCACTTGACCTTACTGTTCAAGGAACTTCATCTTGGTGTTAAGTCCAGTAAACAACAAGGTTAAGTGCAGCGCACAGGAAATTTGAGTATAGAGTCAACGTACATGTATAAAGCGAAGGAGAAAAAACGTCTTTGGTTGAAAACAAAGTCAAAATTAAGTTACTAAAGGCGACTAGTAGTTATTCTTATCGACCAAATAAACAGCAATAATAATGACTTTATTATTAATTTTAATGAAATGAGATTCTTTTCTTTTCGTGTTTGTTTCACAACGCTGCGTCCTGTAGCTACACGGAACACTGTCTCGTAACAAGGGTGTACGCAACGAGACGTCGTGATCAACCGCCCCCTCCCCCCTCAGTCACTGAGGTGCCTCTAGCAAACAAGTTTCGCAAACCGAACTCTGTTCCTGCCCCTGTCAGTATCACTTTGAAGAAACCTGGACTGTGCAATGAGTGTTTACTAGTGACAAGTGTACCCAGAGCAGTTTGTTGTGCGATCTTAAAACTATTGCATCATTTCCCCTAGTCCCCCTCACCCTCACACATCCCCCTCATACCTCCACCATATCTTGTTTTACACGTGTTACAGAAGCGCTCTCGCCGGCCGAAGTGGCCGTGCGGTTAAAGGCACTGCAGTCTGGAACCGCAAGACCGCTACGGTCGCAGGTTCGAATCCTGCCTCGGGCATGGATGTTTGTGATGTCCTTAGGTTAGTTAGGTTTAACTAGTTCTAAGTTCTAGGGGACTAATGACCTCAGCAGTTGAGTCCCATAGTGCTCAGAGCCATTTCAACCATTTTTTTAGAAGCGCTCTCGTGTCCGTTTCTAGCTCTTTCGTCTTCGCTTCCCCACGCGCTCTACGCCGCAACAGTTCGCGCAGCGGCCACGCACTCCTCCGGCGGCGCTGACGTCGCGCCGCTCTGCGCGGCAGCTTACCTATGACAGCGACCTCCCCCGAGCGCCTGGCCACGTGGCCCTGCTTGTTGCGCGCCCAGCACGTGTACACGCCCGCGTCGTCCGCCTTTTGCACGGGCGACACTTCCAGCGTGCCGTCCGCCGTTACTCGTTGTCTCAGGTCGTCCGGAAGCTCGCGGCCGCCTGCGAGAAAAGAAGGCCGTTCTTACTCACAGGCAGGACTGTCACAACGCAGCTTCACAACGTATCCACTCTCTTGCATTATAAGTATCAAATTTTAAATATCCGGGAGAGCGGATATAGCCATATGGACAGGACAAATAAGCTAATAAGAAAAGGATTAGGAGAATTAATATGGTTTACGAGATGCAAAAGTAGGCAAAACGGAATACAGACGTCTCAAAAATCAGATCGACAGGAAGTGCAAAATGGCTAAGCAGGGATGGCTAGAGGACAAATGTAAGGATCTAGAGGCGTGTATCACTAGGAGTAAGATAGATACTGCCTACAGGAAAATTAAAGAGACCTTTGGAGAAAAGAGAACCACTTGCATGAATATCAAGAGCTCAGATGTAAACCCAGTTCTAAGCAAAGAAGAGAAAGCAGAAAGGTGGAAGGAGTATATAGAGGATCTATACAAGGGCGATGTTCTTGAGAGCAATATTATGGAAATCGAAAAGGACGCAGATGAAGATGAAATGGGAGATACGATACTGCGTGAAGAGTTTGACAGAGCACTGAAAGACCTGAGTCGAAACAAGGCCCCGGGAGTAGACAACATTCCATTAGAACTACTGACGGCCTTGGGAGAGCCAGTCCTGACAAAACTCTACCATCTGGCGAGCAAGATGTATGAGACAGGCTAGATACCCTCAGACTTCAAGATGAATGTAATAATGCCAATCCCAAAGAAAGCAGGTGTTGACAGATGTGAAAATTACCGAACTACGAGTTTCATAAGCCAAGGCTGCAAAATACTAACACGAATTCTTTGCAGACGAATGGAAAAACTTGTAGAAGTCGGCCTCGGGGAAGATAAGTTTGGATTCCGTAGAAATATTGGAACACGTGAGGCACTACTGACTCTACGACTTATCTTGGGAAAAAATTTTGGAAAGGCAAACCTACGTTTCTAGCATTTGTAGACTTAGGGAAAACTTTTGACAACGTTGACTGGAATACTCTCTTTCAAATTCTGAAGGTGAAAGGGGTAAAATGCAGGGAACGAAAAGCTATTTACAATTTGTACAGAAACCAGATGGCAGTTATAAGAGTCGAGGGGCATGAAAGGGGAGCAGAGGTTGGGAAGGGAGTAAGACAGGTTTGTAGCCTATCCCCGATGTTATTCAATCTGTATATTGAGCAAGCAGTGAAGGAAACAAAAGCCGGCCGCGGTGGTCTAGCGGTTCTAGGCGCTCAGTCCGGAACCGCGCGACCGCTACGGTCGCAGGTTCGAATCCTGCCTCGGGCATGGATGTGTGTGATGTCCTTAGGTTAGTTAGGTTTAAGTAGTTCTAAGTTCTAGGGGACTTATGACCACAGATGTTGAGTCCCATAGTGCTCAGAGCCATTTGAACCTTTTGAAGGAAACAAAAGAAAAATTCGGAGTAGGAATTAAAATCCATGGAGAAGAAATACAAATTTTAAGGTTCGCTGATGACATTGTAATTCTGTCAGAGACAGTAAAGGACCTGGAAGAGCAGCTGAACGGAATGGACAGTGTCTTGAAAGGAGGAGATAAGATGAACATCAACAAACGCAAAACAAGGATAATGGAATGTAGTCGAATTAAATCGGGTGATGCTGAGGGTGTTAGATTAGGGAGTGAGACGCTTGAAGTAGTAAATGAGTTTTGCTATTTGGGGAGCAAAATAACTGATGATGGTCGAAGTAGAGAGGATATAAAATGTAGATTGGCAATGGCAAGGAAAGCGTTTCTGAAGAAGAGAAGTTTGTTAACATCAAGTATAGATTTAAGTGTCAGGAAGTCGTTTCTGAAAGTGTTTATATGGAGTGTAGCCATGCATGGAAGTGGAACATGGACGATAAATAGTTTAAACAAAAAGAGAATAGAAGCTTTCGAAATGTGGTGCTACAGAAGAGAGATTAGATGTGTAGATCGCATAACGAATGAAGAGGTATTGAATAGAATTGGGGAGAAGAGGAGTTTGTGACACAACTTGACTAGAAGAAGGGATTGGTTGGTAGGACATGTTCTGAGGCATCGAAGGATCACCAATCACTGTTGGAGGGCAGCGCGGAGGGTAAAAATCGTAGAGGGAGGCCAAGAGATGAATACACTAAGCAGATTCAGAAGGATGTAGGTTGCAGTAGGTACTGGGAGATGAAGAAGCTTGCACAGGATTAAGTAGCATGGAGAGCTGCATCAAACCAATCTCTGGAGTGAAGACCACAACAATAACAACGAGCTGACATGACAAATTTAGATCAAGAAATGGATATCCGTCAGAACGAAACTCACAGACACATAGTGCCAAGGGCGGCAACATCTCAGCGTCTGACTCAGAACAGGAATGCAGAAACCGGCGAGATAAGGAATATAGACAAGAACATACTGAGTACTCTCTAAGTAAAAAAGGATGATTTATTTAAGAGGAAGAACTTAACATTATGAGAAAGTCAATAACGTGTTGGTCCACCTCTCATCCTTATGCATCCATTTATTCGGCCTGGCATTGACTGATATAATTGTTGGATGTCCTCCTGAAGGATATCGTGCCAAATTCAGCCGAACTGGCGTTTTAGATCTTCAGAACCCCGAGCTGGTTGGAGGGCCCTGCTCATAACGCTCCGAACGTGCTCATTTGGTGAGAGATCGACGACTTTTTGTAGTCAAGATAAAGCATGAAGACAAGCAGTAGAAACTTTCGCAGTGTGCTGAAATGTAAGCCCAGGATGGCTTGCCATGAAGGGCAACAAAACAAGGCGTAGAATATTGTCGACATTCCGCTGTGCTGTGAGGGGTGAAATCCAAAGTCTGTCTGCTGCTTCTCTTAGGATGAGTGTTAAGGGGATCCAAAGTTAGCTAGAAAATTAGCAAGTAGTTAGATGAGTATCAGTGAGGGGTTTTCCTTATACACTCCTGGAAATGGAAAAAAGAACACATTGACACCGGTGTGTCAGACCCACCATACTTGCTCCGGACACTGCGAGGGGGCTGTACAAGCAATGATCACACGCACGGCACAGCGGACACACCAGGAACCGCGGTGTTGGCCGTCGAATGGCGCTAGCTGCGCAGCATTTGTGCACCGCCGCCGTCAGTGTCAGCCAGTTTGCCGTGGCATACGGAGCTCCATCGCAGTCTTTAACACTGGTAGCATGCCGCGACAGCGTGGACGTGAACCGTATGTGCAGTTGACGGACTCTGAGCGAGGGCGTATAGTGGGCATGCGGGAGGCCGGGTGGACGTACCGCCGAATTGCTCAACACGTGGGGCGTGAGGTCTCCACAGTACATCGATGTTTTCGCCAGTGGTTGGCGGAAGGTGCACGTGCCCGTCGACCTGGGACCGGACCGCAGCGACGCACGGATGCACGCCAAGACCGTAGGATCCTACGCAGTGCCGTAGGGGACCGCACCGCCACTTCCCAGCAGATTAGGGACACTGTTGCTCCTGGGGTATCGGCGAGGACCATTCGCAACCGTCTCCATGAAGCTGGGCTACGGTCCCGCACACCGTTAGGCCGTCTTCCGCTCACGCCCCAACATCGTGCAGCCAGCCTCCAGTGGTGTCGCGACAGGCGTGAATGGAGGGACGAATGGAGACGTGTCGTCTTCAGCGATGAGAGTCGCTTCTGCCTTGGTGCCAATGATGGTCGTATGCGTGTTTGGCGCCGTGCAGGTGAGCGCCACAATCAGGACTGCATACGACCGAGGCACACAGGGCCAACACCCGGCATCATGGTGTGGGGAGCGATCTCCTACACTGGCCGTACACCACTGGTGATCGTCGAGGGGACACTGAATAGTGCACGGTACATCCAAACCGTCATCGAACCCATCGTTCTACCATTCCTAGACCGGCAAGGGAACTTGCTGTTCCAACAGGACAATGCACGTCCGCATGTATCCCGCGCCACCCAACGTGCTGTAGAAGGTGTAAGTCATCTACCCTGGCCAGCAAGATCTCCGGATCTGTCCCCAATTGAGCATGTTTGGGACTGGATGAAGCGTCGTCTCACGCGGTCTGCACGTCCAACACGAACGCTGGCCCAACTGAGGCGCCAGGTGGAAATGGCATGGCAAGCCGTTCCACAGGACTACATCCAGCATCTCTACGATCGTCTCCATGGGAGAATAGCAGCCTGCATTGCTGCGAAAGGTGGATATACACTGTACTAGTGCCGACATTGTGCATGCTCTGTTGCCTGTGTCTATGTGCCTGTGGTTCTGTCAGTGTGATCATGTGATGTATCTGACCCCAGGAATGTGTCAATAAAGTTTCCCCTTCCTGGGACAATGAATTCACGGTGTTCTTATTTCAATTTCCAGGAGTGTAGTTACCTCTACTACTCACTAGTTCCAATCAGTTTGACCAACTACCGTTTGTGTGGACCTATCAATTAAGTCACCATGCCTTTTTCTGCAAAGACTGCTTCACCTGATGGTTAATTTTGCAGTTATGAGGACGAGAGAGAAACGTGCGAACATCCATTTATATGTCCTTTCGGTAAATCAGTAGCGGGAGCCATATGTGTACGACCCAGAATCCAAACAACGGAGCTGGCGAAGAGTGCTCCGTCCACAAGCCTTAAGAAAGCAAAACAGTTGATAGAAACAATTTTGCATTGTTTCTTTCCATGCGATGGTGATAGCCCATCACGATTTAGTGCACGTACCAACATCACTGTTCTCTAGCGCTAAAACCGTTGTACAGAGCACTGCAGCAGGAAGATTGCCTGCCTTATGACGACAAGAGGAGTGGATTCTCCATCACGACAACATTCCCGGTTACACGAGGGCTGAGCGTCACTTCACGGACCACGTGCATTCTTCCACACAGACAGAGCGCGTGCAGCAGGTAGTAAGTACTCACTTCGTTCCCAGCGAATCTCTTCGATGGGGTATCCTGCGACGGGGCACTTTAGCCTCAGGGTCTCACCGGCCACTGCCGTCACCTTTGGGATCAGACGAATATAGGGCAGACCTGTAAACATAACACATAATTACGTTTCGCCATTTTCTTGGAAACAATAGAATATTATTTCGTCAATTGATTTGTTGAAGTAAACTAAAACAATAAAAATTACTTGTTATTTGGAGGAAACATTTATCTGTTTCCGGGCAAATCAAATGTATATAAAAATTCATTTTTTGCAAATTGTTTCTCTTATAAATGGCTCTGAGCACTATGGGACTCAACTGCTGAGGTCATTAGTCCCCTAGAACTGAGAACTAGTTAAACCTAACTAACCTAAGGACATCACAAACATCCATGCCCGATGCAGGATTCGAACCTGCGACCGTAGTGGTCTTGCGGTTCCAGACTGCAGCGCCTTTAACCGCACGGCCACTTCGGCCGGCTTTCTCTTATATTCGCCAGGAAAGAGCAGGTCTTTCAGCAATTAAGAAAATGATCAGCTGCTTACAGATTAACCAGATTTGCAAAGAAAATAGTAAATTAGCAGTCATAAAAGTAATTTATGACCTTATAGTGAATGAAGCCTTTCAGCTTGAAAAAAATTTAAAACTAGTATGTTTGTTCGAACTGGCATTATCTAGTTACGTAACAAGTGTTACATTGCTTGTCTAGTCCTGAGTACAGCAAGTTATAATAGTTTAAATGTCGAAAAGGATTACATATTCAAAATGCTTAAAGAATCACTACTGACGACTCTTAAGCAATAAAATTAAATGGATCTGGTGAAAAATTTTTTAATTTTCGGGACGCTCACAAAGAGGAAAGGAAAATTTTACTCATTAACATGTAATATTTTTGCTTGATGATACTGAAAGTAGGAAACAGTTAGTCACCTTACTGAAAAGGCAGCTATGGAATATCTGAAAATATCAACAGATGAGTAAATAAAAATGGAGTACTGTTAAATTTTGACTTGACTCATCTGAAAGAATTCAGTATATCTCACAGAACGACAGAATCTGTAACTATAATTCATTCAAACAATTAAATACATGACAGATATTGTTTAGTCTTTGTGACTGCAAATCTATCGTCACCTGATATATAATAACCGCATTGCAAACTTCATGAAGCACGTACTTTTAGCTTCAGTTGCAGTGCGCGTTGTTACAGGTATAAATGAGGCGCAGTGAAGGCATTAATATATTTACATTCAATAATGAAACAAGAGAATGAGTTCTTAGAGGAAGCAAGACTTTCAAAGATAACATTTCCAGAATACATTATATATTACAAAAAGTATATTAGAAATTAGTACTAAAACACCATGCAGAGATGTGTTTAAAAAACTTGATAGTTTTGACATTATGCCCTTTGCTGTTACCAATACATCTTCTCTCTCAAAAAAATGGTACAAAATCATTATAATACTAGGAACAAAATAATATCTACATAAAACTTCAAAGATTTAACACGAGTACAGAAAGGAGTCAAAGACACAGGTGTACACACAGTCAACTAAACTGCCTGAGCGTATCAAATGTCATGTGAGTAATGTAGTGAAACTGAAGAGTAAATTACGGTATTTTCATTGACATTTTCAGCTACTCCACTAAAGAGCATCTTCACATTAATTCTCAAAACAAATTTATTTGGTTAAGATTCATTCCAGTACTGTCGGATTATAATATTCCACGACTGTATAGCATTGTGTTGTGGTGGACATATCTAAACAGCACACCATTTACCTCTTTCCATAGCCCGCAGAATTCTCTTCGCACAATCCATGTAATGTGTTTGGTTCTTTATTTTCATAGAGAGAAGTGCAATAGGACATATGCTGCTGCACACGATGGAACATTGATGCAGGAAGGGGAATTGAGGATCGTTTTCCCAGCAAGCTGAGGCACCATTACATTAACACGCTGACTGTGATGTCTGTTTATTAACATCACTTCACAACGTTAAGAGACTAAGGCTCTTTTTCTTTTTTGAGTCATCAGTCTTCTGACTGGTTTGATGTGGCCCGCCACGAATTCCTGTCCTGTGCCAACCTCTTCATCCCAGAGTAGCACCTGCAACCTACGTCCTCAGATATTTGCTGAATGTATTTCAGTCTCTGATTTCCTCTACAGTTTTTACTCTCTACAGCTCTCTCTAGCCACATAGTAGATATTACCTGATGTCTTAACAAATGTCCTATCATCTTGTTCGTTCTTGTTGCCAGTGTTTTCCATACATTAGTGTTCTCTCTGGTTCTACGCAGAGTCGTCCCATTCCTTATGTTATCAATGCACCTAATTTTCATCACTGGCCTGTAGCACCACACATTAATTCTTTAATTCTCCTCTGTTCCGTGTTTTCTATAGTCCATGTTTAATACAATGCTGTGCTCCAAACGAATATTATCACAAATTTCTTCCGCAAAATAAGGCCTATGTTTGATATTAGTAGACTTGTCTTGGCCAGAAATGCCCTTTTTGCCAGTGCTAGTCCTCCTTGCTCTGTCCGCCATGTGATATTTTGCTGCCAAGGTAGTAGAATTCTTTAACTTCATCTACTTCGTGATCACCAATCCTGATGTTACGTTTTTAGCTATTCTCATTTCTGCTACTTCTCATTATTTCGTCTTTCTTTGATTTATTCTAAATCCATATTTTGTACTCATTAGACTTTTCATTCCATTCAACAGATCCTGTAATTCTTCTTCATTTCCGCTGAGGATAACAATGACATCAACGAATCATATCATTGATATTCTTTCACTTTGAATTTTAATTCCACTCCTGAACCTTTCTTTTATTTCCGTCATTGCTTCCTCGATGTATAGATTGAACAGTGGGGGCGAAGGACTACGTCCCTGTGTTACTCAGTTTTAATCTGAGCACTTCGTTCTTGGTGTTCCAGTTTTATTGTTTCCTCTTGTCTCTTGTACATATTGTATAATACCCATATTTGCCTGCGCTTACACATTTTATTCTCAGAATTTCAAACATTTTATCTTATGAATGTGTCTTGTTTTTTCTTTAGTCTTGCTTCCATTATCAATCGTAACGTCAGAAGTGCCTCTCTGGTGCCCCGACCTCTCCTAAATCCAAACAGATCGTCGTCTAACACATCCTCGACTTTCTTTTCCATTCTTCTGTATATTATTTTTTTAGATGCATGAGCTGTTAAGCTGATTGTGCGATAATTCTCGCACTTGTCAGCTCTTGCGTTCTTCGAAATTGCGTGGATGATATTTTTTCCGAAAGTCAGATGGTGTATCACCAGACTCATACGTTCTACACGTGAATAGTCGTTTTGTTGCCACTTCTCCCAGTGATTTTGGAAATTCTGATGGAATTTTATCTATCCCTTCTGCCTTATTTGATCTTAAGTCTTCCAAAGCTCTTTTAAATCCTGAATCTAATACTAGATACCTTATGTCTTTCTTATCGACGCCTGTTTCTTCTTCTATCACAATGGAAAGGTCTTCCTTATATCATTGATCAACTGAAGTACTTCCTCCGTTACCCACGGTTTCTTTGCAGTTACCTTCCTCGTACTTACGTTTTTCTCTGCAACTTCTGTGATTGCCCTTTTTAGAGACGTCCATTTCTCTTTAAGTGAAATGCCTACTGAGCTACTCCTTATCGCAGTATCTATAGTCTTAGAGAACTTCTTTGCGTATTGTTTCTTATTGACTAATCTCTTAAGCTTCAACCTACTCTTCATCACTACTAATGTGTGATCTGTGTATATGTCTACTCCTGGGTACTCCCTACAAGCAGACGGAGGGTAGGGATGATGGGATATGAGTACGTGTAGGCCACCTCCGGTTCGATGGTGAACGGGTGGCGGAGTTGGCAGGGGTCGACCACACGAGTTCTGGTCACGGCGTACCCAACACCACCAGTCAACCGGAAGACTACAACAAGGGACAGTTAAGAAACGAGATACTTAGCCGTAACCATGAATTTTCATCGTGTAACGCAGCAGTGCTGGGTAGGGGAGATGGGAAAGGAAAACAAGCACAAGGCGTTGCACCCACCCGGGGACTGAAGCAACGTGAAGGGGATGTTAATAGTGCACCTCGAGAGCAGTCCAGCCAACCACGCTAGGCACGTTTCAACTGAGCGGGGGTAGTTGGGGAAATAAACGCTATAGGTCGGACGTCGTTCAGTCACCGCATGCTCATTCTGTAGGAGCGTTCAAAGACCGAGGCACGATTTGTCCCTGACTCCATAAAGGTACAAGATTGTCCATTCTTTGACCCAGACTGTCGCATGCGTCTTGGCTACAGGGAAACACACGTTCTCTGGACGAATGAAAGCATAAGAGCCGGCCGGAGTGGCCGAGCGGTTCTACCCGCTTCAGTCTGGAACCACGCGACCGCTACGATCGCAGGTTCGAATCCTGCCTCGGGCATGGATGTGTGTGATGTCCTTAGGTTAGTTAGGTTTAGGCAGTTCTAAGTTATAGGGGACTGATCACCTCAGATATTAAGTCCCATAGTGCTCAGAGCCATTTGAACCATTTTGAAAGCGTAAGAATTGACCCCGGTTGGAGGGTCGCGGAGAAAACAGGCGACCATTGGCGGTCCCAATGTCCAGACTTCACGAACACTGGCGCAGGTCAGGCAAAGGGGCTGTCATCGTCCACTGAGTGACTGGTGTATCATAAAGGAGAGTCCGTTAAACCAATCGCATGCAGATGCTGGTTGGTGGCGAATTTTCCGCAGGAGACGTGATACGTTGTCGCTCAGACTGCGTCGGGAGGTTCGGCTGACTAAGGTTGCGCCACACTGCCGTTCACCTCCTTTAAGGCTACTTGATCTCAACACTATTGCAAGGTACGCAATGCAGTATTTGAATTTAGAAATCCTTTCGACATGTGGGGCGCATGCATGGAAGGCTCTGCAGAAAGATGCGCAAGTAGAGGCGCAATATGTCCTAGTGACACCAGCGGGGAGACAGAGGTCGGCGTTAATGTCCAAGAGTTGTCGCGTGAGTGCCTTCCCTGCGCCCGGCCCTTGCTCGTTCATGCTGTTCGGCCGCGCGACACTGGACGATGGTGAGTCCAAGTCCCTCGGCCTTATGGAGGAGGGTGAATATCTCATATTTGACCTTAAAAATGTTACCAGCCATCACGAAGTAACACAGCGCTGACTGCAGGGTGCAACCAATCGCTGGCGACATGGGAAGGACCTGTACTATGTATACCAGCTTGGTAACTACATGCATGTTCAGATATGCCACATGTTGCAAAGCATAAAGGCAATGGAGGCGATGTTGCCGAACGGCCATGCAGCTGACGTTGAGTGGGCGCCGGAAGTGGACTACTGCGGTGCGACGATACCCAAGGTACCGGAATCTCCCAACGCAAGGTAGAGGCGCCAGTTCTTTTCGAGTGAGTCCACGGAAAATTGGTGTCGTCTTAGATCAGGCAACACTCAAAACACTGCCTACCTCGTCCCTGTACTTGGAGATCAGGTCAAGTACGCGTGTGGTCTCTTTTCGTGATCATAACAGCAGCAACAGACCGTCTGCATAGGCACGACAGCTGAACGTCTATTGCCGCCGGGTGAATCATGACAAGTGCGTCACGAGACTCCCAATAAGTGGGTACAGGGCGAGAGTGCAGAGAAGCTTCGGTAGTGGGCATTCCTGACTTAAGAAACAGCGGATCGGTACTGCTCCGGTGATACGACCATAAACCTGCGCAAGGGAGTGGGCGCTGGAGTAGAGGCGTTGTAAGGCACTAGTGAAGGATGCCGGGAAGCCTACCAGCTCCGTGACAGCAAAGAGGTAACCATGTCGTACCGGATCAAAAGCAATGTCAAAATCAACAGCCACTAATGCTCTACGGAGACTGCACGTAGCTATTGGAGAAATCACATTTCGACCGTCACCAGTGGCTGTCTGGGCATTGACGGGTCCACGCGGCGTCGTTTATCCGTGGATATTATACTCGGAAGGATCCGACGACATCGTGTCGCCAAAATACATGCAAATATCTTGTAGTCAGCACCGATTAAAGCTAGGGAGCGGTAATCGGCAACTGTATTCCCCTGCTATGGCTTGTGAATTGGGGTGATAATGCCTTGACCAAATGATGGCGGAGCAATGGTGGCTGTTGTCAACAGTTCTTGGAACATCACAGTCAGCAGTGGCGCCATAAAATCCTTGAAAGCCCAGTAAAATTCGACAGGGAGACCATCCATCCCAGGCGACTTGTTTGGAGCACCATTTGCTATCACATCCTTGATGTCATCGCAGGTGATGTCCTCCACCAAGGTTTCTGATTCGATGTCAGAGGTGGTGCGAATGATGTGGAGTAAAACTGGCTCCCAACCATGAACTTAAAGTTGCCCTTACTGGTTCCACAAAGCCAGCCACGTTATGTGCCTGGCTAGTGACCCGATGCCCCCCCCCCCCCCCCCTCCACTCCACCACGAGTGACGAGCTCTGAGACCAATTTTTGCCAGCAGTGCTTCCTGTTGATCACGATGTGGTGCATGGAGGGGTCTTCCTGCCACGCCGTATTTGACGTCGGGACGTGCTGGGAGATGTTCAACTACATGTTTGGCAGAGTATATGGTTCCAACATGATGGTGCACTTCCACACTCTGGAATTAATGTGTGACAGTATTTGGACAGAACATTTCCACGGAAATAGCCCGGTCGTGGAGGTCCAGTTTTATGGCCACCAAGTTCACTTGACCTAAATCCCCTGGATTTAGTCCTGTGGGGATACCTGAGAGAGCAAGTATACTCTACTCCACCGATGAACGTGGAAGAACTGATAGCTTGTGTTCATGCTGCTCTTGTTACTATGTACGCAGTTTTGCGCTAAGGGTCCAAAGCTGTATGATTCGGCGGATTGCGCAACGTTTGGACATGCAGGGGGGGTTGCTTTGGGCATCTGTTATTCTGAGAACAACGTATTCTGTTGTGAAGGTCACGCGGTCATTAATATGGACATTATTATTGTCACTGGTTGCTAATGTGCGATATCTGAGGGCTCATATTACATGTAGTATAAATGACAAGTAGATGTTGTGTTATTGTGCTCTGCTATCATCATTAGCATATCGAAATTGATATTGTTTTTGTAGTTAGTCTCTCCTACGACAGGTCATTAGTTTCAACTGACTACTTCTTATTTGTCTAACCACGGATTTGTTATGTTCGCCACATGAAGTGACAGCGCCGTTCGAGGCACCATGTCACGGACTGCGTGGCCCCTCCCGCTGGAGGTTAGAATCCTCCCTCAGGCATGGGTATGTGAGTTGCTCTTAGCATAAGTTAGTTAAAGTAGTGTGTAAGTCTAGGGACCGATGACCTCAGCAGTTTGGTCCCTTAGGAATTCACACACATTTGAACATTTTTTGTTACTTTCAGCTTTAAAAAATGGTTCAAATGGCTCTGAGCACTATGGGATTTAACTTCTGAGGTCATCAGTCCCCTAGAACTTAGAACTACTTAAACCTAACTAACCTAAGGACATCACACACATCCATGCCTGAGGCAGGATTCGAACCTGCGACTGTAGCGGTCGCAAGGTTCCAGACTGTAGCGCCTAGAACCGCATGGCCACCCCAGCCAGCCAGCGTTAAAAATGTTGTAAATTTAGGATAAATGTGACCTAAGAAGTGGTGTATATTACTGTATGAAATGTCAGAATGAAAGTAGCAAATAAAAAAAAAAAAAAAATGCGCCCCAACTGAGGATCGAAACATCGACTTCCTGCATGCTAACCCAAAACTCTTCCCACTGCACCAATTGTACAGCACGACTCATATGTACTGCCAGAGGTAGTTACCAGACATGTGGCTACAGTGTTGTCATATTGCCACTCTCTAACATCCTTTTTTCTGCCGTATGTACTTGCTAGACGCAATATTATCGCTGGCATGTGAGGAGTTGTGCTGTGAAACGAATTTCGCTTCACTCTGTATATATATAATTCCTCCTCCTATTAACTGTAATGTCACTCGGCTGAAGAGCAGCGGATTGTGCCACTGTCAGCCCTCCACTGCTCATGTGGGGCAGGAGAATGAAATCACAATATAGAAAAAAATTTTAAAAAAGCAATAAATCCACATGGTGCCAAAAGTTAGGGTGTTAATGTGCTCTTACACAGATGTGCCACTGTCGCCAGCCATTTATACCATATGAACTTACTTATTACTACTATTTCTACTACTACTATTATTATTGTCAGTTATCATTACTACTATTATTATTATTATTTATTATTATTGTTATCTGTGTATTTAATACTATTATTATTATTATTGGGAAGGTTTTGTAATATCTTTGGTATAGGTTGCTCATGGTCAGATGCAAGAGAGGGTGTTAAGGCCCTGATCTGGTAAATAACAAATAAGTAAGTAAATAAAATCATTACTGAAATCAAGCTCACTTCTAAAATGCAATTTAAACTCTCCAATATCTAAAAGAACAAAGGCATAGTGCAAATAGTTGGTAAATTAATACTATCAAAATATTTAGAACAAGATTGTGATAAAAAAAAGCATAGTTACCAGGTACACAGCAATAGTCTCTGCCTTATTAAATTAAACTAGCCTAGCTTAGTTTAAAAAGTGTTACTCAAAAGTTAGTTTTAGTAATCTGAACAACAACAGTTACTGCAAAGTGACCTGTTGAACTCAAGGACTTCAGCGACGACATGTAAGGCATGCACTGTGGAAGATATACTCGGGTTTGCAGTAAGAGAAGTTCTGTAGCCGCCGAACGTGCTACAGGATTGGATAGTCAGCCAGACGGTTGGCTGCCCTGCGCCACGGGACTTCCCCCGAGTCTGGGGAGCGCGCAGTCCCGCCATTAGCAAGATTACCGGTCGCCAGCTGCGCCGGTCGCAGGGCTGGGGTGGGGGTGGCGGCGACATTGAAATTAAAACGCTCTCGGCGTACGGCCACTCCGAAAGAAATCTCGCGGGTTGAAAAATTATTGAGGCAACTTCGGCGGACTCGCGAGCACAGCACTTATTTAGTGGATGGAGCAGATCTCAACCCAAGATTAAAAAGTTAATGAAACTGAGGCAAGCACTGATAAAATTATCTTTATGGCGAGAGCAGGTAACGACAGCTGGAGCAGCGATTCGTGAAATCTCTGGCGGAGTGGGGGGATTGCCAGATGCATTTCGAAAATTTAGAATTTGGAAA
Source organism: Schistocerca nitens (assembly GCF_023898315.1). Classification (NCBI taxonomy): domain Eukaryota; kingdom Metazoa; phylum Arthropoda; class Insecta; order Orthoptera; family Acrididae; genus Schistocerca; species Schistocerca nitens. The sequence continues at coordinate 793,925,214 of NC_064618.1, forward strand.
TGATGAATACACCGTGTCAAATGTAACCCAGTCCAAAGTTTTTCTCAGTAACTGTAGAACTGTAGCACTACTGCGGTTTTGCGTCGAAAATAAATATAGTGAGAAACAGATTCTCTTTGTAATTAGTTTTTCTGTGTCGATACGTGAACCTACATTTTTGCTAACCTGTAACCCGTTGAATCATAGATGCTATTTACATTTGTAGTAAAATGGGAGCGGAATTTCGGACGAAAGGTGGATGTTAACATTTTGTATGCATCTGTATATGAACCATCTTCGTTCCAACAAAGTGCGCTTTACCAACTCGAGAACGCTCTGTATGTAGGGAACATCAGATCCCATTTTTGGCATAACTCTCTCTGGTCGGACACGTTATATCGATATTCGGCGAGAGGGGTGCCAGGTGGTTCCAGAGATTTTCAGTAATGTTCAAAATCGGAGACATTGAGGGAGAGTCCAGATATTTTACTGACGTCGAATATTCTTCACACCAATTTCAGTTGGACATAAAAATAAACAGAAGTATCATAGATGTAACAAGTAGCACTGTCAGTTCTCAGTTTCGGCATGACCCTGTTGGTCAACAGAGCAACAAAGGTGGCTACAAGAATAACATTGGTAAGTGACATGTAGTAAGAAATACAGACAGAGAAATATGTGATATAGCTGTAAAAATATCTTGAAGTCTCACATCATTTTTTCTAAAAAGTAACAATACAATCAGATATGGAAAAACCGCAAACTGCTGTTCTATTGAAGATATATTAGAAGTAAAAAAATGCAAGTGTTTTCAAGAGAATCAACGAACGGAAGTTGGGAATAACTTAATCGAAATTGCAAATTAAATACGAAATTGTCTAAGGTCTCAAAATCGTTTAAATTCAACCCTGAAAAGATGTTTTCGAAAGTACAAACACCAAAAAATTTCAAATGGCTCTGAGCACTATGGGACTTCATAGTCCCCTAGAACTTAGAACTACTTAAACTTAACTAACCTAAGGACATCACACACATCCATGCCCGAGGCAGGATTCGAACCTGCGACCGTAGCTCGATTCCCGGCGGGGTCAGGGATTTTCTCTGCCTCGTGATGACTGGGTGTTGTGTGCTGTCCTTAGGTTAGTTAGGTTTAAGTAATTCTAAGTTCTAGGAGACTGATGACCATAGATATTAAGTCCCATAGTGCTCAGAGCCATTTGAACCATTTGAACCAACCGTAGCGGTCACGCGGTTCCAGACTGAAGCGCCTAGTACCGCACAGCCACACCGGCCGGCTACAAACACCAGTAGCGATGTCTCACAAAAGCAAATTCATAAAAGTAGGTATTATAAAGTCGTTCCAGATCATAATGCTACTCATTTTTATAGAAAGAAGTCAAAGAATCCCTTGTTCGTAAATTCCTGCCATAGGTACAAAACCATTTATAGCAGAGCACTGATTGTTGCAAAAAAATCACCTAATGACCAATTAACATGCAATTCAGACAAACAAAGTAGAAGTGAAAAATGTATACGCTCATTGACGTCAAAACTAATCATGCATGTGTATAATCTGTACACTGACTAGTTCCACGTGACTTCGATAAAAAATCGTTCAAGTGTTCTATGGAAGAATTAACTAACAAGGATTCAAGAGAACTACGTCGTATTTCTTGTAAAGATTGGCATTTAAGCACCACGAGCTTTTCTGCTACACTTCTGAATGGACTACAGCGGCCTATTACGGTCCCAGAAGCGCATTCATGTATTCATTCTGTCTCTATTGTAATGCCTACTTGATATGGAACCTAACATTGGGACAAGAGCCTAGAATTGGTTACACCAGTGCTTTGTATGCAATTTCATTTTACACAGTCAACACTTTCCTAGAACACTTCCAACAGACCTAACAACGACCTTACGTCAATAGGATTTTTTAAAAATATTTATGGTATGTGAAGTTCAGAAATCAGATATCAATATCCCCAAGCAGTTCGACGGAACTTTCAAAAATGCTCCAGAAAATCGACATTGAATTTTTCCGATTCATTTTAATACTTTCAATGAAGACCGTTATTCGGATGAGCTCCCTGGCTATGGTAAAATTTTAAACAAAGATGGATATTCCATGAGTATTTTCGTGAAACGTAAAGTATTGGGTTGGTGCATTAAGTTTGTAGCGTATCATAAGTTTAATAAACACAACAGATACACATAGCAGAGAATTTTGTCATTTATAACATATTCTCCTTCACTAATAACAACAGTCTGCCAACGTTGGGGTAACTTTTCGATTCCCCGACTTAGAAATTACGTGGTCTTGAGGCGAAGAAATCGTGGAGCCATGTTCGGAGCTCATTTTCATCCGGGAAGGAAGTTCCTTATTCGATATAGACCGGAAAAGGTGAAAATCTGAGGGCGCAAGGTCAGGTTAATAAGGCAGGTGCGGTATGACTTCCCAACCCAACTCTTGCACAGTGTTTTTTGTCAGTCTATCAGAAAACGGGCGGGCGTCATTGTGGAGTGGCATCACTTCACGCAGTCTTCCTGGTCATTGTTTTCGGACTGCGTCTGCAAGACGTCTTAGTCGTTGGCGATAAAAGGCAGTAGTGATGGTTGCACCTAGGAGAAGCAATTCGTAGTTCACTACAACGACGCTGTTTGCGTCATTACCTAAGTGTTACGGCTGCTGAGTGGTACTTGCTCTTCCCAAACAGCAGTCAGTATGAACAAACCAGGAGCGTCATTACTTGCGGTTACTCGTACTTTAGGTACTGCAGTTGTACACGGCTCTGATTGAAAAGAATAGCTTGATGTAGTCCGTCGAGCCACTCACGTCTGCTTTCATGCCCCGCAGCTAATTCTCTGCAAATACTAACTTGTAGCTTTGATCCTGCAGTCAAACGGCCTATGCACTGGCTAGAATTGGGAGTTAATAAAATGCAAGGAAATATGAAATAAAAGATAAACGAATAATTTAACAAAAGTTGTTCTATTCTAACGTCTGTGACTGATGAAGACGACAGAGAATTATACTGAAAATGTTTGTCCAAGAAAGGACATCTGAAATAAACGGGAAGTTTTCCTACGACGTTCAGTTAAAATACAGACAGAAAATACCCTTATCAGACGCAGTAAAGTTGCGTTGAGAGCGTTCCGAGAATGGTAGCAAAATCCCGAAACTAAATAGACCTCTTCTCTGCTTCGTGATGACTGGGTGTTGTGTGATGTCCTTAGGTTAGTTAGGTTTAAGTAGTTCTAAGTTCTAGGGGACTGATGACCATAGATGTTAAGTCCCATAGTGCTCAGAGCCATTTGAACCGTTTTTTAAATAGACCTCACAGACTTTCGGAAACTAAGTCCATTTCGTGATCACAATACACTGGAGATTAATCAGCTCAAAGTAGTTCAGTGTTCAACATGGTGGTTCACAAATGAACACACGCGGTACGAAGATATCTGTTACTGTGTCTATTCTCAGTTCCGTAAATCAAGCAGGAAAAGTTAGAGTGCTATTCTGGAACAGATTCAGGTCTCTCAAAATATTAAATCCATTCAGAAGTACGATAGCGGCCGTCCACAGCACAGAATCAAATACATCCACGATCGAGTCACGCACGTCACCGCAGACAGGTCTTCCCTTTTCAAGAGCGGACCGATGTGGCCGAGCGGTTCTAGGCGCTTCAGTATGGAACCACACGACCGCTACGGTTGCAGGTTCGAATCCTGCCTCGGGCTTGGATGTGTGTGACGTCCTTAGGTTAGTTAGGTTTGAGTACTTCTAAGTTCTAGGGGACTGATGACCTCAGATGTTAAGTCCCATAGTGCTCAGAGCCATTTTGAACCTCTTCTAGAAATCGACATAAAGTGTCCAGAATCGCTCCCTTGAGCTTTTCACTGGAAAATTCCCAGCCTCCACTTGACTCCAGCAATGTTACACCACTGTCCAACTCTCACAGACTGAAGTCCATCCCCACCAAAAATACATCGCTCTCAAGGTCTACACACACGATTTTATTCAAGTTGACTACTTCCCGGACTAAATTCGTTAAGCTGAGATCATTCACGATAAATATAAGTAATAGTTTGTTCGTGGGTAAATAAGGCAGTATTCTTGCGCAAGTGTCCGTATGATAAATCACAACAGATTGTCCTTCAGTATTATTAAGACAATTATTTATACCTGATTGACAGAAGCGTCTTTTGGCACTCTTTACAATAGTGGTGTCAGCTAATTCAAGCGAATGACTACTTTTAAAGTACCATCGTTTTTAACAGCACTGGCAATCTACATTTAAATAAAGTTGCTGTCAAAAAGGAAAACGTTAATTAAATAACTACAAAAGTACGACAATATGTGAGGCATGGTATTCATGCTGTATTCATTAGCTGTGTAAATACGGGGAACAGATATTCTGACAATCATTTGCATAATGAAAAAGGTGTAAGATAGGACGTGTATCAATAAATAAAATATACAGATACGTTGCTTTCAGGGATAATAGCTATAGTGCAATGCTATCATGTGAGATAACGTTTGTTGAAATCGCAGTGAGCGATTAAAAGTTGCTAATTCAGAGGGTCATTGTGAAAATGTTTATCTGCTGTGAGATATTAGCTTCTGTAGTTTTAAAGATATTGAGATATTATTCTGTGATTGGATGCCCTCATCTTTCTGAAATCGCAAACGTATTTAATTGCATTAATATTTGAAGTGAGTAATTGTCGAATCTCACAGAGCTGTAACTTGGCCATCCTTAGGACTGTTTGACACCCCGCCATTTCCTGGAGCATATTCTGCACAAATGCAATGCGAGCATCAGCCGTCCAAATTAACAGTTCCGGGATTTACCCGCTGTCGGCGAAGCGCTCATTGTCTCTGCACCTCCTGGGGCGGTCACCTAATCAGAAGTCGGAACTGCCGCCGCGAGCTGAGCCCGTGGGCCCGCTAGCGTTCAGCCGTACAACAAATTCACCTTAATTCGTACCAGCTCTAGGCGGCCCATCAGCTCGCCTACATACGGCGTAACGTTCCACGTTCCACCAGATGCATAACATTATCTTTTTTGTATGGGGAGTTGCTACGTTGTTTGGGCTCAACCATTCCTTTCTTTTCCTTATGTTAGCATAAAGACACCATTTCTCGTCACCAGTAGCGATACAGAATAGCAACGATCGGTATTGTTCACGAGGCAATTGACGACTAGCATGCTGAAATGCACACGTGGCCACACACCCATTTTTGTGATTTTGGCTTACTCCATGCAGTATCCATACACCCGATTCTTGAACATTCCCCATTGCATGCAAATGTCGAATAATGCTGAAATGATCAGAGTTCATCACAAATGCCACTCCTCGAGTACAGTGACGTGGATCACTGTGGATTAATGCGCTTAAACGATCTTCGTCAAACCCTGAAGGTTTTCCTGAACGTGGAGAGTCAGTGATGTCACAGCGAACCTCCTTAAAACGAGAAAGCCCTTTTCTTGCCGTGCTCTGTGCAGTGTCGTTATCCTCATACATGGCGCAAATATTTCTAACTGCCTCCGCCGCTCTGCTGAACTTAAACAGGAGAAAATGGCGCACATGTTCCGATTTTTCTACTTGGGAGTCCATTTCCATGCGTCCACAGCTCTATTCATTATCTCCAAATGACAAAATGTCAAAATGTCAAAATGTGAACTCAAATAGCAATAGTGAAGCACAAATAAAAAATGACAATCGATAAACAAATCCGTAGCAACCGGAGTACCGAAATGCAAAACAAAAGCGATATGGTTGTGCACCAACCTAATATATAGGGTTCTATTAGTCGAACATTCACCGAGCCAATATAAATGGAAACTGGAGGTTGTTATTTTCAACAGTTGGTATGAACTGAAGTTGTTGCTGCGATGTGTTTTTTGATAATGTCAGGAACAAAAAGCTAAGTATTATTTCTGACCGTAAAGTGCTGTTCCTAAGGACTTAAGGAACAGAATTTTACGGGTGGTTAATTACTAAAATATTAGTATGTTTAAAAAGGGTCGGTACTACTGAAAATGTTGCAGCGCAAAAACTAATTTTCGACTAAAATCTGATCACAGACTGAGGGTTGAATAACACTTACTTGGTTTTTTGTTATACTGATTTTTATTTATGTAAACTAGTTTTCGGCTTATTAGGCCATCTTCAGATAATTACTTGGTTCAAATGGCTCTGAGCACTATGGGACTTAACATCTGTGGACATCAGTCCCCTAGAACTTAGAACTACTTAAACCTAACTAACCTAAGGACATCACACACATCCATGCCCGAGGCAGGATTCGAGCCTGCGACCGTAGCCGTCACACGGTTCCAGACTGAAGCGCCTAGAACCGCACGGCCACTCAGATAATTACTGGCTATTGTTTACAAGGACTTTGTGTTCTTACGAACCAAACATTCTGGACTAAGTTAAAACGCACTTACACACGATCTTTAGTTGTGGTATTGTCTTTGGAATTACCATACGGGTCTTTTGACTTTTTTTCTGTAAAACTGTTCTTTAACATAATAAATCACATTTTATGGTTTGTCAGTACCATGTATGACAACAATTAGAATAATTTTGAATACACATTATTACAAAATTACAATTTTTTGGTATTTGTTGCGAATATTTGCACTGGACACTAATTATCGGTTGTACAATAGCGATGTTTTCTTTGGGGGTTATACACTCCTGGAAATGGAAAAAAGAACACATTGACACCGGCGTGTCAGACCCACCATACTTGCTCCGGAGACTGCGAGTGGGCTGTACAAGCAATGATCACACGCACGGCACAGCGGACACACCAGGAACCGCGGTGTTGGCCGTCGAATGGCGCTAGCTGCGCAGCATTTGTGCACCGCCGCCGTCAGTGTCAGCCAGTTTGCCGTGGCATACGGAGCTCCATCGCAGTCTTTAACACTGGTAGTATGCCGCGACAGCGTGGACGTGAACCGTATGTGCAGTTGACGGACTGTGAGCGAGGGCGTATAGTGGGCATGCGGGAGGCCGGGTGGACGTACCGCCGAATTGCTCAACACGTGGGGCGTGAGGTCTCCACAGTACGTCGATGTTGTCGCCAGTGGTCGGCGGAAGGTGCACGTGCCCGTCGACCTGGGACCGGACCGCAGCGACGCACGGATGCACGCCAAGACCGTAGGATCCTACGCAGTGCCGTAGGGGACCGCACCGCCACTTCCCAGCAAATTAGGGACACTGTTGCTCCTGGGGTATCGGCGAGGACCATTCGCAACCGTCTCCATGAAGCTGGGCTACGGTCCCGCACACCGTTAGGCCGTCTTCCGCTCACGCCCCAACATCGTGCAGCCCGCCTCCAGTGGTGTCGCGACAGGCGTGAATGGAGGGACGAATGGAGACGTGTCGTCTTCAGCGATGAGAGTCGCTTCTGCCTTGGTGCCAATGATGGTCGTATGCGTGTTTGGCGCCGTGCAGGTGAGCGCCACAATCAGGACTGCATACGACCGAGGCACACAGGGCCAACACCCGGCATCATGGTGTGGGGAGCGATCTCCTACACTGGCCGTACACCACTGGTGATCGTCGAGGGGACACTGAATAGTGCACGGTACATCCAAACCGTCATCGAACCCATCGTTCTACCATTCCTAAACCGGCAAGGGAACTTGCTGTTCCAACCGGACAATGCACCTCCACACGTATCCCGTGCCACCCAACGTGCTCTAGAAGGTGTAAGTCAACTACCCTGGCCAGCAAGATCTCCGGATCTGTCCCCCATTGTGCATGTTTGGGACTGGATGAAGCGTCGTCTCACGCGGTCTGCACGTCCAGCACGAACGCTGGTCCAACTGAGGCGCCAGGTGGAAATGGCATGGCAAGCCGTTCCACAGGACTACATCCAGCATCTCTACGATCGTCTCCATGGGAGAATAGCAGCCTGCATTGCTGCGAAAGGTGGATATACACTGTACTAGTGCCGACATTGTGCATGCTCTGTTGCCTGTGTCTATGTGCCTGTGGTTCTGTCAGTGTGATCATGTGATGTATCTGACCCCAGGAATGTGTCAATAAAGTTTCCCCTTCCTGGGACAATGAATTCACGGTGTTCTTATTTCAATTTCCAGGAGTGTATTTTGTTATTAGAAAAACTGTGCATTAATATATACCATACATTACATTTTTACAGTAGAGTTACAAATAGGAATGTTAACACATAAGGGATATTACATTATATTGGGGTGTGAATATATTAATTTTACATAACAAAAAGTCAAAAGACACGTATGATAATTCCAAAGACAATACCACAACTAAAGATTGTATGTAAGTGCGTTGTAACTTAGACTAGAATGTTTGGTTCGTAAGAACACAAGCTCCTTGTAAAAAAATAGCCCGTCGTTATCTGAAGATGGCCTAATAAGCCGAAAACTAGTTCATACAAATAAAAATCAGTAGAACAAGAACCCACCTACGTGTTATTCAACCCACAATATGGAATTGTTCTATCAAGAAGTAACGGAAGAACCCATAAATAAGACTAATCACAGACCGTAACCAATAAAAGCTTGGCAATTCCCTCACGTAATTCCAGTATTATAGAAATATGCATGGACGATAGCGTTGAGAATCCCGTCAGCTGTGTCCTGAAAGGAGTCAAGCAGTTGCTGCAGTTCTCATCTGAATCCGTTTAAAGCTAAGCTTAAGAGGCGCTGCAGAGTACTTCATCCTCTGCGGAACATGTTTTCTCCTCCTCAGCCGTAATCCACTTTCCTTTGCAATTTGCATGTACTACGTTAAGAAGCAGTTTTCGCCAATTCTGTTCCAATTCCTCAGCGTAACTACTCGAATATTCTTGCCCTCGGCCGTCTTTAATTCTTGTATTCAATATTCATATCTATGGGTACGTGGAAGTTATAAACAGACATACGCTTGCATAAGAGTTTAATATTTGGCTGGGGCAGTTTCCGGAAATGTGGAAATAATTATTTAAATGAAAGCAAATTTTTTTATACTACGTTTTCATATCGGACTAAAAAGTATAAGATATTTCTGCTAGCCCCGTATAGAGTCCTTACCCCACACAGACAATCCAGAAAATCTGTGCTTGTGCATTTTTAATAGCTATAAAATACTTGTAAGATTTAAAACAAAAAACGTGAAGTTCATGCAATACATATGATTTTTGTTATTAATGACTATTTTCATAGCTATTAAAAATTCACAAGCATAAATTTTCAGAACATTCTATGTGTGAGCTGGGCATCTGTATGAGACAAGAGAAATTATTTTACACTGTTTAGCCCAATATAAAACACATTAAATTAAACATTTATTTTTATTTAAATAATTATTTTCTGCTTTTTAATCCTACGTGTGTGAAATTTTAGTCGATTTTAAATGTCTTGACAAGAATACAACAGAGGCATATGGTGTGGACTTTAGCTTTCTTCGTGCCACTTCAGCAACTTTGAAGCTTGCTTCACTCCTGCAAGCGCTTGCATAGCTGCAGAAAAGAACGCACCACAAACACGACACACTATTACTTGGAAACATATGATTATACTTTGGAGCTCGTACTTTGTGCTACTTTCTGAAATGCTTATAATGTGATGAGAAATATTCTTATGTCTACACACCTGATTATGACAAGTATCTTTCTATGAAAGTTGAGAGAAGTTTTACTGACTTATGAAATGCCACATGGCTATTGAATGATGCTTTTATGCTTTGCTTTGTACATATTTCCTTATTTTATTTGATATCTAGTTTCCAGATGCGCTGCAGCATTGGTTTTATAAAATAATTTTTTTTAAATGCATATGCTAATGTTACACTTTCTGTCAACAGATCTATTAAATAATAATTCTATGATCCACATTCTTAAAAAAAGAGCATTTGGAAAGGAAAGAAGCATAAGAAGGAGCAGGGACTAGTAACTGGAATTGCATACATAGTTCTCTTTTCAAGGACTTGGTAATTTTTTTTAGATGTTGTTGTGGTGCACCACTATAGTGATAAGATGTGATATAGACATTAAGATGTGAATAGACATTTCCCTTATCTGCATTGCTGTCTTTACTGTAATATTTTTTTCTGCTTGTGGTTTCTCATGTTTGGGTATAAGATATTGCATTTGCTGCTGCTATCTGTCAAGCATTGTTCTGTTGAATTTTACCTTGTATTACTCTAATAAGCCAGTTTTACCACTTCTTTATTGTTTTGTTTGCTGCATGTTGTCTTATATTAGTTGCAATGTTGCATTTGATTTGCTAATTTAGATATACTGCTGCTTGCTTTGCCACTTTGCATTTTGTTTGTCATTCTTGTTTGTATTCATTGTTTTGTGCTGCTGCATTGTCTCGTTCTCTAGTTTGTGCCTGAGCTCACTAGATTTAAGTTAGTTTAAGAGGGGGTATGCTATATAATGAGCTACGATGAGTTGGGAAGAAATACATTGAGAAGCTATATGAAAAAGGTTTGGCCAAAGAGTGTTGAACAATGAGGAATAATTATTTTGAAAGAGGAAATGAACAGATGTAAGTAGGGAATAGTGACAACAGGTTTAGGTAGGATTTTCTTGGACACAAATGTTGAGGAAACAAATGATGAGGTAAGAAAGATATGAAAGTATAAATAGAGATAGATAGGACTTTATTTGTGGGAGCAAATGCTGAAATAAGAAGGAAGATCTCCGAGAATAACTGCAGTACGAAATGTAACACTGAAAACAAACACTGTCTTTTCCTGATGTGTTATTCCGCTATATGTTTATGTGTACCCTTCTGTGTTTGTGTTCTTCCTGTACATGTGTGTTTACCTGTTAAGATAAATTTGGTAGAATTTTCTTTCTTCTGATACTAAGCTGCATTCACTATGGTGAGGAATACTGTTATCCTCAAAACTAACCTGTTTTTACTTTGGAAAGATGTTCAGACATTATTTATTCTGTAATGTTTTCTTTTAATGTTCATGTTTCAAGTTAATGTTTCTAAGAATATTCTAATTTTTTCATTTATTTACTTATGTCGTAGTTCCTGTAATACTCATGTATATGTTTTTTTCTGTTCTTTTTGTAAAGCCAGTATTCTTGCAAGCGGTATCTGTATTATCATGCTCTTGACTGTAATGATGTTTTCTGTACCTTTGTAATTGTATTCTCATGCTGTAAAATTGTAATTGTTTAGACACCAGTTCTTTAAGTTAAGTAAATAGTAGGGATTGATTTTACTGTGCACTTCTGATGGTCATACTATATGCATAAAATGTCAGAGGATATATGACTGTGTTAGTGATTGCACGTGTGTTAATAATTCAGCAAGAGACTGGTTAACAGCATTGCTGGTTCTAAGGATACTGCAAAAAATTAGTGAGTGCACAAGTAATGGTTTATAGACTTGCTATATTATCCGCAAGACTCTTCAATTGTGATTGTGCACCCGCACAGTCGCAACGGATGGCTGTGGGACATCTCTTCAAGGACTACAGTGGGTCTGCACCTTTGGTGGCCCACTACTACTGTAACCTCTACAATGACTAAAGAGGGTCTGCACCTTTGGTGGCCCATTACTACCATAATTTCTACAAGGCATACTGTGGGTCTGCTCTGTGGTGACCTACCTACCAATATTCTTCAATACTTCGACTCACTCTGCTGTGGGTTTGCTCTGTTGTGGCCAGTTACCTGTCTTCATGTCACGAGTCAGCACTGTGTTTCCGTTGGGAGGACAACTCTACTTCTTAAAGACTGCATCGAGGTCCACTAATTGTGTGTGAATTTTCTTTTATTGCTCAGACTTTGTGCATAAAACTGTCATAGCTACTCTTATGATGAATGATAGGACTGTCTTTAGGGACTGTGAGAACAATTTATGCTTTTGACCAACAGTATATTACTAATTGTGTGTATTTGATCTATTTGATATTGTTGATATGAAAAAAATTAACAAATTAGTCTTGGCCACTGCCCAAACTATCTTGTAAAATGTTTTGATAGGAGCAGGGGGGCTACGTAAGTAAGCTGTTTATGTGTTTGTATGTTGGCAGTGCTATGTAACGCTCTGCATTAATAACTCTGATAGCGCAGTGTGCACTCTGTCAGAGACTCTGTGGCTGGTCAGACTAACAGTTGGAAGTAAACAGCCAGCAGTGATGGGAGCTGGGAGTGAGTAGACAGCAGTGATAAAGGTTAGAGGTTAATAATTAGCAGTGTTGGAAGTTTGCAGTATTAGCACGAGTGGACGGTCTGAATGTGTATCCGTCATGAAGGTTTATGGTATTACTGATGATTATATAATTTATTTTGAACTGGTTGTCACACGATTAAGGTAAAATCAGCTAAATATGTTGTTTGCTCTGCAATAAAATCTTTCCTTTGCTAACCACACGCCTATTAGTAGTTAGAGCCTACAGTAGTTAGAATCTTTTATTTAGCTGGCATTATTGGTGTTTGCTGCATTGCTGTAGTTCGTATAATCAAGATTTTATGTGAAGTAAGTGACTTATGATACTTATGGGTTATTGTTAGGATTTCTTCTAATTCAGGGCCATTCTTTTGAGTTAATTTTAAAGCAGTCAGATCGCGTTGCCGTTGAGTATTGTGAGTAATTAACGAATAGGAAAAGTTTGAGTTCTGTTTGTCAGGGCATATTCTGCAGGTCAGCGTTGAAATGGTAAAACAGCAAAGAGACAGTACAGTCAGCAGTTTAAGTAGAAATTTAATGAAGAAGTTTGAATTGCAGCTGCAGAGGCTGTGAAGCAACCTGCTAAGCACTGCCATCGTGGAGGAACTCCCAAATGGTCAGACGTTGCTCTGCTTTAGGCTTCCTTGTAACCCAGTTTTCACCCCCACTACCTCCACTACTGCAGCTAGGTGGTTCTTACCCTTACACTATTTCATTGTCATCAAGTTCTGAGCTGTATTTAAAATTTCATGTCACTAGCTCATCGGGAAGTTAGGTAAAAATGAGTAGCAATACTTGTACTGAACAGACAGACAGATAAGCAAGCGACCTAACAAAAACGTGCTTAAGTGACCCAAGGTTTTGGGATGTTTCTCTTGGTTGACAGGCAAATATTGGAAGTGGAAATCGCTTCGCAAACATTCACAATTGGGGAATCTCTTATCCAACTCCAGTCTACTGCGATCTTATTCTTTCCCTTCCTGGCCTTATCCCGTTTCTACTCGGAATCGGCATGTTAATTCGAATTTGGCAATGTTAGTGGTCCCAGGGGACGTAATTTGTGTATCCCATCCGTCTGTGTCTAGTATTATCTCATGTGCAAATGTAAGAACGTTTTCTGAATGTTTGTGAGTAATGTAACCGAGGTGCCACGTGGGTAACAAGCAGCCCGGTATTCACCTAGACGAATGTGGGAAACCAGCACACTAGCCCTCGTCGCTAGCCCGCCGCACGGATTTTTTCCGGGGCCGGCGCACCTCCCCGTGTCCCGGAAATGGGCGCTTCAACGCGCACGGCTACCGCAGTGGGTTCCCAGCCCACTGGGATGTTTGGGTGAACACAACAAAGTTCTCCACTAGCGTACTCAGTCCTCACGAGCAGTGAATGACATATGTAAAAGTAAGTTTAAGAAGTTCCTGACTAAAACAGACAGTTAATCTAATAACTCACTCTATCTAGGGAATGAGAAGAAAAGTAAGACCTACAGGGTGTCAATTATTGAACTATATGAAATAAAATCTTCATAACTTATGAACGGTTTGCTTTAGGACGTTCAGTCTGCACGATTGGTCGCGAGGCATGACGGGAATTTGTATGGGCACCAGCACGCGTCTCGTTGTTGCTGGCCACTTGCAGATGAAAATGTCACGGTACTGTGCCTGAGCGTATAGCGCTTGCTAAGGCCTACAATGCGAACAATAACAGCCCAACCGTGGCTCAAAGGAAGTTTGCTACTAAATTAAAGCTGAAGACAAGCGGTCCACGTGTGTTTACAATCACGGATTTGGTTCGCAAGTTTGAGAGAACGGGCAGTGTTCGTGATAAAGGTGTTGGCAATGTCGGTCGTCCAAAAAGGGTGAAAACGCCTGAAAACATCGAGAAGATACGCGCTGTGTTTCAAACCAGCCCCTGGAAATCGATCAGACGAGCTGCACAACAGGTGGGAATCAACCGAGAGACACTGTGACATATTGTTGTTGAAGATCTGCATCTCTTCCCATACAAAATTGAAACACATCATCCATTGAGCCCCAGGGCCATGGAAAATCGGTTATGTTTCGTCAACACTATTGTTCACAGAATTGACGAACAGGACTTTGATGTAAATATGGTTTTGTTTCGCAACGAAGCCCATTTTCATTCGGATGGGTTCATCAATAAGAAAAATTAGCGCTTTTGAGGGACTGAGAATCCGCATTTCGCGATCGAGAAGTCTCATCACCGTCAACGGGTGACTGTGTGGCGTGCAACGTCCACGTTCCTTGATGGTACGGCGACTACCGAACGGTATGTGAAGGTATTGGAAGGTGATTTCATCCCCATTATCCAAAGTGACTCTGATTTCGAAATATATGGTTCGTGCAAGACCGAGCTCGACTCCATCGAAGTAAGAGAGTGTTTGGTGTACCGGAGGAGCACTTTGGGGACCGCATTCTGTCTCTGGTGTATCCAGAGGCCACTGGCATGGGCCCTCTATTGGCCGCCATATTCTCCGGGTCTGAACACATGCAACTCCTTTTTGTCGGGCTATATCAAAGACAAGGTGTTCAGCATTGACACCAAAACGATTGCTGAGCTAAAAACAGCCGTTCAGGATGTCATTGAGATCGGGTCATGCAGAATTTCATATTCGTCTGCTGCATATCATCGCCAGTGTTGGCAAGCACACATGTCATAACCTAAATTCAAATGTCTGCAGTGACGTTTACATGTTGAATAAAGTGTGTGCACGCCGTAGTTTGTAAATAATTTACGTTTTTTTTCATAAAGTTCAACAATTGTCACTCTGCATGTGTAAGTAAATTTTGTCCGGTAACGTGTTACGATATTCGCGGTTTTCTTCACTTGAACCATATACAGCTCGGGTGTTACTCAGTGCCCATTCTCTTTTTTCAATTTTTTTGTCACCTTACTTCTTGTTAATGTGTTTGACTATTGCACCACAGTGAATGATAGTTAAGTACGTATCTGTGAATGGTAGCATTTGTGCGTCTGTGTGCCAGTTGTCTGTTTATGCACCAGATAGTGACGACGCTATAACACTTTGGGGTAGGCGCGAAGTTACTTTCAAATTTGATCATTTCTCCCCGCTGGGAACGACTATTTAGTTCTATCTGATAAGAAATACTCTATCCAATATGAAAGCTGATCCGCTATTCCTAAAGTCGTACGTTGTTCATTATATGACACTGCAGAACTGTAGCGATCGCCTTTGCAATGCAAGAAAACATTGCATCAACCTGTGTGCTGATAGGTACTGACTTCTGCATCTCATTGAGCAGAACGAACTGACTTTCACAATATTATAGCTTTCGGAATGTTTTTCAGTCGATTCCTAGAAAATAAGTTGGTGAAACATTTCGGTCCGTCACATTGCAGGTTGGCAGTAAACTGATCATTATTTCATTGTTCGTTACAGTTGTTTAAGATGGGGTGCTTTTGGGTAATTGTAAAATCTTGAATGTAGAGAACGTTCTTTCCTTCCAAGAAATTATTAATTTACACTTTTCTTAGTATACGTCCAGTTTCAAAATTTATCATTTCTTTTTGTCATATGACAATGTGTGGAAATGTCTTAAAGTCTTTGTTTTGATAGCATTCATTTATAGTTTGAATAATATGAACATGTGGCTGAGTTACGTCCTGATGTAGATATAGGCGTGGGTCACTTGTACGGATGTACAGAGCAGGCGCCCATGAAGCATATTTATGGTCGAATATCTGTTGTCAACGACTGGCAGACGATTGTGTATATTTGAAAACGGAATAATATATTTCGAACGACTCGTGCTTTGAGAAAGAGTAAATAAAATAGCTGCTGGAAGGAAAGAAAGTTTTCCACAGTCAGCATAGTGATAACAGTCCGAAATTAATTGACCAACCACTCGTAGTTTTAAGATTTTACATCTGAAAATGAGCTCGGTAGATATTTTACATTTATCATCCTTTAGTTAATACATTGCTGTAAACAAAATCAGATTAATTAACTTGGAAGTGAGGCCATGTGTCCCTCTGTTAACGAGTAAATGCCGCATGCTGACAGAATAGGGATATTTCTCATTGGCGCGGGACAGAATCTTTTCTGCCAACGTTTATTGCCTCCTGTCACGCAACATTCTGGTACTTAACCTTTGAAACGAACTGTTCCTCCTTTCATGTGCTTCGATTTTCATCTGTAGCAATAGCAATTATTCACCACTGATATTATTAATAAATAAACGTGTAGAAGAGGAAAAATATGTGTAATGTTAATGTTTCGGTCTTGGTGTAAAGTGAAAAGAGAGAGAGAGAGCAAAATGCAATGCTCACTTCATAAATATTTCTACTCTTTGCACCAGAGAGTAGTGGTATGTATGAAGAGGGGCAGAACAGGCTTCGTTTTGAAACTACTCACTGCTTCGTAACCGCATCCGTAGCCTATGTCGCCAACGCATGCATGTGCGGTGGCGATCGTGTTAGACGTAAGCCGGTTCGAATCTTGGAAGTGGATGAAGTTATCAGTCCCAGTTTTTAGCAGGCAATGGGAGGAGAGGTGGTGGCTTATGGTTCCTGATCATCATTCTTTGTGACAAAGTCCTGTACTAAATTCCAAACCGTTCGCAGTGTTCCACGATGTGAGGCCGTGTAATACTGTTGGTGGTGATCCATCAGTCAAATGGGAACATTAAGCTCGCGGGCTCCTTGGTGCTATTCGAAAGGAGAAGGCTACGTGCAGGCACTGGGTTTTACCCTCTCCCTTCTCTCTTGATCATCATCATCATCATCATCACGATACAGTACAAACATAACATTACACTATACGCGTCTTCCATTACCATCACCTAGATGTTACAAATACACGTAAGACACAACTCTCACATATCCGCAAAGGCGGGAGCCAATGTATGCGGAGGAGGAATATTTTTCCGATAGGGGGTTGAACCCACCCTGCGCGACATCCCAGCCAACGACATTTTTTGTTTGTTGCCTGCAAAGTCAAGTGACTACTGGATGCCGCAAGGTTTGCCCGTAAGTGTACTGCGGGTTTTGAGTGTCATTATTCGCTAGTATTGGTGGACCCTGTTAAAAAATACCGTAGATTTTACACGCGTTTTAATAATTTGCGTTCGGTATCCGAAATGTACTTGGCTTGAGGCTTAGATGTGCAAAGGTTTTTTTAGTGGTTTGGAGGAAGTGTCACGGCTCAGATCTCGTTAATTTTTTTGTTACAGGGAAAGAAACGGTAGCCGTTGTTGCTTTTTAGGTTTTCCACTGCGCTTTATGGTACTGCCGAGCCTGTTTTATTCAATTATTCTGCGGCATATTGCGAAATGGCTTCCTGGTGCGCCAAATTGAAACTGACTCATAAATCATCGAAATAGGAGCTATTACAACAGATTAGCCGCTTATTCCACATTGAGGTATTTTTGGGTACGAAATTCTTCTACTTTTACCTTCCGGTGCTATACTTTATGGAAGCAAAAATATTGCTCGTTCAGTGTCTCACTCTACGTCAACGGTTCTAGTACTACTGTTCCCTATTGTGACAATTTTCAAACAAGCACAATGGTTTGGAGGACTGTATGAGGTTCAAACTGTCGTGTGTAATTCATAGCTTCAGGTGAAATTTTCTCGAAGGCCTCATATTTAGCTACCGCATTTACGTAGTACTTGTCACATATATATGACCATAAAATCACAAAAATCGTCTATTCACTGTTAACTCTCGTATTACACTATTTCTCAAATTTTTTCTCCATTTAAAACGGCTCTTCTCGGTAAGACAACTGTAATTAGATGCTTGTGATTGTTCCATATGAAAAACAGTTTTCCTCCTTTAACGTATATTAGGTGGCCATCAGCAAACGGTAGTGCATATATACAGTACTATCATATATAAACACAGACATCTGTTGAGATTCCCATCTACTGTCAAATATTTCCAATTTTCCAAAATTTGCTCTGTACAATTTGTAAAGAAATCAATGATAGAATGTATTCCTGACGAAATCCCTTGATAACATTAAATTTAGGTGAGAGATAATTTTGGATTTTTTTTATTCTTAGTGTAGAGTTTTCACTCAGTTCTTGAATTACTTAATGACAGGATTATTATTGGATGATTTTAAAGTCTTCCACACACTGGAAATTAATGGAGGTGAAACAAATCAAAATTTGACAGCGGAAAAAAGCATGGGAACGGTTACACATGTTGAAGAGCTCAAATATCTGGGAGTTAAGGCACACAAGATGGTAAACAAGATTAATAAATTAGTTCAGCAATAAGTGCTGGGAGGTTTACTATTGGAACATCAAATGATATTTTATGGAATCAGCGGATTTGAAAAGAGACAAAGGAAACAAATATTCAAAGCATTTATTAGAAGCATTATGACAGTATGGATCAGAAGTATAGACAGTTAAACGCCAGTTAATCAAAGTAGGGTGTAACGATGTATATTCGCTTTAGACTGAGAAATACGAGTAGATCCATTTGCCTGTTTGCTACCAGTTTATACTTAATGAGTACTTGTTTACTTGATTTCTAATTTTTATTATTATTAGTTGCATGTGTGAACAAAGAAAGGCAACTTTCTTGAAATGGTCTCTGCATTGCTTACAATACTTGAATTTACAAATTACACCCTAGTTAGATATTTGGTAACGCAGCACATAATTAATCGATTTCTGCTATATCTCATGGTACTGTTCTTCACAACAACGACATGTACAAGTAAAGCAGAAGTGAAATAAAACAAATTAAATTCCCGACCAGTTTGTCAGTTCTGGATCATGCAAGAATTTCGAAGTTATGTAGCAGAACTAATATTGAGCCAAGTCATTTTGCTCTTCCCCAGAAATCTGATACAACCGATGTGGCTCAGATGGGCGCAAAATTCGAAAGTGTTTTATTTTGCATTCTAGTTATATTTCGTAGTCGCCATGTTGTTATGACGTAAGAAATGAAGTACAAGGATATTTGGCTGACGCATTCAGTCAGAAATAGTTGGACATCCAGTTTACCAGTGGGTTTACTAAGTGCTGGTACATCGCCCACAACAAAATTATGGTAAATTATGTTTAATTTACTACTACATAAATTTGAATATAATTTGTATATGCTTTTTTAGCCCACCACAAGGAAAATTTACTTAGCATTTGGAGTTGGTGCCGTGATCAGAGGGAGTCTTGACGGAGGGAAACGGTGCGTAGGTGATGTAGCTCGGAAAACAGCCGTGTCTGGCTACCGGTTGATCCTACCACACGACTAGCTGTAACGTCGGTCACGTGGCTGTGTTAACTGGTATACCAGTGTCGCCAATGAACTTAGAAATGCAGATGGCACTCACCATAGACGTTGAGTCTGGCGGAATGAGAGGTCTTGCCAGCGCGGTTCTCTGCCGTGCATGTGTACTCGCCGCCGTCCTCCACCTGCACCTGGCTGATATTCACGTGACTGATGACGTCGCCGTGCACCGTCACATACTGGCCGATCACGAACCTGCAACACAACACCCTCTATCACTATGTCACTACACAACCTATCGGTCTGTACTGTATTGGCGGACACACACACACACACACACACACACACACACACACACACCAGGTGCTACGGATGAAATTTTGTACATGTCATTGTAATAATGGCGTCATTTGGAAGAGAAATGGAGGGGCATCGGGTCAGCATACCATTCTTCCAGCCCTTCTCAGAACCACAGATGTTGCAGCCCCTACTTCTCATTCGAACAGCTCCCCATAGCCTCGCAAGACTGTCATGAGGACCTTATTGATCGGTCCTCTTCGATTTTTTCACACATATAGGATTTGAAGGTCATTGTCCAGACATCAATTTTTCCTAAGGCAGCAAGGCATAATACTAAAAAGAGAACTTAAAAAATCGACTTGGGTGTAAAGACTTCCCAGCACTGTTAAATAAGAAACATCTCAGGCATTTTACGAGTACCAGAGCAGATGGTCACTAACTTGCTTTTAATAAAGGTGTATTTATTATTAAAAAAATTAAGCTGTGGCAGTCGTTACAACTATGATGTATAATTACTTAAACTGAGATGTAAAACCAGTTTTAACACTTCATCAATATAGCAAAGGGAAAATGTTCTGCAAGAAGAAATCAAAATTAATTTACGTTGCTTAACAAAATTTGTAATTTAGTGTACTATTCTATTTTTTCTTGTTTTCTAGTTCTTAAGATTAATTCCTTGCTTAAATCGGCAGATAATCGGGATGTATTGGTAGTGGTTGAGTTTTGCGTCAACATTTGCACAACTTTGTAATTTATTGTATTTCTGAACAATAAAACATTTTAGTAAGAAAAGTGGCAACTGTACAGTTTTTGTAGTTGCAAACTCTCTAATTTAACTCTTGTTAGTTATCCCATTTGTTACTTTTACTTGAACTGTATATTTATTATGTGTGACATAACAAAAAATGAATCATAATTTTAATAAAGTAATAATCACTAACCACATGAAAGTAATTAAAATTTGATACAGAAAAGTAAAATTATTCATATCAATAATATTGTTTACCTGTACTTACAATAAATTTTTTGTTCTATATTTTGTGGTCTGCATTTTTGTACCAAACTTTTTTATTGGAAATACGCACATTTAGTGCAGTTATATTTATCTTCATTAAAGAATTGTGATTCAATATTTGCTAATGAATGTTTTCATCTCATAATAAATATAGAATTCAACAAAAATAAAAAATAAAAATGTTAATACTAGCTTGATTTGAACCTGCAGCTTTGCGATTGCAAGACTTATGTGCCATGAATTCACTATGGTGACTCTGTTACATTGTCTGAATTTTTTGTGCTTAACTGCACTCAGAAATCTTTACATATTCTAAGTCGATTTTTTCGATTGTGTATTGAAAATTGTGTTGCACTGCATTAAGAAACTGGTGTCTCAAACCTGACCTGCAAGTCCTATAAGTATCAAGGAAAACCAATAGGTTCCCTTGTGACTGTCCTGTTCCAATCTTCCCACCAAGGAAAAATCCTACTAGTCCATATGGCAGTCAGTCTGGCTGACCGATCATCTTTTGCCCTCTACATTCTTGATAAGTATTCCAGCAAACTCAGACTTACAGTACAGCTCAACAGATTATCAAGCAGAAAGCAATTTAGTGACAGAATTTTTCCACATGTTATGGGAAAACGATTTCTTCCTGTTTGATCACACTGGACCTATTTGTTCTGAAAGAAACCAAATTATCATCTTACGTGGAGATGAGTGGAAAAATTGGATATGATAAATTCAAAGATAAGTCAGCTAAGGCTGGGTAGCCTTAAGGAAGAAATTTTCTGTTTCAGAACTGTTAAAAACTGAGGTTTTTGTTTGATTGGGGTAAAAACTGCACCATGACAAGAATACAGCAGTATTTCCATATATTTAATCTTTCCGTTTATGATCGCAACGATTCACTGACATACCAATCGCATCCAAGCAGTCAGAGCATTTACTGAGCAGTTAATCTGGAGTTTTCTTCACCGCAGTACTCCTATAGTTATGATTTCTCCGAATTATGCTTTCTTGAGAATTTTTGATTGTCTCTGTAAATTAAAGTGTAGCAGCTAAAAAAAAAAAAAACATTTGCGTAGCTCGTAAATTTAATATTAAAATAAATGATACTGGTAACAACTGAAACTTTGTTGTGCGTTATCATTATTATTAACAATATATATAAATAAGTGAGATGTATAGCGTATAAATCTGGTACACTTCCTAATAACATCGGAAAGACAGAACTCGTATATGAAACCTACATAGAAAGGTAATAGTGCCATTAGCTGATGAAGTGAACTGCACTGCGCTTCTTGCAATCCTCAGCTAGGACTGCTGATATTTTTAAAAGTATCGGGAATCCAATATATCGATATTTAAAAAATATAATAATCGGCACATGATATATATTAGTAGAAAAAATTATCGATATACCTCCGGAAAAACTATAGACATACCAGCCAAAATAATATCGGCTGCACATTGTAAATATACTGCCAGTTTTAGAGCTGTATATTTAAGTATTGAATTATTATTAGATATTCTGTACATCAACAAGCTAGCAGCCTGATTATCCCCCTTAGAGCAAGAACTGAAAGGAAAACGATGCCCGTTCATGCTTGGTGATAACAAATTTGCTAACAATGGTAATTGCATGTAAGTGGCAGAATAACGTTCGGTTTCCACACATCTCGCATTTGTCTTGAACACTTCATGTCGACTTCCCTGTTTCATTTCTGAAAACGCCAGAGAACTAGCAGTTGTAGTGTAAAAATTGCGTGGTGAAGTTAAACGTGGCAATTTCTGTTGACTGCGCCGAGAATCGATTACGTCAGCATTTCCCTCACACGTGTTCGTTCACCCATCGCAAAGACCAATCTTGTCATTTAGATTTTTGTTCATCAGTTCAAGCAACAGTTCTTTAAGAATGCCGATGTGAAGAAACAGCACATTAGTTGGGTTAAAAATTGCTTTTTAACGCAACTGGTGTGCTATTTCTTTACATCGAGTATCTTGTTAATCCACTCACACCTCCACCCGCCAGCGTAACTGGACTTCTTTGTACCATCTATGCATTCTTCACACGGTCTAAGAGAAAGACTGAACGTGCCAAAAGCTTAAAAAGTAGTGAAACTCCTTCACGCAGTGAAAGTAAAATTATGTTCTACTACAATTTAAAAAAGAACAGTTTCAAATATTTACAGAAAATTGCGTAAAAAATATAATTTAAAATAAAAATAGCGGGGCTCGATGTTGCCATTCCGATATTGACGTATCGAAATGATTGTGAAGGGAATGTAGGCCGCGACATATCGATGTTTTGGATAAATCGATATATCTATATTTTATTAATAGCCCGACTACAGCCACATTACTATGAATAATTAGCAATATCCATTTGTATAACAAGAAGATTCAAGCTGTCAAATCATATGGCATTGACGGCTGGGAGTCCGACCTGGGGCAATTCGGCCACCGAATTGCAAGTATTTGCAATTGACGCCACATTGGGGGACTTGCGTGTCGATGATGAAATGATGATCAGGACAAGCCAGCACCCAGTCCCCGAGCGCAGAAAATCTCTGACCCGGCCGGGAATGAGACACGGGCGCGCAGTATGGCAGTCAGATGAGCTGACCACGCAGCTGGAACTGCTCTTTTCTATCAAAAGTCGGAAAAGGGGCTGGAGAATCACTTCGTAAAACGGATTCATTAGATATTTTATGTAAGTTTCGTACATTCCCTTTATAAACTTCTAAATCCCATTTCCGTCCTGCATGTCATGAAACATAACAAACACCACGTGATTTGCAGTAACAAACGCTGACAATAACGACTAACTGAATTTACAAATAGATTCTAGATACCTACACTTTGTCTTCGACATAGGTTGATCTACTAAAACCACATTCAATAAATTGATCCCAGTGTTGATGATCTTTTTCTTGGCATCTTTCGTAGCTAGCGCAAATTCAATTTGAAACGGTGAAATCTGTATACGGCAACCTACAACGACGTAATAACTTCTAGACATAAATATTTCTGTATGTGACAAAATTTTTTCTTGCAAGCACGAGACAAATTCCTAGTAGTAGAAAAATCGATTAAGAGACGTTTCCAGCATAGCTGTTTTCTTCATTCCACTAGTCCTGTGACTGAGCTTTCAACTGAACTTGTCAATCAAAAAATAAACGTCCATCCTTTTGTGTCGTTTGCTCAACGTCGTATTACAAAGATCCATTGCAAACTAATTGGATGATTTTACTATTCACACTCGATTAAATTGAACACAGCATTTACTCTTCCTAGTTGTCAGACGATGATACTACCCATTATCTCGCTATGGAGGCGGTCGTCATTCTTGCAAGCATAACTATTTTCGTAGTGAAAATTCATACCTATTCGAACCATTCTTTCACTGCTACTCTACCTAAAAATATTAACTGTTCTAAGTACTTACCAGATTGCCGATCTGTCTTCAAATTTTTGAAATACTATCACAAATACAAGAATGTGTCAGTGGGAAAACTATTATACCTGAGTTGTACGCAGTGCAATCAAACGATGACTACTATCTGAGGCACTGTACAGTATTACGACTGTATTTATACTATACTGCCGTCTCTTGTCCCCCCCCCCTCCCCCCTCTCCGTCCCCCACATTATCACCAACTTTAGCACATAACTGAACTGTAGAATGAAATACTTTTCTTGGAACACTTTTATTTTTAAAATGATGACAGATGAATGTTATCTAGTTTGTGTGTGTATGGGTGTGTGTGTGTGGGGGGGGGGGGGGGGAATTTGGAGTGCATCGCATGTGCTACACACAACTCGTTCTCAGATAAGAAAGCTAACTATCCAAAGTAAGGTTAGACACTTGTTAGGAATGATACTTCGCCTGCACTACTCCTCTCAATTGTGACAGTTGCTTGACCTGCTCACTGCAGCCCTATATAAAAACAATCAAGCTCAGATGTGGGCACTACACTTAATGTTCGTAACTCATTTGATTGCTGCACTCCTTCTTCTGAACTGGCAGAAACTGGAAGACTTCAAGCTGCTAATGATTTGTGTCTAACCTTTTCAACAATAATGATGATAATAGTAATAATAATACTGTTTACAGCACTATAGTAGCCATTATGTACTTACTGGCGTGTCGTACTGTCAGTTAATTCATTTATCCGTTTTGAAGCAAGTAATGAAGCAATTTATGGACTACTGCAGGTACTATCTACAACTTGAAGAAGACATTTTCTTGAGATATTTAGCATTCGTTACATATATGTCTCACTTTTATCATCAGCGATGTATGGGTCAAAGCACAACGTGTATGTGAAGTGGGTGGACTATATGCGGAACCTGTAACCAACATCGCGTTAATGCTACAAACGGAGAAAAAGTAATTATTGACAACTTATATAATCAATATTACAGTCTCACAAAATTTTGATGATAGTGATCACCTTCTGCAAATACACTACTGACCATTAAAATTGCTACACCAAGAAGAAATGCAGATGATAAACAGGTATTCATTAGACAAATATATTATACTAGAACTGACATGTGATTACATTTTCATGCAATTTGGGTGCACAGGTCCTGAGAAATCAGCACCCAGAACAACCACTTCTGGCCGTAATAACGGCCTCGATACGCCTTGGCATTGAGTCAAACGGATGGCGTGTACAGATACAGCTGCCCATGCAGCTTCAACACGATATCACAGTTCATCAAGAGTAGTGACTGGCGTATTGTGACGAGCCAGTTGCTCGGCCACCATTGCCAAGACGTTTTCAATTGGTGAGAGATCTGGAGAATGTGCTGGCCAGGGCAGCAGTCGAACATTTTCGGTATCCAGAAAGGCCCGTACAGGACCTGCAACATGCGGTCGTGCATTATCCTGCTGAAATGTAGAGTTTCGCAGGGATCGAATGAAGGGTAGAGTGACGGGTCGTAACACATCTGAAATGTAACGTCCACTGTTCAAAGTGCCGTCAATGCGAACAAGAGGTGACCGAGACGTGTAACCAATGGCACCCCATACCATCACGCCGGGTGATACGCCAGTATGGCGGTGACGAATACACGTTTCCAATGTGCGTTCACCACGATGTAGCCAAACACGGATGCTGCCATCATGGTGCTGTAAACAAAACCTGGATTCATCGGAAAAAATGACTTTTTGCCATTCGTGCACCCAGGTCCGTCGTTGAGTACACCATCGTATGCGCTCCTGTCTGTGATGCAGCGTCAAGGGTAACCGCAACCATGTTATCCGAGCTGATCATCCATGCTGCTGCAAACGTCGTCGAACTGTACGTGCAGATGGTTGTTGTCTTGCAAACGTCCCCATCTGTTGACTCAGGGATCGAGACGTGGCTGCACGATCCGATACAGCCATGGGGATAAGATGGCTGTCATCTCGACTGCTAGTGATACGAGGCCGTTGGGATCCAGCACGGCGTTCCGTATTACTCTCCTGAACCCACCGATTCCATATTGTGCCAACAGTCATTGGAACTCGACCAACGCGAACGGCAATGTCGCGATACGATAAGCCGCAATCGCAATAGGCTACAATCCGACCTTTATCAAAGTCGTAAACATGATGGTACGGATTTCTCTTCCTTACACGAGGCATGACAACAACGTTTCACCAGGCAACGCCGGTCAACTGCTGTTTGTGTATCAGAAATCGGTTGGAAACTTTCCTCGTGTCAGCACGTTGTAGGTGTCGCCACCGGCGCCAATCTTGTGTGAATGCTCTGAAAAGCTAATAATTTGCATATCACAGCATCTTCTTCCTGTCGGTTAAATTTGGCGTCTATAGCACGTCATCTTCAAATGGTTCAAATGGCTCTGAGCACTATGGGACTCAACTGCTGTGGTTATCAGTCCCCTAGAACTTAGAACTACTTAAACCTAACTAACCTAAGGACATCACACACATCCATGCCCGAGGCAGGATTCGAACCTGCGACCGTAGCGGTCGCACGGTTCCGGACTGCGCGCCTAGAACCGGGAGACCACCGCGGCCGGCACGTCATCTTCGTGGTGTAGAAATTTTAATGGCCAGTAGTGTAATTTAGTTTCTTGAATGACACAGAATAGAATCATTTAGGTTTTACTCCTCAGAAAATTTCATTTTCCCCCTCAGGAAAAAATTATCCCGACGTTTGGAACCACTGTACTAGACGAACCAGCTCTTGGGTATATTCCCTTGTTCTAGATTTATTTTGGGTGACGTACCATAGCTGCTTCAAAGTGCGATAAGTTATTATGTTGTCCCACAGCATTCGATACTTTTGAGACCGATACTCTGATATTTCTTACGACTCTATGAAATACTCGAATGCTCGGTATCTATAGCGGCACAGAAGGTATGGAAACGAATGTATCGATACTTACGTGTATCGGCAATACCGTTAAGCCCTTACAGTAATAATTTTGCTCATCACTCGAGCGGCAGAACGTCGCTGTTTGATTGGGTTTCCCGGAGCCGCCCTGCAGGCCGGGGAGCGCCGGGCGCCTGGCACGACGTCCGGCCCGGGTAATGAGTGCGGCGCTCTCATCGCGTCGAGGGGGAGTTCTCTCGTTTAGCGCCGCCGCCAGCCCAGCCCGGTCAGCGGAGCCCGGCGATAAATTAGCAATCAGCCGGAACACAATCAGCGGCGCAGCGTTCTGATTGGCTGGCGGGGCGGCTGCAGCTGGGATCGGCGGGCCGCCTTCCGCACACACACACAGCTGTTCCAATTTGCGCCAAGTCTCGAGGCGAGCACAGACTTCCACTGCTGTGTGCTAACGTGCATCTACAAATGCCGCGTGCTTAAAAAAGCGGTTCCATCTTCCAGCAATAGAGTGTACTGGTCAACTACGAAAAAATGGACCAAGTCCAAGTAGCACTCGAGCGGTGAGAGTTCGAACTAAATCATGTGTATAGAAAGTGCATTCATCCCGGGAATCGAGAATCTCGGCGTTCTTATCTGTTATCGATCAGTACTTCCAGCATTTCCATAACTTCTGAGAATGTTTTAAGTTTAAATTTTTGTGTAATTTTGCATTTGCTGTTGCAGTATCTGAGAAAATGGACTCTCAACAGACGACAGACAATCGGAGAACATAAGACGTAGCGCCACTACATCGTACCAGTTAAGATGGGACATTACGGCAGGGATCCGACGTCCAGTATGAGTCACGAAAATCAACCCTTCCAAGAACCAGGCAATCATCGTAGGTCTTACCACTCGCTCCTTCCAGTTTCTTGCTCTCTCCCTTACCATTTGCGCCCGTCCTGTCTGCCTCTCCCCCATCCTCACCTACCTTGGCCTCACCATTCACCATCACCTCACCTGGATCCCTCATCTCCGCTCTATCCAATCCAAAGCCCACGACCGCCTCCGACTCCTCAAACTCCTCTCTGGCTGGACTTGGGGGTTGAACCCCTCTACCATCCTCCACACCTACAAATCCTTAATCCGTTCCATCCTCTGTTATGCCAGTACCGCCTGGATATCCGCCCCCCCTCCCCCCCAAATTATATAAGTCCCTCCAGATCCTCAAGCGCCACGCACTCCGCCTCGCCTTCCGTATACGCCTCCCATCCCCCAAGCAGATGCTCTACGACCTGATTCCTTTCCCCCATCTGCTCCTATTCCTCGAACATATCCGCATCCTCTACACCTCCCGCCGCCTTGTTCTCCCTCATCCCCTGGTTGCTCCTCTCCTCTCCAACCCCCACCCTCTGCTATGCCTTCACTGTCGTGTCCCCCCTACCCTCCATCTCTACACCCTTCATCTCCTTTCCCAAGGTGGCTTCCATCGACTACCCCTCCCGGATGATGCCCTCTCTCCCTCCATTTATCCCTCCTATCAACTCTGATCCTCACCTCTCCCTCCCTTCCTCTGTCCTTTTTTTGGGCTCCCTCCCCCCTTCCCTCCTTCCATCCTGTTTTTTCCCTGCCTATCCTCTCTCTGCCTCCCTTCTCTCCCCTGAGTCCTTTTGCATTTCCTTCCTCTACCTTTCCCCATTCCCTCTCGCGTCTGCCCTGGCCCCTCCCCTTATGAATCCTCTCCCTCCGTCGGTTCCCCCCTTTCGTTTTTCCTCTCCTCCCCCCCTTTTCCCCCCTCATCTGTCCAGGTCCCCCTCCCCCATCCCCCATCAACCCTTGGCCGTGGCGTGTCATCTTTGTGCCGACTTTTTAGTGCAGTGTTTCCAGTGATTGTTAAGTGTTGTGCGTCTTTTCGAAATGTTGGGAACGGACATAATACTGCCGCTGGGTGTGATTTTTATATCTCTCACGAACAGAAACCAGACTGTTGCCGTGTTTTTTAATTGTCTGTCTACTATTTTACCTGTCTGCATCCTGTGTATTTTGTTAGCATCGCCCACCTTTTGTTTTATGTTTTAACTTTCCACAATTTTCCGCCGTTTTACAATTTAAGTCACCGTTTTATCGCCGGCTTATATTGTTTCTTATCTTCTTATGTTTCAAAAATTCTGTAGGCTGAAGAGCAGCGTATTAAGCTGCTGTCAACCCGCCCGGACAGGTGGCGTGAGATTACTCGGGTGTGTGTAACTTCTATGCGATCTGATAGACGTCACTAGCTGACGGACACTGTTTGAGCTGCAGTCAAAATATTGTCAATTTTATTTCCTGTTTAATTTTTTAATTATTTATTAATTACTACTATAATTGTGAGTTGTTTTGAGAGTGAATGAAAGTGTGGGTGTGATCTACTGTTTCATATAAAGTTTTATACTATACACTGAAGTTACTGGTCGCGTGAGGAGTGTTCGAGAATGACGTGTGTGTTAGTTATTCGTACTGGGGAATTTGTTATCAACTATGTCGTCAGTTTATGGTACTGGGGAAATGAGATTATGATTTCGGAAAAGTAGTTTTGTTAAGAGGGAATTAACTTCATATTTGTGCGTTTGCTAAATATGTTTATGGTAATTTAGCGTTCCAATTAAATGACAAATTTTGATTGGTTATGCATATATGCGCGGGATTGAGCGGGTTGGATGCTGCTTTCCGACTGGCTGTGATGTTTGTCTGCCAATCAGAAATTAGTATATTCGTTGCGTTTTTAGGGGAACTAGAAACTTCTTTTGTATAGAGAGAGCAGAACCGGTGTTTGGATCTCATAGTGATCAAACCTGTTGATATGTGCTCCGTTGAAAATTATTAATATTGTGATATTTCGGTATCAAAATGTTTGAGAAGTGCCGTGAAGTGTGGAAGGGAGTTCGATTTGAAACACGGTATGAAATTCGGAACATTTGGTGACATTTAAATAACTAAATTCTGCGTGGCGTGTTACTTACTCGCGAACTTAAACGTTTTGTTCTGTGAGTGATAATAACAACATTCGAACGAGATATTCTAAAGGAAACAATTCGTTTGTGAACTTTCAGTGAAGAATAATTCATAATTGCCATAAACCGGCGGATTAGTGTCGAGGCCAGCCTGTGGATGGTTTTTAAGGCGGTTTTCCATCTGTCTAGGCGAATGCGGGCTGGTTCCCCTTATTACGCCTCAGCTACACTATGTCGGCGGTTGCTGCGCAAACACTGGCTCCACGTACGCATACACCAAAATTACTCTACCACTCAAACATTTGGGGTTACACTCGTCTGGTGCAAGACTTTCCCGGTGGATGGGTGGGGGGGTGGGGGTGGGGGGGAAGTGAGGGGAGGGTCCACTGGCGGCCGAACCGCTCAATAACCCTGGGTTCGTAACCCTGGGTTCTGTGGGGGGCGGCGGTGGGGTGGGTGGACTGTTGTGGCCTGTTGTGGGGTTGTGAACCACGGAGGGCTACGGCAGGACGAAACCTCTCCGTCATTTCTAGGTTCCCAGTTCAATACACAACACGCAATGCTTGGTAATGAGTGGTGTACGCAAGCTTATCGCAACAGAGTGAAACATTACGCACTTAGATACTTTTATTTAACTATTACTTCCACTGACAAAACAGTTTTGGTGCGACTTATAGTTACGATAAATAGTGCCGTTTTATATATAGCTTTTCGTGGCTGATAACTACTGGCCAGTAACTTCAAGGAGTCGTGCATATTAGAAGACAAACCCTGAGGTGAGTGGAACTTGGCAACGAACTGTTCCATCGCAAACAGATAGCAAAAATCAATATTCTTTTTGTGTGGTGTAGCTACAAATTAAAAATTTTCCGATTTTTTCCTTTACTTGTATTGTAAATTATTGCTTCTTGCCAAATTTCATGATTCTAGGTAGCGGGAAGTACTCTTTAGATTTTGATGAGTGAGTTTGCGAGTTTCGAATTATGTAACATAAATGGCGAATGTTTTGATTTCATCAAATTAGAAGCTTAAATTTTTCCAACAGCCAAGGGACCTTAGACCTTAGTACCTAACATAAATTTCAATGTGACACGTCTAGCCGTTCCCGAGAATGATTCTTAACAGTTGGACAGACAGACACACCGACAACAAAGTGATACTGTAAGGGTTCCACTAACACCGACTGTGGTATGGAACCCTGAAAAGCCGGTATGGCAGCTGTTCAGATAAGTGAACGTGGAATATAAAAGCATCTACAACCCTTTAATAATGGAAAGGCATCTGGAGCAGATGAGATATCTGTAATACTTTACAAAGATTATGCTAAAGAACTTCCACCGCTCCTAGTATTACTTTACCGCAGGTCGCTGAACCAGTGAACGGTAACTAGCGACTGGAAAAAAAAAAAGCGCAGGTCATTTCTGTTTTCAAAAAGGGTCGTCGGACAGATGCACATAATCAGCCTATATCTTTGACGCTCGTCCGGAACATGTTTTATGCTCACATATTGTAACGGTTTTGGAGACAGCGGATCTTCTCGATAAAGCTCAAGGATACCGCAAACAGATGTCTTTCGAAACGCAGCTCACTCTGTTCATACAAAAAATACAGAGTGCCTTAAACAGAGACTCCAGATTTCTTAACGTACCTTGACCTTAGGAAGGCATCTGACGCAGTCACAAACAGTAGATTAGTGAACAAAATACGAGCTTGCCGAGTACCGGATCAGATTTGTGACTGCATTCACGATTTCGTTCCTGGTAGAACTTGCTCTTAAGGGAGCAAAATCGACAGATTTAAAGGTGATTTAAGGAGTTCTCTAAGGAAGTATGACAATACATGTAAATAACTTAGCAGATAACTTTGAAAGATCCATGAGGCTGTTCGTAGATGATGATGTAGTGTATTACAAGGTCGAATGTCAGAAGACTGCAGAGACCTACACAGGGTCGATAATTGCTATATGGACTGGTAGCTGACCTACAGCGTCACACAGTGTGAGTCAGAAAGGACTTCACAACTTAGGGTTGACATAGAAATTTATTGAAATAACTTAGAGAATCGCCAGATGTGTCATTTTGTAGCAAACGATCTCAAAGTTTCACATACACTATGTGATCAAAAGTATCCAGACACCGCCCCCCCCCCCCCCAAAACACACTTTTTTCATATCAGATGCATTGTGCTGCCACCTACTGTCAGGTACTCCATATCAGTGACCTCAGTAGTCATTAGACATCGAGAAAGAGCAGAATGGGGCGCTCCGCGGAAACCACAGGATTCGAACGTGGTCAGGTGACTGGGTGTCACTTGTGTCATACGCCTGTACGCGAGATTTCCACACTCCTAAACATCCCTAGGTCCACTGTTTCCGATGTGATAGTGAAGTGGAAACTTGAAGGGACACGTACAGCACAAAAGCGTATAGGCCAATCTCGTCTGTTGACTGACAGAGACCGCTGACAGTTGAATAGGGTCGTAATGTGTAATAGGCAGACATCTATCCAGACCATCATACAGGAATTCCAAACTGCATCAGGATCCACTGTAGGTACTATGACAGTTAGGCAAAAAGTGAGAAAACTTGGATTTCATGGTAGAGCGGCTACTCATAGGGCACACATCACGCCGATAAATGCCAAACGACGCCTCGCTAGGTGTAAGGAGGTAAACATTGTCGATTAAACAGTGGAAAAACGTTGTGTGGAATGACGAATCACGGTACACAGTATGGCGATCCGATGGAAGGGTGTGGGTATGGCGAATGCCCGGTATACGTCATCTGTCAGCGTGTGTAGTGCCAGCAGTAAAATTCGGAGGCGGTAGTGTTATGGTGTGGTCGTGTTTCTCAAATATGGTTCAAATGGCTCTGAGCACTACTGGACTTAACTTCTAAGGTCATCAGTCCCCTTGAACTTAGAAATACTTCAACCTAACTAACCTAAGGAGATCACACACATCCATGCCCGAGGCAGATTCGAACCTGCGACCGTAGCGGTCGCACGGTTCTAGACTGTGACGCCTAGAACCGCTCGGCCACCCCGACCGGCTCGTGTGTTTCATGGAGGACGCTTGCACCTCTTGTTGTTTTGCGTGGCACTATTACAGCAAAGGCCTAAATTGATGTTTTAACCACCTTCTTGCTTCCCACTGTTGAAGAGCAATATGGCGATGGCGATTGCATCTTTCAACACGATCGAGTACCTGTTCATAATGCGCGGCCTGTGGCGGAGGGGTTACGCGACAATAACATCCCTGTAATGGACTGGCCTGCACAGAGTCCTGACCTGAATTCTATAGAACACCTTTGGGATGTTTTGGAACGCCGACATCGTGCCAGGCCTCACCGACCGACATAGACACCTCTCCTCAGAGCAGCACTCCGTGAAGAATGGGCTGCCATTCCCCAAGAAACCTTCCAGCACCTGATTGAACGTATGCCTGCGAGAGTGGAGGCTGTCATCAAGGATAAGGGTGGGCCATAAATATTGCCCAATCTTATTTGACCCTGGGTCAAAGCTTAGTAGTTGCTGCGTGCAAGCGAACCATCTCATAACAGCAACTAATTTCCTTCGACTTTTATACACTCATGCTCATAAATTAAGGATAATGCTGATACATGGTGAAACAACGCTCTGGTGGGCGGTTTGCGGGTTTAAATCACCTCTGGGTATGACCATGCCGTGCATTTGACCTGCGGTCGTCGCACGGTGGCGCTTGCAGAAGCCCACATACGCAGAGGTGTGTTGGTGCATGTCAGAGTACGGTGCAGCGAGTAAGTGTGCAGACGTTTTCAGACTTGCTGATGTGACTGTGTGTTGAAAATGGCTCAAAGAACACATATTGATGATGTTATGAGGGATAGAATACTAGGGCGATTGGAGGCTGGTCAAACACAGCAGGTCGTAACACGGTCCCTCCGTGTGCCACAAAGTGTGATCTCAAGATTATAGGAACGATTCCAGCAGACAGGATTGTGTCCAGGCGCTACAGTACGGGACGTCCACAATGTACAACACCACAAGATGACCGATATCTCACCATCAGTGCCCGCAGACGGCCTCGGAGTACTGTAGGTAGCCTTTCTCTGGACCTTAACGCAGCTGCTGGAACAGTTGTCTCCTGACATACAGCCTACAGACGACTGAACAGACATGGTTTATTCACCCGAAGACCTGTAAAGTGCATTCCACTGACCCCAGGTCATATGAGAGCCCGTAAAGCCTAGTGTCAAGAACATAGTACATAGTCATTGGAACAGTGGTCTCAGGTTATGTTCACTGACGAGTCCAGGTATAGTCTGAACAGTGATTCTCGCCGAATTTTCATCTGGCGTGAACCAGGAACCAGATACCAGCCCTGGGACCCGTATGGAGGTCGTGGTTTGATGGTGTGGGGTGGGATTGTGATTGGTGCACGTGCACCCCTGCATGTCTTTGACAGAGGAAATGTAACAGGTCAGGGGTATCGGGACGTCATTTTGCACCAGTGCGTCCGCCTTTTCAGGTGTGCAGTGGGTCCCACCTTCCTCCTAATGGATGATAACAGACGACCCCACCGAGCTGCCATCGTGGAGTAGTGCCTTGCATCAGAAGATATCGGGCGAATGGAGTGGCGTGCCTGTTCTCCAGACCTAAACCCCATCGAGCACGTCTGGGATGCTCTCGGTCGACGTATCGCTGCACGTCTTCAAACTCCTAGGACACTTCAGGAGCTCCGACAGGCACTAGTGCAAGAATGGGAGGCTATACCCCAACAGCTGCTCTACCACCTGATCCAGAGTATGTCAACCCGTTGTGCGGCCTGTGTACGTGTGGATGGTGATCATATCCCATATTGATGTCGGGGTACATGCGTAGGAAACAGTGGCGTTTTGTAGTACATGTGTTTCGGGACGGTTTTCTGAACTTATCGCCAATACCGTGGACTTACAGATCTGTGTCGTGTGTGTTCCCTATGTGCCTATGCTATTAGCGCCAGTTTTGTGTAGTGCCACGTTGTGCGGCACCACATTCTGCAATTATCCTTAATTTATGAGTATGAGTGTATGTTTGACGCTAAGTGGATTTGTGGAATACAGCAGTGTGCACAATGCGTTGGGCGACCATGATGAAATGCTATGAGACTGCGTGAACTGCCCGTCCTGCTCTCCACTCTCAGACCCATGTCTAGTTCAAGGTATGAGGACATTCCAGTAACCTGACATGCCGTCACTAAAGGATAGGCTCGCGTTTTCACTAATAGCTGTTTCGTCACTACATTCATATGAGTCACTGGAGAGTGCTGCAGTCTTTGAAATGTACCTGTGGGATAAAGAAGATCAGGTATGTCCTCCATCCAATTGTATTTCGGCCGATATTGCGCCGTAAAACGACCAAACTGCGATTGAATTTTCCGGACGTGTTTGAATAAAGTTTTTCTTTCTTATTATGGAGCAGGGTGTTTCAAAGTCTCAGCAACAAACACCAAGGAATGACAG
Organism: Schistocerca nitens; assembly: GCF_023898315.1. Lineage (NCBI taxonomy): Eukaryota > Metazoa > Arthropoda > Insecta > Orthoptera > Acrididae > Schistocerca > Schistocerca nitens. Next base: position 793,960,688 of record NC_064618.1, read on the forward strand.
GTCACGTAAAGGGAAACAACTGTTGTTAGACAGAAACGTCCGCTGACACTTTCCGGCGATGCTACACGCCGTTTAATGCATGTCATACCACCCCAGAGGCGGCAGAGTGTAGGCACTCTGCAGTATTCGCATGCAGTGTGTTGAATATCAACCAGTCATCTGCTCCGCGTGAAAGGCAGGAGGCCGTGCAAAGTATAACTTCGTGATTGGCTTCTAAACTATCTTTCTCCACTTAGAGACACTCTTTCTAATGGTTTTCTTGTTGAGAATCACTTTCAGTTTCCTGGTGTAGACAGTGAGCTGCACACCCGCTAGTGAGGTGAAATTTCGTCGTCCCAGAGCCAGCGAATGCTAAAAGACGCCTGAAGTTGCCGGTAAGTGTCAGCGAACAAAATGGCTCTGAGCACTATGGGACTTAACTACTGTGGTCATCAGTCCCCTAGAACGTAGAACTATTTAAACCTAACTAACCTAAGGACATTACACACATCCATGCCCGAGGCAGGATTCGAACCTGCGACCGTAGCAGTCACGCGGTTCCGGACTGAGCGCCTAGAACCGCTAGACCACCGCGGCCGGCGTCAGCGGACATCTTGTCTCTAACGTGATCTATCAGCCCTAGACGTTGGTCACAGAGACTTTGAAACACCCTGCATAAGTGAATGTTGTACTTTATTTTTTGTTGCATAGAGAGATTAATATTTGTGTACAATCAGTGGAATGGAAAATAAGGATTTGAACGACTGTGCGATCAACAGTTAGTGGTAAGGGTGTATAAATGTGCAGTAAAGAACATGTGATTGCAAGTGATTAAAGTTGCTGAGGTTCTACAAGCGATTTAAGAGCATAGAGAGCTGACGTGTGAGTTACAGATGACGGAAAAACGCGGATTCTTCTTAAATTACAATGGTGAGTAATTGATTACTAAATAATACTCTTGTGAACTCATGGCAGACCGCCGGCCGGAGTGACAGTCGGCTCACAGCCGTGTTAGCGTGCGGAGCTGCTCCGCGCGCTGTCCGACGCTCCGCTCTCGATGGTGTTTACTTCCGCGTCGCGGTGTTTGTGTCTATCGAGTCCAGTACTAACGTACTCCGTGGCGCACTCGTACCGCCGTGCAACGATCAAAGTAACGTTTCAGGCCGAACATCCACGACCAAGAGCTTTCGAAGTCGAACAGTTCATCCGAGAGGATCTACGTTTGAACCTCCAGGACGTAATCGGCATACACTTTTCCATCACTGGAAGTGTTGTCTACATCAAGATGTCGACGGAGGAAATTTGCACTGACGTAATTCACCGTCATGCCACCGAACTAAAATTTAAACACTCTGATGGACATATGGGTGCTGTGACAGTCGCTCATGCTGGATTCGGTCTCCGGACATTGTGGGTGTTTGAGCTCCCGTTCGAGGTGCCCCAGGATGTGGTCATTGCCGCTTTCCAACCATATGGCACCGTCATGGGTCACGTCGCGGAGAAGTGGCAAACATTTACCACCTACCCCGTACTAAATGGCGTCCGGCAAATAAAAATTGAGCTGACGAAACATGCCCCATCGTACCTGCTGATTGGCGGTGTGAGGGCCATCGTCATGTACGAGGGCTATTCCGAAAGTAAGGTCCGATAGGTCGCGAAATGGAAACCACGGTAAAAATCAAAAATGTTTTATTTGCAACAGTTAGATACACCTTGCAGCTACTTATCTCCATAGTCGCCGACCCGACTTAGACGTGTATCGTAGCGTTGTACCAACTTTCCCATACCCTCGCTATAGAAGGCAGCCGCCAGTGCTCTCCGCCAATTCTCTACGCTGGCCTACGGCTCGTTGTCTTGTGCCGAAATGTTGTCTTCATAACCAGCGGTTCATGTGACCAGAGCTGAAACTCAGAGGGAGACAATTACGGGCTGTATTGTGGGTACTCTCACATTTCCATTTGAAAACGATGCAGGAGCATCTTCATTGCCCCTGCAGAATGCGGCTGAGAATTGTCTTGAAGACGAAACAGCACGACAGTTATGTAATGTTAGCTGCATAGCTTCAGGGGAAATTTCTCACCAGGCCCCCGTACTTGGCGGCAGACACTATTTTCTAGACATCTTTACGCACTCACTGCGAGCTCAGAAATGAGAAGAGCGACGTGATGCTAACGGGGGTTATACTAGAGACACTACCCAACACATCTGTGCAAAGCTTTATCGGATTTTCATAGTCGTTTCCATTTCGTGACCGATCGGACCTTACTTTCGGAATAGCCCTCGTACGATGGACAGCCACGAACGTGCGCAGGATGTGGCCAGGAAGGACATGTACGTTCCGAATGCTTACACCGCCGTTTAATACAGACGCCGTTACGTGAAGAGACCCAGGCTTCGACGGTCACGTCCTTACCCATCACCTACGCCAAGGTTGCACAGGACATCGTCGTGCCACTCCCGATTGCGCCAGCAGCATCGTCAACGCCACCCGCCGCAGCACAACGCGCCGACGACACAAGCACGGCGTCGCCTCTAGTGCTCGCTTCAGGACCGTCCGGGTTGCAGACCGAAACCGATGTTCCTGTTGGAACCGTGGACGTCGACCTCGGTGTCGTGCCGACGTCTGCCTTTGTCCAGACAGGTTCGGCGTCAGACGACGGGCGACCACATTCTGATTCAGAAGGCCACATCAGAAAACAGCGGTCGCCTCCCAAACACAGGAAACGACGACGAACGCCTTCCGATGACGCCCTTTCTCAGACGGCCCCGCGAGATGTCGACCTGCTGTCTGACGGTGATCTCCCACATTGCGTCCAGTCACGCGATGCGGCAGCAACAGGCGCCCCTCCTGTGACGCCTCCTCTCCCAGCCTGGGACGTGTCCTCGCCGTTGTCAACGAATGATGACGGCGGTCCCCCTGCCACTCATGTTGCGGAATCCACAACACCCGTTCCGGAAGTACGTGACCGTCACATGTCCACGTCGTCAGCTTCCTGGGCCGATGACGTTGACGAAGAAGTGGAACAGACTGCCAGCGTGTCTGCACAGGACTCCACCACGGTGACACTGGGGCTGGCGCCCCGCCAGTAATTATCACCACTGCGGCACCACCGGCGGGTCTCCACCTGCCGGCTACTTCTACCGCACGTTCGGCAAATACTGAGGATGGCCGTACACAGCAATATCGTATCGCCACGATGAATCTTGCCACCATTCGTGCCCCCCACAAACTGGCCATGTTCCGAGACACTACTCTGCGGGTGTTGATATAGCACTCTTACAAGAGGTGTTTGTGGCTGACTTCCTAGTTCCCACCGGATACAACGCACATGTTTCCCCCGCATCCGACACCGGTAGCGGCGTCGCAATCGTGCTACGCGACGGACTCCCTGCAGAGGACGTCATCTACCTCCACACTGCGCGAGGTATGGCCCTCGTACTGTTCGGCGTGCGTATTATTAATATCTACGCTCCGTCCGGAACTGGCCGCCGTCATGATCGACAAACTTTTTTTGCCGAAAGCGTCACACCCCTCTTTACAGGTCCGCAGGACGATTTGGTACTCGGTGGGGATTTTAACTCGACACAAGAGCCTGCGGACCAGCTCCCGCGACATTCACCTTGTGCATCTCTCTCAGTGGTCATCGACCGTCTACGACTTGTTGACCCTTGAAGAAGCTCCACGGAATTCAACCGGGCTATACATTCTACACCTCTCACTCGTCAAGCCGCATAGATCGCATCTACGTTACCCGCTCCCTTGCTGATGGCACACGTCATGCGGAAGTCTGGCCTTTGGCCTTTTCAGACCATGATGCGTACCTCTGTGACGTCACTCTCGCCCGACAGCGAGTGTGGCATAGTCGTGGTCTGTGGAATCTCAATGTCGCTCACCTGACCTCCTCAGACTGTCGCCGCATGGTCGAAGAAGCGTGGGCACGCTGCCGCCATCGTCGAGAAGCCTACGACTCCACCTTATCATGGTGGCTCTCCTGTGCAAAGCCGACCCTCAGGAAGACACTGATGAGTTATGGGAAGGAATTTAAGGCGTGGCAAACTAATACCCTGCACTTCTACTACACCATACTACGTGACTGTGCGACGATGCCTTTCTCGCCAGCCCGCCAGTCGATGGTCCATCGCACGAAGGCGCAGATCTCCTTGATCATGCGGCGTTACTTGGAAGGAACTGTAGTCCGTTCTCGAGCTTCTAATCGAATCCCTCAAGAACGTCCGTCGATGTACCACCTCCTTCAGGAACGACAACGACGACGACGAGCTCTGATCCAAGTACTCACTGATGTGGAAGGGCGCCGGCACGACACCCAACAAAGCATCGGTCGTGCTCTCCATGCTCATTCTGCCGGGCTATACGGAGCCGTACCGCATTCTGCAGCACTGATCACAGAAGTCGCTCAGCTTACTACGAACACTCTTCCAGAGGATGCAGTGCATGACCTCCAAGACGACGTAACCACAGATGAAGTGGTAGATGCTATCAAGGCGGGTACCGATAACAGATCTCCTGGACCTGACGGTTAGCCATCGAATTTTATAAAAGTTTTCACTATTTGATGGCTTCCACGTGGACGGTAATCGCACAAGAGCTGATGTCACCGACGACAGTGGTCCCGAGCGCCTTTCAAAATGGCATTATTATCCCCGTATATAAACCGCACGGGTTATCGAGAGTCCAGGACTATCGACCAATTACTTTGCTCAACAGCGACATGAAAATATTCACACGGCTATTGGCATCGCGACTCAAGAAGGTCGCACGTTACGTCACATCCTGCGACCAGACTTCCCTTGGAGGCGACAACAACATCCGTACGGCCCTTTTCCGTTACAGAGCCATGATAGCATTGGCGCATTATCAACGTCTCCCTGGCGCCTTGGCTTCACTGGACTTTAGCCAGGCTTTCGACGTGTTGACCACTTCTATTTACGGACAGTTCTTCAGCATATGGGATTTCCTGGCGGTATTGTCACAGTGGTTATGCGCCTGTTGAGTAGTGCAACCTCTAAAATCATGTACAATGGTCGCCTCACACCGCCCCTGGTCATCGCACGATCTGTACGACAAGGCTGCCCTCTTTCCACGATTTTGTATGCTTTCGCCTTGGAACCCCTGCTCCAGGGCATGCGCCAACGTTTGGAAGGTATGGCTGTGCACGGCCACCGTTTTTGTTGTACAGCCTACTCAGACGACATAGTACTATATCTGCGCAGTGAAGATGAAGTACGAGCAGCACTGACATGGGTGGCGACTTACGGCGAAGCGTCGGGGAGCTGCCTCAACGTGTCAAAATCCAAGGTCCTGCTCATTGGTGAGGGCTTGCTGGAGAGATGCGCTGCCCCCCTTAGTGTCGCCGCCACCATACGATGTCTTGGACTGGATTTCGCAGCAGATCTGCGCCGCTCAGCGACTATCAATGGTAGGCGCTTGCTACAGACAATCAGAGCAAATCTCGCAGATCACCGGCTACGAGCTCTCGACGTTATCCAACGCGCGCAATACGTGAACATGTATCATGCTTCCCGTATACCACACGTGGCTCAAGTACTACCAGTCCCAAATCTCCTGGCTCGACGACTGTTGATGGCTTTCGGCTCCTTCGTCAGCTCGGGGATGTTATTCAAGGTGCAATATGAATCCCTTGCACTTCCACGAGATCGTGGCGCGGTGGGACTCATCCACGTGCCGACTCGTGTCAGGACACTTTATGTCAGCTCCCAACTAAAACTTTGGCATCGTTGCCCGCAGAGCCTTACTAGCCTCCTGCTTCACAACTTTGCGCCGGCCTCCTTGTCCGCCCCAGTACTGGTATCGACCATCCCAACCCCCTTTTATTACATCCAACGATTTTTCCTGGAGTTCAGTTATGTCTACCGGTCCTTACCACTTACACGTTTGTACCTCACGAAAACAGTCTCCGAACTGTTACAACGATGCCCCCCGTCCAACCCCATCGAACGTAAGTATCCACAGTACGTGTGGCGACACATATGGAAGGCGATCCATGCGCGTTTTCTCGAATCAGACGTTCAATCAGCGTGGTACATCACCGTGAATCGCAAACAAGTTAACCGAGATCGTCTACACCGCGTCCATCTCGCCGATTCATCCCTCTGCACCCACTGTGGAGTGGATGACACGGATGTCCACCGGTTCCACTGTGGCACAGCGTTCGACGTCTGTACACTTGCGCGGCGAATTTTGGCGTTTCTTACTCGACAGACACCAGCTCAGATCGACGTCCACATGCTTTTGTACCCCGAAAAGACTTTCTACCCCTCCGCCAAAACTCACTCTGTGAATTGGATCTGTAGCCACACGATCCACTATCTTTTTACTTCTGGCGACAAGTCTACGCTAGGATATTGGACTTATCTCAACGAACGACACTGCGTCCTGATATGCAACCCACGCTATAAACAATATTTTTCTGATTTCTTACGGAGCACCTTCGATGACCCACCTCGTAGCTGGAACGTCCAAGCCCTGAGAAGCTGAAAACTGTATTAACCGAACAGAACTGAATAGATCTGCTACCCAGAACCCAAGCCTACGCAATGAGAAGACACGTTTGGACGAGCTGGCCTGCTGTAGGCGGAGACACTTCAGGCGCTCCTGTAAGAACTGGTCTTTAACTACAAGTCGCACGACGACTTTTCCTTATTTATTCCTCATAATTTCTTCTTAAAGGAAAATGAAATTTGATTTTGGCTTTGAGAAACGTTTTTTTTTGTTCCAAAAGATTGCTTCTTCGCCATCAAGACGAAGGAGACTAATTTTTGTTTACTGGAAGGAGAAACCTGTATAATTGGAGTATTTGTTTTCTTTTAAAAAAAAAAACGGTCTAAGGCGCAAGATTATTAGGAAAAAAAATAAAGCGTAATGAGTAGCAACACTGTTTTGTTTTGAGTTGTTTGTTGGGGTGGTGGTTTGCGTCTTGACCCTTCAAAAAAAAAAAAAAAGCAGTAGCGTGCGTTGTAGCTGTTCACAATGTCTGTGGGTCGAGAGCAGCTGGCACAAAGTATTTTTATAGCCTCTTCAGTCTAAAAAAAAGAAAAAAAAGGTAACTGGTTGGGAGTCGGAGGACCCGGGTTCGGGTCTCGAGGAGACCTAGCGGATGTTGTTGTTTTCGTTTGTATTTTTCCGTATCTCAATTGATGGGGATGGGAGGATTGGTAGGGTGGGTAAATCAGTGGGGAATGATAGTGGTGGGATTGGCGGATAAACTTATCAGACCTCTTGGGATAGTAAACAACTAAAATGTTACTCCAGGTCATTTTACATGGCTCTTCCAGTCACTGTTACGTTTCCTTACTTTTCTTCGAACAGCTAAATGGATGGTAATTGTCATATAAACATTCGAAACAAATATACTCACGGCACCAAGAACATCTAATGAATGCAATCTTTCGACAGCTACACTGTTCCTTCCGAAGAGTTGGCGGAAAACAAACTTGGTTTACATGTAAAAATATGTCTTTTTCGGGAATTAATTTTGATGCGTACCACGCATATGATATAAATGCCTGAAAAATCGGTGCTGAAAGTTGGTTATGAATCAAAAAAAAAAAAAAGAGTGGCTGAGCGTTTCTAGGCGCTACAGTCTGGATCCGCACGACCGCTACGGTCGCAGGTTCGAATCCTGCCTCAGGCATGGATGTGTGTGATGTCCTTAGGTTAGTTAGGTTTAAGTAGTTCTAAGTTCTAGGGGACTGATGACCTCAGAAGTTAAGTCCCGTAGTGCTCAGAGCCATTTGAACCATTTTGAACCATGGCACACCTAATGTGTCTTTTTGGCTTAATAAACGTTCGCGTCCCAAGAATTTTGTATCGGGTGTTGCGGTCACATACGACTGAAAATCGGTGATTGCGAGTAAATTGGAAATATTACTTTTACCTCGATATTTCTTAATATACTGTTCCGAATTCAATTGTACTTTTCAGAGAAAAGTTTGATTGAAGCCAGTTTGTCGGACAAGAGCGTTAATAACATTTTAATGCATATTTACGTTAAATCAAGAAAGGTCCCACGCCATTTTTTGCAAAATCAGAGATTGCAGCATCACTGGTCGTCTTTATACGTCACCAGTTACGAGAGACTTCTTTGTGTGTCTTTTCGCATCGAAAATCATTGACATAAAAAATGAACAAAATATAATTAGTGATATGTACCTTTCAAGAATGCACAAACAGTTATAAGACCTCCTTTTCTAATGCAGGAAAAAATAATTTATAAGCAAATTCGCAGTTGGTGCGTTTATTTGGTTTTTCTGGAGCGAAAATATTTAAAAAGAAACACTGAGAGTTAATAACTCTCACGATACCTTGTTACTAGCGATACGTTAAAAGATTATTTTGGAACCAATAATAAACTAGTTTATAGCATGTGGTAGCCACAATCGTAGTTAGAAACTGTCACATTTTGTACCATTTCACAGGTCTCGATGTTGTGTATTTAAATGTTCATGTGCGTACTTTGAATGCAGTTTTGCCGGCGAAGTAAGCATGAGTAGAACGAGAACCTTAAAAGGGAAAAAATAAAAATACAGATACAGTTACAAATATATATTGTAAAATTTTGAAGGTCTACTGCGGTACGTTCTTTTTCCGTTTATGGTAGTTGCAGCGTGGTCTTAGCCTTTATAGAAGTTTGACAAAAGTCTTTGGCAATGTAGTACGGGCTATAGTGGTACACTTGCGAGAACAGCAGTGAACACTATCCGATAGATCTCTTTGTCCTGAGCTCGTTGTCCGCTCGCCACAGCGCGGTTCATTACTTTGTACATGAAGGGACGAGCAAGTGTTTCATAATGTGAATGGATGATTTGATTCTGAATAATAACCGCTTTGCCAATAACATTCGTCATTCATTACAGACCTAATGGATCCGAACCAATATTCAGTCCATGTAAATTCATAGTCCTCTGACAAAACGTAGAAAATGAACAAATAGCAAGCATCTCTAATAAAGTAAATTGACGTTCCAGCATAATACCTATTCAGTGTATCAAACTTAATGTTATGACTCAATTTAGTTGCTGTTCATGGCACGTGGATGTACACAGGATAGTGCGTTGTGTCTACACTACTGTAACCTGGAATGACTGTGATGTTTCTGCGTTGTCATGAGTAAGTATGGAATGAAAGAAATGGAGAGGGCGAAAGCTAGCGCCGGCAACGCGGCCTACTCTCAGTCCCTAGCACCAAGAGGGCCGCCAAGCTAAAGGGTCCCTCCAACAATATCAGATTCCATCGCTTCATGACACGATCCTACGATGTTTTGGATGTAACACAGGACACTCACAACAATTCCTTCGAGCAGAAACTGCACGTCTTCATCCATTCCTACTTCTCCAAAGAAGCAGTGGTGACGAAAATTTTTGCCACCTCCAGTAATCGAGCCAGATATCCTTCCTGAAAGCGTGTAAATGGACAGAAAGCGTCCAAATACAACAATCAAAATCTCTCTAAGCCTGTAAACTGATTCACTATTTATTATTACAGTTTTATTTAATCGTATGGCTAGGGACCCGTTCCCCCCCCCCCCCCCCCCCACTACAGTCTAGAACCGCTCGACCGCTACGGTCGCAGGTTCGAATTCTGCCTCGGGCATGGATGTGTGTGATGTCCTTAGGTTAGTTAGGCTTAAGTAGTTCTAAGTTCTAGGGAACTGATGACCTCAGGTGTTAAGTCCCATAGTGCTCAGAGCCATTTGAACCATTTTTGAAATACACTAAGTGATCAAAAGTATCCGGACACCCCAAAAACATACGTTTTCACATTAGGCGCATTGTGCTGCCACCTACTGCCAGGTACTCCATATCAGCGACCTCAGTAGTCATTAAACATGGTCAGAGAGCAGAATGGGGTGCTCCGCGGAACTCACGGATTTCGAACGCGGTCAGGTGATTGGGTGTCACTTGTGTCATACGTCTGTATGCGAGATTTATGCGAGATTTCCATACTCCTAAACATCCCTAAGTCCACTGCTTCCTATGTGTGAGTGAAGTGGAAGCATGAAGGGACACGTACAGCACAAAAACGTACGTGCCGACCTCGTCTGTTGACTGACAGAGACCGCCGACAGTTGAAGGGGGTCGTATTGTGTAATAGGCAGACATCTATCCAGACCATCACATAGGAATTCCAAACTGCATCAGGATCCACTCCAAATACTATGACAGTTAGGCGGAAGGTCAGAAAACTTGGATTTCATTGACGAGCGGCTGGTCATAAGTCACACATCACGCCGGTAAACGCCACACGACGCCTCGCTTGGTGTGAGAAGCGTAAACATTGGACGACTCAACAGTGCAAAAACGTTGTGTGGTGTGAGGAATCACGGTACACAATGTGTCAATTTGATGGCAGGGTGTGGGTATGGCGAATGCCCGGTTAACGTTATCTGCCAGCGTGTGTAGTGCCAACAGTAAAATTCGGAGGCGGTGGTGTTATGGTGTGGTCGTGATTTTCATGGAGGGCCTTGCACCCCTTGTTGTTTTGCGTGTCACTGTCACAGCACAGGCCTACATTGATGTTTTAAGCACCTTCTTGCTTTCCACTGTTGAAGAGCAATTCGAGGATGGCGATTGAATCTTTCAACACGATCGAGCACCTGTTCATAATGCACAGCCTGTGGCGGAGTGGTTACACGACAATAACATCCCTGTAATGGATTGGCCTGCACAGAGTCCTTACCTGAATTCTATAGAACACCTTTGGGATGTTATGGAGCGCCGACTTCGTGCCAGGCCTCACCGACCAACATCGACACCTCTCCTCAGTGCAGCACTCCGTGAAAAATGGGCTGCCATTCCCGAAGAAACCTTCCAGTACGTGATTGAACGTACACCTGCGAGAGTGGAAGCTGTCATCAAGGCTAAGGGTGAGCCAACACCATACTGAATTCCAGCATTACCGATGAAGGGCGCCACGAACTTGTACGTCATTTTCAGCCACGTGTCCGAATAGTGTAAAAGTGTCAGCTGTGATGCAGCAAACAGCCGACCGGTAATCATTTTCTTCCCACACTTGTTGCAGCAGCAAATTGGGCGTAACTTGTGCAACGGCAGCGTAGATTCGATTTTTCAGGTCGGCTAAGTTGTATGGTAGTGGAGGATCATACACATGGTCTTTAATGAACCCCAGAGAGAGAAAGCTAATAGTGTGAAGTCCGGGAACGAGGTGGCCTTGCGACTGTCCCTTCACGGCAATTCCACCGGCCTGGGAAGCGATTATCGAGGAAACGTCGAACTTGCACGAGGACATGAGGTGGTGCACCGTCTTGCTGATAGTAAACCATTCCATTTCGGTCGTCTACATCGTACAGTGCATGGCGGAGGATACCCTATACCACTACTAGTCACTTAGTTTCATGTTCCGTTTGCAAACAGAGTTAGGTAAAAATGACTATCTGTACGCCTCCATATGAGCCCTAAATTATCGTATCTTATCTTTGTGTTCCTCACGTGCAGTGTATGTTGACGGCAGTACAATCGTTGGGCAGTCAGCTTCAAACGCCGCTTTGCCGCTTCTCTAAATTTTCTCAATAGTGTTGCTCGAAAAGAACAACGCCTTCCCTCCAGGGATCGTCATTTGAGTTCCAGATGCATCTCCGTAGCACTTACGTGCTGTTCGAACCTACCGGTAACAAATCTAGCAGTCCACCTCTGAATTTATTCGATGTCTTTCTTCAATCCGACTTTGTACGGATCCCGAACTGTGGAGCAGTACTCGAGAATAGGTCGCACCTGCATCCTATCTGCGGTCTGCTTTGCAGGTGAACCACTCTTTCCTAAAATTCTCCCAATAAATCGAAATAGAAATCCACCCCCTACGACAGTTCCGCCTCATATCGCTTTGAAATATTATGCCCAGATATTTAAACGACTTGAATCTGTCAAGCCAAGCAGGGCACTAGTAATAGTGCATCCGAGCATTACATCTTTCATCCACGATAACTCACATTTTTTAACATTTAGGGCTACCTGCCACTCATCACACCAACTGCAAAATTTCGTCTAAGTCGTCTTCTATCTTCCTACAGTCACTCAACGTCGACACCTTACCGTACAACACGACATCATCAGCAAACAACAGCACGTTGCTTGCCCACCCTGTCAGCAAAATCATTTATGTATATAGAGGACATCAGCGGTTCTGTCACACTTCCCTGGGGCACTACAGACGATACCCTTGTCTCTGATGAACTCTCACCGTCGAGGACATCATACTGGGTTCTATTTTTTTAAGTAGTCTTCGAGCCACTCACGTATCTGTGAATGTATTGCACGTGCGCTTACCTTCGTCAACAGTCTGCAATGGGGCACTGTGTCAAATGCTTTCCGAAAATCTAGAAATATGAAAGTTGCCTGTTGCCCTTCATCCATAGTTCTCAGTACATCATGTGAGAAAAGGCCAAGCTGAGTTTGCACGAGCCTTCTAAAACCTAGTTGTCCATATAAGCTTCTCAGCCTCAAGAAAGTTTACTGTATTCGATCTAAGAACATGTTCAAGGGCTCTGCAGCAAACAGAAGTCAGGGATACTGGTCTGTAATTTTGTGGGTCCTTTCTTTTACCTTTCTTATATACTGGAGTCACCTGCGCTTTTCCCAGTCGCTTGGGACTTCGCGTTGGGCGAGAGATTCAAGATAAATGCAACCTAGATAAGGGACAATGCCGTAGAGTACTCTTTGTAAAATCGAACTGGGATTCCATCTGGACCTGGTGATTTATTTGCTTTCAAATCCTTCACCTGTTTTTCTACGACAGGTACATTTATTATTGTGTCGTCCATACGGTAGTCTGTCCGTTGGTTAAATGACGGTATGTTTGTACGAGTTTCCTGTGTGAACGATTTCTTGAACATGAAATTTAAAACTTCAGATTTCCTTTTCCTATCTGCAACTACCACACCAAACTGGTGAAACAGGGGTGTGAATGGAAGGATTAGACCCGCTTAGCGATTTTACATACATTTTCTCGAGCGAGGCTATGTTCTGCTTCCGCTATCCAACCTAGCAGACAATTGGTAAGATGTAGTGCTCCGGACACAGAGGAATTTAGCTTACGCTGGGACAGCAGAATGCAGTGACATCGGCAGCCTGGATCGGTGAACTTCACCAGAGCCGCCGCCGTCAGGTCCGTTGTCCATTATCGCTCTTCAACCAACATGTCATACGCCCCCCCCCCCCCCTCAGCGGTTCTAGGCGCTACAGTCTGGAATCGCGCGACCGCTGCGGTCGCAGGTTCGAGTCCTGCCTCGGGCATGGGTGTTTGTGATGTCCTTAGGTTAGTTAGGTTTAAGTAGTTCCAAGTTCTAGGGGACTGATGACCACAGCAGTTAATAAGTCCCATAGTGCTCAGAGCCATTTGAACCCCCCCCCCCCCCCCCCACCTGGGATAAGCATCTAAGTAGCTGGGCGCGTCTGGAGTTTGTCGTCGTTTCAGTGACTGTAGCTAGGAAGATTAACGTTTCCATTACTTGCGATCGGCGTGGACTTATTGTGATCCACAGTGGCTTGTCGGAACTTTAACTTTTGTTCTACGATCTACATCGTCCAGCAAAGGAGCTGATTATTTGCTTTCCAATTATTGACTTTCGTAACACTGTGTTGTTTACTACTGTTAATGAATAACTCTTCTTGCCACAGTAAACTTTATGAAGAAATATTTCATTTCTATGGTGTTAATTGATTAGCTCTGGAAGACACTTCGAGATGCGGTTTTTTGTGTTGTTAATATTCAGCTAAAGGCTCAGAACTGTGCTCATTCAACATAATTGTCAATAAATATTTTTTCGGTTTAAGTTCCGTGTGTCAATTATGTAGGACATAACAAAAACGAAGGTAAGCAGTCAGACTAGTTTAGTGCGTTGCAAAAAATATGTACCTGGTAATAGTGCAAGCCATCTGTACATTGCGTAGAGAAAATGCTAATATATCGTGATATACTATTCTCACCTGCTCTTTTTATGAGCATAATTTAAAGCAGAGATGTGCAATAACATTTACTTTCAAGTGCGAAACATATTACGTGTTCTTATTACTCGCAGCATTTTTAAGTATAAACATTCTGGAACACACTTGATTATTACAGCACCGAGGGCAGTAACAGAAATGGGCACACGGGGAAGACGATAGCCGTTTTTGACGTCAGCCATTAAACATTAAAACGCGTTTGGCTGTTGATAAGCGTAACAGTTGCGTTTCCTTCGTGTAGTCGTCGTTGACTACACACACATACACATTCAGAAGTAGAGAGCCTGCGAAGAACTGAGTTGGAGGATCACCTTTTAATACAGCCATTATACGGCGGTATAATTGGGTGAAAATTGGCGCAGTCTAAATTAATTAATTCGTAACGCGTCTGTAAAATGCCATAACGGGTAATTGGAGTATCGGGTGGCTTATCTTGCCTTGCCCGCGGCGCCGTAATTGGCTTAGGGCGGAATCAGGCGCGGCGCGTGCGAGGAGAGGCACCCAGTGGAGCGTCGGCCGGGCTCGTTAACACGACACGAGCCGAAGGTGGGGGCGGGGGTGGGGAGGGGGAGGGAGGGAGGGAAACCAGCTAGGAGGGGGGAGAGTAGACGGCAGCGCAATACCAGACCTCAGCAGGAGCCAAGCAACAGGGGGTCTAGCGAGGGTACACCTGGTCTAGTACTAAGAACCAGGGATCGTGAGGTTTGAAAGTTAGAGATGTGCTGAGTAGAGCGCTCCCGTAGACCGTCTTACAGCAGGGGAGTCCAGGTTAGTGGGACGTGACCCGATGCCACGAGAACTCGTTAATTTTGTTGTTATCGCATCAGCAGAAGGTAAAAGACAAGAACATGCAATGGTGTAACTCGTGTTTGCCAGGCGAGGCGCGAACTCTGGGCACGATCTCCGTATAGACACATTTTGTGGTAGGGGAAAAGAATGAAGAAGGGGAAAAAAGAACAAAGGGAAGAGGGAGAGGGGAGAAGAAGAAAAAGAAGGGTAAGAACTGAAGGGCATTAAAACGGAAAGTAGGGCTGTCGATATTTTTAAAAATATCGGGAATCCGATGCATCAATATTTAAAAGAAATATCACTATTGGCTCTCCATGCGACTAAAAGCATGTCGATATACCGACATATCGATGCAAAATATATCGAAGTACCTGCATATAAAAATATCGGCTGCACATTGTAGATATTTTTAAAAATATCGGGATCCGATGCATCGATATTTAAAAGAAAATCACTACTGGCTCTCGTTGCGTCTAAAAGCGTGTCGATATATGGAAATATCGATAGAAAATATGTCGAAGTACTTGCATATAAAAATATCGGCTGCACATTGAAAATATACTACCAATTTTACAACTTTCTCTTTTTTTTTTTTTTTTTTTTTTTTTTTTGTAAATTTGTGGTAAATTCCTATGGGACCAATCTGCTGAGGTCATCGGTCCCTAGGCTTACACACTTCTTAATCTTAGGCTAAAGACAACATACACACCCACGCTCGAGGGAGGACCCAAACCTCCGCCGCGCGAACCGTGGCAAGGCGCCCGAGACAGCGCATCTACCCATTGCGGCTATAGAGCTTTCTATTTAAGTATTGATTTGCTGTTAAATACTCTGTACGCCGCGCGGGATTAGCCGAGCGGTCTGGGGCACTGCAGTCATGGTCTGTGCGGCTGGTCCCGGTGGAGGTTCGAGTCCTCCCTCGCGCATGGGTGTGTGTTTTTGTCCTTAGGATACTTTAGATTAAGTAGTGTGTAAGCTTACGGACAGATGACCTTAGCAGTTAACTCCCGTAAGATTTCACACACACACACACAAATACTCTGTACATCAACAAGCTGGCAGCCTGCCTATCCCTCTTAGAGCAAGAATCGAAAGGGAAAGAATGCACGTTCACGCTTGGCGATAACGACTTTGCTAACAATGGTAACTGCTTGTAAGTGACACAATAAAAAGTTGTCCGATGGGTTCTTCGTTAGGTGTCGTCACATATAGGATCTGTCCGGAACACTTCACGTCGACTTCCCTGGTTTTTTCGTTCCTCTCAACGCCAGCGATCTGGCAGTTGTATTGTCAAAATTGCATCCTGAAGCTAAACGTTGCAGTTTCTGTTGGTTGCGCCGAGCGCCAATTACGTTAGCTTCATTTTCAGCAGCTGGTTTTGAAGAACGTCGGTGTGAAGAAATAGCACACTAGTTGCGGTAAAAATTGTTTTTTAGTGCTGCTGGTGTGCCGTTTGTTCACATCGGAAATCTTGTTATTCCAGTCACACTGCCAGCCCCCCCCCCCCTCCCCCCAGTGCAATCGGACTCCTTGTTTTGTGCTACGAATACTTGCTTCACACTGTCAAAAGTGAAAGACTGGGCATGATGAAAGCTCAAAAAGTAGTAACACTCCTTCACACAGGGAAAGTAAAACTACGTTTTACAACAACTTCGAAAGAACAACTTCAAATATGAGATTTAAAACTTTCCCAGCGTACATATTGCTCCACAAAATTTCGGGCGAACTGCCGGATGTTTGCAACTTCCTGCCACAATATTTCGGCGCAGAGTCTTCTGGCGATCTTCAGGTGATACTGACGAAAACTCCCTGTGCTCTGGTATTTAAGATCCCTCCGGCACATGCGTTGTGGATTCACTTGGCGTTGCGCTTGCGCTACTTGAGCGCCTTCGATTCTGCTGCGGCGCGCGCCCTCCATGGTGAAAACTCGCCTCATCGATATCAGGTCGATTGTCTTCCTGCGCAACGATATCAGTTCGATTGTCTTCCTGCGGCGAGTTTTCACCACGTAGGGCGACGGCGCAGCAGAATCGAACGCGCTCAAGTAGGCAAGCGCAACGCATGTGCCGGAGGGACCTTAAATACCAGAGCACAGGGAGTTTTCGCCAGTATCACCTGAAGATGGCCAGAAGACTCTGCGCCGAAATATTGTGGCAAGAAGTTGTAAAAATCCGGCAGTTCGCCCGAGTTTTTGTGGAACAACAACTTCGAATATTTACCTAAAGTTGTCAAAAAGTAATATAAAATAATAATAAAGGCACTCGATATTGCCATTTTGAAATCGACATATCAGTGAAAAAATATCGATCTATAGATGTTTCAATAACAGCCCTAATGGAAAGGTGATAGGCATGCAAGGAAAGAAATAATCAGGGTGCTGTAAATTTGTTGAGGTACTGTTCCGTACGACGTACCTCCCCGCTTTACAGTGACACTTGTGTTTCGTTTTCCGCTACTAGATGGAGCTACCCTCGTTATGCCATTTGATCCAACGCAACGAATGTATAAGTGTATGTTCTGCGTTTGTTGTTTTGTTTGTTACGTCTTCGCATTGACTGGCCATGTAACAATGAAACAGAAAATGCGTATTGTTGCTAAGAAATGCGTCTTCGAACTGCGTGTTTTCCATGTTTACCTAGAAACGCCAAAGAATGTGTAACATGGATTTTAAGGTTTCATCGACATCAGACAGAGAGAGGTGTGGAATAGAAGGTGAGTTTGCCGAAAAACACAGCCGCAGCCAAAATTCACAGTAGAAATCATGTAGGGCAATCAACACTCCTTCTGCTGATTAAAGGTTTGAAGAGATTAATTGTCTAATGTCTTATTCAAACACCTCCCTCCCCTCCCACGGCGGAATTTATGAACTCCATCTGTCTGCTTATCGAACGCGCTCAGGTAGGCAAGCGCAACGCATGTGCCGGAGCACTATGGGAGCACTATGGGACTTAACATCTGAGGTCATCAGTCCCCTAGAACTTAGAACTACTTAAACCTAACTAACCTAAGGATATCACACACATCCATGCCCGAGGCAGGATTCGAACCTGCGACCGTAGCGGTCGCGCGGTTGCAGACTGAAGCGCCTGGAAACGCTCCGCCACACCGGCCGGCACAAATATACTATATACATTTAGTTATGGTAATTATGGATGGTCCCTGACGGCAGTTTCTGATGCTCAGGACCGTTTATACAGAAGGTAGTTTCGCAAGCTAATTACAGCAGTGGAATTCAAGGAACTGCTCGAAGGCGCGACCATTGGACTGCATGGACGCTGTACAGCGTCGGATCATTCACTGTCGTGTCCGTTCGAAGATCCTGGCGTATTCGCTATAGTACCAGCAGCCACGGCGATCCTAAAGAAGAGGTTTTCCTCTATTCCCACAATGGTTTCATACACAAGCTGCTTCATATGCCCCAGGGGAAGAAATCCAGACACGTGAGGTCCGGTGACCTGAGTCGACAGCCACGGGCCACCTCGGTCGATCCATCGATTCCCGAAGTGGCTCTCAGATGATTTCTCGGAGCAATGCTGAAGTGGGCCGGGATCGCATCGTGCTTTGCCTAACATTCAGAGGTACTTCTCCCAGCATTTCTCTCAACACATGTTCTACGAAGACGCGATATCTCCGTCAGCTGGAGCGGAATGGAAGAAGATATGTTTCCTAATTTCAGGATTCCTAATCAAGGGACGCATATGAACGCTAAAATTTAATGAATTAGTAACATAGCATTTATTCGTACCAAATGTTTGTTTCGGAAGTAAAGGGTGCCTATAGTGGGCGGTTAATCTGCGACGTTTCACTCATAACAAGAAAAATGTTCAATCTTTGTGCATTTTTAACAGAAGTCACACTTAAAATCTTTCGAAGTATCATCGTCGACACCTGCTCAAAGCTCATAACACCAGCAGAAGCGATCGGTGCACATAATCCAGGTCTCTTTATACACGCATTACAAAAAGTTTTGCATCACCGCGGTTCCCAGAACTCCTGAAGACAGACGTTTGCTGTGGATATTGTATCACAGACACAGTCCCTTTGACCAGAGATGGCACTAAACCCGCCCAAAGATGTAATCAACCATACATGAGCAGCGCCTATTAGACGGAGGGGGTCTGACAGTCAATCAGTTCCAGTCATTCCACCAGGAAGTAGGTACACGGCTCGTGTTGTCTGTAGTTCAACCATGCCTAGACGGTCAATAGCGCGGTTCGATTGCGTCTGCATTGTTACTTTGTGCCAGGAAGGACTCTCAACAATGGAAGTGTCCAGGCGTCTCGGAATGAACCAAAGCGATGTTGTTCGGACATGGAGGATATACAGAGAGACAGAATCTGTCGATGACATGCACCGTAATGGCTGTACGACACGTGAATGCCATCCTCTGACCGATAGTGCAACCACGTCGGCAACATATTGGCGAGGTATTCGTCTTCATGGATGACAATTCCCGTCCATATCGTGCATATCTTGTGAATGGCTTCCTTCAGGGTAACGACACCGCTCGACTAGAACGGCCATCGAACATGCCTGGGATAGATTGAAAAGGGCTGTTTATGGACGACGTGAGCCAAAAAACCACTCTGAGAGATCTACGTTGAATCGCCAAGGAGGAGTGGGGCAATCTGGACCAAAAGTGTCTTGATGAACTTGTGGGTATTATGCCATGACGAATACAGGTATACCTCAATGCAAGAGGACATGCTACTGGGTATTAAAGGTGCCGGTGTGTACAGCAGTCTGGACCACCACCTCTGAAGGTCTCGCTCTATGGTGGTACAACATGCGATGTGTGGTTTTCACGAACAATAAAAAGGGCGGAAATAATGTTTATGTTGATCTCTGTTCCAATTTTCTGTACAGGTTCCGGAACTCTAGGAACCGAGGTGATGCAAAACTTTTTTGATGTGTGTAAGTATCAGTTGATCACAGCTGGCCGTGCTAAATACAGTCTTCGTTCTCTTCATATTCAGATGATGAGTCTTTCATCATCGTTTAATCAACCCTTGAATCGGAGTCTTGCTCAATGTGATCCTGCTGCTTCGCGACTCTTTGGTTGTTTCTTACGAAGAACTTTATTTTGTTGTCTCATTATGTTGAATGTCTATCAGATGTATCACATGAAGCTCCTGAAAGTTGTCTTTCCTGTGTTCTTGATACTTGATTTCTTTTTCCCTTTACCCAGGGACTGCTACAAAGCCTTTTTAAAAGGGGGTGACAAACATTGCTGCATTACCTGCTCTTGGTGGAAGCAGAGGAGGTGAGCTGATTTCAGAGTAGAATCTGCTTTTTCCATTCCAGTAAGTGCGGTGGACAATGGCCCTGCTGTAGCTATTGAGGTCTTATCAGAGTATGCTGCAGGTTGCTGAAGAGGAAACTCCATGAGGTAAAAACCATGGTTCACAAGGATTGATTCCACATTTTTTGAAACCTTTTGCAGCCACTTCTGTTGTTCGGCTCTGCAGTATGCCCAACTCATCAATGGCCTAACGCCTCTGAAAAACTGGAGAGGTGGCACCTGGTATAAATTCAGAACATCTGTTTGTATAAACCGACTCCAAATTTCGGGTACGCGAAATAATGCAGTTACTACTCGACTATTAGCGACCATCCCTTACTTCTATTGAGGCACAGCCTGACCCTTTAGTGAGCGATGGATGACGCTTTTAACAGTTACTACAAAATATCCACAAAATTAAAATGTTTGATAAGATACGAAACGAGGAGGAGGAGGAGGAGGAGGAGGTGCTCCACAGTATCGGCAGGAAAGGATTATGTGGAAGACACTGACTATATAGGACATGTGCTGAGACATCAGGGAATGGTACTAGATGGATCTGTAGAGGGTAAAAACTGTGAAGGAAGATAGTGATTAGAACTTTTTATCAAATCATTGAGGACAGTTGATGTAGGTGCTACTCCGTGATGAAGAGGTTGACAGATGAGAGGAATGAAAGAAGATTAAGGTTTAATGCCTCCTCGATATCGAGGTTATCAGAGACCACACACAGGCTCTGGTTGTTCCAGGGATGTGGAAGGAAATCGGCTGTGCCCTTTCAAGGGAAGGAAATCAGACAAATTCGAAACCTGAATGGCGGGAAGCGCATTTTAACAGTCGTCGGCTCGAATGCGGACAGAGGAGAGAAATCTGTTGCGAGTTACATCGGTTTGAAGGTGGTGGAAAAAAAATCAGATAAAAGATAAATACATGTTGGGCTAGCGGGGTACATTGAACGTATACAAAGAAGGATGTTGCAAATTTCACATTCTTAGTTGACTGACTGTCGTGTGACTAGGGTCTCCCGTCTGGTAGACCGTTCTCCGGGTGCAACTCTTTCGATTTGACGCCACTTCGGCGATTTACGCGTCGATGCGGATGAGATGATGATAGACAACACAACGCCCAGTCCCTGAGCAAAGAATGTCTCCGACCCAGCCGGCAATCGAACCCGGGCCCTTAGCATTGACATTCTGTCACGCTGACCACTCAGCTGCCGTGGGGGGGGGGAGGGGGGGGAGGGGGGGAGGGGGGGGCGGTCAGTTGACTGACGAGGGAGTGTAATATAAATGTTACAGAGCTGTGAAATTTGTCTATCACAAAACAATTTTCGATACCGCTATCTTCCGCGTGTTCTAAATAACAAACATATATTCTGTAGCAAGTAATCGATTTCTGTAGCATGACTGGCTTTGACGTAGGTGTCTATGTGGGATCACTCTGGAGGAGCAGTTACGTCGGACAATGAGACGCGATGGTACCGCACGGTTCTCTGGGAACGCTTAGTTAGATTGCACAAGGAAGTTTCTACTGGGACGCGGGAGATTGGCTGAGCTGGTGGGTAAGACGCTGTTGTGGTTGAGTAATTTTAAGTAGAACTGGCGTCTGAATCTGTTGCACAATCTCAGAACTTGTGCTATAAAAGTGTACCTATTTTCTGATTCGTATATCAAGGCTTGGGGTACTGGATTTTGCAGTATTTTCAGAACTTTGATGAATACTTTTCTCTGTTGGTCGATGCATTCGTCGTTAGGTGAGATGTGCAATTCCAAAGCCCGGTACAGAATTGGGTTTTATAGTAGTCCAGCCGACTACTATGGCATTTACATTAATCCCATTCCTGTTTAGTGAGTTTCTTATAGTACCTTCCAGCGCACACAGAATTCTTTTTGTTTAAATATTAGTGATTCATTAGACCACTTGTTTCACGTATGGATAAAGTGTGCATCAAGTTTTAAATGCAGTTACATATTTTCTAATTCAAAAATCGATTGTCACTATTTTCAAATTCACATTTCTTTGTGATTGTGTTGAACTTTGCAACCAGCCATCGATTTCTCTCACGCAATGGCGTAAATTTTCTGCCTGCAGCAGAAATGCCAATTTTCTTGAACTGTATGGCACTCACCATATACATTTCAAAATTGTGGTGGGTGCCTCGTTTCGTCTATTTTCCTGCACGTTTTTACAGGCAAGAAGGTAAGACAGTAATTGAAGTTGCACAGTGAGTTGGCACTTCATACAGGCAAGGAGCTACTTATGATCATTATTTTTATACGCTGAAGAGCCAAATAAACTGGCACACCCCCGTGAGCACGCAGAAGCGCCGCAACGCGACGTGACTTGGACTAGACTAACGTTCGAATTTGTGCTGGAGGGAACTGACACCATGAATCCTGCAGGACTCTCCATAAATCCGTAAGAATACGAGAGTGAAGATCTCTTCTGAACAGCACTTCGCAAGGCAACCCAGACACGCTCAATAATGTTCATGCCTGCGAAGTCTGGTGGCCAGCGGACGTGTTTAAACGCAGACGAGTGTTCCTGGAGCCGCTCTGTAGCAATTCTGGACGTGTAGGGTGTCGCATTGTCCTGCTGAAATTGCCCAAGTCCGTCAGAATTCACAATGGACATGAATGGCTTCAGGTGATCAGACAGAATTCTTAAGTACGTGTCACTTGTCAGAGTCAAAAATGGCTCTGAGCACTATGGGACTCAACTGCTGAGGTCATTAGTCCCCTAGAACTTAGAACTAGTTAAACCTAACTAACCTAAGGACATCACAAACATCCATGCCCGAGGCAGGATTCGAACCTGCGACCGTAGCGGTCTTGCGGTTCCAGACTGCAGCGCCTTTAACCGCACGGCCACTTCGGCCGGCTGTCAGAGTCGTATCTACACTTATCAGAGGTCTCGTATAACTCCAACTGCACACGCACCATACCATTACAGAGCCTCTACCAGCTTGAACATACCCTGCTGACATGCAGGATCCATGGATTCATGAGGTTGTTTCCATACCCGTAGACGCTCATCCACTCGATGAAATCTGAAACGAGACTAGTCCAACCACGCAACTTTACATAGCCTCCACCAGCTTGAACATTCCCCTGCTGACATCCAGGGTCTATGGATTTATGACGTTGTCTCCATACCCATACACGTCTATCCGCTCGATACAATTTGAAACGAGTCTAGATAGACCAGGCAACATGTTTCCAGTCATCAACAGTCCAATGGCGGTCTTTACGGGCTCAGGCTAGGCGCAAGGCTTTCTTTCATGCAGTCATCAAGACTATACATGTGGGCCTTCGGATCCGAAAGCCATTATCGATGACGTTTCATTGAATGTTTCGCACGCTGAACTTGTTGGTGGCCCAGTATTGAAATCTGCAGCAATTTGCAATCGTTGATAAAGAACGTCCGTCCTCAGAGACCAAAAACAGGAAAAGTTAACGTAATATTGGTAAACTGCAGGAGTATCCAGGGCAAGGTTCCTGAATTAGTATCTCTTATTGAAGGAAATAGTGCGCATATAGTATTAGGAACGGAAAGTTGGTTAAAACCGGAAGTGAACAGTAACGAAATCCTAAACACAGAATGGAATATATACCGCAAGGATAGGATAAACGCCAATGGTGGAGGAGTATTTATAGCAGTAAAGAATTCAATAATATCCAGTGAAGTTATTAGCGAATGCGAATGTGAAATAATCTGGGTTAAGTTAAGTATCAAAGGTGGGTCAGATATGATAGTCGGATGCTTCTATAGGCCACCTGCATCAGCAACCGTAGTAGTTGAGCGCCTCAGAGAGAACCTGCAGAACGTCGTGAAGAAGTTTCGTGATCATACTATTGTAATAGGGGGAGACTTCAATCTACCAGGTATAGAATGGGATAGTCACACAATCAGAACTGGAGCCAGGGACAGAGACTCTTGTGACATTATCCTGACTGCCTTGTCCGAGAATTACTTCGAGCAGATAGTTAGAGAACCAACTCGTGAAGCTAACGTTTTAGACCTCATAGCAACAAATAGACCGGAACTTTTCGACTCCGTGAATGTAGAAGAGGGTATCAGTGATCATAAGTCAGTGGTTGCATCAATGACTACAAGTGTAATAAGAAATTCCAAGAAAGGAAGGAAAATCTATTTGCTTAACAAGAGTGATAGGGCACAAATCGCAGAATATCTGAGTGACCACCATCAAACGTTCATTTCTGAGGAAGAGGATGTGGAACAAAAATGGAAAAAATTCAGAAACATCGTCCAGTACGGCTTAGATAAGTTCGTACCGACTAAGGTCCAAAGCGAGGGGAAAGATCCACCGTGGTATAACAATCATGTACGAAAGGTACTACGGAAACAAAGAAAGCTTCACCATAGGTTTAAGAGTAGTCGAATCATAGCTGATAAGGAAAAGCTGAACGAAGCGAAAAAGAGCGTAAAGAGAGCAATGAGAGAAGCATTCAACGAATTCGAACATAAAACATTGGCAAACAATCTAAACAAGAACCCTAAAAAGTTTTGGTCATATGTAAAATCGGTAAGCGGATCTAAATCCCCTATTCAGTCACTCGTTGACCACGATGGCACCGAAACAGAGGACGACCGAAGAAAGGCAGAAATACTGAATTCAGTGTTCCGAAACTGTTTCACTGCGGAAAATCGTAACACGGTCCCTGACTTCAGCCGTCGCACGGACGCCAAAATGGAAAATATTGAAATAAACGATATCGGAATTGAAAAACAACTGCTATCACTTAGTAGCGGAAAAGCATCCGGACCAGACGAGATACCCTTAAGATTCTACAGTGATTATGCTAAAGAACTTGCCCCCTTTCTATCAGCAATTTATCGTAGATCTCTGGAAGAACGTAAAGTACCTAGCGACTGGAAGAAAGCACAGGTCGTTCCCATTTTCAAGAAGGGTCATAAATCAGATGCGAATAATTATAGGCCTATTTCACTTACGTCAATCTGTTGTAGAATAATGGAACATGTTTTGTGTTCTCGTATTATGACGTTCTTAGATAATACAAATCTCCTTCATCATAACCAACATGGATTCCGCAAACAGAGATCATGTGAAACCCAGCTCGCCCTATTTGCCCAAGAAATTCACAGTGCCGTAGACACTGGCGAGCAGATTGATGCCGTATTCCTGGACTTCAGGAAGGCATTTGATACGGTTCCGCACTTACGTTTAGTGAAAAAAATACGTGCTTACGGAATATCGGACCAGGTTTGTGATTGGATTCAGGATTTCCTAGAAGAAAGAACACAACATGTCATTCTTAACGGTTCAAAATCTGCAGATGTAGAGGTAATTTCGGGAGTACCGCAAGGAAGCGTGATAGGACCTTTATTGTTTACAATATACATAAATGACTTAGTTGACAACATCGGTAGCTCCGTGAGGCTATTTGCAGATGACACGGTTGTCTACAAGAAAGTAGCAACATCAGAAGACTCGTACGTACTCCAGGAAGACCTGCAGAGGATTAATGAATGGTGCGACAGCTGGCAGCTTTCCCTAAACGTAGATAAATGTAATATAATGCGCATACATAGGGGCAGAAATCCATTCCAGTACGATTATGCCATAGGTGGTAAATCATTGGAAGCGGTAACGACCGTAAAATACTTAGGAGTTACTATCCGGAGCGATCTGAAGTGGAATGATCACATAAAACAAATAGTGGGAAAAGCAGGCGCCAGGTTGAGATTCATAGGAAGAATTCTAAGAAAATGTGACTCATCGACGAAAGAAGTAGCTTACAAAACGCTTGTTCGTCCGATTCTTGAGTATTGCTCATCAGTATGGGACCCTTACCAGGTTGGATTAATAGAAGAGATAGACATGATCCAGCGAAAAGCAGCGCGATTCGTCATGGGGACATTTAGTCAGCGCGAGAGCGTTACGGAGATGCTGAACAAGCTCCAGTGGCGGACACTTCAAGAAAGGCGTTACGCAATACGGAGAGGTTTATTATCGAAATTACGAGAGAGCACATTCCGGGAAGAGATGGGCAACATATTACTACCGCCCACATATATCTCGCGTAATGATCACAACGAAAAGATCCGAGAAATTAGAGCAAATACGGAGACTTACAAGCAGTCGTTCTTCCCACGCACAATTCGTGAATGGAACAGGGAAGGGGGGATCAGATAGTGGTACAATAAGTACCCTCCGCCACACACCGTAAGGTGGCTCGCGGAGTATAGATGTAGATGTAGAAAGGTTGCACTTCTATCACGTTGAACAGTTCTCTTCAGTCGTCGTTGATCCCTTCGGCACGATCTTTATTCGGCAACAGCGATGTCGGAGATTTGATGTTTTACTGGATTCCTGATATTCACGGTACGCTCGTGAAAGGGTCGTACGGGAAAATCCCCACTTTATCTCTACCTCGAAGATGCTGTGTCCCATCCCTCGTCCGCCGACTGTGATGCCACGTTAAAACTCACTTAAATATTGATAACCTGCAAGTGTAGCAGCAGTAACCGATCTAACAACTGCTTCAGACACTTGTTGTTGTTTACATGCGTTGCCGACCGCGGTGCCGTATTCTGCCTGTTAGCATATCTCTGTACTTGAAAACGCAAGCCTATACCAGTTTCTTTGGCACTTCAGTGTATTATGCAAAAGAAACTATTCGACTACTTCTCTTGTTCTATTCTTTATAGAAGGTGCAGTCAGACAGCGTTACTTTATGATATCACGGGCATGACGTTGTATAGAAGATGGTAATTAATTCAAGGCAGGTTTGAAGATAGATATTTGCGTTAATCTGAGGTTGAGGAACGAGCCTGAGGCTTACACCTTTATTGTTGAACATTCGAAGAAAGACCCGGTACTTTGCTTGTCAACCTGCTTAGAAAACCACTAGAATCGTCTTCTTGGAACTGCAAATACTCTTCAGAACCCCACACGCTTATCCCGAACAAATAATATAAGTTAAATTAAGTTAGTAACAGTCAGTACAGAGATGAACACCACATCCACGAATGGAATGAAAATAAGGGTAAATAAATGGTACAATATATATTCTCGAAATGATTTGCAGAGTGATATAGAGGACATAAAATCCCGTCTGAGGCCTGCGATCATTTTTATGTTAATAATTGGCAACCAATGCTGTACAATCGCAATAAAGTCGTGAGATGTTCAATTGACTCTTTTATTAGAACATGTTACGCGTTTCGGGGTTACACCCATCTTCAGACATCACAAAATTCAACTCCTTCCTAGCCAACCAGGCGTACAGCCTTGACAACTCAAAGAAAGTATCGAATAACATATGGCTGCGACACAAGCAGTGTTGAAGCAGAGTATAGATGTAGTAGATATAATTGTAAGCTACTACCTGCTAATCGTTACATGAACCTGAGAAGTTGTGAATGTGAGGCTAGAGACTGAAGTAACCGTTTAGTCGCTTTATGGAGCCTGAGAACTCGACAGTGAGTTTAGAGAAATGTCCCGGAGCTCTGCCAGTCTACGGTTACGGGGCCCCACTGCGGTGCTTCCAGAAAGAGAAACTTTTTTGGCTGCTGCTTGGAGGCACATTCGACCGCTGCGCTACGGGGACAATTTTCCGGCCGTCGCAAATTCCGAGCTCAGCGCTAAGGGCAGGGAACATCGCCGTGCACCTGAAGGACGAACTCGAAAGGGCTGGGGTAGGACGGAGAGGGGGGGGGGGGGAGGGGAAAAGAAAGACCACAGCGCGGCAGGCAGCAGAAGGAGTGGGAGGGAGACGGGGGAGGGGGGGGGGCAATTTGCCTTAACGCTGGTTGCAGTTTAGCGGAAGCGGGCAGAAGAACCGGCCACCCGGGCTGTGCCTTCTGGGCGCTCGCGACTCGTTCTGGCCTCGTCTGTCTCTTCCACGGAGAAGAGCGGAAAATTCTAAGTGGCGCTTCGGGAATTCGCTCTCATACGAGTCTAACTTTGTTCTGTCGCGAATGATGTTCGCTGCTCTCTTAAATCAAAGTGGTACTGCATGGAAGTAAAATAATACAAAAGGCAATTGGAAACTTATTT
Source organism: Schistocerca nitens (assembly GCF_023898315.1). Lineage (NCBI taxonomy): Eukaryota > Metazoa > Arthropoda > Insecta > Orthoptera > Acrididae > Schistocerca > Schistocerca nitens. Next base: position 793,988,779 of record NC_064618.1, read on the forward strand.
ACAGAGTGTTTGCAATAGAGAAAGTTTCACAGTGCTGTAATTACTCTCGTTCACAATACGTGTAGATCCGAGGAAGGGGTGCGGGAGGAGGATTGGCCAAATATTTTATACTAGAACTGACACGTGATTACATTTTCACACAATTTGGGTGCATAGATCCTGAGAAATCAGTACCCAGAACAACCACCTCTGGCCGTAATAACGGCCTTGATACGCCTGGGCATTGAGACAAACAGAGCTTGGATGGCGTGTACAGGTACAGCTGCCTATGCAGCTTCAACACGATACCACAGTTCATCAAGAGTAGTGACTAGCGTATTGTGACGAGCCAGTTCCTCTGCCACCATTGACCAGACTTTTCAAATGGTGTGAGATTTGGAGAATGTGCTGGCCAGGGCAGCAGTCGAACATTTTCTGTATCCAGAAAGGCCCGTACAGGACCTGCAACATGCGGTGGTTCATTATCCTCCTGAAATGTAGGGTTTTGCAGGAATCGAATGTAGGGTAGAGCGACGGGTCGTAACACATCTGAAATGTAACGTCCACTGTTCAAAGTGCCGTCAATGCGAACAAGAGGTGACCGAGACGTGTAACCAATGGCACCCCATACCATCACGCCGGGTGATACGACAGTATGGCGATAACGACTACACGCTTCCAATGTGCTTTCACCGCGATGTCGCCAAACACGGATGCGACCATCATGATGCTGTAAACAGAACCTGGATTCATCCGAAAAAATGATGTTATACCGTTCGTGCACCCAGGTTCGTCGTTGAGTACACCATCGCAGGCGCTCCTGTCTGTGATGCAGCGTCAAGGGTAACCGCAGCCATGTTCTCCGAACTGATAGTCCATGCTGCTGCAAACGTCGTCGAACTGTTCGTGCAGATGGTTGTTGGTTCGCGAACGTTCCCATCTGTTGACTCAGGGATCGAGACGCGGCTGCACGATCCATTACAATCATGCGGATAAGATGTCTGTCATCTCGAATGTTAGTGAATCGAGGCCGTTGGGATCCAACACGGCGTTCCGTATTACCCTCCTGAACCCACGGATTCCATATTCTGCTAACAGTCATTGGTTCTCGACCAACGCGTGCAGCAATGTCACGATACGATAAACCGCAATCGCGATAGGCTACAATCAGACCTTTATCAAGGTCGGAAACGTGATGGTACACATTTCTCCTCCTTACACGAGGCATCACAACAACGTTTCACCAGCCAACGTCGGTCAACTACTGTTTGTGTATGAGAATACGGTTGGAAACTTTCCTCATGTCAGCACGTTGTAGGTGTCGCCACCGGCGCCAACCTTGTGTGAATGCTCTGAAATGCTAATCATTTGCATATCACAGCATGTTCTTCTCGTCGGTGAAATTTTGCTTCTGTAGCACGTCATCTTCGTGGTGGAGCAATTTTAATGGCCAGTAGTGTATTTTTACATAAACAATTTTCCTTATTCTCAGCTAACGTTTGGAGAATAAAGTGGCATGAAAACTAATTCGAGGAAATGGCAAGCTCTTTTTAAGACAGGTACATTCTCAGTTGCTCGCCTGAGAGTTAGTCTACTTGGTCGGGCTTGCAGAAAACTTTCCAGCTTGCATAAGGCGCCCATTCATAGGCTGACCACACTTGTTTGCAACAACAGATTCAATTCGGTTAGTGAGTCCTCAGGTACAAGCGGCAAGCCACTAGAAGTTGTGTAAGGAAACTTTATTGACTAGGTAAAAAAAAGTCAGCGGCTTAGGGCGTATAGCAACACAGGCAAGTCTTCTAGGTTGCCTAGCTGACAGGGGTCAACAGCATGTTAATAACATGTCTACGGGCTGGCTTGAGGACGCCTCCACGCAGATCAGCGGCACCAATGTAGCCACTAGTGGCGCTAAAGTCGCTGTACTATTTCCCTACGCTGATCACGAGTCTGTAAGTGAGCGAGACACAGTAACCTTCCAGCCATTCAGTATTCAGGAGGACCAATAGCTGCAAGCCAGACAGCCAGTTGTGGAGCCACTGCTGGTTACACTCCACTTCAGGCAGGTACCTCTGGCTCTGACGAGCAGCGGAGATATGGTCATCAGAAAGCAATCCATTGACCATTTAGCTTTCACCACTGGCAAGTGTTAGTATTGGACTTTGCGTCTAACTAATCATTTAACTTTCTTAGGTTGGATTTAGCGTCTAAGTGGTCATTTAACTCTCTTAGTTGGGGCTTTATGTCCAAGCGATCTCTGAGCTCTATTTGATTGGACTCTGTGACAAAAGTAATCATTTGATTCTATTGCTTGGTCATTGCACCTTTATGGTAATTAATGGGCATGTGTAATTCATATCCAGATTCCTAACACTAGTTTAACTGTGAGTACTATAATAAGTATTTTCATTTTAGTGAGTCTGTGGCTGGTACTGACATAGTCACTTTGGGAAAACTGGAAATTTAGGGTGTGCGGTGTAGCACTCGGTATCTGCCGTCACTACAAAATAGTCACGAGGATGTTTGTGCCTGAGTCCCATCACAAAACGGGCTTTCCATAGTTGTGAACGACTAAATTAAAAAGCTATTTATTCGCTTGCATGTTTATAGCCTGCAGACCTGAATTCAAAATCGTAGTGCTACGTGAAATACTGATAATGCCGGGTGCACATTTCGATTTTATATCCTGTAAATTACGTCGTCGTAGAACTTATGAAGTTATAAGATGATTTACTATTATAAATCTTCAATACAGGACACATGGTCTTCTTCAAATTTTCGGACAAATGCTTTTCACGTGGCTTTTTTCTGAATTGCAGTTTCCTGTCAGCTACACTAAAGAGGCGAACTAAGCAATGATGTAAAGGAATTATTATTACTGTATTAAAACATTTTCTATACTATACTGATAGCTGTCCTCAGAAGTGGCTATAGTGCAGTGGATCATAAGAAACCCATGAAAGAGATAACAGACCGGGATGATGAGTATAATGTCCAGTTTTTCCAGGATTCTGACGAAGCTTTTGACTCTCTCTCAATAAAATATGCAATGGCGACTCCTGATATGCTGGTGTATTGAAGAATACGTATGTCAGTAAGGACTTTAAAATTGGAAGAAGAGATCTTATCGCCAAAACGTCCTCTGTAAGAACAGTTTTGTCGCCAATGATAGCTATCATCCTCTCCATATTTTAGATCTCAAGATGGCCGAAACTGGTCACATTAATAGAAATACGTAATTCAACCTGTACTCTGTCCATAATAATATCATTCGCCTCAGAATAACTGTTGAAACTTTGTGAAGTGTGTTGTCTGTGCATCATGAACTTCAATCATATATTAAACCAGCGGAAAAGTGCTCCTACTGCAGGACAAAAAATGCGAACATCTTCCTGTTTATTTAAAAGACTATGACTGAAATGTTGGGTACCATCTCGCACGCCAAATTTTTTGGGAAAAATTTTAAAGGTGCTGCGGAAGTTACAGTGAGACAGTTGGTACATCACTTTGTTCGAGATCAGGATCTCAGGAATACATAGTAAAAATTACACCCATTTGTTGTGCGTAGCCGTTTCGGAATCCGCGGCTGGGTTTTGGTACTCAAAAAACAACTTTTTGGTGTGTTTCTCGATAGCGGATAAAGATTTTGGAACACCGGGAGATTGATCTTCCAGATAAAAGCCTAAAGAACATGCAGTTAAAATTTAAGAAACGCCCCATGAACTAATGGTGCCTCAATAAGTGCCATAAGCTCATTGTAGACCACATAAAATGCAAGCAGAATCAACCGATTTGCTCCATTTGCCTAAGCGGGAGGAAATGTGGAATATCCATAATTTGACAATATACTGTAGGAAAGTGACGCTCATACGATCCTGCTGTTGGCTATACAAATAGTCCCTAGCCCAAGGTATATCTAAAACACTTGATCCTACATTTTATCACCAATGGAACCCCAGGTATGAACACTGGAAAATACCGTTTTTCTGCGCGGAGTTTTGGAACGTATTACGTATGCATGCTGTCGCATGCCTACCGACAAGTAAATTACACTCCTGGAAATTGAAATAAGAACACCGTGAATTCATTGTCCCAGGAAGGGGAAACTTTATTGACACATTCCTGGGGTCAGATACATCACATGATCACACTGACAGAACCACAGGCACATAGACACAGGCAACAGAGCATGCACAATGTCGGCACTAGTACAGTGTATATCCACCTTTCGCAGCAATGCAGGCTGCTATTCTCCCATGGAGACGATCGTAGAGATGCTGGATGTAGTCCTGTGGAACGGCTTGCCATGCCATTTCCACCTGGCGCCTCTGTTGGACCAGCGTTCGTGCTGGACGTGCAGACCGCGTGAGACGACGCTTCATCCAGTCCCAAACATGCTCAATGGGGGACAGATCCGGAGATCTTGCTGGCCAGGGTAGTTGACTTACACCTTCTAGAGCACGTTGGGTGGCACGGGATACATGCGGACGTGCATTGTCCTGTTGGAACAGCAAGTTCCCTTGCCGGTCTAGGAATGGTAGAACGATGGGTTCGATGACGGTTTGGATGTACCGTGCACTATTCAGTGTCCCCTCGACGATCACCAGTGGTGTACGGCCAGTGTAGGAGATCGCTCCCCACACCATGATGCCGGGTGTTGGCCCTGTGTGCCTCGGTCGTATGCAGTCCTGATTGTGGCGCTCACCTGCACGGCGCCAAACACGCATACGACCATCATTGGCACCAAGGCAGAAGCGACTCTCATCGCTGAAGACGACACGTCTCCATTCGTCCCTCCATTCACGCCTGTCGCGACACCACTGGAGGCGGGCTGCACGATGTTGGGGCGTGAGCGGAAGACGGCCTAACGGTGTGCGGGACCGTAGCCCAGCTTCATGGAGACGGTTGCGAATGGTCCTCGCCGATACCCCAGGAGCAACAGTGTCCCTAATTTGCTGGGAAGTGGCGGTGCGGTCCCCTACGGCACTGCGTAGGATCCTACGGTCTTGGCGTGCATCCGTGCGTCGCTGCGGTCCGGTCCCAGGTCGACGGGCACGTGCACCTTCCGCCGACCACTGGCGACAACATCGATGTACTGTGGAGACCTCACGCCCCACGTGTTGAGCAATTCGGCGGTACGTCCACCCGGCCTCCCGCATGCCCACTATACGCCCTCGCTCAAAGTCCGTCAACTGCACATACAGTTCACGTCCACGCTGTCGCGGCATGCTACCAGTGTTAAAGACTGCGATGGAGCTCCGTATGCCACGGCAAACTGGCTGACACTGACGGCGGCGGTGCACAAATGCTGCGCAGCTAGCGCCATTCGACGGCCAACACCGCGGTTCCTGGTGTGTCGGCTGTGCCGTGCGTGTGATCATTGCTTGTACAGCCCTCTCGCAGTGTCCGGAGGAAGTATGGTGGGTCTGACACACCGGTGTCAATGTGTTCTTTTTCCATTTCCAGGAGTGTATTTTCTGGTGTCAACAAGTGAAGTAAGGTGATTTTTTTAATATGTATTTGTATGTCTGTGTCATTTTGGTAATAATTTCTGTTACATTTTGCAAGTAAAAATAAAATTAGTTGTAGTTCATGTAATTACACCATATACCATGAATAGTAACTACTTGTATTAGCTTTCATAGCGACATTAAGCAGCAAGTGTGCAACAGCTCTTCAGTATTCTGCTACTAAGCAGATAACTCATTCAATCCCAGTTGCAGCGTGCCTATCAATGGCTTCCGCGAGAAACAAAACTTCGATTTTTAGTATTTCATATAATTATTGACCGAATTAAAAAAAACTAGTTTCTTTACTCATTATGAAGAGTAATCATACGTTAAAGGTTTAACACAATTAGTCAAGTTTTGAAGTTAAGAACTGCGTATATCTCTCGAGGCAGCTTAACTCTCAGCGTGCAAATTACAAAGACTATATTCACTCAGTGACTTCCGACAAACTTCAAAATAATTTCAAGTCTTCCCTAAACTTCTTTCTCCCTTACAGTCCCTCAAAATAATGAAAATAAAAGTCTATCGTGTACTATACGTTCGTTGCTCATACTATGAAAACTTCGGCATCTAGCGTTTTGGTTATGACTTTTTCATTAAAATATGAGCGAATAGCCCGAAACTAATAAAACCAGCATGAGCAAGGTTTTGCGTCTTCAACTACAAATGTTTTAAAATTTTGTTTTTGTGGGAATCCACAGCCTCAAAGCGTTTTGATTACGAAAACATAGTCCTGAAAACATGGTCCAAGTAGGCTGTTTTCTTTTTATCATGCAGACAATTGGCTAATTTAAGCTGGCAGCTTAAGATATGTACTTGAAAATGACCCACGGTTTAAATTGACCAATTTTACAGATAATTGAAAGTATACAGCCTACTTGGGCCATATTTTCATTCTCAATAGATGTTTTATACCGTTAACGTCAAATGTTTAAAAGATCAATTCATTTGCTAAGTAATCAGACGTTTGAAGCGGCTTTGTATGGGAGTTTCACTTTTAAAGAATCATGTTGTGGGGTGGCGGTTGTCTGACACTATTGTGCAACTCGAGATGAGGGTGCAGCATCCTAGAAACGTATCGTTGAACAGATAAACGTCAGCGGTGGGTGGTTTACTTACCGTCTGTAAATTGTGGTAATTTAATTCGTTGACAGCCAGCTCTGTCTGAATGAATTATCTCCTACTGGAAAGGGGTGCATGATTTGCCTCTTTGAGAATTAACGGCAGTGGTATTTACTTTTCTACTTGAGTCTCCAGCTCTACGACTCCCCCTTAGGAAGTCTTATGAGCCAACCCCAACAACGTTCAAACTCCGAGCGCTCAACTGATTCTCGACTTGCTCCTTTGCACTTCGCACGCAGTCTCCGCTAATGCCTCGAGCAGTTAGAGATCTGCTCTTTCACTTCTAGCGGTTTCTGATCTGAGCACTTAGGACGGTTCTCCTGCACTGGTAACCACGTTGTACGAACGCGCTTCTATGCAATTATCGCTAAGTGGTGCCGCGAACCAGATACAGCAATGCTTTACAGTTTCCCAAGAGCAGCTTCTGGGCGGCTCTTCCATTCTCGGAATTTATAAAGCCGCGTCTTACTCGTGACGATTGAGCTACCCGGAGATGAACCGAAGCTTCATTACTGCCTACACTAAAGATCAGAGCGAAGGATTCGTTCCGGAAACAAGCTACGACTATCTCTCACTTAATGGTCTGCCTTTTCGAATTATCCACTGCAAGTGGAAGTGAAGTCGCTGTAGTGACATAGTCATAGCAAGCACCTTAAAATCGACGCGTTTCGAGGCTAACGAGCTCTGATATTCAGTACTGGTGTACTCGAATCTTCGCGGGATTGAAAATGTCTGCAACGTTACCCCTCTGAACTCTAGACACGTCGTAATGACGATAAAATATTTTGGATAATACTACACTCATGTTCACAAATTAAGGATAATTGCAGAGTGTGGCGCTACACAAAACTGGCGCTAATATCATACGCACATAGGGAACACACACGACACAGATCTGTAAGTCCGCGATATTGTGAGAAAACCGTCACGAAACACATGTGCTACAAAACGCCACTGTTTCCTGCGCATGTACCTCGACATCAATATGGGATATGATCACCATACACACGTACACAGACCGCACAACGGGTTGGTCGAGCAGCTGCTGGGGTAAAGCCTCCCATTCTTGTAGCAGTGCCTGTCAGAGCTCCTGAAGTGTCCTAGGAGTTTGCAGACGTGCAGCGATACGTCGACCGAGAGCATCCCAGGCGTGCTCGATGGCGTCTAGGTCTGGAGAACAGGCAGGCCACTCCATTCGCCTGATATCTTCCGTTTCAAGGCACTACTCCACGATGGCAGCTCGGTGGGGCCGTGCGTTATCATCCATCAGGAGGAAGGTGGGACCCACTGCAGCCCTGAAAAGGCGGAGATACTAAAGCAAAATGACGTCTCGATACACCTGACCTGTTACAGTTCCTCTGTCAAAGACATGCAGGGATGTACGTGCACCAATCATAATCCCACCCCGCACTATCAAACCACGACCTCCATACTGGTCCCTTTCAAGGTCATTAAGGGGTTGGTATCTGGTTCCTGGTTCACGCCTGATGAAAAACTGGCGAGAAACACTGTCGAGACTATACCTGGACTCGTGCGTGAACATAACCTGGGACCACTGTTCCAATGACCATGTACTGTGTTCTTGACACCAGGCTTTACGGGATATCCTGTGACCAGGGGTCAGTGGAATGCACCTTGCAGGTCTTCGGGTGAATAAACCATGTCTGTTCAGTCGTCAGTAGACTGTGTGTCTGGAGACAACTGTTCCAGTGGCTGCGGTAAGGTCCGGAGCAAGGCTATCTGCAGTACTCCGTGTCCGTCTGCGGGCACTGATGGTGAGATATGGTCTTCTTGTGATGTTGTACACTGTGGACGTCCCGTACTGTAGCGCGTGGGCACGTTTCCTATCTGCTGGAATCGTTGCCATAATCTTGAGATCACACTTTGTGGCACACGGAGAGCCTGTGCTACGACCTGCTGTGTTAGACCAGCCTCCAGTCGCCCTTGTATTCCACCCCTCATAATGTCATCAGTATGTGTTCTTTGACCCCTTTTCAACACACAGTCACCATTAGCACGTCTGAAAACGTCTGCACACTTCCTCGCTGCCCCGTACTCTGACATGCACCAACACACCTCTGCGTATGTTGACTGTTGCCGGCACCACCGTGCAACGAACGCAGGTCAAATGCACCGCATGGTCATACCCCGAGGTGATTTAAACCTGCAAACCTCCCACCAGAGCGTTGTTGCACCATGTATCAAGCATTATCCTCAATTTATGAGCATGAGTGTAGTTTCACGTGCAGAATGAGTGAGGCAGAATTTCGTATTGCACCGTACATTGAAATACACCATTCAGTATTTTCGAAGTAGAGTTATAAAATGTAATCCAGCCAATTAAAGTTTCTATTCCTGCCTTATTTTATTTCTTCATTTTATGACCTCATTTGATCAATTAATATCACATTTCTTTCAGTTTTTTACTGTTTCTAGACTGTCGACTGATAGTGAAATTATAGTTAGAATAGGTCGTACAATAGTGTAATGTCATATATATGACATTATGCTATTGTAATATACAACAATGAATACTAATGATATCGCAGGAAATATAGTGACTCAACCACCCATTACACAATGTGGAAAAACATTTTTTATTGTTGAGAATAGCAGGACGATTTCTATTATTTTATTGTGATGATCATTTCTCTGTATGTAAGTTGGTAACAATAAAATATTTTCACATTCCGAGGAGAAAGCTAGTGATTAAAATTTCTTGAAAATATCTCGTCGGAACGAAAAACGCCTTTGTTTTTGTGATTGCCACTCCAACTCTCATAGCATATCCTTGACATTCTCTTCCCTACTTCTCGATAATACAAAATGAGCTGCCCGTCTTTGGACTTTGTCGATGTCCTCCAACGATCCTCTCTGGTAAGGCTCCCATATCGCACTGCTGTACTTGAGAGAGGACAAGTTACTCTCTCACCTATTTTTCGCGTACGGAAAATTATTAAAGGTTTCATTACAAACTGAAACACCTTGAGTGAGACTCTAGAGAGTTAATGGCCTGAGCAGACGTTGATGGAACCTGGTAGGACGCTAAAAGCATGAGGTATTTTTATGGTTATTAGCTTGTAGAAAGGGCATGTTGGGAGTTGAAAGCAATTGGCAGCGAACCCATCCCTCAGTAAATGTTGCTGGACAGGCCCACAGCCATACAGCACAGACAGGGCAGCCGCTCGTCGAGACAGGTTTCCAGCAGAACAATGTCACGATACCTGCCATGGCACCAGCAGTAGCCTGGGCTCGGGGCGATGGTCTGAAGGAACGTGTCTAGACAGTGGAGTCGTAAACTGGGTACTGTGTGCAGAGCCATGCGTAATAAAAAATTCTTAAGTTTTCGTGTTTGCCGATAGTGCAAATAGGCCTGTGAACCACTTCTATTGGCCAACCCAGTTGTATAAGAAACTCCAGTGTCTGAGAAACGATTAGAGATTGAATATTTATTACACCTCATAGCTAGGACTAACAAAGTCCAAGGCACAGGCGATTTTGATTAAGATGTTTAAGATTGTATCTTGTTGCTGTGGGAAGCGACACGACTTTGGAGAAAAGCATCTTTCCCCTCTGCAAAAACTTAAAAAAAGCCAGTAATTGACAGTTTCTTTTTTTCCAGAGATGCAGGTTTCTTAACTCTTGCCCTGGTTCGACATGAGTTTGTTCTGTCGTGTGGGAGGGGAGATTTAGCACCTCTAGAGCCCGGAGATTGGCTCAAGATGGGGTGAAGGCAGTGTCGCTCGTGTGCTTTGTAGGAAAACGGAATTTTTTGGGAGAGGTGCGAGGCACTCGGGTGCGATATTTTGGTCTGGAAGTCCTTCTGGTCGAAGCTCTGGCATGTATGGTTGGTGCTTGGGACCTGTCCTGAGTCTGACTTTACTTGCTAGTAGTTTAGACAGGGGAGCCTGTGGTGTTCTTACTGTACCGAATGGGTGTGATTTCAGGGCTCTGGTAGAGAGCAATTTGCGATCTGTCTGCCTGTTAGCTAGACTGTGAGATTTTTGCATTTCTTTCGAGGCTGGGATCGATTCACAGGAGCCGCCTCTAAGTCTCACCTTCGCCGCACCCAGCTCGCCAGCTGCAAGTTACATCGCCGCACGAAGCAAACAGGGTAACGTACGGCCACTCCGCCATTGCCAAGGCGTACAGATCTCAATCGCCACTTGCTCGCAGCTGCACCTATGTAGAGAAACTACAGTAGATTTGATCAGTCAAAGTCTGCTCAGCGTCAGATCAATTCAGATTGCGTTATCCACATTTTTAGGGCCAGAGTACTTGACTCACTCCACTAGTTAACTTGTCTCTGCCACCCAGGATCCTTGTCCAGTGTAGTCTTAAACCACTTGTTAGTTGTTTACGGTATTCAAACAATAACTTGTTTAGCATAATTTATGTCTCTTTTTTTAGAGAAAAAATAATGTCGTTAGAGCACTAAAATTATGCCAACATTTTCAATCATTTACGTAGTTCCCACTAGGGTTACCTTTCATACTCTAGCAGAGGATGGACAGGCGTAGCATAGACAGTCTCTTCAGCGGATTTGTTGCGTCTTCTTTCTGCCAATAAAACGCAGTCTTTGGTTCGCCTTCCCGCAACATTATCTATGTAATAGTTCACATTTAAGTCGTTCGTAATTGTAATTCCTTAGTATTTAGTTGAATTGAGAACCTTTAAATTTGTTTGACATCGTGTAACCGAAATTTGACAGATTCATTTTAGTACTCATGTGGATGACCTCACATTTTTCATTATTTAGGGTTAATCGCCACTTTTTGGATCCTACTAATATCTTGTCTAAATCATTTTGCGGTTGGTTTTGATCTTCTGACGGCTTTACAAGACGGTAAATGACAGCTTCATCTCAAAACAGTCCATGTGGGCTGCTCAGATTGTCTCCTAAATTGGGCGAGCGGTTCTAGACGCTTCTGTCCGGAACAGCGCGCCTGATATGGTCGCAGGTTCGCACCCTGCTTCGGGCATGGATGTGTGTGATGTCCTTAGGTTAGTTAGGTTTAAGTAGTTCTAAGTTCTAGGGGACTGACGACCTCAGATGTTAAGTCCCATAGTGCTCAGAGCCATTTGAACCATTTTTTTGTCTCCTAAATGGTTTATGTAGATCAGGAACGGCAGAGAGCCTATAACACTTCCTTGGGGAAAGACAGATATCACTTGTTTTCCGTTGACTGCTATGTACTGTGACCTTACTGATAGGAAATCATGAATCCTGTGTCACACAACTGAAGGGATAATGCATAGGTACTGAACTTAATTAGAAGTCGCTTGTGCGGAACGGCGTCAAAAGCCTTCTGGAAATCTAAAAATGTAGCATCAATTTGACGTTCCTTGTCGACAGCACTTTGTGAGAATAAATAACTAGTTGTGTTCCACAAGAACGATGTTTTCTGAATACGTGCTGACTATGTGTCAAAAGACCGTCATCTAACGTTCGAACTGAGCATTCTCTCAAAGGAACCTAACTGGTATACCACCTGGACCGGAAGTCTTGCTTTTATCGAGTAATTTAAGCTGTTTCGCTACCCCGATGGCGTCTACCTCCAAGTTACTCACGTTGACAACTATTCTTGATTCGAATTCCGAAATATTTACTTGGTTTTCTATCGTGTAGGAATATCGGAAAACTATGTTTAACAACTCCGTTTTAGTGGCGCTGCCAACTGTTATATTATCATTGACATCGCGCAGTGAAGGCGTTCATTGCGTCTTGCCGCTGATGTACTTCAGATACGACCAGAATCTCTTTGGATTTTCTGTCAGATTTCGAGACAAAGTCCCGTTGTGGAAGCTGTTAAAATCACTTCGCATTGAAGTCCGCACTAAGTCTCTAGGATGAGTAAAACATCGCCTATCTTGGAGATATTTTGTGCTTTTAAGTTTGGCATGTTTTTTTCGTTGCTTCTGCAGCAATGTTCTGACCTGTTTGGTGTAGCGTGGGGGACCAATACCGTCTTCTATTAATTTAATGGTTCAAATTGCTCTGAGCACTATGGGACTTAACTTCTGAGGTCATCAGTCCCCTAGAACTTAGAACTACTTAAACCTAACTAACCTAAGGACAACACACATATCCATGCCCGAGGCAGGATTCGAACCTGCGACCGTAGCGGTCGCGGGGTTCCAGACTGTAGCGCCTAGAAGCGCTCGGCCACCCCGGCGGCTTTGTTAATTTATTCGGTATAAATTTCCCAGTTGTAGCAGATACTATTTCTCTGATTTTGAACCACATTGTGTCTACATTTACAGTACATAGTTACTTCGGAAGGAGTAGGAATTGTCTCTTAGGATGGTGTTAATCGAATTTTTATCTGTTTCTTTTTTTTAAAACAGATGCATTTTGCGTTTACTTTTGGTGGATTTGATATTACAGTGGTCAGTCTCGCAATAACAACCTTATGGTCACTAAAGGCTGTATCCATCACGTTGCTTTCTATATGTTCAGGGTTATTTGTAGCTAAGAGGTAAAGCGTGTTTTCGCAATCATTTACTTTTATAGAGGGCTCCTGAACTAACTGCTCAAAATAATTTTTCGGAGAAAGCGTTTAGTACAATTTATGACGATTTTTTTATGCCCACAACGTGTTCGGAAGATCGGTCTTCGACTGATTGAAGCATATTCGTGAAAAATGATTTTTATGTTGTACTTCGCCATTATCTTGGCCAATCTGACTGTGGACGGCCCTGCATACGGAAGACACGCCAGGTGCTTGGTTTCTTTTTACGGATTATTTTCACTTTCATCGCCAACTGCGATCACCTCGACGGCTCTTAAAGTTTTCCTCACCTCCGCTGTGTGAGTTAAATCAGGCGGCAAAATTGTGTATTCAACTGCAAAAGTCTCGCTGTAGCTACTCTTTATAAAGATCGCTAATACCAGTCTTATTCCACTTGAAAAATTTCATTCTTGCAGCGGATACAGCTACATCGTCTTTCAGACTGTTAGCTGATTTCGCAATTCAACGCATAAAAAAGCCATTTATACACCTCCGCTCACCGAAGCACGCGACGTTCATTTCTTTGCTCTCTCCCGAATTTTCTCGTCAAGACAAATGCCTTCATTTGTAACCCATTTTCGCATTAGGCGTAGAGATGACTTCCAGGCAACCGAAATAAAAAGAAAGTTATTGACAATTTAACTCCTTTTAGGAACATTACACAAATGATGTAAAACTTTCATTACTGCAATTGCTCATTTCACTTAAAGGGCTCGGCGATTTACGGTCGACTGGATTTGAGCGACGTGACCGAAGTATGGACAGTACCGTCGTAATCTGACGGGACAGGGTTAAGTTTACTGATTAGGCACTGGTTTAAATTTCCCCAAATAGTTTCAGGCGTTCTCTCATCGTTGTCATTGTCCTTGGTCTCTATTTCTAACGATCATCTGGAACATAACCGCTGAGAAGAAAGGATGGAGCAATGAGAGAATAGCATCGTAGCATCGTCTGGTAGAAGTTTCAAATAAAAATATTCTATTTATCGTAACTTTAAATAAACAGAATTTTATGGACTCTTTTTTCCCGATCGTGTGATAGATGCTTTCGTGGGCCGTATTGATACTTTCTTTGGGCCACGATTTAGACTCCCCTGATCTAAATGGAACGTTAAAATCCGATTTTTATTAGGGGAATAAAGTGAGAAAGCTGATGACATTCTGATATAAGTGCGTAGAGCTCCGTGGCCAGTGTCAATTTGAATAAAATCCTTTTGGGTGTTGGGCAGTATTACGACGAGTATGAACACCAAAAATAACTATTAACCGACGTTTCGACCGTTTTCGCACCGGGTCTCTTCAGGGCGACTAATCTACTGTGACCTGGGGATGGTCTTCTCTGCTGTACGCTGTACCACTTCGGTTGTCACGTAACGGTCGATGTCACATTCTGGACAGTTGAAAGTCAAGATTCCTGTGCAGGGGTGGCTATTGCCTGTGCTACTCTAGCAGGTGATCCACAGCAAACAGCGAACCGGCAGCCTGCTTTCCTGCAGCAAGACGCCGACCTCCATTAGTCTTAGAGGAGCAACTACTAGACACAAACACCAACGTCATTGCGCAGTGGCCGACAGACGGGAGTGCCGATAACTGGCGGTTCACTGGCTCACTTCCGATGCCACACGAAGAGCTACTGAACTTCCCCGCAGACAATGGAAAGTTCTTAACAGGATTCTAACATCACATGGGGTCTGCCAGACCAAAAGGGACAAATCCCAGCCGTCAGTGTGATTGTGGAGTCCTGCGTCGGACAATTGACATAACGTGAGTGATTGCAACATCAGAGCGTAAGCAGATGTATGTGAACTGAATGATACTTCCATCTCTTAGATGGATGTTTTTTTATGTATATAGTGATTCTACTTGCTGCCCACCTCTCAACTGTGTTAACGTAAATTTATTATTAATTTCATTGTTCTTTTCATTACTGAACTTATGTTTTCCATTTTAATGTTTTTTTATTGTTGACTGTAATGTCCATTCAGCCGATTATTTTAATGTGTAACTTATTGTTCCTTTTATTGGCTCGCCTCACTAGCTATTTTTACTGGTCATTTTACAGTCCACTGCATCACACATTGTGCTGTTCATTTTAACAACTATTTTGTAACTAATGTACGTAAACCCAATATTCTTGCTTTTTTATCTCCTTTTCTGGAGTAATTTAAATGTCAAATGTATCATACGTGTTGGAGTGTTTATGCCAAACGATAAATAAATAGTAACGGTAGAAGTCTTGTGGCCGCTTGCTTATGCAGTTGAATCTGGGCTTGTGTACCTGCCGGCAGAGGGGCCCGTTGGACTGAGATCGCTGGTTGTCAGACCGTCGGCTCGTGTTTCATAACGGCGTCTATTAATATAAAGCTATTATTCAGATTTATGACGTTCGTTACTCAGCCGTGTGTTAAGTATTGACTATTTCCGAACTAAATTTAAGGGTGGTAGGAAGTTAAACGAGTCGACTTGAAGCAGGAGAGGCACGACAGGACATTTTAATTTCCTCTGTCTATACTTTTATAAATAAATTCGTAAAACTTTCTCAGCATGACCAAGAAGGATTCAGGGTTGACACTTATAGCAGTGGAAGTTCAAAAACATAACAAAATAATTTTTTTACATGTGAAATTTCATCATGTTTTTACTTAGTGTTGGCGGTATTTGTTGCTACAGCTGCACTTATCTTCATAAGTAAGAGATATTCTTCGATTAATTTTGCACAGCATACAAACCATACTTACAGGTGTATGAAACTCTATATTTTTCCGAATCTATTAAAAACTGTGGTAAAAATTGAGATAATTAACTATAAAATTTGAGTTTTTTCTAAATATGAAGTTTAAAATATAACAGCTCATTCATTTTTTTACATTAAAAAAGTCGAGTTACATGGTTTGGTTGGGTGGTGTAATTGCTGCCGGCACGGTAGTTCAGCGTATTCGGTCAGAAAATTAGCTGCCCTCTGTAATACAAAAATCTAAGCGAATGGATCAACGACGAACTTGAATGGTTGTCACAGGACATCCGCCTCGAATAAATGCAACGAACAGAAATAAAATGAGATCATCAAAAAGGAGGATAAGGCAATAGCTTGATATCGAATAAATTGTGGGTTCGAATGACATCAGACGCAATAAACTTTTCTTATTTTTTAATCTGTATTGAAATGACTAATCACTCATTTTATGTCGTTAATTAGTTTAAATGTAATTTTTTATTTCCGTTGCTTTGTTACGTTATTTTAATCACCATAAGAAATATTTTAATTTGTTTCATTTTCCTTATATCCTTGTTTTTGCAGTCGCAATTTTTGTGAATATGAAATTAATCATATGTATCTGTTATAATATTCAATTATTTGAAAATTCTGAGCTATGAGTTCAAAAAACAAAAGACCTAATAATCTGTTCATATTGATTGTTCAGTAGTGCAAAAAATGTGCTTTTCGTTACCAGATGCGCATTTTTTTGTATGGTAATCGTCGTGCAAACATTTAAACATAAATACTTACTGCACTTTGGACAAAATAACGCAGATGAAGATTTAAATGCAAGAAGAACTGATAAGTATAACGAAATTCAAACAAAATGAGGAATGTAATGAACGCGGTAATGTGGACAGAAGAAACAGGGCGATAAAACAAAAGACATTAAATCGAAATTAATACACGAAATTAATTAAAAACAATGAACAAAGGTTTCAAGTGGAAAAACTATGATACAAAGATAATTTAGGTTAAGTAGTGTGTAAGCTTAGGGACTGATGACCTTAGCAGTTAAGTCCCATAAGATTTCACACACATTTGAACATTAGAACATAATCATATCAATATGTGGTACCGTACACCGCAAGCCACCTTACGGTGTGAAGGCGAAAGCACTTCTGGTACAATGTGCCCCCCCCCCCCCCCCACACACACACACACCCTCCACCCACCCTTCTCTGTTCCATACACGAATAATGCGTGAGAAAAACGACTGTGTGTGAACTTTCGTATGATCTATGATTTTTCGGACTTTTTCCATAGTGGTCTTTTCGCGAGACATACGTGCTAGGACGTAATATTTTGCCAAACGCTTCTTTCGAATGTACGTTCTTACAAGGGGACCCTCCATACGGTAATTCACGGATTTTTATGCGCTTCAAATATGTTGTAGAGGCACTTTCCCTGAGTACCTGGTATTATTATTATTATTATTTTTAGCGACGGGCTTTGGTTTTTCGGAAAATCGATTTTGAAGTTCATTGGGCGCGCTTGTATACTTGTAACATTACATATACTTCGCGCAGGTCAACGTAGCGCAGCGGTAAGGGTTCACGGCTACCGCGGTGGGTGTACTGTGTTCGAGTCCTGCTCGTGTACTTTCTTTGTACAAAATCGACCGAATTTTTCAATTTTATTTAAAAGAATGCCAACAAACAGTGTAAGCTGTGCGAAATTATAAAGATATATTCAGTTATTAATTTTTTCAAATATTCATTCCGTTTGCGGTTCGCATCATATTCTCCCAATTCATCTTCTTCGTTGAAATCTACCAATTCATCATCAATAATGATCTGTCTTTCGGCCAAGAGTTCCTGTATTGCGATACATATCTCATCGCCAGTTGCAACGGAATTGGCAGAGATCACGCTAGGCGGTGGATTCGTTACGAGATTCAAATCGCGCAATAGATTTTCGGAGTATTTAATGACATTCGTGATTTCGCCTTTTGAGTCTTCGTTCATCTCCTCCACTTGTAGATCTTCTTCTGGCTGCACTACTGCAGAAACACTTGGTTCCTTAATTTCACAGAATTTTTCCAACACATGGCACTAGAGACGCTTTACGACCAACTGACGCTGTAGTTAGATGCGAAAGTAAAGAAATGCAGCTCGTATCCTAATTAGCATAGGAGCTGGGGTTCCCGTTACGGCTAACGGTATTCACGAGAGAGGGGACGATTATGGGCGGAGATCGATTTCAGGTAATACAAGAAGAGACCGTTGTACGAACATTTGGAACTCCAACTGCGAACCACAAACGGAATCAATATCTGAAAAAAATAAATAACTGAATATATCTTTATAATTTCTCACACCTTACACTGTTTATTGATATTCTTTGAAATAAAATTGAGAAATTCGGTCGATTTTGAAAAAAAAGTACACGAGCAGGATTCGAACACAGCACCCCCAGTGCGGTAGCTGTGAACCCTTACCGCTGCGCTAGGCTGACTTACTCGAAATATAGGTGATGTTACAGGTATACAAAGCGCGCAATGAACTTCAAAATCGATTTTCTCAAAAACCAAGGCCCGTCGCTAAAAAACCGGATAGCCAGGTACTCAGGGTAAGTGCCTCTACAACATATTTGAAGCGCACCAAAATCCGTGATTTACAGTATGGAGGGTTCCCTTGTTAGAATTTCTAAAGCAACCTTTCTCCGTCACGAATAACGCTTCTCTCTAGCGACTGTCACTCGCGTTTGTTGATCTTCTCCGTAACGCTCTCACGCTTACTCAACGATCCCGCAACGAAAAATGCCTCTCTTCGTTGGATCTTCTTATCTCCTCTGTTCTGTGTCTATATCTACATCCCACAAGCCGTCTTACGGTGTGTGGGGTATGGTTTGCGGGAAGAGCGATTGTTGGTAAGCCTCCGTAGGGGCTCGAAATTTCTCTAATTTTTACTCCACGGCCTTTTCGCGAGATATATGTTGGAGGAAGAATTATATTAGTCGACTCTTCAAGGAACGTGTGCTTTCGGAACTTTAATACGGCTCTTCCAACGCCTGCCACTGCAATTGGCTGAAAATTTTGGTGACGCTATCACGCTTACTAAATGAACCTGCTACTAAACGTGCTACTCTTGTTTAGATCTTATCTATTTCCTCTTTCAGTCCTATCTAGTACGGATCGCATACAGCAGAGCAATATTGAATAACTGGTCAAACGAGTGTTTTGTAAATTACTTCCTTTGTTGGTGGGCTTCATCTCCTGAGAATTCTTCCAGTGAATCTGTCTGGCATCTACCTCACCAGCGATTGATTTTATGTGGTCATTCCACTTTAAATTGCTCCGTACGAATACTCTTAGCTATTCTATGAAGGCAATGCTTCCGATAATTTGTTCTGCAGTTGCGTAATCAAACAGAAATGGGTATTTCAGTCTATATATTTGCAGTATGTTACATTTGTTTATGTTGACTGCCACTCCCTACAACAAGCGTCGACCCTCTGCAGGTCTTTCTGCATTTCACTATTATTTTCTAGCTTCGCGACTTCCGTGTATACTGCAGCCTCATCCGCGAAAAGCTTAATGCAAATTATGACGTCTGCTACGTCATTTACACATATTGTAAGAAGTAATGATCTGTAAGATTCCCCTGGGTCATCCAAATGGTACTGTTAAGGTTGAAAACTTCGTAAGTGTCCCAAATGGATACACAAGAATTGGTCGAACAAGATTTATGTAAGTCACTTCGCTGGTGGATGAATTATGTTTCCTTAAGATTTTTCGTAATGAATCGCTCCAAGCGGTAACTCCTAGGTATACTGTTTCCTGTGAGGCTCGATTGCACGGTTCCTCCTTCAACGATCGTAGCGGTTGGCCACACAATGCGCTGCAGCCAGTGTTTACAGGGTAAGTGCTGTTCGTGCCGCTTTGCGTAGCGTCTATTATACAGTTTCGTCATGCGAAGAGTGATGGTCTTTACACTTTCCTCAGCGTGTGAAGAATTATAAATAGCAATAGAAATCTATGCCCGGAAAATCATTGTGAAACTGTAATACGCCAAAGACAACGAGCGGCCATCAGCTCTCGAAATTCGGAAATGGGTTGTTGCCTGTATGAAACTAACACGAGACCAAGAAGACAATGTACAACTTAATACTAACGAGTCGATATACTGTTTCATACTTTGCTTTATGAGCGCGTAATCTGTGAGTGTACTGGTGGTACCTCTGAGTTAACATTAGCAAGAGGCTTTGTCTGTAAGTTGACTGTTAGTCCAGTCGAAGGCAACTTGGCAAATGTATGTGTCTTTAACACCCCAATGGAAGTTACGATGAAATAATAAGACTAAAATTGCAAACTTATGGAAACGTTCTTGCACTTAGCAACTAAGTGGCAGATTTTGATCCCTTTCCAATCCCAAACTGAAAAATATCTACGAAAACGGAAGTTAAAGAACCAATCCTATCCGTAATGAGTATTGGTGTCTATTACACATAAATTAAACACATGGAGAAACGGCCAGCTTGCTTGATATGTAATGAAACATAACATATTTCATAATTAGAGATCGGAGCGGGTGATCTGTATTTGCCTTGAAGGAACTTGTAATAACCAACATCACATTCATACTATTTATTCCTGGTGACCGGTTTCAACAGTTAAGACTGTCATCTTCTGATCTTCAAAAAACTTATTGTTATACGTCCCGTCAAAAAGGAATAAGAGGTATAACAACAAGCTCTTAAAGATCAGACGATGACAGTCTTAATCGTTGAAACTGGTCATCAGGGATAAGTAGTAGTGAATGCGATCTTGGCTATTACAAGTTTCTCCAAAGTAATAAAACAGTCTATGTCAAACAAAAAGACCGTCTTGAGCTCAACTTAACTTCATGGAAATCTATATTTTCTGATCTCGTAGTAGGAATAAGCGGAGAACCTATAGCAAATCGTGCCCAAATAGCTGAAAGTAATTCAGCTGATGTTAATGATACCAAGACTGTAAATAATAATCCTGAACACTTTAGTGACGTTCCAACTGTCGAAAACGAACGGCCATTTCCATGTTTCGGCGTGCGTGGAAATAATCGGAACGTTGTAGGAACGGGGAGCACTGATCCATTTACTGACAGTCAAGCCCAGGCTGGCAGTAAAGTTCAAGATAACAGGGACAGCAGGTGTGTCGAGACAACAAACAGTAAACGACTCGAGTGTCAAAGAGACACTACAGTCGCTGTCGCACAGCTTACGACTAACAGATCAGAAATGTCCGCGTTGGATGTGTTTCAGGGTGACGCAATGGGCGTAGCTCCTGCGCCAAGTCCTGAAATGAGAAGCGGAATCATTTGCGAATTCATCATCTGAAACAACGGAATAATCAAGAATGGACACAACTGAGTCTGCTCGTACAGTTTCGTCTGAAAAGTCTAAGAGAAAAATTTCTGCGGGTAGTAACGAAGAGGGGCAAAACCATGTGGGCAAAGAACCATCAACAACTTCCATGATGATCCTGGACAAGCGGGGTTGAGGATCTACAACTGTCGGAATCGGAAGCGATCTTCCACGCCGTACACCACAAAACGAAATTTTTGCTGATTTAATGTACAGTGGATAAAAAGTATAAATTAAATAAAAAAGAAGCTGCTTCACCAAACGAAATAGTTGCATCAGGTAATTTCTTTCATCGTTCAGGAAAATAAAAGCCACAGAAGCCAAGCAGAGAAGGCAAATAAGGTTAGTTAGTGGAAGGGTTATAAGGGGAAAAAACGTGGTAAAACGTCAGACTAAAAGTCCAAAATCTCGGGTTTGTTACCTGGTCAATATTTAGATTTTTATCTGGCACTTACCACTCCTTTCACCTCTAGCATTGTTCGCTGATGCGCAAAATGCCGAGCTGCACCGTGGTTTCGAATTCACGTAAGCTGTGGGTATCCATATAAATTCCTGGTTAAGTCATTTCAAAGGTTGGAGGAAGGCAGCGGCATAACAACCTCCAACAAATGGCTCTGAGCACTATGGGACTCAACTGCTGAGGTTATTAGTTCCCTAGAACTTAGAACTAGTTAAACCTAACTAACCTAAGGACATCACAAACATCCATGCCCGAGGCAGGATTCGAACCTGCGACCGTAGCGGTCTTGCGGTTCCAGACTGCAGCGCCTTTAACCGCACGGCCACTTCGGCCGGCGCCAACCTCCAACAGGACCATGATCAGTAAAGCACTATGACCATCGTAACAACCTTAGGATTGGCGACAGATTAACTTTACCTACTGTTTCCAGTGCTTTTCACCAATAGCGTAATCGAACAACAATCAATCTTCTGCCTATTTAACCACAATGCGTTCCATTTGTTTACGTGAAGGTTCAACAGCCATCTCTTAACAGATCATCGATCCCTTGCAAGTCTTCCTGCATTTCTCTGCAGTCTTCTCACGTTGCGACCTACCTGTAGACAACAGCCTCGTTGAGCTTCTGACGTTATCCACTAGATCATTTATACATCCTTTAAAGTCTAATGACCCCATAGCACTCTTTTGGAGTACTCTAGACATTACCTCTGCATCCTTCGATTTCATCATTTGTTAGAATGTCCTAAATTCTGTCACAAATCTGGCCCCGTCCTCGGTAAACTCGAATTTTTTTCACGAAACGAGTTCGGAGCTGCATCGAATGCCTTCCGGAAGTCAAAGATCACAGTATCAATCTGAGGCTCTTTGTCTACGACTCTCTGGACACTGGTTAAAATCATGAGATAGAACCAACATCTCCTACTAATGTCGGTACAAGAGAAATCGTACTGAACCTCTAAGTTCTGGTGCTTCGTGGTGTAGGTTACCACCGCTCTGGAGACTTGTTAAAATCGTGAGGTGGAACCAACAGCTCATATTAATGTCAGTACAAGAGAACTCATAACGAATCCTTAAGTGCTGGAGCTCGACGGTGTACGTCACCAGCTTCCACGACCAACTGGTAAACGTGCTGCTAGGCTGTACCATTGGCATATGACAAACACAGATAATAATTTGTCTTGTTGGTGAAAACAGCTTTGTACGTTTTACTGCGTCATTTTCGGCAGTACTCTTGGCGACGTTTCGCCGTCGTTGCGAAAGCTCTCGCACTAAATTTCGTGACGTGATGAACAAGGAGGAACATTGGTGTCCACCAGGGGGGAAGGGGGGGGGGTGAAGTTAGAGACGACACGTGGTTTGGAGTCTACGTTAAATTGTAGGTGTCGTTACCACGATTGGATAACTGAGGGTAGATTAGTGACTCTCAAGTTTCCGAAGCGGCGTCCAATTGAAAGTGTCAGAAATGGTTCAAATGGCTGTGAGCACTATGGGACTTAACTTCTAAGATCATCAGTCCCCTAGAACTTAGAACTACTTAAACCTAACTAACCTAAGGACATCACACACATCCATGCCCGAGGCAGGATTCGAACCTGCGACCGTAGCGGTCGCGCGGTTCCAGCTGTAGCGCCTAGAACCGCTCGGTCACCCCGGCCGGCCAATTGAAAGTGTTTCACCATGCTGTTAAGCCACACGAAATTATTATTGCATCAAGATTCATCTGTCGATGTGTCGCCTTGGACGAGAATATGACAAGACGTGGAGATTAGATATGCACTGCAGGCGGATGACTTCCGTCCACGGCAAGCGCAAATGGACTTACCACGTGTGCGGTAGAGAAGAGAGAGAGAGAGAGAGAGAGAGAGAGAGAGAGAGAGAGAGAGCATTAAAGGAGAGAGGGAAGAGGTGTGTGAACTGGAAATCGCGACGGGCGACAGCGGCAGGCGCTGGGTCGACTTTCGAAATTTTATCCTTTTCTGTTTTTATCCCTCCAGTCGCCGGCGCCTGGCGCAAACGTAATGCAATACGAGAGTGCTCCAGACGCTTCTAGTGGTCGGTAATGGAAATAGAGCGGTGCAATTCCGAGTGCGCCGAATCGCCGCAGCTGCCTGACGGGCGGAGGGTGAGGGGTGAGAGGTTAGAGGCGGGAGGAGGAAAGCCCGACAAGCAGTGCACGGAGGAGGGAACCAGAAGGGACGCGGATCGGAGCGATTTCGCTGCCGGCTCCAGCCTCTTCTGAGCGCCCACATAATGACTGCGGTTGGGCGCGGCAAGTTTAAACGAGGTTCTGAGGAGGTCGCAAGGATCAGGCGACGCAACGTCGTCGACGCACAGTGGGCGCCGTAATGACGCGGCCGACGCGCTAACAGGTGCTGTGGGCGCCCTCGTGGGGCCTCTTGTTAGATTCCGGGTCGCGCCCGACTTGTTTGATTAGTGATCGTGCACAAGTGGAAATCGGGCGACAGGCTCGTGGCTGCCGCCTTTCCCTGGACGGACGTAATGGCTGTCACAACAAACATGCCCTGCCACTGTGTTCTGTCAGGACTAGGAATCGTCGATAGGCCACTGGCTAGAGGAGCCGGGTTCAAATCAGTTTACCCACACGAGTGCGGAACGGGTCACAAATACACTACTGGCCATTAAAATTGCTACACCACGAAGATGACGTGCTACAGACGTGACACTTAACCGACAGGAAGAAGATGCTGTGATATGCAAATGATTAGCTTTTCAGAGCATTCACACAAGGTTGGCGCCGGTGGCGACACTTACAACGTGCTGACATGAGGAAAGTTTCCAACCGATTTCTCACAGACAAACAGTAATGGACCGGCGTTGCCTGGTGAAACGTTGTTGTGATGCCTCGTGTAAGAAAGAGAAATGTGTACCATCACGTTTCCGACTTCGATAAAGGTCGGATTGTAGCCTATCGCGATTGCGGTTTATCGTATCGCGACATTGCTGCTCGCGTTGGTCGAGATCCAATGACTGTTAGCAGAATATGGAATCGGTGGGATTCAGGAGGGTAATACGGAACGCCATGCTGGATCCCAACGGCCTCGTATTACTAGGAGTCGAGATGTCAGGCATCTTATCCGCACGGCTCTAACGGATCGTGCAGCCACGCCTCGATCCCTGAGTCAACAGATGGGGACGTTTGTAACACAACAATCATCTGCACGAACAGTTGGACGACGTTTGCAGCAGCATGGAATATCAGATCGGAGACCATGGCTGCGGTTACCCCTGACACTGCATCACAGACACGAGCGCCTGCTATGGTGTACTCAACGACGAACCTGGGTGCACGAATGGCAAAACGTCATTTTTCGGATGAATCCAGGTTCTGTTTACAGTATCATGATGGTCGCATCCGTGTTTGGCGACATCGCGGTGAACGCACATTGGAAGCGTGTATTCATCATCGCCATACTGGCGTATCACCTGGCGTGATGGTATGGTGTGCCATTGGTTACACGTCTCGGTCACCTCTTGTTCGCATTGACGGCACTTTGATCAGTGAACGTTACATTTAAGATGTGTTACGACCCGTGGCTGTACCCTTCATTCGATCCCTGCGAAACCCTACATTTCAGGAGGATAATGCACGACCGCATGTTGCAGGTCCTGTACAGGCCTCTCTGGATACAGAAAATGTTCGACTGCTGCCCTGGCCAGCACATTCTCCAGATCTCCCACCAATTGAAAACGTCTGGTCAATGGTGGCCGAGCAACTAGCTCGTCACCATACGCCAGTCACTACTCTTGATGAACTGTGGTATCGTGTTGAAGCTGCATGGGCAGAGGTGGTTGTTCTGGGTACTGATTTCTCAGGATCTATGCTCCCAAATTGCGTGAAAATGTAATCACATGTCAGTTCTAGTATAATATATTTGTCCAATGAATACCCGTTTATCATCTGCATTTCTTCTTGGTGCAGCAATTTTAATGGCCAGTAGTGTATCACTGCTCCTTTGTTAAGACTTAATTACCCTAGTGACCTCCCCAGTTTGCCTGTAAGACGATGAAAGTCTTGACACCATCCCAAAGCAGGTTCAAGAAACAGAAGAAATAAACTAAAAACAGGTATGCAACTAATACATAAACTCAACGTAGAATTGTTAAGATATCGGGACATGACGTTACATAGAAGTCTGTTACTCAAAATAAATCTATGGCGGCAGACAAGGAAAGGACATGTGACACAAGGTAAATGAAGCTGAAAACGTGATACGGAGGTATAACTCGTCTAAACTTGCAACCAGAAGACATGTGAGACGTATAAAAAACGTGAACGAGTGAAACTGTGGGCCGGACCGAGACTCTAACTCGAGAACTTTGCCTTTCGTGAGCAAATGCACTACCACCTTTTTTTGTTTTTTGATCTCACTTTGGTCGTTATTGTTCGTTCTATTTGTTCGGGGCGGACGTCCCATGACGCTTGTTCAAGTTCATCGTTGATCTGTTAACTCAGTTTATTTATTACAAAGGGCAGCTAACCCTCTGACCGAACACGCTGAGCTACCGTGCCGGCATCTAAGCTATCCAAGTATAGCTCACGACCCGTTCTCACAGCGTTACTTCCGCCACTACTTCGTCTCCTACCTTCCAGATTTCACAGAAGTTTTCCTGCGAACCTTGCAAGACTAGCGCCTCTGGAAGAAAGGATATTGCAGAGATGGGGCTTAGCCACAGCCTGGAGGATGTTTCCGGAATGAATTTTTCATTCCGCAGCCGAGTGTGCGCTGATATGAAACTTTCTGGCGGATTAAAACTGTGTGACGTTTGGAAGGTAGGAGACGAGGTACTGACGGATTTGAAGATGTGAGGACGGTTCCTGAGTCGTGCTTGGGAAGCTCAGTCTGTAGAGCACTTGCCGGCGTAAGGCAAAGGTTTCGAGTTTGAGTCTCGGACTGGCACACAGTTTTAATTTGCCAGCAAGTTTCATATCAGCGCACACTCCGCTGCAGAGTGAAAATTTCGTTCTGGATCGTGATGGAGTGTCAGTAGCTGTCCAGGCCAGTGTCCTACCAAAGAAAGAGGCGTTGATTGAATTAAAATCATGTTTCCAACCACGGACTGAGACTGCGCAGGTAGTCACGATTTCAGTGATAGCAGAGACAGGCCTATAAACTGATCAATTAAAAATTCCACGAAATTAATCGAATAATTCACACAATAAGAGCAATTACGGCCGGCCAACTGAAACCAACAACCGATTGCTCGAGTAGAGGACCATTTGTGGTGGCGTGGAGTACTTTTCTGGTTCAGCAATAAATTAATTGAGAAAATTCAGCATAAGGTGAAAATCTGTAGAAGTATGGGGCCGTTACTTTCCAATTCAAGCTTCTGCCACTCCGTCACGTAGGGACACCAGTTCTGCCAGCGTTCGGGGAACTGGCGCCACTACACAGGTTTCCCAATCTGAGCGTCAGGTGGCAGAGGTGCTCCAACAGCCGAAAGCTCTAAGAACAGTTTTTACTGCCAACCCCGGTCAAGTTGGCTACAGTTCACCTTTTTGTATCGGATAACGCGCACTGCTGTGCTACATCCGAGTTTACAAATGCACGGAGAGACCATCTCCCGGCCTCATTTAGTTGCAGTTCTTGGTCGGCTGCACTTCGTTATTAGCCATAGGGTAGAGGTTTCCGCCATTTTATTATGCATGTATTGGCTTCCATCTATTTGAAGCTCAAGTCAAATGGCTCCAAGCACTATGGGACTTATCATCTGAGGTCATCAGTCCCCTAGATTTACACTCCTGGAAATGGAAAAAAGAACACATTGACACCGGTGTGTCAGACCCACCATACTTGCTCCGGACACTGCGAGAGGGCTGTACAAGCAATGATCACACGCACGGCACAGCGGACACACCAGGAACCGCGGTGTTGGCCGTCGAATGGCGCTAGCTGCGCAGCATTTGTGCACCGCCGCCGTCAGTGTCAGCCAGTTTGCCGTGGCATACGGAGCTCCATCGCAGTCTTTAACACTGGTAGCATGCCGCGACAGCGTGGACGTGAACCGTATGTGCATTTGACTGACTTTGAGCGAGGGCGTATAGTGGGCATGCGGGAGGCCGGGTGGACGTACCGCCGAATTGCTCAACACGTGGGGCGTGAGGTCTCCACAGTACATCGATGTTGTCGCCAGTGGTCGGCGGAAGGTGCACGTGCCCGTCGACCTGGGACCGGACCGCAGCGACGCACGGATGCACGCCAAGACCGTAGGATCCTACGCAGTGCCGTAGGGGACCGCACCGCCACTTCCCAGCAAATTAGGGACACTGTTGCTCCTGGGGTATAGGCGAGGACCATTCGCAACCGTCTCCATGAAGCTGGGCTACGGTCCCGCACACCGTTAGGCCGTCTTCCGCTCATGCCTCAACATCGTGCAGCCCGCCTCCAGTGGTGTCGCGACAGGCGTGAATGGAGGGACGAATGGAGACGTGTCGTCTTCAGCGATGAGAGTCGCTTTTGCCTTGGTGCCAATGATGGTCGTATGCGTGTTTGGCGCCGTGCAGGTGAGCGCCACAATCAGGACTGCATACGACCGAGGCACACAGGGCCAACACCCGGCATCATGGTGTGGGGAGCGATCTCCTACACTGGCCGTACACCACTGGTGATCGTCGAGGGGACACTGAATAGTGCACGGTACATCCAAACCGTCATCGAACCCATCGTTCTACCATTCCTAGACCGGCAAGGGAACTTGCTGTTCCAACAGGACAATGCACGTCCGCATGTATCCCGTGCCACCCAACGTGCTCTAGAAGGTGTAAGTCAACTACCCTGGCCAGCAAGATCTCTGGATCTGTCCCCCATTGAGCATGTTTGGGACTGGATGAAGCGTCGTCTCACGCGGTCTGCACGTCCGGCACGAACGCTGGTCCAACTGAGGCGCCAGGTGGAAATGGCATGGCAAGCCGTTCCACAGGACTACATCCAGCATCTCTACGATCGTCTCCATGGGAGAATAGCAGCCTGCATTGCTGCGAAAGGTGGATATACACTGTACTAGTGCCGACATTGTGCATGCTCTGTTGCCTGTGTCTATGTGCCTGTGGTTCTGTCAGTGTGATCATGTGATGTATCTGACCCCAGGAATGTGTCAATAAAGTTTCCCCTTCCTGGGACAATGAATTCACGGTGTTCTCATTTCAATTTCCAGGAGTGTAGAACTACTGAAACCTAACTAACCTAAGGACATCACATACATCCATGCCCGAGGCAGAATTCGAACCTGCTACCGTAGCAACAGCGCGGTTCCCGACTGAAGCGCCTAGAACCGCTCGGTCACAGCGGCCGGAGATTTGGAAGCAACCATGTGTAAACTCACTCAACTGTAGTTAAGATGTTTTCCGGTAGATAGCTCGTGGAAACTTCAGTTGAGGTTGTCATGCCATCACGCTGTTTGTGCCGAGAGCAACTGACGTTATGTTGTCGTCGACGGTAAAACGACAAGCTTCGTCGTGCTGCCCCTGTCCATGCGTTCGTATTACGTTATTCCTCATGGCTAACAGCTTTCTGTCGTGATTTTCATTTTCTAGAATTCATCTCCGTTTTCCGATTCGCACTCTCTCTCCAGGGACTGAGCCGGTTATCGTTTTTCTTTTTTTTATTAATGTTTTTCTATGTTTTTTCTTGTCCTCAGCGAGAAGGCAGCTCGCCATGTAACCCAGAATTCTTTGTTGGTTAAATTTCAATATATGTGACAAGACTACCTTTAATTTATCGTGGTTTTGTCATCAATATACTTGGTCTATTTTTAATTCACTGTCTGCTATTGATCTGTAGTTTTCTGCCGGTCCCCTTCATTAATTAAATCATAAATCCAAGCAATTTACTGTAAACACCTTCTGTAGGAGAAGAAAGTCGATGTCACCATTGTTCATGGAACAGAAGATTGGCAAGTGACAGCTGATAGGGAAACCGCTACGGGCAGTACATCGTATTTCCATCCAAGCAATCGGAAATAAAAACGCCGAACACCTGTAGACTCAGTAAAAACTAGGTGTAATGTTACCAGAAAAACAAGCGGACTTAAAAAGGAAAGGTGAGCTGCAGATAACGTATTTATTTTGCAACGTCAGCTGTAGCTAACGTATTTATTCTACAACAAGTGATGGAGAAGAGACTTGCAATTTGAATACTTGCATAGCACTTTATGGACTCTGTGAAAATGAAACTGAGAATAAAAATGAGCGACTGATAGTAAAGGACAGTAATGGATATTCCAGAAAATTAACTAGAGACATAAGAAATCTATTAAAAAAATAACAAGTCCACAATAGATTGAGTAAAACAAATGTTTTTGTTGTTGATGTTGTGTTTGTTGTCCTGAGGTTTGATGCAGCTCTCCACGGTACTATGCCCTGTGCCAGTGTACTCACCTATACATAACTACGGCAGGCGACATCCATGTGAATCTGCATGACACACTCAGTTCTTGGTCTCTCTCTCTACAATTTTTACGCCACACACTTTCCTCCATTACCACGTTACAATTCCTTGATGCCTCACGATATGTCCTGTCAACCGATCCCTTCTTATAGTCAGCACGTGCATACGTTTCTTTTATTCTCAATTCCAAACAGTAGCTTTTCATGAGTAATCAAATCCACTCACCTTATCTACAACACTCTTCTGTACTGCCTGTTATAAAAGGCGAGTAAAAGGAGTCGCACACGTTTCAGCCTTTATGTGATGGTCCCCTGTAGGGTTTGATCTCCATATTTCCAAATTTTCCTGAAGAGCGACCCGAATGGGGAAGAGCGCCTTGCATGGTGCATCGTGTCCATAGTGCATTGAGATCTTTAGCCCCCTTTCTAGTCGTCGTATTGCAGTCCCACTAATTCTCCATACATCCTGGGTGCGGTTACCGCCATGCAATATGCAGTGTCGCTTTCTGCGCCGACGACGACCATGGACTTCTTTGCACCCGATATCCAGCACGGTAGCCAGTCCGTTATGGTGGGGCCGCCATGTACCCTGTTGGTTGTAGTCCCCTGACAACACAGGGATCGCTGTGCTGATGCCTGCGCCGTTAACTCGCCACGTATGCCAAGGAGCAGATACCTGTCTCTCTGGGGATTTGGGACTCCTGGCAATGGCCATCCTGCCAGGTGGCCCTTGCTGCGGCTGGGTGGCGCCCGTGGGGAGTGGCTCTTGGTTGGAGTCGGTGGCGTCAGGGCGGATGACACGCAATAAAGCGTGGCACATGTTCTCTTGCTGGTGGCCAGCCGCTCTAAGCGTTCGAGGGCTCAGTCCAATACGCAGAAGTATGACACCAAATCGTTCCCCTCCCTGGCCACACCATGGGAGGAATGAAAGGCTAAGGATGGCAGTGAAGCTTATTCCCCCGGTACCTGGTATGTACGAGAGCTGATGGGGAATCTTCTTCGTAGAGCATTTAGAGGACAAGTTTGGGAGGTGGAGGGCTTGTCCAAAATGCGCTCCACTCTGGGTCAGTCTTGATCAAAACAGAATCCTCTGCCCAGTCACTGGCGCTCCCCACCTGTGACAAGCTGGGGGATGTTTCTGTTTCCGTATGGTTCAGGGTCTTTATGTTCCAAGGGATCTTCTTTTGCAGTCTGACGACGAACTGCACGCCAACCTAGGACGATGAGGTGTTCACTTCGTCCGGCGCGTCCATCGGAGTCTCAGGGATAATCAGATTGCCACCAGTGCCTTCATCTTGGCCTTCGAGGGAGATGTATTACCCGGAAAGGTCAAAGTGATAGTTTACTGCTGTGATGTGAAGCGGTATTTTTTATGCTGGAAGTTTGGCCATATGTCTTCCTGGTGTACTTCCAGCGTCACTTATCACGATTGTGGACGTCCTTCGCACCCCAATACTCCATGCGCCCCACCTCCCATCTGTGTTAACTGCGTAGAGCACCATTTCCCTTGCTCACTGGACTGTAGGATTCTACAGAAAGAACGGAAGACCATGGAATACAAGACCCTGGACCGCCTGACCTACACTGAGGTTAAGCGAAAATACGAGAGGCTCCATCCTGTGCATATGACATGAACCTATGCCACTGCTGCGACAACGATTCAACCGTCTCCTGTTTTGATACATACATTTGGCTCTCAGAGCCATCAGAATCCATGTGCCCCCTTGATGGTGGGGGCACTTTCCTCCCTGTTGTTCCTGCGTCTCCTCCTTCTGGAGCAACCCCTCCCCCCCCCCCCCCCCATCGAGGACATTAGTCCCTACCTCTCAGCTGGAGAAGTGTATGTCTTCTTCGGCTCCTCTCGCCAGGAAGGGGTCCCTTAGGTCACTCCCTTCCCAGGTTCAGACCAGTGGAAAAGCGGCCGCGCGCCAGTGTCTGAAGCAACCACCGGTGGCTGGTCATAGGGCTTTACAGTCCTCCTCAGTCTCTGAGACTGACCTACCCCTTCTAGTCAGAACCACCGAAGGAACAGCGAGAGAAACCTAAAAAGAAGAAGGCCCCCAAGAATCCAGACCTTGCAGTGGCACCCATACCACCACTCTCTACACATTCTGCGTATGAGGATGAGGTGGAGATTCTGGCGTCCGCCGAGGACCTAGATCTCGCTGAACTCTCAGAAGCAATGGATGTCAGTCGCACAGGTACTAAATCGCTGGCAGCAGATGACCCTGACGCATAACCTGCCTCCTTGAGCGCTTCATGCCTTCCCAGCCTAACGATCATATTATCCTGCAGCGGTTTTTTCCACCACCTTGCTGAGCTCTGACAACTTATCAGCCTTCACCCTTTCTTCTGCATTGATCTCTAGGAAACTTGGTTTCTGGCGCTGCGAACCCCCGCCCTCCGTGGCTATCGGGGTTATTATAAGAATCGGCAGCTTATGCAAGGATATATGGTGCAGTCTGCATCTACGTCCTTAACTCTCTTTGCAGCGAGTGTGTACCTCTTCAAACACCTTTAGAGGCTGTGGCTGTTTGGGTGTGGACGCCTCCGGCTGTTACTGTCTGCAGTCTCTATCTTCCATAGTATGGTGATATTCAAAAAAATGTTCAAATGTGTGTGAAATCTTATGGGACTTAACTGCTAAGGTCATCAGTCCCTAAGCTTACAAACTACTTAACCTAAATTATCCTAATGACAAACACACACACCCATGCCCAAGGGAGGACTCGAACCTCCACTGGGATCAGCCGCACAGTCCATGACTGCAGCGCCTCAGACCCCTCGGCTAATCCCGCGCGGCTATGGTGATGTCCCACAGCGTGTATTGGCTGCGCTGATAGCCTAACTGCCGATACCTTTTCTGTTACTGGGCGAATTTAACGCCCATAACCCTTTTTGGGGTGGATTGGTGGCAACAGGCTGAGGCACTCTTGTTGAGCAAGTGTTGGCACAGCTCGGCCTTTCTCTCTTAAATAATGGTGCCTCCACACATTTTAGTGTGGCACATGCCACATACTCTGCCATCGACCTTTCGATCTGCAGCCCTTGCCTTCTACCATTTGTCCAATGGAGTGTACATGACGACTTGTGCGGTAGTGACCACTTTCAAATCTTCCTGTCTTTGCCGCAGCGTCACTCTTCTGTGCGCCTCCCCAGATGGGCTTTGAATAAGGCTGACTGGGACTTGTTCGCCTCCATTGCCACTATTGAACCTCTTTCTCACGATGTGGTGTTCACACGATCACTACCGGTATCGTTTCTGCAGAAGAAGCTGGCAATTCCCTGTTCTTCCGGGTCCCCTCGGCGGAGGACTGTGCCTTGGTGGTCACCGGAGATCGCTGATGCGATTAGAGATCGCAACGTCATAAGTAGCGCCCATCACTGGAACACCTCATTACCTCTAAGCGGCTCCGTGCCCAAGCCCGCCGCCTTATTCGCCGAAGGGAGCAGGAGTGCTGGGAACGGTATGTCTTCACCATTGGCATCAGTACCTCTCCATCACAGGTTTGGGCCAAGATTAGGCGACTCTATGGATATGAGACCCCTGTCAGTGTACCTGGGCTTTCCCTGAATGGAGCAGTCTGCACTGAATCAGACGCGATTGCAGAACTCCTTGCAGAGCATTACGCTCAGAGTTCCACTTCTACGAATTCCCCGCTGGCCTTCCGCTCCCTGAAAGAGCGGTTTGAATGTCAGAGCCTCTCATTCCATGCGCCCCACCCCGAATCGTACAATGCTCCATTCAGTGAGTGGGAATTCCAAACTGCCCTAGCCGGCAAATGCCAAAAGAAATATTTCTTCGTGTGATATACAGTAGTTGCAAGTTAACTATTTTCGTATTTTTTCCTTTACCTGTACCGTGAAACCTTACTTATTGCCAAATCTCATCATTTTAGATCAACGGGAAGCACCCTATTGGTTTTGATGAGTAAGTTTGCGAGTGGTAAGATTTGTGACATAAATGGCCGTATCTTTTGCCTGATTGACATAGGAGCTTCAATTTTTTACACCGCCCAGGGACCACAGACCTTAGCAAGTGAAATAAATATCGAATTGATACGTATCTGAGACAAAGGGTTTTTAAGAGTCGGAGAGACAGACGCACAACAAAGCGACGTTATAAGGGTTCCGTTTTTACCCACTGAAAGACATAGCCCTACAAATGACACAGAGATCGACGGAGTGGTTTAAACCTTTTCTTGTATTACTTGACCCATACAACCTGCCGGTCTCATGCTGAGTAAATGTTACTTACGCGAAGAGCCAATGAAGTAGAATTAAAAAAAAAATTTCATTGTTGGGCAGGGAGGGTACACCGATGTGGCATACAGGCCCTGCAGATTGCAGTGTATGTATACAGGGTGTTACAAAAAGGTACGGCCAAACTTTCAGGAAACATTCCTCACACACAAAAAAGAAAATATGTTATGGGGACATGTGTCCGGAAACGCTTACTTTCCATGTTAGAGCTCATTTTATTACTTCTCTTCCAGTCACATTAATCATGGAATGGAAACACACAGCAACAGAACGTACCAGCGTGACTTCAAACACTTTGTTACAGGAAATGTTAAAAATGTCCTCCGTTAGCGAGGCTACGTGCATCCACCCTCCGTCTCATGGAATCCCTTATGCGCTGATGCAGCCCTGGAGAATGGCATATTGTATCACAGCCGTCCACAATACGAGCACGAAGAGTCTCTACATTTGTTACCGGGGTTGCGTAGACAAGAGCTTTCAAATGCCCCCATAAATGAAAGTCAAGAGGGTTGAGGTCAGCAGAGCGTGGAGGCCATGGAATTGGTCCGCCTCTACCAATCCATCGGTCACGGAATCTGTTGTTGAGAAGCGTACGAACACTTCGACTGAAATGTGCAGGAGCTCCATCGTGCATGAACCACATGTTGTGTCGTACTTGTAAAGGCACATGCTCTAGCAGCACAGGTAGAGTATCCCGTATGAAATCATAATAACGTGCTCCATTGAGCGTAGGTGGAAGAACATGGGGACCAATCGAGACATCACCAACAATGCCTGCCCAGACGTTCACAGAAAATCTGTGTTGATGACGTGATTGCACAATTGCGTGCGGATTCTCGTCAGCCCACACATGTTGATTGTGAAAATTTACAATTTGATCACGTTGGGATGAAACATCATCCGTAAAGAGAACATTTGCACTGAAATGAGGACTGACACATTGTTGGATGAACCATTCGCAGAAGTGTACCCGTGGAGGCCAATCAGCTGCTGATAGTGCCTGCACACGCTGTACATGGTATGGAAACAACTCGTTCTCCCGTAGTACTCTCCATACAGTGACGTGGTCAACGTTACCTTGTACAGCAGCAACTTCTCTGACGCTGATATTAGGGTTATCGTCAACTGCACGAAGAATTTCCTCGTCCATTGCAGGTGTCCTCGTCGCTCTAGGTCTTTCCCAGTCGCGAGTCATAGGCTGGACTGTTCCGTGCTCCCTAAGACGCCATCAATTGCTTCGAACGTCTTCCTGTCGGGACACCTTCGTTCTGGAAACCTGTGTCGATACAAACGTACCGCGCCACGGCTATTGCCCCGTGCTAGTCCATACATCAAATGGGCATCTGCCAACTCCGCATTTGTAAACATTGCACTGCCTGCAAAACCACGTTAGTGACGAACACTAACCTGTTGATGCTACGCACTGATGTGCTTGATGCTAGTACTGTAGAGCAATGAGTCGCATGTCAACACAAGCACCGAAGTCAACATTACCTTCCTTCAATTGGGCCAACTGGCGGTGAACCGAGGAAGTACAGTACATAATGACGAAACTAAAATGAGCTCTAACATGGAAATTAAGCGTTTCCAGACACATGTTCACGTAACATCTTTTCTTTATTTGTGTGTGAGGAATGTTTCCTGAAAGTTTGGCCGTACCCTTTTGTAACACCCTGTATGTACGTAGATTCGGCGGTTGGTGTACTGCTAACAGTGAGATACATTGTTTGACCACTATAGCAAATGTTTAAGCTCGGAAAAGTACACAAAACATCATCATTGCACCCGTCCTGACATCTGAGACAGCCTTATTGAAATACCGAGCCAGGTGTGGCAACGTTAGTACATCGGACATGCTTTCGGAAGCGCGGTGGTTCAATTCCTCGTTCGGTCATCTGAATTTACATTTCGATTTTGCGCTCCGTCTCTAATGATGTTACAGCGGACGTGACGTTAAACATTAATTTTCCTCCCAGTCGAAATGTATGGGAACTACGCAACTCCGTCGGGCGTAATTTCTATTTAAACGTGTTTCAGGCAGAAGCCGAGGATTTACTGTCGATTGGAAATGCTGTGGCAGTCTTGAATCCGAAGCGCAGTGCTGGGCTTTTCAGTTCCTCTGCTCATTGTCAGGGCGGCGTGGGCGGTGCGACCAATCAGCGCGTGGCAGGCCGTACGTGCCGGGCGAGCAAGCCGCCGGAGGGGCAGGACGCGCCCTGTCCACCAGAGGACAATCGACAGCCACTGTGCGCGTCGCATCCAACAGCGGGCAATCGGCAGCAAGTGTTCGCACTCGCCATCAGCGACAGCGGCGAAAAGCCTCCTATCACGTGACTAGGGCACGATATCGAACGAGAATACCGACACTTTACTCACGAGTAGAGATGCAAGAAATTTACCCTGCTCATAAGCCGAAATTAAGTTCCCACATATTTGGTAAAATGATGAGATTAGATACGCTCTATTAGCTTCAATCCCTCCATCTCTGTCATTAAAATCTACAGTATTTATAACAGAGGGACATAATGAATTTTCATAAGTTTTACGTATTATAATACAAGCTTTCAATTAAGTTAAAGTTTTTATTTTCATTACTGAATCCATTCACTCTCCTCTTATCTCGCAAAGTAAATACCGAGTGATCAAAAAGTCAGTATAAATTTGAAAACTGAATAAATCACGGAATAATGTAGATAGAGAGGTACAAATTGACACACATGCTTGGAATGACATGGGGTTTTATTAGAACTAAAAAAATACAAAAGTTAAAAACATGTCCGACA
The DNA here is from genome assembly GCF_023898315.1 of Schistocerca nitens. Classification (NCBI taxonomy): domain Eukaryota; kingdom Metazoa; phylum Arthropoda; class Insecta; order Orthoptera; family Acrididae; genus Schistocerca; species Schistocerca nitens. The sequence goes on from NC_064618.1 coordinate 794,025,912, forward strand.
GATCGCGCTTCATCTGATCAGAATAGCAATAATTAGCATAACAACGTAAGACAAAGCAAAGATGAAGTTCTTTACAGTAAATGCTCAATATTTCCACCATCATTCCTCAACAATAGCTGTAGTCGAGGAATAATGTTGTGAACAGCACTGTAAAGCATGTCCAGAGCTATGGTAATGCATTGGTGTCGGATGTTGTCTTTCAGCATCCCTAGAGATGTCGGTCGATCACGATGCACTTGCGACTTCAGGTAACCCCAAAGCCAATAATCGCACGGACTGAGGTCTGGGGACCTGGGAGGCCAAGCATGACGAAAGTGACGGCTGAGCACACGATCATCACCAAACGACGCGCGCAAGAGATCTTTCACGCGTCTAGCAATAGGCGGTGGAGCGCCATACTGCATAGACATCGTACGTTCCAGCAGGTGTTTATCAGCCAGGCTGGGGATGATGCGATTCTGTAACATATCGGCGTACCTCTCACCCGTCACGGTAGCAGTTTTGCTGTCCAGCGCCATCTGTCGGACATTTTGTGAACTTTGCTTCTTTTTTTGGTTCTAATAAAACCCCATGTCATTCCAAGCATGTGAGTCAATTTATACCTCTCTATCTACATTATTCCGTGGTTTATTAAGTTTTCAAATTTATACTGACTTTTTGATTACCCTGTAGATTTACATTGCTGTTATAGTGGAGTTTTCTCTTAAAAGCTTTTCCACGTTTGAAGTATTTCCCAGAGAATTCAAATTTTTGGAACAGACCTTACGCCTAATTTCGCTTGTCATTCAGTTCCTCAAAGTACCGCCATTTTTCACTTTTGGCAGTGTGCTGTGCCTCTGCAATACCGCATATTCAACGACTTGTCCTCAGACTGGACGTTAGCTATTATTCTGAAGCTAGCTGTATCCACATGCTACGATATTAAGTTTTAGATAGCTGTTTGTGGCCGGCCGGTGTGGCCGTGCGGTTCTAGGCGCCTCAGTCTGGAACCGCGTTACCGCTACGGTCGCAGGTTCGAATCCTGCCTCGGGCATGGATATGTGTGATGTCCTTAGGTTAGTTAGGTTTAAGTAGTTCTAAGTTCTAGGGGACTGATGACCACAGATGTTAAGTCCCATAGTGCTCAGCGCCATTAGCTGTTTGTGTTGATGCTGGCTTCGATGTCTTCTTTACAGACCCCTGCTGTTCGCAGATTTTTCTAGTACGTAGAAAATTAATTAGTGAAGTGATGTGTAAAACAGTAATTCTCACATTGCTAAATGAAGTAAAGAATCTGAACTTTACAACGTCTGTCATCTGACACCTTCAGACACTGTGACGACACAAATTGAACTAACAATTCCAATAACATATCTGATTTCTGCAGCCTCCAAAATGACGCGTCTGTCACTCACCAGAAAGAAGAATAAAACAGATACTACGAGGGCGCGCTGAAAAGTAATGCCACCGAATGCTTTATGTGGAAGCTCTTAAAGCTTTTTAAATAAAATTAACTTCGTTAAAATTCTACATATTCAATCTTCACATCTACATACTTATTTCTCAACATAGTCAACCTGGCGGTGAACACATTTCTGCCAACGAGAGCCAAGTTTGTTGATACCGTCACTGTAGAATGTTTGGCTTTGTTGACAGAGCCACAATCTCAGAACTGCTTGCACCGCTACATCACTATCAAAGTGAAGTCCTCGAAGATGGAAGATTTGGATACAGATGAAAGTATGATGGAACAAGGTCGGCCGCGCGGGATTAGCCGAGCTGTCTTAGGCGCTGCAGTCATGGAGTATGCGGTTGGTCCCGGCGGAGGTTCGAGTCCTCGCTCGGGCATGGGTGTGTCTGTTTGTCCTTAGGATAATTTAGGTTGAGTAGTGTGTAGGCTTAGGGACTGATGACCTTAGCAGTTAAGTCCCATAAGATTTCACACACATTTGAACAAAATCGGAAATACATGAGCGATGACAGTAAATCCAATGCGCAGGATCTTTGCAGATGTCGCAGCGCATTGTCACGCTGAAGCAGAGGGTGCTCCACGTGAGGACGAACTCTCCAAATTCATCCATTCAGATTTCTGTGGGAGTCGCTGTTCTGGGAGTGTTTATGGTGGCGAATTATACACTACTGGCCATTAAAATTGCTACTCGAAGAAGAAATGCAGGTGATAAACGATTATTCATATTATACTAGAACTGACATGTAATTACATTTTCACGCAATTTGGGTGCATAGATCCTGAGAAATCAGTACCCTGAACAACCACCTCTGGCCGTAATAACGGCCTTGAAACGCCTGGGCATTAACTTGGATGGCGTGTACAGGTACAGCTGTCCACACAGCTTCAACACGATACAACAGTTCATCAAGAGTAGTGACTGGCGTATTGTGACGTGCCAGTTGCTCGGCCACCATTGACCAGACGTTTTCAATTGGTGAGAGATCTGGAGAATGTGCTGGCCAGGGCAGCAGTCGAACATTTTCTGTATCCAGAAAGACCCGTACAGGACCTGCAACATGCGGTCGTGCATTATCCTGCTGATACGTAGGGTTTCGCAGGGATCGAATGAAGGGTAGAGCCACGGGTCGTAACACATCTTAAATGTAACGTCCACTGTTCAAAGTGCCGTAATTGTGAACAAGAGGTGACTGAGACGTGTAAACAATGGCACCCCATACCATCAAGCCAGGTGACACGCCAGTATGGCGATGACGAATACATGCTTTCAATGTGCGTTCACCGCGATGTCGCCAAACACGGATGCTACCATCATGATGCTGTAAACAGAAACCGGGTTCATCCGAAAAAATGACGTTTTGCCATTCGTGCACCCAAGTTCGTCGTTGAGTACACCATCGCAGGCGCTCCTGTCTGTGATGCAGTGTCAAGGGCAACCGCAGCTGTGGTCTCCGAGCTGATAGTCCATACTGCTGCAGTCGTCGTCGAACTGTTCGTGCATATGGTTATTGTCTTGCAAACGTCCCCATCTGTTGTCTCAGGGATCGAGACGTGGCTGCACGATCCGTTAGAGCCATGCGGATAAGATGCTTGTCATCTCGACTGCTAGTGATACGAGGCCGTTGGGATCCAGCACGGCGTTCCGTATTACCCTCCTGAACCCACCGATTCCATATTCTGCTAACAGTCATTGGATCTCGACCAACGCGAGCAGCAGTGTCCTGATACGATAAACCGCAATCGCGATAGGCTACAATCCGACCTTTATCAAAGTCGGAAACGTGATGGTACGCATTTCTCCTCCTTACACGAGACATCACAACAATGTTTCACCAGGCAACGCCGGTCAACTGCTGTTTGTGTATGAGAAATCGGATGGAAACTTTCCTCGTGTCAGCACGTTGTAGGTGTCGCCATCGGCGCCAGCCTTGTGTGAATGCTCTGAAAAGCTAATCATTTGCATATCACAGCATCTTTTTCCTGTCGGTTGAACTTCGCGTCTGTAGCACGGCATCTTCGTGGTGTGGCAATTTTAATGGCCAGTAGTGTACATGCACCTTGAACATCTCAGAAGACAGTTAGCATGACTATGCCCGCTGATGGCATGGTCTTGAACTTCTCAGGCGTCGGTGATCGTTTCTGTCGCAATCCCTTTGATGATCTCTTGTTGTCGGGGTGAAAATGGTGAACACAGCTTTCATCACTTGTCAAAATGTTGTTAGGAAACCCATCACTCTGACGTTCAAAACGCAAAAGAAATTACTGAGAGGTGTCCAATGGCGTATGTTTTATGAACACTCGCGGCAGCCACCGTGCACACGGTTTGCTGTAGCGCAGTTCTACAGTGGTGGCCTATACACGCTCTCGTTGTATGCCACTGAGATCTGTGCTTGCGTTACTCGACGATTTTCTCTGATGATTCATCAACCCAATTCCGATGAGTCTCGTCGTTAGCCGTACGTGGTCATCGACTGTGAGTTCTGTCACACACGTTGATGTTAGCACCACGTTTCCTTCATGACGAGCACGGACAAATAAAGGTCGCATGTCGGTACAAGCATCACCTTCAACAGCTTTCATTCTTCTACGGATCTGAATTGGAGGCATATTTTTCTGCGGACAGAAACTCGATTAAAGCAACGCTGTTTCTTACGCACCGACGTAGTTGCAGTACACACCGCCATCTCACACTCAACAGTTCGGAGCCATCTAGCGGCAGAAGGTTGCAATTTGTATCAGCGAAACGGATAAGTCGACCAAGTAATTTGCATGACGTGTAATACTTGGCCTGATACTGACAATAAAATAAAAAATTGAGAGGCATTACTTTTCAGTATGCCTTCGTATATGAAGGAAAGAGGTTAGATCATTATCAGAGACATTCGCTGGTACATATTTATTAAACTTAATAGAACTGAATTTACAAAATACTGTGTTAAAGCTTCAACATATATTTAAATAAGTGCCTTCATCTCCTTTCTCAAGGTGGCTTCCATCAACTCCCCCCCCCCCCCCCGGATGATGCCCTCTCTCCCTCCAGTTATCCCTCCTATCAACTCTGATCCTCACCCACGCTACTTTCCTCTGTCCTTTCCCTGGGCTCCCTCTTGGCCCCGTTCCATCCTGTTTTCTCCCCACCTAACCTCTCCCTACCTCCCTTCTCCCCCCCCCCTGAGTCCTTTTGTATTCCCCTCCTCTGCCTTTCCCCACTCCCTGTCGCATCTGCCCGGCACCCCCTCCCCCTCTTATGGGTTCTCACCCTCATCGGCTCCTTCCCCCCTCCCCCCCTTCGTTTTTCCTCTCCTTCCCCCGTTTTTATTTTCCCATCATTTTTCCAGGTTCCCGCCACCTGCCCTCGGCTGTGGTATGTCATATTTGCCAACTTTTTAGTGCAGTGTTCAAGTGAATGTTCAGTGTTGTTCATCTTTCCAAAGTGTTGCGAACAGAAATCATGCTGTCGCTGGGTGTGAATTTTATGTCTCTTGTGAACAGAAACCAGACAGTCGCCGTGTTTTTTAATTGTCTGTCTGTTATTTTACCTGTCTGCTTCATATATATTTTATTAGCATCATCATCCCTTTTCTCTATGTTTTAAGTTCCACGATTTTTTCGCCATGTTACCATTTAAGTCTCCGATTTCATCGCCTGTTTTTATTATTTATTATTTATTTTATTTTATTTTATTATTTTTATTATTTATTATCTTCATCTTTTTAAAACAAATACTATAGGCTGAAGAGCGGCATACTAAGCTGCTGCCAGCCCGCCCCCTTCGGGGGGAATCGAAACTCAATAAATGCAAAAAAATTAAATAAGTGGAATAAAAATATTTAGGCCTGAAATACTCAATTTTTGTAGATGTAGTGTTTACATGAACTTTTCTTTTTGTGAACGAAGATATCGATATGTCACGGGCTTTATTGCATTACAGAAGACGCCATTTCTGTTTGCTGATTCAATAATTCTGATTCAATAATTTTTGCAATGAATCTGTTTTAAAGATCAATAAGAAAAAAGATCGTGAAAACAAGGGGAATGCAAGTGAACGAACTGTGAATGAAACGTTACTACAGTTGGCGAAGCATCGCAAATCTGCTAGGACACTCACCGTCGCCCGCAGGCACGCCGCACGTTGGCCAGTTGGTGCTCTTGCGGTCAGTTGCTGAAAGTTTGGAACTGAATTATACGACCAAAATTTTGGGCAAATAACGTAAAATATAATAAATCGTTACTAGGGCCATTCGATGCCATACTTGCTGTAAATCACTGATACGAGTAAAACTATTAATTGAAAAGTATCGACTAAAAAGTACCGGCATCAAAGTGAAAAGTACTCGATATCAAGAAATATCGATACATATATGTGGGTATTCTGAAGCTGCGCAAGATAACGTGGCATCGGTGCAGAAATGGATTTTAGTCGCGAGCCCTGGGCGATTCCCTCCCATTGCTCCGAAGATTACAATTATGATGCTGTTGGTTTGTGGGACACTCAACATCGTGGTCATCAGCTCCATTTCCAGTCTCGCCACTTCCCGAATGGAACGTCTACACACGTTAAAGTAACCTCTGGCGTGCCATAGGGGAGTGTTATGGGACCATTGCTTTTCACAATATATATAAATGGCCTAGTAGATAGTGTCGGAAGTTCCATGCGGCTTTTCGCGGATGATGCTGTAGTATACAGAGAAGTTGCAGCATTAGAAAATTGCAGCGAAATGCAGGAAGATCTGCAGCGGATAGGCACTTGGTGCAGGGAGTGGCAACTGACCCCTAACATAGACGCCGGCCGAAGTGGCCGTGCGGTTAAAGGCGCTGCAGTCTGGAACCGCAAGACCGCTGCGGTCGCAGGTTCGAATCCTGCCTCGGGCATGGATGTTTGTGATGTCCTTAGGCTAGTTAGGTTTAACTAGTTCTAAGTTCTAGGGGACTAATGACCTCAGCAGTTGAGTCCCATAGTGCTCAGAGCCAGCCTAACATAGACAAATGTAATTTATTGCGAATACATAGGAAGAAGGATCCTTTATTGTACGATTATATGATAGCGGAACAAACACTGGTAGCAGTTACTTCTGTAAAATATCTGGGAGTATGCGTACGGAACGATTTGAAGTGGAATGATCATATAAAATTAATTGTTGGTAAGGCGGGTGCCACGTTGAGATTCATTGGGAGAGTCCTTAGAAAATGTAGTGCATCAACAAAAGAGGTGGCTTACAAAACACTCGTTCGACCTATACTTGAGTATTGCTCATCAGTGTGGGATCCATACCAGGTCGTGTTGACAGAGGAGATAGAGAAGATCCAAAGAAGAGCGGTGCGTTTCGTCACAGGGTTATTTGGTAAGCGTGATAGTGTTACGGAGATGTTTAACAAACTCAAGTGGCAGACTCTGGAAGGTTTTAATATTGAATATGGTGCAGGCGGTTTTACTTCAATTTTTTTAGCTGAGTATACTAGAATTGTTTTTATAAGAATATTATTAGCTTTAATTTTTTTAGGTGGTGATTTTTATTCTTTTATATTTTTTATTAAGCTTGCTGTTATGTCCTTTGGTTTTATTTGGTGTAGCTTGCTGTCCAAGTTTCGAGAGGGTGCGTTTCTGGATGAGGTATCGAATATATTGCTTCCCCCTACTTATACCTCCCGAGGAGATCACGAATGTAAAATTAGAGAGATTCGAGCGCGCACGGAGACTTTCCGGCAGTCGTTCTTCCCGCGAACCATACGCGACTGGAACAGGAAAGGGAGGTAATGACAGTGGCACGTAAAGTGCCCTCCGTCACACACCGTTGGGCGGCTTGCGGAGTATACATGTAGATGTAGATGTAGATGATGAGGACAACACAAACACTCACTGCCTGGGCGAAGAAAAGCTCCTATCCGCCCGGGAATCGAATCCGGAACCCCGTGAACCAGAGGCATCAACACTAGCCACTAGACCAGGAGTTGCGGACTTGCTCCGAAGAGGCGGTCGCCTCAGTGGCCTATCACCAGCCGAATTGCATACTTCGAACTTTTACGTTATCTCTTTATTAATATCATAGCGCTGCAGTCTTACGCATCTTCGTGCTGGGAATGTTCTCCACAATCAGGTACTTTGGATTATATTAAATGCCATTAAATTTTTGTCAGAAGACCTAAAGAAGGAAGCAAAATTGTCATTAAAAACTGTGCTTTGGAGGTTTCTAGGAACAGCTAGCTATTCCAGTCTCTCAATAAAGAAAATAAAGAAGGACATGGGGAACACAAGTACTTCCCAAGGATTCACTGCTTCAGAAAGATGCGAAAATGGAGAAGAATATTTTATTATTAGGTAATGTTACCTAACAGGTGCTTAGGGGACTGGAACGTAACTACCATGTCAGCAGCGTAGTGAGTGATTTTATCCGCTATGCTAGGCAGCAACTAGTGGAATTTGTTTTGCTTCTGTTGTCCGTTTGTGGATGTGGCTATTTATTTTTCATTATACTGAGAAACTATTGGCTCCGAATGTCTATATTCGTCGAACTACTGGTCGTGTTGTTGTTGTGGTCTTCAGTCCTGAGACTGGTTTGATGCAGCTCTCCATGCTACTCTATCCTGTGCAAGCTTCTTCATCTCCCAGTACCTACTGCAACCTACATCCTTCTGAATCTGCTTAGTGTATTCATCTCTTGGTCTCCCTCTACGATTTTTACCCTCCACGCTGCCCTCCAATGCTAAATTTGTGATCCATTGATGCCTCAAAATATGTCCTACCAACCGATCCCTTCTTCTAGTCAAGTTATTCCACAAACTTCTCTTCTCCCCAATCCTATTCAATACCTCCTCATTAGTTACGTGATCTACCCACCTTATCTTCAGCATTCTTCTGTAGCACCACATTTCGAAAGCTTCTATTCTCTTCTTGTCCAAACTGGTTATCGTCAATGTTTCACTTCCATACATGGCTACACTCCATACAAATACCTTCAGAAACGACTTCCTGACACTTAAATCTATACTCGATGTTAACAAATTTCTCTTCTTCAGAAACGCTTTCCTTGCCATTGCCATTCTACATTTTATATCCTCTCTACTTCGACCATCATAGTGTTGTAAACTGTTAATACGATGTTTGCAGACTCGGTAGCTGTTGCTTACAAATTATGTGAGACTATCCGACTACCCAGGATTGCCTGGGTATGTATTTATTTCAATTCTAGTAGTCCATCCCCTCCATCCCACACTCTCTGTCCGTGTCCTCTGTCCTCCAGTTAAGGTCCTTGCGAGTTACAATAAGTAAGTGTTTTTGTACCTGGACTAACTCATTTTGTGTAGCGATTACAGAACTCTTACACTGGCGCCGTTGTCGGAACCCAATCATACCCGTGGTACGATCTCTGACGTGACTGTTACAACACTGAGCCACAGCTTTGAGGTAGTGAACTTCGACAACGGTGAAGCGCAACTGGGTAAATATAAAGACAGAAAATATAGCGTTTCAAAAGTCGAAAGAAAACATGGCCGTCACTAATGCGTTAGCGCTGTATCTGTAGATAAGAAATGTGGACGAAAGAAACATTGCAAGAGCTTCTGCACATTTCTAGCATTTCTAGGAGATCTGAGTAAATCTTTTGTGGCACAAACCTACGTGTATATAACTGTTCCTTCTCCAGGACTTGTTATGAGCAGTTGAATTAGCATGAGCTCTATTAAAATTACTCCAGACACGTTCCTGCAATACGTTTGCCAGTATTGTAAAGAGGCAGAAGAGAAACGTGTACGTAATTAAACAGTGTGCTGATTAGGATGTTGCTCCTTGTAAATTACACGTCAGGCATGGTTGTTCAGTTTTTTCTTAAACAAAATATTTTTATTCAAAAAATGCTAATGAACAGATAATGATTTGTAGCCTACACATGCTACTGTGCTCAGATTTATTCTATTCACTCTCAGAAACATATGTTACTCCTTACAGAATGTTTGAGGTTATGTCAAATGTGCTCGTGTACATGTCACTAGTGCGCTTGGAACTCGGTCAGAGTTGCGTCCAAGTCGGGTACGACTCGCTCGACCAAAAAATAGAAAGAGAACGCTAACCAGAATGTTGTTCACCCTCTATCTCTGGGAATCACATTTAGCAGCGATTGAAATAGCCATTTCATGTGCAAATAGTACCGAAATAAAACTAGATACCAAGGAGGGACTTTTACGAAAGAAAAAAGTAAAAAAATCGTTAGTCTTGAAGGAATCTCTACCAAAATGGGAACTCAGAAAACCATACCCAGACTGGAAATCGATATAAACAGTACCATAAATTGTATGAAGTGCTATACCAGAGAGTAGCGACAAATTCCCGGATTCACTCCGTCATATTTCAAATCGTAGCGTGCATGTGTAACGAGTAATACTGAAGACTATCATACATCATTTGGTGTGCCCTAAATTTGTCACAATACGGGCCATAACAAGGAACTGAGAAACATACCACGTTTTGGGGTGCAGTCTTGTAGGTGATGTAATGCATACTCAAGAAATACCACAACGGTTGAATATCGAATGTTCAGTAACAATTCACCATTTTACATCCTCTGAAAGGTCACATTCCTGTCCTCAACACGCGACGGCCTCTGAATGCGGCAACACTGTAATGGATCACGAAAACTAGATTGGTGGAAAAGGCGGTTACCGCACATTGCAGCTGTGGCGGCGTGCTGGTTTGACTACGCTCACCACAGCCTCGCATATATTGCAGCTACTAACGCAACTGTTTTACAGACTTGTCACTGACAAACGTGAGGTCAACGTTTCAGTAACGATATATGATGTAACCAGCAACAATTCAAGCTCTCAGTTTCGCAGTGTGCCAAAGTCATCTACACAAGGTTAATTTCTTTGTCCAGTGAGAGCAACACTCGTTCCGAAAGGAAATCTCGTGCATTCGTGCGTGTTCCTGAAGACCCTTAAATTATTCTAAGACATGTTATTAGCAAAATCCTTACGTATTAATTACCAAGCGCTCTAATAACCATTGATATTCCACCATGCTATCACGCAAATACAAACAAGAGCGTCCACAGAAGTTTATCCAAAAGAAGAAAGATTCTGAAACAGCCGTTTCTTGTGTAACTGATTTGGAGAGTACGAAGAAGAATTCTGCCTCAAGAACTAAATTCTGGAGATTCTTTAATACGTATACTGATAATGTCAGGTGGGCACTGAAAATTAAACATCTGACATTGGAAGGTAAACTTAACTGCGAAACTCCTGTCAGATATCAACAAAAATAAGTAGCGAAATAATATCAACTATTAATATTCATCAGAGTGGAGATACAGAAAATGAACTTTAAAAGGACATCTTTTTTCAGCTTGCATATCCTCTATAAAACTTTATTAGCTTAAAAAAACAAAACATCTGATCAGTTTCAGAGTTCTTTCGCTTTTCCGGCTACGAAAATGTCCCTTTCTCTTCCAGACTATTGCAGTTGGGTCCACAGACGAAGTATGGACGAGCATACCGACAGAATAATCTTTTCGTGGTTTACTACAATTTCTCTACCGTACAAAAAGTATGTAGTTTAAGAAAGCCATCATGCATCTTGTTTGCCCACGTACAAAAAGTAAGCCACTTTGGTTATTAGGTTTTGCAGCTTAGGTAGGAGCTATCCTTGAGGTATTTGCAGTTGGATATCGGCCAGATACGTCATGTTTTTGAATTACCACTGAGTAGGAGAAGGGTGTCCTGGCAGACCGCGCCAGATTACGTTGTGTGTCTGACAGGTCATTTTCTACATTTCGATAAAGACTATGAGTAAGCTAGAGAGGAAGACTGAGGACTATATGGACAATGTTTGGGTATGGTTCACCTTCTCCTTGACTCCAAGACAGCGCTGAAACCACTGCTGCGGTAACGAGACGGCGTGTTTTCTCGTAAACAGCATGACAAACTTAAATTGTGGAGCGACTGCTTGATCCACAGCATTACAGCATATCGCTTCACGCTCGACAGTACCAAAACTTCGCATCTGTAGACTCGAAGACAACTATTTCTAGAAATGCACGAGAATTCCGAAAACAATAAAAAGTCTGTGCTCTAGTTTCCAGAAGTGTACAAAGTGTCCCCCCCCCCGCTCACCCGTTTCGAATGCCTGTGAATAGAAAGCAAAACACTTTATTGACATTACGAGTAAGCGGGGCTTAAGTTACAGATGATATGCAGTTCAGAAGTCCGGGAACATAGCGTCTGCTGGAATATGGCGCACGAGGACGCAAAAACAAAATAAATCAAACGCTTGGTATTAACGCTTTGTGTAATACAAGCTTAGCGCCCCTGCTCCTCTCGCTTAGTCTGTACGGTATAAATAACGCCATAGAAGCACGGTCTTTTCTGAATGTACTTCTGACCACAAAAGCGATTCCGGTAACTGGGAGCCGGAGGTTTTTGTTAATCCTATATTTTGTGTTATTGTGGTCATATTTCCGTAGAAATTCTCATCCGCCAACACACATTTATTTATCACTGAATTTAACTAAATATTGCCAAAAGTCTTTCATCCCCTGTTGTGGAATTTCGAAAAATCCCTTCTTAAACGTCGCGTTCAGTATAAGATCAACACACTGTCAAAATTTCGAGTTTCTTACCTTAGAGGTTTGGGCTGGGCGATGATATTTCAGTGAATCAGTCAGGACAGTTCCTTTCATATATACATATTTTGAGGATAAAAACAAAAATATGAAAGGTGACCGTAGAACTTGCATTTCTATCTTCTTGCGGCTGGTCCCGGCGGAGGTTCGAGTCCTCCCTCGGGCATGGGTGTGTGTGTGTTTGTACATAGGATAATTTAGATTAAGTAGTGTGTAAGCTTAGGGACTGATGACCTTAGCAGTTAAGTCCCATAAGATTTCACACACATTTGAACATTTTTCTATCTTATAGCTTATACACTTCACTATAAGATGGGTTGCAACAAAATATCCGCCATTACCACAAAAAAAGAAAAACCAATAGGAAAGCAACGAAAATCTGCCAGTAAATAAAGAACTGTTACACCTTTTAATTAAGCACAGAAGATTGTTCTGAGGAATACAGACTGGCATCCACGTACTCCAAATTAGAAAGTTCCCAAAATTTCCCGACAAAGCACACTTTCACGTAAATATTTCCATCAATATCACCTTCTTTCCTACAAAAATAGGATATTAACATATTATAAGTAAAGTGGGGGTAGAATAGCAGATTCCACAGAGGTGGACGTCTACATTAAATATACTATACACAAAAGAGGTATTGAATGGAATTGGAGAGAAGAGAAATTTGTGGCACAACTTGACTAGAAGAAGGGATCGGTTGGTAGGGCATATTCTGAGGCATCAAGGGATCACCAATTTAGTATTGGAGGGCACCGTGCAGGGTAAAAATCGCAGAAGGAGACCAAGAGATGAATACACTAAACAGATTCAGAAGGATGTAGGTTGCAGTAGGTACTGGGAGATGAAGAACATTGCACAGGATAGAGTAGCATGGAGAGCTGCATCAAACCAGTCTCAGGACTGAAGACCACAACAACAACAACAAAAAAGAGTAGACATGAACTTCCTAACATTTCATTTACAGGAGAGAGGAACTTTTTGACATTTCAGTTTCCCCCTCACACAACTAATTAAGTTTTTCTTAATTACCAAGATTACCTTCAAGCAATTAAATATTTTTTGTGCAAAACTAGACCTCATACTGTTCCATCGGGTAGTTCGTTGACCATTTCCCACTCTTTTTGGCTATGAAAACTTGCATAAGAAAACCCATTGTGTAAGCTGTTAGAGTTTTGTTTTCGCTCCGAGCAAACATTTAACCAACAAGGAGGTCTCTCCCACGAGTTAAGAAAGGTGGCAGGCATTGATAATCGCGTAACCTAGACTAAAGAGGAGCTCGAGTTCCTGACCGAATTCCAAATAGAGTTTGCGTTGATTACGCAGCGAAATTAGCTCCTCCCTAGATCGTGTTTGTTGAGGATCGCTTGCGCAGCGAGCAGCCACGTGAGACTGCGAAAGGGCGTGGGTTACTCATGTTTACAAACGTCCATTTGTTGCAGGATTCTAGAGTATGTTCTGAGCTAAAACATTATGACGTCCGTGAAGAAAATAAGCTATCTCTCAGAGAATCAATACGGATTCAGAAAGAAGCGATTCGTCTGGAACACAGATGTTATTGCGCAGGTGGATGCGTGTTCCTAGACTTCCATAAGGTGTCACACATTCAGCTGCTAAGCAAAGCACTGTCATACGGATTATCTCTGCAAACATGTGATTAGCTGGAAGAATATTTGACTTGCAGAATCCAATAGGTTATACTGGACGGCGAATATTGTACAGAAAAGTGACAGCGCGTGCTCGAAGAAGCGTAATAGCTCTTGTAACGTTCTTCATACACATAAGCAGTTTATCATAAAGGACTACTAGTACTCTAATATGTTCACTAATGATGATGTTACGTCGTCGGACGGTCGTAAGGAAATGCAGAAAGATTTGGACAAAATTCCCACTTAGTGTAATGATGGCAGCTCTCTGTAAATGAGGGTGAATATGAATAATGCCTTTAACAAAGAGGAAGAAGCGTGTACCATCTAAAAAGATTAGTGGTGAAGACCTCGAGCGTATAATTACGAATGGTAATATTAAGAAGCGATACGAAATGGGGTGATCACATAAAATCAGAATAAGGAATGCGAATGGAAGAACTGGATTTGTTGGAAGGGTGATGGGAAAGTGCAGAGCATGTGTCAGAGAAATAACATACATCAATGTGCTGAGACAAATTCTACAGAACTGTCACTGTGTTTGTAGTCCTTATCAAGTAAGTGTGTCAATCAGTTCAGGGATGCACTGTTAGGTTCCTAACGGGTCGGTATATTGCAACAGGCAGACTAGGAGAACTTAAAAGAGAATGATAGCAAGAAACTATGTAATTCTCGTGAAATACTTTCGTGTAAAGTTTTCTTTTGCAAAAATGGCAACTGGAAACGGATCTATTCGTGGAACTAAGACTTACTCTACAAGAAAAATAGTCCTTATTTTTAAAATATAGTTTAGTGTAGTTGCAATGGGATGGTAGTATTTATCATATTATATTAATATATTTACTAAGTCCCCGTCAATGAATTGGGAATCACAGCTTGGAGACTGGAGACACTTTTAGTGAGGAGTCTCAATATCTGTGGAGTAATGGCAACCATTCTTTCTCAAGGCCCGAAACCAGAGAAAATAGTGAAGTTTGACAGCGGAGTGTAGTCGAGTTCTAACTCATCCCATAGGTGTTTCATTGGGTTTAGGTCGGAACACTGGGCAGGGCAGTCCATTTCAGGAATTTTATGGTCCACAAACCCTTTCCTCACATAAGCCGTTATATGTCGTAAAATGTGTTCATATCCTTGCCCATTTAGTGCTTTCGTAAGCACGTTGAGGGGACCACACCGTAACCACGAAAAACACCCCTATACCATAAGGCCTCTTCCTCCGTACTTCACCATTGGCCTCATGCACTACGGCAGGTAACATATTCTCAAGGCATTCGCCGACCCCAAAATTTCCATCCGATTGCTACAAGGTAGTGTGATTCTTCACAATAAATGACTCTTTTCCAGTCAACCTCTGTCCTGTGGCGTCGATCTTTACATCACTTCAAGCATCGCTTAGCTTTAACTCCAGAAATCATGTTCATGGTAAACAAATCAGCCACATTTGTAAATTACTTTATTGCCGAAGTCTTGCACTGCAGAAGTCGCTATACACTTTCACGGATTCGGGGTCTTAGTCACGTCATCAGGCGTATCTGAAATCTAGCAGTAAGAGGACGTCATCTCCATGACCTAACAACTGATAGGCAAATATCTACCATAGGTGAATCGACAAATAACATCCCAGACTGCGGCATCCAACACACCTGATGATGGGGCTAAGACTCCGAAACCGTGGTATCGTATACCGACTTGTGTCATGTAAGACTTACGTCAATAGAGTATTTTACAATTGTGGCGGATTTGTTTACCATGAACATGTTACAAAACAGTTGTGGATGCCCCACAAATAAGAACTTGAGTTTCAGAAATGTTTGGGTTGCGAGATGCTGCTCGACCAATGTCCCCTATTCTTTTTAACCATCTACGCACAGTCATTGCGCTAGTCGGACTGCTGATAGCACTTTGGAACCCACGAATGATTTCGTCTGCAGATTTCGTGCGGTTTGTACAACCAGCCTACGCAATGTTCGACAGTCCCCATCCTCAGTACATGCGGGCTGTCTAGTCTAGGTTTCGCTGGGTGTTGTTCCTTCGCGTTCCCACTTCACAATCACATCACCGACAGTCCAAATAAGCGACCCTGGAAAGGTTTAATTGCCAGTGATGTATTGTTACTTAGGTGAATCCAGTGACCTCTTTCGAAGTTCCTGAGGTCCCCTGACCGACCCATTCTGCTTCTTTATTGACAACAGAGGTGTCAGGATAATTTTGATCAGATATAGTACATCTCGCTTTTGGATCATGACCTTAAGACAAGAGATTAGGGCACATAACGAGGAATATAGATACTAATTTTTCTCGCTCAATCCGGTAATGGAACAGGACAGAAAATCGATGATATCGGTACGATATATCCTCCTCCATGCACTGTACAGTGGCTTGCTCAATATGTATGTAGCTGTAGATGTAGGGGTCAGTTATTACGAAATCAGTAATAAAGAGGAACTGTTCATAATTTATAGCAAAACGCATCACGGATGCTATGGATGCTTTCTTTTTCCATTTGGAGCTTGCATCTTCCACTAAGGGGTACATGAAAGGAGCCTCCACGAAGATTGCAATGATTTCCGACCAAGATAAGACTTGCAATCGGGCGTACCCTGGGCGTCAGGTTTCTCTGGCGGCTGATCCTTTCACACCAGAAACATCACCTTGGTCCTTTTCAGGACCACAGTTGACCATCATCTCGATGAATATAGAAGGTATATCATCACCAAAAGAAGCACTGTTGCAAGATCTGTGCAGACAAAGCAAATGCGATGTACTCTGCATACAGGAGACCCACAGAAGCTGTGAAATGCGCAGACCAAAAATAAACGGAATGCGACTTTCTACGGAAAGACCCCACCCAAAATACGGAAGTGCTATATTTGTCCAACCAGAAATACAGATAATATCATCAGCCTTTATTGAAGCAAATGATACTGAAATCTTAACTTTGGAAATCAAAGGCTGCACAGTCACATCCGTATAAAAACCACCGGATGTTGATCTCAAAATCAATCTACCTGATAACTTTTATAGTCAACACACACAAATAGTGACTGGTAACTTCAACTGTCACAGCACCACGTGGGGATATGAGCATGATGATGAGAATGGTACAGCATTACAAGAATGGGCGGAAGGCAATCATCTGAGCCTTATACATGACCCTAAGCAACCTGCATCTTTCAACAGTGGCAGATGGAAACGCGGATACAACCCCGATCAGATATTTTGCAGCTAGAACATCTCAGAACAGTGCATAAAAACTGTCTGCAACCCTATTCCAAATACACAGCACAGACCGATCATGTGCGAAATTTACGCAGTAGTTAGACCACAGACAGTTCCGTTCAGAAGGAGATTTAACTTCAGGAAAGCCAACTGATCGAAGTTTACAGAAACGCTGGACGCTGCAGTTCTCAATATTGAACCTTCACCTGACTCGTATGATACTTTTGTGAGGGCTGTAAAGAGGTGCTCCAGAATTGCAATTCCTCGGGGTTGTCGAACATCATACATTCCTGGTCTAACTTCAGAACTCAGTGCTCAATTTACAGAGTGTAAGGTACTATTCGAAGAAGATCCATTCGGCGAGACTACGCTATCGGCCGGGAATAAACTTATTGCATCTCTGAAAGAATACAAAAGGAATTCTTGGGTTAAAACTATGGAAGAACTTGATCTCAGCAGAAACAGTGATAAAGCGTGGAGATTACTGAGACGCCTCAATAATGACCCAACCAGATCCACAGCACACTGCAACATTACTGCAGATCAGATAGCACACCAACTGCTCATGAATGGGAACGGAAGCCATAGAATCAGAGTGCCGAAAGTACAGCAAGAGGCCCAAAACAAACGAGGGATCTGTCTCTCCCATTCGAGATATCTGAATTAAACAAGGCTATTAAGGAGAGTAAAACTGGTAAAGCTTCCGGTCTAGATGACATCCGTATGGAGCAAATCAAGAATTTAGGCCCAGAAACAAGAAAGTGGACCCTGCAGCTTTTCAACAACTGCATGAAACAGTGCGAAATACCAAAGATCTGGCGAAAGAGCAGGGTGATAGCTCTTCTGAAACCTGGAAAGGAAGCAAATCATCCAAAGAATTTCAGACCAGTTAGCCTTTTGAGTCACCTTTATAAACTGTTCGAACGTATGATTCTGAATAGAATCCTACCAGTAATAGACCCTCTTCTCATACCCGAACAAGCAGGATTTCGACCAAACAGAAGCTGCACAGGGCAACTTTAGAATCTCACTCAGTTTATAGAGGATGGTTTTGAAACCCGTCAAGTAACGGGTGTGGTCTTCGTGGATCTCACAGTAGCGTATGATACTGTCCATTATCGGTTACTCCATGCAAAACTATACAATATGATCAAGAACGCCCACCTCGTTAAACTACTCAGCACCCTCCTCCAAAACCGCAGGTTTTTTGTTGAATTTCAAGGACAACGCAGTCGCTGGAGAGCGCAGAAAAATGGTCTACCTCAGGGAAGCGTCTTGGCTCCACTTCTTTTCAACATCTACACCAACGACCAGCCATTGACGCCAGACACAAGGAGATTCTTATATGCAGATGACCTAGCCCTTGCTACACAGAGCTCATGCTTTGAAAGAGTGGAAAGAAACCTGACAACAGCACTTGGAACACTATCAAGCTACTACAATCGGAACCAACTCAGACCAAACCCTTCTAAGACACAAGTGTGTGCCTTTCATTTAAGGAACAGGGAAGCTAATCGTGAGCTACATATTGCATGGTCAGGCATCCAACTCCAGCATCATCACGCACATAAACACTTGGGAGTCACTCTCGACAGAACTCTGACATTCAAAACTCACTGCAAGAACACCAAAATGAAAATCTCCGCTCGAAACAACCTAATTCGCAAACTACCGGGGACACAGTGGGGATCACATCCACAAACTATTCGCAGTTCTGCAATGGCACTGTGCTTTTCTACTGCTGAATATGCTTCTCCAGTCTGGTACAGGTCATCTCATGCCAGACAAGTAGACATTGCTCTCAACGAAACCTGCAGGTTGATCACAGGTTGCTTAAGACCTACCCCAACTGATAAGCTCTACAGCCTGGCTGGAATAGCGCCACCATGGATACGCAGAACAGTGGCTGCCAACAAGGAGAGACTGAAAGGGGAACAGGACAGTGCCCATCCACTGCACGGACATAATCCACCACAGCAACGGCTGAGATCGCGAAAGAGCTTCCTGAGAACGTCCGAGAAGCTCACCATTTCACCAGAGAAGGCAAGGCTGGACTTATGGAAGAAGTCGACGCCTCACCTGCAGACGCCAGAAGCTGAAGAACTACCACCTGGACACAACGAGAGCTGGCTGGTGTGGAAATCTTTAAACAGATTACGATCAGGAGTTGGGCGATCCAGAGACAACCTCAACAGATGGGGCTTCATAACAGAAGATACGTCCTGTGATTGTGGACAAGAACAAACCACAAGAAACAGGCTCCAGTGCCTTTTGTGCCCTACATCCTGCACGAAGATCGATCTCCTGCAAGCCACTCCAAGCGCCTTGGAGGTTGCAAAGTACTGGGCACTTGTAATATAAATACAATTTGTGTGTATATATTTATTGATGTGTATGGCAACTGTAAATTTGTATGTTTCTGATTCGAGAATAAATAAATCTTCCAATAACACCCTCAGTTGCTCCTGTCGCTCGACTGGCGACCGTATCAGGCAGACATCAGGAGGACAGGGAAGCTGAACACTCGCGCTGTCATGCTGCGCCTAGATTGCAGCCGTCGTCGCAAGCCATAAATACCGGCTAAGCAGAGAGTATTTCCGTTTCCGAAGGCAATATTTCCCGCCCCCAGCCCGTCTGCCCCTCACCCCCTGCCACGCCCACCGTCTCGTCTGCGCCGTTTATTAAGGACGCCACAGCGCTACACCGTCCCCGGGACGTGAGCGAGATTTTTCATTAACACTGCTCGCCAGGTCAAAGAGAACCTTATTAAATGAATCCGTGCCGGCACCTTTTTCTGTGCCCGCGCAACCGGAAATTTTTTCCCGCGTAGGGCGTAACTTTCAAATAATTTATCGTGGTCTCGTCATTAAAAGTCGCTTTTAGCGAAAGGCTAAAAATGGAATTTCTCTTTCATACAAAAGAG
This sequence comes from Schistocerca nitens, assembly GCF_023898315.1. Taxonomy (NCBI): domain Eukaryota; kingdom Metazoa; phylum Arthropoda; class Insecta; order Orthoptera; family Acrididae; genus Schistocerca; species Schistocerca nitens. The sequence goes on from NC_064618.1 coordinate 794,045,763, forward strand.
GCTGGCGAAAAATGGGAAAAGAATCCCAGATTTTTACTTGCTAGCAGTTGTTTACGAGTGATTCTCTTTTGAATCCTGATGCAAGTAGTAAGGGAGCCAAACATTGTTATACGGTGTCTGTGCGCTGATAGTTTGAAAGAAATAATGACCAGTGCGCGCTTAGTGAGGCGCTGCTGAAGATAAGGTAACTACATTCAGTAGGACTATTCAAATCCACATCCAGTCAACTTATAAGCATTTTTTCTTATATCACGCGAATGGTACAAGGTTCCATGAGTTAGCTGGTTTCATGTTCCATGGATCATTGGCACGAGAATCCGTAATGACGTGTAGCAAGTGATTTTATATTCACATAACAGATTAACTTGCAAGTACAGCTTCATGCAGAAGATTTACAAGCTTATTTTTAATTGTACAAATGTGGTTTAGTAATTCATATGGAGCATATTTCACACAATACAATAACAGAAATTCTCCTACGGAATAGAAGGAGCTATCAAGGAGAAACATTCTCGTTCATCATTTTGATTTGCAGCTCCTTGTGGTGGCCGTGTTTGCAGTTAAAATTGTTGGATGTGAGGTCCGCCACTTATGCAAAAGACCGTTTTTTGTCAGTACCCAAACATGTTTCGGCACCACTGTGCCATCATCAGTGGGTTTTGGTTTGATTAATTTTTTACATTTGGTGTACATGAATTTTCCGGATCACTTCAAAAAATGGTTCAAACGGCTCTGAGCTCTATGGGACAACTGAGGTCATCAGTCCCCTACAATTTAGAACTACTTAAACCTAACTAACCTGAGTACATCCCACACATCCATTCCCCAGGCAGGATTCGAACCTGCGACCGTAGCGGTCTCGCGGTTCCAGACCGCAGCGCCTACACCCGCTCGGCCACCCCGGCCGGCCCGGATCACTTGTGTGTTAATTACTACAGGTAGCTTGTCATCTGCAACCAAACGATGTTGATGAGAAAGTTTTTTGCTGGGAGTTAACCTATCTTCTAGAATGTAATTTAGTTTGTTCTCAGTTTGTTTACAGATTTTTCTTTGCTGTCTGTCAGACATTTTATATCACTGGGCAAGTGAGCAAAAATTTTGATTCCTGCATTGTGCAGTTCTTTTTGTGCTAAAGTAAACCTTAACGTGGAGTAATGAAAGTCATTTGGTATCGTAATTATGTACATCATTGTTCCTTTTGAACTGCAGAAGATCAATTACAATGCACTCCATGAGGGAATAAATATACCGTGAAACAGTAGTTGAAATGCATAGTTTCTTAATGTCTACAAAATTATTGTGGGAGCGGACCAGAGATTATTCTTACAGCACGTTTTTCAACAAATAACACTTTCTTTTTTAGAAATGAATTATCCCAGTACTTCATTCCATATCCCTCACTGCCTGAGCTAACTGCCCCTCCATTCCTTCTCTCATTAAGCAAATGATTCGCCTGCAGTAACCTTGGAAGTCGACGGGATGTTAAATTATGCATCTTACTTCCTCCTCCTAAATCTACTTACCGGGTGATCAAAAAGTCAGTATAAATTTGAAAACTGAATAAATCACGGAATAATGTAGATAGACGCACAAATTGACACACATGCTTAGAATGACATGGGGTTTTGTTAGAACTAAAAAAATACTAAAGTTCAAAAAATGTCCGACAGATGGCGCTTCATCTGATCAGAATAGTAATAATTAGCATAACAAAGTTAGACAAAGCAAAGATGATGTTCTTTACAGGAAATGCTAAATATGTCCACCATCCTTCCTCAACAATAGCTGTAATCGAGGAATAATGTTGTGAACAGCACTGTAAAGCGTGTCCGGAGTTATGGTGAGGCATTGGCGTCGGATGTTGTCTTGCAGCATCCATAGAGATGTCGGTCGATCACGATACACTTGCGACTTCAGGTAACCCCAAAGCCAATAATCGCACGGACTGAGGTCTTGGGACCTGGGAGGCCAAGCATGACGAAAGTGGCGGCTGAGCACACGATCATCACCAAACGACGCGCGCAAGAGATCTTTCACGCTCCTAGCAATATGGGGTGGAGCCTCAGCCTGCATAAACATCGTACGTTCCAGCCGGTGTTTATCAGCCAGGCTTTATCAGCCCTTCACGGTACCAGTTGCAAAACCAGAATCACGCATTTCCTCGAAGAAAAAAGGCCTGATAACGGTAGATGTGGTAAATCTAACCCATACCGTGACTTTCTCGTCATGCAATGGAGTTTCCATGACAGTTCTAGGATTTCCGGTAGCCCAAATACTGCAGTTGTGGGCGTTGACAGACACTCGGAGCGTGAAACGAGCTTCGTCGGTCCATAGCACGTTATTCAACCAATCGTCATCTTTTGAAACGCCCACACCGCAAATGCCCTCCGCTTCACTAAATCGCCAGCTAATAGTTCATGATGCCGATAGGTTTTGTACGGATAGCATCGGAGGGTACGCCTCAGTGCCAAGCAAACAGTAGCGTATGGAATGCCGGTGTGACGTGCGACTCCACGAGCGCTGACTTCCCCGTGCATAGACGAACCCGCTACAGTCTCCATTTCTCCTGAACTGTGTCAGCAGCATTACGCCTTGTGCTCGGTCGGCCACTACGGGGTTTATCGTCTAAACAACACGTAACTTCGAACTTCGAAATCATTCTCGTCACAGCTGCATTTGTCAACGGACCTTTACACGTTCGAATCCCCTTCCTATGGCGATAGGATCATAACGCTGAACTAGCACATTCCCCATTCTGATAATACAGCTTCACTAAAAGCAGCCGGCCGAAGTGGCCGTGCGGTTAAAGGCGCTGCAGTCTGGAACCGCAAGACCGCTACGGTCGCAGGTTCGAATCCTGCCTCGGGCATGGATGTTTGTGATGTCCTTAGGTTAGTTAGGTTTAACTAGTTCTAAGTTCTAGGGGACTAATAACCTCAGCAGTTGAGTCCCATGGTGCTCAGAGCCATTTGAACCATTTGAACCACTAAAAGCGCCTTTTCAGGTAACGTCAACATGCTGCGACTGCTGGCGCATCTGATTCTCTCTCTCATTACAGCCCCTTTTATACACAATTGTCATGCGCTGTCACTGACGTTTTGCTGTCCAGCGCCATCTGTCGGACATTTTGTGAACTTCGTTTTGTTTTTATTTCTAATAAAACCCCATGTCATTCCAAGCATGAGTGTCAATTTTTACCTCTCTATCTACATTATTCCGTGGTTTATTAAGTTTTCAAATTTATACTGACTTTTTGATCGCCCGGTATTTATTTGTACTCCACAAGATGCAGGGGACGCAGCATAGAAGCACAAGTTTTCTATTTACTTATTCCATTCGTAGATGATATATATGAAGAAAGACTGTCAAGCCACTAGACAAGCTGGAATTACTGTAATTATACTCTCCGGCCCATCACATGAGAGGTGTGATGGACGAAGTAAAATGTTTGACTCAATTTGAAGCATCTCGGATTTTCGTAAGGTTTTCGGCGATGCTCAGTGCCCACGGCAGATGGTGGCAATATTGTCCTCTATGATGCGTCTTACATCCACTCTTACCGGCGAGCTGTACAGCATGCTACTGTGCGACGTCTGAGAACCGACTGTGTGCCTATAGCATAGGGCTAGCGACCTGTACTTTTACGAGAACACTACACTACCCCATCACTTCCGGAATTAATCAGTGGTTAGACAAACTCCCCACAAGGGTGCGCACGTTGGATCTTCTTCCGGTATGTCTGAGTTGTGGAAGTATGCTGAACGGCCACAGAATAGAAAGTAGCCGCAACGCTTTCGCGACTCGTGGAATGTTTGCCACGACGCGTCGCTGCCATAATGGCAAAACGATGCTGCCGTGCGCTGGTAAGGCTTCGTCTCTGATTCAGTTGTTTCTGAGAGGAGCGCCACATTTCGTCACATCATCGTTTTACTCAGCGCGAACGCTTTACGGAGATGCTCAACGAAGTGTAGTGAGCCGACCGGAGTGGTCGAGTGGTTCTAGGCGCTACAGTCTGGAACCGCGAGACGGCTATGGTCGCAGGTTCGATCCTGCCTCGGACTTGGATGTGTGTGATGTCCTTCGGTTAGTTAGGTTTAAGTAGTTCTAAGTCGTAGGGGACTGATGACCTCAGAAGTTAAGTCCCATAGTGCTCAGAGCAATTTGAACCATTAAATTAGTAGAAGACGGTATTGGTCCCCCACGCTACACCAAACAGGTCAGAACATTGCTGCAGAAGCAACGAAAAAAACATGCCAAACTTAAAAGCACAAAATATCTCCAAGATAGGCGATGTTTTACTCATCCTAGAGACAACAGAGACATTGTACGAGGGCGGTTCAGAAAGTAACCTCCGATTGGTCACAGTGCGGGTTGTGGGGGGAGCAGCGACGCCATCTGTGCGTTCACGCACCCAACAGGTCAGTCGGCATCAAGCCGTGGTCGAGTGAACGTCGTACCTGCGCTAGTTTAGTTTTTGTGGCAGTTTGAAATGTGTGCTGCAATAGAAAACCCCGCCAAATGTGAAGTGCGTGCTGTCATAAGGTTTTTTATAGCCAAAGGATATTCTGCAGCAGCTATTCATCGTGAGCTTTGTGCCGTGTATGGACCAAGAGTTATGAGTGAAGGAGTTGTCCGTGAATGGGTACGTTTATTTAAAAGTGGACGAGAAAACGTTCATGATGAAGAGAGGAGTGGTAGACCATCATTGGTGACTAACGGACTCGTTCAGACAGTTGATGCAAAAGTTCGTGAAAATCGACGTTTCTCAATGTCGGAGTTGTCTACTGGTTTTCCACAGATTTCTAAGACTCTCTTGTACGAGATAGTGACAGCAAGATTGGGTTACCGTAAGTTCTGTGCACGATGGGTGCCCAAAATTCTTACCGACCACCACAAAACTCAAAGAATGGCCTCTGCATTAGACTTTCTGTCACGTTATGAGGACGAAGGAGAACCATTGTTAAACAGAATCGTGACCGGTGACGAAACCTGGATTAAGTACGTGAACCCTGAGACAAAAGAACAATCAAAGATGTGGGCACATTCAAATTCGCCTACCAAACCAAGAAAAGCCTCGCAAGATTTTTCTGCCAGAAAACTGATGGCAACGGTGTTTTGGGATGCCAAAGGGGTGTTGTTGGTTGAATTCATGGAACGTGGTACGACCATTAATCAAGACGTGTACTGTGAAACAATAAAAAAGTTACGACGGGCTATACAGAACAAACGCCGTGGTATGCTGACTTCCGGTATCGTTTTTTTGCACGATTACACCCGTCCTCACTCTGCTCGCAGAACAACGGCCCTTCTTGAGTCCTTCAAGTGGGACGTTATCAACCATCCACCTTACAGCCCAGACCTGGCGCCAAGTGATTATCACCTCTTCATGCATTTGAAGAAATGGCTCGGGTCACAGCGGTTTGATGACGACGAAGAGCTCAAAGATGCGGTCACAGGCTGGCTCCAGGCACAAGCGGGTGATTTTTATGCAGAAGGAATTTCAAAGCTTGTGAAGAGATACCATAAGTGCCTCAATCGCTATGGAGACTATGTAGAAAAATAGTGCAAAGATGTAGTTGTAAGATGTATATATTAAAATATTTTTATTTAACTTGGTGTATTTTTTTAAATCAACCGGAGGTTACTTTCTGAACGGCCCTCGTATATCATGGAGACGTTTAGCGTTCCAATGGCTAGAGAATACTTTCTGGGAAGAGTGGGGCAAAATATTACATCCTCCCAAATACATCTAGCAAAATAGTCACGACGAGAAAACCGGAGAAACCAGAGCACGTACGGCGCTTTGAACGGCAATCATAATTCCCATGTGCCATTCGCAAACGAAGCAGAAAAAGAGCAAAAGATAATTGTACCAGAAGTAACCTCCGCCATACACTGTGGAGTGGCTAGCCGAGAACAGATTAGGAACTAGACTTTCCTGTCTACTGTTTCACATGTTACATGAATACAAAGCAAGCTTTAATGCAGGGATGTTTAGAAGACTTGAAGCGTAGGATCTGTCTGCCGGCCATGTGCAACAAATGGGTCGGTAATATTAAGAAAGCCCGCCGTTTAGCAATAGAACAATAAATTCAATAATTCGCAGTCCTTGTATGTACCATCATTAAAAGTACTACAGCGATAAAATTCAATGACAACTACCAACGGAGACAGGGGTTCGAGTTGAACTCCGATCCACTTTTTAGTTTTAAATCTTAATTTTTGTTCTTAGTATTCTGACTGCATGTGACTCGCCTCATCTCAGAGCATTTTTGACTCCTAACGTCCTCAATTCCCGTATAGTTTTAGCCCTCTACGACTCCCTGTAGTTCCGTAAAACCTATTCACTCAAGTGTTAACACGTATGCTATTATCATGCCCCTTCTTATAACTAGTGATTTCGATACATCCTTTCCTTGACGATTATTTGGAAAGCCTATTTTTTTATCTTATGAATTTACTTAGCTTGCAACACTTTTGTGTAACACCGTATTTCAAAAAACTCTATCTGTTTCTTATATCCTCCATTCTTTGTCCTTTATCTGTTTTTTGCTTCCACGCTAAATTCATAATCTTTGCTCAACAAACTGGTCATTCACTTCAACTGGACCTGTAATCCTTCCTGAATTTCTTTGAGGATAGCTATGTCATTAACATATGTAGTCACTGTTATATCTTCACCCTGAACGAGTTTTTTGTTTTCATCATTACTTCTTCGATGCACATGTTGAACAGAAAGAGTGCGTTCATGACTTATAAGTCATTCTTAATTCGAGCACCTCTCTTATTCTGCCATTCTTGTTGATACCTCATGGTCCTTGTAGATAGAGTACAGTACCAATTCTTAAGATTACATGTATTTTTGTGCGAATTTAGAGCATCTTGCACAGTTTTATGTCTTTGAACGCTTTTTTGTAGTGCGTGAAATCCTACTACGAAGGTGCCTATTCCTATGAACTGCCTCCATTATCAAATGCAACGTCAGAGGTGTCTAAGGCGCCTTTACCTTTCCTAAACGCAAACTGATCATCTAACAGAACCTCCATTTAACATCCCATTCTTCTGTATATTATTCTTGTCACAAATTCGGATGTATAAGCTCTTAATCTAATTGCGCGATAGTTATCGCATTTATATAGGTTGAATGTCTCTTCGGGTTGTGAGGCTGATATTGTTCAAATGGTTCAAATGGCTCTGAGCACTATGGGACTCAACTGCTGTGGTCATAAGTCCCCTAGAACTTAGAACTACTTAAACCTAACTAACCTAAGGACAGCACACAACACCCAGCCATCACGAGGCAGAGAAAATCCCTGACCCCGCCGGGAATCGAACCCGGGAACCCGGGCGTGGGAAGCGAGAACGCTACCGCACGACCACGAGATGCGGGCAGCTGATATTGTTCCAAATGTCCAACGATGTATCCAGCCACGCAAGTTACACAGAGTAACTACGCAGAATAATCATTTGGTTACCACTTTCGCCATAGATTTTTGAAACTACGAAGGAATTTTATCTCTCCATACTGTATTCTCTCCATACTCCCTTGTTCGATTGCAAGTCTTCTACAACTCTGTCAAACTCTGGCTATAAATAATGGATCATCACCGATCTGATAAGCAGATCTGATGTGCCGCTTGGCTCAGCACAGTACACGCCGCTAAAAAAGTAAGTTTTAGTGCACATATACTGACGTAGTTTCAGGCTTCTATCACAAACACTTATTGAGGCGTAAGAAAAGTAGAAAACCAGGGAACAGAGATTACTGAAAAATAGGAGACGTATCATTCGGAAAATGGTGAAGTGAATTCCACTCACATATTCACAAAGCACTACAAATTGATGATGATGGCGATGATGATGATGGCGATGATGATGATGTCGTGATCTCATCATCAGTCGTTTGATATCCACCGCTGGATAAAGGACTCCAAGAGTCCCAAAGCTTTTCAGTCTTCAATCATACGCATCCAAGATGTTCATGCTTTTATTATAATATCATCAACTAACTTTACATTAGGGCACAGTTCCAATATTTTCTTGTCTCTTGACGTTCAACCAAGAACTTCTAGGTCCTTCTACCATCCATTACGGTCGTATTGAAATAGCTGCATTCCATTTGTTTCGTCCAAATGGGTAACCTGAAATACTAAAGCGTTATTAGTTTTAGTCTGATTGCCGTCAAAGTGCGAATTTGCTCCTTGGTTTTCAACAGTGAAGAGAAGGGCGCCTCAAATCAAACTTTTGAAGATGATTCATGTGAAGGACATTGCAAAACTGTAGCCACATAATAAAGATTTAAGAAAACGCATTATATCCTAACGAGAAGCGAACGATGTATGCGACGTCGTAGTAAAGAAGGAAAGGTGCAGTGCGTTTTACATGGATAACTACGTTAAATCTTGAATGATAGGATGGGTTAAATGTTGCATTTGTTGAATGCTGACCAAAATTAAACGCAGGAAAGTACCTATCATCAACCTTTGAACAATTGTGAAGGGACCAAACTGATTTTACACACTGTCGATAACTTGTGAGGGCATTACTTCGCACCGGATAAGACATAAAATTCGAAGTAAGAGGTGGATACCGTTGGATCTGCATTAAAACACTCGAAGTTTCTCTCTTCTGTCAGAAGGTTTATTGACAGTGGCTCGTGGGATGTAAAGACCAACTGTATGAAAACTTACCAGAGAAGAGTTTCTGGATCGATAACACAATTTATACACAGTAACTTGTATGTCGACCATGTCAATGGTAAAACTGAAAGCTGGCGACAACTGGACAACAAAGAAGTTGGAGTACGTAAGTGGATTCCACGCAAGAGAAATATTTACGAAGAGAGATTGGAGTACTTCGCTGTACTAAAGATTCGTATGCGAAACAACTTTCATTGTGTGCTAAAGTAAAGATTCGTATTCGAAACAATTTTCATTGTGGAATATCGTAGAATACTTTGACCGTACTGCTGTGACAGGAAAAAGAATGTGTTCCAAAAGTCGGACAAATACTTTAATTATGTACTTAAAGGTTATTTTGGTTGTAAAACTGCTAAAAACGAAATGATGAAAGTATTTGTTGCTTCTATGCAGTTTCCTTTACTTAAAACCATGCCTCATCTCCCACTATTACGAATCTAAACCTTTTCGTATGGTTAATGGTACTGTTCTATATTGAAAGTACTTGTTGCGTCTATGCAGTTTCCTTTACTTAAAATCATGCCTCATCTTCCACAATTACAAATCTAAATCTTTTCGTATGGTTAATGGTACTGTTCTATATCGAAACTGATTCTCAGGCGTAATTATTGCCCTCGTTCTATTTATAGAGGGGAAGCAGATAATTCGGCATCGAGAAAGTCAACTGATACCTGTACGAATATTTCTGCTAACGGATTGGTTTCTGTCAGTACATAGGTAAGAATGAAGTCTGTAAGCTAAAACGACTATTAGTTTATGGTGAGGCAGCATCGCGCTTCTAGTGTGGTATAGTTTTGTTAGATCACCTGTGCACAGGTTAAAGACATAATGCCGAATACATAAAACGGATAACGAATCGAGCTCCTTGGATCGAAGACGATTTGAGAAATGCATCAACCGACTCAGAAATTAAATGAAGATGAATGTGCGGAATGTCTGGAACTTTACTCTGGAACTCGATCTAAGCCTGACTGGTCACAATGTGTAGGTTGTGAAGGTTGTTCAATTTAAAACAACATGTGTGTCCCTTGCGTAAGAAATGAAAAGAAAAAGCACAAAAAACTGCAGTTATACAAAAGTAGAATAATACTTGCTATCTTGTAATTCCTTTGTTTGTTTAGTTACGTATGTATGAAATGTTTCATTCAGTTTTTACGTCTGTATCGGTTACCGCATACGCTTATAATAGGTAAGTGTTCTTCTAACTCCTTCATTGTTTCCACTGGATTGAAACTGTAATGAAAGCTTCTTAAGCCAGCTGTGAATGAATAGGATTGACTTGTCTTTATAATTCAACGAACCAGCTCTAAAGTACAATCATAAGGCATCTCTCCTACCCACGTTTCGTCATCTTGTCTACCCTAGGAGGAGATATGGAAAAATACAGTCTTTTAGATACAGTCTATCACTGACATATTTACAGAAGCGATCTTTTTCTCAAAGAGGAGAAATGCGTGCCAAACATTAAGCAAGAATTTATACTTTCACATACGCTCTTTTACGATTATAATACATCAGAGAAACTGTGGTTTAAACAACTGTGCGAAATGTTTACGAATATAATATTGATTTTTGTAATCTGAACAAAATTAGATCTAAAATTACGTTGATGTCGACGTATAATGATTTTGATGTTGGCGGAGTAGGTCTCGATTACCACACAGTTCATCTCCGTCACCGGTTCGTTAGCCACTTTCGACAGTCTCTCCGTGGATCAGCGAGAAATTATTGCACATAATTCTTTAATTCCAGGAATAGCAGTTTTCATAAGAAAAGAGGAAAAGGATGATAAGCGAAGACGAATTTATTACAGACGGCGGGCTAACTCGTATAGCGGAAGGCTGTGGAAGGGAGACGGCTGAGATCTTTTGAAAGGCTTCCTACCGCAATTTACCTCAAGAGGTGTAGGGAACCCGCAGAAAACTTAAATCCAGCTGGATGCGCGTCAGGGCTTCAGACACTGCGCCACCTCTCCGATAGCAGTGTTCGGTTCGTCCATCGTGAAAAACAAGTTTCGAAATATTGTTTACTTTTTTATTTTTACGAGCGAACGGTGCGCTTCGCACGTAGGCGAATTTCACGCGCTCACGAAGTCTATTGTTCTAATTTCACCAGGTTGTCGATATTTTCCGGCTGAGCGACAGTTTTCCGCATTTTATAAAGCTAACATCGAACGTAATTGGTAGTTGTTGTGATGTACGATTAACAGCAGTAATCAGAAACAATGCAACATTATTACGGATGAATCTTCGGAACTGACGTCATAGACAAATTATGGACTTGCTTTATTGCTCTTCGGAATAGCCTCTTTCTTAAGAAGACAAACAGAAAATATCCGATCATTTAGCTTACATAATTTCACTTAATAATAGTAATAATAGTTGTAATAGTAAAAACTGAAACGTCCCCTTAGAAAAATTATGAATTGACTGTGCTGGTAAACTTCTACGTTATTTGCTACAAAGACAGCTGAGTAAAACTGAACGTACTGAGACAGTTCTCTCTTTACTTATTCTGATCATCACTAAACTGACACACAATATCTGACTTTCAATAAGCCCTACAAAAGAATGGCCCTGACTAACAATAACCTATACCTTTCATGAATCACTTACCACACAAAAATCTACGTTACTCGAACTACTGCAATACCAGCGAGCGCCAATACTGCCAGCTAAATAAAAGATTCTAACTACTGAAGGCAGTAACTACTGATAGGCATAGTTAGCAAATGAAAGATTTTGATGGAGAACAAACAATGTATTTGCCTTAATAATGTTCATTCATGACTTCCATCTTTACAAATTTCCTTATTCTGGCGGACAGACGTCCAAACCGTCCTCTCAAAACTTTGGCACCTCTCTCTCCACATCCACCACTGCTGGCGGCTCACCTCCAACTGCCCAACGCTACGGGCTGTTCACATCCAACTGCCCAACACTACACAAGCGAATATTCCAACAGTGAGTCCAACCAGCCACAGACTGCACACAGCACAGTCAGTGATTTTCATACAGAGGCGTTACCAACATAAAAACCTAAACAGCATACTTACAAAACCGTAATGTAGGCATGGTGTCACTAGTACTTTTACACATTTTTCGTGTTTATTCATGTACAGATGATTGTTTCTTACAGCACATTATCAATATATCTCAACCGTTTTTCTCTACTATTCGACAGACTTTGCAGGAGTTCAACACAAACGTCATTTGCGCTTTCAGGTTCCTTCTGCTTGTTATATCTTTTTTTTTCACAATCATTCCAGTGTTATACTTTGCATTGTTACTTCAGGTGCAAATTATTTGTATTTGGCCATCTTCTCATTCCAAGTTGTTTGCAAATTCTGTGCGTATGACGGAGCGACGCCTTTACGGAAATTGACCAGATCGAACATGGTTATAATTGCCATATTTAGGTCTCTCGCAACTGTTTTCTGAGTCCATGCTGCGGATCTGTAGTGTCAAGTAACATTGTGATCTGAACCGATGCTAGACATGCAGGAAGAGAGTATATGAAGCTCTCGTAGATAGAGACAGGAATGTGTGGCGATGCCGACTCCAGTGTTGTAGCCAGGTGCTCTAGGTTTCTCGGTTGATGATCCATGGCGTGAACAGCCTGGTCGCACTGATTCTCGACTGGGCTTAAATCTGGGGTATCTCATGGCCAAGGGTTCTGGCGTAACCACAAGCGCCGGAACGAAGAAGAAGAAGATGAAGAACGCAAGAGCCGGCCGCGGTGGTCTCGCGGTTCTAGGCTCGCAGTCCGGAACCGCGCGACTGCTACGGTCGCAGGTTCGAATCCTGCCTCGGGCATGGATGTGTGTGATGTTCTTAGGTTAGTTAGGTTTAGGTAGTTGTAAGTTCTAGGGGACTGATGACCACAGCAGTTGAGTCCCATAGTGCTTAGAGCCATTTGAACCAAGAACGCAAGAGAAGAGAAGGCGATGAGACGACCTCGGTCAATTTCGCGCTCACCGGAACGTCACCACGATAGGAGCGGCATCTAGCCGAAGTGAATATAAGCGACGCTCCTGCCAGCATCGGCCGGACATTAGTGGAAAGTATTCACGGAGTTATTAGCACAGCTTAGCAGAGAGCGCTACTAAAGCAGTTATTAGTGATCCACAAACTGTGTGTCAAACTTGCGTGAACATTATATGTCGCAAAGGACTCGGGTTTATGCTGCATTTCACCCATCGCTTGCGACACCATGGTCATTTCAGAGTTAAGTATTGTCAATCTGCTTTATTGAAATAAAACTACTAATATTATTTGCTTGAATTGTTGTATAGCATGCCGAGAACGCAACGCCCTACACGAGACTAGTGGGCAACGCCCCACACCAGGGAAATACGGTACACTCATCCTGGTGTTTCAGAACCGGGAACGTACACTGGGAGGTATGTGACACGTTGCAGTGTCCTGCTGGCAGATGCCATCGTGGTGAGGAAAAACAAACTGCATGTAGGGGTGGACATGGTGCCCAAGGATAGATGCATATTTGTGTTAATCCAGTGTGCCTTCCTGAATGACGAGATCACTCAGGGAATGCCATGAAAACATTCCCCAGACGATAGTGCTCCCTTCTTCGGCCTGGAACCTCCGACAATTGTTGCACGATGTTTTTTTTCTCATTTTTTAAAAATCTTTATTCTTCAAATACATGATTCATAATAACCCACCACCTAACACATTATAACACACTCCGTCTTCAGGCCACGACTGGCGTACCGGGACCATCCGACCGCCTTGTCATCCTCAGCTGAGGATGCGGATAGGAGGGGCGTGTGGTCAGCACACCGCTCTCCCGGTCGTTAGATGGTATTCTTTGACCGAAGCCGCTACTGTTCGGCCGAGTAGCTCCTCAACTGGCATCACGAGGCTGAGAGCACCCCGTAATATGGCAACAGCGCATGGCGACCTGGATGGTCACCCATCCGAGTGCCGACCACGCCCGACAGCGCTTAACTTCGGTGATCTCACGGGAACCGGTGTATCCACTGCGGCAAGGCCGTTGCCCACCTAACACATTAGAGGGTCCTAATTTATACTTATTACAATTACAATTACTGCAGCTTATCTAAGTTCTAGGAATGTGGTGTTGTTCCTGTTTCCACTGTGGGCATTACTCGTTGTGTCTTTGGGTTACCGGTGTTTTACATATCTACTTCTTATTGCCAGTCTACTCTACCTGCAGCATTACAGGTGTGCCGTCGTTTATCAATCTGCATTGTTGGCCGTGCCCACCGAGCTAATCCCCGTGGGTATGCCCCTGGCACCGGGATGGCCCAGAATAGTGAATCGCTGCAGTACAATGCTATGGAATTATCCTATCTTATTCTACTTCTAACCTAATACTAAATCCTACAGTCATGTCCGGTGAGTGTCTCAATCAGTTAGAATGTGCACCCTCCCCCCTAATCCTAGACGTGGCGGATCCCAGCCGTGAAGCGACTGGCAAGTCCACGCCTTGGTGGAACAGGACAGGTGTACGCAGTCTAAATCAGGTATGATCTATTAATGGTTATGCCTTAGGAATTCTGTTATAACTTTGCTTGATATTTCATTGGCAAGTTTACTCAAGATTTGGAAATGGTCCTCTTGCCGGAGCTGGTGTTACGTGTCGTAATTTGGTAGCTGTTGTCTTAATTGTGCCACTACATCGTCGAAGAGGTGACACTCATACACAACATGGTCCGGGGTGCCTGGTGTAGCCCACTTCGCAAACCGGCATAGGTACGCCGGGTAGGGTCCATATCCAGTAAGGAAGTGCATCTCTTGATGGCTTAGAGTGTTGTAGCTGTAATCGCTCCATAATGTTGGGCAGTAAGTCGTATGTACTACGGCCCGTTTCCTCGTTGTCCCACTGTTCCTACCATAGCTACTCCCCCCTCCGCTTAATTTCTGATTTGTTCCCCACGTGAATCCCCATTAGTTCGATTATTTTGTCCCTCTTCTCCTTTTTTATCCCGTACCACGCCGACTGTTCAAAAATGGTTCAAATGGCTCTGAGCACTATGGGACTTAACTGCTGTGGTCATCAGTCCCCTAGAACTTAGAACTACTTAAACCTTACTAACCTAAGGACATCACACACATCCATGCCCGAGCCAGGATTCGAACCTGAGACCGTAGCGGTAGCGCGGTTCCAGGCTGTAGCGCCTAGAACCACTCGGCCACTGCCGCCTGTTCCATAATCTTTATATCAAGAGGACAAAGTCTCATTAATACTGATTATGCTCCCCCTGGAGTTGTCCTATATGCCCCTACATAACGTAGGAGCATATTTCGCTGCACTCTTCTTACGGCTATGGCAGGCATGATCCTCGTAAGCCTGTGAGCCCAGACTCCTGACCTATAATCGATGTCAGAGTACTATTGTGGTAAAGTTTTATTAATTCTGGTGGCAGGTGGAATCGTTTATGACCAATCCCAATCAAATTATTGAATGTTTCTAGAGATCTTTGCGTCACGATGTCAATATGTGATGTATAGTTCCACCTGTCATCGACGACTACACCAAGTATCGGGCCTCATGGTGCCGAAGAACTGGTTTGCTTTCAGACGTTTTACGCCGTACACGTAACGGCTAATCATCTGATGGAGCATAAAACATGGTTCGTCTGATAAGGCCATCTGTTACCACTAAGCGGACGTCCAGCTGTGGCACTGGCGTGCAAATTCCAGCCTTCGTCGTCAGTGAACAGCACTAAGCAAGGGTGCGTGAACCAGGCACCTGCTGCGTTGGCCTGTTCTTCGCAACGTTCACTAAACGGCCGTCGAGAAGACGCTGTTGCCGGTCGGGGTGGCCAAGCGGTTCTAGCCGCTACAGTTTGGAACCGTGCGACCGCTACGATCGCAGGTTCGAAACCTGCCTCGGGCATGGATGTGTGTGATGTCCTTAGGTTGGTTAGGTTTAAGTAATTCTACGTTCTAGGGGACTGATGACCTCAGAAGTTAAGTCCCATAGTGCTCACAGCCATTAGAACCATTTTGAGACGCTGTTGGTAGTCCCTCGTTTCATCTGAACGGTCAGTTGATCAACAGTTGCACTTCTATTCGCCCGTACTCATCTCTGCAGCCAAAATTCACTCCTTCATTTACGGCCTTGGTAGACCACAGTTGCCTCGGCGCCGGTTTTGGATAGCGCGATTTTGCCTTGCTCGGTATACTTTAAATAAGGAGGCACGCAAATAGTTTCCAAACTTGATCACTTGATCAGGCCCTTTTAGACGATAGATAAATCTCTCCGTTTCCGCATTACAACAACGAATGCACTGTGTTTCCGCTTCACCCATACCCCAATTGCCCCCCCCCCCCCCGGCTCGCTTTATATACCCTCCACTGCGGCTGCTGCTGCCACCTGCCATCTGTGAATGGCTATTAAGCGCTGACGTCAGACATAGGCGGTGGTCACATTAATGTGACTGACCGTTTAGTTAATAACGTCATACAACAGCGATAGGATAATATTGACAATAGGATGGATAGTGTTAGTTTAATTGATGCTGCTATCTTAAGGTTAATTTTAGTGATTTGGTCATACCTATTTAAATCTTCTGGGATAGTCAGTGTTTTATATCTAGATAAAATATGCGCCATTGTTTCCTTCCTTTTGCCTCGAGTTCTTGTTCCTTGAACTGAGATTTCTTACACGATGCTGTACTGCTGCCAGTTATTCCTTTATTTCAGCAGGGAGACTTCTTTGCTCCAATAAGCTGTTCGATGCTTGAAACTTCCTGGCAGGTTAAAACTGTGTGCCGGACCGAGACGAAATCGGGACCTTTGCGTTTCGCGGGCAAGTGCTCTACCATCTGAGCCACCCAAGCACGACTCACGCCCCGTCTTCACAGCTTTACTACCGCCACTACCTTGTGTGCTACTTTCCAAACTTCACTGAAGCTCTCCTGCAAACCTTGCAGAACTAGCACTCCTGGAAGAAGGGATACTGCGGAGACATGGCCTATCTCCCAGGAGTGCTAGTTCTGCAAGGTTTGCAGGAGAACTTCTGTGAAGTTTGCAAAGTAGGAGACGAGGTACTCGCAGAAGTAAAGCTGTGAGGACGGGGCGTGAGTCATGCTTGGGTAGCTCAGATGGTAGAACACTTGCCCAAAAGCAAAGGTCCCGAGCTCGAGTCTCGGTCCGGCACACAGTTTTAATCTTCCAGGTAGTTTCATATCAGCGCACACTCCGCTGCAGAGTGAAAATCGACATGAAACATAATACTGTAATTCGCATCTTTTTCCGATTCAGTTCGTTATTTTGATAATAGCATGATCTGTTTGGACTTCTGCGCAGTTTGTTCTACATCTACATCTACATTTATACTCCGCAAGCCACCCAACGGTGTGTGGCGGAGGGCACTTTACGTGCCACTGTCATTACCTCCCTTTTCTGTTCCAGTCGCGTATGGCTCGCGGGAAGAACGACTGTCTGAAAGCCTCCGTGCGCGCTCGAATCTCTCTAATTTTACATTCGTGATCTCCTCGGGAGGTATAAGTAGGGGGAAGCAATATATTCGATACCTCATCCAGAAAAGCACCCTCTCGAAACCTGGCGAGCAAGCTACACCGCGATGCAGAGCGCCTCTTTTGCAGAGTCTGCCACTTGAGTTTGCTAAACATCTCCGTAACGCTATCACGGTTACCAAATAACCTTGTTACGAAACGCTCCGCTCTTCTTTGGATCTTCTCTATCTCCTCCGTCAACCCGATCTGGTATGGATCCCACAATGATGAGCAATACTCAAGTATAGGTCGAACGAGTGTTTTGTAAGCCACCTCCTTTGTTGATGGACTAAATTTTCTAAGGACTCTCCCAATGAATCTCAACCTGGTACCCGCCTTACCAACAATTAATTTTATGTGATCATTCCACTTCAAATCGTTCCGCACGCATACTCCCAGATATTTTACAGAAGTAACTGCTACCAGTGTTTGTTCCGCTATCATATAATCATACAATAAAGGATCCTTCTATGTATTCGCAATACATTACATTTATCTATGTTAAGGGTCAGTTGCCACTCCCTGCACTAAGTGCCTATCCGCTGCAGATCTCCCTGCATTTCGCTACAATTCTCTAATGCTGCAACTTCTCTGTATACTACAGCATCATCCGCGAAAAGCCGCATGGAACTTCCGACACTATCTACTAGGTCATTTATATATATTGTGAAAAGCAATGGTCCCATAACATTCCCCTGTGGCTCGCCAGAGGTTACCTTAACGTCTGTAGACGTCTCTCCATTGATAACAACATGCTGTGTTCTGTTTGCTAAAAACTCTTCAATCCAGCCACACAGCTGGTCTGATATTCCGTAGGCTCTTACTTTGCTTATCAGGCGACAGTGCGGAACTGTATCGAACGCCTTCCGGAAGTCAAGGAAAAGAGCATCTACCTGGGAGGCTGTATCTAATATTTTCTGGGTCTCATGAACAAATAAAGCGAGTTGGGTCTCACACGATCGCTGTTTCCGGAATCCATGTTGATTCCTACAGAGTAGATTCTGGGTTTCCAAAAACGACGTGATACGCGAGCAAAAAACATGTTCTAAAATTCTACAACAGATCGACGTCAGAGATATAGGTCTATAGTTTTGCGCATCTGCTCGACGACCCTTCTTGAAGACTGGGACTACCTGTGCTCTTTTCCAATCATTTGGAACCTTCCGTTCCTCTAGAGACTTGCGGTACACGGCTGTTAGTAGGGGGGCAAGATCTTTCGCGTACTCTGTATATAATCGAATTGGTATCCCGTCAGGTCCAGTGGACGTTCCTCTGTTGAGTGATTCCAGTACTTTTCTATTCCTTGGACACTTATTTCGATGTCAGCCATTTTTTCGTTTGTTCGAGGATTTAGAGAAGGAACTGCAGTGCGGTCTTCCTCTGTGAAACAGCTTTGGAAAAAGGTGTTTAGTATTTCAGCTTTACGCGTGTCATCCTCTGTTTCAATGCCATCATCATCCCGGAGTGTCTGGATATGCTGTTTCGAGCCACTACGTAAGACCAGAACTTCCTAGGATTTTCTGTCAAGTCGGTACATAGAATATTACTTTCGAATTCACTGAACTCTTCACGCATAGCAGTCCTTACGCTAACTTTGACATCGTTTAGCTTCTGTTTGTCTGAGAGGTTTTGGCTGCGTTTAAACTCGGAGTGAAGCTCTCTTTGCTTTCGCAGTAGTTTCCTAACTTTGTTGTTGAACCACGGTGGGTTTTTCCCGTCCCTCACAGTTTTACTCGGCACGTACCTGTCTAAAACGGATTTTACGATTGCCTTGAACTTTTTCCATAAACACTCAACATTGTCAGTGTCGGAACAGAAATTTTCGTTTTGATCTGCTAGGTAGTCTGAAATCTGCCTTCTATTACTCTTGCTAAACAGATAAACCTTCCTCCCTTTTTTTTATATTCCTATTTACTTCCATATTCAGGGATGCTGCAACGGCCTTATGATCACTGATTCCCTGTTCTGCACTTAAAGAGTCGAAAAATTCGGGTCTGTTTGTTATCAGTAGGTCCAAGATGTTATCTCCACGAGTCGGTTCTCTGCTTAATTGCTCGAGGTAATTTTCGAATAGTGCACTCATTATAATGTCACTCGATACTCTGTCCCTACCACCCGTCCTAAACATCTGAGTGTCCCAGTCAATATCTGGTAAATTGAAATCTCCACCTAAGACTATAACATGCTGAGAAAATTTATGTGAAATGTATTCCAAATTTTCTCTCAGTTGTTCTGCCACTAATGCTGCTTATTATTTTTAAGACTGGAGAATATTTAAGCATTTCTTTTTAATTCCTAGCAAATTAAGTTAAAGTACAGTGTTGCTACCTAGTCCGTGCCTTTAGCAAAAATAACTAGAAGCAGTGTGGAAGCAGCCATGGAGCATTACGTTAATGGCCACGAGCCGGTAACCGCCAGAGTGCAAGTTGATTGTGAAGCCCGGATAGTCGAGTACAGCAGTAAGCTTTACCATACAGCAGTAACCACGTAGTCGTCGGCCTGATTTCACCACGCCAGAGCACATCTCTTGTTACGGACGACATGACTAGATGCCAGGCTTTAGTGAAACAAGAGCACGCCAGAGGCATTTCTCATGGGGAGGACAGTAGCACCACCACGGAGCCAGAGCTACACCGGGCAGCGAGACGACTGGGCACTGCCAGCAGCAGCCACGGGTTCGAGACAGGCCATCGCCTGCCGCCAGCACGAATTCCTTCCCGGGGCTCGGTGCCACACAGCCCTGCTGACCTGCCATTCGAGGCTGCTGCCAACTCTGAGTTCTTAGTGGAAGTTGGCTCTACAGCGCTGGTCGCTTTCCGACTCCTGCGATTGGGTAGTGGGTCGCACCCCCGTCACAGCCGTCCTCGCGCGCTGTCGCAGAGAGAAGGGCCGTCAAACTCGATGACGCCGAGGGAAGTAGCGCGTTGCAGACTTCAACGGCCATATCCTCTAAATGTTGCCGGCCTCCCAAGAGCCTTTCGTCAGTATTGCAGGGTGCCGGCTCAGCAGCCAGGGAGGAAGCCACCGTCCATACGTCAACGCCGGCAGGGACGAGAGAGAGGGATGGTCACCTCACTACGTCATTGAACCGTGGCGGTACTGGCGCCAGGGATATCTGCGGCT
Source organism: Schistocerca nitens (assembly GCF_023898315.1). Classification (NCBI taxonomy): domain Eukaryota; kingdom Metazoa; phylum Arthropoda; class Insecta; order Orthoptera; family Acrididae; genus Schistocerca; species Schistocerca nitens. Next base: position 794,066,094 of record NC_064618.1, read on the forward strand.
TAGGCACTATCAATTCCCTCTGGCAGATGTTTGTCTTTGGAGCCTGGGCCGGCGCAGGATATAGCGGGCAACCTCGTGACCTCGTGAAGGGGGGGGGGGGGGAAGGAACGTTGGGCACATATTAGCGAGACGTTGGAGAGGCGATAGCGAGCACGGTGTGCCTGGGCACGGACGGCACTTAGCGCTTGATCGTACCGGGGTCAGTAACAGAGGGCCGGCGCTGTGGCTTCTTGGCAACCTCGTGAAGCTCTGCATGTGCTCGCTTCCGCGAAGGAACACGCTGTTACTATCAACGTCTGGCGTCTTCGCCGCATCGATCCAGCAGCTGGCATCAAGTAATTCAAGTGCTACCAACGATTAGTGAAATATAATGATGATTGCTCTTGAGGCAGCAAAGTGTTTCAAGGACTGTAATGTGATACACTACTGGCCATTAAAATTGCTACGCCAAGAAGAAATGCAGATGATAAACGGGTATTAATTGGACAAATATATTATACGAGAACTGACATGTGATTACATTTTCACGCAATATGGGTGCATAGATCCTGAGAAATCAGTACCCAGAACAACCACCTCTGGCCGTAATAAAGGATTAATACGCCTGGGCATTGAGTCAAACAGAGCTTGGATGGCGTGTACAGGTACAGCTGCCCATGCAGCTTCAACACGATACTACAGTACATCAAGAGTAGTGACTGGCGTATTGTGACGAGCCAGTTGCTCGGCCACCATTGTCCAGACGTTTTCAATTGGTGGCAGATCTGGAGAATGTGCTGGTCAGGGCAGCAGTCGAACATTTTCTGTATCCAGAAAGGCCCGTACAGGACCTGCAACATGCGGTCGTGCATTATCCTGCTGAAATGCAGGGTTTTGCAGGGATAGAATGAAGGGAAGAGCCACTGGTCGTAGCACACCTGAAATGTAACATCCACTGTTCAAACTGCCGTCAATGCGATCACGAGATGACCGAGACGTGTAACCAATGGCACCCCATACCATCACCCCGGGTGATACGCCAGTATGGCGATGACGAATACACGCTTCCAATGTGCGTTCACCGCGATGTCGCCAAACACGGATGCGACCATCATGATGCTGTAAACAGAACCTGACGTTTTGCGATTCGTGCACCCAGTTTCGTCGTTGAGTACACCATCACAGGCACTCCTGTCTGTGATGCAGCGTCAAGGGTAACGGCAGCCAAGATCTCCGAGCTGATAGTCCATGCTGCTGCAAACGTCGTCGAACTGTTCGTGCAGATGGTTGTTGTCTTGCAAACGTCTCCATCTGTTGACTCAGGGATCGAGACGTGGCTGCACGATCCGTTACAGCCATGCGGATAAGAAGCCTGTCATCTCGACTGCTAGTGATACGAGGCCGTTGGGATCCAGCACGGCGTTCCGTATTTCGCTCCTGAACCCACCGATTCCATATTCTGCTAACAGTCATTCGATCTCGACCAACGCGAGCAGCAGTGTCGCGATAGGATAAACCGCAATCGCGATAGGCTACAATCCGACCTTTATCAAAGTCGGAAACGTGATGGTACCCATTTCTCCTCCTTACACAACAACGTTTCACCAGGCAACGTCGGTCAACTGCTGTTTGTGTATGAGAAATCGGTTGGAAACTTTGCTCATGTCAGTACGTTGTAGGTGTCGCCACCGGCGTCAACCTTCTGTGAATGCTCTGAAAAGTTAATCATTTGCATATCACAGCATCTTCTTCCTGTCGGTTAAATTTCGCGTCTGTAGCACGTCATCTCCTTGGTTTAGCAATTTTAATGGCCAGTAGTGTATTTCATGCCTCTTATTAAGTGCGTGCTTGTTCTTACTTCAGCTGGCAAGTGTCTGAAACATTGATACGTGTACGCAGCCTTACCGAACGATCTATATTCCGTGTCTAAAGATTGCCGTGTGGTACCTTGCAGGCCCACATAAGGTGCTCCATGCGATGCTTGGGTTTTTATGAGCCAGTTCTGTTTGCATCATTCGTGTGCGTGGTTCTACTTAAAGGAATGAAAACAGTTATTTTATTGTCAATTTTATCGAAGTAGTTTTCTGTATAAGTTTGATATAAGTTTGAGTATTACGGTGAAGGAAGGGTTGTTTGGTTCCCTGTTATCGCTTCTGATTTATGTTTCAGAGATCGTAAGCAGTGGTCCACCGAAGTGCAGAGCCTCCCCTTTTAAATTACCAGCGGGCGTACGGGTGGTGGACTTCGCCTGAGCTCGTGTGTGCTGTTTGGTTCCGAGTTCGGTGTTCTGAACTGCGTGGAAGTACAAACGGAATCCACATCTTAATTCGAAGATAAGTACTCAGTCGCCTCCACCGTTCGTGGCCAAGTCGCGGCCTCACAATCTCGGGCCTCAGTTATTGTACAAGCTGCAGTTTTCTAAAACTTGTGATGGCTCTGCAAGGTTGCCGGGGTTAAATGTTTTAAATATTTGTCTTGAGAGTTTTGAGGGATTTCTAGAAGAATGCGTCTTAATTGAAACCGTTTTCTAAAATTGCCGTGCAATTCAGCCTTAGTGGCGTATGTCAATTTTGATGGGGAAATAAATGGGTTATTATTGATCAAACTGTCTATAACCTTGTAAAGTTGTTCGGTAATATCTCGCACGGGAGGGGCGGTTTTCAATCTATGTGGAAATAATAATTGATTTTCTGGTTATTTGATGTAAAGTTTATTTTAAATGGTGTACTTGGCCCGAGTGGCGTTTTTTTTATGTTTCATATAACAAGCAGTTTGTAAAATTGGCCTGAGTGGCGGGTTTTTCAAATATTTTACAATGATTAATTCAGTTGTGGATTTATATAACAAGCAGTTTGTAAAGTTTGCCTGAATGGCGTTTCTTAAAGAAATTATTATCTGATTTATGATTGTAATTCTCTTAATGATCCAAATAAATATGTTGAAATGTAATGGTCACTGTATGGATCAAGTCTTTCCACTCCCTTTATATCAAAGGTTAAGGAATTTGTAGTTAAAAAAAGAAGTCAATAGTCAACAGTGTTTCGGCTGGGGGTCTTCGGCGCCACCACCCTTCATAAGCAATACGTACTAACGAACAGGATGAAAGAGGCTACTTTTATCACGCAACACTGTCGATTCATCTATGTGTGGATGCCCCGTAGAGGACGAATGTTGCCACATAGCATTCATCAATGTCGTTCGAACCCAGCATCTAGTATGACTGTATGGTACACAAAATGGTCACCTCTTGTTGACATAGACGATAATGTGGACAGCAGCCGTTACATTTCTGACATATAAAGGGCAGTAACTGTGCCCTATTATCCAGACCTCCCTGGCATTATCTCCATACATGATGGCTCAGAACCGTATGTTCCTGTCTTGACCTACCTTCATACAGAAATGGTTCAAATGGCTCTGAGCACTATGGGACTTAACATCTGAGATCATCAGTCCCCTATAACTTAGAACTACTTAAACCTAACTAACCTAAGGACATCAAACACATCCATGCCCGAGGCAGGATTCGAACCTGCGACGGTAGCGGTCGCGCGGTTCCAGACTGAAGCGCCTAGAACCGCTGGGCCACCACGGCTGGCTCCTCCATACAGAGGTTGTTCGTCTGTTATCCTGGCCAGCTTGCTATCCAGATCTCACAGACACTAATAACATTTAATAACACCATTATTCGCCTGCCACTATGGTTATTGTACCCCAACACAGTGTTTAAGCAGCGTGGATTGAGGTACCCGTACATGTCGTCCAAGTTGAGTCTGACTTAATTCTAGTCAGGTTAGATCCGGTGGTATTTCGCACAGCTCTGGTTCGTCAGCAGCGTCTGTTATAACAGAAATGCATGCAACCCGTTTCGGTCAAACGTTACCATCTTCAGACCACTAACCGCTTGCTGGTGTGTTTCTCCAGTACGCCGAGTTGCTGTACTTACCAAAAGAAACAACTGCACTTGTTGACTCTTACCTTTTGGTAAGTACAGCAACTTAGTGTACTGGAGCCACACGTCGCCAAGGAGTTAATGGTCTGAAGATGGTAATGTTTGATCGAAACGGATTACCGCAATAAGTATTAGTTGCAATCTAGACTGATTGTTCATCTTATACTGTTTAAGAAGATCGCTGTAGTTCCAAAAGAACTTCAGAAATTTAAATTAATTTCTTCTGTATCTAAAAGTTTTAGATATCTGGATGTCTCAAACATGGGTGTGATTATAGTTCGTCAGAAACCTTTCTTTCCTTAATACCTCACGGGAATATAAACTGAACATTATGAAGATGTACGAGGGCAGTTCAATAAGTAATGCAACACATTTTTTTCTCGGCCAATTTTGGTTGAAAAAACCCGAAATTTCTTGTGGAATATTTTCAAACATTCCCGCTTCGTCTCGTATAGTTTCATTGACTTCCGACAGGTGGCAGCGCTGTACGGAGCTGTTAAAATGGCGTCTGTAACGGATGTGCGTTGCAAACAACGGGCAGTGATCGAGTTTCTTTTGGCGGAAAACCAGGGCATCTCAGATATTCATAGGCGCTTGCAGAATGTCTACGGTGATCTGGCAGTGGACAAAAGCACGGTGAGTCGTTGGGCAAAGCGTGTGTCATCATCGCCGCAAGGTCAAGCAAGACTGTCTGATCTCCCGCGTGCGGGCCGGCCGTGCACAGCTGTGACTCCTGCAATGGCGGAGCGTGCGAACACACTCGTTCGAGATGATCGACGGATCACCATCAAACAACTCAGTGCTCAACTTGACATCTCTGTTGGTAGTGCTGTCACAATTGTTCACCAGTTGGGATATTCAAAGGTTTGTTCCCGCTGGGTCCCTCGTTGTCTAACCGAACACCATAAAGAGCAGAGGAGAACCATCTGTGCTTAATTGCTTGCTCGTCATGTGGCTGAGGGTGACAATTTCTTGTCAAAGATTGTTACAGGCGATGAAACATGGGTTCATCACTTCGAACCTGAAACAAAACGGCAATCAATGGAGTGGCGCCACACCCACTCCCCTACCAAGAAAAAGTTTAAAGCCATACCCTCAGCCGGTAAAGTCATGGTTACAGTCTTCTGGGACGCTGAAGGGGTTATTCTATTCGATGTCCTTCCCCATGGTCAAACGATCAACTCTGAAGTGTATTGTGCTACTCTTCAGAAATTGAAGAAACGACTTCAGCGGGTTCGTAGGCACAAAAATCTGAACGAACTTCTCCTTCTTCATGACAACGCAAGACCTCACACAAGTCTTCGCACCCGAGAGGAGCTCACAAAACTTCAGTGGACTGTTCTTCCTCATGCACCCTACAGCCCCGATCTCGCACCGTCGGATTTCCGTATGTTTGGCCCAATGAAGGACGCAATCCGTGGGAGTCACTACGCGGATGATGAAGAAGTTATTGATGCAGTACGACGTTGGCGCCCGACATCGACCAGTGGAATGGTACCGTGCAGGCATACAGGCCCTCATTTCAAGGTGGCGTAAGGCCGTAGCATTGAATGGAGATTACGTTGAAAAATAGTGTTGTGTAGCTAAAAGATTGGGGAATAACCTGGTGTATCTCAATGCTGAATAAAACAACCTCTGTTCCAGAAAAAAATGTGTTGCATTACTTATTGAACTGCCCTCGTACAAGTACAGACGCCAAAGATTGTATCCCTCTGTCTAGTATTTCGAGAACTGACCATGCGTGCTCTTAGTGAAGAACCATATCCAGAGAAAAACGTGTACTATCCGATACACGACCTGATTCAGTATTGAAATAGATGTGAAATTACGTGATCTGTTATCTTCGCCGATGTTGAAATATTAATGGCTCAAATGGCTCTGAGCACTATGGGACTCAACTGCTGTGGTCATCAGTCCCCTAGAACTTAGAACTACTTAAACCTAACTAACCTAAGGATATCACACACATCCATGCACGAGGCAGGATTCGAACCTGCGACCGTAGCAGTCGCACGGTTCCGGACTGCGCGCCTAGAACCGCGAGACCACCGCGGCCGGCGAAATATTAATGGCCAACAGCGTATTTTTTTGTCATAATTATTAAAATCCTAGGCATTTGTTGCATGCTAGAAGTAGTAGTGAGGCAAATATACGTTTGGTGTAGTGGGAAGGGGAAAGAGTAACAAATTATGACGTATCTCCTCCCCTTCCCGCCCTCTCCCCAGAACGTAGACCCGCTTCTGGCAGGTAATTGTCACAATAGCGCATCTCGAGTGGTCCATAGCCCACGGTGGCAGTGAGTATAACACTGAAGTACATCGTTCAGATAGTGCATGTGGTGAGAACGCCGGACAGGCCGCTTCAGTGGTCGCCGACGAGGGATTGAACCCTGCGAATGGTGGGAGGGGGGGTGGGAGAGGAAGGACGTGGAAGAGAGGCTCGCGTTTTCTGCTCCTCTGCGGCCGCGCTTATGCCCGGCGGGTCCCTCTCTCCTCACCCCTCTACACCTCCCCCCCCCCCCCCCATTTTCCTCCTACCGCTACCGTCACACTGCGCTTCCTCCCTGCTTCATCTTTTTCTCTTTGCCCACTTTCTTCTACACGCCCAGAGAGCTGGAATTTGCAAAGCACCGCTTGATCGGCAACGTGTTCTTTCTTGCGAGTAAAGATGCCCTGACGCATTCATGTGGCTCCTCTTCTGCTCTTTGCTAATATTGTTTGAAACGTTCGATAGCGGTGTTATAGGGTATTGGAGGATGAATCCTGGCCTGGAAGGTATGGAGACGGACGTTAATGAACAACTATGCGATCTGACTACTGTTATAGAAATACGTATGAAGTAGCAAGCAAACTATTGTTGAGCAACGGAACATATAAAGCAACCTTTACTGATGGAAAGATGCGTACTACGTAGATGTAGATGCACACCGTATGCCCTAATACCAAACGAGAAGAAAAAGATTCACTGAAGTGCGAAGTTTCAAACAATTCGTTGCTGCGACATGTCACACTTACCTTATTTAACTGAAAACTGTACGGAAAAATAGGAAAATACTGTGTCTCCTGAAGGCGGGTTATCGGAATATTAACGTCACTGAAAGCACTTCATTTTAAGTATGTTTTAATCGCACGTCGCACTAGCGCGAACGAAGGTGAAATGCGTACCTGTGCATATGAGAATATATGATCGAAAGATTGATTAAGGAAAGGCAAACCTACGTTTCAAGCATTTGTAGACTTAGAGAAAGCTTTTGACAACGTTGACTGGAATACTCTCTTTCAAATTCTGAAGGTGGCAGGGGTAAAATACAGGGAGCGAAAGGCTATTTACAGTTTGTACAGAAATCAGATGGCAGTTATAAGAGTCGAGGGGTATGAAACGGAAGTAGTGGTTGGGAAGGGAGTGAGACAGGGTTTTAGACTATCCCCGATGTTATTTAATCTGTATATTGAGCAAGCAGTAAAGGAAACAAAAGAAAAATTCGGAGTAGGTATTAAAATCCATGGAGAAGAAATAAAAACTTTGATGTTCGCCGATGACATTGTAATTCTGCCAAAGACAGCAAAGGACCTGGAAGAGCAGCTGAATGGAACGGACAGTGTCTTAAAAGGAGGATATAAGATGAACACCAACAAAAGCAAAACGAGGATAATGGACTGTAGTAGAAGTAAATCGGGTGATGCTGCGGGAATTAGATTAGGAAATGAGACACTTGAAGTAGTAAAGGAGTTTTGCTATTTGTGGAGCAAAATAACTGATGATGGTCGAAGTAGAGAGGATATAAAATGTAGACTGGCAATGGCAAGGAAATCGTTTCTGCAGAAGAGAAATTTGTTAACATCGAGTGTAGATTGGTCAGGAAGTCGTTTCTGAAAGTATTTGTATGGAGTGTGGCCATGTATGGAAGTGAAACGTGGACGATAAATAGTTTGGACAAGAAGACAATAGGAGCTTTCGAAATGTTGTGCTACAGAAGAATGCTGAAGATTAGATGGGTAGATCACATAACTAATAAGGAGGTATTGAACAGAAATGGGGAGAAGAGGAGTTTGTGGCACGAGTTGCCTAGAAGAAGGGCTCGGTTAGTACGACATGTTCTGAGGTGTCAAGGGATCATTAATTTAGTATTGGAGGGCACCGTGGAGGGTAAAAACAGTAGAGGAAGACTAAGGGATGAGTACACTAAACATATTCAGAAGGATGTAAGTTGCGGTAGGTACTGGGAGATGAAGAATCTTGCACAGGATAGAGTAGCATGGAGAGCTGCATGAAACCAGTCTCTGGACTGAAGACCACAACAAGATTGAGAAATGACTTCGGAAGGGAAATGATTGTTGAGGGATTTTATAGTAACTACAGTTATTATTCAGAAAGTAGACACGAAAATTAACGAACAAAATACAAACGTCCTCTAACATGGAATGTGGCTTCACAGTACCACACATTCACAAAAAGCAGAAAAATAACACCAGATGCTGAGCAATCACAGTAATATTATTTAGACAGTGGAAAAGTAACGTGGAAGTAACCTAAATCATCAGATGACTCAGTGAAAACAGATATTGGTTGCCGCATTTCCAAACAAACGCCTAATCTTACTCACATGGATACAAAAGTGCATAAACATTTCCCATACATACATCTGAAGAATCATGTAATGCTGAATTACCGCAGGGCTATGCTTGCAAGCAACGATCTCACCAACATCATTCACGCTGCAGCTTATACGAGGGTTGTTTTTTAAGTAAGGGCCGTTCGCACGTATAGTCCCGTAGTTAGCGCGGACGGCGCAACAAGCCACCGCGCCACTTGCCGGCATCCTTCCCATTCACACTGATGCAAGTTGCAGCTCTGTAGCTGACGTGTACGCATCGCTGTGCTACTTTATAATGTTTACGATTATTGAATCGCCCGCCGCGTGTGAGATACGGTCAGTGATACGTTTTTTGACCGCGAGAAGCCTATCAGCTGCAGAAATTCATCGTCAGTTAACAGAAGTTCATGGCTTGAATGCAATGAGTGAAGGTAAAGTGCGTCAATGGGTTAGAGAGTTTGAAAATGACCGTCAAAACGTCCATGACGAAGACCGCTCAGGCCGGCCCTCTGTGATCACTGATGATTTGATGGCTGCAGTCGAAACAAAGATTCGTGAGGACAGAAGATTCAAAATTTCCACTCTTTCTTTGGAATTTCCACAAGTTTCAAGATCGGTTTTGTACAAAATTGTGTCTGAAAACCTAAACTTTAAGAAACTGTGTTCTCGGTGGGTACCCAGACTCCTCACAGAGGACCACAAAGGGAAGTGATTTGCCACTTCATTGGACTTTTTGATTCGTTACGAGGAAGAAGGGGATGACATGTTGAGTCAAATTGTCACTGGAGATGAAACATGGGTATCCCATATCACTCCTGAAAGCAAGCGACAATCGATGGAATGGCGACACACAACCTCACCCGTCAAGGTCAAAGCCAAACAGACGCTGTCAAAGCGCAAGATTATGGCAACTGTGTTCTGGGACCGGCGCGGTGCTTTGCTAGTGGACTTTATGCCACGAGGAACGACAATCAACTCAGATGCCTACTGTGCAACTCTAAAGAAGCTCCGCAGAGCAATTCAAAACAAAGGCGCGGCATGCTGACAAAAGGAGTTTTGCTCCTGCACGATAACGCAAGGCCTCACACCTCTCAAAAGACTCGGGATTTGATTGATTCTTTTGGCTGGGAAGTTTTGGACCATGCACCATACAGCCCCGACCTTGCTCCTAGCGATTTTCACATTTTCCGGTACCTGAAAAACCACCTTGGCGGGCAGCGCTTCAATGACGACGATGAAGTGAAAGCGGCCGTGAACTCTTGGCTGTCGGAGCAGGCGGCCGAATTCTTTGAAGAGGGAATTAAAAACTTAGCTGTACGGTATGACAAGTGCTTAAATAAACAAGGCAACTATGTAGAAAAATAGGTAAAAGCGTGTAGAATCAGAAAATAAAAGATTTTTACAAAAGTATTTGTATCTATTTTTAAAAATAAAAACGGCCATTACTTAAAAATCAACCCTCGTAAATATCCGTCTCCATAAGACGCAAGACAAATGTCTGAACTTCACCAAATCGTCAGCAAGCAGTGCTATGTTAACAGCTTCAGGCTACGACCAATACAAGAGGCAAAACAGAGTCTGTGTGTCCGGCAGGCTAAGTTGCTCAAACGAACTCGAAACTCGGCACCGAGCAACATGATTAGTACGCTAAACTCCAAGCCCAAAATACCGTTCGAAAACATGGGCCGAGAAATATGATTGGAGGCTAAACTCCACGCTCAATGTATAGCTGGAAAACATGCTTTTTCGCTACTCAGCTGAAGATGAGACTTGTATGGCAGACGAAAACAGGAGCTGCACAGTTTTTGAGTCATGCGAACAGTGATACGTAACATGAGAGACGTTTACAGCAGACATCTTTCAAGTACAGCACTCTTCTTAACAGAGGAATGATGCGAAAGCACGCCCATGTTGCAGCCCACGCAATCCGGATACTGTGACACGTGCGATTCTGATACACGACGTGCGAGAGGTAGTTATGAAGTTCTGATTATCACTTTCAAAAAATAAAGTTACGTAAATACTTTTTTGTTTATTCGCAGGTACATGTTTGCTGTCCTGTAACTCATCGAAATCCCCCGCCGAGGTATTGCAGCACGCCGCTGGAAGGATGAAACCCATTCATATCTTGGAGTATCGTGCGATAATTAGTTTTCTCCGTCTGAAGGGGAGCCGTTCACAGGAGCGAGTATTATGCTTATTATGCTTACTACCTGAGTCCCATCTTCTTCTGTTACTCGCTCCTGTGGACGGGAACGCGTTATGAAGGTCTTGGAGTCACTCGCGTCCATCTTGAAAAGTTTTTACTGAGTTTAACGAAGGCGATGTTGTCCTGATGTATTCAACGATGCCCTTTGGCTACACTGTCTAAAGGATCGTTCTAAGAAAAACCAAATTAAGATCAACCTGAAGATGCCTAAATAAGGCGAAACGCGTAGTTGAAAAACAAAAAACTAAAATTGCAACCAAGACGGCCGTGGCAGAGCACGCACTGAATGAGACCGACCACGTAATAAAATTCGCCGACACGGAAGTTCTGGCTGTAGAGAAGCATTATCACACGCGCTTGTTCAGAGAAGCTGTAGAAATACAAAAACACGCGAACAGTTTGAACAAGAAAGAGGAAAGCCTTAAGGTCAACGGATCCTGGCTGCCCGTACTGCAGCGAACGACCGTCGCAGGTAGCAAGAGAAGAACCGCACCGGAAATGACCGCGGAGAAGCCCTCGGACGTTGGCGCGCCAGGTACATATAGTCTGCGCCCGCGAGCTCGGCTCCAGTTCACCACCGGCAATGGAGGGTGAAGCTTTGACAATGCCAGCCACTCGTGCTGGCGAAACGTCAGAAAAATCATTAGATGAACGTCGGCCGAAGAACCCGAGACAGAAGCCAATAGGCAGTTTGTCAACAAGTGGCCACGAAAGCCTTAACAATTTTGTTTTTAACCAATACTGTGAAGCACTGGTTTGCTGCATGCCACATATGGATTGGAAGAATTTCTAGAGTATACTACGTTCAGATATGGGGGTTAGTATGGCTCTGCAACATTATGCCCCCTCCACACACACACACACACACACACACACACACACACACACACACACACACACACACACGTTGTGTTACGTATTCTCCGGCGTAAGGCGGGAACACATAATTCACCCAGGAACAATGTTTGATGGTCCAGGTGTTACTTTGCGGGGAGGTGCAATGTTGGATGGGCCTACTCGCCTTCAGATCTTTAAACACGTTACACTCAGCGGTCAGCGTCATTGTGACACTGTACGCCTTCCAAATGTACGTTTTTTCAGAGGTGTATTCGGCCCTGATTTCATTTTTATGGATGGCAGTGCGCGACCACATCGAACAGTATAGGTGGAGGAGCTCTAGGAACGAGAGGATGTTTGGAGAATGGACTGTCCTGCATGTGTCCTCCAACTTAAAGACCAACAACCACGTGTGTGACGCGTTGAGGAGACATATTGTAGCACATTCATGTGCACCAACAACCATCCAGAGTTTAAACTTGATGGCAGATTAAAACTGTGTGCCTGACCGAGATTCGAACTCGGGACCTTTGCCAAGGTCCCTAGTTCGAGTCTGGTCCGGAACACAGTTTTAATCTGCCAGCAAGTTTCATATCAGCGTACACTCCTTTACAGAGTGAAAATCACATTCTGGAAACATCTCCCAGGCTGTGGCTAAGCCGTGTCTCCGCAATATCCTTTCTTCCAGGAGTGCTAGTTCTGCATAGTTCACAGGAGGGCTTCTGTGAAGTTTGGAAGGTAGGAGGCGAGGTACTGGCGGAAGTAAAGCTGTGAGGACGGGTAGTGAGTCGTGCTTGGGTAGCTCAGATGGTAGAGCACTTGCCCGGGAAGGTGAAGGCCCCAAGTTCGAGTCTCGGTCTGGCACACAGTTTTAATGTTCCAGCATGTTTCATATCAGCGCACACTCCGCTGCAGAGTGAAAAGCTCGTTCTGCATCCAGCAGTTGTTAACCGCGCTGGTGGAGAAATGGAACAGCCTACCGCAATAAATCATTACTAGTCTTGTGGCCAGCATGGGAGCACGTTGCGCAGCGTTAACTTCCCTCCGGGGTAATCACACACTTTATTAAGAACCTTGTCCTGCCTACTACCGAGCGAGGTGGCGCAGTGGTTAGACACTGGACTCGCATTCGGGAGGACGACGGTTCAATCCCGCGTCCGGCCATCCTGATTTAGGTTTTCCGTGATTTCCCTAAATCGCTCCAGGCAAATGCCGGGATGGTTCCTTTCAAAAAGGGCACGGCCGACTTCCTTCCCCGTCCTTCCCTAACCCGATGAGACCGATGACCTCGCTGTCTGGTCTCCTTCCTCAAAACCAACCAACCAACCAACCTGCCTACTGTAACGTACAGGCGATCATCATGAATCACGGTGCGTCAATGAAACTACGGAACTGTCAAAGTAGCATGGAAGTTTGTTTTTATTTAAATGGCCAACAGTTTCGGACTTTAGTCCATTATCAAGCCATTCACATAAGTGCTATCAATACGTCTGTATGCTGGCCAGTTAGCTTGTTTCAGTCGGTAAGTGCTAGGTGCTTAATGGATACGAACGTCCGGTGCTGTGTGCGGCAAAACAATGCAGTGTAATTGTTGTCTTTGAATAAAAGTGTCACTTCTGTACGTTAGATTGCATTCTTCTTTCAGTTGCCTTCTGCACTACGCTGTTGTAGTTCTTTCTACAGAGCGACAGTTACTGAACTACATAAAAGAAAATCGTAGTAACTTCTTAACAGTTAACGTTAACACGCTCAAACTGCACGGTTGGCCGCTGTGCATGATGAGAATTAGTATGCGCATGCATGGTTTGATTTAGCGACGAAGCCCAATTTCATTTGGGTGGGTACGTCAACAAGCAAATTTGGCGTCGGTGCGATATTCCTTGATGGCACGGTGGCTACCGAACGCTACTTGAAGGTTTTGAAAGATGATTTCATCCCCATTATCCAAGGGGACCCTTATTTTGACAAGATAGGCTGCATGCAAGACGGAATTCAACCCCATCGAAGCAGGAGAGTGTTTGATGTCCTGGCGGAGCACTTTGAGGACCGCATTCTGCCTCTGCGATACCAAGACGCCACTGCTATAGGAATCGATTGGCCACCATATTCCCCTGAACTGAACAAGTACCACTCCTTTTTGTGGGGCTATGTTAAAGGCAAGGTGTACAGAAACAACACCCCAAACCGTTGCTGAGTTGAAAACAACGATTCATGAGGTCATCGACAACATCGATGTTCCGACACTTCAGCGGGTCATGTAGAATTTCGCTATTCGTGTGTCACACATCATCGGCAATGATGTCAGGCATATCGAACATGTCATAGCCTTAATCCGAATGTCTGCAGTAACGTTTACATGTCGAATAGAGTGTGTGCAAAGCGTAGTTTGTAACTAATTTACGTTTTTTTATATACATACACCAAAAAAAGTTTTTCTTCGCCTCGCTTCCGAGAGTTCTCGGACCTGTACAGAAAACTGGAATAGAGATCAACATAATAATCATGTCCGCCCTTTTTATTGCTCATGAAAACCACACATTGCATGTTGTACCACCATACAGCGAGACCTTCGGAGGTGGTGGTCCATGCTGTGCACACCGGTGCCTCTAATACCCAGTAGCACGTCCTCTTGCAGTGATGCATGCCTTTATTCGTCGTGGCATACTATCCACAAGTTCATCAAGGCACTGTTGGTCCAGATTTTCCCACTCCTCAACGCCGATTCGGCGTAGACCCCTCAGAGTGGTTGGTGGGTCAATTCGTCCATAAACAACCCTTTTCTGTCCATCCCAGGCATGTTCGACAGGATTCATGACTGGAGAACATGTTAGCCATTCTAGTCGAGGGATGTCGTTTTCCTGAAGGAAGTAATTCACAAGATGTGCACTATGAGGGCACGAATTGTTGTCCATGAAGACTAATACCTCGCCAGTATGCTGCCGATATGGTTCCACTATCGGTCGGAGGATGGCATCCACGTATCGTACAGCCGTTACGGCACCTTCCATGACCACCAGCGGCGTACGTCGGCCCCACATAATGCCATCCCAAAACATCAGGGAACCTCCACCTTGCTGCACTCGCTGGACAGTGTGTATGAGACGTTCAGCCTGACCGGGTTGCCTCCAAACACGTCCACGACGATTGTCTGGTTGAAAGCATATGCGACAGTCATCGGTGAAGAGAAAATGATGCCAATCCTGAGCGGTCCATTCGGCATGTTGTTGGACCCATCTGTATCGCACTGTATGGGATCGTGTTTGCAAAGATCGACCTCGCCATGGACGTCGGGAGTGAAGTTGCGCATCATTCAGCCTATTTCACACAGTTTGAGTCGTAACACGACGTCCTGTGGCTGTACGAAAAGCATTATTCAAGATGGTGGCGTTGCTGTCAGGGTTCCTCCGAGCCATGATTCGCGGGAGCGGTCACCCACTGCAGTAGTGGCCCATGGGCGGCCTGAGCGAAGTATGTCATCGAAAGTTCCTGTCTCTCTGTATCTCCTCTATGTCTGAACAACACTGCTTTGGTTCACTCAGAGACGCCTGGAAGCATCTCGTGTTGAGAGTACTTCCTAGCACGAAGTAACAATGCGGACGCGATCAAACCGTGGTATTGGACGTCTAGGCATGGTTGAAGTACAGACAACACGAACCGTGTACCTCCTTCCTTGTAGAATGACTGGAAATGATCGGCTTCGAACCCCCTCCGACTAATAGGCGCTGCTCATGCATGGTTGTTTACATCTTTGGGCGCGTTCAGTGACATCTCTGAACAGTCAAAGGGACTGTGTCTGTGATACAATATGCACAGTCAACGTCTGTCTTCAGGAGTTCTGGAAACCGTAGTGATGCAAAACTTTTTTCAATGTGTGTAGATCAATAATTGTCTCCCTGTATGTATGGTCTAATCACCTGGGAGTGACACATTACGAGAAAGATCCTACGACCCTTACGTTTTACACATCAGTCTCTTTGTCCATAAAATAGAGTTTGCATAATAGTCGGAACTGAATCCATATAATTTAGAAAAAAATGAGAAAGGTCCAATGTTTACGTGATTCGCAGACAGATGCCACACGTCTTCCCACGTCCTAGGTATAGTGGCGACTTTGGTTACAGGGAGAGCATCCGGACACAATGTTAAATAAATGTGGACAGATTAGCTTTGTCGTTATTCGAAGAAGTGAGGGAATTCAATGAAATAATTATGATAAATGAGAGATAATTGAGATGGGGATTAAATGCGGCTCAGATATTAATCCCGTATCCGAGAAAAGCAGTCGCTTTTTGGTGCGCGGTAAGCAAGGCGAAACTGTTTTTCTGGCAGGCGAACAACCACTGTGGCCGGGTGGGATTCCCTCTCGAGCGCGGCGTTCTTTCTACCCGCAGGTTGCGCCTCCACCTCCGCCTCCACCTCCGCCTCCGCCTGCGCCGCTGACAGCTGGGGAGTCGCGTTCAGTTCCGCCGGGGCGACGCCAACAGGGCGAGACAGCGCCGCAGTACGAGTAATTATTCTGATGATTTCGGCGCCTTTGTGGCGGCCGCTTTGAAGGGCCGCGGAGCGTGCTGCCGGCGACAAAGCGCGCGCTGTCTGCGACAAGGGAATCCGCCGGCGCTCAAAGGCCGCGCCGCGTCTGATTCCGCGAAACAAGGCGCGCAGATTAATTTAATGAGTACTGATTAAAAAGCGCAAGCGCCGACGACGCCGTCGTCGACTGACTGCAGTCACCGTCGACGTGTCCTGTCTGGTCTCCTCCGCCACCGAGGACAGCGAGTTCACGGGAGAGAAAGTGAATTCTCTTCGGGGAAGGCTTACAGTCCTGTTCTCTCGAAAAATAAAGTTTCAAAATATTCTGCAGAATGTCGTCGCTAGAAGTGAAAACCACGAGGTGATTGTACAGAGAAGTGTCCAAATGGTTCAAATGGCTCTGAGCACTATGGGACTTAACATCTGAGGTCATCAGTCTCCTAGAACTTAGAACTACTTAAACCTAACTAACCTAAGGACATCACACACATCCATGCCCGAGGCAGGATTCGAACCTGCGACCGTAGCAGTCACGCGGTTCCGGACTGAAGCGCCTAGAACCGCTCGGTCACCGCGGTCGGTGCAGGTGTACAAAAATTGTATGATCCGACAAGATAAGTGTGTACTCCTACATGGAAGATGTAGGTATACGTTAGTGTAACAACAGAAAAATGTCTTGACTTCCGCAAGGCGTTTGATACAGTTCCCCACAGTCGTTTAATGAACAAAGTAAGAGCACATGGACTATCAGACCAATTGTTTGATTGGATTGAAGAGTTCCTAGATAACAGAACACATGTCACTCGCAATGGAGAGAAGTCTTCCGAAGTAAGAGTGATTTCAGGTGTGCCGCAGGGGAGTCTCTTAGGACCGTTGCTACTCACAATATACATAAATGACCTTGTGGATGACATCGGAAGTTCACTGAGGCTTTTTGCGGATGATGCTGTAGTATACCGAGAGGCTGTAACAATGGAAAATTGTACTGAAATGCAGGAGGATCTGCAACCAATTGTCCGCAGCCCGTGGTCGTGCGGCAGCGTTCTTGCTTCCCACGCCCGGGTTCCCGGGTTCGATTCCCGGCGGGGTCAGGGATTTTCTCTGCCTCCTGATGACTGGGTGTTGTGTGATGTCCTTAGTTTAGATAGGTTTAAGTAGTTCTAAGTTCTAGGGGACTGATGACCATAGATGTTAAGTTCCATAGTGCTCAGAGCCATTTTGCAATCAATTGACGCATGGTGCAGGGAATGGCAATTGAATCTCAATGTAGACAAGTGTAATGTACTGCGAATACATAGAAAGAAAGATCCTTTATCATTTAGATACAATATAGCAGGTCAGCAACTGGAAGCAGTTAATTCCATAAATTATCTGGGAGTAGGTATTAGGAGTGATTTAAAATGGAATGGCCATATGAAATTAATCGTCGGTAAAGCAGATGCCAGACTGAGATCCATTGGACTAAACCTAAGGAAATGCAATCCGAAAACAAAGGAAGTAGGTTACAGTACGCTTGTTCGCCCACTACTTGGATACTGCTCACCGGTGTGGGATCCGTACCAGATAGGGTTGATACAAGAGATAGAGAAGATCCAACGGAGAGCAGCGCGCTTCGTTACAGGATCATTTAGGAATCGCGAAAGCGCTACAGAGATGTTAGGTGAACTCCAGTGGAAGACTCTGCAAGAGAGACGCTCAGTAGCTCGGTACGGGCTTTTGTTGAAGTTTCGAGAACATACCTTCACCGAGGAGTCAAGCAATATAAAGCTCCCTCCTATGTATATCTCGCGAAGAGACCATGAGGATAGAATCAGAGAGATTAGAGCCCACACAGAGGCATACCGACAATCTTTCTTTCCTCGAACAATACGAGACTGGAAGGGAAGGGAGAACCGATAGAGGTACTCAAAGTACCCTCCGCCACACACCGTCAGGTGGCTTGCGGAGTATGGATGTAGATGTAGATGAAAACGAACAAGACTGCGGAAATTGCGGTCACGTGCGCCCACAGTAGCCGCTTCCTGTGGATTGTGCAAAAGTAAGGGAAACGATAAGGCAAGTGCCAGCATGCCTCACTGACGTCATACGGTGGAGTATTAACAAGTTAATTCGAACGGGGTACAATGATAGTCTCCGAAAAATGTCTGCCATACTACGAAATTATAGCTTCTAGAGCGCGTATTACGGTGACAATGGTAAGTGCTTGGAAGCAGTGGATAAAATTATTTTGTTACTATGATAAGCTAAAATAAAGTGTGTGTAACTGTGCTAGTATAAAGCTGTATAAAGTTTGGTATACACAATACTTCAAGCTCAAAATAAATAACGGCGCTGTGTGACGTAAACGTGGAATCTTATTTTTCAGTGTAGTATTGGAAAGGTGACTGTTTCATGCAAGTGCGACGTCTTTGCTAGTGTCGATTGTATTTGCAGTAGGTTTTTCCCTGGTCTGTCGCTGGGAGACCAGAGGACGCTTGGACACAAGAGTGCGATTATGAACAGCCGCGGACGGAAGTGGAGCTTACAGCACGATCTCCAGTCCAAGGTAAAGTAGAAATAATAATTGTGAATTTTTAGTTTATCAAGATTGTTCGTTTTTGATGTAAATAAAAATTTATCAGCTTTCATCTCGAATTCTGTACGAGGGCTATTCGGAAAGTAAGGTCCGATCGGTCGCGAAATCGAAATCGCAGTGAAAATCCGATGAAGCTTTGCACAGACGTGTTGGGCAGTGTCTCTAGTACGTCAAATATCCGCCTCAGTTGCGAAAAGCTAGAGTAATCTACCCTTCTTCAGAAGCATAAAAAACTAATACATGCCAGAATAAGGCACGGTCAAACATAAAAAGTTAAAGTACCGTGGTACCATGTCAAGCTACGTTTCTTAGCTGAGGAACAGCCCCGGCCCCACTTCGTGCAAAGCGGTCGGTTAGCCACGGACGCTACGTTGGAACTGACTGTGGCACGCGGATATGTGCCGAGCAAGACGGCGGATCACGCGCAGGCGCGTACGGAAAGTCAAAAGTGCCTACTATTGTCTGTCTTTATGTTATGTACTGGGAATTTACCTATAATGTTAAACCGTAAATTTGTGAGAGAACAAGGCACTAAGTAGACAAAATCGCGATGAGCGTTAACTATAAACCGAGACCTTATTAACTGACAAGAAATTAACTTAGACGTTAAGTTCAGCTTGTTGATTAAAAACCCCAAATGGTCTCCGCTAAGTTATATGGTTCTGCATGATCTCATGCGGGAGATGAACAAGATTACATGTCCGTAACGCGAGAACTTCACAGGGTTAGGAGAACGTGGAAATAAAATAATTTCCATTATACATGGAGGAATACTTCGATTTGTTGACGCGAAATTTGACTAACGGTATGTTATGGCTGAGCGGTGATCATTTGGGGTTTGTAATCTAACAAGCTTAACTTAACGTATAACTATATTTCTTGTCAGTTAAGCCGGCCGAAGTGGCCGTGCGGTTAAAGGCGCTGCAGTCTGGAACCGCAAGACCACTACGGTCGCAGGTTCGAATCCTGCCTCGGGCATGGATGTTTGTGATGTCCTTAGGTTAGTTAGGTTTAACTAGTTCTAAGTTCTAGGGGACTAATGACCGCAGCAGTTGAGTCCCATAGTACTCAGAGCCATTTGAACCATTTTTTGTCAGTTAATAAGGAGTTCCAACGCAGCGTCCGCGGCTAACCGACCGCTTTTCATGAAGTGGGGCCGGGGCTGGTCCTCAGCTAGGTAACGTAGCTTGACATGGTACCACGGTATTTTAGCCTTTTTTTGTTTGACCGTGCCTGATTCCGGCACGTATTAGTTTTTTATGCTTCTGAAGAAGGCTAGATTACTCTAGCTGAAACCTGGGTAAAGACCAGTAACTTTTCGCAACTGAGGCGGATCTTCGACGTATTAATTTATCACAGTTGCTGACAGGGCTACAACATGTTAAAAATTCTTAGGTCTTTAGTACGCCTGCCGATCGCGTCACGTTGCTCTTTTCAGTTCTGAGCGCACAGTGAGCACGTAAACACGTCTAGAACAACAGTGTCTCCCTCCAAGTACGAGGACCTGGTGAGAGATTCTGCCTGGTGTCATGCAGCCCAAATAACATGTCATGCGTGTCCCCCTTCGCGACAATTCTCGGTCGTATTCTGCAGGGGCAATGAAGATGCTCCTGCAGCAGTTTCGATGGGAGGTATTTGATCACCTCAATACAGCCCGTAATTGGCTCACATTTCTATTCACATGTACTGCTGGCTGTGAAGACAACATTTTGTTACAGGCAACGAGCTGTAGTCCAGCGCAGGGAATTGGCGGAAAGCAGGGCTGCTGCCTTCTGTCACAACGGTATTGAAAAGTTGGTACAACGCTACGACAAGTGAGAGAAGTAAATGGAAGGTGTAGCTAAGTGTTACAAAGGAAACACTTTTGTCTTTCACACTGGTTTCCATTTCGTGGTCGATCGAACCTTACTTTCCGAAAGTCCCCGTATATTAACACATCGTTTGGCGGACGCATCATTGTACCGTGTTGATGGCTACCGCTAAGCGAGTACCTGTTTCCAGTATTCGTGGAGGGAGCTTTTCCGGTCCTCCAGTTAGTTTTCCCGTAATCGTTCTCTATGAGTTTTTGTCTGGGCCTATTGTGCTGAGCCATCTCGTTACGTCTGGTGTTTTCCAGCTCCTGTTGTAAGTACACTTAGAAAATTCTAGCAGGAAGCACTCATTTGCTGAAGAGTGCTTTAGCGAGTGCAGGTAATGGAGAAAAGGAATTTCTGAATTCTGTTCCTGAGACAGCTTTCGTGCAGCTGCTTGAGCTCGCGAAATCGAGGAAGTCGAGCAGATCTAACGGTCTCTGATGCTGAGGTGGCGTTTTGAAGCATGCACATGCACTGCCTGAGAAGAAAAGTAACGGACCCAGAAAGGTGCTCTCGTAGATGATGTCCCCGAAAGCAGATATGGTAGTGCATTGAGTTTTTCACAAGGTGCAAGAAGATGTGATTCTAATTAGTGGTGCAGGTAGGTAGTTTATATGATATAAAACTCCAGTATGCCACTACGGCGCGTCTGTTTGCAAACGCTATACAATATTTTATTTTATTTTATTTATTTATTGATTTATTTAACCTGGCAAGATTAGGGCCATCAGGCCCTCTCTTACATCTAACCAGGCATTCTACTTATTTTACATTCATATGTTTTAGTAGGCATGTTAAACTACATCTAGTATAAAAAGTGAAATAAACAATTTGAAAGGTACACCTGGAAAAATACATACATATAGAGTTTATATTCTTAGATCACAAGTACTGTTATAAGTAGACATTATTGAAGAGACAGATTTTAGATAGGAGTGCTGGCAGCAGGGAGTATGAGGGAGACTCATGGTGAAGGGAGGAGAAGAATAGAGAGACATGATGAAACATAATTAAGGAAATATAAAGGAAAAGAAGATTGCGTGGCTAATAGAGATAGATGAAGAGGAAGGCATCTCAGGAGCAAGATAGCTTTGCTATATGACAGATGAGGGGATTGCCCTTGTACATTAATTTTGTGGAGAACTTTATGAGGATGATAGTAGGAAATGCTTCAACTTCTTCTTAAAAGCAGCAGGAGATTGAATTTTGCGGAAGGTAAGGGGCAGTTTGTTCCAGAGGCGGACAGCGGCAACTGAGAAGGAGTTTGCAAAAGTTTTTGTTTTGTGAGTGGGCACAGTTAGGATACCAAATAAGAGTGACCTCGTGTTTCGATTATGATGACATGACAGGTTTTTAATCTCTGAAGCAAGGTACTGGGGTGCTTGCGCGACGAGGAGTCGGTGGAGTAGACATAGAGTGTGGTAGTCACGCAATTTGTCCGGCCGCAGCCACCCTAGCTCGGAGTATGAAGCACTAACATGATCATATCGGCGAATGTTGCAGGTGTAACGCACACAGGCATTCATGGTTAGCTCTAGCCGTCATTTGTTTTCACTACTCATGCCATGTTGAATCACATCACAATAGTGGAGGTTCGGTAGAACGAGTGCTTGCACGAGCTGGCGTTTCAAGTCCTGTGGAAATATGTTCCGAAACTTTTTGAGAGCATAGAGACAAGCAGACGTCTTTCGGCACACTGCGACTGTATTCTCCGCCCAGTTGAGATGCTCATCCAAAGTTACACCCAAGTTCTTCACTGTTTTCTGATATGGTATTGGAGTACCGTGGAGCAGAATAGGAGGTAGCCGTTCGCGGAAATCTGAACTTATTAATTTCTGATGGGCTATTAAGATTACTTGCGTCTTTTTTGCATTTAGTTTAAGCCCCAGGTTTTTCGCCCATGTCACTACTGAAGACAGATCATCATTCATCTGAGCGATTGCAGTGTTTACATCTTCAGGTCTGACGATTAGGTAGAGCTGGAGGTCGTCGGCATAGAAATGATATTTACAGGAGGACAGTACCGACGAAATATCGTAACAACTGCGTAGCCTTATTAAGTTGTAGAGCCGTGATGACCCCTAGGCTGCTCCTAGTATCAGATATGTCAAAAGATGACTTTAATCATTAATATTTAACAAAGTAAAATCGGTGCTTAGCGCCAGAACACTAGTGATTCCTCTACGTCTTTACTGGCGGCTCAGATCCGTTCTTAAGGCTCAGGTTCCCCTCTCCACCCTCATGATTCATCATCGCACCGTATGATCCAGTTGATTCCTCTGCCTCCGTAGAACCCTTTTCTTGCTCACCGTCGACTTGTTCTGCACCACTGCTTAATGCAGCGAACAGATTTCGGCTTTCTGCCGAGTTTCAGTAAACGTAAAATTTCGGAAAAGACATACCCCTCAAAAGAAGGGACACCTCACAAGTTGCCATCGGAGCTGAGCCCATAAATGTTTTTATTGGGGACAGATATCGTGCTCTTATTGGCCATTAGACTACCTCAACATCTCACAGACAGTTCGTAGAGACAAGAGCCATCTGTGGACGAGGACTGTTCTACTGTAAAATGGCTGATGTGAAGTAACGTAAGAGGATGAAGGAGTACTGTGCCGGCAGAGTCCACTCAAACACTACCAGCTGTCACCTGAGGTCGTACCAGATGGCTCCCCTCACCGGTACGCCAGGAGTAGAGCCTCTCCAAAACATTGCAAGAACGGGATTTCTCCCCAGGTTACTGCGTGCTTACCGACGATGATGACCTGGGGTAGTGATGAACCACGATTCATCGCCGTACCCAAGATTACGTCGTACATCAGCAGTCCATGATCCCCAGCAACATTCCAGACGCGGCCATTTGTCTTGTAGTGTTAAACGCAGCCTTCACACAGAGCACGGTGATTCCGGAATCCCACTTCTGCTACTCTCTGGCCAATAGAGTGGGATGACATCCCTCCCACCGCCCCACTCCCATGTTATAGAGAGTCCATTACTTGTTCTCGCATTGCTTGCACATATGTGAAGAGTTAATTTGTGCTTGGTGTGCAGTACGGCGATCCTGCCTTCTGGTGGTCAGACGTGGTCGACTGGAACCTGGCCTCACATTGCCATGCAGTCCAACATCGGGCAACTGTCACATCTGAATGCCCCACAAATGTATATATCGCACTATTCGACCAGCTGGCCAGATGTAGACTCATAGTTAGGCCCCTTTCGAAATATGTCTCTATCTCACACGTGTGCACAGCATCTCCGTATGCTTCACAGCGATAGCTCAACGTTGGACGCTGCTAACGCCTCCTACATACCCAACCTGGCTTGCTAACAACACTAAACACGACCAGCACTGATGCAGTCTGGTGGCCGCTACACTTATCACGGACAATTGCCTTTAAAATTTATATATCTGCTAATGGTGAATCCGTGTACGAAGTTATATTGACATTCGGCCTTACCATCGGGCTGCTTCCTTTTTTTGTGGGCAGTGTATTTCTCATTACGATAGATATGATTCTTAGTGATCAGACAAGTTAGTTTTCAATTAAGGAAAGCATGCGAGAATCAGAAGTGCGTTTCCGTGCACAAATGTAGAATTATGGCTGGGTTCTGGGTGAATGGTGCGGTTTAATAATGGTGCTTGGTATAAAGTCGCGGAACTAGAAGCGGGCTCCAGGTACTGTTGGATACAAGTGACGGATTTGTCGGGGGTTTATCAAAGCCGTAAATTCCACTTGCTTCTGTGGAACTTGAAGTGTGGTGTTTTTTATGGAACTGACTTTGTACTGTATTCCTATTATGTTGTAGCGGAAATGATCTCGGATGTTGCTAGGAGCCATCTGGAAGCAGTCAGTGGACTGTTAGTGGTGTATATTTTTCAGTCCAGTAGTCGAATATCAGCATCTTTCTGAAAGCAGTTAGCTAGCTAAGGACTTTTTAATTACTGACTTTGGATCAGTGAGACGTTTAAATCTGTCTAGCGAGTCGAAGCGGTGCTTTGTTCGAAGCTAGTGGTGTTGTACTAAACCCAACATTGTGACTTGGAAATGGAGCTACTACTGTGCAACGCAGTGTGCCTTATGAATATAAAATTTCGCACCTGCTTATGATTTTTTAAACAGGAGAAAAGAGCGGCTGTCAACCCGAGAACAACAAAATTAAGCGATTTTTTTCTTTTGTAATTTGACACTGTGTAATTTGCACAGATTTATGTGCCATAGTGTCAGACTTTTAGTAAAATCATTCACAGAATCCCGAAGATAGCACGGGCAGATAACTATGATAGCTGCCGCAGAATCAGCTTAATAAATTGTGCGATCAAGTTGCTGACAAGAAAACATATAGCAGACTGGAAAAGAAAATAGAAGACTTGATTAGATGACGATTAGTTTGGCTTTCGGAAAGGTAAGATTACGACAGGGGCAGCTCTGACGTTGTGATTAATGACGGAAGCAAGAATTGGACATTGTAAACTGGTGGAAGATTTTCGAAACACCGATATTACGCAACAGATGAAAGAACCAAGAGGGGACAATAAGATAGGAAGACATAGAGCGAAGTTCTCTGATTGAAAAGGGTGCAGGACAGGGATGCCTTCTTTAGCCCCTACTGTTCAATCTATACATCAAAGGAGCAAGGACGGAAATAAAAGGAAGGTTAATCAAGAGTGGGATTAAAATTATGATAAGATTAGTTGAAGACACTGCTCTCCTCAGCGCAAGTGAAGAAGAATTACGGGACGTATTGATTGGAATGAACAATCTAATGAGTAAAGAATATCGATTGAGAGTAAACTGAAGAAAGAGGAAGGCATGAGGGGTAGCAGAAATGAGATTAGTGATAAAAGCAACGTCAAAATCGGGGACCACGAAGTAGACAAAGTTAAGAAAACCTGCTATCATGAAAAGAAAGCAGCACATAACGGACGAAGGAAGCAGGACACACAAAACAGATTAGCACAGGCAAAGAAGGAATTCCCGGACGAGATAAGTCTGCTGGCTTCAAACATCAGCTTTGATGTGAGGAGGAAATTTCTTGAGAGTGTACATTTAGAGCACAGCATTGTATGGTAGTGAATCATGGACTATGGGAAAAACGGAACAGAAGAGTATCTGTTTGTTTGAGATGTGGTGCTGCAGAGTAACTTTGAAAATCTGGTGGACTGATAAGGTAAGGAAGGAGGTGGTTCTCCGCAGAATTGGCGAAGCAGGGAGCATACGGAAAACACTGATAGGAAGAGGGAGGAGGATGATAAGACATGAGTGAATAACTTACACGATACTAGAGGGAGCTGTAGAAGGTAAAAACTGTAGGGGAAGATAGGAGTTTGAATACATTCAACAGATAACTGAGCACACAGGGCGCAAGTGTTATTCTGAATGACGACGTTGGCACGAGAGAGGAATTCGTTGCGTATGGCGTCGAACCAGTCAGAAGGCTGATGGTTATATGTATACGTGTTGACGGAACTTGCCTCGCTTCAAGTGTCTGAAGAGAGCGTAATATCCGAAAGTACTGTAACACAAAATTAAGATTACAAATTAAGCCAATTGCGGCACCATATTATTTAAAAATTCTACATTTACATCTACATGGATACTCTGCAAATCACATTTAAGTGCCTGGCAGAGGGTTCATCGAACCACATTCACAACTGTCTATTATTCCAATCTCGTATAGCGCGCGGTAAGAATGAACATCTGTATCGTTCCGTACGAGCTCTGATTTTCCTTATTTTATCGTGGTGATCGTTTCTTCCTATGTAGGTCGGTGTCAAAAAAATATTTTCGCATTCGGAGGAGAAAGTTGGTGATTGGAATTTCGTGAGAAGATTCCGTCGCAACGAAAAACGCCTTTCTTTTAATGATTTCCAGCCCAAATCCTGTATCATCTCTGTGACACTCTGTCCCATATTTCGTGATAATACAAAACGTGCTGCCTTTCTTTGAACTTTGGCGATGTACTCCGTCAGTCCTATCTCGTAAGGATCCCACACCGTGCAGCAGTAGTCTAAAAGAGGACGGACAAGCGTAGTGTAGGCAGTCTCCTTAGTAGGTCTGTTACATTTTCTGTCCTGCCAATAAAACGCAGCCTTTGGTTAGCCTTCCCCACAACATTTTCTGTGTGTTCTTTCCAATTTAAGTTGTTCGTTATTGCAATACCTAGGTATTTAGTTGAATTTACGGCTTTTAGATTAGACTGATTTATCGTGTAACCGAAGTTTAACGAGTTCCTTTTAGCACTCATGTGGATAATCTCACATTTTTCGTTATTTAGGGTCAACTGCCACTTTTCGCACCATTCAGATATTTTTTTCTAAATCGTTTTGCAGTTTGTTTTGATCTTATGATGACTTTATTAGTCGATAAACGACAGCGTCATCTGCAAACAACCGAAGACGGCTGCTTAGATTGTCTCCCAAATCGTTTATATAGATAAGGAACAGCAAAGGGCCTATAACACTACCTTGGGGAACGCCTGAAATCACTTCCGTTTTACTCGATGACTTTCCGTCAATTACTGCGAATTGTGACCTCTCTGACAGGTTATCGCAAATCCAGTCACATAACTGAGACGATAAACCATAAGCACGCAATTTCACTACGAGCCGCTTGAATAGTACAGTGTCAAAAGCCTTCCGGAAATCCAGGAATACGGAATCGATCTGAAATCTCTTGTCAATAGCACTCAGCACTTCAT
This sequence comes from Schistocerca nitens, assembly GCF_023898315.1. Lineage (NCBI taxonomy): Eukaryota > Metazoa > Arthropoda > Insecta > Orthoptera > Acrididae > Schistocerca > Schistocerca nitens. The sequence goes on from NC_064618.1 coordinate 794,093,319, forward strand.
GTGAATAAAGAGCTAGTTGTGTTTCACAGGAAAGATATTTTCTATAGCCATGTTGACTGTGTGTCAATAGACCGTTTCAAAAATAGTTCAGATGGCTCTGAGTACTATGGGACTTCACTTCTGAGGTCATCAGTCCCCTAGAACGTAGAACTACTTAAACCTAAGTCACCTAAGGACTTCACACACATCCATGCCCAAGGCAGGATTCGAACCTGCGACCGTAGCGGTCGCGCGGCTCCAGACTGTAGCGCCTAGAACCGCTCGGCCACACCGGCCGGCTAGACCGTTTCCTTCGAGGTAATTCATAATGTTCGAACACAATATATCCTGCTGCATATCGACGTTAACGATATGGGCCTGTAATTTAGTGGATTACTTCTACTACCTTTCTTGAATATTGGTGTGACCTGTGCAACTTTCCAGTCTTTGGGTGCGGATCTTTCGTCGAGCGAACGGTTGTATATGATTGTTAAGTATGGAGCTAATGCATCAACATACTCGGAAAGGAACCTAATTGATATACAGTCTGGACCAGAAGACTTGCTTTTATTAGGCGATTTAAGTTGCTTCACTACTCCGAGGATATTTACTTCTACGTTACTCATGTTGGCAGCTGTTCTGAATTGGAATTCGTAATTGATGAGGACCTACAAGCATTAAATTTCCTAACTACGATATTCATTTGTAATGAAAGGTCAGTATTCGCCCAGTGTGTCCGGTGACGGTATATCGTAGCATAGGACGCGTGCTGCGGCAGGACATGGCTGGAGCAGCGACGCGTGCGAACATAACGCTCGAAGTACGCGCTACGGGCAGCTGCCGAGGGGAGCAGACAATGGCCGAGTATGTCGGTCACGTGGAGCGCGAAACGGCGCCATGTGGCGCATGCCAGCAGCGCCGATCTGTCAGCACTGCAACCCCGCCTGGACACCACGCAACACGCAACTCACAACTCGCAACTCGCCAGAGGGCGGCCGGTACGCGCCGCTGCTTCTGGAAGGGAGCGCCCCATTCATACAGCACCGTCGTCTGAAGATCTTCCTCAGTGTGGTTGGGTCCGCAATTGGAACAAGTTGGTTTATTGATTTGGAACCGCCTGCAGCTGTGGTTTTTCTATTATTTGTGCACTATTACACAATTGCGGCCTTCGATTAACTTCTACTATACTGATGAACGGAAGCAACAGCAAATGAGTGCCTTAACAATTGTCGAAAGGTTAAACTCAGTAATAAATCCATACATACAAGCTGGTTATATTTTCGCTATTTGAGCCATTGTGTACGGGAAACTACACTACTGGCCATTAAAATCGACGTCGAATCGAGCATAATTTTCCAAATATACTATCTGATCAAAAGCACGTGGACATCTTCTACTGACGTCCATTTGGATTGTGTCCACCCTCCTCCTTTCTGATGGCTTCAGCTCTGCCGAGGTCACTTTCAATAACGTGTCTTAATGTCTGTCGAAGAATGGGAGCTCGTACTTCCCCAAGAGTCGAATCCAGACAAGGTAGTCATATTGGACTCATCCTAAAGTTGATCCCTTGAGTCCAGGTCGGGACTCTTCGGGACGCAATCCATTTGAGGAATGTTATCGCTCACAAACCATTGCCTCGCAGGTATTGCTTTATTAAGGGTAATGCCACAGGTCGTAACACTTCTGAAATGTAACGTCCACTGTCAATGCGAACAAGAGGTGACCGAAATATGTAACCAATGGCACCCCATACCATCACGCCGTGTGATACGCCAGTATGGCGATGACGAATACACGTTTCCAATGTGCGTTCACCGCGATGTCGCCAAACACGGATGCGACCATCATGATGCCATAAACAGAACCTGGATTCATCCGAAAAAATGACGTTTCGCCATTCGTGCACCCAGGTTCGTCGTTGAGTACACCATCGCAGGCGCCCCTGTCCGTGATGCAGCGTCAAGGGTAACCGCAGCCATGGTCTCCGAGCTGATTGTCCATGCTGCTGCAAACGTCGTCCAACTGTTCGTGCAGATGGTTGTTGTCTTGCAAACGACCCCATGTGTTGACTCAGGGATCGAGACTTGGCTGCACGATCCGTTGCAGCCATGCGGATAAGACGCCTGTCATCTCGACTGCTAGTGATACGAGGCCGTTGGGATCCAGCACGGCGTTCCGTATTACCCTCATGAACCCACCGATTCCATATTCTGCTAACAGTCATTGGATCCGACCAACACGAGCAGCAATGTCGCGATAGGATAAACCGCAATCGCTGTAGGCTACAATCCGACCTTTATTAAAGTCAGAAACGTGATGGTACGCATTTCTCCTCCTTACACGAGACATCACAACAACGTTTCACCAGGGAACGCCGGTCAACTGCTGTTTGTGTATGAGAAATCGGTTGGAAACTTTCCTCTTGTCAGCACGTTGTAGGTGTCGCCACCAATGCTCTGAGAAGCTAATCATTTGCAAATCACAACATCTTCTTCCTGTCGGCTAAATTTCGCGTCTGTAGCACGTCATCTTCGTGGTGTAGCAGTTTTAATGGCCAGTAGTGTATGTTAATCTAGTTGTTGCGTGAAAGAAAAACATCAGCAAATTTTCACATTGTTCTTATCGCAACAGTTTAAAAAAATTCTTCAGAAGCGTCTCTAGGGTTAGCAAACTCCGCCGAGCAATGGACCCTTCTGAACACAGTGGTTGGTTGGTTGGTTTTTGGTGGAAGAGACCAAACAGCGAGGTCATCGGTCTCATCGGATTAGGGAAGGAAGTCGGCCGTGCCCTTTCAGAGGAACCATCCCTGCATTTGCCTGGAGCGATTTAGGGAAATCACGGAAAACCTAAATCAGAATGGCCGGACGCGGGATTGAACCGTCGTCCTCCCGAATGCGAGTCCAGTGTTCTAACCACTGCGCCACCTCGCTCGGTGAACAGAGTGCTGTATGGAAGACACCTCCATGACAAATCATTAAACACGTATTTTTCTGTAACTTGTTCCCACAGTAAATCTTTATTCAACTGATTATTTTTTGTTTTTTTGTTTTTGTTTTTTAGAATTGTATTCGCTACTAGAGTACTGTACGAGGCAGCAGTAAAAGGAGGAATTTACATTCTATAACTACTCACATCTCTTGTCTGTGTGAAATAAAGACGATCTACTATTATTCATTAATGAGTCGATCGACACTGCGTATCCGTTAAAGGTTGGTTGTCTGATTTGGGGGTGAGGAAGGAACAAGGAGGTCATTGGTCCCATCGGATTACGGAAGGAAGGGGAAGGATGTCGGCCGTGCCCTTTCAAAGGAACTACCCCGGCGTTTGCCTCAAGCGATTTAGGGAAACCACGGAAAACCTAAATCTGGATGGTCGGATGCGGGTTTGAATCACAGTCCTCCCGAATGTGTGTCCAGTGCGCAACCTCGCTCGATCCCATTAAAAGCAAACGCCTTTTCCACATATTTCAAGAACACCAAATCTTCCGTTAGGAATTCGTTTCGGATCTGAACAGAACACTTTCTGTGTAGTTGCGTTTTTCGTAATTATGTTAAGAAGATAAAATATCAGCTGACAGCAATGACCAGAATTTGAAGGTGAAGTTCTGACAATGCTAGCCACCTTTGATGGCGAACCATCAGAAAAAAGTCGTTAAACAAGAGGCGACTGAAGATCACGGGACGAAGCTTATACAACAAAAGGCTGTGAAAACCTCAACAATTTTGTAAAAACTGTGTATGTTTGAGAGTAAAGAATTACTATTATATGCAAATGAAGCCTTCAATTTTCCAAGCAAAATGATAAAAAAATATGAAACGTCTGTTTAATTTGGATGATTTCTTCGAATCAAGAACGATGTGTGTTGCAGCACACAGCGTATGAGAACGAAATTAACACGGCGCATTCTTGTTGCGATGTGTTCATGAGCATGAAGAACTGGTTTAATTAAGGGGTAAACTGCAGTGCAGTTTCTAGAGCGTGGCACCCGCCATCTGTGGGAGCAATTCTCTAAATGCGTTCGTGGTACACACTGCGGCGGGGCGATATTAGAACCGGATGCTCTGGCACATTCATACGATGTGAACTAGTCTCGTGCTGCTATTTGAGCCAAATGGAACAAGAACAGAGATGCTACCAAAGGGAGCCTATTAATGCACCGACACTCAATTTCTTGAGGAATTTCTCCAGAATAATGTCTGCAGTCGAGCAGCATCGGTTTCTTGCCGATCTGCAGGGCGAGATACTTCATTCCCTCCATTATTTATACAGCAGAACCATTAATGTAACTGAAGAATGTAATTCAAATGGCTCTGAGCACTATGGGACTTACCTGCTGAGGTCATCAGTCCCCTAGAACTTAGAACTACTTAAACCTAACTAACCTAAGGACATCACACACATCCATGCCCGAGGCACGATTCGAACCTGCGACCGAACCGGTCGCGCGGCTCCAGACTGTAGCACCTAGAACCGCTCGGCCACACCGGCCGGCGAAGAATGTAGTTGCGACGAACAGTTTCTGAAGGTATAACAGCTGATTTATTTCTGTCAAAGCTGTGAGTTTGTATAGGTTTTGGATCTTATTGTCCATTTTCAGATCATTTATACAACACCAAATGTGGCTGCCTCAGCATGCAAAGAGAAAGAAACTGCTGAGGCAGACATACTTAGCGATGGAGTCGACGTGTTACACCGAAATTAGGCTGATAACATATGAAGATGGTCCATAACTACCGAAACAAGTAGTGACCTATATTAAATCGCAACTGTAACTGAAATATATAATGTTACAGTTTTCTTACAGTTGCTGCAACTCTCAGAGAAAATATGTCTCCCATGCAAGGGGATCTGAATTATATGAAAATACTGGAGCCTCAGTGGCCACAAGAGTGGATGAATAATGGATAGACTGCCACATCTCTTCCAACGGTACTGGTTATTCTTCTTCTTCTTCTATTGCTTGTGCCGTTTTTCCCACAGATACGCAGGGTCGGCATGGTTAATCGGATATGGCAATGTTAGTTGAAGGGGTGGTCGGATGCCCTTCCTGCCGCCACCCCGTACCCGCCGGGAAGGAATTAGTGTACCAGAACTGTCTGCGAGTAGTGGAATGGATGGAATAGTGCGAAAGTGTTCAGATGTGTGCGAGCCGTGTAATTGAGGCGGGACGTGGGGACCAGCCCGGTATTCACCTACTGGGATGTGGAAAACCGCCTAAAAACCACATCGAGGCTGGCCGGCACACCAGCCCTCGTCGTTAATCCCCTGGGCGGATTCGATTCGGGGCCGGTGCGCCTACCCGAGTCCAGGCGCATCATATACGTACTTAATAACTCATTGTCTTGTCAGTCTGTTTGGTACAAATTTTTGATATTAAACTAATTTCCCGACGAGCTAGAAGCTTTAAATTTGAAAGAAAGCTCAGAACTAGATGACAAATCAATATTAACTCGCTTTCTTACTGGTCTGTTTGGTAGCGGTGGGCGTAGGGGTGAATAAGTTTGACGACTATTTGGGCAGCTCTGCACAACCACAATCCTTGTGTGGGTAGTATCAGAATGTTTTTCAGGGGATATATGTGCATATGGTTACGGCTGAGCAGAGAGAGGGGAGACGGTTGTGAGAGGAGCAGGATGAGATGGAGAGAGACGGGGCGGAGGAGAGGGACAGGTAGAGATGGAAGGAAGAGATGCCACATCACATTTGGCGCTGTTGCAAGGACACAAAGTGAAAATGGAATTTACTACACCAGTATTAGTTCATGAATTGAAAGGGTCACCAATAGGCATTAAAACCTAGAAAGCAACTGCGTAATGAATGAGATGCTAACCACATACACGTAGCTCTTAATGCAATACTTGTTGCTCAATGTATAATATCAAATAACTTGCAAGCACTTATTATTTCAAACAATAATTGCAGTTAATGCATGTCTAGAGACACACTAAAACTATCGATGCAAGTTAAATGCCTCCGAACAGATTTAAATACACAGCACACTGGCTGGTACACTAATGCTTAGCAGTTTCGTGGTAAACGTCTTAAGTACCCATTAAAACCATTAAGTACCCATTAAAACCATTAAGTACCCATTAAAACCATTGTACACCATCACAAAATACCTGTTAATGATCTTCCACAAGGTTTATCATCCGCTTGCGGAATCCAATACTCACCCACTGTGCGTGAAGCACAAGCTGCACATCACCCAGAACCTAAGTAAGCGAGACACGTCCTGCTTCACAGGAGGTAAGTCTAAAAATAGACTGGGGCAGCCAGCTCTTCGGAAGAACTCACATCCGCCAATTTGTAACCACTCAGCTTTGAAGTTCAGTCAAACGGCGTTCATGAAATCACCAGCCATCAGAAAAATTCTCTCCTCTCTCTAGGTGCTCCTCGACCGACTTAAATTTTTCCTTCTTTAAGTGTGTAATCGATTCGCTACCTACTGAGACGGATTCTGGTAGGTTTGTTTCGTTTCTAGCTCGCTAACCATACGTATTTTTTATGCAAACGGAATTACTCGTAAAGCAGTTGAGGCCTATGTTCGCTGCAGTGGAATTTAGAAAGTGTTTCACCGTCTTCGCTGGGTCAGTTCGACGAGCAAGGTACCTGACGGTTTACCACCCTTCGTTATTCTTTCCCGCCTGTCCATCTTCAAACAGATCGCCTCTGACCTGCTGGGCAGAAATATTACGGTTGCGCACATTTATTTTACAAGGTTTGCAGCCCATGATTTGTCAGTTATGCAAGAAAATCCCACCTAAGCCTCACACAAGGATGAAAAAAGACGTACTTTAGGACAGTATAGAGCTGCCGCTGAAATAAATCTTTATTAACTACCGGTTTCGATCCTGTGATGACCTTCAGGTATCATAAAATTATTTGCAGCGGACTGTAGGGTAATGTTCTTGCTGTGACGTCAAGCAAACCGGTTTTCATTTTAGTTAACGCCACAGTATGAACACTACCACAATAAGTTCGAGAAAGGTAATAGAAAGCAGCTTCACTAAGTGCTTGGGCAGCAAGTCACACTTGATTACCACACTTTCAACAATTCTCATTGCTTGAGGATGTGTCTTGATTCACAGTACGTTAGGACCTCACACTATTTATTGTCTCAGAAGAGTAAAAAAGCAATGCATCATCACGTGCAATTTAAAGTGTAACCGCGTTTATATTGTAAACTGTCTGGCAACTTACTGTGTCCACTACGTTTTAGAAACACAGTAAGTTCGCCAGAAAACGATTTGCATTTACTTTGACCAAGGTACTGGCTTAAATGTCTTCCAGAAAGCGATCAATCATAGCCAGAGAGGATGCAAAGCCACATTACGGGAAAAGAAGAAACCCAAAGAATAAAACTGAGGAATAGGCAACAGCATATTATGAAGAAGAAAACGAGGCGCGGATAGCATGTTTACAGACCCACTCTGCAGCTGAAAGAATAAATTGAGTATAGTGTGTGTACTGTGTGTATTGAACTGGGGACCTAGAAACGACGGAGAAGCCTCGTCCCGCCGTAGCCCTCTGTGGTTTACAACCGCAGTAACCCCCCCCCCCCCCCCCCTCCCGTACACACGTGGTAGAATAATTATGGTGTACCCGTACATTGAGACAGTGTATGCTCAGCAATCGCCGACATAGTGTAACTGAGCATTGAGTATAGACTTTGGAATGGGTAGACAACATCTGCCCTCCAAAAAATAAATTCTGAACACCTTTTTCGATCGAAACAAAATCCCTACTTTCAGGAAGGAAGAACAGCGATCACACGCGAACAAACTGAATTTTATTGCAGATCGATTTTGACTATAGAATAGTCATCAGTACGCATAACACCTGGTGTAATCACATTGAAGTTCAGGTGCATATGGAGCACAACTTCAATACGGAAATACATATAGTAATCATTATTATGAATGATGCAGCCAGTGAAATCACTGGCTGTATCTTTTGTAATAATAGTTATATGTAGCTCTGTTTTCCAGTCGTGGTCTACATGCACCTGAACCTCACATTAATGTGATCATAACAGGTGATATTGATGACAGCTTCCACTATCGCAGGCATACGCTCAATCAGGTGTTGGAACGTTTCTTGGGGAATGGTAGCCCATTCTTTACGGAGTGCTGCACTGAGGAGAGGTATCGATGTCGGTCGATGATACCTGGCACGAAGTCGGCTTTCCAAAACATCCCAAAGGTGATCTATAAGATTCAGGTCAGGACTCTGTGCAGGCCAGTCCATTACAGGGATATTATTGTCGTGTAACCACTCCGCCACAGGCCGTGCATTATGAACAGGTGCTCGATCGTGTTGAAAGATGCAAAAGCCATCCCGGAATTGCTCTTAAACAATCGGAAGAAAGAAGGTGCTTAAAAAATCAATGTAGGCCTGTGCTGTGATAGTGTCACGCAAAACAACAGGGGGTGCAAGCCCCCTCCACGAAAAACATGACCACACCATAACACCACCGCCGCCGAATTTTACTGATGGCACTACACACGCTAGCAGATGACGTTCACTGGGCAATCGGCACACCCACACCCTGCCATCGGATCACCACATTGTGTACCGTGATTCGTCACTCCACACAACGTTTTCCCACTGTTCAATCGTCCAATGTTTACACTCCTTACACCAAGCGACGCGTCGTTTGGTACTTACTGGCGTGATGTGTGACCTATGAGCAGCCGCTCGACCATAAAATCCAAGTATTCTCATATCCTGCCTAACTGTCATAGTACGTGCAGTGGATCCTGATGCAGTTTGGAATTCCTGTGCAATGGTCTGGATCGCTGTCTGCCTATTACATATTGCGACCCTCTTCAACTGTCGGCTGTCTCTTTCAGTCAGCAGACGAGGTTGCCTGTACACGTTTGTCTCCCTTCGCGTTTCCACTTCACTACCACATTGGAAACAGTGGACCTAGGGATGTTAGGAGTGTGGAAATCTCGTGTACAGGCGTATGACACAAGTGACACCCAATCACCTGACCACGTTAGAAGTCCGTGAGTTCCGCGGAGCGCCGCATTCTGCTCTTTCAGGATGTCTAATGACTACTGAGGTCGCTGATATGGAATACCTTGCAGTAGGTGGCTGCACAATGCACCTAATACGAAAAACATATGTTTTTGGGGGGGGTCCGGGTACTTTTGATCACTTAGTATGTGTATGCATATATTAATCACAATAATATGAGAAGAAATCCTAACCAGCATGAAAAGGCCAGCGAAACTGATAAAGTATACTTTTTATTCACTACAAATCTGCGCGTGATGACCGAGGGATGGTATCCAGATTTCATAGGTAATATCATAGAAAGTGTGGACAGCACTAGTTTCTGTTTTTGTTACTTGCGTCATTGACCACAAATGCTGCGTCCATTGTGAGTATTCATTCTACCATGGTGTATTTCATGCTCACAGGTAAGTTGGATCCTTAATATTAAATGTAACGTATGTATCTTTGCTTTGTGAGCAGCATATACGGTAAGACAGAACCCTACATGAGTACGAATACTTACATCTGGCTCGTGACATGGCATCGAATATTTGTATTTGAGTGTTAACAGATTCCCAAATTTGTTGTTCATAATATTTATGTCTTACAATTATACAAGGTGGCTAGAAACAGTCTGAAAAATATGTATGGGTGTTGCAGGGTAGATTGTGCTGAGAAATAATTGGTACGGAAAAAGTTCGAAACATTGCGCCTCTTCCGCATTAGCATTCGAGTTAAGCCGATCAGGTCCTTACGCGGGCAGATTGAACAGCCTTCCAGAGACGCTGTCGACAAATACGTTCTGCATTTGGTGTCGTAAAACCGAACAAGAGAGCAATACAAAAATTGGACACGGGATGGTGGTGAGGATCGAACTGGAGTCAAAGGCTAAACAGTCTCGTACGCTACAATCTACGCTAGGAAAACAACTGCACGCTCAACGGCTTGATTGGCTAACATAAATGCTAATTAACTAGGAAACGGCACAATGTATCGAACTTCTGTCTAAACATTTATTTTTCAGCACAACTTACCCTGCTACTTCCTTACAAAGATTTTTAGTTTCTGATCTCTCTGTATTTTCCGATTATGTTCTGCTGAATGGTTGTAGATGGTAGAAAATGGTATAACGTCGAAATTACGATAGCAGAATAAAAACTTCTACATCCATAAGCAGATAATGACTTACTCTGTACACTAAGGAGATAAAACTTTGTGAACACTGCCCATTTCGAGAGTAAATGCCGCATGGTGGAGTTACTGACACTTGAGGCGAGGATAGTATATAAGCGAAACAGAGACGAATGGGAATCATTCTCTCGACGATACGGGCGGAAATCGGGGGAATCCATTGACGTGCGTGACTTTGTCAGAGGCACGGTCGTTACGGTCGGCCGCCTTGTAACGAGCATGCAGGAGACGGTGACGTCAGTCACTTTATGGAAAGTGGTTGGAGGACAGTGAAATCACGAGGAGGTGACAAGCCGTTGGTCTTCCAAGTCTCCTGACAGAACGTGGATGATGATGATGATGATTTTTGGTTTGTGGGGCGCTCAATAGCGCAGTCATCAGCGCCAGTACAAAGTCCCAGTTGGCGGACAGTCCATTTTTTTCACAGTCCCAGTTAGCCACTGCCACGAAGAATGAAGATGAAGGTGAAATGAGGAGCACAACACAAACACCCAGTCCCTGGGCAGAGAAAATCCCCAATCCGGTCAGGAATCGAACCCGGGACCTCATGATCCAGAGATAGCATAGCTAGCCACTAGACCACGAGCTGCGGACACAGAACGTGGAGGTCGGATGCTTATCTGCTCTGTGCAGCAGGATAGGCGGCGGTCTGTGGCGTATCTGACGGCAGAGACGGTGCAGGCACGAGTGTTTCGGAGCACAACGTTCAGCGCATAGTGTGTGTCTGTCCACAGGTCGTGGTTCAGTGGCTAGCGCTGCTACTTCTGGATCACGGATTCCCGGTTTCGATTGCCGACCGGGTTGGGGATTTTCTCTGCCCGGAGACTGGGTATGTTGTTCTAATCATTTCATCATCATTCGTGACGGTGGCTAGCTTGGACTGTGTAAGTAATTGGACTGTGAAAAAATTGGGACTTTGTACGGGCGCTGATGACGGCGCAGTTGAGCACCCCACAAACTAAATATTATCACAGCGCGTAGTTTTGAGCGTGAGGCTCCGCAGCTGATGACCCCTACGTGTTCCCATACTGAGCCAGCGACATTAATTAGCTATGATGGTATATGCAGGCTGAAGCGACGAATGAAAATATGTACCAAGGCCGGGTTTCGAAACGGGGTCTCCTGCTCAGTAGGCTGATGCGCTAACCACTACGCCACCCTGGCACAGTGGCTTTGCACATGTGTATGGACCGCCCAAGGACGCCTCCCCCCTCACTCCAAATTCCCATTCACATCTCAGCCCACTCGAACAGTATTGCAGAGATCCTTCAACTGTATTGCAATAGCACCTCAGCAGCGAAACGAGGTATCCTGTCTGAAACCTAGGCATAGGTGCTTTTAATCAAATCAAAGTGTATGGTTCCAAAGACCTTCTCAACTATCCAACATCTGTTATGTGTACATGCAAAGTGAAGCGTGCTGCAGTAGTCTGTATAGACGTGCGAAGCCACTATGGTGTAGTAGCTAGCACATCTGCGTAGTAAGCAGGAGACACGGATTATGATCCCAACTTCAGTCTGTATATATACAGCATAGATGTTTGAGACTTGAAAAGATCACTGAAAAAAATAGTTTCATTTGGTAATTAAGTATTATTGCAGTGAGCACAGGATCATAGAGATTGGACCGTGGATTAATGGCGTGTCGCCTGATCGGATGAACCAAGTTTCTTGTTACATGTGATCTGTGGTTCCATGGGACCTGCAGTAGTAGCCGAAGTTACCTCGACAGCTGCGGACCATCTTCCCTTATGGCAATGACATCTTCCAGCAGCATAACTGTTGGCGTTACAAGCCAGAATCGTGCTACAGTGGTCTGAGGAACAAGATAGGGTCCTCACGTGACATATTGGCCGCCCAATTCGTTTGATCTCAACTCACTGGAGACGCCTGTGGGACGCTATCCACGCCCACAAAGCACCACCCTCAATTTATGAGAGTTGCCCGACCAGTGCGTAGGCATTTGCTGCCAAATACCTCCTGAAAGCTGCCAAGAACTTGTTGAATGCATGCCATGCAGAACTGCTGTTTTATTTTCATTCCAAAGGTGGACCAACAAGCTACTGAGCAGGTACTTGTAATGTTTGGTTCATCAGTGTGTAATCTTAGTGAAACTTGCATATTGAAGTATGGTACTGGAATCAGTGCGTAAGACACCGCAATGTTCTTAGGTGCGTAGTTTGAGTAATAGTAACATAAATGCTGCATGTTTGTGATTTTGTCGCATGCATTACCTCTCGATGCTACCTGTAAAGTGGCAGTACGAGCTCCAGTTATGTCGCTACTGTTACCGATCGACTGTCGTGCCACAGAGCGTCAGTAATAGGGTTCTGTTGTGGACTGGACAGTCGTCTGTTGAGGCAGCGAAGCCGAGAAGAGAATGCTCCCGAGCTGTCTGCCCTGGAGGGCTGCCTTTGGCACGTTATGGAGTGGGCGCGGCCCTCGAAACTTCGGCAGAGTCGGCTTCCGAGGCAGTCGGGCAAAGCCCTAGGCGCTACGGTACTGTGGGAAGCTGCAGCAATGCGACCGCACCGCGACATGGGGACCTCCCAACTGAAATCCACCAGTTGGTGCTAATCGGTATTCTCGAATGCTATCGATAAGCACGCTTCAATGTTACGCTTTGTCTCGTAACTCAGGTAGTTGCGCCGTGTTTGTGACACCCACGTTTCATACCGGGGCGACTACCTTAAGAACTACAGTTGTGTATAGTTCTGTATCGAGTGAGGTGCCGTTTCTGTGTGCAGTCGAACCATTACTGAAGCACGCTAAAGAGGGTACAGTCGTTCCTTCCACGTGCATAGTTGCTTTCATGATGCCTCCATTGAACCGGTAGAGAATTTGTAAAATGTCTGTTCACGTGGGGAAATGCATAGCGGCTGGCTTTCCAGTACGTCACTCATAAATAATTACTTAATAAAAATTCGTGTCTCTTACACTATGTTAAGAGCCTCTCCGTGAGGAAGCAAACCTTTACAGACACCAATCGACCTAGAAAATATTGTGGGATGATGCTGAAAGCCTTGTGCACGAGACATCTATCGAGATTACAAAGGATTTCCTGGAATAACGCTTGATATATATGTCATTGCTCGAACGTCACTGACAGGGAAACGTGTGCAAAAATGACGAGCCTGCTCAGAAGCTGTGCGGCTAACTCGGAACAGCAGTCGTGGTTGTAGTGCATTTTGCAAGCTATGTAGGTAAATGAGCTCATAATGGAATTTTGTCTACACGGATTTTCATCGTGGACATCAGACCAAATGCAAATATGAAATTTTCCCATTCTTCGGCTCCGAAAGTCCATGTCGATGATGTTTCGTTGAATGTTTCGGACGCTGATATTTGTTGATGGCCTAGCATTGAAATCTACAGCAATTTGTGGAAGCGTTGTCACGTTGAACGATTCTCTTCAGTCGTCGTTGGTCTCGTTCCTGCAGGACCCTTTTCCGGCCTCAGCGATGTCGGAGATTTGATGTTTTACCGCTTCCTATATTCACGGTACACTCGTGAAATGGTCGTCCGGGAAAATCCCCACTTCACTGCTATCTCGGAGATGCTGTGTCCCATCATTCGTGTTCCGACTGTAACAGCACGTTCAAACTCATTTAAATCTTGATAACGTGCCATTGTAGCACCAGTAACCGATCTAACAACCGCGCCGGACACTTGTCTTACACGTATATAGGGCTTGCTGACCGCAGCACCGTATTCTGCCTGTTTACATACCTCTGTATTTGATTACCTTTGCCCATATCAGTTTCTTCGGCGTTTCAGTGTATAATATGATACGATATAAGATGCTTATAGTCAAGGTTCAGTGAAATGTACTGGAGAAGATCTGATGGTGGCAACGTAGTTTGCTGAAACCGATCACAATAAATGCTCTACAATAACGATATTGGCTGTTCTGTTTGTGCATTAATCTAGATCGACACCTAGCTTGGCAATGTCAAGCATATATGATAATCTAATTAAAAATGTGCAACTGAGGCGGAACAATAAATGAGAATTATCTTAATGTGCTACATGACTTGGGGTAACTTCTGCCTAATGACGTTTGCGGCATTGGGATATGCGTTACCAAGAAGCAGCAGCAACGATTGTCACAGTTTTCCACAAAGGTTGTTTTCTACAGTCATGCTGCGCCATACACAATCTTCATTCTCGGATAGATGTTACCGGGGTTTGTCCTTCGCCAGCCGAGAAAAGAATAACAGCACCTTGCTCCTGTTTGAATGCATTTGGTAATAATGTCGCCATATTACACGTTTCGGCATTTACCGCACGCACATGGGAAAGACGCGAATGCTTCAATAATTACTCGCCTTAATGACAGTGCTTATACACTACTGGCCATTAAAATCGCTACACCACGAAGATGTCGTGCTACAGACGCGAAATTTAACCGACAGCAAAAAGATGCTGTGATACGCAAATGATCGGCTTTTCAGATCATTCACACAAGGTTGGCGCCGAAGGCGTCACCTACAACGTGCTGACATGAAGAAAGTTTCCAACCGATTTCTCATACACAAACAGCAGTTGACCGGCGTTGCCTGGTGAAACATTGTTGTGATGGCTCGTGAAGGAGGAGAAATGCGTACCATCTCGTTTTCGACTTTGATAAAGGTCGGATTGTAGCCTATCGCGATTGCGGTTTATCCTATCGCGACATTGCTGCTCGCGTTAGTCGAGATCCAATGACTGTTAGCAGAATACGGAATCGGTGGGTTCATGAGGGTAATACGGAACGCTGTGCTGGATCCCAACGACCTCGTATCACTAGCAGTCGAGATGACAGGCATCTTATCCGCATGGCTGTAACGGATCGTGCAGCCACGTCTCGATCCCTGAGTCAACAGATGGGGACGTTTGCAAGACAACAACCATATTCACGAACAGTTCGACGACGTTCGCAGCAGCACGGACTATCAGCTCGGAGACCATGGCTGCGGTTACGCTTGACGCTGCATCACAGACAGGGACGCCTGCGATGGTGTACTCAACGACGAACCTGGGTGCACGAATGGAAAACGTCATTTTTTCGGATGAATCCAGGTTCTGTTTACAGCATCATGATGGTCGCATCCGTGTTTGGCGACATCGCGGTGAACGCACATTGGAAGCGTGTATTCGTCACGCCATACTGGCGTATACCCAGCGTGATGGTATGGGGTGCCATTGGTTCCATTGGTTACACGTCTCAGTCACCTTTTGTTCGCATTCACGGCACTTTGAACATTGGAAGTTACATTTCAGATGTGTTACGACCCGTGGCTCTACCCTTCAATCGATCCCTGCAAAACCCTGCACGACCGAATGTTGCAGGTCCTGTACGGGCCTTTCTGGATACAGAAAATGTGCGACTGCTGTCCTGGCCAGCACATTCTCCAGATCTCTCACCAACTGAAAACGTCTGGTCAATGGTGGCTGAGCAACTGGCTCGTCACAATACGCCAGTCACTACTCTTGATGAACTGTGGTATCGTGTTGAAGCTGCATGGGCAGCTGTAGCTGTACACGCCATCCAAGCTCTGTTTGACTCAATGCCCTGGCGTATCAAGGCCGTTGTTAAGGCCAGAGGTGGTTGTTGTGGGTACTGATTTCTCAGGATCTATGCACCCAAATTGCGTAAAATGTAATCACATGTCAGTTCTAGTATAATATATTTGTCCAATGAATACCCGTTTATCATCTGCATTTCTTCTTTGTGTAGCAATTTTAATGGCCAGTAGTGTATACCCACATCGGACTAGCGCTGCAGTGACGCCCCGAAGTGGAAACTTTTTGATCGCACCATATACTTGCGCAGTCGAGCAGACAGCGCTGCTTTGCCAATATACTCTTGTGCAAAGGAATTAAGTGAATGAATGTATGTGTGTGTGTGTGTGTGTGTGTGTGTGTGTGTGTGTGTGTGTATGAGAGAGAGAGAGAGAGGTACATGTAGTGTTTCTACGAAGTTATTCGTTAAGTGTCGGCCTAGAAGCCTGCGCGGCGCGTTCAAAGTGCAGCGTTAGGCGGCGCTAATTTGCAGTTATTCAAATGAAAGCTAAGCAAACCTCCGCGCGTACGCCGTGTTGGCGCTGCTAACTGCGTCCTGGGCGTGAAGAGGGTGAGGGGGCGGTCGGAGGGGGCGGAAGGCGGCAAAGCGGCGAGCCGGCGCAGAGGTCACGTTCCGAGAGTGCAGCACAAACAGAGGGCCATTTGCCTGTCGCGAGAAAGTTTGCGCGCCGCGACACGCGGCCCGACGCTTCTGGCGACGGCGAAACACTTTGCTGCGGGTTCGCTGGGAGGGGGCGGGGTGGGGGTGGCGAAGTGACTGCTTCCAGACGAGGGGACGGCCAGATAGCGCACCGGAAAGGCTTTCAGAGGTCGTTTTCTGCCGGCGCATGCAATCAAAGGCATTCAAACTGACCCACGCCCGGGGCACACTTTTGTTCGGCTTTAGTTACAATCACATCTGCTGTTTTGTGGTTGTTACTATGTGTTCCAACGCAGCTGATGATATTCGTCACATGTTACTCACTCTACTCAGCAATAAACGAAATCAAAGAGAAATTTGTAAACATGTACGTCTACATAACAACTCTACAATTCACAGTTAAATGCGTGGCAGAGGGTTCATCGAACCACCTTTAAGCTACTTCTCTATCGCTCCACTCTCGAACAGCGCACGGGAAAAAGAACACTTAAATCTTCCCTTGTCTAACAATACCACCACTTGCAAAGTAGGTTAGAAATCAGATTAATAATGTTGCTCACGCAGCATATGTTCGCTTTATCGGGCAGCAACAAAGTTATTCCACAACATTTCGGGATTGCAGCCGGATCTCATCGACTTCTTTCCACGATATTTCGGCTGACAACCTTACAGCCATCTTCAGGCGTGCACTGGAGATTGCTAGTTTTTTTTTTCTTTATTGATTTTCAATTCCCCCCGAAGGGGGCGGGCTGGCAGCAGCTTACTACGCTGCTCTACAGCCTACAGACTTTTGTTTAAAAAAGGAAGAAGAAAGAAACAAGGAAAAACAGGCGATAAAATGGTGATTTAAAGTGTAAAATGGCGTAAAAATGCGGAAAGTTAAAACAGAAAGCAAAAGGGGTTGGCAATGTTGATAAAATACACAGGAATCAGACAAGTAACATAGTAGACACACAATTAAAAAACATGGCGACAGTCTGGTTTCTGTTTGCAAGTGATAAAAAAAAGCACACCCAGCGACAGTATGATGGCTGTTCGCTACACTTCCCAAAAGACATAACACGGAGCACGCACTGGAAAAACAGACTGTAAAACACTGCACGAAAAAGGCGGCACAAAGATGGCACTCCCGATCCAAGGCAGATGGGGGGGGGGGGACCTGGAGTAGGGGGAAAAACAAGGAGGGAGGAGAGGAAAAAACGAAAAGGGGGGGAACCAAGGAGGGAGAGGACTAATAAAGGGGGAGAAGGGCAGACGCGAGACGGAATGAGAGGAGGCAGAGGAGGGAAATGTAAAAGGACTTGGGGGAGAGAAGGGGGCAAAAAGAGGGGAGGTGTGGAAGAAAGAGGATGGAAGGGGGGGGGGAGAGGGAGTCCGGGAAGAGGAAAGGAGGGGGAGTGAGGATCAGAGTTGATAGGAGGGATAAATGGGGGGAGAGAGGGCATCATCTGGGAGGGAGAGTTGATGGAAGCCACCTTGGGAAAGGAGATGTAGGGTGTAGAGATGGAGGGTAGGGGGGACACAACGGTGAAGAGGTGGCAGGGGGCGGGGATCGGAGAGGAGAGGAGCAAGCAGGGGGTGAGGGGGTTCAAGACGGCGGGAGGTGTAGAGGATGCGGATATGTTCGAGGAATAGGAGCAGATGGGGGAAAGAAATGAGATCATAGAGGATCTGCGTGGGGGACGGGAGGCGTATACAGAAGGCGAGGCAGAGTGCATGACGCTCAAGGATCTTGAGGGACTTATAGAATTTGGGGGGGGGGGGCGGATATCCAGGTGGGACTGACATAACAGAGTATGGGACGGATTAAGGATTTGTAGGTGTGGAGGATGGTAGAGGGGTGCAACCCCCATGTCCGACTGGAGAGGAGTTTGAAGAGTCGGAGGCGGTTGTGGGCTTTGGATTGGATGGAGCGGAGATGAGGGATCCAGGTGAGGTGACGGTCAATGGTGAGGCCAAGGTAGGTGAGGGTGGGGGTGAGGCGGACAGGGCGGGCACAGACAGTAAGGGAGAAATCCAGGAGCCGGAAGGAGCGAGTGGTACTACCTACGATGATCGCCTGGGTCTTGGAAGGGTTGAGTTTCAGGAGCCACTGGTTACACCATGCAGCAAAAAGGTCAAGGTGATTCTGGAGAAGGCGTTGGGACCGTTGGAGGGTAGGAGCGAGGGCGAGGAATGCGGTGTCATCAGCATATTGCAAGAGGTGTACTGGAGGGGGGGGGGGTTGGGACACATCTGCCGTGTACAGGAGGTAGAGGAGAGGGGAGAGGACAGAGCCCTGGGGCACACCGGCAGAGGGGTAGAAGGTGTGGGAATTGGCATTATGGATGGTAACATAGGAGGGGCGGTGGGAGAGGAAGGAGGCCACCAGACGGATGTAGTTGATAGGAAGGGCGTAGGTGTGGAGTTTAAACAGGAGACCGGGATGCCAGACACGGTCATATGCCTTTTCGAGGTCAAGGGAGACAAAAATGGCGGAGCGACGGGAGAGATTGCTAGTGCAAGTCGCTCTATTTGTACGTAAAAGTGCCGCCGGCGCGCATGCACAAGTTACCGTAGCATGCGCGCCACCTTTCGATTCCAAGGCCCTCTACAATATTGCTGCCTCTATGGAGCGCAAACGAATGCGTGAAAAAAGTAAAACATGCACGCAGATGTGTCCAAAACAATAAAATGCAAAATTTCAATATTAAAATTAAAATAACTTGTCGCTCGGCATGTCAGAAGCCATAAAAAGTTTTCTTTTGGTTGAAATTAAAGAAATCAACGGGTCCCAGGCCTTATTCAATAAAAAGCCGCCATCACGGTTAATGAGATTTTCCGCTAAACGTATTTCCACGGATTCCTTCACAGCTGAATCCCAGAAAGAAGCCGGCCGAAGTGGCCGTGCGGTTAAAGGCGCTGCAGTCTGGAACCGCAAGACCGCTACGGTCGCAGGTTCGAATCCTGCCTCGGGCATGGATGTTTGTGATGTCCTTAGGTTAGTTAGGTTTAACTAGTTCTAAGTTCTAGGGGACTAATGACCTCAGCAGTTGAGTCCCATAGTGCTCAGAGCCATTTGAACCATTTGAACCCAGAAAGATCTCGATGGGGCCAAGATTTTCGTGGCCGAATAATCCATAGTATGTCCTGTGGAAATACAATGTTCGGCTATGGCCGACTTACTGGGCTGTAAAAGGCGAGTGTGGCGCTCATGTTCAAGGCAGCGGCCGTATACTGTGTGTGTGGTCTGACCAATGTAGGCTTTCCCACACTCGCAAGGTATTTTATAAATTACAGCCTTCCGTAATCCCAGATCATCCTTGGCTGAGCCCAGAAGATCACGAGTCTTTGTAGGTGGCCGGAAGATTGCTTTCACACGAAGTTTCTTTAAAATTCTGCCTACTTTCGATGAAATGTTCCCGACATATGGGAGAAATGCTCTGGACTTAAACACCTTGGATCTTGGATCTTGTGGGTGGTCACGTTTTTTCCTCCTTATAGCAGTACTGACCTGATGTGCAGAATATACATTATGTTGAAATACAGATTTCAAGTGCTCTAATTCGTCTGCAAGGGTGTCTTTATCAGACACGACATGTGCCCTATGCACCAACGTTCGAAGGACGCCCATAGTTTGTGACGGGTGATGACAGCTTGACGCTTGCAGGTACAGGTCCGTATGCGTGGGTTTTCGATAGACAGAATGCCCCAATGACCCATCCACCCTACGTTTAACCATGACGTCCAGAAATGGTAGGCAACCATCCTTTTCAACTTCCATCGTAAACTGAATGTTTGTGTGGATGGAATTCAGATGTTGTAAAAACCGTGAAAGCTCTTCTTCACCGTGAGGCCACACTACAAAGGTATCGTCCACGTACCGCCAGAAGACTGTTGGTTTCAACATCGCCGAATCGAGAGCCCTCTGTCCCCTCTGGTAGCAAACTTTTATATGGAAGACTTTGAGGAGAGGGCCACAAGATCAAGAGGAAAAGGAGGTGTTTAAGTCCAGAGCATTTCTCCCATATGTCGGGAACATTTCTTCGAAAGTAGGCAGAATTTTAAAGAAACATCGTGTGAAAGCAATCGTCCGGCCACCTACAAAGACTCGTGCTCTTCTGGGCTCAGCCAAGGATGATCTGGGATTACGGAAGGCTGTAATTTATAAAATACCTTGCGAGTGTGGGAAAGCCTACATTGGTCAGACCACACACACAGTACACGGCCGCTGCCTTGAACATGAGCGCCACACTCGCCTTTTACAGCCCAGTAAGTCGGCCATAGCCGAACATTGTATTTCCACAGGACATACTATGGATTATTCGGCAGCGAAAATCTTGGCTCCATCGAGATCTTTCTGGGATTTAGTTGTGAAGGAATCCGTGGAAATACGATTAGCGGAAAATCTCATTAACCGTGATGGCGGCTTTTTATTGAATAAGGCCTGGGACCCGTTGATTTCTTTAATTTCAACCAAAAGAAAACTTTTTATGGCTTCTGACATGCCGAGCGACAAGTAATTTTAATTTTAATATTGAAATTTTGCATTTTATTGTTTTGGACACATCTGCGTGCATGTTTTACTTTTTTCACGCATACTTTTGCGCTCCATAGATGCAGCAATATTGTAGAGGGCCTTGGAATCGAACGGTGGCGCGCATGCTACGGCAACTTGCGCATGCGCGCCGGCGGCACTTTTACGTATAAATAGAGCGACTTGCACTAGCAATCGCAGGTGTCAAACACTCGCCTGAAGATGGCTGTAAGGTTTTCAGCCGAAATATCGTGGAAAGAAGTCGGTGAGATCCGGCTGCAATCCCGAAATATTGTGGAATATTCGATACGCCGGCAAAATTTCAAGAGTCACAACAAAGTTATTGACTGTCGATGGTATCGTCAGAATGGAAATAATGAAGTCACTGTAAAAAAAAGTCATTAATTTTGGCACTTATCTTGAATAGATTCCCACGTAGATTTCGTCGAAGTTGTTATGGCTCATCTTGTTGATTCTAGGATGATTCCAAAATGGCTCTGAGCACTATTGGACTTAACATCTGAGGTCATCAGTCCCTTAGAACTTAGAACTACTTAAACCTAACTACCCTAAGGACATCACACACATCCATGCCCGAGGCAGGATTCGAACCTGCGACCGTAGCAGTCGCGCGGTTCCGGACTAAAGCGCCTAGAACCGCTCGGCCACCGTGGCCGGCTAGGGTGATTCCACTTTGACTGCTAGAAGGTCCAGATCTGTATTTTAGCAATATTTGAAGACCTAACAAATGCGTTTCTCATGAAATTCTTAATGATCAAACAATCCCAGATCAGAACAATGGTATGGCAGAAATAATTTTTGACTTGGTGTTCACGATCCACATGTGTATTACTCTTCTTGTAAATTCACATATACTTCTTCTTAATTGTCACATCATCAAGAAAACAGTTTTGTATCAATCTTCAGATATTTAATTTCCACTTAAACCAAACACAAGACTTGACTGTTCTTTTACAAAGCGAAATAACAAATTAACTTCTGCAAAGTGAAACAAAGACTGCTCTGTGCGCATTCGCGCCAAAACAGTTACAAGTAAGTCAAAGATTATGACAGTCTCACAGAAATGAATACACACAAGAACCATATCACTGTAATATATCGATATATCGGAGTACCTATATATTAATAAAACCAAATCTGAATATTGTCACAAAAATATGTCTGTTACTTCGCAGAAAAGTAGTACTATATTACTGGTATCGAGAACTGGGGTTGGAGTGCCGTAATGGTCACGTAAATAAAGAACCATTACACCTTGTGAGATCTGATTTCTCTTATTTTATTATAATGATGATTTCTCCCTGCGTAGGTGGGCGCCAACAAAATATTTTCGCACTGAGGGGAAAGTTGTTGATTGAAATTTCATGAGAAACTTCTGCCGCAGCGAAAACGACTTTGTTTTAATGATTGCCACCCTAGTTCGTTTATCATATCCGTGGCACTCTCTACCCTATTTGATAGTATAAACCAAGCTGGACTTCTTTGGACTTTTTCGATGTCCTCCGTCAGTCTTATCTGATGCCGATGCCACACCGCACAGCAATTCTCCAGAAGTCTGTTCTTTCGAACATGTCCGAAAGAACAGACACCATATCCATATAAGTATATAGTTCTGGCAATACCGGCCATGACCTTCTTCTTCTGTGCAGGTGCACACATATTCCCCGAACTCTTACGGGACTTGATAAGAATGTTTTCCACGAGTAATGAGTGTGTTGGAGTGGTCCACTACGAATGTAGTGAGTGGACATATAAGGTGAGAATGTGAGTCTCATGGGAGGCGTGCGCGAGATAGTCCCTGCAGTCACACTATGCTCGGTGCCCTCGGTGGCTCAGACGGATAGAGCGTCTGTCATGTAAGCAAGAGATCCCGGGTTCGACTCCCGGTCGGGCACACATTTTCACCTGTCCCCGTTGATATATATCAACGCCCGTGAGCAGCTGACGGTATTAATATGATTCTAATTTAATCATAAACATATGTTCTGTAAGAAAATATGGTCGATTTCCTGGGTTTTATACACGATGGTGTAAATGAGAGTGGCCGGAGAACACAGATCTAGGATACAAAGAAACACAGCAGAGGAACGGAAATACAGTACTAACCCGACTATAGCAGATGTTGAAAGTGATCATTATTCATCTCTCGGCACTTTTGGGCCGTCAAAGGCGGATCGAAGGTGGACTGCTGGAAATGCTGGGGCTCATCCAAAATGTTCTGCTGCAGATCTGGAAGATTATGAGGGTTGTTGGGATAGACTTTAGACTTGAGGACTCCCCACACAAAGTAATCGCACACTGACAGATCAGGTGACCAGCTAGGGCAGCTGCGAGACTGCAGGTCCAGATGAAGTATTCGTTCGCATGATTGACGTGATGTGCCAGTCTATAGCGACAGGCTCGGGTTGGTTTGGGAGGAGTCTGAAGCATTTTCTGGTGAACTGCAGCCACATTTTCTGGTGTGCGGGCACATGTCGGTCTTGTTCGGAACAGCGTTGCAGGGCAGTCTACACTGTAACTTTCACACCATTAAACTTCTCAAGAAACAACTGACCACACCGTTTCCAAGACTTCGTTATCATGTAACTTTCCCCAACGAAACCTGCTGCTCCACTGTGGGTAGCGTCGTCCCCTTTGCACTGCTCCACTCTCACTGACACACCCAGCACTATGGTATGAACCGGTGTAGATCACGTGACGGGCGTATACGTGGTGTGTGTGTCACAGGGTGTGGTCATATGCATATATTCACGTCAAGTTGTATCCGCTCGAGCGGGACACTTTTATTCAAATGGTTCAAATGGCTCTAAGCACTATAGGACTTAACATCTGAGGTAATCAGTCTCCTAGACTTAGAACTACTTAAACCTAACTAACCTAAGGACCCCCTCCCCCCATGAACCATGGACCTTGCCGTTGGGGGGGAGGCTTGCGTGTCTCAGCGATACAGATGGCCGTACCGTACTTGCAACCACAACGGAGGGGTATCTGTTGAGAGGCCAGACAAACATGTGGTTCCTGAAGAGGGGCAGCAGCCTTTTCAGTAGTTGCAAGGGCAACAGTCTGGATGATTGACTGATCTGGCCTTGCAACACTAATCAAAACGGCCTTGCTGTGCTGGTACTGCGAACGGCTGAAAGCAAGGGGAAACTACAGCCGTAATTTTTCCCGATGGCATGCAGCTTTACTGTATGGTTAAATGATGATGGCGTCCTCTTGGGTAAAATATTCCGGAGGTAAAATAGTCCCCCATTCGGATCTCCGGGCGGGGACTACTAGAGAAGGTCGTTATCAGGAGAAAGAAAACTGGCGTTCTACGGATCGGAGCGTGGAATGTCAGATCCCTTAATCGGGCAGGTAGGTTAGAAAATTTAAAAAGGGAAATGGATAGGTTAAAGTTAGTTATTCAATCTGTATATTGAGCAAGCAGTGAAGGAAACAAAAGAAAAATTCGGAGTAGGTATTAAAATCCATGGAGAAGAAATAAAAACTTTGAGGTTCGCCGATGACATTGTAATTCTGTCAGAGACAGCAAAGGACTTGGAAGAGCAGTTGAACGGAATGGACAGTGTCTTGAAAGGAGGATATAAGATGAACCCCAACAAAAGCAAAACGAGGATAATGGAATGTAGTCGAATTAAGTCGGGTGATGCTGAGGGAATTAGATTAGGAAATGAGACACTTAAAGTAGTAAAGGAGTTTTGCTATTTAGGGGGCAAATTAACTGATGATGGTCGAATTAGAGAGAATATAAAATGCAGACTGGCAATGGCAAGGAAAGCGTTTCTGAAGAAGAGAAATTTGTTAACATCGAGTATTGATTTAAGTGCAGGAAGTCGTTTCTGAAAGTATTTGTATGGAGTGTAGCCATGTATGGAAGTGAAACATGGACGATAAATACTTTGGACAAGAAGAGAATAGAAGCTTTTGAAATGTGGTGCTACAGAAGAATTCTGAAGATTAGATGGGTAGATCATATAACTAATGAGGAGGTATTGAATAGGACTGGGGAGAAGAGAATGTTGTGGCACAACTTGGCTAGAAGAAGGGATCGGTTGGTAGGACATGTTCTGAGGCATCAAGGGATCACCAATTTAGTATTGGAGGGCAGCGTGGAGGGTAAAAATCTTAGAGGGAGACCAAGGGATGAATACACTAAGCAGATTCAGAAGGATGTAGATTGCAGTAGGTACTGGGAGATGAAGAAGCTTGCACAGGATAGAGTAGCATGGAGAGCTGCATCAGACCAGTCTCAGGACTGAAGACCACAACAACAACAACAACAACCTAAGGACATCACATATATACACGACCGAGGCAGGATTCGAACCTGTGATCGTAGAAGCAGCGCGGTACCGGACTGAAGCGCCTAGAACTGCTCGGCCACAGCGGCCTGCCACTTTTATTCCCCCACCCCCTCTTTAGAAACCACACCTCATGCTATGAAATAGAGCTCTGGGTATACTCTAGTTACACATTTGTATTCTTATTTATTATTGTATTTGGCCGCGTGGGGTAGCCGCGTGGTCTAGGGCACCTTGCCACGATCTGCGCGGCTCCCCCCGTCGGAGGTTCGAGTCGTCCCTCGGGCATGGGTGTATGTTGTTCTTAGCGTAAGTTAGTTTAAGTTAGACTAAGTAGTGCGTAAGCGTAGTAGGGACCGATGACCCCAGCAGTTTGGTGGCATAAGACCTTACCACAAATTTCCAAATTTTATTATTGTGTTTACGTTTGTATATGTGCTGCTGCCATGTGTAATACGATAAATAAATATATTTTTGGTAACTTGAATGTCGCGATCTCATGCTCGATGTTTGAATTTTTCACGTGCCTCCCATGACAAGATAACTCTTAATTGTGATTCCATTTTTCTGCTAACCAGTACAGCTACCAGCTATTTGACTTTAACATGGTAACTGGGTTTTGAAAATCAATATGAGTTGAAATTCTTGAGCAGTGGTGCTAATTATGTTTATAGCAGTTAAAGATCTTGTATGTTAGTAGAAAGTGTCACAGTATCATCCGTGTAACGTTTCTTCAACGGGTAATACAGGTCTTGATTCACTTGTTGATGTCACCCAATTACTTTCAAAAAATAGTAGAATCATGAATATACAGGATAAGTGTACATGCAGAATCTTTTAGATGCTGCTCCGTACGACGTCTTGGATTGTTATAGATAGATGTATGCCAACATAGTCAAAAAGAAATTCCGCGAAAATGAGACGAGGAGCGATCAATAAATAATGCAAGATCTTTTTTTCTGAAATTAAACTGGTTTCATTCAGGATTCCAATACACCATATCATTAACCACTTTTTGTCTACAAAACCTTGTTCTTCAATGCGACGGCTTTACGCCATCGTCTTGGAGGGCCTTCATGCACACATGGCACCTCTACTGGTCGGCGTCGATGTCTACGTCTTGCTGCATCAATAACCTCCCCATTAACCATGTGATGCTTCTCATGGAGTGCGTTCTTCGTTGGGCCAAACAGATGGAAGTCGGCAGGTGTGAAATACGGGCTTTAGGGTGGTTGAGGAAGAATAGTCCAACGAAGTTTTGTGAGCACCACCATCAGAGACGTCCAGTTGTACAGCAAAGTGTTTGATTGTGATCCTTCGGTCACCTGGAATGAGTGTGTTCAAACAGTGCAGGAGTCACAGGTGTTTGCGGCCGGCCGGCACGCGAGAGAGCGGGCAGGTTTGCGCGACTTTCATGCGATGCTGACAGATGCTTCGCCGAACGACTCGCCTTGCTTTTGTTCACTGCCAGGTCTCCGTAGACATCCTGCAAGCGCTTATGAATATCTGCGAGGCTCTTGGTTTTCCGCCAAAAGAATCTCAGTGGCAGTTATGTGCCTGGAACACATCTCCATTACAGACGCCATTTGAAGACTGTTATAGCACCGCTGCCTATTGGAGCTATACCGAATTATAGGGGTGAAGAGGGTATACTCCCACAATAAATTCCGCATTTTTTCAATCGAAACTGATAGAGAAAAAAATGTGCTGCATTACTTATTGAACACCCCTCGTACACAGATGACGGAATTGAAAGCTCGCGAAGTGCACGGACACCATAGCAGGCTTACACATACGGCGAAATACCGCCTGTTAATTCGCTGCTGTGTTGTGCGGCCACTCCCGCTCCGCCAATACACGGGCCCGACAGACGCGTCGCCCGTAACAAGTTTCAGTGTTCCGCAAACAGCACTCATCCACCGCTACATGTTTCCACTCTTTCTTTCATTCTTTTTTTCCTTTTGTTTTTGCTGTAAATAATGCGTACCAACCTTTTAAAGCACTCACCACGAAATGTACTTCCATTTGAGGCTTTGCTGTATCGAAATCACATGCACAACCTGCGGCGTAGTGAGTCTCGAAAAACTACCTGATGTCACTCTTAATTAATTGCTGTTGTCTAAAATGCCGGTATGCAATTCAAAAATTTAGAAACAAACCACTTCGAATTTTTTCGTGTGGTATGTGTGTCACATTGCGTTGTTTCAGCACATAATCCCTTCTTACGCTTCGTTAATGCAGACGAGATACCCGAGTTGATTTTTCACATGCTGTGTGTTCTGCATGCTTCAAATTAGTCACTAGTGCCAGGGAACTTAAAAGAAAATCTTTGTCTGAAGAAAGTCTTATTTAACAAGCACCAACGGCTGCTGATGAAATAACCTTTATTTCTGCCTGTTTAGATCAGTCGATTATCATCAAATAACATCTTGGCTATGGAGGCAAACATGGAGTATGAAGCAATCCGATCATAAATGAAAGACTAATTATCCGAGTGGAGTTGGTGTTCTACGAAGAACTTACAAGTTATTATCAGCTATGTGCTATAACCTATTTCTTGTAATACAGCTTGAGTGAACTTATAAAATTATTGGTGTGTGTGTGTGTGTGTGTGTATGTGTGTGTGTGTGTGTGTGTGGGGGGGGGGGAGGGCTCCGGACATTATTTAAATTCAGTCATGATGGATAGTTTTTCATTATTATTTCACGTCAGTACAAGCAGTGCTTCATAGAGTTTTAGCACGTTTTTCGTGTGTGTAATGTAAGTCGTTGACTTTCGCCTCTTCAGTGCTTCGCCAAACGAAGCTTTACTTCAACATTCATTATTCTGAATAAGCACGTATTGATCTTGAAATCCACGTACTTCGCCTATCGTAATTTAAGTCACATGCTATAGGTCTATAGCAATTTTTCTCACCGTTTGTGGAAAGCAGTTACTTAAGGCGGCGGTGTGTGATCGCTCTTGGACCGACAACGAGCCATATTGGCGACACGTTATATCATCAATCGCAGAGTTCAAATTCAAATGGCTCTAAGCACTATGGGACTTAACATCTGAGGTCATCAGTCCCCTAGACTTAGAACTATTTAAACCTAACTAACCTAAGGACATCACACACATCCATAGCCGAGGCAGGATTCGAACCTGCGACCGTAGCAGCAGCGCGGTTCCGGACTGAAGCTCCTAGAACCGTTCGGCCACAACGGCCGGCTCAATCGCAGGGTGACTCGACAAATATGCGTAGATACCAAGCAACCTAATTTTGTAGACAAACTGGGGCTGCTTTAATCAGTCCCACAACAAAGTGTACACCGTTATCTGTATGCAATAAAAGACACAGTTATAAATATATGTTTACACGAAAATACATGTTATTGCTAATTGCACAATTACCTAATAGTTAATCGAATCGCCGCCATTATCGATTATAGCTTGGCACCTTAGCCCCATCTCTGGTAAATCATCCACGTTTACAACCTCTAAATGTCATTCGACCGACTTTGCAACGAATGTCTTTGACTTTCTAAGTATTTTAGGAGCAGCTTCATACGAAAGCTTTGGTCTCTTTTGATGATTTACAAGGAGCACTGCCTTGTGACGCTTCAGGTATTTTGCACTCTTTTTAAATTGTAACAGACAAAACAGAACAGTCAACTCTCACATTGTTTATCTATACACTGTGCAGAAGTGCATTGATCACAGATTCGAGACCAGTACCAGAGATGTTGCTGCGAACGTTACATTTAAAATTATGGCGTACTCTTTCTTGTGGAACTGACTGTATGTAGACAAAGTAGCTTGCAGTGCTAATCCAAAAAAGTTGCAGGAAATAGTGAATGCCACTGAAACTGAAAGGAAGAGCTGTGGAATGAAAAGCAATGCAAAGAAGGGACAAGTTATGCCCGTAGGAGAAAATAAAAGGGTAGAGACTCCATGGAGAAACAGAGCATTTACAAAGCTTTAATTACCTAGGAAAATGAAGAGAAAGCGAGAGACCGTGCAACACAGAAATTAATACTAGGATAACAATTGTCTCAGAGGCTTTCTGCAAGGAAGGCAAATTTTCTGCAGCAACATGAAGATAAATTTAGGGAAAAGACTAATAAAATTGCTTATGTGTGGACTTTCGTCCTGTATGATGCTGAAACATGGCAAATGAGAAAGAAACATAGCGAAATAATGGAAGATTCTGAGATGTGGATGCGACTGAAGATGAAAAAGAAAGTTGTCTGAATAGGGTGAAAAATAAGGAAGTACTGAGAAGTGTAGGAAAACAGACACAACTGGTCAGTATAATAAGAAGAAAAAAAAAAAAACTGGACAAATCATACAAGTAAACCTCGTGCCTTTAACTCTTTATGGACTCGAATTAGCATGTATAAAACAGCTTCAAATGTCTGATCATTTAGCAGTGAGTTAAGGTGTTAAGTATTTGACGTTAAGGATGTAAATGAGAAGCAGTTTAGAAAAGGTTTGAAATTATGCTTAAAATTTGATGGTAGTGGCTAAGTACTCTCATTACTGAACACTGGATGAGTATAATCTTCTTAATTTGCCCTCTGCTTTACGAAATAGCTATTTATTTACAGCATCTCAATGTTCATGACGACATATATCCTGAACTACTTGGTATACAGTGGTATAATTTTGCAGGGATATTCTCACAAGGGAACCTCCCCATCGCACCCCCCTCAAATTTAGTTATAAGTTGGCACAGTGGATAGGCCTTGAAAAACTGAATACAGATCAATTGAGAAAACAGGAAGAAGTTGTGTGGAACTGTGAAAAAATAAGCAAAATATACAAACTGAGTAGTTCGTGGTAAGATCGGCAACATCAAAGACACTGGAAATGCAGGAGCGCTGTGGTGTCATGGTAACGTGAGCAGCTGCGGAACGAAAGGTCCTTAGTTCAAATCTTCCATCGAGTGAAAAGTTTAATTTTTTATTTTCAGTTCATGTGACAAACTCTTATGTTTTCATCACTTTTTTGGGAGTGATTATCACATCCACAAGAAAATCTAAATCGGGCAAGGTAGAAGAATCTTTTTACCCATTCGTCAAGTGTACAAGTTAGGTGGGTCGACAACATATTCCTGTCATGTGACGCACATGCCGTCACCAGTGTCGTATAGAATATATCAGATGTGTTTTCCTGTGGAGGAATCAGTTGACCTATGACCTTGCGATCAAATGTTTTCGGTTCCCATTGGAGAGGCACGTCCTTTCGTCTTACTAATCGCAAAGTTTTGCGATGCGGTCGCAAAACACAGACACTAAACTTATTACAGTGAACAGAGACGTCAATGTACGAACGGACAGATAATAATTATGCAAAAATAAAGTAAGTAAAATTTTCATTCGAGTGAAGACTTGAACCAAGGACCTCTCGTTCTACAGCTGCTCACGCTACCACGGGACCACGGCGCTACTGAGCTCATATACTCCATGATGTTGCCTATGTGGCCCATGGACTACTCAGTTTGTATATTTTGCTTATTTTTTGACAGTTCCACACAACTTCTTCCTGTTTTCTCAGTTGATCTGGTTTCAGTTTTTCAAGGCCTATCCACTGTGCCAACTTGTAACTAAATCTGAGGGGGGTGCGATGGGGAGGTTCCCTTGTCAGTGGTATATGTGAATATTGTCTACAAAATGTGTTGCGAATAGAGATTGTAGTAAAGAAGCAATAAATTAAAACATCAGGCCTGATGCTGAAGTTTTAATGCGTGAACAGCGAAAATGTGGTAAGCGCTAAACTTTTTTTTCCTTTCATCATTTTGTTGAGGGACGTGACCGAGAACTTTTTTTTTTAAAAAATCTGTATGAATTTAGTCTGTGTAATCTACACGCCCCGAGTTAAGCTACATCAAGATATATACACATTAATATTTGTCTTATTGTGCTATGCTTTAACATAAGATTATACCTCTTAATAGTTTATCACAGCATTTTAAATTTTCAAATTATGTCAATAATTATATGAAATACTGGAAATCAAATGCGTGGCCCCTGGAAGGCGTTAGGTGGGCAACCTGCAACTGGCATTGTGCTCGAAGCACCGGGTTAGCAATTTGGTAACATACAGGGTGAATCATCTAAAACTTGCACCGCAAATGTTGCGGAAATATTAAGTGCTATTGACGTGCGTTTCGACATAATGGATTGGTAGTCAGGGGGTCGTATTGTTAGCCAATCAAAAAATTGTAATAATACTTATAATGCGTACTTTTTATGCAAACATACACTTTTTAAATAGAACATTGCCTGCTGACGTTAAAAAATTAAATAAATTAGCGTACCAGTGGTGTGTTGCAGGATTTTAGTGCGAGCCGTTTACGAGATGTCGTGTTCTGAAAAGTTTCCGCACCGACACTTGTTTGTGCCATTCAACCTGCGAAGTTACTAGGTACGATATTTTTATGTTTGCTTACAGAATGCTTGTGTCTTCGTTGAGTGCCTGCAACTTGCTAGTCAGTGTGTGACAGTCCAAACAGTAGGTCGTGAGTGGACGAATGCAGAAAAAGCCGACATGCACATTGTGATGGAGAGTGTAGGAAGAATGCAATTCGTTCTTGTACGGTGTATACGGTGGGATATGCCAATAGGCGTCAACCATCTCGGCAATTATTTATCAACGTTTTCAACCAATTACGTAAAATTAGTGATGTAACACCTAGACAGAGTTACAAAATCAAACCAGAGACGACAGAAGAGGGGGAACTAATGTTCTTGCTGCTGTTGCAGTTGATCCGCACGTCAGGTCCCGCGCAGTAACACGAAGAGGCGGCATGAATCAGGAGTGTCCTATGCATTTGCCATCGAATAGGTTGCATTGCTATCACATCTGCCTCCAGCAAGAGCTGCCCAAAAACGATTATTGAGAATCGTGTTAACTTCTGTGCATGGGCATTAAGACAAGTTACTCAAGATGTATCATATGTCTTCTCTGGTGATGGAACATCATTTACCAATTATGGCCAGGTAAACCGCCGAAGCGTGCGCTACAGGTCTGTTGACAGCCGCCGTTGGCTTCGTCAGGTGAAACGTCAGCGTCCGTGGACAGTAAACGTGTGGTGTCTGAATGTGAACCATCAGCTCATACGCCCGTTTTTCGTAGACGGAACACTGAACGCCCACAAGTATCGCAGCCTCCTAACAGACCATTTTCCACGGGTAGTAGAAGAAATTCCTCTGCAGAATAGGAGGGACGTGTGATACCAACATGACGGATGTCCAGTCTATAGTGCACGAAGTACTACAGCACGTCTTCACGAATTGTTTCCAAATTGTTGGACTGG
Organism: Schistocerca nitens; assembly: GCF_023898315.1. Taxonomy (NCBI): domain Eukaryota; kingdom Metazoa; phylum Arthropoda; class Insecta; order Orthoptera; family Acrididae; genus Schistocerca; species Schistocerca nitens. Next base: position 794,125,840 of record NC_064618.1, read on the forward strand.
ACGCAGAGGACCTGTACCTTGTCCGTCCCGTTCCCCGGATTTGACTCCTGGAAAAAGCTGAAAGATGCTCTCTACAATACATCCGATGATACGCAACGACGTATTACTGCAGCCAGCTCTGACATCTGTGCTGCAATGCTAGCACGTATGCAGCAATTGTTCCTCATCAGACTGGAAGCTTGTATTGCCAATTCCAGTGGTCATTTTGAACACGACCTGTGATGGTGAACTGTCTCGATACTGGTCAGAATCCATTTAACTAGTATATGCACGTGTGTTGTATTTTAGTGTGTACTATTGCTGGTATTTTGCAAGTGTCAGTTTGTGAGCTTTTCAAAATACTCTATCACGTAAACGACTTGTACTAAATTACTGCTACAGTCTGGAACCGCGCGACCGCTACGGTCGCAGGTTCGTATCCTGCCTCGGGCATGGATGTGTGTGATGTCCTTAGGTTGGTTAGGTTTAAGTAGTTCTAAGTTCTAGGGGACTGATGACCTCAGCAGTAAAGTCCCAAAGTGCTCAGAGCCATTTGAACCATTTTTTTTAGATTCCTGCAACAAACATCACTGACATGCTGATTTACCGCACTATTAGTTTGTTGCTGTCAAAAGGCATTGTTCCATTTAAAAACGTGTATGTTTGCACAAATAATGTTTTTAAGCATTACTGAAATCTTTTTATTGGCAAGAAATACGTGACCTGCATTGTGTGAAAACCGGACACCACAGTAATTTCCATTTCCGTAATATTTGCAGTACAAGTTTTACGTGATTCACCCTGTATAAAGGGCGTTCATTGTAACTTGAGACAACAATATATCTCGAGAAAGAGGCACCGCACATAAAAAAATTTTCTAGGTGAAAAGTTAATATTAGTCAAGGGGACATCTGACAGTTCTAGAGCTGGCCACCTCCTAACCACACTTATCACATGGTCGGGGTCATCTTTGCGTTTTCAAATGGAAACCGACACTTCTATTCCATATTTGAATTCTACGCTAGCAAATACGTAATGTTTATTCATACCATTGTTTCCCGTTGGTGGTAAATGGAGCTGTAATCGACAAATATCAAGTGTGCCTGTTTTTGCCCTCAAGAACCGAAGCCTTGGACTATACATTTCATTTACGATCTAAATGTAAACCTTTGTGTTCTAACGGTTGATATTTACATTCTAAATTTATTTTAGTGTTGCGAATTTGATTGTGCAGTGTAATATGGTTAGCCGTTTCACTGCCTGAGTAGAAACTACGTTTAGCGTGATCCTGGAACAAGGAAGTGGATATAATAGTTCTCTGTTCCCATCGGGATGCTTGATATCGATGGGTCCCCTTGCCTCTCACCATTGGTATGCTTGAGATCGGTGTGTATCCATGGCAGGTGAGACTGTCACTACCACTTCATGGACATTTAACCATATTACTGTGGTTGTGGTTTGTATTCTCCAGGAGCGGGAGTTATGACGGTTGGATGGGAGCGCGCACCGAAATCAGTCACCATGATGGCGGAGTTCTACGGCGAGCACCGAAATCAAGCTTTCCAGCTTTCCGGGGACTCGTCACAATCAACTTCTTAGGGAACAGAAAACTACGTTACCACAGAAGTAGCTTATTTTGCAGAAATGTCAATGTCGAGCCACATTATTTGTGGTGTACAATCACATTTGCAACATTCAAGAAACGTGTGAACATCAGTATCAACCGTTAGAATACAAGGGTTTACATTTTCATCGTAAAAAACAGGCACACTTCATATTTGTCGATTATAGCGACATCTACCACGATTGGGAAATAATGTTTTAAGTAAACCGTACGGTTCTTTGGCGTATAATGCGAATATGCAATAAAAATGGAGGGCTCCAATTTGAAAATGCTAAGTCGACCCCTCCCACGCAGGAGAGGTGGTTAGGAAGTGGCCGGTTTCAGCACACACAGATACCTGCTTTACTGATACTACTACTAATACAACATTTTTTTTCGTACGGTACTCGTTTTCGAGATATCTATTTGTCTCATGATAAAACAAACTCCCTGTATATCCTAAGAAAGAAGGAGACTTGTAAAAACATTCTTAGAGGAGTACGTGGAAGATAAGGGAGAGAGAGAGGCATGACGTCTTGGACAACACATTCGCAGCCTTACAAAGGAGCCGGTATACCATAAGAAATGAAAAAAATGGCTCTGAGCACTATGGGACTCAACTGCTGAGGTCATAAGTCCCCTAGAACTTAGAACTACTTAAACCTAACCAACCTAAGGACAACACACACATCCATGCCCGAGGCAGGATTCGAACCTGCGACCGTAGCGGTCGCGCGGTTCCAGACTGTAGCGCCAGAACCGTTTTTTTTTTTTTATAAAAATCTCATTTTTGTTCGCTAATGTTCGTTGCATCTGCTCAGGGCGGACGTCGTAAGACATCCGTTTAAGTTCGTTGTTGATCGATTAACTCAGTTTTTTATTACAGAGAGCTGCTAACCCTCTGACCGAACACGTTGAGCTACCGTGCCGGCTTCGGTCACCAGCGGCCGGCTAAGAAATGAAAACGCAAAGACAAAAAAAAAAATGGCTCTGAGCACTATGGGACTTAACAGCAATGGTCATCAGTCCCCTAGAACTTAGAACTACTTAAACCTAACTAACCTAAGGACATCACACAACACCCAGCCATCACGAGGTCGCAAAGACCCTGCTAACATAGTGGATAATAGGTGTTGGCTTGCACCTAAACTCGATATTACCAAACAAACAAACAAAAAATCGTCACGTGGTCACGTCATAACGTGGTCATGCACTCACTGAGAAATTATGTTCGTACGTTCGACTTGTATGGAAATGAAAACCAGACGGCGAGAAATCGAACCGCATGGTAACCGCTAACGCATTTCCGTCGGTATTCGCGCAATGGCAGCTGGGGCAAAGAGTCGGTCAGAGACAGAGATAGAGACAGTGAGAGAGAGAAACAGAAAGAGAAAGAGAGGGGGCGGTCTCTTTGTGAAACAGCATGTGGCTGGTACTGGCCGCAGAATGTCACAGAGCTCTCTCTCTCTCTCTCTCTCTCTCTGTGTGTGTGTGTGTCGTTTGATGGGCCCGTTCCTGACAGGTGACGTTTCAAAGTAGCGCGCAGTCTTCCCGGGGCGCCCTTCCGATATTTCATGTTTACGTGCACGCCAGTCAAAGCCCTTCTGCTCGGAATTCGGTTTTCTCGTCAGTCGTGAGATAAAGTACAACCTTATTCACGGAAAACTTGTTTCGCTCACTAGGAACGAAACCCGAGGAAAAGTTTCACACAGAAAAAAATTGTCTCGGTTACAGCGTAGTGTTCAATGCACCTTCAACGACTTGGTCATTACACACTGCGTACAAGCTCAGGATGTGCAAGTGTAGAGGGAGACAGGAGTAGTGTCCTCCTTCAAAGATGTCACCACGGAATTGGCGTTATTATGTTTAGGGAAAGAGATATCAAGTGATGTACAAATAAGTAGGCTTTTCAAATCTGTCTCGGTATCAAGATGCTTCTGGGTCCATCGCCGGGACGTCTTACATTATTATTATTATTATTATTATTATTAAAACGATGATAACCGATCTCTCGGCAATGTTGCAGCAGCCTTCCTCAGGGGGTGAGTGCCTAAATATACTTCATTTATAACGATGTCATAAGACCATCGACATTACATTTCTTGGAATATCATTGGCCTTAAGACACCACTTGTCGAGGTTAGGTGAGAGGAAGGGAGCGTATGCCATTTATGTACACTACTGGCCATTAAAATTGCTATACCAAGAAGAAATGCAGATGACAGACGGGTATTAAAAGGACAAATATATTATACTAGAACTGACATGTGATTACATTTTCACGCAATTTGGGTGTGTAGATCCTGAGAAATCAGTATCCAGAACAACCACCTCTGGCCGTAATAACGGCCTTGATGCGCCTGGGCATTGAGTCAAAAAGAGCTTGGATGGCGTGTACTGGTACAGCTGCCCATGCAGCTTCAACACGATACCACAGTTCATCAACAGTAGTGACTGGCGTATTGTGACGAGCCAGTTGCTCGGTCGCCATTGACCAGACGTTTTCAATTGGTGAGAGATCTGGAGAATGTGCTGGCCAGGGCAGCAGTCCAACATTTTCTGTATCCAGACAGGCCCGTACAGGACCTGCAACACGCCGTCGTGCATTATCCTGCTGAAATGTAGGGTTTCGCAGGGATCGAATGAAGGGTATAGCCACGGGTCGTAACACATCTGAAATGTAACGTCCACAGTTCAAAGTGCCGTCAATGCGAACAAGAGGTGACCGAGACGTGTAACCAATGGCACCCCATACCATCACACCGGGTGATACGACAGTATGGCGATGACGAATACACGCTTCCAATGTGCGTTCTCCGGGATGTCGCCAAACACGGATGTGACCATCATGATGCTGTAAACAGAATCTGGATTCATCCGAAAAAATGACGTTTTGCCATTCGTGCACCCAGGTTAGTCGTTGAGTACACCATCGCAGGCGTCCCTGTCTGTGATGCAGCGTCAAGGGTAACCGCAACCATGGTCTCCGAGCTGATAGTCCGTGCTGCTGCGAACGTCGTCGAACTGTTCGTGCAGATGGTTGTTGTCTTGCAAACGTCCCCATCTGTTGAGTCAGGGATCGAGACGTGGCTGCACGATCCGTTACAGTAATAAGGATAAGATGCCTGTCATCTCGACTGCTGGTGATACGAGGCCGTTGGGATCCAGCATGGCGTTCCGTATTACCCTCCTGAACCCACCGATTCCATATTCTGCTAACAGTCATTGGATCTCGACCAACGCGAGTAGCAATGTCGCGGTACGATAAACCGCAATTACGATAGGCTACAATCCGACCTTTATCAAAGACGGAAACGTGATGGTACGCATTTCTCCTCCTTACACGAGGCATCACAAAAACGTTTCACGAGGCAACGCCGGTAAACTGCTGTTTGTGTATGAGAAATCGGTTGGAAACTTTGCTCTTGTCAGCACGTTGTAGGTGTCGCCACCGGCGCCAACCTTGTGTGAATGCTCTGAAAAACTAATCATTTGCATATCACAGCATCTTCTTCCTGTCGGTTAAATTTCGCGTCTGTAGCACGTCATTCTCGTGCTGTAGTAATTTTAATGGCCAGAAGTGTATATTACAGGAAGTTTGTGGTTCATACGGTTGCTGGCAATTGGCAGGCAATTAGGAAGCAGCGATAAGCTCCTGGACCCTAGGTATCTGCTGTCAGTTACGAAAAACGACACCAGCAGTGTTTATCATCGCTTTCGCCAGTCGTGGAGGTGAGGCCACTGCCCTGCGATCAGACTCGCCCCGTCGTACTCGGATAGACGGCAGCCACGTCATCGGAAGCATGTGTCTGTCTTTCCTGATTTCTTCAGAAATTCATTCGCCTCGGTTATTTAGCGATTGGGCATCCTTGGCTGTCTTGTAAGTATTCGTGCTTCTAGAAACTTAGTAGCCTTCCCACAATCGGGACGGTGTCCCGCTTGTGCCGATCCGTTGTCCTGTGACAAGTGAAGTTAGCGTTCATGCTCTCCAATCTGTGTGTTAACAAGCCTCCGGTTCTCCGATGCAGGCAGCTCCGTACTCGCATCGCATCTAATGAGATGAACTCGCAGCGTTCAGGGCTTTTACAGCAGCCTTGCAGTTAGTGGACCTTACCAAATCCTGGATCCTGATGTCGCTGGTCTTATAAAAAACATTAGAAATGCAATGCACTTACAGGCAACCACTCTCCAGCAAATTAGTCTATGCATTGATAGAGGTCGCTGAAGCACGACCGTAACTTCGCTTACTTTAGGATTGGATTTAATATGGTGGCAAAAGTTTAAAAACGTGTTGTTGTTGTTGTGATCTTCAGTCCAAAGACTGGTTCGATGCAGCTTTCGAATCTGGTCTATCCTATGCAAGCCTTTTCATCTCCGAGTAACTCCTGCAACCTACATCCTTCTGGATCTACTAACTGTATTCATCCCTTATTCTCCCCCTGCGGCTTTTCCCACCCACACTTCCCTCTAGTACTAAATGGGTGATCCCTTGATGTGTTAGAATGTGTCCTTCCAACCGATTCCTTCTTCTTGTCAGGTTGTGCCACAAATTTCTTTGCTGCCCAGTTCTGTTCAGTGCCTCCTCATTAGTTACGTGACATACTCATGTAATCTTTAATATATTCTGTAGCACGACATTTCGTAAGCTTCTGTTCCATTTTTGAGTAAACTGTTTATCGTCTATTTTTCACTTCCATACAAGGCTATAGAATGGAAATGAAATGAGTATATGGCATCGTTGACCGGGGCCCCATCCGGGGATGTTCGGACGCCAAGCGCTAGTCTTATTTCAGTCGACGCCATTTTGGGCGACTTATGTGCCGTTGATGAGGGTGAAATGATGATGAGGACCACACAACACACAGACCCCGAGCGTAGAAAATCTCCAAACCGGCCGGGAATCGAATCCGTGCCCGCGTGCATGGGAGCGAGCACGTTACCATCCGCCTAAGTAGGCGGACGACGGCTGTAGAACACTTTCAGAAAAGACTTCCTAATACTTAAATCTGAGTTCGATGTTAACAAATTTCTGTTCTTCTTGAACGCTTTGCCAGTTACTTGTACCTCTTTACTTCGCCATCATCAGTTATTTTGCTGCCCAAATAGAATAGATCGTGTACTACTTAGTGCCGCGTTTCCTAATATGATTCCCTCACCACCGCCTGATTTAATGCGACTACATTCCACTGTCCTTGTTTTGCTTTGAATTGCTCTTCTGAGTCCTGTGCTATCTCTCAGAGAAATACCATGTCACCAGCAAATCTCAAAGTTTTTATTTCTTCTCTCTGGGCTTTAAATCTTACTCCAACTTTTACTTTGGTTTCCTTTACTTCTTGTTGGGTGTACAGACTGAATAACGTCTGGGATGGGCTACAACCCTGTCTCACTCCCTTCTCAGCACTTCTTCCCTTTCATGCCCATCGACTAATTTGGCTTCTGTACAATTTGTAAATACTTTCACTCCCTATATTTTACCCCTGCTGCTTTCAGAATATCAAAGAGTGTGTTCCAGTCAACAATGTCAAAGGCTTTCTCTAAGTCTACAAGTGCTGTAAACATATGTTTCGCTACCTGTCTTCTAAGTCGTAGTGTCCGTATTGCCTCACGTGTTCGTACATTTCTCCGCAATCCAAACTGATCTTTCGAGAGGTCTGCTATTACCAGTTTTTCCATTCTTCTGTAAAGAATGCGAGTTATCATTTTGCAACCATGACTGATTAAACTGATAATTCGGTAATTTTCACACCTGTAATCACCTGCTTTATTTGCAACTGCGATTACTACATTGTCTTGAAATCTGAGGGTATTTAGCCTGTCTCATACATCTTGCACACCAGATGGAAGAGTTTTCTCATGGCTGTCTCTCTCAAGGCTATCAGTAGTTCTAAGGGTTGTCGTCTACTGCCGGGGCCTTGTTTCGACTTCGGTCTGTCAGTGGTCTGTCAAATTCTTTACGCAGAATCATATCTCCCATTCCATGTTCAACGATGTCATTTTCCACTTCCATAATACTGCGGACAGGTCGATCTTCCTTGCATAGACTGTCTGTGTACCATCTTTCATCTTTCAGCTTCCACTTTTTCGTTTAGGACTGGTTTTCCATTCGAGCTCTTGATATTCATACCACCGCTTCTCTTTCCTCTAAAGGCCTCTTTAATTTTCCTGTATGCGATATCTATCTTTCCCCTATTGAAATACGCTTCTAAATCTTTACATTTGCCCTGTAGCCATTACTGCTTCGTTATTTCGCACTCCTTGTCTATTTCATTTTTAGACGTTTGTATTCCCATTCGCCTGTTTCATTTTCTGCATTTTTAAATTTTCTCCTTTCAGCAATTAAATTCAATATCTCTTGTGTTATGCATGGATTTCTTCTAGGCCTTGTCTTTTTACCTACTTGATCCTCTGTTCCTTTCACTATTTCCTTCCTCAAAGCTACCCATTCTCCTACTGTATTCCTTTACCTGTTCTAATCTATCGTTCCATAATGCTCCCTCGGAAACTTTCTACAACCTCTGGTTCTTTCAACTTACCCAGGTCCCATCTCCTTAATTTCATACCTTTCTGCAGTTTTAGTCTTTTTCTTAACCAATAAGTTGTGGTCGAAGTCCACATCTGCCCCCTGAAAATGTCTTAATTTTTAAAATCGGACCGCTAAATCTCTGCCTAACCATTATATAATCAATCTGGAACCTTCTGATGTCTCCAGGTCTCTTCCACGTATGCAGTCTTCTTTCATGATTCCTAATCCAAGCGTTAGCGATGATTAAGCTGTGCTCTGTGTAAAATTATACCAGGCGGCTTTCTCTTTCATTCCTTTCCCCCAGTCAATATTCACCAATTATTTTTCCTTCTCTTACTTTTCCTACTCTCTAATTCCAGTCCCCCATCACAATTAACTTTTCGTCTGCCTTAACTACGTGATTAGTTTCTTTTATCTCATCATACATTTCTTCAATCTCTTTATCATCTGCAGAGCTAGTTGGTGGATAAACTTGTACTACTCTCGTGGGTGTGGGTTTCGTGTTTATCTTGGCTATAATAATGCGTTCAAGATGCTATTCATAGTAGCTTGCCTGCGTTCTTATTCATTACTAAACCTACTCGTGAATTACTACAATTTGATTTTATACTTATAATCCTGTATTCACCTGACCAGACGTCCTGTTCTTCCTGATACCTAACTTCACTAACTTCCACTATATCTAACTTCAACCTATTCATTTGCTTTTGAAATTTTGTAACCTACTTACCCGATTAAGGGATCTGACATTCCACGCTCCGATCCGTTGAACGCTAGTTTTGTTTCTCCAGATAACGACATCATCCTGAGTAGTACCCACCGGCAGTTCCGGATGGGGGACTATTTTACCTGTGTAATATTTTACCCAAGAGCATGCCATAATCACTTAACTTTACAACAGAGCTCCATCACAGCTATATGTATTCTAATAAAGAGACGTTTGCGGCTGTAAAAAATTTCATTTTAGAATCAAATTCAAGTAATTCAGGAAATGACCGTTGGAGTCAGACGCCAGCATCCCAAACTCTCTTCCTGGGCAAGTTACGGTTATGTATTTTGTTATGGTTGTCTGTGGTCTTTGCGGAAGAGCCAGCATATAACATGCTCCTCTCTGAAATCATCAAGATGACCACCATGCATCACGTACTTATCCGATGGACAGATCACTGTCGACTGTGTCACAACACCTAAGTACGTGAGATACTGTGGAGAGTATTGGAATTTAATCCAGGAGATAGCCACAAATCCTGGTGATAATCGTCTATACGCAACCACCTCATCTCCCCTTTCCGGCGAATTCTAGCCAGTGTTAACGTGAAACAAAGGTATCGTCGGTAGTGCCCCAGTGAACTATTATACGAACGCTCTTGTTCTTTACGTACGTAAACGATCTGTCGGAAAGGGTGAGCAAAGATCTGTGACTGACGAGTAGGAAAACAAATCCTACGGAACTGGTGGTGTGCTGCTTGGCACGGTTACATCTATTAAATATCTAGGCGTAACATAGCAAAGCGACATGGAATTGGACGAGCGCGCAACGGCGGTTATAGGGGAGAACAGCCGTCGACTTCGGTTTACTGGGAGAGTTAGAGTGGCGCGCATCTCGTGGTCGTGCGGTAGCGTTCTCGCTTCCCACGCCCGGGTTCCCGGGTTCGATTCCCGGCGGGGTCAGGGATTTTCTCTGCCTCGTGATGGCTGGGTGTTGTGTGCTGTCCTTAGGTTAGTTAGGTTTAAGTAGTTCTAAGTTCTAGGGGACTTATGACCACAGCAGTTGAGTCCCATAGTGATCAGAGCCATTTGAACCAACCATTTTTGGAGAGTTAGAGTGCGTGCTAGCCAGAGCAATAGTGGAATATTCTCTGTATCGAGAGTTACGTCATAAGTTCACATCAAGGAGGCCTCGAAGATAGAGTGCAGGCGTTCGCAAGGGGGCGAAAGAGGAGCAACAGGGATTGGCCTTCAAACGTCAGAAAAGAGGGCAACAGGAACAAGTGCAGATATTTCTGTTGGTGACTGCAGACGGTGTACTGAACAACGTTACGTCAATATTAACATCATTTGCAGAATAATAATTATAACTTTTACAAGCTGTATGTTTATAGGTTTTGTACTACCTTCAAATACATATGGCAAGAGTAAGACATTAATGCTTAGTTTCCCCTGGGCAGCAGGTCAGGTGTTGCAGTGTAGATGTCTGGACGCAAACTCGTTAGTCTATACTGGCAGGGGTAGTCCATGTAGTGAGCAATTACAAACCGTGCAGCAAACGTAAGCTAGTACATTACGTGACATATTTGTGGAAAGACTGTTAGACGAAGGAAAAAAACAGCGAACACACTGATGTATGTACATATAAGTATTAACGTACCATGTATGAAAGTATATGCACTTATTCCCGTTACACTCTGCATAGCACCTGCTGCCTAAATTACCGTTCTTCAAACCAGATGTGATTGTGTTGTGTTTACAACGGAACGCCATACCATCACGCCAGATACTCGTCCTGTATGAGGATGATGATCACTGTACAGGACCGTACCTTCTCCTCGGAGCCTCCACACAGGGATATTTCACGTGTGATGCTGCACACAGAACCGGAACAAATGTGAAAAGGCGAAGTTGTACCATATTGTGTCCAGTATTATCGTTGGGTTCGCAACCAGCGCTCCACTTTCTGTTGCCACTTCAATGAAAGCTGCAACAATGGTCATTTTGCTTACTTCTTTCAGAAATAATTTATTGATAGTAAGCGTACAATTTATCAGCATAATACAGACATATTACCATTAAGTAGCACAAAAAATGTATGTTATTCGGAATATTAAAAAAATTTTTTTCAGCAGTTAACACTTCTCTCTTTTATGGGTAGAGCTGGAGCATCATTCCTAATAGCAGCTGATAGTCATCGTCTTCTTCTTCTTCTTCTTCATGTATTTATGGCGTGGTTATTACTTTGTGTATTTATGGCGTTGTTATTATTTTTAGCATTTTGCCAAAGCTTTCTGTATATTTGGCACATGCCGTGGTTTTCCAGTGCTCATTTACGATAATGATAAAAAGTCGTCGCTCAGTCTGTGTGAATACTTTTATACGTTCCAGCACAGTCGATTAACTACATATCTTTCCTCTCGGGCGCTAGCCGCCTGGGGATGCTGAGATCCGGCGTTGAGTGTGGTCGTCCTGAACCCACGGATTCCACATTGACAGTCGTCGGATCTCAACCAACGCGTGCAGCAGTATAGCGTGACGATCAACTGCAGTCTCGATAGGCAACCATCCATTCCACCATGTGCTAGCTGACGCAGGCATAACACAATCTTTTTACAGATAACGAGAGTTGAATCACGACTTCCGAATGAGAAACCTGAGGTGTATCCTTATACACGGTCCAGTCACGTTAATGTGATCACCACCCTTTGTTCGACGTCAACGTACAATAACAGCTCACAGGCGACAGGTGGAAGCAGTAACAATGGAGGGTATATAAGGCGCGTTGGGGAGAACCGGGACAACAGTGCAATCGTTATCGTAAAGCGGAAACGGAGCTGTGTATCTGAAATCCAAAAGGGCATGATCATTCGCTTGCAGGTCAAGGGTGGAAGCATTTACGAAACGGCTAATGTGGTGCAACCGCAAGGCACCACACATGCTAGGTTGTAGGCTTCAAATCGGCCGCGCTCCGTCAGCACACATCGGACCCGCGAGTCGCCACTGTCGACGCTAGCAGACCGACTTTAGTAGGAATGGTTCACTAGTTATAGCTTCAGAGATCTCATTTGCAGAGACCCTAGTTAGCACAGCCTTCAGCTAAGTCAGTAGGTACGACCTAGCCAGGCGCCACATAGAGTTTATGCACTGAGAATTGATCTATATGTGTGAAGCAATCAGAATTGTAAAGAAGTATTCACATTTCAGTCTATAACTCCACTTTAAATATTATTGTACAGAGTCAAGATCGACGTTCACCGCTGATGCTGAATTAAAGCTAAGTATTTAATTGTATTCCTGTCTACTAACTTTCTAATCACCTAAGATGTTCCAGACACATCCCGTCAAGTATAGTTCATTGATCTTCACGTCAGCGTACTTGATCAACGCATGCAGTTCATGGCTACGCCTCGTGATCAGACTAAGAGCCAAATTGCATGACTCAGCCGGGTCACCCTTTTTCCATGAGGCCCATAGTTCCACCGCAAATATAACAGCTAACTTTTTACATTTTTCGCGTGCTGCCGTGGTGCCGCCGTGCATTGTAAAATGGCGCTATACAAAACCGGAGGCGGGGCAACTGTGGTGCACTATGGGTCAGGGGTGAACGACAGGTGCAGATATGCGTGTGGGCTAATAGACGTCCAACCGTTCAGCAGCTGACAGTCCAGATGAACTAAAGTGCGCGTCATTTATGTTGGCGGCCGAGTTTAGGTTCGTTCTGCGCATCTGACGTCAAAAAATACAGTCAGCCAATGAACAGAGAACGACGTTGACAGATCTCGATTGCAGAGCACAGCAGGGACCAGTGTCTTCAGTTTTAGAAACGTTCAGTCATAAATAAAGTAATAGAACAAAAGCAATGTCTTGATAGCAGACTTTGTTTTATAGAAAGTTTGGAAAAACCATTCTTTATACCAATTGCTTCATTTTCTATTAATTAATTAAACCAAACAAGCAATAAGACTCCTAATTCAGGCGATAGCAAGGAAAGGTGTTTGTATCAATTTCACGAACCTCTTTTTCGCAATAAAGAACAGCGGTAATTGTTTATTTCCTATTGTACTTCGACGAAGTGCGAGTAATTGATAGGCATACCAACAGTGTTTGTGAGAATTTTGCGTGACCTGTTAGAGTCCTAATGGAGAGACATGGCAGGACGAGTTGGGCTAGCGTAATGGTTAAGGCGTTGGGTTAATAAGCGAAAGGTTAACAGTTCAAACCTTGTGCGATGCTAAGTATTTTCTTTATTTAAAAACAATATCGAAGTTTCTTACTTCACTAATTTTATTCGTTTGAATGCAATTTTTTGAAATTTCTAGTGCTTTGTCTCTTCATTAACCCTTTCGCTCTTGCAGTCACGTGCTCCCCGCATTCCGCGCTGTGCGCGATTTTGTCATCACTGCACTGGCTGGCTCTGAGCACTATGGGACTTAACATCTGTGGTCATCAGTCCCCTAGAACTTAGAACTACTTAAACCTAACTAACCTAAGGACATCACACACATCCACGCCCGAGGCAGGATTCGAACCTGCGACCGTAGCAGTCGCACGGTTCCAGACTGAGCGCCTAGAACCGCTAGACCACCGCGGCCGGCCATCACTGCACTGCTCGCCTGTGCAGACATATGGTGTTCCCACTGCTTTGACACACTTATCATTCGATTTCACAAAAACTATTTGGCCCAAAAATTAGATTTTTACACATCTTCTTGACTGATACCTTCCCCCCATAAATGACTTAATTTTGTTCCGATGTTCAACCCAGTTATTGTGCAGCATTAAATGTAGAAAACCATTGCACGAAATTTTGAAGAGTTTGCAGAGGTAAATGTCCATAGCGTATACTTTCCGTATGGTCGATATTAGTTGCCACAATGTTGAGAATGAAATGTGGACAAGGTACCTAAATTTCATATAAAATTTACTGTATAACAATATCTCATTTAATGTAATTACCACATAGGTGTCGTATGTAATATTGAGAAATATTTCGTCTTTCGCGACTGTAATAAAAGTTTTATTTACACCGGGCGCGTTTGACTTTATTTTAAAGCACTTTAATCAGTCAAAGGAAGTGGAGGGAAGGTATCAGTCAAGAAGATGTGTAAAAATCTAATTTTTGGGCCAAATAGTTTTTGTAGAATCGAATGATAAGTGTGTCAAAGCAGTCGGAAACACCATGTGTCAGCACAGGCGAGCAGTGCAGTGACAAAACCGCGCACAGCGCGGAATGCGGGGAGCACGTCTCTGTAGCAGCGAAAGGGTTAATGCGGCCGTGGTGGCTTTACTTCATAAACTGCGCGCTCCCCCCTAAACGTAAGCTTGCGAACTATACTATACTATGGCGCTGCTTCTCTTGGCGCGTGCGTCGTGTGCAACTGGCAACGCAGCAATCTCCCGCGTCTGGGCGGGCATGCGCGACCCGCCAAGATAGAAGAATTCAACTATAGTGACCTACTAACAGTGTATCCACAACGACTGTTTAGCGAACATTACTGTGTAGGGACCTCTGCAGTGGGCGCCTGTTTCACGCACCCATCCTGGCTACTGCTAATCGGCGACGAAGACTGGAATTTGCACGCCAATGCCGCAAGTGGACGTCCACTAAGTGACGACAGGTAGCCTATTCAGATGAACCACGTTTTATGCTCCATCGGCGTTGTATATTTGAATGTTAACATACTGCATCAATAATCGGAAGGGTTGAGGCTGGTAGAGGGAGCGTTATGGTCTTGGGAATGTGTTGTCGTCATTCTGAAAGGCACAGTGGATCAACACAAGTAGACATCTATCCTTGGGGAAGATGTTCACCCCTACACGAAGTCTGCTTTTCCTTGACACGATGACATCTACCAGCAGGACAATGCAACGTGGCACACCGCTCACAGGGTGCGAGGGTGCGTTCGTGGTTCGAAGAGCGCCAGTATGAGTTTAACGTACTCCTCTGGCAACCATGCTACCCAGATTTAAGCCCAGTCAACAATCTGTGGGGCCACCTCGATCGGGCTGTTCATGGATCCTCAGCCGAGAAACCAGGCGCAGTCAGTCACTGCACCGGAGTCTGCATGGCCCACAACTCTGTCGGCACCTTCCAGAATCTCACTGACACTCTTCCTGTACGTCTTGCACCGGTCCGCGCTGCTAAAGGTTATTCAGGTTTTTGACAGGTGAATTTTTTTTTCAGGCAACTGTCAACAGCATCGGTATACTTGGGGTAATGCATGATGCACACTGTGCTGTCTTACAGTACATTTGTTCACTACCGGTTTAGATCATGAGCCAACTACACAGTGGAAAAATTTCTATATCTATGCCATCTGAAGTTGTCACAAAATATATTTTTCCACTGAGAAGATGGTTCAGGATCGTAATCGGTAGTGAATACATGTTGTGTAAGACAACACAGTGTGTACCATGCATCTCTCTAAGTTTTGGCACGTGGTCACGTTAATGTAACTGGTCAGTGTATACAAATAATGTAGATGGCAGTACCTCTACATACGCTATGCGCTCGCGCTGAAATCCTTACAAATTACATAATGAAGCATGTAGTACAGTTCATGCCAATTTGATGATTCTTGAGCGCCGTCTTCGTGGAGTTGCGATTTTAATGAGCAGCGGAATACTTGCGCCAGACCACGCGGTGTTGCAGACACGAAGTGAAGCGCTGAACTACTTCAGTGTTACTGTAGTGAGAGAGATCGAGTTGACTCCAGACTGAGTGCAGAATTTCTATCTCCGGCGGGCATAGGATGCGCACTTTGTGGCGGACCGTGTTAAAAGCGGAGACTGGGATTCCTAGCCGCGCCCTTTACTCTTTCGCCGGCTCATTACTCGCCGCCCAGAGCTCGGCGGACGCGACTGTCGCGCAACATAATTAACGTCCTCTACAAGCGGTGAGCACTCTTTTGAGGTCGGTGTTTCATGTCCTCGCAGGCCGTTCTCTCAGGTGAATATATTTTAGTACGTTTTCATAATCCGTATATGCTTTCCCCGCTAAATGCTACGGAAAAATGTAGAGGTGACGAGTCAAGGAGATATTTCATTCTTTTTTCTCAAATACCCCTTTTCTTAGCAGTTATGTGCAGCACTTTTTATGCGAATCGTGCTCTGGATGCCTTGATTTTTCATCTTCGAACGAATATCATTTCACTTCACCTGCAGTATGCCTGAGAAGCTTCCCTACCCGTACGTCAAAGTAGTGCATTGCAGAATGTATGTTAGAACACAATGGAATCTCGTTTATCCATCCCTCATCGGCAAAAATCTAATCATTCGAGTCATTATTTTTATTTTTAGTAAAGTGACTGTACAGTACTTGATATTAAATAAGTAATTTTGGCAATAGTCACTGTGAATCGCCATATGTGGGTCCTGGCACGGTGTTAACATTGAGTTATACAGTACTCTATTTCTCTCGTTTATTGCGAGTGTAACATGACATAAAAGAGAAAGAAGGTGCCAGTGTTCAAGGATAAAACGTCAGATCCACTACGAACATACATTTGTGAGCCCGCTGCGCATTGGATGTAGGAATTGGTGGCTATCGATTCATCGGGGTTTCGTTGAAGCATTTGGCAACATTTCGGGATATTTAGATAAAGATGTTACTTACGTTATGATTTATGATAACGAAATTATCACTGTTTTCTTGTCTGCAGACAGTGATGATAGTCATGATGGATTAGCTGACGAAACTGACATTCAGTCTGAAGATATGACGTGTACAGAGGCTGGATTCCATTGAGAAGTTTGTGCACCACGACCACGCAACAAGTACTGTAGACATGGGAAACTCCAGCACTGGTCGTATAAATTTGAAAGCAATTTTATTCTTATTGCATATCGATTTCAATGACAGAGCGATCATCTTCAGGTCAAGAGTAAGTCTTGTGGACCCTTATGATCAGGCACAAAATATTACTTCAACATAGCTGTTTATCGTGACGAACATGCCAACTCGCAGGTAAGATTCAAACTGAGCCAGCTGTTTACAAAAACCTACACATCTAAGTTCCATGTCTCTTTTGAGCTATTTGCGTTAGGTTTTTCTAAGCAGATGGCTCAGTTTGAATCTTACCTACTAGCTGGTATGTTCTTCACGATAAAGACCTATGTTTCAGGTTATATTCTGTGCATGATTTTATGAGTCCATAGGACTTAGTCTTGCACTGACGATGATCACTGTGTGATTGAAATTAATACGCATTCATAAAAAACGGATTAAAATTTATACTATCAGTGCTGGAGTTTCCCTTGTTTGCATACACTGAAGCAACAAAATAATGGTTTATTTGGAACGCCAGGCGAAAAATACTTCTACTGAAATAACGTTGATGAAACGCCTGCGTGGCAGTGCTGCTCGTGAAAGAAATAAGAATCTAGCTCAACGGAAACTTATTGTTTCAGTGTATAAAATTCACTGCATTTTTTAAGTATGCGATTACAATACGTGAAAGTAATTTGGGTGTTAACGTCAATATAAATAAAGTCATTTTTATGTCATTTAACCCATGCCGTCTAATTTTTTCCTGAATTTCCAAATTATGCGAATTTTCGATAAGACAGATGATCTGCAATGCTACCTAGTTCGGACAGGTGATATTTCACTGTACCTATAAATAGAAATTACACAGGGTGTTTGAAAGTCTCTGCATCATACGTTTAACGGAGGTGGCGAACAACTTCTGGTGGAGACAAAATGTTTACTGACCATTTACGTCGACACTACGCGGTACTATTGTTTGTGGGACCTGAGAGGTGCACAGCATAGGCAGTCTGCGTCATTATACGCAATGTGTGTTGTCTGTAATTCAGTCATCTGCTCCTCGTGAAACGGAGTAGGCCGAGCAAAATTAAAGTTTCTGAATCGTGTCTAAAGTATCCTTCCCCGCTGAAAGGCACTCATTCTTAAAGTTATCTTGTTCAAAATCACTCTCTCAATTTACAAGGGAAGGCAGTATGCAGATTCAGCACACTTGCTTATTATGTCCCGCTAATTAGGCGAAATGCATTCGTCCCAGAAATTCAGTAAAAAGACGTCTAGCTTCGCCGGGAAGCGTAAGAGAATATTTTGTCTCAAACAAAAGTTGTTCCCCATGACTTGATCTGTCATCCGTAGATGTTTGACACAAAGACACCCTGCAAATCCAGGGCATTTGTATGTTCACCACCGCGCCTTACGCAAGAGATCTATGCGCCTACTTGTTCATTCTGATATTTAGAGAAGCATTTCAGGAATTGTGCTTCGATGAGCTTCCTCAACAATACCGCGCAAGTCTTCATTACCCCTGTACCGACGTAGAGCCACAATGAATAATGAATTTATTTGGGGTGGTATTGTCCGAGCAGGTATCATACACTACTGGCCATTAAAATTGCTACACCACGAAGATGACGTGCTACAGATGCGAAATTTAGCCGACAGGAAGAAAATGCTGTGATATGCAAATGATTAGCTTCTCAGAGCATTCACACAAGTTTGGCGCCGGTGGCGAAACCTACAACGTGCTGACAAGAGCAAAGTTTCCAACCGATTTCTCATACACAAACAGCACTTGACCGGCGTTGCCTGGTGAAACGTTGCTGTGATGCCTCGTGTAAGGAGGAGAAATGCGTACCATCACGTTTCCGTCTTTGATAAAGGTCGGATTGTAGCCTATCGTAATTGCGGTTTATCGTACCGCGACATTGCTGCTCGCGTTGGTCGAGATCCAATGACTGTTAGCAGAATATGGGATCGGTGGGTTCAGGAGGGTAATACGGAACGCTGTGCTGGATCCGAACGGCCTCGTATCACTAGCAGTCGAGATGACAGGCATCTTATCCTTATGACTGTAACGGATCGTGCAGCCACGTCTCGATCCCTGAGTCAACAGATGAGGACGTTTGCAAGACAACAACCATCTGCACGAACAGTTCAACGACGTTTGCAGCAGCATGGACTTTCAGCTCGGAGACCATGGCTGCGGTTACCCTTGACGCTGCCTCACAGACAGGAGCGTCTGCGACGGTGTAGGCAACGACGAACCTAGGTGCACGAATGGCAAAACGTCATTTTTTCGGATGAATCCAGGTTCTGTTTACAGCATCATTATGGTCGCATCCGTGTTTGGCGACATCGCGGTGAACGCACATTGGAAGCGTGGATTCGTCATCGCAATGCTGGCGTATCCCCCTGCGTGATGGTATGGGGTGCCATTGGTTACATGTCTCGGCCACCTCTTGTTCGCATTGACGGCAGTTTGAACAGTGGACGTTACATTTCCGCATGTGTTACGACCCGTGGGTCTACCCTTCATTCGATCCCTGCGAAACCCTACATTTCAGCAGGATAATGCACGACCGCATGTTGCAGGTCCTGTACGGGCCTTTCTGGATACAGAAAATGTTCGACTGCTGCCCTGGCCTGCACATTCTCCAGATCTGTCACCAATTGAAAACGTCTGGTCAATGGTGGCCGAGCAACTGGCTCGTCACAATACGCCAGTCACTACTCTTAATGAACTGTGGTATCGTGTTGAAGCTGCATGGGCAGCTGTACGTGTTCACGCCATCCAAGCTCTGTTGGACTCAATGCTCAGGCCAGATCCTGATCCTGAGAAATCAGTACCCAGAACAACCACTTGTTCTGGGTACTGATTTCTCAGGATCTATCGACCCAAATTGCGTGTAAATGTAATCACATGTCAGTTATAGTATAATATATTTGTCCAATGAATACCCGTTTATCATCTGCATTTCTTCCTGGTGTAGAAATTGTAATGGCCAGTAGTGTACTCTTCAGCAAGGCACGGAATTTCCAAACTGTACCAACAACGCACGACAGGCGACTTGTAGCTGCTCCATATCATCGGATCATTCTCAAACACTGGTCTAAGTCCTTTAATTTTCAAATATTATTGTTATCTGGTCATGCATTTTCGATCGCGGTACCTGATATTTAACTGCTGTCTTGGAAACGGATTTCTTTGGATGTAGCGGCAGCTACACACGTTTCATCTCTCGTTTTACTTAGGGGTACAGAAACTTATTGGACACCCCGTATTTCAGATAAACTGGTTATATCATTACTATTTGCAAACTCACCACTAGGAGAGTACTTAGACAACTACACAGAGAACTTATACTGGTGCAATCTGTGACGTCTCCTGGCAAGACATTTACAAAATCGGTAGAATATAAAAAATAATAACAGTAAACATTTATCTGTATTATTATTATTATTATTATTATTATTATTTCATTACTGTATTAATCGTTGTAGATTATGTATAAAAGGAAATAATTTTTCTATTTTATGTTTGTGCAATAGTTATGTATTTGTTTTTCAGTCCTGAGACTGGTTTGATGCAGCTCTCCATGCTACTCTATCCTGTGCAAGCCTTTTCTCTCCCAGTACCTACTGCAGCCTACATCCTTCTGAATCTGCTTAGTGTATTCATCTCTTGGTCTTCCTCTACGATTTTTACCCTCCACGCTGCCCTCCAGTTATGTATCTATATTTCACAAATAACGTCTGTGGTCGGCGAATGTATGTATCAAAGCAGATAATGAAAAATAATTACAAAGATGCTTATTAAATTGCCTATAAATAGTGCAGGTTAAAACATTACTCTCTCTGTCTTCTTGTAGCCGTTAAAGTTGTAAGAGCCTGTGACGCTCGCTTGAATGCGTAGGTAGCCTTCGTTTGTCCTTTGATCGAGAAAGACGCCATTGGAGGTTGATATTTGTAAAAGGTGTGTACGTTCAATTTATGTTGATTTTTTGAATATAGAAGTTGTTAAAATTATTACCTGTAATAATTCATTACTAATTTGCCCAAGATTTCATTCCACATTCTTAGCTGTTTTCAGCATATTAGGAATTTTTTATGACGCAGACCCGTGCAGCGATCGCGGGAGCCTCTGCCGCGGCAAATTCACATTAAACTGAATGAAAGCAGTTTTCCCGCAATATAGCAGGTAGGTAACGGTACATTAAATTTATCTCTTTCAGCTTCCTGGAGACTTCAGAGGGAAATTGTGGATTTTATTATGTCATTTTCAGGTGGACATGGGCAGCTGCTATTATGTTATCAGTTTCGTAAATAATTCATGAGTGATAAAGTTTTACTTGTGTGTGATCAAAGACTGCTGTGCAAAACCTGTTCTGGCTAATAACATAATAATTAAATTTAATTTTTTTGTTTCATGCTCTCATGTTAGTCGTGGCAGTTAATAGTCTTCATACACACACACACACACACACACACAAAAAAAAAAAAAACAGAAAATCCACTGCAGCGTTTACGTTTAGTGAACATAACATACTGTAACATCCGAACAGGCAATAAGAGTAATTTTCTGTGCATTCAGGAGATGAGTAGCGATGGGCATTTTTTTTCATAATTAGTTACAATAATGATACCATGTTCCATATCTAACAAGCCAGATCAGTGTTATATAAAAATAGTTTGCAAATTAAAGATCGTACGTCCACAGCAGGAAATCTATCCCCACATAATAGGCCAAAGTGCATAAAGTTAAAATATTTTCAACTGCAGAAACTAATAGTGAAAATCGTATTTTATCTGTCGTGCTCACAACTATAAGCAATACAAAATTACTTAAAATATTATGCCCTATAAACTGCATACAAAGTAAAAACGGTGTGCGGTGGGGATTACGTTACAAATCCCAAATAACTTTTTGTCGAGAAGAAGATAAAAAAGATTTCCAGCTAACGTCGGTTATCTAGCAGATGAACATTACGCAGCAGGACTGCTTTTCTCGTAACTGTGTTCGTTTCTAGGATATGAACTGGAGCACATATTTTATTAATAGCGCCCCATATTTTTTCAGTAATCCGGTCCCTCTCCCAAAGACCTGTTCCAAAACGTGTCACAGTGCAGAGATCTGTTAAACAAGACCCTGTCGAAGACGAAACGCGAAACATTGATTCTCAAGTACTAGTTGACATCAAAGTTCTAGGAGTACGGTATCGAGTCCCATTGTAAAAGACTTTACTGGAGAAACCAACCTATCGGTAACGGTTACAGTGGCCATCTTCTGGGTTCTTATGGGATCATGGCATCGTATGTAAATTGTTGTAGCTTAAACTGCACATCGACACCCACAAGGTAAGAATCATCTTCAAGCGAACCAGTGAATCTACAGGGTGTTTCAAAAATGACCGGTATATTTGAAACGGCAATAAAAACTAAACGAGCAGCGATAGAAATACACCGTTTGTTGCAATATGCTTGGGACAACAGTACATTTTCAGGCGGACAAACTTTCGAAATTACAGTAGTTACAATTTTCAACAACAGATGGCGCTGCAAGTGATGTGAAAGATATAGAAGACAACGCAGTCTGTGGGTGCGCCATTCTGTACGTCGTCTTTCTGCTGTAAGCGTGTGCTGTTCACAACGTGCAAGTGTGCTGTAGACAACATGGTTTATTCCTTAGAACAGAGGATTTTTCTGGTGTTGGAATTCCACCGCCTAGAACACAGTGTTGTTGCAACGAGACGAAGTTTTCAATGGAGGTTTAATGTAACCGAAGGACCGAAAAGCGATACAATAAAGGATCTGTTTGAAAAATTTCAACGGACTGGGAACGTGACGGATGAACGTGCTGGAAAGGTAGGGCGACCGCGTACGGCAACCACAGAGGGCAACGCGCAGCGAGTGCAGCAGGTGATCCAACAGCGGCCTCGGGTTTCCGTTCGCCTTGTTGCAGCTGCGGTCCAAATGACGCCAACGTCCACGTATCGTCTCATGCGCCAGAGTTTACACCTCTATCCATACAAAATTCAAACGCGGCAACCCCTCAGCGCCGCTACCATTGTTGCACGAGAGACATTCGCTAACGATATAGTGCACAGGATTGATGACGGCGATATGCATGTGGGCAGCATTTGGTTTACTGACGAAGCTTATTTTTACCTGGACAGCTTCGTCAATAAACAGAACTGGCGCATATGGGGAACCGAAAAGCCCCATGCTGCAGTCCCATCGTCCCTGCATCCTCAAAAAGTACTGGTCTGGGCCGCCATTTCCTCCAAAGGAATCATTGGCCCATTTTTCAGATCCGAAACGATTACTGCATCACGCTATCTGGACATTCTTCGTGAATTTGTGGCGGTACAAATTGCCTTAGACGACACTGCGAACACCTCGTGGTTTATGCAAGATGGTGCCCGGCCACATCGCACGGCCGACGTCTTTAATTTCCTGAATGAATATTTCGATGATCGTGTGATTGCTTTGGGCTATCCGAAACATACAGGAGGCGGCGTGGATTGGCCTCCCTATTCGCCAGACATGAACCCCTGTGACTTCTTTCTGTGAGGACACTTGAAACACCAGGTGTACCGCCAGAATCCAGAAACAATTGAACAGCTGAAGCAGTACATCTCATCTGCATGTGAAGCCATTCCGCCAGACACGTTGTCAAAGGTTTCGGGTAATTTCATTCAGAGACTACGCCATATTATTGCTACGCGTGGTGGATATGTGGAAATATCGTACTATAGAGTTTCCCAGACCGCAGCGCCATCTGTTGTTGAAAATTGTAACTACTGTAATTTCGAAAGTTTGTCTGCCTGAAAATGTACTGTTGTCCCAAGCATATTGCAACAAACGGTGTATTTCTATCGCTGCTCGTTTAGTTTTTATTGCCGTTTCAAATATACCGGTCATTTTTGAAACACCCTGTATTATGAAGGAGTGTATGCAGCAGGTGTAGAGAGCTTGATTTCCACAACAGAAGTTTGCTGTAAATACACAGGACGGGGCAAATAAAAGTGGCTCGGACGAGTGGATACGATTGGACGTGAATGTGTGCATATAAACACACCCCGTGACGTGCACACCACGTGTACGCCAGGCACGTGACCCACACGGGTTGAGAGCGTAGTGTGGGCTGTGCCATTGTGACTGGAGCGACCCGATGGTACTCACAGTGGAGCAGCGGGTGCTCTGTGTGGGAAGTTACGTGACGGAAAAGTCGTGGGAACGGTGTGGTCCTTTGTTTTCTGAGAAGCTTAAATGTGTCAAAATGCCAGCAAAGAGTGCCATGCAACGTGTAGTCTGAAAATGGCGTCAGACAAGATCTGTTTTGAACAAGTCAAAAAACATCCAGAAACGTGCAAGCACACCAGAAAATGTGGCAGCAGTTCACCAGGAAACGCTTCAGACTCTTAACAAATCAACCCGACGCCTGTCGCAAGAGAATGCGGACGAATACTCCACCTGGATCTGCAGTCTGGTCGCCGCCCTAGCTGGCGACCCAGGTCACCTGATCTATCAGTGTGCGATTACTTTGTGTGGGGAACCCTCAAGTCTAATGTGTATCGCAACAACCCTCACAGTCTCCAAAAAGTGCAGCAGAACGTTTCGGATGAGATTGCAGCGATTCCAGCAGACCAGCATCGATCCGCCTTCAGCAACTTGCCGACGGCCCAGAAGGGACAAGAGACGAATGGGGGTCACTTTCAACATGTGCTACAGTCAGGTTAGTATTGTATTTCCTTTCCTTTGTTGAGTTTTTTGTACCCTGGAACTGTGTTCTCCGCGCCACTTTTATTTTCCCCACCCTGTCTCTTCTGTTAGCAGCAACGCTGTTGCTGACCGACTGGGGTAACGTCCACAGAATCATCTGCGAATGTGTGAAACTAATGAAACTGCCCAAGATGCTGATTCAGGTACCTGGATGATACGTTCACTACACGGTCTCATGGTGAAACGGAGCTACACAGGATTCACGAATATCTGTATAAAATTCACGGGAAGATACAGTTTGCACTGGACGTATAAGAGAATGGCGCAGTTCTATTTCTAGACGAGGAAGCATATATGACAACGGAGGGCATTTTGGACGCAGAGCATATCTGAAGTCTACACACAGGGGCAGCTATTTGCACGCCAAATCCAAGCACCACTCAGCGCAGACGAACTGTTATCCGTTCTTTGGCTATTGTTGCGCAGCGCCTAGTGATACTCAAAAGGTAAGATATGAGCTCAAAAGGGTGTGTACAACTTTCTTGGCCAATGGGTATAGTCATAAATTGGTCCTGAAATCCACGGAAACGAATGTAAGAAAGAAAGAAAGACTGGCATGAAATCGACAAACTGCAGCTAGCTTATCCTGTGTGAAAAATGTCACTGACTAGATTGGTAAACACCTTCGCCAGCTTGGTGTCCAGCGTATCTTCCACAGCAGCCGTTAGGCACAACCAAGGACAAGGTAGACGCTTTACACTATGCAGGCATGTACAAGGTGGAATGTCCGTGTGGATAAGTATAGATCTATGAAACAGCAGGCCAATAACAACACACATACATGGACACGAGCGCTACATTCATCTATGGCAACAAAGGAAATCTGCAGTGACCGAACACCAGCAAGGGAGCCGCAAGGAAATAAAATTTAACGCCCGCATCTCGTGGTCGTGCGGTAGCGTTCTCGCTTCCCACGCCCGGGTTCCCGGGTTCGATTCCCGGCGGGGTCAGGGATTTTCTCTGCCTCGTGATGGCTGGGTGTTGTGTGCTGTCCTTAGGTTAGTTAGGTTTAAGTAGTTCTAAGTTCTAGGGGACTTATGACCACAGCAGTTGAGTCCCATAGTGCTCAGAGCCATTTGAACCATTTGAACCATAAAATTTAACGAAACCAGCGCACTTGCCAAGCATCCAGGTTTGCTAAAACGCAACATCAGAGAAGCCATCAGAATACTATAACAAACTGAAACCTCAATAGAGAGGATGGACTCAGGGTTACTCCACCCTGGTTGCCGTCTCTCTGGGTCCAACAACAAAACGCCGCGCCGCTTGCATCCAGCAGGAGGTGAACAGGAGCCCACACCTCATTCGTCGGTGGCCACCAGTCATAGCACACAATGCAAGAGCCACCAGAGAACAGCAGGTCCCCTCTCTCTCCGCTGCAATAGCTTGTTACAATAACGCTCCCACTCTTTTCGCCCAAGAAACCAATCATAACAACGATCTATTTTAAATTGTGATGTAATGTGACTCTAAGTGAGCAGTAATCGTAAAATATAAGTGACCGCACAGTTAAAACACATCAGCAGACCAAGAAGGTTACTGCAACCGTGGCCGAAATGTTGGTTTCTCCAGTAATGTTTTTTTAAATTTATGACGCGATACCATACTCAGGAAACTAGTATGTCAACTGACTCTGGCAGCGAAAGCCTACACAATTACAGCTCCCGTACTAGCACTCAGTCCAGGTAACCGGATAGCGTACTTCGTCACGTGCTGCACCTGACAGTATACAAATGGACACACAAGGGAAATAGCCGCTCTCATTCAATCATTAGAATTCGCTGAGGGTTTGATTATAATGTACACCAACGAAAAGAAGTTATAAATGCTAATGATCAGTGGACAAACTAAGTTACCAAAGCAATAATTCCAATAACGTTTTCGTATTTATACGAGGGCTATTCCGAAAGTAAGGTCCGATCGGTCACGAAATGGAAACGACTATGAAAATCCGATAAAGCTTTGCACAGATGTGTTGGGTAGTGTCTCTAGTATAACCCCAGTTAGCATCACGTCGCTCTTCTCATTTCTGAGCTCGCAGTGAGTGCGTAAAGATGTCTAGAAAATAGTGTCTGCCGCCAAGTACGGGGGCCTGGTGAGAAATTTCCCCTGAAGCTATGCAGCTAACATTACATAACTGTCGTGCTGTTTCGTCTTCAAGACAATTCTCAGCCGCATTCTGCAGGGGCAATGAAGATGCTCCTGCATCGTTTTCAAATGGAAATGTGAGATTACCCACAATACAGCCCGTAATTGTCTCCCTCTGAGTTTCAGCTCAGGTCACATGAACCGCTGGTTATGAAGACAACATTTCGGCACAAGACAACGAGCCGTAGGCCAGCGTAGAGAATTGGCGGAGAGCACTGGCGGCTGCCTTCTATAGCGAGGGTATGGGAAATTGGTACAACGCTACGATACACGTCTAAGTCGGGTCGGCGACTATGGAGATAAGTAGCTGCAAGGTGTATCTAACTGTTGCAAATAAAACATTTTTGATTTTTACCGTGGTTTCCATTTCGCGACCTATCGGACCTTACTTTCGGAATAGCCCTCGTACTATGGGTACATGTACTGTAGTACAGTACTTTTAAACGATATGTTGTGTACAATAAAAGCTGTTCTTGATTAAAAACTGCTACATTACTTTTCTTTTACTGTGGCTGAAAGTATGCGTAAGCAGAGAACTTTTCTTTTACTATGGTAGAAGGTAGGCGTGAGTAGAGGAACATTGTCACCGTGTGTGCTGGTAGGCTTTACACTCCCGTAAGTATTGTGGCTAATGATAAAGACCCATTCAGAAGTAATTCTATTATTCACGCAGTGAATGATATAAAGAAAAACAATTTACACTTGGTAACATTTTCTCGCCTGCGGTACGCACTATTCGGCAAGTTTCATGTTCAGTAGTTTCATAACCAGTAGCCTAGAAGCCAAAAATCGCAAGAATCTCCAGAATATCAAAGACGAGAAGCTTCCTCTTGGCAGATTTCGTTTTCTCTGAGCCGAAATCCACCGAAACATTTCAGAGCCTTTCGCGAAATTGTTTCTTACAGTATTTCATCAAGCCATCGTACCTTTCTTCTCACATTTTTCAAGGAGAATTATGTACTGAAACTTTCTATAGCATCTGAAATAATAAATTACAGGCATATAAGCAGTCGCTTTTACTTATATGGGTGGCATAATAGTAATGTTGTCAGTAGGGTTTAAGTTTACGTAGACTTTGTTGTGTCTTTTAATTTTCGCCAGAATGAGCAAAAATATGCACAAGATATGCTCTTGGATATTGAACGTAGTGGTGTACTGTTCTCTTTGGCGGGCCGTAACATAGAAACTCTGTGGCGTGAGGTTAGTGCAGTGTTGGACGTAAAGCGGTCGCCTCGCCAGCAGTGGGCAGCGAGGGCGTTGCGCCTGGTGGCAGGCTGCCCGCGCAGCAGCTGCTGCACTACACTGTCACCCCCACCCCCTCTAGCTTGTAGCCACTGCTGGCGCCAGCTACAGCTCCGGAACTGCGCGTGTGCGCGGCACACATGAGTGTTTCTCCACTGTCATCCTCGCCTATTAATGCGCACATTTTAAGCCTTGTGCACACGCGCGAATTTGATCTCCGACGTACACAGACTTTCCTACAGAGACATCTAAAGGCGATTCGCGATTTCGTATTCCGTTACAGGACCAAAAACTACACATCTATAACTGTCTGATATGCTGCCGTGCGGATACGCTACGCAACATTTCGACACTACGGGTCTTTTGTCGAATTTGAATTCCTTGTTTTTAATTGAAAATATTATCAAACGACAATGTATTGGCAGTTATTGTCTCTAGTGAGTGAAGAAATCTGGTGTTCCCAAAGTATTGATTTATAGCTGTACGTCCATGCCAGTACCATTCAGCGTCTTGCCTTGTTGCAAACAGCATTCCTGTGGTCATATACTTTGATGAAAGAGTTAGGAAGTTTTCCACAGTGGCCGGCCAAAGGAGCCCGG
Organism: Schistocerca nitens; assembly: GCF_023898315.1. Classification (NCBI taxonomy): domain Eukaryota; kingdom Metazoa; phylum Arthropoda; class Insecta; order Orthoptera; family Acrididae; genus Schistocerca; species Schistocerca nitens. The sequence continues at coordinate 794,154,192 of NC_064618.1, forward strand.
AAACACTGCCACAACCTTAGAACGAGACAGGAATCAAAGACGGCCTCGCAGCGCCTGGCGAAAAACAGGGGAGAACACGCTCTTGTCTACGTGAATGGCTGAAAGCCAAAGCTGGCAGCACGACAGAGCTGCAAGACCTACCCAAATATGGTAATGGAAGAGCACTGTGTTCTCCAACAACGGCTCGGAAAGTTCGGCAAACAGGTACACAAGCCATATACACTACTGGCCATTAATATTGCTACATTACGAAGATGACGTGCTACAGACGCGAAATTTAACCGACAGGAAGAAGATGCTGTGATGTGCAAATGATTAGCTTTTCAGAGCATTTACACAAGGTTGGCGCCGGTGGCGACACCTACAACGTGCTGACATGAGGAAAGTTTCTAACAGATTTCTCATACACAAACAGCAGTTGACCGGCGTTGCTTGATGAAACGTTGTTGTGATGCCTCGTGTAAGGAGGACAAATGCGTACCATCACGTTTCCGACTTCGATTGTAACCTATCGCGATTGCGGTTTATCGTATCGCGACATTGCTGCCCCGCGTTGGTAGAGATCCAATGGCAGTTAGAAGAATATGGAATCGGTGGGTTCAGGAGGGTAATACGGAACGCCGTGCTGGATCCCAACGGCCTCGTATCACTAGCAGTCGAGATGACAGGCATCTTATCCTTATGACTGTAACGGATCGTGCAGCCACGTCTCGATCCCTGAGTCAATAGATAGGGGACGTTTGCAAGACAACAACCATCTGCACGAACAGTTCGACGACGTTTGCAGCAGCACGGACTATCAGCTCCGAGACCATGGTTTCTGCGGTTAGCCTTGACGCTACATCACGGACAGGAGCGCCTGCTATGGTGTACTGAACGACGAACCTGGGTGCACGAATGGCAAAACGTAATACACTCCTGGAAATGGAAAAAAGAACACATTGACACCGGTGTGTCAGACCCACCATACTTGCTCCGGACACTGCGAGAGGGCTGTACAAGCAATGATCACACGCACGGCACAGCGGACACACCAGGAACCGCGGTGTTGGCCGTCGAATGGCGCTAGCTGCGCAGCATTTGTGCACCGCCGCTGTCAGTGTCAGCCAGTTTGCCGTGGCATACGGAGCTCCATCGCAGTCTTTAACACTGGTAGCATGCCGCGACAGCGTGGACGTGAACCGTATGTGCAGTTGACGGACTTGGAGCGAGGGCGTATAGTGGGCATGCGGGAGGCCGGGTGGACGTACCGCCGAATTGCTCAACACGTGGGGCGTGAGGTCTCCACAGTACATCGATGTTGTCGCCAGTGGTCGGCGGAAGGTGCACGTGCCCGTCGACCTGGGACCGGACCGCAGCGACGCACGGATGCACGCCAAGACCGTGGAATCCTACGCAGTGCCGTAGGGGACCGCACCGCCACTTCCCAGCAAATTAGGGACACTGTTGCTCCTGGGGTATCGGCGAGGACCATTCGCAACCGTCTCCATGAAGCTGGGCTACGGTCCCGCACACCGTTAGGCCGTCTTCCGCTCACGCCCCAACATCGTGCAGCCCGCCTCCAGTGGTGTCGCGACAGGCGTGAATGGAGGGACGAATGGAGACGTGTCGTCTTCAGCGATGAGAGTCGCTTCTGCGTTGGTGCCAATGATGGTCGTATGCGTGTTTGGCGCCGTGCAGGTGAGCGCCACAATCAGGACTGCATACGACCGAGGCACACAGGGCCAACACCCGGCATCATGGTGTGGGGAGCGATCTCCTACACTGGCCGTACACCACTGGTGATCGTCGAGGGGACACTGAATAGTGCACGGTACATCCAAACCGTCATCGAACCCATCGTTCTACCATTCCTAGACCGGCAAGGGAACTTGCTGTTCCAACAGGACAATGCACGTCCGCATGTATCCCGTGCCACCCAACGTGCTCTAGAAGGTGTAAGTCAACTACCCTGGCCAGCAAGATCTCCGGATCTGTCCCCCATTGAGCATGTTTGGGACTGGATGAAGCGTCGTCTCACGCGGTCTGCACGTCCACCACGAACGCTGGTCCAACTGAGGCGCCAGGTGGAAATGGCATGGCAAGCCGTTCCACAGGACTACATCCAGCATCTCTACGATCGTCTCCATGGGAGAATAGCAGCCTGCATTGCTGCGAAAGGTGGATATACACTGTACTAGTGCCGACATTGTGCATGCTCTGTTGCCTGTGTCTATGTGCCTGTGGTTCTGTCAGTGTGATCATGTGATGTATCTGACCCCAGGAATGTGTCAATAAAGTTTCCCCTTCCTGGGATAATGAATTCACGGTGTTCTTATTTTAATTTCCAGGAGTGTATTTTCGAATGAATCCAGGTTCTGTTTACAGTATCATGATGGTCGCATCAGTGTTTGGCGACATCGCGGTGAACGCACATTGGAAGCGTGTATTCGTTATCGTCATACTGGCGTATCACCCGGCGTGACGGGCGTATCAACCGGCGTGACGGTATGGGGTGTCTTTGCTTACATGTCTCGGCTACCTCTTGTTCGCACTGACGGCACTTTGAACAGTGGACGTTACATTTCCGCATGTGTTACGACCCGTGGCTCTACCCTTCATTCGATCCCTGCGAAACCCTACATTTCAGCAGGATAATGCACGACCGCATGTTGCAGGTCCTGTACGGGCCTTTCTGGAAACAGAAAATGTTGGACTGCTGCCCTGGCCAGCACATTCTCCAGATCTGTCACCAATTGAAAACGTCTGGTCAATGGTGGCCGAGCAACTGGCTCGTCACAATACGCCAGTCACTACTGTTGATGAACTGTGGTATCGTGCTGAAGCTGCATGGGCAGCTGTACGTGTACACGCCATCCAAGCTCTGTTTGACTCAATGCCCAGGCGTATCAAGGCCGTTATTACGGCCCGAGGTGGTTGTTCTGGGTACTGATTTCTCAATATCTGTGCACCCTAATTGCGTGAAAATATAATCCCTTGTCAGTTCTAGTATAATATATTTGTCCAATGAATACCGGTTTATCATCTGTATTTCTTCTTGGTGTAGCAATTTTAGTGGCCAGTAGTGTAAATAGGGGCTCGTAAGTACCCAAGGAAGAGGTAGGACACCACAGCCACCAATGGAGACCGTCTCCAGGCTGCAGGGCGCCGAAGTCAGACTTATTTACTCTCAAGTAGCCCCGGTGCCAGCCGTTGCTACCGAGACGTCTTCTTAGAGCTGCAGATGGACTATTAATGAATAGTTGGCTCGAGAGCCTTTTGAAGGTATACAGTAGAGAAGGCTTCTAGAGAGTTTCACCTTGATTCCTTAATCATCCTTACCGAGTTCCATACCTGTCTCTCTTACAGCTTGCAGGCTAGCGGTAGTTGCAGGTCTACAGGCAGCACATGCTATCTCCCACTCAGCAAAAAGGCTACTGAGATAAGACCCCTGTTGCCTAGCTTAGTGTCTTTCACATTCCCTCTCGAGACATGGCAGAGCTCCTGAACAATTTGTCGTACAATGGTATAATTAAGCAGGTACATCGGGTGGCATATGTGGATACTTTCTGAAAACTATTTTTCGAATGGAGTCAGTAGCAACGAAGTAATAAATTTAAACGTCTTCCACGATGCGGTAGTTTTTCACGCATCTCATTGTTTATGATGTCATATCTCCCGAACTATGTGTCGTACGTTGATAATTTTGCAATTACATTCAGTGGTATATATGCATATTGTCTGCAAAATGTGTCGCGAGTGGAGTTAGTAATAAAGAAAAGTAGTATGTGATAACATTTTCCTTTAATAGTTTTCTGGGGCAGTCAGTGAGAAAAAATTTCGTATAGGTTCGAAATTACGTGTAAAGCTTGTTCCAAGTCGCTAAGGCCTCTTATCCTCAAATATTAAATGGAAGAAGTCTTGGAATTCGTGTGTCGTGGGCTACGCTTCTGTTTCTCCCTCACCCCCCCCCCCCCCCTTCTGAGAAGTACCGAGTGATCAAAAAATAAGTATAAATTTGAAAACTGAATAAATCACGGAATAATGTAGATAGAGAGGTACAAATTGACACACATGCTTGGAATGACATGGGGTTTTATTAGAACCAAAAAAATAAAAAAGTTCAAAAAATGTCAGACAGATGGCGCTTCATCTGATCAGAATAGCAATAATTAGCGTAACAAAATAAGACAAAGCAAAGATGATGTTCTTTACAGGAAATGCTCAGAATGTCCACCATCATCCCTCAACAATAGCTGTAGTCGAGGAATAATGTTGTGAACAGCACTGTAAAGCATGTCCGGAGTTATGAGGAGGCATTGGCGTCGTATGTTGCCTTTCAGCATCCCTACAGATGTCGGTCGATCACGATACATTTGCGACTTCAGGTAACCCCAAAGCCAATAAGCGCACGGACTGAGGTCTGGGGACCTGGGAGACCAAGCATGACGAAAGTGGCGGCCGAGCACACGATCATCACCAAACGACACGCGCAAGAGATCTTTCACGCGTCTAGCAATATGGGGTGGAGCGCCATCCTGCATAAACATTGTACGTTCAAGCAGGTGTTTATCAGCCAGGCTTTATCAGCCCTTCACGGTACCAGTTACAAAACCAGAATCACGCATTTCCTTGAAGAAAAAAGGCCCGATAACGGTAGATGTGGTAAATCCAACCCATACCGTGACTTTCTAGTCTTGCAATCGAGTTTCCACGACAGTTCTAGGATTTGCGGTAGCCCAAATTCTGCAGTTGTGGGCGTTGACAGACCCTCGGAGCGTGAAATGAGCTTCGTTGGTCCACAACACGTTACTCAACCAATCGTCATCTTCCGCCATCTTTTGAAACGCCCACACCGCAAATGCCCTCCGCTTCAGTAAATCGCCAGGTAACAGTTCATGATTCCGATGGATTTTGTACGGATTGCATCGAAGGGTACGCCTAAGTGCCAACCAAACAATAGTGTATGGAATGCCGGTGCGACGTGCGACTGCACGAGCGCTGACTTCCCCGTGCATAGACGAATCCGCTACATTCTCCATTTCTTCCTGAACTGTCTCAGCAGCATTACGCCTTGTGCTCGGTCGGCCAGTACGGGGTCTATCGTCTAAACAACCCGTGGCTTCGAACTTCGAAATCATTATCGCCACAGCTGCATTTGTCAACGGACCTTTACCCGTTCGAATCCCCTTCCTATGGCGATAGGATCGTAACGCTGAACTAGCACATTCCCCATTCTGATAATACAGCTTCACTAAAAGCGCCTCTTCAGGTAATGTGCGACTGCTGGCGCATCTGATTCTCTCTGTCATTACAGCTCCTTCTATACACGATTGTCATGCGCAGTCACTGACGTTTTGCTGTCCAGCGCCATCTGTCGGACATTTTTTGAACTTTGTTTTTTTGTTCTAATAAAACCCCATGTCATTCCAAGCACGTGTGTCAATTTTTACCTCTCTATCTACGTTACTCCGTGGTTTATTAAGTTTTCAAATTTATACTGACTTTTTGATCACCCGGTAGGTGGTTCTTACCCCCACAGTACAGTCACCTGACAGTAAGGTCTAAGTGTACCAAGTCGAGTTGGAATAGGTCCAGTGGTTTAGGACGAGATGTGGAACATACTTACACACTCGCATACGCACATATATACACCCATTTTTGTAATACGTGTGGATTATTATATTGCTTTTCTGACAATTTTTGACTATAAAAATAGCACAATCAGGTAATACTCGAATGAGTTACAAAGAACGCTGTGACAGTGACAGAAATTGAAGAAAAACCTCATCAGAAGTAATAAATAACAAACAAATAACCAGTCTCTGTTACTTACATGGTCGGCGTCTTTAGAACGGACATTAGTGTTAATGGGCTTGTATGATGCGTGGGCTACGTACACTCTTCATTAAGCATGGAAATAAAGAAGAGAATGGTGAGTAGGAGCTCTCCCGAAAAGTAAAAAGAAATATTTGCTTATGTTTATACACACACCAAAAAAAGTTTATCATCACACCAGTTCCCAGAACTCCTGAAGATAGACGTTGACTGTGGATATTGTATCCCAGCCACAGTCCCTTTGACTGTTCAGAGATGTCACTAAACCCGCCCAAAGATGAGGGATCTACGCCTAATCGCCGTTGAGGAGTGGGACAATCTGGACCGAAAGTGCCTACGTGCTACCGGGTATTAGAGGTACCGGTGTGTACAGCAATCTGGATCACCACCTCTGCAGGTCTCGCTGTGTGGTGGTAAAACATGCAGTGTATGGTTTTCAGCAATAAAAAGGTAGGAAATGATGTTTGTGTTGACCTCTATTCCAATTTTCTGTACAGGTTCCAGAACTCTTGGAACCGAGGTGATGCAAAACTTGTTTTGATGTGTGTAGTTGCAGTTTTATTTTATCTTCTGATTACCGAAACCGAAAGTTAGAAGATTAAATAAAAGTGAGACCATAAACCACCGGTTTCAGTAGTCGATAGATAAAACACATGTAGCACCACAGACTAAACGAAATATCTTTTTTCTTTTCGGGAGATCTCCCACTACCATAGTTTTATTTCCATGTTTTACCTGTTTCGGTCGTCAGTAGATAAAATAGAAGTGCGACTTAGACTAAAGGAAACGATTTTTCCCGATTATGTACGAATCTGCTCCAACCGAGAGTATATCAAAGTGTGATTCCGCGCAACGCCAAGGAAACTGTGAGACAGAAAGTGCGTTTCTGTGTACCTATTTTTTGGAAGAAACACTGAATCATTGATACAGCATTTCATCAGATTACCTTCCATTCAGAAAGCTTTTGCACTCAGCGACTGTTATATTGACTTGTAAATTATAGATTGCAGCTATCAGTCGTCCTTTATAAGTTTTATTGTGCAGATCTAGGTTTCAGCTCGAAGCTAGCCATTCTCAATGCACTATTATTTTCGCTCAATGTATGTAATGGCTGTTGGTCGGGCTTCATCCACAGTTCATTGAATATTCAATGAACTGTGGATGAAGCCCGACCAACAGGCATTACATGCATTGAGCGGAAATAATAGTGCATTGAGAATGGTTAGCTTCTAGCCGAAATCTAGATGTGCACAATAAAATTTAAAAAGGCTACAGCAATTCCTTATATTTCGGTTTTAAGTCACTTCTTTCATACATTACGAAAAAAAATTTTATGACTTAGCGCTTGAGTCTGAGATTAAAAATGATTCCACTGATAACAGCACCATCTAAGAGGAAAGCGATACCGCGATTTCTTCTTCCCAGTTAACACTGGATTTTTGACTGATGGAAATTTTTATGTGGGATGAGTGTTCGATGATTGAAATGGACGACTCTGCAAAATTCGAAACACCTTTCAGTCCTTCTATCGACCGACACACTGCTCGATCTACGTGGTTCGGTAATACGCTGTCCATGCCATACGCAGTACTATTTGTGAAGTAGCGCTGATTTCCCTCCTCAGTAGAACAATCTGCTAATAAAATGCAAGAGACATTCACTTTGAAAGAACATTCCAGGAATCGGAGCTGACTGTACTAAATGGGAAATGTATATCGCTAGGCCCCAGTACAAGATGGACAAAGCTATAAGCAGCTGTCCCTATTTACCCGTTACTTTCAACAGATAAATAGTTCGTTATTCAAATCTAGCACATGAACTCCCCCAGTGTCTCGCTCAGTTTGGCATCCCAAGAGCTTGTGCCTTAAACCACACCTGCCTATAACGTCCGGGTCAAGTAAAATCAAAAGTCGGGTAAGAAGCAAGGACATATCACTGGCAATAGTATCTAGCCTAGGAATGTACTGTGTTCCTCAAACTTGCTACTGAGGACAGCTTTACTTGTGTTGGCATCTTCCTTCGTCGAAGAATCACTCTGACAAAAAGAGAGAGTATATTTTCGAGAATTAGTCTGAAGGCTTATTTATTCCTGGGTGATGATTCACCAAATAGACATTCCCATTCCTCACTGGAATCAGGTCAGCAGGATCACCAGTGATATAATTTTTTATAACGGAGGCATAAATTACAGATATGCAAAAACCATGTTTTGGTGTCACAAGCCCGCAAAAGCTGTGGAGAAGCTCAACTGATCAAGCACTGACAAGCAGAGCCGAAAATCTGGATTCGATTCCATGTTTTAATCTGTTACTAATGGCCAGCTTAGCGAAAACTCCGCTGCTGATTGAACCTACTCAGCGGGAGCTTCCAATTTCTGTCTCCGATCGCAAAAAAGTGGAGATTTCCCTCAGCCAACGACGGCATCGGTCCGTTGTCAGCACTGGGTATTACTGCATATACCTATAGGATTCACCAACAAAGCCCGATTCATTATAGCAATGAATCCGAGAGAACAACTCGAATGAGAAACCGCTCGAAAATGGACACAGGAGGAAGTGTACGAGGGAAAAAGAGGGTGGACTGAGGGGAGGGGCCAGCCATAGTTACAGCGGTGCAACTTGATATTCTGCACATTCACTAATAATTAAATAAAACAAAGAAAAGATAAGTCCCAGAAACATATTCTAGAAGCATCCAGGAAATTCAGCTCAGAAGAATCACTTATGTCGCCCGGCACACTTCACCACAGAGCAACAGGCAACAAAATACGCTGAGGTGTTTCCTGATTTCGTGTCGGACCTCCTTTTTCCTGGCGTAGTGCAGCATCTCGACATGGCACAGACTCGACAAAACGTTGCATGTTCCATGCAGAAATATTGAGCCATGATGCTTCTGTAGCCGTCTAGAATTGCAGAAGTGTTTCCAGTGGAGGATTTTGTGCACGAACGCATCTCTCGATTACGTCCCATAAATGTTCGGTGGGATTCATGTCGGGTGATCTGGATGCCCAAATCATTCGCTCGAATTTTCCAGAATGTTCTTAAAACTAGTCGCGAACAACCGTGCTCCGATAACATGGAGCATTGTTTTCCATAAAAATAACGTCGTTGTTCGAGAACATGAAGTCCACGAATGGCTGAAAACGGTCTCGACACAGCAGAACGGAACCATTTCCAATCAGTTCAAATGTTTCAAATGGCTCTTAACATCTATGGTCATCAGTCCCCTAGAACTTAGAACTACTTAAACCTAACTAACCTAAGGACATCACACAACACCCAGTCATCACGAGGCAGAGAAAATCCCTGACCCCGCCGGGAATCGAACCCGGGAACCCGGGCGCGGGAAACGAGAACGCTACCGCACGACCCCGAGCTGCGGACTTTCCAGTCAGTGATCGGTTCAGTCGGAAGAGGACCCAGCCCATTCCATTTAAACACAGTCCACACCATTACGGAGCCACCAACAGCTTGCACAGTCCCTTGTTGACAACCTGGGTCCATGGCGTTGTGGGGTCTGCCACAACTCTAATCCTACCATCAGCACTTACCAACTTAAGTCGGGACTCATCTGAGCAGACCACAGTTTACCACTAGTCTAGGGTCCAATCGATATGGCCAAGAGCCCAAGAGACGTGCTTCAGGCGATGTCGTGCTGTTTGCAAAGGTACTCCAGTAGGTCGTCTGCTCCCACATCCCATTAACGTCAAATTTCGCCGCACTATCCTTTAAAACACAGGTTCGTCGTATGTCTCACACAGATTTCTGCTGTTATTTCACGCAGTGTTTCTTGTCTGTTAGAACCAACAACTCTTCGGAAAAACCGCTGCAGTGCCTCGTTAAGTGAAGGCCGTCGGCCATTGCGGTGTCCATGGTGAGAGGTAATGACTGAACTTTGGTCTCTTGGCACACTCTTGACACTGTGGATCTCTAATACTGAGTTTCATAACGATTTCCAAAATTGAGTGTTCCACGTGTCTATCATTCCGCTTTCAGAGTCTGTTAATTCCCATCATCCGGCCACGTGGGAAACCTTTTCACAGGAACATGAATCATCTGATTACCAGTGACAGTTCCGCCAATGCACTGCCATTTTATACCTTGTGTACGTGATACCATCGCCATATCTATATGTGCATATCGCTATTCCGTAACGTTCGTCACCTTAGTATATAATATCAGTGGGGTGTGATCGACAATTGCGTAGTTCTACTAACTGATCAAGAGGCAACACGTACATAAAACGGTTTTGCGTGTAGTGTCATCTCATCACTCTTCACGAAATCCTACCTGTATTACTGTGTTACTCTTGTACTATTAAAAAGATCATCTGAAGTCAGGGACATAGTGGCAGCAATGAAATGGCTATCCTCAAGAGAGAAAGAGAGAGAGAGAGAGTGAGCGATCGCGTGTATTCTAGTATAATACTATGCAATGAACGCCCGGCAACAATGAAATCTTGATAGCTACTTATGTTTGGCAATAGTCATCGCATGTGGTTTCATTGCTTGCACTGAATCCGCTGTAACGTGTGTGAGTCCAGAGACCCGTCTAAATACGAGTATACTACTTGCCAATGGAGTTCTGGAGCTCCAGCAAGTCTAGATAAGGCCTCTACTCAGCGATGAACGCGAAGTTGACTATGTTCACGATAATGGGACGAGTGCCATTGGGGTTTGAGTGGCCAACTCTTCTAATATTTAAACCGAAAGGTGGTGAGATGTAATTTTAACAATCAATGAGCAGATTTCTACACTCAGTGTGTATTCACTTTATTAGGATTAAGACTGGAGCTCACTCACAGTGTATTGTTTAGTGCTACAAAACTATTGAAACATTGATTGACTTGTGCCGGGTGGACATGTTTCCGTGAAGATTCACTCTGACAGCTTCTCGTGCCTCGTCGGGAAATTGCGGTAGTATTTTCCTTCCGAGTATAATGTGTTAGCACCATACCATGGGAGTCCCAAAAACCACTCGGCATCGCCTTACTCTATGACAGTCGAGGCATCGCCTTTTTGGCGTTGGTGCTTCAATATTTTTCCACTGTTGCAAACTTAGAATATTTTAATCCCCTACCCCCGCCCCCTTCCCCCGTCGCTTCGCCACCGTACTCGCCAGATATCGCTTCTTCTGAGTACCATTCGTTTCCGTCCATGCCGCGTGGCCTCTCTGAACATATTTCAACGCTCTCGAAAACTGTTTCCAAAACTGGTCCGCCTCAATACAGAGTGATTCTTTTTTTGCCACGCAGTCTAATTGTTGGGCAGAAAGTGGGGGAAGGTTGTTGTAGTGGACTGACAAGGCAGCCAGTCCACAGTGACGGGTAACCGGAAGGCACGCGTACACACACGCCGACTGGCGTGAAGTCTGGAACATGATACGTTATGAATGCTATAAAGAAAAGAACGGAGCTTCTCTTATACTTAACTTTAATTCATTGTGGTACATTGCTGTTGATAATACAAGTGAGACTCTCTCCAGATATGGTTAATGCGTCTTGCTAGGTCGTAGCCATGGACTTAGCTGCAGGCTATTCTAACTGTCTCTCGGCAATTGAGAGGAAGTCTTCGTCCGTGTAGTCGCTAGGAATGTCGTCCGTACAACTGGGGCGAGTGCTAGTAAGTCTCTCGAGACCTGCCGTGTGGTGGCGCTCGGTCTGCGATCCTGACAGTGGCGACACGCGGGTCCGACATGTACTAATGGACCGCGGCCGATTTAAGCTACCACCTAGCAAGTGTGGTGTCTGGCGGTGAGACCACAGTTGTACCTGCCGAAGGTCGCTATTTTCCGTAAATTATCTCTGGCGTGAGGTCAGTCACTTGACGGCGCGTTTCGGTGCGGGCCTGCCCGTTACCGCCGCGCCGTAAGGCACGGAAGCTCGCACTGGGGCGTATCGCTTTCCAGTCGGGTGTGCCGTGGCAGTCCTCACAGGGGAAGTGATGCGTCTCTCATAGCCTCTCCTTCCCAAGTGGCTCTTTCCGCCTTCCCGTGGTGCCAGACGTTAAGCTTGGCATTTTGCCTTGCGACAAAAGGGAGAGCTGCGACCCAACCCGATGCGAAAGCGAAGGGTGCGTGGCACAGGGGGAGCTGTGTCGAGGGACAGAACACCAGTCCCTTTCTGTTCGCAGGGTACAGACCATCAGGTGCTCTGCATGCCGGCGACCTCGTTTGTCGGCGTGGGATCGCGGCGCGAATCGGCAAGGGTGCTTCGCCGCGCCCCTGGGCAACCGGGGCGTGTTCTGCCAAACCCAGGAGGTGGTGACATCGCCTGGGCTAGGTTAGATGGGCCCAGACCGCTGAACGACTGGGGGACCGACCCACCACCTGAGTAGGAGTGGGTCCTCGGCCTTCTGGTGGAAGCTCGGGCAAGTAGGCGGCGAAGGGCGAGGGGTGCATCCGCCTCTCCGGAGTGCGGGGTGCAGTTGCCGAGGAGCGTCGTGTGAAATCGTCGACGATGGGGCCATCGATGGGGACCAGTGCGCTGGCGACGGCGCGCTGAACCCGGCAGCTCTGGAGTGCCCTTGACCTAGGGGCGAGGTCGGTGGGTGAGCTGCAGAAGTCCCCCCCCATGCCAGAGGAGCCGGTCCGGGGCAAGAGACGGGCTCCCACCCTATTTTTCACTTGTCAATAAAGATGGCTACAACTGAGACAAGTGAATCGAGTGCGCTCAAGCGAGCATCTGTGATGCTTGATCCCTCTCCTCAGGACGAGACGGGACTAGCAGAAGATGAAACAGTCACGCAAAGACATGCACGTCTCACGCTGCTCTTGGAGCAGAACATCAAAAATGGAAAGATAAGCCAGGCGGCTTTGTCCATCATTAAGAACGAGCTGGCTGCATGGGCCATCGCCCACGCCAAGCTCGAAGGCCGTGTGGAAGAGTTGCAAAAAGAAAATGATCGATTGAGAAAGCAACCAACAAAGACCTGGGCTGGGGTGGTCGCGCAAGCACCACCAAAGCCACAAACCACAAAAGAGACGATCGCCAAGGTAACCAAGCGGTCAGACACGGCGGTCTTTCTTAGAACTTTACCAGGACAAGACACAAGCGTTAAAAAAATACAAGAACTGTTGACAAAAAGTATTGACCCGGCAAAGGACAAAATTAGAATAAACAGAGTAAAACCCAGCAGAAACTCGGTGATTGTAGAGGTGGCTACGGAAGAGGATAAAGAGAAATTGTTAAAGAATCCGAAACTAAACTCGGTAGTCAAGTGTGAACCACCGAGAAAAAGAAACCCACTGGTCATCCTATACGATGTACCATCAATAATAACGAATGAAGAACTATACCAAAGCATAAAGGACCAAAATTTTGATCACATGAACGAAAATGAATTTAAGGACTCATTCAAGCTAAGATTTAAAACGGGACCTCGCGATCGTGATGTTGTACATCACGTCGCCGAGGTCACAGCTGCAATGTGGAAGCAAATTATAACAATGGGCAGACTATATGTTGGCTTCCATGCCATCAATATTAGGGATTATATCGTGGTACCTCGTTGCCACAACTGTGGAGACCTGGACCACATTCTGAGGCATTGCACCAGGGGGTCGGCTTGCTCCAGATGTGGCGAAGATGGTCACGCACGTAAAGATTGCAGAGCCGCAAGCGTATGCATTCCCTGCAAAAGACGTGGTAAGAAAAGCTGCGGAGCCTCAGGACGAAATTGCCCTACGTACCGCATGCTAGAACAAAGACTCATATCTAGAACAGACTATGGCTGAGTACGTAAAACAGAACAGGATGCCAAAGCGAAAATCCCCTAGTAAAAGGAGGAGGGATGCCTTTAGGGCAAACAGATTTAAAGAATTTATAAAGTCTCTCTCGAGGGACCCGACACCTGAAATGATTGACAAATGCATCCAAACAGACTCACCAAAAATAGATAAATGTATCCAGACAGATCCACCAAAATTAGATAAATGTATCCAGACAGATACTATCCCTACGGCTACCCCCTCCTCTCTCAGCAGGGAAGTAAAGCCGATCGAACATCAGCAACGGCGAAGGCATCCTGAACCTGAGGTCTCAGCAAAAGAAAGTAACTGTAAAGAACAGAAGCCTGTGCAAGAAAGCACAATAACAAGCTCTCAAGACACTCCAGTGGTGAAATTACCACCAATAGATCCGATTCGGATCTATCCAAACTTAGAGTTCACCATGCAATTAGCGAGATTGGAGCAGCCGGCTACCTTGACCACTGCCTTACGACATGTGGTCCGCGTAGGGCACGAATATGGTAGAAGAGTCACCTTCTCGGTAATGGAGGCTGTAGACAGAATACAGCTAAAGTCAGTGAATCTCCCCACTGACTTCGGAGCCCTGCGAGACTTACTAAAGAAAGTCTTTGAGAGACGTGGAGAAAAGTTTGACTTAAACGACATATACGAACAGTCAGTTCTGGCTAATGGACGTATCACGTATGACTGGAGCAAAAAATGGCCAGAAGACCACATACATACATATTTTCCATAGATGACACAAGCTACCATTGGCCAACTTAACACGCACAACAGTAGACTTGTAATGCAGGAGCTGCGAAGGGAAGTGGAGGAGAGGAGGCTGGATGTGCTCTGTCTACAAGAGCCGTACTCCCTGGACGGAAAGATTACATTTACAGCCGCGACGTGGCAGGTAATCAGCCAAGGAGATAACCCGAAAGCGGCAATAATTATTACGAACAAAGCCCTGAAAGTGACTACATTATCACAGTTCACTAACAGTCACTGTAATGTCGTGGAATTGCTATCTCCCCGTGAAACAATCATACTAATTAACATGTACTTTCAGTACGGAGATAACATTGAAACGCATCTTGACCATCTCGCAACAGTAACCACGGCATTGCAGGGACGAAGGATGATAATCACGGCTGATATCAATGCAAAATCCCCCCTGTGGCACAGCAGCACAAGGGACCTCAATGGAGAGAAAGTGGAGGATTTCATCATGGCGTCACATCTACTAATAGCTAACAAACCAGGGAATCCTCCAACCTATGTGGCGGGAGGAGGACGAGGTACGAATATTGATATAACCTTAGCCACCCCTAATGCAATTAACATGATACAAGGGTGGAAAGTAGAAGAAAACGCCACCACAAGTGACCATAATTTAATCACATTCATCATAGGTGGAAAAGGGTTCAGCTGGGCCATAGGGTGGGAAATGCAGTTCAATTACAGAAGGGCTGATTGGGAACGACTAGCCAGGGAGTGCGTCATTCCTGCCTTGCCAGAAGGTGAAGCAGACTCTGACATAGACGTAAACGACCGAGCAGAAGAACTGACCAATGCTATAACTAGCGCGGTGAAAGCTGCTGTACCGACCAGGAGGAAGGCCATTGCAGCCTCTCCATCGCCATGGTCGCCTGAACTGGAGAATATGCGCCAGTCTGTTAGAAGGCTGAGAAGGTATTACCAGCGCAGTGTCGTCTGGCCAGAACGGCAAAGATGGCTGTTGCAGTATCGGGAGGCCAAGCTTCGTTTTCAGAAGGAACTCCAGGCTGTCAGGATACAAAGCTGGGAAAACTTTGTCCAGAGCCAATTGGCATTGGACCCCTGGGGTACACCATATAAACTTGTACGAGAAAAGATCCGCTCTCCACTGGAATTATCGACGGTCAGGCACGGGGACAGGATGACGGAATCTTGGGAGGAAACTGCTGAGGTCCTCCTCCGGTCCCTGCTGCCTGATGATAGCGCGGATGGGGAATCTGACCAGCAACAACAACTAAGACGAGACAACCTTAATGAATATACCAACAATACGGCAGTCTACCCTTTCTCGGAGGAAGAGGTGGCTGCCCACATAAAATCACTGAAGACAGGTAAAGCTCCCGGGCCGGACGGCATTGTAGCTGAGGTGGTGCAATTCCTAGCTCCCCAGCTAACTGCACCACTCACTCACTTGTACAATGAGTGCTTGGCACAGCAAAAAATTCCAAGGGTGTGGAAGTCCGCAAACGTAGTCATCATTCGGAAAGGGCTAGACAAGGATCCTACAAACGTAAAATCCTATAGACCAATCTGTCTAATCAGCATACTGGGAAAAATATTAGAAAAGCTACTAGCTAACAGACTGGCTGCACACAGGGTGCTGTGTGGGGTGGGCGACAGGCAGTTTGGCTTTAGGCCTGGGCGATCGACATCTGATGCAATCGCCCTGGCTGCTGAGGTCTGTAGCTCTACCCCACACAAGTACGTGGTGGGCATCATGGTTGACATCAGTGGCGCCTTCGACAACCTGTGGTGGCCTTCGCTCTTCTCCTGCTTGCGGGAGAAAGAGTGTCCAGGGCCGCTATATGGTTGTCTGAGGAGCTATTGTGAAGAACGGGAGGTCTGGCTATCATCTTCTAGCAAGCGAATTGGAAAAGTTATAACAAAGGGCTGTCCCCAGGGTTCCGTGCTAGGGCCCCTGTTCTGGGACATC
Organism: Schistocerca nitens; assembly: GCF_023898315.1. Taxonomy (NCBI): domain Eukaryota; kingdom Metazoa; phylum Arthropoda; class Insecta; order Orthoptera; family Acrididae; genus Schistocerca; species Schistocerca nitens. Next base: position 794,170,449 of record NC_064618.1, read on the forward strand.
CATATGGAGCCTCTACTAGATACCCTACAACAAAGTGAAGAAGTGCTAGAGGTGATAGCCTATGCAGATGACCTCCTCCTGCTGGTTGGCGGCCGTAGCCGCGAAGACATAGAACCTAAGATAGAGACTGCCTTAAACAAGCTACAGCTATGGTGCCAAAACACCAAAATGACGGTGTCACCAAGCAAGTCCACTTACTTACTACTAAAAGGACAACTAATACGTAACCCAACAGTACGAATCAACCGCATGCCGGTTCTTCGGAGACGTGACGCACGATACCTGGGCATCATCATTGATGAGAAGTGGAACTTCGGGAAGCACATCGAAACCGTAACCCAAAAAGCCCTTCAAACATTGAATAACCTTATATCTATAGGACACAGAAGATTCCATCTCCCACCACACCTTATAAAACTTTACCATAATAGTATATTAACATCAATAGTGGGTTACGGATCGGGAGTCTGGGCACACAGGCTCACGAGGGTGGTGCCCGCCATGACAGTAAGAAGGGTTCAAAGGAACATGATTCTTAGATCGGTAGGTGCTTACAGAACTACACCGGGGGGAGCACTACTAGTCATAATGGGGCTTTGCCCCCTAGACATCAAAATTAGGGAGCAAGCTGCATGGTTTTGGACAAAAAAGGGAAACATAACAAAAATAGAGGAGATCTTGGGTACTGGGGCAAGGGACAAGGGTGAGATTCGTCAAAGAGGAGCACAACTATGGCAAGAGCTGTGGGATGCAGATGAAACAGGGCGTAGGACGCACGAGATAATACCAAGCATTAGGGAACGACTAGGAATGGTGTACTTTGAACCCACCAGAGGGCTAATCCATTTCCTCACTGGACATGGACCTTACCCGGCATACTTATGCCGGTTTGGGAAAAGGGCCACACCTGCGTGTGAATGTGGTGAACCGGAGGGCACTCCCGATCATGTGATTTACGAGTGCCCCCTCTTCAATGATGTTGCCTCTACATTACGGGACCAACTACCAAACCACGACACTTACAACCTAATAAGACAAGAAGACACATTCCGAATAATAAACACACTTGCAAACGAGGTATCACGAAAGGTATTGAGGGAGTATATGAGGGAACAAGACTGAATACAACTGATAATGACTAATGTGCCCACTCCCATTCCGCCTGTGCGTGGATAGGCCGACCCTTAGTCTGGAATCCGCCATGCACGGGACTAGGGGGGGTGGGAAATATGAACAACCCGGCATTGACAATACACTGAAAATGACGTAGGCTAGAACTAGTTAGTAGGAATTAGATTAGAAATCTAGATTAGGAACCTGCAGTGACTAACATCCAGCCTGCCCGGTGTCAGGGGCACGCCCATCAGGATTAGCTTGATGGGCAAGGCAATTAAGTAGGTTTATACAACGCTGACACATCTGTGACGCTGCAGGAAGTAGAATGTAGGTCTAGTTATAAACTTAAGTTAAAATAGACAATTACATAGCTGCCCATTGAATGTAGATTAGCTGTAGCTCACAACTTACTGAAAATATTGTAACTAGCTGCAAAATTGTAAACAACAGATGCAATTAATGACCCACTAATTAACTAAGGAGGTGGGTTTTGATGTATAATTATTATTGTTGTTGAATGAATAAAGATTTTTTTTTTTTTTTAAAAAAAAAAAAATATCTTATAGCATTCTGTTAAAATAAACAACAAACCGCGAGAATCAATTCATGTGCCTGATAATAATAGGCTTCAGGGAGCTACTGCCTAGCTGGAACTACCACTTTGTAACCTATTACTCGTAATTAACAGCTTACCGTATCCGTATCCTTTTCAAAGAAGCCATCAAAGTATCCGCTGTAGTCGTTTTGGGGATGAAGGGACAGGGATTTGAACCCAAATCCTCCCGAATACGGCGGCACTGTGTTAACTGCAGCGCTACCTCACCCGCTGCATGGGACGGAACATTGTGTGCCAGCAGCGAGCGGCCGCTTGTGGACATGGCGGCTGAGCGGGGGATTTCTGGAGGATCAGATCAGCCGCATAAGCGAGAGAGAGCAGTGTTACGGCTTAGTGCGCAGCGGACGCACGGCGAGGCGTGACGGGCGAATTACGAAGCTGCCACATACAACACGGCACCTTAAAATAAACAAAATTAAAGTTTTTTTAGTATTACGTATACCGAGGAACAATTTCCGGTTTGCACTGCACACTTTCTTTTGCTGCATTTCAAACGCCTTGTTTCTCTGTCCTTCTCAAAACAGTTATTGAACCCATGCTTTTGGTTCTTGCTTACGTAATACCTGAAGGTCCACACTGTAAAACCTCTTTCGGCTTGCTTAAATGAAGTTACAGAACTATTATCATTCTTCTGATAGCAACAAAGCCTATGCCACACACAGCAAGTTTCGCCGTAAACCCCTGTTCATACGAAAGGCTTTTTAGTCTAAAACGAATATTAATAGTGCGCGCGCATTACGTGCCTGTGTGTAAATCAGCCACCAGCCACTTGGCGGGTGGGTCAGTGACATTAATGATTAATTGAGTGTACTCAGTGTAAAGTTCTAGAACCCTGAGTATGGGGAGGAACAGAAACCTTTGGTGACGTCTGCTAACGTCGGAGACAAACTTATTCCCACTTCGCTCACTCAAATCATAGTAACAGATTTTCTGGTTTTAATGTCTTCATAATCTTTTTTTATTATTTACTTTGCTTTCGTGGTGCATTGGAAACGGTAGAGCCAGAACAGAAATTTTTTCTGCTAGTGTTCTCTCACACAAGAGGCCGAATACTTGAAAACAACTTGGTTTTTATGTTTTACAATATCTGGGATAAGAAAACTCACACTATGCAAAAATATAGGAATGTACATAGAGAAACACTTTTTGATGAAAATTGTTTCATCAGTCATGAAGTCTGATATATTGAATAAGAAAACTACTTTTCGTTGTAATTGGGCGCTTAGAATGAGAACAAGATTGAAAGTGTAAAATATTTACTGTGTTCTAAATATTGCTTGATGTATCTGTATGTACATATTTTCTTCAGCAAATAAATGTTGATGTTCTGAAATGTTCAGACGACACTTTCCGTATTCTTTGAGTTATCAACAATCTGAGAACTTTGCCATAGGACTTTTGTCACGAACATCTACTATGAGTTTTGTTTCGGTCATTAATAAACTCTATAGTCACTGCTGGTTCCTTATTTTTCTCACTTTCTTTCGACCTTTTCTTTGTAGAATGGTCCGTCATAAAATTATTTCTGAATGTTCGACTGCCTAACTGCAGGACAGAAAACCCTGCCAATTAACCCGGCTTTGACACGTGGACGGAAACCAAATCGACTAGTCGTGAAAGGCGAGAGTAAATACAGCAAATAATACACTTGGGACACTTGTCACGAGGTGTCGTTTGAGGCAAGAAAGTCGCTTGTATACAAAGGTCTTAAGTTTGATTAATAGCATGCAACAGGCTCTCATGCTGCAGCTGTCGCACAGTGACTGATACCAACATGTGTGTTGGAAGTGCATATGATTACTGTAACAGCTGTGAGTTTCTTCTTCCCCATATGCATCAAATAAACCACTAATACTTTATTTACCCAACTGTGCTGCCATTCCCAGTAATTAAAGGCCACTGTGAGATTAAGTTGCAATTGAGCGCCTACATATGTAACTTGTACGGTCAAAGAAGGTCCCTGGCAACTGAAATAGGCTTGTTGCAGTCGCTTCGCACATCTGCCACAAACAATCTCGCAGAGACATTTTGTACATGTTACAGATTTACACCTACATTTTTTTTTACCATTATTCACATAAACACACAACACAGCAGCATAGATATGTAATGTAGAACTAGTAAGTCTAGATGCAGCATTATAAATAGAGTTGTAAAACTACTGTAGGCTACCGTAGACGTCGCAAGTATGCTTATACTATCGCAGTAATCCAAGCAGCTTTGGTCAGTTAAGACTGTGACGGCATTACCTATGCGTTTGGTCTGTTGCATACCTAATGGGCGTTACATCGTTTCGATTGCTTCGTGTATGTGATCAATGCCTTACTAGATGCCTCTAGAAACCAAAATCGGTGAACCATCTAGTGGTGGTGGTGGTTGTTGGTATGTTTAAGGGGGACTAAACAGCGAAGGTCATCAGTCCCCCATTCCAAAAACAGGCGAGCCGAAAATTTGCGGAGCAGGTAAAAACCAAAGGGGGGAGGAGATTCCCCCCAGGCACTAAAAGAACACAAATGCAGCAACAAACACTACAGACAAGAAGAGTACAGATGAACACCAGACAGAAAGAAACAGAAGAAAAGAAGATGGCCGGAGACTGGTTGACTGACCACGAGAACAAAAAAAAAAAAGGAAAAAGTCAACCATCCGACTACACACCAAAACAGCAACAAATTTTGAGAGACGCGAGGACGAAAGATACAGAAAGGGAAAGGTGCAGGACCTCCCTAAATGGAACCATAAAAAGGGCTACCACGGATAAAATTTAAAACGTCATCAGCCATGGAGGCATCGTCGCATAAAACCAAAGGCAAAATGCCCGAGAGATTAAAAGACTGCCGGAGGGTGTGGGCGACCGTCAGCCGGGACCCACACCGACACAGGGAGGGATCCTCCTGACGCAAAAGATGGCCGTGCGTCAGGTAGGTATGGCCGATGCGGAGCCGACACAGGACGACAGAGTCCCTGCGAGAAGCCCGCAGGGAGGAGCGCCACACATCGGTGAACCATCTAGAAACTGAGTGAGCATATATATATATATATATATATATATATATGGCTGCATAACCTACACAACAGTTTTGATATACGTGGTTATCCTCCTATGTGTTACTTAAAAATAAAGAGTATTTAGAGAAAAACGGAAGTTGCCCATGTTTATTTCAGGTTTTATTCGAAAATTATTTTAGCGTGAAACAAGGGGATGTTGTGGTAAGAATGCAAAAACAAAGCAGATTTGTCATATGGCGATAGAAAATATTTTCTCAAAAACAGATAAAATAAATAATCCTCCAAAAACGTATCAAACTTTGCCTCGGTACTTCGTCGAGCTTATATAAAACAGATTTTTGTTATTTATAAACAACTTTCCCACTTAAAAATAATAAAACGAAACTCTTGCCTTTGATCGCGATGAAGAACGTTCTACTGAGTGCATTGTGCATGTAAACTGTACTTGTATGAAAATTAGTTGCTTTGGTTACATAAAAGCACAGAAGTTCCGCGATCAACTAATTTTTTTACTTATGAAATTTAATTTTGTAAGGATATAGAATGTACACTGGACTAACACTGAACGATGTGCGGTTCTAATTACGCACAAAACGAACAAACAAAAAAATCAATGAGAAGCCGTCTACTCCTAGTTTCTCTCACACACATCATTTATGCGTCTTTCCCTACCCATGCTACCAATATTATCGGTAAACGTACCATTTGCTACATCGTTTACGTATTGTACCAAACTATAGTTTTGGTAGCGCACAAATTCAATTACAAATATTGCAATGGGTATGCTCCAATAAGCAGGTGAGACAGTTTCGATGTTTCTGTTGAGGCCCTCTTACCTGGAACAGCAATTATGCAAGCCATAATTTACATCTTATATTTAGGTACAAATGGTTCTGAACACCATGGGACTTAACAACGGAGGTCATCAGTCCCCTAGAACTTAAACCTAACTAACCTAAGGACATCACACACATCCACGCCCGAGGCAGGATTCGAACCTGCGACCGTAGCGGTCGCGCGGTTCCAGACTGAAGCGCCTAGAACCTCTCGGCCACTCCGGCCGGCTAGTATATTTAGTTTTAACAGCATACGAAAATTTGCAGCTGTACTACATTTACCATTTTAACATTCCGTTTCCTTCAACTAATTTAATTTTCTTTGTAACTCACTATTATTACGCTTCTTTTGCCTCAAAACAGTTTTTGCTAGTTTAACAATGTGCTATCAGACGTTAAAAATTGTAAATGTATCACCTGATTTTAAAATATCCGGCAGCAATTCTTTAAACATGTAGTAACTGAAATGTAATGACATATTGTTTTCCAGTCACGTAGCTTCTGTGCTGCGCGTAGCCTTTTACAATTCTGGCGCTGCCAGCTGCCAAGGCTTCCCTTTTGCTGTAAGAAGTAGAGATTGGCCGCACTAGCAGCAGGGATACGGCTGCAAGTAGTGACGTCAGGAAAAGAACGAGGCAAACAAACTAGAAGGCAGGCTGTGCGTAATAATAATCTGCCCTCTTTCAGAGTCGCTTATCTGAATGGATTTCCCCATTTTCAGCCTATATCTTCGTTAGTGTGATCCCTCGTCCGTATCTGCTCCTCTTACATACTTTTTTACCGCGACTCTTGCCCGCAACACAACCAGGCGACATCCAACATCGCGATGGACAGTGCTCATAATGTTCAGGCTTGTCAGTGTAAGCACTGACATGCAGCCAATGGGTTAATGTGGCATTCGTGTGTTTCCGAAGTGCGTACGGTAAATGCGGAAACGTGAACTATGGCGACTTTGTTACCATATGCGTCCGATCAGGACCAACTTGCTGCTGCTCTTTCCTTGGCTGCCGAAGGATAAACATCGGTAGACATCCATCGGAGAATGAAGAATATGTATGGGGCTGTATGTCTGTGGAGAATCACCGTTGTGGAACTGTGCACCTAGGGTGTTGCTACTTGTGATAACGCACGTCTCGATATCGTAAATGTCATAACGCAGGAATTATGCCAATTCAAGTTATAGTCTTCGATCCCTTAAAGGGATACTTCAAAGATCGACAATTCTTGTCGGACGATGTTGTGCAATAGGCAGTTCCGGACTTTTTCATGCAGGAGGACACGGTTTTTACTTTTATTTTCAACCTGGTGCGTCAAATGGTTCAAATGGCTCTGAGCACTATGGGACTTAACATCTGTGGTCATCAGTCCCCTAGAACTTAGAACTACTTAAAGCTAACTAACCTAAGCACATCACACACATCCATACCCGAGGCAGGATTCGAACTTGCGACCGTAGCAGTCGCAAGGTCCCGGACTGAGCGCCTAGAACCGCTAGACCGCCGCGGCCGGCCCTGGTGCGTCGATGAGATGATTGCCTCAATACTAGCGGCTATTTTGCCTGACTGGCATACCGATTCTCGACTTTACGGCCTTCGAACGGAAGCTTTTTGATCGTCCCTTACAAATTAGGAACGGACAGTAAACAGAGTAGACGTGTCTTGCTATTTAGGCAGAAAAGTAGTGGGCGAAAATCGTAGTACCTATGATTAAAAAGGCAGACCCGCAACATCAAGAAAAAGAGTTCTGTAAAAGAGAGATACGTCGACCCTAATATGAATTTGTCAGAAAGTCTTTGAGTATCTGTTATACGTTATAAGGAAGTGAAATGTGGACGATCAACAGTGCACACAAGAAGGGAACAGGACCTTTTCAAATGGGATGTTGCAGAGGAATGCTGAAGATTAGACGGGTAAATCAGATAATTATTATAGAGGTGCTGAATAGAATCGTGGAGGAAAGAGGTTTATGGAACAACTCGGTTAAAATTGTAGGTTGTGGAACACATCCACAGCTCTCAAGAAAAAATTGATGATGATAGTAGCGTGCAACGTGGTTAAGGTAAAAGTATTGCATATAGTAAGCAGGTTGAACTGCATGTAGTTAGCAGTAGTTACGCAGAGAGGAAGAGACGTGCTTAGGATAAAGTAGTGTAGAAAACTGTATTAAACCAGCCATCGTAATGAAGACGCCAACAACAATACCCAGAAAAAAGTTTCCTCTGATGGCAGGGGAAACTTTCTGACACATTAGAACAGTATCCTGAAAACACTGAAAACTTTTCTGGAGAGAACTATATGCATTAAAGGCAAATCCTTACTATCACCTACGGAGTGCTAACGAAAGAACAATATTTGTGAACTATGCGTTAATATATTTTGTAGGTTGGGACCTACAGACACAGAAAGGCTGTGCATAATATTCATTCACTGCCAGTGTTGCAGAGTCATAAATCATAAACACACGTTCACTGTTGCAGGAGCAGATACGATCTCATGCCACCCCTGTAAACATAAATTAGCGTTCTTCAAAAATGCTATGCGTAGTGCTAATTCCATCCTACTGTCCTAAGAACAACAATGAGGAAATGAAAACACCTAGGTACATAGTGGTAGAAAATGGTTCTGACGGTAGGACGCAGAAAGCAACAAAAGGAGAAAAATCTGCAGGAATGTAGAGTCCTGCTTTATTGGGGAACTAATATAAATTGGCGAGGTTATTTAGGGACAAAGGGATTTAAATTGCATTTACGACGGACAACAAATTGGAGCAGAGGCTCAAACATAAGACTGGTACAGGGGAGAACTGGATGGGGAAAGCTGGAATTTGTGAAATACTAGCGTTTCAGAAATACTGGCGTTGCCCACATATTTAATTATAGACGTCCCCAGAGGTTTCGTATGTGTGGAATTTATTTTTGACTTATAAAACTTCTTTGTATACAACGTTTGGAACAGTAGTGTTGGGGACATGAATGAAGACCTAGTTTGCTTCACTAAAACGGGAGAGAACCTCTTACAGCTAGTTGCGCGGAAAGCAACTGACACCAAGATCTACGCCCGTAACATGCAATGTCTGGCCTCGTGCGTCTTAAGCTCACTGAGAATTGTACATGTCTAAACGAAATGATAACTTGTTAGGAATAAGTGAGATCCGGAATATAAAAACTTGCTCGCTTGCGCCACTTCTCGTCAAAATACCCGGTTGTGCTATGTTACGTTGGAGAGAAGTAATTTTAACGATCTGTCAGTAAAGAGTTCTGAGGTGAGGGATAACGCTTGACACACTCGATATGAGTTACGTCAAGCTTCGCTCTTGGAAGGAGACAACTGGAGAGTAGCATTCTCAGTACTGATTCATAAACACCTAGTTGATACTGCTGGTTCATGTATATCTTGGTCTTCACTTGAATGTGATACAGTGTATGTCCTTTGAAATACATCCTGTTCTTTTTTGGATTCACTGGTAACTCTCGACAGTGGTCATTCCGTGAACATCACATATATTTCGGTATGACAAGAAGGCATTTGATTTGAAACATTATGCTGGATTACTCGTGAACAGAGGGTGACTCAGACGCTAAGGCAAGCTAGGGATCCTTGACGAGACAAGTATTTTAAGTGTGTGATGCCACTTGGGGACCGATTCCTACGGCGTGGACGCGGCAGAACGCTGTCACAAATAAAAGAATTTCCCTTCAGCAGTCGTTGCAGGGTAATATTTTTGCGTGACTGAGTAGTGAGTGACAGAGAAAACATAGTGTAGAAGAACTAGGTGAATTATAGCAAATGCACGAGGCTTTTCAATAGAGTTATACACTGTTAAAGGCTAAATAATGACGTAAATGAGAAACATTTGGGTACAACTGCGAGAAAAATAAAGCTGATAGGGACTGTGTTTACTACTAGACCACGTTCATTCACTTCATACAAAACAGAAATATTGCACGTATGCATGCTGCAAACTCTACGAGAGAGCCTGATGAGTGGTGGGAGCAGGTGCGATGTGACACTGGACCTTACTTTAGCTGTGAATTTTTAATCTCTAAAGTGAAACATGGGCGCTGATGGATCGATTCACACCGGCACTCCTCCCGCTATCGAGTTGCGCGAGCTTTTAATGCACTTTGTCCGTCAGGAGCGGCCATCGTCACTCTGCCACCGAGAGCGCACAACTGTTCCCTGTGCTACCTGTGGCGGCTAGAAACGAGATTACGAAGCCCCTATACACTTAGTCCCAACGAGCACTTCTGTATACTTCCTTCATTCGATCCAAAGCGCAGCGTAGTTCAGGCTTATACCGAGTTCCTTGACCTAGGTACAGTTCCACACCGTCACTTACTGTGGATTATTCGAACAGATATACAGTTGGATTGAAGAATCACTAGCAAAGAGAAAGTATGTTCGTTACTGATGGGCAGGAATCGCCAGAAGCGAAGGTAGCGTCTGGCGTAACTCAAGGTAGTGTATGACAGCCACTGCGTTCTCTACTTTTACTAAATTATTTCTCTGAGGAAGATCGTATTCTGGCCTTCGTTTCAGTAGATGCATTATCGCCAAAATAACATTAATGAAAATAAGAGACAGTGAGACGAATAATCTACTAAAATGGTTCAAGTTAAGAAAGGCGACTGGACATAAATAGAGTATCGAAAAAGTAGTCTAGTGCAGTTCGCTGGAGGCAACTAAGGTTCCCAGTGATCGGAAGAATGCGCAGGTCGGTCCACTTTTCAAGAACGGCACTCGAAAATTTCTTCGACTATATTGCTCTGTCACTAGTGCTAGTCTGCTGTAAAATATTGGAATATGCTCCATTTATAGGGACCAAAAATCGGAATTAATAGACATTCAGCAAACAACGAACATGTGGAACCCATTTCGATGTATTTGTCCACGAGACCCAGTGGACACTGGGTATTGGCTGCCGAGTTGATGTTATGTTCCTTGACTTCTAAAAGGAGTTCGATATATTTCTGAATAAAATACGAGTGTCCGAAATATCAGATCGGCTGTAGGAATCCTAACAGACAGAACGCAACACATCACAACTAATTAAGACAAATCTTCTGACATAAGAGTGGCGTTCAGTAAGTAATGTGATACCTTTCTTCTGAAAGTAGTATTTTCTCAAGATTTCAATACACTACATTATTCCCCACTCTTGTGGCTAAAATGCCCAATTTTCCAACATAATCTCCGATTCCAGAATGAGATTTTAACTCTGCAGCGGAGTGTGCGCTGATACGAAACTTCCTGGCAGATTAAAACTGTGTGCCGAACCGAGACTCGAACTCGGGACCCAAGCACGACTCACGACCCGTCCTCACAGCTTCAATTCTGCCAGTACCTCGTCTCCTACCTTCCAAACTTCACAGAAGCTCTTCTGCGAATCTTGCAGAACTAGCACTCCTGGAAGGAAGGATATTGCGGAGACATGGCTTAGCCACAGCCTGGGGGATGTTTCCAGAATAAGATTTTCACTCTGCAGCGGAGTGTGCACTGACACGAAACTTCCTGGCAGATTAAAACTGTGCGCCAAACCGAGACTCGAACTCGGGACCTTTGCCTGTCGCGGGCAAGTGCTCTTGTCCGAGAAAGGCAAAGATCCCGATTTCGAGTCTCGGTCCGGAACACAGTTTTAATCTGTCAGGAAGTTTCATAATTTCCGTTCGCTGCGACGGCCTCAGAGGAACCTTATTGGTAGGACTTGCGCCACTCTATTGGTCGACATCGTAGCCAATGTCTTCCTCCAGCAGTAATCTCCCTATAAGTACCGCTTTCCGCACAGTGCTTCACTCATTGGGCCAAACAGACGGAAGTCGGAAGGCGTGTGAAGTTTTGTGAGCTCCTCTCCCGTGCGCAGACTTGTCTGAGGCCTTGCTTTGTCATGGAGAAGTAGAAGTTCATTTGCGTTTTGGTGGCGACGAACACGGTGAAGTCATTTCTCCAATTTCTTGAGGATAGAGTTGAACGTTGCACTAAGAGAGACGACATCAAAAAGAATAACCCCTTCAGAATCCCGGAAGGCTATTGTCATGATTTTATGGGCTGAAAGTGCGACTTTGAACTTTTTCTTCGAAGGAGAGGTGATGTGGCCCCACTCCCTGGATTGCCGTTTTGTTTCTGGTTCGAAGTGGTGAACCCATGTTTCATCGTCTGTGACAATGTTCCACAAAACATTGCCACGATCAGCCTAAAGCGCAAACGATTCCGCATAGCTTGCCCTTTGTTGCTCTTTATGCTTTCTGCTAGGAGGCGAGCAATTCAGCGGGCACACAGCTTTGGGCACCTCTACAGGTGGACGAGTGTGTCAGCACTACCAACAGAGACGTGCAGTTGTACAGCGAGGCATTTGATTGTGATCAGTTCGAATGAGAGTGTCCGCACGTTCTAACATTGTAGGAGTCACAACTGTCTGCGGCCGACCGACAGTCGGAAGTTTGGACAGGTTTGCGTGACCTTGTTGCGATTGTAACAGACGCCTCGTCCAACGATCACCGTGATTTTGTTCAGACAGTTCTCCGTAGACTTTCTGCAAGCGCGTATGAATATCTACGCCTCTCTGGATTCCCGCTGAAAGAACTCAATAACAGGCCTCTGCTTGGAACGCAATTCCGTTACAGACGCCATTCTGGAGGCTACGTATAGCACCGTCACCTGTCGGAAATTTGATGAAACTACAGGGGCTGAAGTAGAAATATTCCATGATGTCCAAAAACAAATTCCACATGTTTCCAACCGAAATAACAGAGAAAAAAATGTGTTGCATTATTTAATGAACGTCCATCGTAAAATTAAGTTAGGGAGTGGCCCGAGGGTGTGTTATAGAACCATTAATATTGCCCTTGCAAATGGTGATTCAAACTTAAGGGGTGGGAGATCACTTCAAGGGAAAGAATTTTTGTTTGTTTGTTGGCGCTTCCTGGCGACGCCAGACGTCTTTTTGAACGGCTTAAGCCCCTTCCAGGCAACAGGGCGTAGGCACTCTGCAGTGAGCATATGCAACGACTGCTGCCTATAAGCCAGTCATCTACTCCACATGAAAGGGGTTCGCGAAGTTCCTGATTCGCTTCTAAAATACCTTCCTCCGTTTGAAAATGTTCTTCAGGTTTTCTTGTTGAAACCCACTCTATCAGTTTGCTGTGTGTGTAGTATGTAGATGCAGTATGCTTGGTTTTGAGACCTCGTAGTTCGGTGAAATCTCGTCTTCCCAGGACCGGCGAATTCAAAATAAACTCCTCTAGCTGTGCCGGGAAGTGTTGGTGTACAAATGCACTTGTGGATAACATCAGAAGCGGTATGAGGCTGTTCGCAGATGAAGCTGTTGTACAGGGTGATTTTTCCACAGTGGTCAAACTCTAGGGATTGATCGATAAGAGGATACAGAACAAAAGAGGTCTAATAACTTATGTTCGGAAATGCATGGTTTCCATGCTATACCATTTATTCAATCATACTTTGTCACAGCGACTGCGGCCTCATCCCCGATGCACCATGCAGTCACGGTTACAATATGCATGGTTTCCTCCTAGACAATGGTACTGTTCCTCATACTCATGCTCTAGCGCCCTCTTCTGCCATACTAATTAGCAATGTTGTGTCCGATTCACTTCTCTTGCTGACCCAACTTGAAATGGATATGGTACAGTGTTATACACAATGGTTCCGTATTCGAATGGAGACGTCGCCGACATGGTGTTTACTTACGGAAAGGCAAATGGCAATGGGCGGCGGGCAGCAAGGTTGTTTCAGGAAACCTATCCCGGCCAAGAACAACCACAGCATTCAATGTTTGGAATAGTGTTTCACCTTTTGTCTGAGACAGGGTCGTTTCAGGAAGTAAGAAATCACGAAGGACCTACCCGAAATGTATGGACACCAGGATTGGAGGAAAATGTGATTGACACTGTGGAACGCGACCGCCGTGTCAGTACCAGGCAGTTGGCCCGTCAGTAGAGGGTAAGCCAGACGACCGGGTGGAACATTCCCCATGACAGTTGTTACTGCCCTTATCACTTACGGCGTGTGCAGATCTTATTAGTGACAGACTTTCCACATCGGGGGCAGGTTTTTCACTGGTTTCTTCACCAGGCAACCACGATTCGGGGATTTGTGTCATCCATCCTAAACACAGATGAGGTCACCTTTACGCGGAGTGGTATCTTTAATTTTCATAACAGTCACCTCTGGGAGAGTATGAAAAACCTCTATGGTATGGTGACAGCGAATCATCAGCATCGGTGCAGCCGGAATATGGGGGCCGGTATAACTGGCCAGTCTTCCTTCCACGTCGCCTGACGGGACGGAACTATCGGCGTTTCTTGCGGGTGACTTTGCCTCTCCTGCTGGAAGAAGTGCTATTGATGATTCGAAGGGTAATGTAGCTGCTACATGATGGTGCTCCAGCCTATTTCGTCGTTAACTTCCGGACGCATCTCAATCGGACCTTCCCACGTCTTTGGATCGGACGGTGGTGGGAAGGGAGGTGGGGGGGGGGGGGGGAGGGGAGAGGTCCAGTTACATGGCCTGCTCGTTCTCCGGATCTCAACCCGTGCAGTTTCTTGTTATGGGGCCGTCTCAAAGGTATCGTGTATGCAGAGCCTTTTCCAGGTGTGGAGATACTAGTGCAGCGTATTCATGCTGCCTTTGTTCGGATGCAGCCTGGCCGATGTGATCTTATGAGACAGAAGAGGCTACGGCGCGTACACACATGCCTTGAGGCACATGGAAATCATTTTCAACACATACTGTAACTGTCGACGCACAGTACAGCGTGTATTAGACCGCAGTGTCTGTAACAATGTATGACTGAATAAATGATCTCTAGCATGGTATCCATGCAATTACAGACTTAAGTTCATTAGACCTGTTTTTGTTCTTCATCTTCACACGGATCAATCCCTTGAGCTTGTATACGGTGGAAAAAATTAACCATGTATAGAGGCGCCGCAACTACAGAAAATTGTAGCGAAGTTGAAGAAAACCTGCAGAGGTTCGAAGCATGGCACAGAGATTGGCAGGTGACCCTGAGCATAAAAACAAATGTAAAGTAATGAGCATAAACAAGCGGAAGGGACCATTATTGATTACAAGATTACCCAACAAGCACGAAAAGCAGTCACATCCATTAAACATCTGGAAGTACGCATGCGGAGTGTTTTAAAGTGGAACAACCACACACATATAACACAGGAAGGAGGATGCTACACTTATATTCACTGGAGAAGGAGTCAGAAAGTGTAAGATATGCACTAAAAAGGTAGTTTACGAAACTCTCGATCGACCGAATCTTATTGGTCGGCCCTTATTAGTTAGTATGATAGAGGACATGGGGAAAATGCTAAGAAGTGCAGTGCATTTCGTCACATGTTCGTTAGGTAAGTGCGAAAACATTGCTGCAAGTGAAGCCTTGTGCATCATGGAGTGTTTTACTATTAAAATTCCATGAATCTACGTTGCTTGAAGACTCAACCAACATATTTCCTCCTCGTATGTAAATCTCATGAAAAGCCCATTGAGATGAAATTAGACATATTTGAGCTCAGCCAGTGGCTTACCAACAATCTTTCGTCCCGCACACTCAAGACTGGGACGGAAAAGAAAAAGGGGGAGGGGGGAGGGGAAAGGGGCGAGTTCACATTACAAAAAGTAATCTCCGCCACACACCATAAGATGGTACAGTATTTTGGTGCGTAATTGACCTGGTGAATAGCGTCTGATTAAGCACATGTGTACATCGCTAAAGTCTTGGTTCGAAATGCAGAAAGCTATACAGATGTTAAGCGCTAGTGCAATGATTGGCACCTGACTACAAATGTAATAGAATGAGCGTATATAGACGGAAATATCCGATACCTTTTGACTTCCTGATGAGCGATCTTTCACAATCTGCAAGTGTCTGTCAAATTCGACCCGGAGTGATTTAAGGTGGAATGACCGGCTTAAACCTAGCTTTATGAAAAAAGCTTGGAAGTATTCTAACAAAACTGTCGTTCGACCAGCCTTACAGAGAAAGAGGTTAAGAGGACTGTTTACAATGTAATTTATCCATTCTCAGTTTCTTTCTTTATACATTTGTAGTATATTATTCTAAGTAAAAACCAGTGACATACTTGAAACATAATATAAATAATAAGCACTAGCCTTGATACTTACTGAGTAATGTCATGAACAAAGATACCACACGGTGTTAAATATTTAGCTTTATAGGTTTGGTTCCTTATACATTAGTGTAGGTATTGATGGCAGTGAGGTGTTACTTGATGATGGTCAAATAACACGAAAAAGGGTAGGACAAAATACATTTGTGGCCCCTTCACCTTAAATATGAAGTGTCAATATACAGGCAAAAATGCAGTTGTTATTGAGAAACTGTAACTCCTTCGGTTTCTGTGTGCTATCTTTAGCGAGAAATCATTACCGCAATTTCGCAGGCAACCTTAGGTAAAAAGAAAGCGTTGTACGTAATAACCAATGAAGTACGTATCCCGTGGCGCTGTTGACAAAAAAACATTACTTTTATGTACCGTAATTTTAATATATGCCAAATCCTATAGCTTCGTTTGTATATATTATGTGAAAACATTTTACCTGTTCGTTTAACTTGCCGCGTACTAGTTTGCATAAAGAAGAGGTGAGCTGTAGCCGGATCATATCCGTGTGGCGAATAGACACCCATTGATCTGATACACAGGCCAGCCTCGGTGTAGTTTTTAGGCAAATATTGAGCTTCAGAAAATGCGATAGAAAAAAAGCTAAAATACCATTACACCTAGGACAAAGTTTACACAATTCACAGACAGATGGGGTCGACTTCCCTCCTTTATGTTACCTTCACGACGATGGTAAGAACAGCTTCATCCAGCCACAAAGTTACAGTAAATTAAATTTGCCATATAATGAGAACGCCTGACTGCGAACGTAGCGGTAAACTTTACGAAAGGGAGGGACAGATTAGGTGAATACGTTTACTGCTGTTATTTTTGTTTCCTGGGCGGTAAATTCGAAAATGCTTACTACCTTTCCATATCAGTCAAGAATTTTAATCCTGTTACACAGCAATTACTCGATTTCATCGCTTGGTAATCGATTTCGTCAGTTTCTTTAGGTCGTTAGGTATCGCGATGAAATGAGACGTTACGGGATTACGCCGGAGGGCGATATGCGGAGGGAACCCTCCAAGTGAAGCTTCACCACCCCCACTCTCGTCCGCACCCCTTCCCCAACTCGGCCTTGGCGCTGACGCGTTATATCTGAAGGGCTTCTCTAAGAGGCCGGGCTCCCAAAGGGCGCTGTAGTCCACCCATAACTTACCTAAACACGGTCTATGTTTCTTACAGTGCACGTACTGACCGTGACAGAGCAATTTCCTTATGCAGTGCACCACGGAGATTATTTCCTGATGCCGTAACAAATGTCCTACCGCGGTGTCCCTTCTTTTCAACAATCTTCTGTAGCACCACATCTGAAACGCTTAGATTCTCTTCTGCTCCGTTTTTACCACTGTCCATGATTCACAACCATACGATGCTGAGCACCAAACGTCGATTCCCAGAAATTTCTGCCACAAATTAAGGCCCGTGATTGATGCTAGTAGACGTCTCTTCGCCAAGAATGCCCTCTTTACCTGTGCTAGTCTGCTTTTTATGTCTTCCTTGATTCGCAGGTCGTGGGTAATTTTGCTTCCAAGGTAGAAGATTTCCTTGACATCGTCCACCTTGTTATCACCAATTTTGATGTTAAGTTTATCGTTACTCTCATTTCTGCAACTTCTCATTATTTCTGACTTTTTGGTTTATTGTCAATCCATATTCTGTACTCAATAGGATTCATCCAACAGATTCCATCCAACAGATCCTGTAATTCTTCTTCACTTTCGCTGAGGATAGCAATGTCTTCAGCGAATCATACCATTGGTATCCTTTCACCCAGAACTTTAATCCCACCCTTGAAACTTTTATTCCGTCATTGCTTCTTAGGTGTATAGATTGGACAGTAGGGACAGAGGACTGCGTTCTTGTCTTACCACCTTTTCAATTCAAGAACTTCGTTTCTGGTCTTCCAGTTCTATTGTTCCCTTTTGGTTCTTGCACATATTGTATATTACCCGTCTTTCCCTACAGCTTACCCCTATTTTCCTCGGAACCTCGACCAGCTTGTCCCATTTTACATTGTCGAATGCTTTTTCTAGACCTACAAATCCGAAAAGCGTGTCTTCATTTTTTAAAATTTGTTTCTATTATAAAGTGCAACTTCAAAACTGCCCCTCTTGTGCCTTTACTAAATTCAAACTAATTGTCAGATAACAGATCCTCAAGTTTATTTTCCATTCCTTGGATTAAAACATCACAATTAGGGACCACGAAGCAGACGAAGTGAAGGAATTCTGCTACCTTGGCACAAAATAACGTTTAACGGATAATGCAAGGAGACTTCAATAGCACATCCGCAAAGGGAATGAGGACATTCCTGGCCAAAGTAGCCTACTGCTATCAAGCATAGGCCCTAATTTGTGGAAGAAATTTCTGGGAATGTACGTCTGGAGTACAGCATTGTATGGTAGCGAAAAATGGACTCCGGGGAAATGTGAGAAGAAGAAAATTCAAGCGCCTGAAACGTTTTGCTGCAAAAGCATGTTGGAACTTGGGTGGACTGATAAGCAATGAGGATGAACCGTGGCGATTTTAATTTTGGCGGGCATGGCACTCCGCTGGCGCCATTAACTATATGGGCTGCCGATATCGATCCTGATCATGTTGGGGGCTAGGGTCTTTGGTCGAACGGTGTGTTGTTTATTTTTGGCGGGCCCTGGTATGGACAGTTAGCTGGAGGGCACGTGGCTGGCAAATTGTTGATTGGGGGACTCCTGCTGTCCGGTACAGGCCTCGAGAATCCACGAGTGGTTAAATCGGTAGGAGGCAAGCCTTGCCGGCTGGAATAAAGAGAGCAGAGGACGCCGCGTGCAATCGGGTCGGAAAGTAACTCTGCAAGCTTAAATTTTATGGCACCTGGAAGATCACCATTACAGACTGGAGGCAACAATACCGCGCTTGGAATCCTGGAAGTCACGACTCCATCTACATCTACATATATACTCCACTAGCCACCAAGCGGTGTATGGTGGCGATTGTCTGAACGCCTCAGTACGAGCTCTTCTTTCCCTTATCTTTGAATCGTGATCATTGCGCGATTTGAAAGTTGGTGGTACAGCATAATAATACATACTCTACATTCTCGGTAAAGATCGGATTTCGGAATTTAGTGAGCAGCGCCTTCTGTTCTGCGCGCCGTCTATCTGCAAGTGTGTCCCACTTCAAACTTTCTATGAGATTTGTAACGCTCTCGCGATGGCTAAATGTACAGTTACGAAACTTTCTGCTCTTCTTTGGACCTTCTCAATCTCTTGAATCGGACCCAACTGGTAAGGGTCCCATACAGACGAACAATACTCCAAGACTCGACGAACTAACGTATTGTAAGCTACTTCATTTGTTGCAGGACTGCATCGCTTCACACCCGAGTGGAGTTAAGTGTTGTTTTTCATTGGTACTTGTTATAGTAAGGCCACGTCCGTGTTGATGTGGAATTGGACCTGTCATATTAACGCGCTTCCTAGCCACTGTGTGGGTGGTCATCGGTTAGTGTAACTGATAATAATTTGTTGTTCCAGGCCATGTTCCTTGCAAGTCTACGACCATTCTCTGATGTGAACTGAAATGATTAAATTGAAATTGTATAGTATGTATCGCAGGCCCTTGTAACTGGATCGTCTGGCGCTGACATTTCACCTTCTTAATTTTCAAGTAATTTTAAGAAGTGATTAGCTTGTAACTTCTACGTTTAGTCACTTCCGGAATATGTTACTATTGCCTACATCCTACACATTCTCGTCTGTGGCTTTATTTGGGAAGATCACTGTTTCCTTCTGATATATGTTGGCAGTTGGCGACGCATTCCAGTTTCCTGGGCCGGGAGCAGAGACGTGTTTTCTTTTTGCACGACGTCTGGGTTGGCTCACAAGCTGGCGTCTCTATCTGCCAACTCATGTTGGCTCAAGTTAGGTAAACTTGAGCGTTTGATGCGTGCCACGGCGGAGTATCATGTCTTCATCTATTCAATATTATGAATTCAGCAAGCACATAAGCTTTGAAGCATGTTCTTTAACTACTAGTTTAAACCTTTCACCCTTATTGCTAGCTCTGGAGTATGATAAGCTTTCAAGGCCTTTACTTATGAGTATGAACTGTTGAGTTTTCTCTTTTTTTTTTGGGGGGGGGGGGGCAAATTGCCTGCTTGTTGCCTGTTGGTTATGATAGCCGTCTGCTGTAATTTGCCACCTTTGCTCGTATTTAGAGGGACTGCATATTTATTTAAGGGTCATTGTTAATTTTTCTGCTGGTGTATACCAGTTGGGAGTCACTTTAAAATAGCTTGTCTTCCCGGCTTATCTTGTACTTTGGGGGATTGTGTATCTTATTGCTTAAGGGCTTTTGTTAAGGTTTACGAATTGTTAAGGGCTTTCCAACAGCCACAATCAGTGGCGTCACTTGTTATCCTTTCTGTATTATGGGCGGGCGTTGTCTATTTGTTTAAAGTTTTATCCATGCATGGGAATTGTTAGTACCTTTAGTTGCAGTCATTTGTAATTCACTTTACTGGTAAAACTCAGTTTTTTGAACCAGCTTGCAGTCATACCTAGGTGGTGTGGCTTCTTACTTGTATTTTTCTGGCTTTAATCCCTATATTTAATGGTATAAATTGTTAAGGTTTTATATTAATAAAATGATCCTATTCGAGTTCTTTAAATTAATGTGAGTGTTGTTGTTTATTTTTGACAAGCTTTTTAATTTGTAATCATAGTAATTGTTGTTAAGCAATAAAAGCATTCCATGAAATGGCAAATGACGAAATATGTGGGTCCACTTTCCATGTATTTTTCCTTAAATTTATCCCAACACTTGTTGTGAGGTATCAGAGGTTTTCCACAAAGTAGGTGAGACTAGGAATATGTGGAAAATACTGTCAAGAGGGAAAGATAGGATGACAGGGCAACCGTTAGGAGATCAGAGAATACCTCAGATTGCACTAGAAGGAGCTGTGGTGAGTAAAAGATGTAGAGGAAGAACGACATTGATATCATCCAGCAAATAACTGAGGACGTTAGGTGTAAGTGACGAGATGAAAAGATTGGTACAGGGAGCAGGCTGCGGTGGTTCGAAAAAATTAGAAGCCGTGTTACAAAATACACTACTGGCCACTTAAATTGCTACAACACGAAGATGACAAGCTACAGACGCGAAATTTAACCGACAGGAAGAAGATGCTGTGATATGCAAATGATTAGCTTTTCAGAGCATTCACACAAGATTGGCGCCGATGGCGACACGTACAACGTGCTGACATGAGGAAAGTTTCCAACCGATTTCTCATACACAAACAGCAGTTGACCGGCGTTGCCTGGTGAAACGTTGTTGTGATGCCTCGTGGAAGGAGGAGAAATGCGTACCATCACGTTTCCGACTTTGATAGACGTCGAATTGTAGCCTATCGCGATTGCGGTTTATCGTGTCGCGACATTGCTGCTCGCGTTGGTTAAGATCCAATGACTTTTAGCAGAATATGGAATCGGTGGGTTCAGGAGGGTAATACGGAACGACTGCTCGATCCCAACGGCCTCGTATCACTAGCTGTAGAGATGACAGGCACCTTATCCACATGGCTGTATCGGATCGTGCAGCCACGTCTCGATCCCTGAGTCAACAGATGGGGACGTTTGCAAGACAACAACCATATGCACGAACAGTTCGACGACGTTTGCAGCAGCATGGAATATCAGATCGGAGACCATGGCTGCGGTTACCCTTGACACTGCATCACAGACAGGAGCGCCTGCGATGGTGTACTCAACGACGAACCTGGGTGCACGAATGGCAAAACGTTTTTTTTTCGGATGAATCCAGATTCTGTTTACAGCATCATGATGGTCACATCCGTGTTTGGCGGCATCCCGGAGAACGCACATTGGAAGCGTGTATTCGTCATCGCCATACTGTCGTATCACCCGGCGTGATGGTATGGGGTGCCATTGGTAACACGTCTCGGGCACCTCTTGTTCGCATTGACGGCACTTTGAACAGTGGACGTTACATTTCAGATGTGTTACGACCCGTGGCTCTACCCTTCATTCGATCCCTGCGAAACCCTATATTTCAGCAGGATAATGCACGACCGCCTGTTGCAGGTCTTGTACGGGCGTGTCTGGTTAGAGAAAATGTTCAACTGCTGCCCTGGCCAGCACATTCTCCAGATCTGTCACCAATTGAAAACGTCACGCCAATGGTGGCCGAGCAAGTGGCTCGTCACGATTCGCCAGTCACTACTCTTGATGAACTGTGGCATCGTGTTGAAGCTGCATGGGCGGCTGTACCTGTACACGCCATCCAAGCTCTGTTTGACTCAATGCCCAGGCGTATCAAGGCCGTTATTACGGCCAGAGGTTGTTGTTCTGGGTACTGATTTCTCAGGATCTATGCACCGAAATTGCGTTAAAATGTAATCACATGTCAGTTCTAGTATAATATACTTGTCCAATGAATACCCGTTTATCATCTGTATTTCTTCTTGGTGTAGCAATTTTAACGCGACGACTCTTGGGGGTGACTAATTTTTAGTCCCTTGGGCATATATCCTAATGGTATCATTATTAATAGAGAGTAGTGGAAAATGTATTAACGCCTTCAGGATATGTCATTTGTCACACAGAGTAACTGCGTGCGGTCCTCTCCTGTTTAGTGTGCTACAGCACGTAGCCGAAATAAGGTATATTGTGCGTCAATGGGGAGCAAAGTGTAGCGTCCTCATTGCGTTTTCCGACAGTGGTATCCGTTAGTGGTCGCATGTACGTACATGGAAGCGGAACGCTCAAACCTCGTTACGAGCACCGCAGCAGCGCGCGGGCCGTAGCGGCAGCTGGCGGTACAGACACAGACAGCCGCAGCCGTTGCGTGGCTCGTTGCGGGGCGCTGAGCGGCGGTCCGTTTGAACAGCGCGTGCCGTCCTGAACGCGGCGAGTTAACGATACTTCCTGCAGCGCGGCGCGAACGCCGCCTGCCGGCTCTGTAACGAGGCCCGGCCCACGGCCGCTAATGGCTTTTAAATTGTTTTAATTGCCGCCGCATAGCGCAGCCCGGGGGTGGGATGGAGGGAAGAAGGTGCGCCGGGGGAGGGGTAGGGAGAGGGGGCTAGGGAGGGGGGGTGCTGTGCGCGCATGTCGAGGCGAATCTGCGCGAATATCGACGCCGCGCCGCCGTCGCCGCCTTCCTCCTGTCCCCTCGCCGAGGCGACGAAATGGCTCAATTATGCCCTCGAGAACGAATGCGAGCAAATAGCGCATTTAGCGGAGCTCGGAATTTGTCGACTTTGTCTGAGGCGCAGAGTGGTCCGGTCCGAACTGGTGGTTCGTAGCGGGTCGAGGACAGATGGAGACGCAAGTTCAACGCCCAGTCAGCGAAGGGCTTAATCATTGGAGACTGTGCCTTTAGGAATATCATGGACTTACCACATCTGTATCTGGAGATCTATATTCTACGAATTAGTACTTCATATATGAAAAGTGGTACTCTCTAACTACTACGAGGGCTATTCGAAAGGTAAGGTCCGATCGGTAGCGAAATGGAAACCACTGTAAAAGTCAAAAATGTTTTATTTGCAACAGTTTGCTACAACTTCCAGCTATACTTATCTACCGGGTGATCAAAAAGTCAGTATAAATTTGAAAACTTAATAAACCACGGAATAATGTAGATAGAGAGGTAAAAATTGACACACATGCTTGGAATGACATGGGGTTTTATTAGAACAAAAAAAGTATTGCTAGACGCGTGAAAGATCTCTTGCGCGCGTCGTTTAATGATGATCGTGTGCTATGCCGCCACTTTCGTCATGCTAGGCGTCCCAGGTCCCCAGACTTCAGTCCGTGCGATTATTGGCTTTGGGGTTACCTGAAGGCGCAAATGTATCGTGATCGACCGACATCTCTAGGGATGCTGAAAGACAACATCCGACGCCAATGCCTCACCATAACTCCGGACATGCTTTACTGTTCTCTTCACAACATTATTCCGCGACTACAGCTATTATTGAGGAATGATGGTGGACATATTGAGCATTTCCTGTAAAGAACATCATCTTTGATTTGTCTTACTTTGTTATGCTAATTATTGCTATTCTGATCAGATAAAATGCCATCTGTCGGACATTTTTTGAACTTTTGTATTTTTTTGGTTCTAATAAAACCCCATGCCATTCCAAGCATGTGTGTCAATTTGTACCTCTCTATCAACATTATTCCATGATTTATTCAGTTTTCAAATTTATACTGACTTTTTGATCACCCGGTATATAGCCGTCTCTCCGACTTACATCTATCGTAGCATTGTACCAACTTTCCAGTATCACCGTCATAGAAGGCAGTCACCTGTGCTTTCCACCAATTCTCTACGTTGGTCTATAGCTCGTTGTCTGTGCCAAAATGTTGTCTCCATAGCCAGCAATTCATGTGAGTAGAGATGAACCTCAGGGGGAGCGAATTAGGGGCTGTATTGTGGGTGATAAAACACTTCCCATCCAAAACGCTGCAGGATCATCTTCATCGCCCTGCAGAGTGCCGCCGAGAATTGTCGTATGGAACGAAACACGTGACAGTTATGTTATGTGAGTTGCATAGCTTCAGGCGAAATCTTTCACCAGGCCTTCGTACTTGGCGAGAGACGCTGCGTTCTAGATATCTTTACGTTCTCACTGTGAACTCAGAACTGAAAAGAGTGACGTGACACGATCGACGAGGATACTAGAGACACTGCCCCACAGATCTGTGCAATGCTTTATCGAATTTTCACTGTGGTTCTAATTTCGCGCCGGATCGGACCCTCCTTTCCGAATAGCTCTCGTATATGGTAGAATTTCTTTCCGTTGCATTTGTGGGTGGCTTGTGGTAAGATTTCTTTCTTCGACGTCTCCGTGCGAATTATTGTCAGCTAATTTCATCTAAACGGTCTCTTCAGGTTAGGAGTGTATATTTATTTATTTAGCCTATGGCAATACACACAGAAAGATTATAAAACTAATACAGTTCAATATCTAAGCACAGCTCTCCAGCATAAAATAACACGAATAACAACAGTTATATATTGATATCAAGGTCTTTTATGTACGAGGCGTGTTTTTTAAGTAAGTTCCGTTTTGAAATTAAAAGAAGACGTGCTAAGATCTCAATAATTTTATTTTTACATGAAAGCCTGTACCTTAATCTACTATTCTACATAATTTCCGTCAATGTTGAGGCACTTGTCATAACCAGTTTTTGAATACCCTCCTCATAGAAGTCTGCTGCCTGACTTGTTAACCACTGCATCACCACTGCTTTGACTTCATCATCGTCTTGAAGACGCTGACTGCCCAGGTGTTTCTTCAAGTGCAGGAACAGATGGTAGTCACTGGGCGCAAGGTCGGGGCTGTACGGAGGATGTTTTAGAGTTTCCCATCGAAAAGATGAGATCTTTGGTCTGATTCGCCACATGTGGTCGGAGATTGCCTTCCAGCAAAACGATGCCCTTGCTCAACTTCCATGGACTGTTGCTTTGATTCTGGTGTGACGTAGGCCACCCATGTTTCATCGCCCATAACAATTTGGCTTAAGAAATCATCACCGTCGTTGTGGTACCGCTCAAGGAAAATCAATGCACTGTCTAAACGTTTGGTTTTATACACATCCATCAACATTTTCAGTACCCAATGTGAGCACAATTTTCTTTAATTCAAGTGGTCGGCCACAATGCCATACAAAACACTACGAGAAACATTAGGAAAGTCATCACGCAAGGACTAAATCGTAAAGCGTCTGTTTTCTCTCACCTTATTGTCCACTTCCTGCACCAGAATTTCATTAACGACCGAAGGACGCCCAATCCGTTGTTCATTATACACATTTGTGCGGCCGTCGTTAATGCTCTCACTCACTTTCTTACGATTTCATCACTCATAATGTTTTCTCCGTAAACTGCTCAGATCTCACGATGAATATCGATCGCTTTTAGGCCTTTAGTACTAAGAAATCTTATAACAGCCCGTACTTCACAGTCGGCGGGACTCACGATTATAGGAGGCATCTTAGACACTCAGTACACAACGTAAACAAGGAAGAATCAGACCGTAATGGCGTAATTGCGTAGAGTAAGGTACAGGTTTTCATGTAAAAATAAAATTATTGAGATATCTTAGTAAGTCTTTTTTTAATTTCAAAATGGTACTCACTTAAGAAACATGCCTCGTATTTTATATCACTCGTCGCTGCGAGATAATCTTCAAAAGGAACCTTGTGTGCATGTGCGGAACATATCGATATAACATGAGCAACTGTCTGTCGTTCCGCACCACAGTCACACGGTGGTGATGAAGATTTGCCCCACTTGTAGAGAGTGCCTGCACATCGTCCGTGGCCCGCTCGGATGTGGTTCAAGGTAGTCCAAATTGCCAGAAACTGGTCGAATCCGGGAGGTTTCTTCTGGATGCAAGGCAGCTTCAGGCATTGTGCGGAACAGTTTTGCTGCCAGCAACGTTTCCATTCATAGATGGTACTGAATTCAGTTTCCATGAGAATACTGGCTGTAATGACAGTGAGATATCTTGGTCTTAGTCTCTATCGCTCCGCAGGGAATACGGCGTTCATTATTATAAGGTCGGCTTATTAGCAATCTTTTGTAATTTACGCAGTAGCGCGCTCTTCCGTCTGATATCAGGAGGTGGAATGTTGCTCAAGATAGGTAGCCAGCATATGGAAGTAGATCGCATTGACCCACTAACAATGTGTATATAACTGTGCACTATTCGTAGTTTCCACGCGGAAAGGTTGTTCTTGATGCTTTCAAAGTGAGTTTGCTGTATGAACACTTTGCATAATCTAGTGCAGTGGTTCCCAACTTTTCTTAGACAGTTACCCATGAGCCCCATCAGATACATGCTAGTAACCTCCCCTCTCCTCCCTGCCACCGCTACTCTCCAACATCACAAACTTCAGCGTTTAATTAAACTTTAAAATGAAAACAAATTTCTTTGAACATTTTTATTTTCAAAATTAAGAAAGATGAAAAGTATTTAGCTTTTGTGGGGCTGTTATTAAACCACGAACTAATGACTCAGAGAAACAGTTGGTACAGCCAATATGTAACAAACTTTTGTATATTTGAGTTCTTCTCAGTCCACATCACAGATCATGCTCCAAATCCATTCAATTCCTTATTTTTATTTTCATTACTATCACAGACGAAAATCTACTTTCACTATCTATAAATCATGAATGCTACATGTATTTTCCAATATATATAATGCTTGAGACCTCCCCCCATAAACCATGGACCTTGCCGTTGGTGGGGAGGCTTGCGTGCCTCAACGATACAGACACCGTACCGTAGGTGCAACCACAACGGAGGGGTATCTGATGAGAGGCCAGACAAACGTGTGGTTCCTGAAGAGGGGAAGCAGCCTTTTTAGTAGCTGCAGGGGCAACAGGCTGGATGATTGACTGATCTGGCCTTGTAACACTAACCAAAACGGCCTTGCTGTTGTCGTACTGCGAACGGCTTAAAGCAAGGGGAAACTACAGCCGTAATCTTTCCCGATGGCATGCAGCTTTACTGTATGGTTAAATGATAATGGCGTCCTCTTGGGTAATATATTCCGGAGGTAAAACAGTCCCCCATTCGGATTTCCGGGCGGGGCCTACTCAAGAGGACGTCGTTATCAGGAGAAAGAAAACTGGCATTCTACGGATCGGACCGTGGAATGTCAGATCCCTTAATCGGACAGGTAGGTTAGAAAATTTAAAAAGGGAAATGTATAGGTTACAGTTAGACATAGTGGGAATTAGTGAAGTTCGGTGGCAGGATGGCCAAGACTTTTGGTCAGGTGAATACAGGGTTATAAATACAAAATCAAATAGGGGTAATGCAGGAGTAGGTTTAATAATGAATAAAAAAATAGGAGTGCGGTTTAGTTACTACAATAAGCATAGTGAACGCATTATTGCGGCCAAGATAGACACAAAGCCCATGCCTGCTACAGTAGTACAAGTTTATATGCCAACTAGCTCTGCAGATGACGAAGAAATTTAAGAAATGTATGATGAGATAAAAGAAATTATTCATGTAGTGAAGGGAGACGAAAATTTAATAGTCATGGGTGACTGGAATTCGACAGTAGGAAAAGGGAGAGAAGGAAACATAGTAGGTGAATATGGATTGGGGCTAAGAAATGAAAGAGGAAGTCGTCTGGTAGAATTTTGCACAGAGCATAACTTAGTCATAGCTAACACTTGTTTCAAGAATCATAAAAGAAGGTTGTATACATGGAAGAATCCTGGAGATACTAAAAGGTATCAGATAGATTATATAATGGTAAGACAGAGATTTAGGAACCAGGTTTTAAACTGTAGCACATTTCCAGGGGGAGATGTGGACTCTGACCACAATCTATTGGTTATGAACTGTAGATTAAAACTGAAGAAATTGCAAAAAGGTGGGAATTTAAGGAGATGCGACCCGGATAAACTGACTAAACCAGAGGTTGTACAGAGTTTCAGGGACAGCAAAAGGGAACATTTGACAGGAATGGGGGAAAGAAATACATTAGAAGACAAATGGTTAGCTCTGAGGGATGAAGTAGTGAAGGCAGCAGAAGATCAAGTAGGTAAGAAGACGAGGGCTAGTAGAAATCCTCGGGTAACAGAAGAAATATTGAATTTAATTGACGAAAAGAGAAAATATAAAAATGCAGTAAATGAGGCAGGCAAAAAGGAATACAAACGTCTCAAAAATCAGATCGACACGAAGTGCAAAATGGCTAAGCAGGCATGGCTAGAGGACAAATGTAAGGATGTAGGGGCCTATCTCACTAGGGTAAGACAGATACAGCCTACAGGAAAATTAAAGAGACCTTTGGAGAAAAGAGAGCCACTTGTATGAATATCAAGAGCTAAGATGGAAACCCAGTTCTAAGCAAAGAAGGGAAAGCAGAAAGGTGGAAGGAGTATATAGAGGGTCTATACAAGGGCGACGTACTTGAGACAATATTATGGAAATGGAAGAGGATGTAGATGAAGATGAAATGGGAGATACGATACTGCGTGAAGAGTTTGACAGAGCACTGAAAGACCTGAGTCGAAACGAGGCACCGGGAGTAGATAACATTCCATTAGAACTACTGACGGCCTTGGGAGAGCCAGTCCTGACAAAACTTACCATCTGGTGAGCAAGATGTACGAGACAGGCGAAATACCCTCAGACTTCAAGAAGAATATAATAATTCCAATCCCAAAGAAAGCAGGTGTTGACAGATGTGAAAATTACCGAACTATCAGTTTAATAAGCCACAGCTGCAAAATACTAACGCGAATTATTTACAGACGAATGGAAAAGCTGGTAGAAGCCGACCTCGGGGAAGATCAGTTTGGATTCCGTAGAAATGTTGGAACACGTGAGGCAATACTGACCTTACGACTTATCTTAGAAGAAAGATTAAGTAAAGGCAAACCTACGTTTCTAGCATTTGTAGACTTAGAGAAAGCTTTTGACAATGTTGACTGGAATACTCTCTTTCAAATTCTGAAGGTGGCCGGAGTAAAATACAGGGAGCGAAACTCTATTTACAATTAGTACAGAAACCAGATGGCAGTTATACGAGTCGAGGGGCATGAAAGGGAAGCAGTGGTTGGGAAGGGAGTGAGACAGGGTTGTAGCCTCTCCCCGATTTTATTCAATCTGGATATTGAGCAAGCAGCAAAGGAAACAAAAGAAAAATTTGGAGTAGGTATTAAAATCCATGGAGAAGAAATAAACACTTTGAGGTTCGCCGATGACATTGTAATTCTGTCAGAGACAGCAAAGGACTTGGAAGAGCAGTTGAACGGAATGGATAGTGTCCTAAAAGGAGGATATAAGATGAACATCAACAAAAGCAAAACGAGGATAATGGAAATAATGGAATGTAGTCGAATTAAGTCGGGTGATGCTGAGGGAATTAGATTAGGAAATGAGACACTTAAAGTAGTAAAGGAGTTTTGCTATTTGGGGAGCAAAATAATTGATGATGGTCGAAGTAGAGAGGATATAAAATGTAGACTGGCAGTGGCAAGGAAAGCGTTTCTGCAGAAGAGAAATTTGTTAACATCGAGTATAGATTTAAGTCTCAGGAAGTCGTTTCTGAAAGTATTTGTATGGAGTGTAGCCATATATGGAAGTGAAACATGGACGATAAATAGTTAGGACAAGAAGAGAATAGAAGCTTTAGAAATGTGGTGCTACAAAAAAATGTTGAAGATTAGGTGGGTAGATCACGTAACTAATGAGGAGGTATTGAATAGGATTGGGGAGAAGAGAAGTTTGTGGCACAACTTGACTAGAAGAAGGGATCGGTTGGTAGGACATGTCCTGAGGCATCAAGGGATCACAAATTTAGCATTGGAGGGCAGCGTGGAGGGTAAAAATCGTAGAGGGAGACCAAGAGATGAATACACTAAGCAGATTCAGAAGGATGTAGGTTGCAGTAGGTACTGGCAGATGAAGGAGCTTGCACAGGATAGAGTAGCATGGAGAGCTGCATCAAACCAGTCTCAGGACTGAAGACCACAACAACAAAAATGCTTGAGACTACGTGTGAGTCGCGCGCTCGTCAATGACTGCCTGTCGATTTATGATTTTGAGGGTCACAACACTGCATGTAGTTATACGACAGATTTATACTCGATTAGACGATAGTGACACGATCTGACCTCACTAATACTTGCTGTCTGCAACCTCATTCTTGGAGAATGTGATGTACATGACGATAAATGAAAATTATGTTTGGGAGATTTTAGACTTATGGTATTTTGCATTAGTACCCTTCAGAAACATGGAAATATTTATACAAAAACATTTTAAACGGGTTTTGATAAAATAACAGTAACATTATTTGGTATTTAAAATTTTTGTATTAAGGGTCGCTGTAAGTTGTACTAAAAACCAAACAGAGAACAAAGAGAAAATAGAAAACTATACTATTTGCTTGGGTTTCTAGATTAATAAGCTGTCACCACTGGAGACACTAGAAACAGTTCTTTCGCACATCGGACTATGGATGAGTTATTTTACTCTTCGCTTAGTGGGAAATGAGATCCATTTGCAAGGATATAAAGTTCTTAGTTTGACAGGCAAGAGAGTGCGGTGATAGGGTGTCCGAATGAGATTCACGCCCACCTCCTCCTTCCGCGTGGGAGAAGCGGCAAACTCGTTTCGCAGCGGTAGCTGTAAAACAGGAATCAGACATAATCTAGAAACTTCGCCAGAAGATTGCAGACATCGATCTCATCAAAACTTTGTATTTTTCGCCGAACTCGGTTGGCAGGAAGCACGAGGATTTTATATTAGATCAAATGGGTAGCAACGTGATCGTAGCATTTGCGACAAGTTGCAACTGCGCTGCAGATAGTCGATCGAAATAAAACCCGTGCATTTACCCGGCAGTATTCAACCTTATGTACAGACCGAACAAGACTCAACTTCCGAGCCAACATGTATTTTTCCAGCTTCGTGTCAGTTACCTGGGTTATAGACAGGCCACATTACTAATGTGCATGTCGCCTGACTTGATAATACAGCTAGCGTTCTTTTCTTTTTTTTATATATGCACGGTGCTACCGATAATTCTTTACAACATGCCACAGTGATGTGCGGGAGGTCGAGACGAACAGTTTGTTATGAGGCACATGCGGTCTATGAAACTATGAAAGAACCTCAGATTAACCTGGAAAAGTCCCTAACCTACAGCACATGCGCCCACGCGAGAATTTCACAGTATCCTCTTGCTCTCTTACACCACCGTCTAAGTCAGCTATTTTGCCAGCTATTTCGTTAGCGTTAAGAAGCTTTCAAGAATATAAGGGTGCGAAAGCCTACTTAATCCATGAAGGGGTGTTCTCACCATAACGCCATACTCTATGGTAACGTGTGTATTGCAAATTTGTCTGTAGGCCAGATATCGTTACTTTATAGAAGCAGTTTCCAGATGTTCGTTCAGTAACTTAAGTCGACCTGGTTTCGGAGGACTTGGCTCTCTCAAAAATCACCTGAGGCCCGCGATCGCTGTGTATGGAGTCAGATGGGACACGATCGCAAGATACGTTCTTGTCATGAGAAAATCCTTATAATACTGTCATACACGCATTGACGATGTGTTCTCTTGCACTGTACTACTTGAAATAACCGCAGACACAATCTGTCGGTAGCTATTGGTTGTCTGAAAAATGTTGCAGTATATTCTTCACCTATCTAACAGAAGTTATGGTTTGCTGCAAAAAGATCTGTTCAATAATTGGCGTTTCACAAAGAGTACACCGCGTTCCTGTTTTCGTGTCGTGTCGAGGCTATGTCGAAGATATGACGAGGATTTTCGAAACTCCAGCCTCGATTGCTCTGCTAGTTGACGAACCACAAAAAATGCAGCTATGCTTCATCACAAGAAAGAGCTTTGCAGAATGAACGTCTCTGTCATGCAGAGACTAGAATAACTAGCTGTAGTAGTGATGTTACAAGAACACCGTCGGTATTGATGTGCCACTAATGGTGAGCGTACAATGCACTACCTAATTTGTTAGCTTGACTCGTTCTTTGTCAGAAGGGGCCGGTCTTGTAACTTTGCTCTAAAGCTCATACATTTAACACAAAACTTACCACTAAACCCTTTTCGTTAAACAAGTTACTGAAAGAGAATTATAAACAAATAGAAAGTTACTGGGTAAATCCTGTAGGATTAATGATGTTGACGAAACCACATGATTGTAGTTTCAACTAAATAAATTGATCCGACGGAATGAAATTTTCCTTGAGACGTATAATTCTGAACTTAATCTTCGATGATGATAGAAGCTGAAGAAATGACTTAAAATTTGTGCCGCAGCCAATACCAGAACGCAGGTCTCCTTCTTACTGCCCAGACGTGCTAACGATTACATCGCCAGAGCAGTACAGCTACTCCACCTGCACCGAGCAGCTTAGTCCCCTCCGGGCCAGCGGGATAACGTTCCGCTGCGACGCCCACACCCTTGCGCGGACAGCGGAGTGGACCAGCCTCCAGCAATCCGACACCAGGCCTACCGGATAGCAACCATCAACACCAACAACATCCGTTCCAGGGTGAAAATCCACCTTATGCAGGAGATGTTCTGGGCTTCAGATATCGATTTCGCCCTTCTGCAGGAAGTTCACTTGGCTAGTCTCCCGGATATCAATGGCTATACCGACCATGCCTCCGCGAGTGATCCCACGGGCCGCGGAGTGGCCATCTACGTCCGCCACGGGATTTCTGTGACCGACGTCGCCTTCCTTCCATCAGCTCGGGGCATGGCACTCACTGCCATGGGGACACACGCATCATTAATGTCTACGCTCCATCAGGCACCGACCGACGGCATGAAAGAGCCCAGTTTTATTCCGAGGAAATCGCTCCCCTGTTTTTAGGGCGTTATGACCATTGCCTACTAGGAGGTGATTTTAACTGCGTTC
The DNA here is from genome assembly GCF_023898315.1 of Schistocerca nitens. Classification (NCBI taxonomy): domain Eukaryota; kingdom Metazoa; phylum Arthropoda; class Insecta; order Orthoptera; family Acrididae; genus Schistocerca; species Schistocerca nitens. The sequence continues at coordinate 794,203,612 of NC_064618.1, forward strand.
TGCATCCTAAAGATCAGATTCCCCACTATACTACATGCCAGGAACTACGTATAGTGGTGCGAGACTTCCTGCTTCACGATACCTGGGAAGTTCAACACGGTGACCGTTCTGACTATACCTTTCTTACCAGTCATTCCGCAAGCCGACTAGACAGGATATATGTCTCACAAACTCTTAGATCTGCGATACGGGGCGCCGAACGCTGGCCGCTGGCCTTTTCCTCCTTCCGCCGCAATCAGTATGGCGCAGCCGTGCGCCATGGAAACTCAATACTTCACACTTGCATGACCTGGCGTGTCGCCAACAAGTCACTGAAACGTGGACAGCCTGCGAAAGACGCCTTCCCCGCTACCACTCGACATTGACATGGTGGTTGGACTGCGCCAAGCCGGTGATCCGGAGGACACTGATGAGATACGGGAAGGACATGGCCGACTGGCATCGCACCACTGTTGACTTCTATTATGCGATTCTCCGAGATCTGGACACTCAACCGCCAACCCCGGACAACCAGTTGGAACGGCAAAGAACTAAGGCGAAGATAATTGCGCTGGCACGCCGGAAACTGCAAGGGGTCGTGATACGGACGCGACGCCACGATCACGCGGATTTATAAATTCCATCCATGCATCATATAGTGTCCGACAAACGACGGCGTTGTCGGCAGATCAGCAGCACTCTGACCACGCCTCATGGCACGCAGGTGACCACTCAGAATGACATCGTCCACGCATTCGTCGAGCACTACCGTCGTACTTGTAGTGAAAAAGACGCTGAAACTGCAGCAGACGACTCCATTTTGCATTACGTCACGCGCACCCTCCCCCACACGGAGGCGGATGCTTTGACAGTGGCGGTCACCCTAGACGAAGTCAACAACGCAATCGCCAAGGGTGCTGTCAACAGATCGCCGCCGGCCGCTGGTGGCCGAGCGGTTCTGGCGCTACAGTCTGGAACCGCGCGACCGCTACGGTCGCAGGTTCGAATCCTGCCTCGGGCATGGATGTGTGTGTTGTCCTTAGGTTAGTTAGGTTTAAGTAGTTCTAAGTTCTAGGGGACTTATGACCTCAGCAGTTGAGTCCCATAGTGCTCAGAGCCATTTGAACAGATCGCCCGGCATTGACGGCTTACCGATTGAGTTTTACCGTACCTTTCGGGACCTCATGGCACCACGGTGGACGACTATGTATCAAGAACTGATGACATCTGACAACGCAATCCCACCCGCCTTTGCCGAGGGGATCATTATACCAGTCCACAAACCAGCCCGTGGTTCGATGGTCACGGGTTACAGACCGCTCACCCTACTCAATGCCGATTACAAGATTTTCGCGCGCTTACTGGCAATGCGGATCCGAACAATACTCCCTCATATCCTCTCGCCAGGGCAAACGACGCCTGGAGGACAGGTTAACATACAGACTGCCACAGGGGAATGCCGCGACTTAATTGCGATGGCGGCGGCCTGCAGACTCCGTGCAGCGGTCGTCGCTATAGACTTCGACAGCGCCTTCGATAAAGTGCGTCATCGTTTCCTGTTTTCGGTGGCAGCCCGAATGGGCATCCCCCCTCCGTTTCTCGACATCATCCGGCGTATTTACGACAGTGCCAGTTCACGTGTCCAACTCAATGGACGTTAAGCAGGGCCGGTACCTATCTGCCGTTCGATACGGCAGGGGTGCCCCCTCTCTACCCTCCTGTATGCCATTGCCCTTGATCCCCTTATTGGGGGCTTGACGACCAAGCTCTCTGGCCTCACCCTACGCCAACACACTTTTCGCTGTCGGGCATATGCTGATGGCCTCCTCCTCCTCATTCGCTCCGGCTCTGAGATTCGGGAAGTCCTCGAATTGATTACCCGTTATGGGGCTGCCGCTGTCAGGCCCATGAATGTCGCCAAATCTTCTGCAATGCACATTGGACGAGGTCTCCAGGCGGGTGAAGTGGCACCCCTGCCGCTTGTGCGAACTTTCCGGTACCTGGGCATTACCTTCACCCCCACGGTCACGCGCACAGCGGCAACGAATTTCCGTCGCCTGTTACACGTCATCCGCAACGACGTCCGCCAGAACCTCTTGCGCCGCCAGGACACACTTCCACGGGTTGAGTTTCTTAATCTTTATGTGGCATCAAAATTGGTTCACATCGCGCAAGTTCTCCCTCTGCCAACTGTAATTGGGCGCAACCTTCAGGCGGCTTTTGGCTATTATCTCATGGCTGGTTCAATGTTCAAAGTCCGTTATGAGATACGTACCCTGCCCCCAAGTTATGGTGGCGTCGGGCTCGTCAATGTCCGTATGCGAGCTGCAGCCTTGTACATGAGTACCATGAGAAAACAGAGGATGGGCCAGGGTACATCTCTAACACGCAGCTTGATTGAGGTCCTCGTACCTGCTTCCACCTCACCACCGGTGTCTGTCGGCCATATCGTGCCTCATTTGTCCCATCTTTCGACCTTTTTCGTCGACTGCAGTTACATACATACCAGTCTCCCAGATACACGCCCACCCAGGACTAAGGATTTTTACAGCCTGTTGCTGCGCTGTGTTCCCCGGAACGTGATGGAGATCAAACATCCCTCCATCCAGTGGCCCATAGTGTGAATTACTGTCCACCAGCCCTTCCTCACTACGAACATCCGGGCACTGTGGTATCACATAGTCAACAGGAAATTTGCCACGAAGCAGCGACTGCACAACATTGGCTTGTCAGAATCCCCTCTTTGTCCCCTTTGCCAGCAACTGGACGCTGCTGAACACCGTCTGACATGCGCCTCATCACAAGATGTATGGCGCTTCGTGCAGCAAATCATTGCCTGCTATCTCCGGGTGCCACCAGACACAATCGAACCTCGAATGTTTCTATACCCGGAGGACCGACATTTTCCCGCCGCCAAATGTCATGCTATTACGTGGGTCAAAGGGTGGGCGGTCGCTTATCTCTTTCATGAGGGACCTAAATCCCGCCTCGACTTCTGGACCTATTTACGAACAGCCCATGCAGCTCTCGAAAACACGCCACGTTACCGAACATTATTTGCTAACTATCTTCGAGCGGTCTTTGTTAGACCTCCACTGAGTTGGGGGGTGCCTGGCTCAGAGGGCACCCACCCCTCCTCCCCCGGCGGTGTCTGAGTTTCAACCGCCTACGATCTATTCTACTGCTGACCTCCGCGGATGGGAGAGCGCGTCGCAGATTGCGCGGATTTTATTTCTTTTTGATTTTCCTTTTTCCTTTCTTTTTCTTTAACCAGAATTTATATTTCTTTTCTCTTTCGCCGATGTGTTCACATAATGTCATGATTTTAGTGAATATTATTAAAGTTAAAAAAAAAGTCCAAGGCGCTCCCCAATACAAACTTCAATTCACGCCTGCAGTTTATTTCCCCCTATTTTCCCGGGTTCAAGTCACAGCCGTGGCACAAATTTTAATTCATGTCTTCAGCTTCTATCATTGACGAAGATAAAGTTGAGACTCCTGTGTCTCAAGGAAAATTTAATTCCATCAGATCAGTAGATCATCTAGCGTGAGCTACAGCCAGGATTTCCCCATTTACTTACAAAGCTGGGGGGCTATTCCAAAACCGGATAGCCATGGCGGTACTGACGATATAAGAAGGGAAGAGGCCAGTTCAACTCTTCACCATTCCACAAATTTTAATTAATTTTTTCAGCTTCTACTACTGTCTAAAAAAATTAAATAAATGTTCATTACTAAAGTTCACACAATGACAAAACTGTATATAGCCAGGTTGAGCCTTTCCTACGTTTAATCAGTTGGAAACGCTAGGCTCGATTTAGCGTCAACTTTTTACTAGAAAACGGATAAACCGAAGTTACAGTCTGCCGTCTGTTAGACAACGAAATCCTTAGGGAGAAATCTGTTGGATGCGAGTTGCTATTCTTAAGGGGAACTGCGTGCGTTCTTTAATGAGAATCTCGTTTCATAAAGTGGTTGTAGGATCCCTATTCGCTTATAAACATCCAATGGTAGCATTTCCTATCACTGCTGAGGGGACAATAAACAAGATGGCCGGCCGAAGTGGCCGCGCGGTTCTGGCGCTGCAGTCTGGAGCCGCGAGACCGCTACGGTCGCAGGTTCGAATCCTGCCTCGGGCATGGATGTGTGTGATGTCCTTAGGTTAGTTAGGTTTAACTAGTTCTAAGTTCTAGGGGACTAATGACCTCAGCAGTTGAGTCCCATATTGCTCAGAGCCATTTGAACCAATAAACAAGATGGACCTTGTGCCTAAACCTTACGTGGCGGACTGCATCTACAAGCTTTGTGAAGGGTTAGAACGTCACTCGAACACAGTTTATCAGTGTCACTCACCCTTGCGTTAGTTCATGCCATTTCCGTGCGGCACGTACGAAGTCCAATGAACTACACATGTGGTAGACGTGCTAATACAAGCTTTCGCATATTCTGAAATCGCTACATACAAAGTATTCAGCTACACTTTACCCAGTTCTATAGTCCCTGATTTACAGCTGGTCATTGCAGACTATTTTCATGCCATTATTGTAGTTACAGGACTGGTATGTTCCGTGATACTTACGCGAGACTCTTGGTTACCAAAAGTCGTTTCTATTTCGGTCTCAACGAAGCTCAACACAGTTTTTTTTGTCAGATCATACTAGAAAATATTTAAAAAAAATGGCTCTGAGCACTATGGGACTCAACTGCTGAGGTCATTAGTCCCCTAGAACTTAGAACTAGTTAAACCTAACTAACCTAAGGACATCACAAACATCCATGCCCGAGGCAGGATTCGAACCTGCGACCGTAGCGGTCTTGCGGTTCCAGACTGCAGCGCCTTTAACCGCACGGCCACTTCGGCCGGCAGAAAATATTTCAGAGTTGGTGCTACTGCTGGCCTGGGAGTATCACATGGATGCGTACATATCGCTCCTATAGTCAGTCATTTTCTGTACACTAGATATAAGAGTTCATTTTTCTAAAATAAGTCGCTCGCTTTTACACTGCTGAAACCACTTTAAAATCATATACCCACTTAATAGTGACGTCACAGTCCTTGTATGCAGCGAATTTCCATCTGCACGACGCATGCACGGACTTGCTCTACCCAAACTGCTGGCACGTACCTACTCGGTGACAAAGGTAAAAATGCGGTGACATCGCCCAGATGAGCTCAACAGTGTGGTTGCGTATCTTGAAATTTTCAGAGGAAAGGTTACCTCAGAATTTTAGTGGTTATCGAAGAATTTTGGGAGTCGTATTGTGAATTGCCCGTGGACTACATTTGTACTGCAGTGCTTCCCAACCTGGGGTTAATTATCCTTTGAGAGGTAAAATGAAATTTTCTGGGCGGCGGGGGCAGGGGGAGGGGTGTAAAATCAAAAGCGCTCGATTAAAGATTGTAGGACCGTAATATTGATTAAATAAGTTACCAATATTTATGCATTTTTCTCAAATACTAGCGTTAATGAGCCAACGGCATTCGCGGTAGTGGTAACACCGGTTGCCGTCAGATCACGGGAGTTAAGCGCTGTCGGGCTGAGCTATTATTTGGTTGGGTGACCATCCGGTCTTCCGAGCACTGTTGGCAAGCGGGTTGCACTCAGCCCTTGTGAGGCAAACTGAGGAGCTTCTTGATAGAGAAGTAACGGCTCCGGTCTCGTGAACTGACATACGGCCGGGAGAGCGGTGTGCGGACCACATGATCCTCCGTATCCGCATCCAGTGACGCCTGTAGCGAAGGATGACACGGCGGCCGGTCGGTACCGGAGGGCCTTCATGGCCTGTTCGGGTGGAGTTTTACCAGCATTAATGCGTGGCACATTATGTTGGAACTTACAGCTTGTGGAACGAATGTATGAACACCTTTTTTCTCAAATACTTCACCGCGTACACATGTACTTTGTACTTTGTTCCATGCATGTACGACAGTAAAACTACTGAGACGCGTATACCTAAATAGTCATGAAAATGCCTTCCACAAGTTGTAAATACACTACTGTTTGTAAAAAGTGAAACAGCAAGATCGAGAGATGTGATCAAAATTAAACTTATTCCACAGATTAGGAAATTGGAAATTTGTCGTTAATTCGTATGGGACCAAACTACTGGGGTCATCGGTCCCTTGGCTTACACACTACTCAATATAACTTAAACTAATTTACGCTAAAGACAACATACACACCCATGCCCGAGTGAGGGCTCGAAATTCCAACGGGGTGAGCGGCGCGAACCCTGGTAAGGCGCCCAAGATCGAGCGGCTGCCCCGAGCAGCCACAGATTAGTGGCGTGACACTAGGCAAAGGATTAGCATTACAGACCTGCACACGCACTGTGAGTGTGGAAATTCAGTGCGGAGTAGCGCCACAACGTGCTGCGGTCAGATAAGCTAAGCATCATAGCATGGAATCAAAAAATGCCTGAATATGCTGCTGGAGGATACTCTGCCCCGCGGTTTGTAGGCGCGTCCACGAAGCATCAGCTGTGACTGCAGGATAACCTGAACGAACCAACTGCCGACCGACCATATCCCAGACATGTTCGATCGGCGACATGTCAGCCGAACGCGAAGGCCAGGGAAGCAATGGTAACAGTCATTCTTCGAAGAAGGCTTTCATATTGCTCTCCTAATGCGGTCTGGCTTTGTCCTCCTGAAGTGGAATGGCCTGCTGGACGGGAGGAGCCTCGGGTTGTAAAACCTCACAGATCTGACGTCGATCTGTTGTAGAATTTTAGAACATGTTTTTTGCTCGAGTATCATGTCGTTTTTGGAAACCCAGAATCTACTATATAGGAATCAACATGGAGTCCGGAAACAGCGATCGTGTGAGACCCAACTCGCTTTATTTGTTCATGAGACCCACAAAATATTATATACAGGCTCCCAGGTAGATGCTATTTTTCTTGACTTCCGGAAGGCGTTCGATACAGTTCCGCACTGTCGCCTGATAAACAAAGTTAGAGCCTACGGAATATCAGACCAGCTGTGTGGCTGGATTGAAGAGTTTTTCGCAAACAGAACACAGCATGTTGTTATCAATGGAGAGACGTCTACAGACGTTAAGGTAACCTCTGGCGTGCCACAGGGGAGTGTTATGGGACCATTGCTTTTCACAATATATATAAATGACCTAGTAGATAGTGTCGGAAGTTCCATGCGGCTTTTCGCGGATGCTGCTGTAGTATACAGAGAAGTTGCAGCATTAGAAAATTGTAGCGAAATGCAGCAAGATCTCCAGCGGATAGGCACTTGGTGCAGGGAGTGGCAACTGTCCCTTAACATAGACAAATGTAATGTATTGCGAATACATAGAAAGAAGGATCCTTTATTGTATGGTTATATGATAGCGGAACAAACACTGGTAGCAGTTACTTCTGTAAAATATCTGGGAGTATGCGTGCGGAACGATTTGAAGTGTAATGATCATACAAAATTAATTGTTGGTAAGGCGGGTACCAGGTTGAGATTCATTGGGAGAGTGCTTAGAAAATGTAGTCCATCAACAAAGGAGGTGGCTTACAAAACACTCGTTCGACCTCTACTTGAGTATTGCTCATCAGTGTGGGATCCGTACCAGGTCGGGTTGACGGAGGAGATAGAGAAGATCCAAAGAAGAGCGGCGCGTTTCGTCACAGGGTTATTTGGTAACCGTGATAGCGTTACGGAGATGTTTTCGCAAACTCAAGTGGCAGACTCTGCAAGAGAGGCGCTCTGCATCGCGGTGTAGCTTGCTCGCCAGGTTTCGAGAGGGTGCGTTTCTGGATGAGGTATCGAATATATTGCTTCCCCCTACTTATACCTCCCGAGGAGATCACGAATGTAAAATTAGAGGGATTAGAGCGCGCACGGAGGCTTTCAGACAGTCGTTCTTCCCGCGAACCATACGCGACTGGAACAGGAAAGGGAGGTAATGACAGTGGCACGTAAAGTGCCCTCCGCCACACACCGTTGGGTGGCTTGCGGAGTATAAATGTAGATGTAGATGTAGTGGAAAGTGTTCAGCTTGCCCTCAAGACATAGGAGGAGATATGGCGTGTTACATGGAACGGCGCTCCAAAGCCTTGCACTTTGCGATGATCCCCTTAGGCCACTCAACAGTACGGGTCCGACCGATGGCGTTCACCACGGCAGCGTCGAACGCGTATGTGGCCGTCACTGTAGGGCAAGTTGAAGTGGGACTCGTCCGAAAACACTACATTTTTCCACTCAGCACTCCAGTGTCGGCGTCCATGTGTCCACTGCAGTCTGCGGCGTTGGTTTTTTCTAGTCGATGGAAGCAGACACAATGGTATGCTCGCGACCAGTCCAGCCCGCAGAAGACGGCGTCGAACCGTTGACGCAGATATGTCCACGCCCGTAGCTGAGCTCCAACGTCGGGACAACACTGTGGACGATGTTCTGTCCATTACGGCAGATCGGACAAGATGGTTGCCATCTCGCTGTGTGGTCAAATTGTGTCGTCCAGTAGCCTGCCGGTGCTGGGTGCGGCCTTCTTCCCTCCACTGGTTCCACATTCGCCCCACTGTTGAAGCAACGTGCCTTGTATGAGCCGCAATGCCACGGTACGACAGACCTGCCTTCCGAGAACAGTCATTCTGCCCCGGACGAACGCACTCACATGTCGATATTCCACACTGTGATGCCGGCGAGGCTTAGTGGCACTTGGTTACGCGTTTCCACTTCGTATGTCGTCTCCGCAAAGACTAATCGTTGTGTAACATTGATCTGTCTGCTCACATAAAAGAGGACCATGTCGGGTCTACGTGCACGCTACTTCTCTGCCATTCAAATTATTTATTTTGGTTCCACTTTCTTACACGTCCTCTGATAGTAGCGTGTTACAGACATTGCTTCTGAGTGTTTTACTTTTTACAAAAAGTAGTGTAGTTCCCGCAGTGGACCAGAAATTGCTTCATTATTCACTTTACAACAGATAAACGAACTGATTTACAGCGCAACAGCAACTACATAATGACGACTACATTGCTGTACAGCCTAGACAGTATTATTATTATTATTATTATTAGCATTATTATATTAGTGGCAACAGTCATGCATGAAGCCTTAAATCTTCCAATTTCCACCACTTCAGAAGTAACGTTTCCGTTGAGCAAATTATTTACGACCAGTAGGTACAGGACACACGTTTGATCTTGCTTGATTTTAAATGGGAGTGCTATTAGAGAGAGGAGTGGTGCAGAGGAAGCACGTTCTGTGACAAGTGTATACGCTCAATGCGGATAGTTGGCTTTCCTTTCTGAGAAGGAGTTGCAGGCAACACTCGCGATGCAGTGAGAATTGCTTCATTATTCTAAAAAAAGTAGAAAGAAAAAAAGAAACAGTTGTTTGGAAATAAGCAGTACCAACTGTCTCATTCACTTGTTAGTCGGTGGTTTAACACCCACAAGGACCAAAAGTCATTCTTCTTTCATCATTTCAAAAACTAAAAGTGTTCAAACAAAATTATTTTTCATTCAAGTATTTAGTAAGGTTGCTGATGTATATCTGATTGCACTCAGGTGTATTGGTCTCGGAGAGGTTGGTAAAGACTGTTATAGTGCCTAGAAATTTTGCATTAGCACCAAGTCAACGAGATAATCCGCATTACTTATCATCTATTTCTTGTCACATATTCCGTCTATATCTATATTTTGTGGATCAGTGTGATGTGTCATATACTGGGCAAGTAAAATGAAACCTTCGGAAAGTATCCACACTAGTTACCTCGTTCGCCATACTTCGCGAATGCTCGGCTGCTTGTAGGGCCCACGGGAAACCAGTATGCCAATGAAAAGGTACCCACTAAAGGTCGTAACTCTGTCGTGTGCTATCGAGAGCTTGCAGGCATTTAAACATGCAGTTAAGAACTATTACACTCGTCTGAATGCTTCCCGCCAGAGACGGTTGGTGGCACTCGTAAGACCTACAGTGTCCCTGTTGCGGAAGATGTAAGTTGGGTTGCCTAATTTTAGGTGCATGAAATATTTTCCACAGCAGTTTTATTTTAGGACATTGTATTTAGATTTCCTCTCATGCCAGTTATGCATGAAAGACTGCTTGTACTACTCTGCGCGAGTTGTTATTTGCTTGATTTTTTGTGTGTTATAGTTATATAGCGCCATGAGGAAATTCGTCATTATTGACGTATTTTTAAGGAGTCTTTTGGGAGATGCACTGCGGCTTTCTTCCAATTTTTTTCAGTATTTCTGTAACTCTCTCTTGCCAGCGAAAGAAGTCTTTGACTTTTCAAGTCGCTCTTCTTTGTGTAATCTCGATGTGACTTAATATGTGTAAGTAGGCTGTTTAGGTTTTTTTATTGGTAACGCCACGTAGCGCTCTGTGTGAGAATCACTGGCTGTGCTGTGTGCAGTCTGTGGCTGGTTTGCATTGTTGTCTGCCATTGTAGTGTTGGGCAGCGGCAGCTGGATGTGAACAGCGCGTAGCGTTGCGCAGTTGGAGGTGAGCCGCCAGCAGTGGTGGATGTGGGGAGAGAGATGACGGAGTTTTGTAATTTGTCATGAACTGCTATATATATTATGACTATTAAGGTAAATACATTGTTTGTTCTCTATTAATATCTTTCATTTGCTAACTATCCCTATCAGTAGTTAGTGCCTTCCGTAGTTTGAATCTTTTATTTAGCTGGCAGTAGTGGCGCTCGCTGTATTGCAGTAGTTCGAGTAATGAAGATTTTTGTGAGGTAAGTGATTTGTGAAAGGTATAGTTTAATGTTACTCAGGGCCATTCTTTTGCAGGGATATTTGATAGTCAGATTGCGTTGCGTTAAAAAATATTGTGTGTCAGGTTAAGCACAGTCCTGTACAATTTTTCAAAGGGGACGTTTCATATGGACCCAGTAAAGTTGAGCAATATTTTAGTACAAGGTGCTGAAGTATTTTCCATGCAATTTCATTTGTAGAAACTGCAGGTTCCCAGCTTTCTACCAATGAACCGCAGCCTGCCATTTCCTTTACCTACAGCTGAGCTTACGCGATCGTTGCACTTTACACGTCTACATCTTGTTACTCCTAAACATTTTTTCGACAGGAGTGACTAGTTGTGTATCAACAATCTTCTTAACAAGGGAATACAACGCCTTTACGTTTTGTGAAATACACAGTTTTGTGTTTCTTTAAATTAAGAGCTAGTTCTAAGACAGTGAATAGGGCTCATACTTTGTCGAGATTTAACTCGATATTACTAGTAGTTTCAAAGGTTAGAATTTCCTCAAATGCGTCAACTATGAAAGACATGAGGTTACAACTTTGTAGTATTGGCGAAGTCAATGTATAGCGTGAACTGCGCTGGTTCACCCCATGAGACTGCTTTTCGAGCGAAATTGTCTCGTTATTTTGTAATAGTTTCACAAAAATCTGTCGTATCAGTTATAGGAGGAATTTATTAGAGACGTCTAGCGATGAAAGAAAAAAAATAGAAATGTAATATAGGTATCCTTTCGTTAAGCCAATGTTACATGACGTACATTCTCTCTAACGGCCACACACTACAACGAAATGGTGCGTTCATCACTCGGCCGTGACAGATATGCATCAGCGGTCCATTCCCAGCGATATACAGCCACCCATTCCTGCCGCGGCAATACATTTGGCTGACAAAGGTGCCAGCTGTATCGTATTTCAAAGCTCCATAGACACCGGCCACTACCTTTCGCGCTGTCTCTCTTTCATTCGTACCCTGTCAAGCGACTAGACATCCAATATTCCGCTCCAAGAGGAACCTGCACGAGTGCTTATCTCTTCCTCCCCAGTCGCCATATCCCAGACGTTCCCTGGGATAGCAGTGAGCAGTAATTCGCTACTAGGTGGCAGATAGTTTCTCAGAAACTCAGATCCGTCGTCCTTTGAAATGGGTTACCAGAAGCTGCGTGTAATTTACAATGTTTATCATATGATGATCTCATATTTCAATTCGTGGAATTGTGTTATAACTTATTAAAAGCACCATCTAGGGCAATAGCTGTTAATAAGATCCCTTTGCACCATAGCCCCTCTGCAGGTCAGTTACGTGTGAATAACGACGCCAGTCGATGCACAGTAACATCGATTTTGAATATTTTTCGCCTGTAAAAAAAGTTTCCTTGAGCAATGTAACGATTGCTGAAAATTTTATAGGGTAGAACAAATCAGATCACGTTTTACAGCTACTAGTGGAAGAATATATTACTCCATTTCTCACTTGAAAAGAGTAAAATATATCAGTATTATGTGTTAATAGGGATTACGCTATTTGCACAGTTGTATTCCTCGTAGGAACACCAATGACTACATTTACATCTGTCTATATATATATTCCGTAGGTTACCTTAGGGTGCACAGCTAGCCATTCCCTTTTCCTGTTTCATTGGAAAATGGAGCGAGGGAGAAACGACTCTACACTGATCAGCCAGAAGATTATGGCCTACTGTCGATATAACCTGTACAGGCCGTAGCAGCGTCACCTGGCGAGGAATGACTGCTAGTCAGACACACGCACGGTGCGCGTAGTATCAATGGGCGTGCTGTCCGCGTGTAGAATAGCGAAGGCGCGCGGTCTATGTGAGTTTGACAGAGATCATATTGTGATGGCCCAGAGGCTCGGCACGAACATTTGGGAAACTGCAGGACTTGTCGGATGTTCGAAGATTGCTTTGTTGGGTGACTTAGACACGTGGCGAAACCAAGGTGAAAACAGGTCCACATGTCATGGGGTAGGGCGGCCACTATTCATTAAAAATGTCGGACGATGTAGGCTGGGCAGACTGGTAAACAGGACGGGCAGCCAACTGTGCGGCAAATAACATGAGAATTTAATGCTGGGCAGAGTACAGGTGTGTCTGAACACACAGTGCACCTAACACTCCTAACGATGGACCTCCACAGCCGACGATCGATGCATATGCCAGTGTTAACGCCACGACTTCGGCAACTACGACTGAAGTGGACATGTGGCCATCGGCACTGGACGTTGGCGCAATGGCAGCGTGTTGCATGATTTGATGAATCCCGATAATTTATTCATCATGCCGACGGGTTGTCTTCCAGGCAAACAGCTCCTTGACACCTGTACTATGGGACAAACACAAGTTGGCGGCGGTCCCATTATGCTCAGGGGAACATTCACGTGGGCATCCATGAGAGGTATAGTATACTAGTTGCATACCACGTACACTCCTTCATGACGATCATGTTTCCCGACGGAAGTGGCACTTTTCAACAAGATAATTCGCCAGGTCACAAGGCCAGGAGTGTGATGGAGTGGTTCGAGGAACACAGTGGCGAGTTCCAATTGATATGCTGGCCCCCTAACTCGCCAGGCCTGAACCCGATCGAACACATGTGGAATGTGACTGAACGTGGCTTCAGAATTTACGGGAATTAGGTGAATCTTGTGTGCGGATGTGGTACCAGCTCTTTCTAGCGACCTACCAAGGCCTCAATGCTTCCATGCCACGACGTGTCGCAGCTATTATCCGTCCAAAGATGGACGTACAGACCATAAGGTAGGTGGCCATAATGTGTATATGCCAGTGTATATGCTTCCGTGCGAAGTACTAACGTGAATTCTTTACAGACGAATAGCAAAATTGGAAGAAGGGGAAGACCAGTTTAGGTTCTAGAGAAATGTAACAACGTGCGAGGATACACTGACGCTAAGATTTATCTTAGAAGATAGGTTAAGGAAACTCAAACCTATGTTTGTAGTATTTGTAGACATAGAGAAAGCTTTTCACAATGTTGACAGTAATTCTCTTTTCCAAATTCTTAAGTTCGCAGGGGTAAAATACGGGGGCTATTTACAACTTATGTAGAAACAAGACGGCAATTATAAGACCGAGGGCCATGAAAGGGAAGCAGTGGTTGAGAAGGGAATGAGACAGGGTTGTAGTCTATTCCCGATGGTACTCAATCTGTACACTGAGTAAGCACTAAGGGGAACCATAGAAAAATTTGGAGTCGTAATTACAGTTCAGGAAGAAAAAAGAGAAACTTTGAGGTTCGCCAAAGACACTGTGTTTCTGTCAGAGACAGTAAAGGTCTTGGAAGAAGAGTTGAACGGAAGGGACATTGTCTTGAAGGGAGGATATAAGATGAACATCAATAAAAGTAAAATGAGGATAATGGAATATAGTCGAATTAAATAAAAATAATTGCCGTGTTGCTAGGGCCTCCCGGCGGGTACATCGTTCGCCTGGTGCAAGTCTTTCGAGTTGACGCTACTGCGGCGACTGGCGTGCCGATGGGGATGAAATGATGATGATAAGGACAACACAACACCCAGTGTCTAAATGAAGAAAATTTCCGACCCAGCTGGGAATCGAACCCGGACCATTAGGTATGACATTCCTTCGCGCTGACTACTCAGTTACCAGGGGGCGGACGTCGAATTAAATCAGGTGATGCTAAGGGAATTAGATTAGGAAAAAAGATAAAGTAGTAGATGAGTTTTGCCATTTTGGCAGCGAAATAACTGACGATGGCTGGAGTAGAGAGAATATAAAACGTAGACTGGCAATGGCAAGAATTTCAGAAGAAGCTGAAGAAGCGAACTCTGTTAAGATCGAATATAGATTTAAGTGTTGGCAAATCTTTTCAGAAAGTATTTGAAATTAGTTTACCCCTGTGCGGAAGTGAAACATGGACGATAAACAGTTTAGACAAGAAGTCAATATAAGCTTTTGAATTGTAGTGCTACAGGAGAATGCTGAAGATTATATGCGTACATCGTAGCTAATGAGGAGGGACTGAATATAACTAGGGGAAAAAAGAAATTTGGGTCAGGACCTAACTGTAAGATGGAATCGGTTGACAGGACATGTTCTGAAACATAAAAGGATCACCAATTTAGTACTAGGACGTAAGTTGCAGTAATTTCTCGGGTATGAAGAGATTTGCACGGGATAGAGTAGCATGGAGGTCTGTATCAAACCAGTCTTCTGACCAAAGACCACAACAAAAACAACATGCTGCCGTTCCAGCCCGAATTTCTCTTCTCTTGTCTTCGCGGTCCTTACGCGAGATTTACTGATATTAAAAAAACACTGTGACTGACGCCCGAACAACAGGAACTAACATGCATCATGACCAGAAAATAGTGCATTGAAAATGGCTAGGAACTAGCCAAATCTGGATTTGCGTAATAAAACCTACAAAAAAATGACGACTGCTTACTGTGCTCTATAATTTATAAATCACATAACAGTCGCTGAGTGCATCCACTTTCTTAATGGAAGGTAACCTGCCAAAGAAACTAGTACACATGCCTAATATTATCTAGGGCCTCCGTGAGCACGCAGGAGACCCGCAGTACGACGTGGCATGGACTCAACTAATGTATGAAGAAGTGCTGAAGGGAACTGACGCCATGAATCCTGCAGGGCTGTCCGTAAATCCCTAAGAGTACGAGGGGGTTGAAATCTCTTATGATCAGCACCTTGCAAGGTATCCCAGATATGCTCAATAATGTTCATGTTTGGGGTTTAGTGGCCAGCGCAGTGTTTAAACTAAGAAAAGTGTTCCTAAAAGTACTCTGTAGCAATTCTCGACGTGTGGGGTGTCGCATTGTCCTCCTGGAATTGCCCAAGTCCGCCGGAATGAACAATGGACATGAATGGATGCAGGTGATCAGACAGGATGCTAACGTACGTATCACCTGTCAGAGTTGTATCTAGACGTATCAGCATCCCATATCACATCAACTGCACACTCCCCACACCATTACAGAGCTTCCACCAACTTGAAAAGTCCTCTGTTCACAAGCAGTGTCCATGGATTCATGACATTGTCTCCATACCCCTACAAGTCCATCCTCTCAATACAATTTGAAACGAAACTCGTCCGACTAGGCAAAATGTTCATAGTTATCAACAGTCCAATGTCGTTATCGACGGGCCCAGACGAGGCGCAAGGCTTTCTGTCGTGGAGTCATCACTGGTACACTAGTGATCCTTCAGCTCCGAAGGCCCATATCGATGATGTTTCTTTGAATGGTTCGCACACTGACGCTTGTTGATGGCCCAGCACTGAAATCTGCAGCAATTTGCGGATCTTTTTCCGGCCGCAGCGATGTCAGAGATTTGAGTTTTATCGGATTCCTGATATTCACGGTACACTCGTGAAATTGTCGTAAAAGAAAATCCCCACTTCATTGCTACCTCGGAGATGCTGTGTCTCATCGCTACACTACAACTACGTTCAAACTCACTTAAATCCTGATAACTTGCCATTGTAGCAGCAATAATCGATCTAACAACTACGCCAGAAAATTGTTGTCTTATGTAGGCGTTGCCGACAGCAGCGCCGTATTCTGGCTTATCTCTGTATTGGAATGCGCATGTCTGTACCATTTTCTTCGTCGCTTAAGTGTACTTTGGTGGCAGGAGGATCGTTCTGTAGCCATAGTGTTTCGCCAATAATAACGTCTTCTTCTCTCCAAAGATTCTCATTTGAGTTCACAATACGTCTAAAGGGTAAAAATCTAGCTGCATGCTTCTGAACTGTTTCGATGTCTTCCTTTAATCCTTCTTGTGCAGATCCCGAGCACTCGAGCATCGTTGAAGAGCGGCTCGCACTGGTTCTGTACACTGTCTCCTTTACAGATGTTCTTCCTAGGATTCTCCCAATAGACCGAAGACTACCATTCACCTTCTATACAACAGGCCTGACGTGTTCGTTCCATTTCATCGCTTTATAAGGTTACGCGTAGATATTTATTTGATGTAACTGTATCAATCAGAAGACCTCTGATACTTATTCGAATATTACAGAATAATTTTTCCTACTCATCTTAATCAATTTCCATTTTTACACATTTGGAGGGAGCTGCTATTGATAACACAAAATTAAAATTCTATCCCAGTCACGCCGTGTCCTCCTAGAGTCACTCAAAGACGGCACTTTCTCTTACTCTGCTGCGTCAAAAGCAAACAGTTGCGGACTGCTCCCCACCCTACCAGTCAGATCGTTTACGTATATGCAGGACAAGAGCGACGCCGTCATATTAGCGTGGGGTCCCCCTGACGATCCCTTTGACAATGAACACTCGCCGTGGATGTTCGAACAGTTACTGCGAGATATCAGTTTAAAATATTTTTTACAAACTGTACAGGTTTCCAGAAACTTATAGTTATCAATGATGTACGAAACAGTGATTTTCTTTTTGTTTTACTGTTTAACAAATGATGAAAGTAGTCGGTAGCTTAGGAGTTAAGCGACAGACCATAGATTAAAAGGTCAGAAGTACGAAGTGGTGTAGTAAAGTTATGCGACAATGCTGTTTAGGAACTGCTTCACTTACAGAATGAACTACTTATTGTTAGTCGTGTATGTGAAATGTAGCCAGACGTTAATTGGCACAAGAAGGGATTTTGTGAGAGAAACACCCTATGAAGAGCATTGGATGGATTAGATCCGCGGAGACGACCAGGTTAACACCTATTACGAAGATCTGAAGATTCCAATCTGATCGGTCGCGAGGCTTATCAGTATAAAACTTTAAATGTCACGCACAGAAAGCAGAGAAAATGTATCAAGTAGGTACATTTTCGGGGCTGTAATCTGATTAGTTACTGTGGATCGATACGTGGGGCTGTTACTTCATGTCAGAAATGAAGCAGCTGTCAAAACAAAGGATAACGGTAAAGCAGATCTTATCTGCCAGAAAGGTGACGCTAGTATTTCTGGGATGCAAAAGCGATTCTGAATATGGATTACTTTGTAAAACAATAACTGCTAAATAGCATGCAGCTATCTGACCGAACAGTACCAAAACCTACACGGGTAAAGGCTGTCATTCAAAAAGAAAAAGAAAGAGAATATCTTTAGAACACATCTTTAGAATACACTGGCCCGCAAATGCTTTGAAAACGGAAAAGCCGAGGAATTTTATGTACACAACATCGACGTTATATTCCATGAGACTTGCACATACTCTCACGTTTAAAGAAGTCTGTCATAATAAATAATCAAGCTGCCTTAGATAGAATTGAAGACACTAAGAAATTAAATTCTGGCATGAACAACACTAAATTAAAGGCGTGTGAAGTTCTCGCTCCTTTCTGTAAATATCGAGTTGAGACTCCACAGGTTTTTCTGTCGTTTCGATTTGTAGAACTTGGTATCTGTCAATATATGATACGAGGGGCATTAAGTAATTAATGCAACACTTTTTTTCTCGGCTAATTTCGGTTGAAAAATGTGGGATTTGTTGTGGGAGATCGTGGAATAAATCCGCTTCAGCACCTATAGTTCCATGAAGTTCCGACTTGTGGCAGGGCTATACAAAGCCTTATAAATGGCGTCTGTAACATTGGTGTGTTCCAAGCAGAGAGCCATTGAGTTTCTTTTGCCGGAAAACCAAAGCATCGCAGTTATTCATAGGCGCTTGCAGAATGTCCACGGGTCCGCGAGGGGTAGCCGCACAGTCTCGGCCGCCTTGACACAATTCACGCGGCTACCCCCGTCGGAGGTTCGAGTCCTGAGTCCTCCCTCGGGCATGGGTGTGTGTGTGTTGTCCTTAGCGTAAGTTAGTTTAAATTAGATTAAGTAATAGTGTGTAAAGCTAGGGACCGATGACCTATGCAGTTTGGTCCCATAGAAACTTACCACAAATTTTCAAGAACGTACACGGGGACATGGCAGTAAACAAGAGCACGGTGAGTCGTCGGGCGAGGCATCTGGCATAATCGCAATAAGATCACTCAAAACCTGTCTGATCTAATGCGTAACAGCTGGCCAGACACAGCTGTGATTCCTGCAGTGTTGAACAGTGCACACTCTCTCATTCATGGTGATAGACGGATCAGTATCAAACACCTCGCTATTCAAGTGGACGTCTCTGTTGGAAGTGCTGACACACTCGTCCATCAGTTGGTGCAGTCAGAGGTATGTGCAAGCAGGGTGCGCCTTCGCTTAACAGAAGAACATGAAGAGCGACGAAGGACCATCTGTGTGGAATTGCATGCGCGTTACGAGGCTGACGGTGACCGTTTTTGTATAAAGCATCATCACAGGCGATGAAACATCACTTCGAACCGGAAACAAAACGTCAACCCATAGAGTCGCACCACACCACCTCTCCTCTTTTTTAAAAAAAAAAATAAAAAAAAACTGGCCGTCAGCCACTATAGTGATGGCGACTGTCTTCTGGGACTCTGATGGGGTTAATCTGTTAGATGTTCTCCCTCAGGGTGCAATGCTCAACTCTAAAGTGTACTGTGCTATCCTCTGGAGAAACGACTTCAGCATGTTCGTCGCCACAAAAATGCAAACGAACTTTTCCTTCTCCATAACAGCGCAAGGTGTCGCACAAGTCTGTGCACCAGAGAGGAGCTCACAAAACTTCATTGCACTCTTCTTCCTCACCCACCCTGAAGCCCAGATCTATATCTACAGGATTACTCTACAATTCACATTTAACTGCCTGGCAGCTGGTTCATTGAGCCACCTTAAAGTTGTTTGCCTACTGTTCCACTATCGAAAGGCAGGCGGGAAAAACGAGCACTGAAATCTTCCTGTGCGAGCTCCAATTGCTCTTATTTTATCATGATGATCAATTATTCCTGCGTATGTGGGCGCCAAGAATATTTTCGCTATCGGAGGAGAAAGTTGCCGGTCGAAAATTCACGAGAAGGTTCCGCCGCAAATAAAACCGGCGTTGTTTTCATGATTGCCACCCCAATCTACGTATCATGTTCGTGGCATTCTCTCCTCTATTGCAAAACGAACTGCCGGTCTTTGAACATTTTTGATGTTCTCCGTCAGTCCTATCTGATACGGATCCCACACCGCACAGCGCTACTCCAGAATAGTGCGGACAAGCGTGGTGTAAGCAGTCTCTGAAGTAGACCTGATGCATTTTCTAAGTGTTCTGCCAATAAATAGGCTCAGCCTTTGGTTTGCTTTCCCCAAAACATTATCTATGTGATCGTTCTAATTTAAGTTATTCGTAATTATAACCCGTAAATATTTAGTCGAATTCACAGCTCAAGATCATATTTGGCCGCTTGTAGGATGCACACCGCAGGAAGCAGTACGTGGATAGTGGGGGGGGGCTTACTGAACCAACAAGGCGCTGGCTCCGACGGCGACCAACAGAGTGCTACCATGAGGTCCCACAGCGAGGTGGCGTTACGCCTTCGCACTGAACGGAGATTACGTTGGGAAATACACTACTGGCCATTAAAGTTGCTACACCAAGAGAAATGCAGGTGATAAACGGGTATTCATCGGACAAATATATTGTACTAGAACCGACATGCGATTACATTTTCACGAAATTTGGGTGCATAGATCCTGAGAAATCAGTACACACCACCTCTGGCCGTAATAACGGTCTTGATACGCCTGGGCGTTGGGTCAAACATAACTTGGATGGCGTGTACAGGTACAGCTGCCTATGCTGCTCCAACACGATACCACAGTTCATCAAGTGTAGTGACTGGCGTATTGTGACGAGCCAGTTGCTCGGCCACCAATGACCAGACGTTTTCAGTTGGTGAGAGATCTGGAGCATGTGCTGGCCAGGGCAGCAGCCGAACATTTTCTGTATCCAGGAAGGCCCGTACAGGACCTGCAACATGCGGTCGTGCATTATCTTGCTGAAATATAGGGTTTCGCAGGGACTGAATGAAGGGTAGAGCCACGAGTCGTAACACATCTGAGACGTAACGTCCACTGTTCACAGTGCCGTCAATGCGAACAAGAGGTGACCGAGACATGTAACCAATGGCACCCCATACCATCACTCCATGTGATACGCCAGTATGGCGATGACGAATACACGCTTCCAATGTGCATTCACCGCGATGTCGCCAAACACGGATGTGACCATCATGATGCTGTATAAAGAACCTGGATTCATCCGAAAGAATGACGTTTTTCCATCCGTGCAGCCGGATTCGTCGTTGAGTACGCCATCGCAGGCGCTCTTGTCTGTGATGCAGCAAGGGTAACCGCAGCCATAGTCTCCGACCTGATAGTCCATGCTGCTGCAAACGTCGTCGAACTGTTCGTGAAGATGGTTGTTGTCTTGAAAACGACCCCATCTGTTGACTCAGGGATCGAGACGTGGCTGCACGATCCGTTACAGCCATGCGGATAAGTTGCCTGTCATCTTGACTGCTAGTGATACGAGGCCGTTGGGATCCAGCACGGCGTTCCGTATTACCCTCCTGAACCCACCGATTCCATATTCTGCTAACAGTCATTTGATCTCTACCAAAGCGAGCAGCAATATCGCGATACGATAAACCGCAATCGCGATAGGCTACAATCCGACCTTTATCAAAGTCGGGAACGTGATGGTACGCATTTTTCCTCCTTACACGAGGCATCACAAAAACGTTTCACCAGGCAACGCCGGTCACCTGCTGTTTGTGTATGAGAAATCGGTTGGAAACTTTCCTCATGTCAGCACGTTGTCGGTGTCGCCACCGGCGCCAACCTTTTGTGAATGGTCTGAAAATCTAATCATTTGCATATCACAACATCTTCTTCCTGTCGGTTAAACCTCACGTCTGTAGCACGTCATCTTCGTGTTGTAGCAATTTTAATGGCCAGTAGTGTAGATTTTTTTTGGACAATAATATTCTGTATTGAAATCCTGAAAGAAACCAACCTGCTTTCAGAAAAAAAAGTGTGTTGCATTACTTATTAGTCAAAGAGAATGTGAGTCGGCGTTACATGTTCCAGTTACTGATGTGCTGACAAACTGAACCTTAAAACATATTTTTTTCATTAAGTTTCTTGGTTATCCGCAAGGGAACGAAATTACTTAATTTGTATAAAAATACTTCTTTCAAATAAAGCAAAAAACTTACACGAAAACTTCTGCCACCAAGATATATGATAAGACTGTGGACCCTAGGAGTGTGTGTGCTGTTGTGTTGATGGTGTTAAGAAAGAAGTATGAGTACAGTTCGTTGTTGGAACATAAAACAGACAACGCCTGCCTCGTCAAAATGAAATGTTTCTCCGTGTATTGAGGTGAAATTTTCTGACACAGTCTCGTGAATTCGAACTATTTGCAAATTACGACAGACAAACTACGTAATGCTAGTGTCCGTCGTAACAAAGACGCTCCTTTATCTTGATGAAATATCTCCGGAAAAACGTTAAGAAGCGATAGGAAATGAAAGGCTTCCTGTAGACCTTGATATATATAGAGGGTGGTCTTGGGAAGTAGTGGGCCTTTCCAAATATAAACCACATATGAGGTTTCCGTGTTACCTACTTCGGCACTGTACTCAAACGTTTGAGGTCTAGAAAGAGTTAATTTGAAATAATAAATTGAATAAGAAGGATTCTTAAAGTCCGACTTATTCTGTTATGCAGACGAAATCTTAAAAGAAAATCGGTGGGAGGAGGTCGGTTGTTCTCGGCAAGTACTGTTTCGTAAACGTAGAGTACCGGTACTCGACACAATTAGTACGACGACTATGCTGCTGCCTAAGTATAATTCATACAAGGACCTTAATTTAGAAGAAACCTCTCTTTACTTGATCGTCGAAAAAAGGAAGTACCAAAGTATTTAAGAAAACACAGGCATACTGCAACATAAGTCACTTACGAATGAAGTAAATACGATGTGTAGAGGAGCCAAGGTGAAATGGCTTCAGGAAAAATGCGAAAAAAATTGAAAAAGAAATGGTCTTCGGAATGATTGATTCAGCAGATAGGAAATTCAAAACAACTTCGGTTGAATTAAATGTAAAGGCGTCAACATTAAGAGTTACTTGGTAGCTCACTTAAACGTAGATAAGAGAGCAGATAAGTGGAAAGAGTACACGGCCACTACAAGGAAGAGGGACTGTCCGTTGATAGAAAAAGAATTGGGTGTCGATTTGGAAGACATAGAAGATTCAGTATTAGATACTTGCGATCAAAGAAAGCAGAAGGGAGGGATAACTATCTTCTGAAATTTATAAGCTCATCTCTGGAAACGCCAACCAAACAAGTTAGTCTGTAACATCTCGATATATGGGTACACCATCGGACTTCGGAAGAATATCATCTGAAAGATCTCGAAGATAAAAAGAGCAGATAAATAGGAGAGCTACTGCGCGATCAGCTTAATAGCCCGCTCAGTGGTTTTTGCAACTGTCAGAAGTGACTTCTCATTCCGCCAATGGTGAAGCTGTTATTGTTCGTTCATACTTTGTCTCACACTATCAGTGATTCTCTTCCGTCTACATAGTCTTTTTAGTTTTTTCCGGGAGTCTTATATCTTCATCCGCAGTGAACATGGGTTGTGGCCACTATCGCTTCAGGTAACAGTACCGCAGCGAACTGATCTTTGCACCCGGCAGCATCTATCTGCTCCGATTCTACTTTGCGGAAAATTATTTCTGTAACTGTGTTAGGCGAAATACTGTGCAAATATCATGTTCTCGAACTGTGGAGAATTGGAAATGCATAGACACTAGTCAATATATCGCTTTTTCAAACCAGCAACTCAGTTTAGGGAATCAGTACCACACATGAAAAAAGAATGGTTCTATAGATAAAACGTATATCTAGTCTAATCTTACATATAAAAATAATTTAAGTTGCACTGAGCCTAAATAAAGCTGACATGGAGAATTCCGCGCCTTCTGTCCTGCCACTCGCTGCAGGGCGCGGATGGATTTTAGCATGGACACGGTTGGGAATCAGCGGGCACCAGTCATTTCAGCTGTCAGTTCCCCCGGCGGGTCGTATATCTGGCGCAGTATTTAAAATGCACTGATTTAGAATTTAAATTGGAAAGGAATTAAATGTACGCGTGATAACTCACCGCTCTACGCGAGATTTGCCAGAAAGAAGATTTCAATTATGGCGGCGGTGCGCCCGTAGCTCTCTGTATAAAATCCGGAGTGCAATTTCCCGTGAGTAATTACGCACCCTGCAGGACCTTCGAGGATGAGTGGGCTCCGAGAAAACACGTAGACTAGACGGACAATCTATTTTCTTTTTTCGCTACCAGATATTTCTTTTTAATTTTTTGCTCCCCCGTAGCTCAATTGTTCCACGGATTATTTTTTCCACTTCATATTTCATTAAGGGAGAACTTTTCACAATGCAGGTTCAGTAAATCTGAACAGAGCACGGGAGAATGAAACAATGGCTGGGACTGTTTTGCTGTCCGCCGGCTGAAGGGGTTTTCTTTTGAATTTCTGGTCCAGTAGGCGCTTGCGCTGAAATGCAATTGTTTGTTTGTGTACGGTTTACGTGATACTTGTTCTGTGAATCTTTGGTTTCATAGGCTCTTTCAACACAGGCAACGTAAATGTGGGACATCGAACTGCTGGCGTTACAAAAAGTAATTTAAAAGTTCGTGATCAGTCGTCCAAGCTGGTGATTCTAAATTAGTTTCTCGCAAATAGTAGAAATTTATATGTGTCTTAAATGGCTCTGTAGCTAAGTGCGTAATTACAATGGTAGATGTACGAGTTCCCATCCCAGCTTTTTTGAACCGTTCTGCCATGGTAGTGTCCTGCGTATGTGAAATACGCCTATTTCCATCCCTATTCAGTTTGCACGTGACATGAAACTCCCTCTGTAATTGTTAGGTGGGACTGATTGCACTTAACTCATTTCTGACGAATCAGTGTGATCTTTAAACGAACCTGCAAACTGATGCTTACACAAGGTGCTCTAAACCTGTTGTTGTGGTATTCAGTCCACAGACCGGTTTCATGCTGCTATCGATGCTAATCTATCCTGTGCAATCATCTTGATCTCCAAGTAATTACAGCAACCTAGATCCCTCTGACTCTGGATACTGTATTTGTCTCTTGGTCTCCCTCTACGATTTTTACCTCCCACGCTTCCGTCCACTACTAAATTGGTGATCCTTTGATGCCTCAGAATGTGTCCTACCAATCGATTCTAGTCAAGCTATGCCAACAATTTTTCTTCCCAGTTCTATTCAGTATCTCCTCACAGTTACGTGATCTACCCACCTAATATCCAGCACTCTTTTGTAGCACCTAATTTCAAAAGCTTCTATTGTCTTCACGTCCTGGATATCATCCATGTTTCGCTTCCTTTTACTGCACCCCATAAATATACTTTCAGAAAACACTTCCTGACACTTAAATATATACTCGATGTTAAAAATTTCTCTTCTTCAGCAACGCTTTTCTTGCTGTTGCCAGTCTACATTTTTTATCCTCCCTACTCCGACCATCATCAGTTATTCTGGTACCCAAATAGCAGAGGTCATCTGTTACTTTGTGTCTCACTTTCTAACCTAATTCCCTCAGCATCGCCTGATTTAATTCAACTACATCCCATTATCCTCGTATTTATTTTGTTGATTTTCATCTTATATCCTCATTTCAAGACACTATCCATTCCGTTCAACTGCCCTTGAAAGTTCTTTGCTGTCTCTGATTGAATTACAACGTGATCGGCAAACTCCAACGTTTTTATTTCTTCGCCCTAGACTTTAATTCCTACTCCATTTTTTTCTTTTGTTTGCTGTACTGCTTGCTCAATATTCTTGAATAACATCGGAGGTACGCTACGATCCTGTCTCACCCCTTTCTCAACCACTGCTTTCCTTTCGTGTCCCTCGACTCCCATAACTGCCATCTGGTTCTGTACAAATTGTAAATAGCCTTCAGCTCCCTGTCCTTTACCCCCGCTACCTTCAAATTTGAAAGAGAGTTTTCCAGTCAACTTTGTCAAAAACTTTCTCCAAGGTTACAAATGCTATAAACGCAGGCTTATTTTTCCTTATTCTGTCTTCTATGAGAAGTCGAAGGGTCACTGTTGCCTCGGGTGTTCCTATATTTCTCCGTAATCCAAACCTCGAGGTCCGCTCCTACCAGTTTTTCCGTTCTTCTGTAAGGAGTTCGTGTTGATATTTTGCAACCATGACTTATTAAACTGATAGTTCTATAATTTTCACACCTGTCAACATATGCTTTCTTTGGAATTGGAATATTATATTCTTCTTGGCGTCTCGTACATCTTGCTTACCAAATGGCAGAGTTTAGTCATGGCTGGGTCCTCCAAGGCTATCAGTAGTTCTAACAGAATGTCGTTTACTACCAGAGCCTTATTTCGACGTAGGTCTTTATCAAATTCTTTAAGCAGTATCAAATCTAAAATCAAGTCTCCCATCTTATCTTCAACTGCGTCCCCTTCCATTTCTGTAATATTGCCCTCAAGTGCATCTCTCTTGTATAGACCCTCTATGTACTCCTTCCAACTTTCTGCTTTCCTTTCTTTGCTTAGGAGTGATTTTCCAATTGAGCGCTTGATATTCATACAAGTGGTTCTCTTTTCTCCAATGGTCTCTTCAATTTTCCTGTAGGCAGCACCTATCTTACCCCTAGTGATATGTGCTTCTACATACTTACATTTGTCCTCTATCCATTCCTGCTTAGCCACTGTGCACCTATTGTCACTCAAATTTTTGGACGTTTGTATTCTTTTTCATCTGGTTATAAGAAAGAAAATCCGAAGTGATGCATTTTTGACTATACATGGATTCACTTTCAGGGCAATTGACGGCTTCAAGAGTATTTGAGGAGACGTTTTAGCAACAACAACAGATTTGATACAAAAATGCATGCCAATCTAGCAGCAGCGAAGAACTTTTTAGAAGTATCAATATCTTAATGAAAAGATCATTTAGTACTCGCAGTGCAGAAAGAAACTATTAACTCTCCTTAGGGAGGGCTGGAGAAACTTCTATTCTGTTCAAATGGTTCAAATGGCTCTGAGCACTATGGGACTTAACATCTGAGGTCATCAGTCCCCTAGAACTTAGAACTACTTAAACCTAACTAACCTAAGGACATCACTCACATCCATGCCCGAGGCAGGATTCGAACCTGCGACCGTAGCAGTAGCGCGGTTTTGGTCTGAAGCGCCTAGAACCGCTCGGCCACCGCGGCCGGCTTCTATTCTGTAGCCACGTTTATACTCCATAAGCAATCGTATAGTGTGTCGGAGGGTACTTACAGGGAAGCCCTTTATTGTGAGGTCGCAAGAGGCCCATGATGTTTACGGCATTCCACGCCCCATATATTGTCTACTACGCAACCACAATATTGTCTGCTAATGGCAACAGGGGACTGGACTGGAGGTATCCCATGGTGAGCACAGCACGAGGATACGGAGCCTAGTTGAACTGCATAGTCGACGAGTAGCTTACAACAGTTCTACAGTGCTAGAGGTGTTGATACAGTGCAGAGCAATGGCAACGATAAACAAAGGAAACATTGCATTATATCTACAACAACAGTTGCCAATTTCGTCAGAAAGAAACCAAGGAATTTCGCAGAGTGAGAAAGAAATCGGAGATGAAATATTAGGGTATCTGCAGGATGAGTCAGTGGAATACACTCGACTGAGCGGACAATATACATGAGGAGAACATCGATGACGATACGTGCTTAACAAGTGAAAGTGATATTGACACTGGTGTCGAACCATCTAGCTCATCATCCTTGTCGCCAGGGAGCCAGAACTCCCGTCTTCAGTGAAACGTAGTAAAGGACAGTCGCTGTCCAGGGAGTGAGTACTAAACGCAATTACGTTGGCTCAAATGGCTCTGAGCACTATGCGACTTAACTTCTAAGGTCATCAGTCGCCTAGAACTTAGAACTAATTAAACCTAACTAACCTAAAGACATCACACACATCCATGCCCGAGGCTGGATTCGAACCTGCGACCGCAGCGGTCGCGCGGTTCCAGACTGTAGCGCCTTTAACCGCTTGGCCACCACGGCCGGCACGCAATTACGTACATGAAAGATTATCCACAGCATAGTAAAAAACGATCATGAACAGATTTCGAATAAGTCCGCAGCAATACGAATTGAAGTGTATAAGAAAGGAGGAAAAGACGCACTTGTTACAAAAACTGGTGTTTGCGCGTTTCAAGAATGCTCAATACAATTTACATGATAGTGTCCTACTATATTATGCATATAAAATTAAGCATGTCATAGATTACAGTGATTTCAAGGGATGTAGTTGATGGCTGCATAACTTCAAAAAGTGCTACAGAATTGAAAGAAATAAGATAACTAAATATCAAACAAAGCGTCAACTGGATGATGCACAGCAAATTAGAGAATCGGCCCGAAAATTTGTAGAGGAGATAAACAAACTTGTTCCGTCGTTCAGTAAGAGAATTTGAAAGGAAAATCAATATGAAAGGAATTCTTGAAATTAGATGTATCGAGACGGTTATATCAAGGTCACTTAATATCAATGTCTCAACGAATTTGTATGCAATTATGCCGACTGTTGATCTAGATGGTAAATTGGCTAGAAAGTTATTTATTGTGCTGCGAGAACTTGATGCTCTGTCCCTTACAGTTCTTTCTTGTGTGCGTGATCTTTCAACGGCAGTTGGAAATAATTGCGTCACATCAAGCAAGAGTGGGAAAATGGGTGTAAGAGAACTACAACTATGGTATCATAATTGGTTCTGGCCAATAGCTAGTCACAATAATTTGCTTTTGCTTGATTCCTGGTCTGCGTGTGAAAATCATAATTCATTAGAGCAAAATATTCCCCCTGGAAAGTGTGTGACGTTGCAATTTATACGATCTGTAATTTCTCGACAAATTTAGCCTCTGGACGCTTGCTTGTTCCGTGTCTGTAAAACATATTGTCGCACTATCTGCAGCTACGCCTAAACGGACAGGCAATTTCACGATAAGCTCCACGACAGACTGTTTAGGATTCGGTTGCATGCCATCACATTCCATCAGTTCACATCACCCTTTTACACCAATATGACTCTATAGGAATTGCTTAAGAACGGATACGTAACTGAACGTCCTGTACTGTTTGTGACTCCCTAGGAGTTCGCCTTCGATTTTGATGGTGCTAACCTTTGTGCTCACTGTGGCTCGCCATTTTCCATTCGGTGTTCATGGTGCACGTTAATGGTTTACTTTGAACGTTTCTTGAATGGCGACGATGTCCATTTTGTGAACTGTAAAACATACATCCCTAGAAGGTTGATCTCTACACCTCCCAGACACTCATTTTCTGTCGCTTTCCTGATGCACATGGTAAGTCATCAGCAGCTAAATTTTTCCTCTCATAATTGTTAACACAACACTTTGAAATGGACTTTACTAAAGATCGAATAAACAACCTTGCATTCAAGGGGTTCCTTGGTAATGTACCGGTGTGTCAGTTCCCTCATTTGCTATTCCTGTTGCTAATGGTACGTAGCAGAAACTATTGTTGGTAGTATGAAGATAGTAACTGTTCTCGAAAGAACAGATACCATTCATGACCACGCAGCTTCTCTAGAATAAATGATAATTAATTGAAACCCTCAGCTGCCGACAGGTGTTGTTGATATACCTTGAAGGGGACAGCTGAAAATGTGTGCCCCGACCGGGACTCGAACCCGGGATCTCCTGCTTACATGGCAAATGCTCTATCCATCTGAGCCAGCCCGCATCTCGTGGTCGTGCGGTAGCGTTCTGGCTTCCCACGCCCGGGTTCCCGGGTTCGATTCCCGGCGGGGTCAGGGATTTTCTCTGCCTCGTGATGGCTGGGTGTTGTGTGCTGTCCTTAGGTTAGTTAGGTTTAAGTAGTTCTAAGTTCTAGGGGACTTATGACCACAGCAGTTGAGTCCCATAGTGCTCAGAGCCATCTGAGCCACCGAGGACACAGATGAAAAGTGCGACTGCAGGTACTTGGCATTTGTTCTTTCGAGAACAGTTACCATCTTCATATATATAGTTAAAGGCTACCCAGCCATTGACCTTCGTCTGTGCGAATGCGCACAGGTTGCCCGAACTCTTACGGGAATCGTCACCTTCGTGTGCGCGAGTAATGAGTAGATGGGAAAATATCTATTAGGTACATTACGTATGTAGATTGTGGACAGTTGGGATGTGGGGAGCGTGCAAGGGATAAGTCCATGCAGTCGCGCTGTTCATCTGTGTCCTCGGTGGCTCAGAGGGATAGAGTGTCTGCCATGTAAGCAGGAGATCCCAGGTTCGAGTCCCGGCCGGGGCACACATTTTCAGCTGTCCCCATCGAGGTATATCAACAACACCTGTCGGCAGCTGAGGGTTTCAATTCATTTTCATTTATTGTTGGTAGGCTTCCAAATCAGAATCCCCCTAACTTTACATTTCGCGGAATAAACCTAGGAGGAAGCAATATATTGTTTGATTAATCCAATAATTCTAACAGTAAATCATACCGTGTTGTACAACGCCACATTTTAGCGTCTCCACTGTAGTTGGATGAGTATCTCCCTGAGCTCTGTCACAATTCTCAGGTGACGAAAGTTTCCTAAGATTCATCTACCAGATTGTTTGGCACTTTCCTCGACCTATTTTTACGTGTGTATGTATGTACAGGGTTATTACAAATGATTGAAGCGATTTCACAGCTCTACAATAACTTTATTATTTGAGATATTTTCACAATTCTTTGCACACACATACAAAAACTCAAAAAGTTTTTTTAGGCATTCACAAATGTTCGTTATGTGCCCCTTTAGTGATTCGGCAGACATGAAGCCGATAATCAAGTTCCTCCCACACTCGGCGCAGCATGTCCCCATCAATGAGTTCGAAAGCATCGTTGATGCGAGCTCGCAGTTCTGGCACGTTTCTTGGTAGAGGAGGTTTAAACACTGAATCTTTCACATAACCCCACAGAAATAAATCGCATTGGGCTAAGTCGGGAGAGCGTGGAGGCCATGACATGAATTGCTGATCATAATCTCCACCACGACCGATCCATCGGTTTTCCAATCTCCTGTTTAAGAAATGCCGAACATCATGATGGAAGTGCGGTGGAGCACCATCCTGTTGAAAGATGAAGTCGGCGCTGTCGGTCTCCAGTTGTGGCATGAGCCAATTTTCCAGCATGCCCGGATACACGTGTCCTGTAACGTTTTTTTCGCAGAAGAAAAAGGGGCCGTAAACTTTAAACCGTGAGATTGCACAAAACACGTAAACTTTTGGTGAATTGCGAATTTGCTGCACGAATGCGTGAGGATTCTCTACCGCCCAGATTCGCACATTGTGTCTGTTCACTTCACCATTAAGAAAAAATGTTGCTTCATCACTGAAAACAAGTTTCGTACTGAACGCATGCTCTTCCATGAGCTGTTGCAACCGCGCCGAAAATTCAAAGCGTTTGACTTTGTCATCGGGTGTCAGGGCTTGTAGCAATTGTAAACGGTAAGGCTTCTGCTTTAGCCTTTTCCGCAAGATTTTCCAAACCGTCGGCTGTGGTACGTTTAGCTCCCTGCTTGCTTTATTCGTCGACTTCCGCGGGCTACGCGTGAAACTTTCCCGCACGCGTTCAACCGTTTCTTCGCTCACTGCAGGCCGACCCGTTGATTTCACCTTACAGAGGCATCCAGAAGCTTTAAACTGCGCATACCATCGCCGAATGGAGTTAGCAGTTGGTGGATCTTTGTTGAACTTCGTCCTGAAGTGTCGTTGCACTGTTATGACTGACTGATGTGAGTGCATTTCAAGCACGACATACGCTTTCTCGGCTCCTGTCGCCATTTTGTCTCACTGCGCTCTCGAGAGCTCTGGCAGCAGAAACCTGAAGTGCGGCTTCAGCCGAACAAAACTTTATGAGTTTTTCTACGTATCTGTAGTGTGTCGTGACGATATGTCAATGAATGGAGCTACAGTGAATTTATGAAATCGCTTCAATCATTCGTAATAGCCCTATATATATATATATATATATATATATATATATATATATATATATATATATATGTGTGTGTGTGTGTACGCCAGGACGGTCGAACAGGGCCAAGATCTCCCGAACAGTCAACACGTGGAACTCAGTTGTGAAGATCACGTGAATGCGTCACATTCCTCCACCTCTAGAGTTTTTCTCACCTGCATCCAAAACAGCAGTGTTGGCAGCAGCTCATTCTGTGTGGCTTACTGCGTATTTCTTTAATAATGCAGGCTGTGTATTTTTTTTTTCCTAGGGCCCGGCCCCAGTTGCGCAATACGCAAATGAAGACAAAAAGACAGGGCTCGTCAGCGGCGGAAAATGAATGCGTTTGTTTTGCTGCGGTGGCACCGGTAAACAGAAGGCGCCTATTTTGTGCGCTGAATGGGAGCCCAGGAGGCGGCCGCGTTATTTGTTCCCGTGTTTGTTTCTTTTCTGCCGTGGGGGGCGGGCGACGTCGTTGCTGGTCGATTATGAAAAAGAAGCGAGCGAAGAGTCGACTGCTGACGCGGTCGGATGCTGGTCGCAGCGGCGTAGTAGCGCCGAGCACCGACACACTGCAGGGGGGATTATTAATAGGACCGGGGGCAGCTCGTCCAAGGGTTGGCGGTCACCCGAAAACAAGCCCTCTTATTTAATTCATTCTCCCTTTTTCTCCCTTCTAACCTGCTCTTGACATGGCGGACATTGTAGGGCACAGCTAGTTTAGATCCGAAGGGAATAAGAGCTGGCTCGAATCGTTCGTCATAGTTCGCAGCAGTAGCCACTGTCAGATGTACGGCCAGGACTGTAATAAAAGGATATCAAGGGATACAGAGCGATTACTAATGAGCATCCACTATAGCCGTTAGAGACGAGGAAATACGAGATACGCCTCCAGCTACCACCCACTGGGTACAACGGATTTCTAGAGCCTTCCGTTCAAAACGGCTCTGTTGAGGGAATGGGAACGTTAACTTCGGCACCCCTCACTAAACGCAAGAAGTGGACTAATGAAATCTTGAAGCGAGGGAAACCATTTTCATGTAACTTTATTCTTTAACGCTATACCGCGAGAAAGTAGTTTGAATCAAATGTATTAAAACAGGATTTTTCGTTACATTCTACATCTACATCTACATCCACACTCCCCAAGCCACCCGACGGTGTGTGTCGGAGGGTACTTTGAGTACCTCTATCGGTTCTCCCTTCTATTCCAGTCTCGTATTGTTCGTGGAAAGAAAGATTGACGGTATGCCTTTGTGTGGGTTCTAATCTCTCTGATTTTATCCTCATGGTCTCTTCGCGAGATATACGTAGGAGGGAGCAATATACTGCTTGACTCCTCGGTGATGGTATGTTCTCGAAACTTCAACAAATGCCCGTACCGAGCTACTGAGCGTCTCTCTTGCAGAGTTTCCCACTGGAGTTTATCTACCATCTCCGTAACGCTTTCGCGATTACTAAATGATCCTGTAACGAAGCGCGCTGCTCTCCATTGGATCTTCTCTATCTCTTCTATCAACCCCATCTGGTACGGATCCCACACCGGTGAGCAGTATTCAAACAGTGCGCGAACAAGTGTACTGTAACCTACGTTCTTTGTTTTCGGACTGCATTTCCTTAGGATTCTTCCAATGAATCTCAGTCTGGCATCTGCTTTACCGAAGAGTAATTTTATACGGTCATTCCATTTTAAATCACTCTTAATGCCTATTCCCAGATAATATATATATATATATATATATATATATATATATATATATATATATATATATATATATATGCTTCCAGTTGCTGACCTGTTATATTGTAGCTAAATGATAAGGCTTCTTTCTTTCTATGTATTCGCAGCACATTACACTTGTCTACATTGAGATTCAATTGCCATTCCCTGCACCATGCGTCAATTCGCTGCAGATCCTCCTGCATTTCAGTACAATTTTCCATTGTTACAATCTCTCGATATACTACAGCATCATCCGCAAAAAGCCTCAGTGAACTTCCGATGTTATCCGCAAGGTCATTCATATATACTGTGAATAGCAACGGTTCATTTTGTTGTCTGGCACTTGTCTAACAAAAATGTTTACGTATACGCAGTCCAATCCTCCACTTATGTTGGACGTCAACGGGCAATAACCACTCACAGACAACAGGTGGCAGCACTAGCAGTGGAGGATATATAAACAGTGTTGGAGAAGGGGGGTGGGTGTGCGGAAAACAGTGCAATCGTTGTCGTAACGCAAACGAAACGGAGCGATTTGTCTTACGTCAAAAAGGGCAAGAGTGGAAGCATCTCCGAAGCGGCTATGTTTCTAAAGAGTTCGTATGGGGCCATGGCTTAAGTACGCAGTGGACGGTAAAATGGCGCTATCCGAAACCGGTGTCAAGGCAACAGAGGTGCAATGTCTCTGAGCACTATGGGACTTAACAGCTGTGGTCATCAGTCCCCTAGAACTTAGAACTACTTAAACCTAACTAACCTAAGGACATCACACACATCCATGCCCGAGGCAGGATTCGAACCTGCGACCGTAGCAGTCGCGCGGTTCCGGACTGCGCGCCTAGACAACAGAGGTGCATAACGGGCCGTAGATGACAGGGGCGAACAAGTACAGGCCAATAGACAAGCAGCTATAGAACACGAGGGGTCACCAGCAGTGTGTACTCAACGACCGTCCAGCGAACGTTGCTGCGTACTGGCCTCTACGGCAGGTGCCTGATTCACGCACCCATGCTGACTGCTGTTCATCTGTAACGGAGGCTGGAATTTACGCGCGCTAATAACGCTAATGGTCGTTCACTGAGCTGGAGCAGGTGATTTTCTTTTTTTGGATGAATCATGTTTAATGCTGCGTAGAGCAGATGGCTGACATCCTGCAACAACCGTCGGAAGGCCAGCGGAAGGAAGTGTTGTGGTCTATGGAATGTTTTCGTGGCATTCCCTGTGCGATCTCGTTTTTCTGGAAGGCACAGTGGGTCAACACAGTTATGGATCTATCCTCGGAGACCATGCCCACCTCTAAGTGCAGTATGTTTTTTCCTCTGCACTATACCATCTGCCTTCAGGACAATGCAACATGCCAGACAGCTCACAGTGTATGTGGCTCGAAGAGCATCAGTCTAAGTTTACCTTACCCCCTGGCCATCAAACTCTCCGAATCTAAGCCCAGTCGAAAATCTGTGGGACCATCTTGATTGAGCTGTTCGGACCATGTATCCTAAAACGAGAAAACGTAACGTGGCTGGTCAGGGCAGTGGAGTCGGCAAGGCTCTTGATCCCTGTCGCTACCTTCCAGAACCTCACCGGCCCTTTCCCGCACGTCTCGCACTGCTGAAGGTGGTTATTCAAGCTTTTGACAGGTGGTCGCATTAATCTGACTGGACGGACAGTGCAGTCACCCCTTTAAGAGAGCGCACTCCTCACACTGTATAACCAATACCAGGCGGACTTGTGACCTTCCAAAGCTGACGTAAATCATGGCATTAAAGTGGTGTTCACGTGGCAGCCGGTTGCATGGACTCAGAGCAGTGTCAGAAAGGAGCTCTGTTGCTGTCCAAACATGGTAGCTTCGTCGATTAGAGCTTCTCGGGTTATCAGTCGAGCTGTGGTGTTGTGTTGTCGGAACGTTTCAAAGAGTGTGCTGCTCGTCATATTGAGACAAAGTGCTTGATTCGTGTCCAGTCTGGGACATGAACCCGACACTTCGCCTCAATGAGACGAGTAGGAAACTCGTCGAAACGTTCCGACAACACAACACCACGGCTCGACTGATAACCCGAGAAGCTCTATTCGACGGAGCTACCATGTTTGGATATGCCCATGATCACACCATGAGTGAAGATTCCCCATTTTTCAGTGCATGAATGCGGACTGTCCAAGGTGTCTACAAGGAATAGCGCACCACCCGGTAGAGCAACGGTGCTGGGCGGCATTCACGAGCAGGCTATGTTAGCTGCAGTCTAGATTTCCGTACCCAAAATACATTGCGCCACAAATGTAAAGGAAATTGTTTTAATAGTGTGGTGTGGTTACTTTCATAATCGTATAAGTCGAAGGCTTTATTAGTTTGTTTGGGCGTATTTGGCCGAATTTTCTATGAATTAAGTCAGCATTGACCTCTCAAACCCCGCGCTCCGTCGCTTTTAGTCCGTCTGGTCAAACGCATGACAATCCACTTGATGAAATCGGCAAGACTTCTAAAAGAATGACTCTCGGAATTTTGGCAGTTTGAAACGAAATCAATCTCCCTTAAAGCCGATGTATTCCACACCTAATTTCATCCAAAGTAGGACTTTTTAAACTTCATATACTTCGTGACCATCGATGCTGATGTTAAGTTTCTCGCTATTCGCATTTCGGCTGCTTCTCATGAGTTTACCCGTATGCCGCTCCAGCTACTTCCGAGTTTGGGTGCTGACGAGTCCTCTCCATTTGGTCTGGTCCTCCCACCACTTTTCTTCCTCCACTTGCTGCCAGGTCACACCTATCCTTTCCACAGATATTCTCACTCACGTTTTCCACCATGTTCTTGGGCACCCCCGAGGTCTAGGTCTCTGCCCACGCATCCTCTGAACATGCCCGTACCATCATAACCTCTTTTTTTAAAAAAAATTTATTCTGAATCCATATTTTGTACTCATTAAACTGTTCATACCATTCAGCAGATCATGTAATTCTTCTTCACTTTCACTCAGGATAGCGATGTCATCAGCGAATCGTATCACTGATATCCTTTCACCCTGAATTTTAATTCCACTTCCGAAACTTTCTTTTATTTTCATGATTTCTTCTTTGCTGAAGAGATTGAACGGTAAAGGCGAGAGACTACATCCATGTCTTACACCCTTTTTAATCCAAGCAGTTCTTTCTTGGTCGTCTAGTCTTGTTATTGCCTCTTGGTTCTTGCACATAATGTATATTACCGGTCTCTCCCTATAGGTTACACCTATTTGTCACAGAATTTGGAACATCCTGCACCATTTTACATTGTCCATCGCTTTTTCCAGGTAGACGACCCTATGTACGTGTCTTTATGTTTCTTTAGACTTTCTTCCATTATCGACCGCAACGCCAGAAATGCCTCTATGGCGCTTTTACCTTTCCTAAAGTCAAACTGATCGTCATCTAACACATCCTCAATTTTCTTTTCCATGCCATAATATAATGTTTGTTCCCCAGTGGTGATGTTGCGTTCCACGACCAAACGGCCCCTGTTCACACGGCTCGCATGGGCCAGGACTGATTTTGTGAAAATTTTGGAAATTTGTAGTAAGGTCTTATGGGACCAAACTGCTAAGGTCATCGGTCCCTAAGCTTAGAAACTACTCAATCAATCTTAAACTAACTTACGCTAAGGACGACATACACACCCATGCCCGAGGGAGGACTCGAACCTCCGACGGGGAGAGCCGCGTAGACCGTGACAAGACGCCTAAGACCGCGCGGCTACCCCGCGCGGCACTGGTTTTGTGAGCACGAGGATGAACTGCCGCATTTCCCCTGACCACCAGTCACAAGACCTAAGTATTATTGAGCCTTTTGAAAGGTAGCAATCAGATTCCCTGCAGTTTGGTTGCTCTACTGGATCTGCACATCAATGAGCAGATTCAGTTGGGTACGGAACATCTGAACAGAATTGTTGACGCCGAACTGGAGGCCGTAATCAAGTTTGGAGACGATTTATAGTGTCTCTTAGGGAAATTACTAAGTTTTCGTTGGCACCTTCAGCTCTACCACGATTATGGCTGTGTGAGCACCAATGCTGCTTGCATATTATGGCAAGGTGTCACTATTAATTCGGAACACACACGTTTTACACAGACGAATTTTAGTGGCGGAACGGTAATTTGTGCCCGCACCTGTAGCTGTTACCCCTCGAAATATTCCCACACCGCGGTGCTGCGTCCTTGTGGGGTCGCTCGGTGTCTACGTCGCAGCGAGGCGCTGCTGGCCGGCTGACCCGCAGTAGCCGCACGAGTTGTGTGGTTCGGTTCTCCACCGTCCTGTTTGCTGGCCGTCAGTCATTCCGAGAGTGGTTCTCGATCAATCACGGCAGACAGCTGACTGACGGCACTCTGCTAAATCGATCGTGTGCACGCGATCGTGTACGTCACCATTCAGCCAACAAAAATCCGTCTACTTTAATAAAAACCATCGCCAAGTTTTGCCGCCATCGGCGTAGAGTTAGTACTGACAGCTCAGACATCATCGCTGAAGAGAATTCTGTATTTGAAAGCGGCTTGTTTCTGAAGGTGTAATTCATAGGTTTTATTCATTGTTTGGTATACCACCTCATTTTCGACAAAAGTACTTAAAAAAATAAAGGAAACTTTGACTTCCGCTCATAGTTTTTCAAATTTTAGCGATCAAACGACACCTTTCTGAACAGTGATTTAGTGACACTCCCAGGTCACCTGGTGTAACAACATTAATTTTTCGATATACGAGGAAATCGTGCGATTCACACTTTGCTGTATTTGGACAGATCTTAAGTATAACCATCATCGGATCTTACAAGGCAGCGGCAAAGAGGACGCGTTGTCGTGAACTTTTAAATAAAATATGAACGTGACTGTGTGTTTTACGATTTATTGGTTTTGTGCTTCACTACACAGAAAAATTTTTGCTATTGCAGTTTGCTTGTAAGCAAATGTATTTGTTTCACGCTTCCACGAAGTAGCTCTCGAGGTCCGTTTGGATGATTATAATGATCATCCTATCTAGTAACCTGAACGAAACATACGTATGCTGGAACTCTCCGTTGAACATGCACAACAAACTTGTTAATAATGTAAGATGTTGACGCAGGCTTTCCAACAAGAGATAATATGGAAATATGCGAATGTTTGGTTATTCGATTAATGCTTCCAACTTTATTTATCGATGTACTGGGACAAGATAATTTTTAATAGCTCTTGACAGGATCACAGAGAATAGAGATATGTACCACACTGACGACATAGTGAAATGCGCGTACAGGCACTTAACTGAAATCTTGCTACGATGTCTTCCCTTGTTCTGAAGTATTACACCATCTCGGGATGTAGAGTGTAATAGCTACTGAGCGTGCATAAATATCAAACACTTTTACATCCTTTATAACGAATATATTTGCGTCAATTTAATCGATATTTTTCAGTTACTACAGAATCAGGAACGAATAATGATGTACTATTTCGTTCTTTAGACGCCATTTGGCAAAGCCTACTAAAAAAATACTACGTAGATATGCAAATGAGAAAGGAAATTTGAAAAGTGTCAGTTAACATGCAACATGGAACAGTAAATTAGACCAGATTGCTTTTATTCTACAACATACAAGCAAATAAGCAGTTGGTAGTTATTTTAAACGTGATCCATATTCTATTTTTCTTGCAAATGTCATTCACTTAAACATTTGTGTGTACTGGTTCCATGTTAAGGGAAGTACTAGTTAGAGACTGTCACCAATTAAGTCTGGAATCTGTTTATTAGTGTTTGTTTCTGGGATTCAGAAAATAATAATGTACACTGGTGTGCAAACCGTAAGGATGAAAGTAACTTCCGCATGCTGTGTCAGTTTTAAGTAATATAGCTAGATGAAATGTGAATCGTACATAGACAGAACTGCAAATTATAATACGGAGTGTAATTGAAAGAAATACGCAGTGAGGTGACCACGAATGACTTACTGAAATGCAGTAACTACACGAGGTCGCCGCCATTCATGTTGGTCTCTCCCACATTAGAAAAAGCGCGCGGGGTAGCCGCGCGGTCTTGGGCGCCTTGTCACGTTTCGCGCGGCTCCCCCAGTCGCAGGTTCGAGTCCTCCCTCGGGCATGGGTGTGTGTGTCTTGTCCTTAGCGTAAGTTAGTTTAAAATTAGATTAAGTAGTGTGTAAGCTTAGGGACCGATGACCTCAGCAGTTTGGTCCCATAGTAATTCAAATGGCTCTCAGCACTATGGGACTTAACTTCTGAGGTCATCAGTCCCCTAGAACTTAGAACTAACCTAAGGACATCACACACAACCATGCTCGAGGCAGGATTCGAACCTGCGACCGTAGCGGTCGCGCGGTTCCAGACTGTAGCGCCTAGAACCGCTCGGCCACTCAGGCCGGCGGTCCCATAGGATCTTGGTACAAATTTCCAAATTTTTCCACATTACAAAAGTAGGGACAGTCTTCTTAAAATGTATGTGATCACCACGGACAGCAATGCGTACTGTGCAACGTGCTCCCATGCTCTTCACAAGTTTGCTAAGGTGTTCTTTTAGTAGGACTTACCATTCCTCCACCAGCGCAGCTGACAGCGGCTGGATGGTCATCAGTGCAGGCGGACCTGCTGTTTTACATTTCCCCAACGCAACCCCCAAGTGCCCGATGGGATCTAAGTCGGGGTAATGGGCAGGCCAGTCCATTCAACGAATATCCTCTCGTTCCAAGAGCTGCTCCACCCTCTCAGTTCGATGCGCATTGTCATCCATAAAGATGTAGTCACGGCCAAACGCACCCCTGAAAAGACGTGGATGGGGAAGTGGCAATGTGTCACAATGACGTTGTCCGTTGGGAGCGCTGATTTGGAGGTCAGTACGTCCCTGCACCATTATGTCTCCCCACACCATAACACGCTGACCACCAAAACTACCCTGTTCGACAGTGCTGGTTGTAAGCTCATACGACGAGAGGTGCGAACACATAATGCGTCAAGAACACGTCCGTTGTCCGTTTTGGTGGTGTGAGGATGCACGATTTTTCGTAGGTGTACTGGGCTTCAGATCTTTGAACAAGGCGCACTCGCGGTGGGCGTTATTGTGACACAGTACTCTTTCCCCATGTGACGTTTTAGTGGTGCGTTCTGCTCTAACTTCATTGTTGTCTACGACAATGCGCGACTGAACAGCGCAGGCGGGGGAGCTTTTGGAACGAGAGGATATTCGGCGGATGGACTGGTCTGCCCCTTCGCCCGCCTTAAATCACGCCGAGCACGTGTGGGATGCGTTGAGGAGAACTGCTGTAGCACGTCCAAAAGGATCAACAATTATCCAACAACTGTCAACCGCACTTGTGGAGGACAGGAACGCACTACCTCCAGAACTGTTTACCAACATTGTGGCTAGCATCGGAGCACGTTGCACACCATCCATTACCATTTTTGGTTGTCACACATGCTATTAAGAACCATGTCTCGTCTCTTGTGTTGTCTGTGGGACCATCATGAATCGCGATTACTTCAGGGTAATTGAAGGGTTATCACCCCATAGGGGTTAAGTGCCAGTTTTGCATGCATTGGGTTTTCTACTTCGTTAGGTGGTATGTGAACAGGGTTTTTAGATACTGGAAAGACTGTCTCCAACATGGCTGATGTAGATACTACGAAGACCAGAACATGGTATGAGAGGTAATGACAAACTGCCTATTGGCTTCTGTCTCGGGTTCTTCGGCCGACGTTCATCTAATGATTTTTCTGACGTTTCGCCAGCATGAGTGGCTGGCATTGTCGAAGCTTCACCCTCCATTCACCACATAGAGTCAAGTCTTGGTCGTCATGTTGAAAAGACGCAAACTGTAGTCAGTTTATGAAATGTGAAATTCAACAGTGAAGAAGATTTTTTCAAGTATGTTTTATATTGTGAAGTGGTGTTGCAACAAAAGTAATAAAAAAAGAAGTATAACTTAAATTCGGAGTGCTGATTACTTTTTTACATCACCATTGTCTTAACTTTCAAAAGTTTAATCTTCAAGAATGGTTTGTAGAACACATCTATAAAACTTTTGAATATCGCAGAATAACACCTACGCCTCTTTGCATCCGAGCTTGGAATCATCACTACCTAGATTTTCGACGAT
The DNA here is from genome assembly GCF_023898315.1 of Schistocerca nitens. Classification (NCBI taxonomy): domain Eukaryota; kingdom Metazoa; phylum Arthropoda; class Insecta; order Orthoptera; family Acrididae; genus Schistocerca; species Schistocerca nitens. The sequence continues at coordinate 794,245,092 of NC_064618.1, forward strand.
TGAGCCAAGAGTTCCCAACGAGACCAGCGTGGGAAACACGAAAAGATGAGTGCCTAGTTTATCCATTATTTCAAGAAATGACTTTATTAACTGTGTTCTAATGATACCTCCCACATAATACAGGGTGATTCAAAAAGAATACCACAACTTTAGGAATTTAAAACTCTGCAACGACAAAAGGCAGAGCTAAGCACTATCTGTCGGCGAATTAAGGGAGCTATAAAGTTTCATTTAGTTGTACATTTGTTCGCTTGAGGCGCTGTTGACTAGGCGTCAGCGTCAGTTGATGCTAAGATGGCGACCACTCAACAGAAAGCTTTTTGTGTTATTGAGTACGGCAGAAGTGAATCGACGACAGTTGTTCAGCGTGCATTTCGAACGAAGTATGGTGTTAAACCTCCTGATAGGTGGTGTATTAAACGTTGGTATAAACAGTTTACAGAGAATGGGTGTTTGTGCAAAGGGAAAAGTTCTGGACGGCCGAGAACGAGTGATGAAAATGTAGCACGCATCCAGCAAGCATTTGTTCGCAGCCCAGGAAAATCGACTCGCAGAGCTAGCAGAGAGCTGCAAATTCCACAATCAACACTTATCTGTCCGTAACTACCTGAAAGTCAACTACCCGAGGCGATGGATCGGCCGCCAGGCAGCCCGTGACAGAGCACTTCATCACTGGCCTCCAAGAAGCCCTGATCTTACCACCTGCGATTTTTTCTTATGGGGGTATGTTAAGGATATGGTGTTTCGGCCACCTCTCCCAGCCATCATTGATGATTTGAAACGAGAAATAACAGCAGCTATCCAAACTGTTACGCCTGATATGCTACAGAGAGTGTGGAACGAGTTGGAGTATCGGGTTGATATTGCTCGAGTGTCTGGAGGGGGCCATATTGAACATCTCTGAACTTGTTTTTGAGTGAAAAAAACCTTTTTAAATACTCTTTGTAATGATGTATAACATAAGATTATATTATGTTTCTTTCATTAAATACACATTTTTAAAGTTGTGGTATTCTTTTTGAATCACCCTGTATAACTTTGTTGTTGCCCGAAAATGCAATATTTAGCAGCGTGAGCAACACTACAATCATAATTAATTTTTGACCTTTGTTGTGGTAGGGTTGTTAGAAAGAGATAACTTTCTTTCCAGAAGTCAGTGAGCATGTGTTAATGTTGAGGTAGTGCATATTTATGTTCTTGTTATCTGAATAAAGTTTATTCTGAAAATCTAGGATGTGCGTATTGTTACTCAGGCCCATTTTCATGATAACCCTTCAATTATTGTCTTTCAATAAAAGTGTAATTTCTGTTCGTCTCATAACGTATTTCTTTCTGTTACCATGTGTACTGTGCTGTAGCATTTTTTCCTACGTATGGTCCAAGTTTCATCGGGCTATATTACTTAGCAGTGACACATCACGCGAAAACTTCTTGCGTCCTTCAGTTTTGCACAACAGTGTAGATCGTGCTGTTTTTAAAGAGAAACGCTGCAGACGAAAGGGAGAGTTGCTGCGAAAGTCTATTACGAATCAGATGTATTCATAATTTCGGCTCCTCTCTCGCGTTCTTCCTAGGTTATCGTTACTGCAAGACATGCTTCCAGTTTCTTGAAAGACGAGAAATAGTAGGAATTGCAGTCGCAGTAAATAAAATTCGTTGACAGCTGTAGGTGATAAGTGAAGTGCTATCTGATCAAAGTCGCTCGGCGCTGCGCGCGGCGCTGCAGTAGTGCACATGCGTGGGCGGGCCTACCTGCCGTTGGTGGGCAGCGGGAAGCCGTCGAGCGCCCAGGCGATCTGCGGCGTGGGGTTCCCCGAGGCGCTGCACTTGAGGGACACCGCCGGCCCAGGCTGCAGCGTCTGCTCGATGAAGCTGTACAGCAGCACCGGCGGCGCGTCTGTCAACACACAGCGAGGCATTTCTTCTCACTCCGTGGCCGCTTCCCTTTCCTCTACACAGGGCGCCCCAGTTACATCGGCCACCCCACGCTACTTTTAGTCAAGAAACAAAGTAAAATAAAAATTTCCAGAATGAGATTTTCACTCTGCAGCGGAGTGTGCGCTGATATGAAACTTCCTGGCAGATTAAAACTGTGTGCCCGAAAGTTTGGAAGGTAGGAGACGAGATATTGGCAGAAGTAAAGCTGTGAGGACCGGGCGTGAGTCGTGCTTCGGTAGCTCAGATGGTAGAGCACTTGCCCGCGAAAGGCAAAGTTCCCGAGTTCGAGTCTCGGTCGGGCACGCAGTTTTAATCTGCCAGGAAGTTTCAAAAGAAAAATTGTCAGGTAAATGTTATTTAGCAGGCAGGGAGGACAATATCCACGATGACTGACGTTTTGGATCTTTGCTCGTTACGAAGTGTTTCTAAATAACACCCTTTATTTTTTAATAGCTGCGTACCTGGAATTGCCCGAGTATGTATTTATCCCCATATTTCATTAATCCGTCTCCTTCTTTCCCCTCTCTGTCCTCTCAATCAACACCCACCCCCCACCCACCCACTCTCCGTTTATCTCTTCCTGCCCCTCTCTCTGTCCATTTGCTTCTCCTCCATGTTCTCCTTCCTCCTCTGTCCATCTCCTCTACTCCTCCATGCAGTTCCCTATCTTCCCCCTCCCTCTCTTTGTCTGTCTTTTCCTCCCCTCTCACTCTGCTCATCTCTTCCTCCCCCTGACTCTGTCCATCACCTCCTCTTTCCTTCCTCTCTACATCTGTTTTCCCCTCTCCCTCTCTCTGTCCATCTACATCTACATCTACATACATACTCCGCAAGCCACCTGACGGTGTGCGGCGGAGGGTACCTTGAGTACCTCTATCGGTTCTCCCATCTATTCCAGTCTCGTATTGTTCGTGGAAAGAAGGATTGTCGGTATGCCTCTGTGTGGGCTCTAATCTCTATGATTTTATCCTCATGGTCTCTTCGCGAGATATACGTAGGAGGGAGCAATATACTGCTTGACTTCTCGGTGAAAGTATGTTCTCGAAACTTCAACAAAAGCGTGTACCGAGCTACTGAGCCTCTCTCCTGCGGAGTCTTCCAAATCTCCGTAACGCTTTCGCGATTACTAAATGATCCTGTAACGAAGCGCGCTGCTCTCCGTTGGATCTTCTCTATCTCTTCTACCAACCCTATCTGGTACGGATCCCACACTGCTGAGCAGTATTCAAGCAGTGGGCGAACAAGCGTACTGTAACCTACTTCCTTTGTTTTCGGATTGCATTTCCTTAGGATTCTTCCAATGAAACTCAGTCTGGCATCTGCTTTACCGACGATCAACTTTATGTGATCATTCCATTTAAATCACTCCTAATGCCTACTCCCAGGTAATTTATGGGATTAACTGCTTCCAGTTGCTGACCTGCTATTTTGTAGCTAAATGATAAGGGTTCTATCTTTCTATGTATTTGCAGCACATTACACTTGTCTACATTGAGGTTCAATCGCTATTCCCTGCACCCTGCGTCAATTCGCTTCAGATCCTCCTGCATTTCAGTACAATTTTCCAGTGTTACAACCTCTCTATATACCACAGCATCATCCGCAAAAAGCGTCAGTGAACTTCCGATGTCATCCACAAGGTCATTTATGTATATTCTGAATAGCAACGGTCCTATGACACTCCCCTGCGGCACACCTGAAATCACTCTTATTTCGGAAGACTTCTCTCCATTGAGAATGACATGCTTGCGTTCTGTTATCTAGGAACTCTTCAATCCAATCACACAATTGGTCTGAAAGTTCATCGCTCTTACTTTGTTCATTAAACGACTGTGGGGAACTGTATCGAGCGCCTTGCGGAAGTCAAGAAACACGGCATCTACCTGGGAACCCGTGTCTATGGCCCTCTGAGTCTCGTGGACGAATAGCGCGACCTGGGTCTCACACGATCGTCTTTTTCGAAACCCATGCTGATTCCTACAGAGCAGATTTCTAGTCTCCAGAAAATTCATTATACTCGAACATAATACGTGTTCCAAAATTCTACTACAGATAGACGGTAGAGATATAGGTCTATAGTTCTGCATATCTGTTCGACGTCCCTTCTTGAAAACGGGGATGACGTGTGCCCCTTTCCAATCCTTTGGAACGCTACGCTCATCTAGAGACCTACGGTACACCGCTGCAAGAAGGGGGGCAAGTTCCTTCGCGTACTCTGTGTAAAATCGAACTCGTATCCCATCAGGTCCAGCGGCCTTTCCTCTTTTGAGCGATTTTAATTGTTTCTCTATCCCTCTGTTGTCTATTTCGATATCTACCATTTTGTCATCTGTGCGACAGTCTAGAGAAGGAAGTACAGTGCAGTCTTCCTCTGTGAAACAGCTTTGGAAAAAGACAAATGGTTCAAATGGCTCTGAGCACTATGGGACTCAACTGCTGTGGTCATAAGTCCCCTAGAACTTAGAACTACTTAAACCTAACTAACCTAAGGACATCACACACATCCATGCCCGAGGCAGGATTCGAACCTGCGACCGCAGCGGTCGTGCGGTTCCAAACTGTAGCGCCTGTAACCGCTCGGCCACTCCGGCCGGCTGGAAAAAGACATTTAGTATTTCGGCCTTTAGTCTGTCAACCTCTGTTTCAGTATCAATTTGGTCACAGAGTGTCTGGACATTTTGCTTTGATCCACCCACCGCTTTGACATAAGACCAAAAGTTATTAGGATTTTCTGCCAAAAAACATATAAATCCGAGATTCGATCCCAGATTATGCTCTTCCCAGCCAATTACCGTGGCCGTTGTGCTATTGGCGCCGTTTTTTTTTTTTTTGTAGCATTTTGTTCGGTATTGTTCGTTGCGTTTGGTGTGTGCGGACGTCACAAGATATCCGTTCAAGTTGATCTTTGATTCCTTTACTCAGTATTTTTGTTACAGAGGGCGAGCAGCCCTCTGACCGAACACGCTGAGCTACCGTGCCCCTGCCTGTGTCGATCTCCTCCTCTCCCAGCCTGTCTCTTTTCCACCTCTCTGTCCATCTCCTCCTTCGACACAAAAATGTTCTGGGTTTGATACCACGTCGTAATGTAAAAATTACTACTGCTACAGAAAAACCAACGTTTCGGCCACAAATGCAGCGGCCTTCTTCTGGGTCTAATGGTGCGTTCTAGCTATGCAGTGTCCTTTATATTTTTTGTTGTTAGCGTTCACTGCGCATCCCATTACGTCATAATTTTAGGAAGGTAGTTAGTTTCATTGGTCACTTAAGTAAGAAGGAGAGGGAACTTTATTTTAATAGGTTATTGCGGTGTAGGGGGAAGGTGACCTCTGTTGTCTATTGGCTCTTGTGTTATGTACCATGATTGGTGGCCACCGTCGAATGAGAAGTTGGCTGCTGTTCACCAACTGCTGGACGTCGGCCGCTCGGCGGCAGTTACTCGCCAGTAGTGCTCGTGCGTCGTGTTGACAGTGCGGTCTGTTGGGCTCTGATTGCTGGCAGCCAAGATGGGGCAAGCCTGAGTCCATCCTCCCTGTTCATGTTGTTAGGGTGTTTAAGTATTTCGATGGCCTCTCTGATTTTGCGTTTCGTTATAATTGGCTGCTTGGCCAACTCAAAGGCTTCGCTGGATTTTATTTCTTTTCCGCAGTCATGGTGATGTTCTGCCACTGCGGATTTGTTGTGTTGCCCTAGACGAATATAACGCTCGTGCTCCCGAATGCGCGTTTCTATTGGCCTACCAGTCTCGCCGATGTATGCCTCTCCACATTCGCATTCCACCTTGTAAACGCCTGCAGTGTGTAATGCATCCACTTTGTCCTTGGTGGAGCCTAGCACGTCGTGGTTCCTACGACCACTATAGAAGACAGGCTGCAACCCAACGCGGCGAAGGTGTTTGCCTGTTCGGTCAGTAACGTTTTTCACAAAGGATAAGCGCACTGTTGGCTGCAGTTTGTGTATTTTCTGCTTATCTTTCTTGCTTGTGTTCGTCGACAAGGCTGAGTTTATTGACTTATTGTCCTCCTTCCCCCCTATCTGTCCGTCCATCTCTTCCTGCTCCCTTTCTCTCCACTTTGTCACACCCACCCCAATAGGAGGTTCAAAAAAATGGTTCAAATGGCTCTGAGCACTATGGGACTCAACATCTTAGGTCATAAGTCCCCTAGAACTTAGAACTACTTCAACCTAACTAACCTAAGGATATCACACACACCCATGCCCGAGGCAGGATTCGAACCTGCGACCGTAGCAGTCCCGCGGTTCCGGACTGCAGCGCCAGAACCGCACGGCCACCGCGGCCGGCCCCAATAGGAGGCTGATGGTTCTCAGACCTGCAGTTTCCAAATCGTACCTCTATACCTCATTTGGTTGAAATCGTTTCGGGATTCAGTGTGAGCTTTTTACCTGTGCCTTTGATCGTATACACACATGTCAAATATATTTAACATATTTCACACGAATTTATTCGCACGTTTCACCTGTATTTCTAGCGAATTTCGTGATGCAATTTCATTTTCACGCTGCTCAGTGTTGATGACGTCGTCTCTCGCGGACTACGTGTCATAAAATAACTTAATTTTTCAGGTACATTCAGTGGTATATTTGTGAATACTGTCTGCAAAATGTGTCGCGAATACAGTTATTAGCAATGAAGTGATAATTTAAAAAGTCATGGTTCAGGCGTCAGTTTTACTAGATGAACAGCGAGAACGTTGTAAAGGATAAACCTTTTCCTTTCATCATTTTGTGGGGGATTTCAGCGAGAGAAAGTTTGGTAAAGGTTTGAAATTACGTGTAAAGTTTGTTGCAAGTAGCTACTGTAACTGCTCTCTTTCTCAAATACTCGATAAATAAAGTATGGGCATCATGCGTTATGAACTACACTGCTTTCTCTCCTCCACCCATTTGAGAGGTAGGCGCTTCTCGCCTCCACAACGATTCTTTCCAGGCAGTGTGTGATATGTGCACCAGATTGAGTTGAAATCTGTCTAGTGAGGTAGGAGGAGATGTGGAACATACATACATACATACATACATACATAAATATTTACAGTATATATACAGATTAAGGTACAAGAATTTTTTAATATGTGTAGATTCGATGATAATCCACTTTCCCTCTTCAAGATCTGTCCGAAAATCAATCACAGTTACCATTCAAGTAAACATAACGTTCATTTATTATAATTATTGCTACGGTATTTGCTGAAAATACCATATAATGTAGAAATATACTGCAGTTGTGTTGTTATGTAACGACAACGAACGAAGAGCTCTTGTAAATTGACGTACGTACTATGACCCAAGTTAATGAAGCCACGATCTACCTAGTAAATGTTTTCTCAGAGGATCTGGCTGCTCTTTTTATACTTTGTCTTACTGATAGTTCCACGGGGCAATGAATTCTAGCAAGTCGATGAAGCCACAGAGGGTAACCCATCTGGTCCTGCCATCGCTAATGTAATATGGAAAAATTCGCGCAATCAGCTCTACAAGAAGCAAGTAAGAAAGCACCTTGATTTTATCGATATGTGGATGATTACTCGGTAAAATGATTTTAGAATAATTGTTACGTTATGTGAATAATATGAATCAAACAATGTAGTTTACTATGGAAATCAAAACGACAGAAAAATATCCTTCTCGGTTTTTTGTATTCGGACAGACATACGAACAGTTGGAATATAAACTATTTCGCAAAGTAATTCAACAGATATTTATGTAAGGACTCTATACATCACCAACAGCAAAAGGAGGTGTCACTATAAGCTTGGCAGAGCGAAAAGGATTTGCTCGCCGGAGCACCTACAAGGCGAGTTATAAATCTGAGGCAAGCTTCCGGAAAAACCACTATTCAGATAAAGAAGTAAACAGAGTTCTGCGAGCAAACAGAAGGCCGAAGAACAAGGATTAAAAAAAGATGCAAGGACACAGTTGCTCTTCCTTTCAATAAAAATATAAGTGAAGTAAGGTCAATATGATTTTGCAGAAACAGAACAATAGATCGAATTTTAGAACAATAAGGAAAATACGTCAGGCCCTCAAATCTCTAAAGGATAAACGCCCTCCTCCATCAAAATGGGGAATATATTAAATTTCATGTTCGTGTGGCTATAGCTTATATTTGGTATTCAATGAAAGTGATGTAAGCCCTTTTTTCATTCGACGTGTCACCCTTCATAACTGTACACTGGATATTTTCAAACAGAAATCTTCAATAGTCAATACCTTTACGCCACACAAGTTCTGAGTGCAAGTAATGTGATTTTTGGTTGCCAGTAGTGTTGTCGTCGTCATTTAAACAATCAGAGACAGAGCTAAGTTTGAGAGTCGTGTTTGGTTATGCTACTGAGGGGTCTGGAAATGACTTGCAGAACACATAGATGCAAACGCAGAGGATGTAGCTTTCTGGTAATATGATTTTGTAAAGACTGCTTCGACAAGTGTAGATTGTAAAGGAAGTATTGTAGCTGCTTTGCTTGCTAGTGCGTAAATTACGATCGGTTTGGAAGAGGCACATTTTTACTATGAGTTTTTTATTGGTTCGGGTCAATTAGTTTAATTATCCTGACGAGATTAAGCAAAATTATCTGCTCATATGGCTTGCACTCAGAGCTATAATTTCACCACTCCTTTACCATTTCAGTAACGCATTATATGCAGAGTAATATTTAAAAATAAGAACTGAATCTTTTAAAGATTGATGTAGTTGCTAAGGAATGAGTTTCATAATTCACAGTACAGTTTTTAAATGATAGTCTCTTCTACATCATTCAGTGGATTCAGTTTCTCCCACAGACTCAATCATGAAAGTTTTATTTTCTTATTGAGTGTTCCCTCACTGCATTCAGCGGATCACAGTTTCTCAAAACATAAAGCATGATGAACGTAGCATAGCAGCTTTTACTTACATTGCACTTGGCAAGGATTTTGGTTTGCTGCTACATTGCATTTTAATTTTCACCACTTTCGAGTAGTACCGAATTTTCTTTACCACAAGTTGTCTTGAAAATTTGTAAGTAGCAGTTTAACATTAGTCAGGACACAGTACAATCGTCCACAATCAAGCTTTGAACAATTGTTATCAGGTTAATTTCAGAGAAGTTTAGTTAAGATCTCATTTACCGTGTCAGTCAAGCTCGTTCTTACTGCAGTGCAATATATTCGTGCGTGTACCATTTAGCGTTTGAAATTTTATTTGGTCGGCTCGAGTAATTAAATTTACAGGGAATTTTCGCAGAAACAATTTCTGTAGTTATTCCTTCAATGTTTAGTTTATAATTTTGTGCAGAGTTTCTACTCAGTTTTGTTTGTTGGAACTGTTGGAACGCATTGTAGCACTATTCACTGCCCCGCACTGCACGACACAGAACTCCACAGGGCAGTTTCTTTGGTATACAGATTTGAGTTTTTTTAATTATTTTTGTTAAAAGCTAACTGCAATACAGCTATACAGTTTCAGTTGGATTTGGCGACTAGTTTCACCAGATACATCAACTTGCATTGTTCAGATTGACATTACAACAAAGACACACAAGAAAATTTAGAAATAGGAAACTAGTCCACATGCACAAGAAAAACAACAACAATAAAAGGTCTCCGTTGGAACTACAAAGAGGAGCTTTAATATACGTCTGAAAGAACACGGAAGTCTTTGCCAACTAGACAAAGAGAAACTATTAACCATATCTACGCAGAGAAGCAATCGAAATAAATAAACTCAGGAACAGTTTTAACAGTACAGAAGAAGCCATGAAACGCAGTGATATACGGACAGTAGAGCTACAGAATAGATAGATATGTTTCTGTCTTTGGCAGACGATAGCCCGATAGTCAAGTTTTATTTTTGACAAGGATTATCTCTGCCGACCACGTGGAGAGAACAGAGAGAAACTATTAACCACAGCTACGCAGAGAAGCAACGGAAATATATAAACTCAGGAACAGTTTCAACAGTACAGAAGAAGGCATGAAACACAGTGATATACGGACAGGAGAGCTACAGAACAGATAGGTAAGTTTCTGTCTTTGGCAGACGATAGCTCGATAGTGAAGTTTCTTTTTTTTTTTTTTTTTTTGACGAGGATTATCTCTGCCGAGCACGTGGAAAACTTCTACCACGCCCCCTTTCCAAAGTAGTTGTCTCTCGCTCTGACGTCCGACCCGTCAGCCAGCAAAAATCGGCGTAACCAGCAGTACTTATGAAGATGTCCAACATAGTTCCATGGGCCACGATAAAACAATCAGGAAGATTCACAGGCATCTAAGTGAATTGCTAGTACAGAATTAGTCTCCAGGACCACGAGAGGCGGCAATATACCCAATTTTATGAACGTGTTCTAAATAACGAAAATTGGTTCCAGCCAGTATTTGACCCCGCACTTCACGCTTTGCGCGAGCAGTCGCCTCAACCATTAGGCAGGCTACCTGAGCTCACCTCTAGTTCTTACTCTCACATTCATTGCCACAGAAAATGCATCCTAAGAGTTGGATGTACGAGGGTTGCAACTTCAATAGAGGCAACTATTTATTTACAGCTCGTACAAAATAGATACGTGTTTCAAAGTCTTACTGACTTTCAAGGTAGTCACCAGCATTGTGTATAATACGTTGCCAATGATGTGGAAGTCGTAGGATACTCTTAGCAATGCCAGTTGTGTTGGCAGTTCGAGCGGCGCGGTCTATTGCCCGACGAATTTGTAGCTGTTCTGAGGCGAATGCCGTGAAGTGTTTCCTTCAGTTTAGAGATCGAGTTGAACTTACGAGGGCTTAAGTCAGGGGAGTTCTGTAAGTGGTATAGCACTTAGCAGCCACATCAGTCAAACAAATCAGTAACAGCTTGCACTGCACGTGCTTGAGCATTGTCCTGCAAAATGATGGTCAGGTCCTGCAGAAAGTGTCGTCACTTCGGTCTCATTCCAAAAATTTACAGCATAGAGACAGAAGTGATGACACTTTCTGCAGGACCTGACCATCATTTTGCAGGACAATGCTCAAGCACGTACAGTGCTTGTTGTTACTGACTTGTTTGACTGATGGGGCTCCTAAGTGGTATACCACCTACAGAACTCTCCAGACTTAAGCCCTCGTAAGTGCAGTTCCCTGACTTATTTTGTGCGAGCTGTAAATAAATAGTTGACACTGTTAAAGTTCCAACCCTCATATAATAGGTGTTAAAATATTTTTATTTTACCTTGCTATTGCCAGTCGGTTTTCATGTCCTCTGTACTTGTGCTATCGTTATTTATTTTGCTGCCTCAACAACAAAACTCGTCCAGAACTATAAATGTCTCATTTCCTCATATAATTCGCCGATTTGATTCGACTACATTCCATTTTTCCACGTATTACTTCCGAACATTACAATCAGAGCTTATCCTACAAGATACATCGTAACAGCACCACTGGAAGAGCGGATATACTGTTTCTCTGTCACGGAGATGTGTGTCAAACGAATTAAATACATTGAAATCTAATTATTGGGATCAACAGAAATGAAATCGATGAAGATGGAATGACTTGAAAGATTATCAGTGTAAAGACTTGAGAAATAACCTACAATGCAAATTCCGGTCTGGCACAAATTTTATCTGTCGCAATACAACCGTTACTTTCGAGTTCAGCATTATCTGAATGTTTCGTTAACATCATTTCGTCACACTGAGTTTTATTCACTACTGCCTCATCGATTCCATCTACAAGTAACTTCACCATACTTATAGCCATTACAAAAATGTACAGCTATTTCATGCGTAACAACAGATCGATGAGAATTACAGAGAATGTAAGAAAAAGTTCGAAATTTCGATATATGCACAAGTTGTGTGACGTAAGTGAATATGGCGATTCCGCTATACTGTATTAAGCATATTAGAATTTAACAGTCGTCCGTCACCGCGGTGCAGAGAAGATTCCTTTTGTAGGACTATGACAAAGATCTTGTGTATTTTCCATCTTTATCTTCCTCCTTCCCCGAAAACAATTCCAGAACTAAAAAAGCGCATTTGTAATGCGTTCACATCGGTGACTCCACATATGAGTCAGAATGTATGGTGCGAAATGGAGTCTCCGACAAATCGAAGTCATATAGAACACCCATGGTGCATGTAAAACAGTTAAATCTTCTTTTACATGCTAAGTAATTCTTACAGGTGTATCATTATGCGTTAAACAGTTATAGCCGTTTGTAATCTTTACGTTCATTTTGAATGGTCCTGCCAGTGAAATAATTCAGTTATTTGTACCCATGCAGTGTTATCTGCGAAAATCATCTAGATATTTCACTTTATCAGTTGCTCAATGATTTTCTATAGCACATGGTCAAAATTCAGTCGCTAACTGAACACGCTTTATATCTGTATGTATGCTACGCATTGCACGATAAATATTCATCGCCTTTAAGATGTTCTGAGCAAACTTGGTTCAGCATCCGCTTTCCGAAGTGCCGCTCCCAGAGCACCATTTGTTTGCACCTCTCTCTCTCTCTCTTTCTGCTTGTTCCCTTCCTCCACCCCCTCTTATCCCGCCTACTTCCTCGAGCGCTTTGTTTACTTCCATTAAGAATACGCGCGGAGAGATTCTCAGACCTCGGTCTGATATTTCACGTTTCACCCTCGACTAATTTCAAAGACTACTACTGCTGCCCCCCCCCTCCCCCTCCAGCGCCGTGTCCATCCGGCCGCCTGCAGGGCTGCGGAAGACTCCGTCCTTTCAATCTCCGGCTTGTTTTGTTTCGGAATCTTAATGTCTTCCTCCCCCTCTCTTCCTGCACACCCCTCTTCGACGGTATTAGACCTGATTACCCGCCCTTAGCGACTGATTAAATTCTCTTAAATTGAATTTACTTCACTCGGGGGGATTTCCTTTGCCGAAAATTTATTTGCTACGTAATTTTCTTTCTTCCTGCTGTCGAGGTGAAAGATGCGACAACTTTGGAAGACTTTGTGATTTTGGACGAAAACAAACTGCCGTAAAATCACTTTGTCGTAAGTTGGAGGGTATCGGTAACGAACTGGTTTAGTCGAAGACAGGTAAGCAAGACGCGGAATGTGATTTAAATTATGTGGCAAAGAGGGCTACAGAGAACAGATTGAAAATTAACTACAATAAAACAGTGTTACGGATTCTGAGAATCAACCTCTTGTAAAAACGAAATTTTGTAATGAGGACATAATCCATTAAATGGCCAAATAGTTTGTTATTTTAGGAAAGTGAAAATGTATTAAACGGTTTACTGGAAGTATCGACCGGCCCGGATAGCCGAGCGTGTTAAGCGCAGCTCTCGGGAAGTAGGGAGGTGAGCCAGCCACTCATAGAATACGCCTTCAGCTGGTGAGACGGCCAGCCCGAATGTGGATTTTTGATATCTTGTCACATCCAACTACGCAAATAAAGTGCTGGTACCGCCATCCCACCTCAGATACACGGGACGCAAACACTTAGGAAACTCTTTCACACTTGAACATTAGATTTACTCTAAACACAGTGTACAAGGATTCCATCCCGTGTAGAGTGCCAAAACTCCTCGGAGATGTTATTTACTTTGCAATTTTGGTTTCGATAAATAAATAACCCTAATTTGAGTTATTAGTCTTCTGGCTGGTTTGATGCGGCTGTCACGAATTCATCTCCTGCGTTAACCTCTTAGTCTTCGAGTAGCAATTCTTGCACCCCACGTCCTCAATTATTTGCTGGATGTATTCAGATCTTTCTTTATAGTTTCTACCCTTTACACTTTCCCCTAGCACCTCTGATGCCCTAGCAAATGTCCTACCTTCTTGCTGTCAGAGTTTTCTATATATTCATTTTTTTGCCGATTATGCGGAGAGCTTCCTCATTCCTTACCTTATCAGTTCACTTAATTTTCCACATTCTTCTGTAGTACCACATATTCTGTTCCGGTTTTCACGTAGTCCATATTTGATTACCATACAACGTTGAGTTCGAAACATACATTCTCTGAAATTTCTTTCTCAAATTAAGGCCAATGTAGATTTCTCTTGGCCAGGAATGCACTTTTCCCCAGTGCTGGTCTGCTTTTTACGTCCTCCATGCTCCGTCCGTTATGGGTTATTTTGCTGCCTAGGTAGAAGAATTCCTTAACTTCACCTACTTCGTGATCACCAATCCTGATGTTAAGTTCGTCGCTGCTTTCATTTCTGCAACTCCTCATTGCTTTTGTCTTTCTTCCTTTCAATCCATACATTGTACTCATTAGACTGTTCATTCCATTCAACAAATCCCGTAATTCTTCTTCACGTTCACTGAGAATTGCAATGCCATCAGCGAATTTTGTCATCGATATCCTTTCACCCTCAATTTTAATCCCATTCTTGAACCTTTCGTTTATTTTCGTCATTACTTCTTCGACTTACAGACTGAACAACAGAGCCGAAAGACTGCATCCCTTTCGTACACCCTTCTTAATCCGAGCGCTTCGTTCTTGTCTTCCACTATTACTGTTCCCTCTCGGTTCTTGTACATATTGCATATTACCCTATAACTTATTACACTTTAACTCAGAATTTCGAACATTTTCCACCATTTTACATTGTCGAATTCTTGTTCTAGGTCGACGAATCCTGTGAGCTTCCCTTGTTTTTTCTTCAACCTTGCTTGCATTATCAAGCGCAACGTCAGAAGTGCTTTTTTGGTGTCTTTACCTTTTTCAAAGACAAACTGATCGTCTAATTGTTGCTCAGTTTTCTTTTCCATCCTTCTATGTATTATTCTTGTCAGGAGCTTGGATGCATGACCTGTTAAACTGATTGACTGATAGTTTTCGCTTTTATCTGCCCTCGCTATTTTCAGAATTGTTTGGATGATATTTCTCCGAAAGTGTGATAGTACTTCCGCCAGTCTCGTAGATTTTCGACACCTGCCTTCATAGTCGCTTGGTTGCCACTTCCTCGACTAATGTAGAAATTCCAAGGGAATGTTATCTATCCCTTGTGACTTATTTGCTTTGATTTCTCCCAGAGGTCATTTGAATTCTGATTGTAGTACTTGATTTCTTACGTTTTCCCTATCAACTCTTCTGACAAATCGACAAGTCCTTACCCTCATAGAGGCCCTCAGTGCACTCTTTCAGCCTATATCCTCTCTCTTCTGCGTTTAACAGTGCAATTCATATTGCACTCTTAATGTTAATACACTTACTTTCAATTTCTTTGAAGGTTGATTTGACTTTTCTAACTGAAGAATCAATCCTCCGTGGGCCTATATGTACTCCCTTATGGGATTTTTCGTCAGTGGTGCAAATCCCTTTTAAATGGATCTTCACTCCGTTATTCACTTAATAAACAACACAGAAACAATGATACTTTACCTACGTGATAAATGGTATGGAAGCATGCCGATGGTTAAAAAAACATTCAACACTTTAAGATTAGATTTACTCTTGACGCAGACAGATGGGTACACGGATTGCGTCCCGGCTAGAGTGCCAGTTTCGTGGACACGTTGTTTACTTTGCAATTTTTTATTTGAATAAATAAATAACTGTAATTTGAGTCACCAGTCTTCTGGCTGGCTTGATTCGTCCCGCCATTAACTCCGCTCTCGTGCTAACCTCTTCGTCTCATTGTAGCTTGTATGTTGTATTAATAATCAAAATCGATGGAAAATGCAAAATTGTAAACTTTGGCCGCTGATGGTTGAATTGTGTGACGCTGCACCGCAATTTCATAGCGCAACTGGCAAGGATAGTACACAGGGAACATGTCGATACCAGTCTTGGCGAATTTCATTCCGTGTACCCTGCTGGCCACTAACTATGCCTCGCAGAGAGGCGCGTGAACATTATAAGCAGATGTCAGGCTCAAAGAAGCCGGTTGGAGGAATCGGCGAATCGCTCGACTTTTGAATAGGAGCGGTGCCACTATTCCACAACGTTGGCAGGAATGGGCGAAACATGGCTGGCAAACCGTTCTGGGCTTACATATCAGTGAGATAATGCTGGCCTGCACACGGTTTGTCTTCCTACTTGACAAACCCTACCTTGATCAGCATAGTAGTCGGATGTCTTTCCAATTGAGAACGTTTGGAGCACTGTTGGCTGGGCCCACCAAGCTGTTTGAGATTCTGACGATCTAACTTGCCAGTAGGATAAAATTCGGCGTGATATCCCTGAAGAGGACATTCAGTAACTGTCAATCAGTGCCAAGACGAATGGCCGCTCGCATACGGCTCGGAGGTGGACCGAAGGGTTATTTACTTGCTCAATTTGAGAAACTCTTTCTCTTGAGTAAATCAATCCTGCAAATCGGGAGTCTTGTACCGCCATTTAGAATCTGAATAATAAACCTCATATTTACAAATTTACGTCCTAAAGTTTGCCCGTGGTTTACATATTTTACTAAAAAATCTTTTTTTAGCGTGCCGTCGACGACAAGGTATTTAAGGACGGAGCACATTTTGGGGTTGGGGATGAATGGGACAAGAAATCGATAGTGTCGTTTTGAAAGGAACCATCATTATTTACCAATTTGAGCGGTACAATGGAAAATCTAAACCTCAATGGCGGGACTGAGATTCGAACCACAGGCCTCCAGATGGCGATTCCAATGTCTTAGTACTGCGCCACGTCGCTAGGTAACCCATTGACTGTATACAGAAGTTATGTTTGTCTGCATTACGTCGTTCAGTATGTGTGCCATAGTTTTCTACTTGTTTTTGTGGCTTTTCAGTAAGCATTCTGTGAGCATTGTCTGTAGTCACTCCTTGACCGCTCATATGCTTCACAAACCCTAGAAAATAACTTAATTAATTAAATATGGACGGCCCTTCTCGTACAGTGTTTATTGTTAATTCGATAAAGAGACCTTGATTACTGACGTGAACTCACTGGAATAGGTGGTAATCGGAGACAGACTCGTTGAGAACTCCTTGTGTTTAGAAAAAGTTATTTCTCCAGAGAGGTAAGATTCAGTAATTCAGTTTCAATAATGTCACCATCACCACCAGAAGCACACATAAGACAGTGCGTGAAGTATCTGCTGATCGTAACCTGAATGATACAAAGAAGCGAATTTTAAGCGTTCACTACGTCGACACATAGTCATTGCAGACTAAGAAGAATTAGTCACCTACTCTCAACAAGATGCTTTGCGGTTTGTAAAAACTTTTCCGGATGTGGTTTCACTAATAGTTTTCTTTTGCATGTTTTCTGCCAGAGGGAACAGGATGGCCTGCTGAGGGTAAGGAAAAGGGGGAGTTCCCAATTGAGATTTTCCAGTTCCTGCATTCGTTTCTGAACTCTAGAACACTAAAATGCGGAAAACGTTACATTTCTGTTAATCCACCGTAAATTGTACTACTCCAAATTTATTGATGGCTGATGGCTCTGAGCACTATGGGACTTAACTTCTAAGGTCATCAGTCCCCTAGAACTTAGAACTACTTAAATCTAACTTACCTAAGGACATCACACACATCCATGCCCGAGGCAGGATTCGAACCTGCGACCGTAGCGGCCGCGCGGTTCCAGACTGTAGCGCCTTTAACCGCTTGGCCACCCCGGCCGGCCAAATTTATTCAAAGCAAGTCAAAATTTTTAGGCTGTGCGTTAGTTGATTACAATTGTTAAATGTCCAGTGGTGTGTTATATACCAAATTAAATACATAATGTCCTGTTTTGTACACTACTGCGACCGTAACGAGGTTTAGTAATCTAGGGTAAACCAAACTAAACCTCCAGAAAACGTTGGTCGGAAATGGTTGATTGGAACGTTTTCAATTTGTTCCTGGACCAGTATTCATTGTTTGCGAGAAAAAGTAAAAATTTTGAGCCATGTTTGGTAAGTGTACAGCGTCCGTTCAATAAGTTCAGATACTGATTTTATCCTGCTGTATAAGCGATCTTAGCGCAGAACTGCGGCTGCAGTTTGAACTAAGAACTGTAAACAACAGAGTGCATTCGACCAGTCATTTGAGAACAGGGGTGTTGAGTGCTGAGGAGCGGCCGTGTTGTGTCACCGTTGTGTCGCAAATCAGAATGGTGCCACATCTCTAAAGTAACGTGTTCAATACATTCTCCAGAACGTTTTTAAGAAAAGTGAGTGCAAAGTTTGTTCCTAATGCCTTGACTGCCAAACAAAAACAACGGCTCATGGACCGTCTGCCGTAACTTGGTTGAAACGCAGAAGCGGACATTCGCTTTCTAGGAAAATATCATCACGGGTGACGAGACATGGCGTTATCAATAGGGCTACCACAAAACGAAAAAGTACAGAAATTTGATTTTTTTCATGAGCTTGTGTCACACTTGCATTCAAAAATTTTTATTTTTGATGACCAGTTCACGACTTCATTATCCGTTCTCAAACCATAGCCTTAGTTGTACATGTTAACGCACATTTCCACCAGTGCAAACACCTATACAATTGTTATAAGTGGTATTTTTGCATATGTACAAAATAGTAGAGCTTGTTCATGAACCAGTAATTGCCTTTCTGTACGTACGTAAAAATCTCAGTTAGGCTATGGTACATGTTTGCACTGATGGAAATGTACGTCAACAAAATGAGATTTTCACGCTGCAGTGGAAGGTGCGCTGGTATGACACTTCCTGGCAGATTAGAACTGTGTGCCGAAGCCAGACTCGAACTGGGGATCTTTGCCTTTCACAGGCAAATGCTCTACGAAATGAGCTACCCAAGCACGACGCACGCCCCCTCCTCACAGATTCACTTCTGCCAGTACCTCGTCTCCTACCTTCCAAATTTCACAGAAGATGTCCTGTGAAACTTGCAGAACTAGCACTCCCGGAAGAAAGGATATTGCGGAGACATGACTTAGCCACAGCCTGGGGGATGTTTCCAGAATGAGATTTTCACTCTGCAACGGAATGTGCGCTGGTATGAAACTTCCTGGCAGATTAACACTGTATTTCATACCAGCGCAGGAGAGCTTCTGTGAAGTTTGGAAGGTAGGAGACGAGGTACTGGTGGAAGTGAGTTCTTGAGGACGGGGCGTACGTCGTGTTTGGGTAGTTGAGTTGGTACAGCACTTGCCTGCGAAAGGCAAAGGTCCCGAGTCTCGATTCGGCACACAGTTCTAATCTGCCAGGAAGTTTCATGTACGTTAACATTTACAACGAAGACTATAGTTTTATAATGGACAAGGTGATCCGAAACTGGTCATCACAAATACAAATTTTTGAATGCAACTGTGACAGAAAAACAATTAGTAATCCAAGTTGCTGGTCCTCCCTCTTACATTATGTTGGAACTTGATAAAAGTGCATAAATTCGCATAAAAGGTCAACGCTTTGATGACATAACCGGCGTTCATGGAAACGTAACTCGCGAGTTGAACAATATCCCAAAGAAGGAGTTTTCTGGGAGTTTCACACGGTCCGTGCGTTGTACTCAAGTGGGGCACACTATGTAAAACAGCTGAAGCATTAAACCCATTATTTTAAGGTTATTCTATGTTTTGTTAATCCAGCTTCGAGATGTTTTGGACTGACGCGGTACGTTCGATTACGTGTGGACCGATTCTCAAGTGTGACTAGGGAGTAACACCAACAGTATGTCATAGTCTCAGAGGACTCCACATAGCGACCACACGTGAGACTATCACTCAAAGCACTTGAAGAAGACTATAAGGTTATTCAGGAAAATGTTGAGTGTCAAAATGAATTAGCTTGTTTGTATGATCGCCCGACAACACACCGAAAACATTAACGCCATGAGCCGGCTGGATGGTCCAGGAGGCAAATGTCACTTTCGTTGATGTGAGGCCGATACAATCGATGAGTGCTACCAATAGTCTTGTACACTTTCAGTTCCTAAAAGAATACGGAGAGATCTGGTACTTAACGCAGAACAAGGTGCAAAATTTCGTAATCGGAAACTATACACAGCAAAGCCATAGTTCTTATATGTCAAGATTATGGTAAGTTTTTCTTCCTCCATCAGCATCTGTAATGAGTAAACAATCTGTTAGAGAGGTGCAGTCCCCTTTTGGGTAGTATGCCTGGTATGACGAATGAGTTCCGTGTAATCTCGACCTCACCAGCAACAAATCCAAACCAGGGGTCCCATGCGATACTTTCGGAATTCTATATTTTTAAGCAATGACAGTTGAAAATGGTTCAAATGGGTCTGAGCACTATAGGACTTAACATCTGAGGTCATCAGTCCCCTAGAACGTAGAACTACTTAAACCTAACTAACATAAGGACATCATACACATCCATGCCCGAGGCACGATTTGAACCTGCGACTATAGCGGTCGCGCGGTTCCAGACTGTAGCACCTAGAATCGCTTGGCCACAGCGGCCGGCATAATGACAGTACTTGGAATAACTGTAGTTACTGGGATAAGAGTAGTTGTGGGAATGAAAAGAAAACATCTTTAAAAATGAATCGAGTGACGTGAAATGATAATCATCAGTTTATGATACATCGTTGTATATACATTTCCCTGTGACCAAAAATGTGTTTTGTGTTAGAAATATTTGTCCCGGCTTGTACTACGGGCAGAGATCGGGGACAGTTAGGGACAGTCAGCAGGGCCACATAACCATTAACTCGACAAACATTTTGAGTTTCATTTAGCACGTTAGGCAATAGGTAAATCACAGTTCAAGGCGATAATCACAAATATGTTTGTCGTTTCGTAAAGTCAATTCGTACGACGGGCAGAAATGATGGACTCCATTAGTCGTAACGGTTATTGTATATGACAATATCGGGTACAAATTATTCAATTAATAAGTACTTTAAAAGAAGCAAAATGGTGTCTGTAACAAGATAATAAGAAAAGGGATCCTCTTACTCATGATTAATAAGTTAAATTCGTAAAATATGGTTATGAAGCTGGGCACCCGACTTGTCCTTTTGCCTGTGCTAGTTAAAACTCTCTTTTATACAAAATTTTTCCACAAATAGTAAGTCTTGGCGCAAAATCGGTATGCAGTGTCAGAAGCCTGTTAGAAACCTTTCTAACGAGACCTCATTATCCCTGTAAGATCAATATGTGTTGAGGAAAAGGGATGTTAACTTGGAAGATCATGTATGGACGTGACCCAGGCCGACAGATACCACTTGGTTCGCCAGTGTGCTGAGATAGTCTATATTGACCGCAATACTGTCTGTTGGTTTTCGCTCCACATCAGCCGTTATCCGTGTTGTTATATTTAGATTATTGTGTTAGTCTATTTAGATTATTGTGTTGTACGCATTCGTGCCTGATTTTTGTATATTCTGTTGTTCGTTATACTAATATAGAGCATTTAGCAAAAACTAAGGTTTTTTTCAAATACACACACACACACACACACACACACACCCCAAACGTGTAACGTCGAAAAACATGGAATGAATTTCTGCATGTGGAGTTCACGGCATCCAGCTGACAAAAATGATGGAACTGAACTAGGAAAAAGCCTCATATTTCTTCTTTAAAACGAGACCAAGGTGTCGGCGCAACGTCTATTTTTAGCCGAGCTATTTAAGTTTGAAATTACTTCGATGGAACTTGTCGCTCCTTTGATAACAATTGGCTGCCTTCACCAGTCATCGAATGCAAAGACGTTTTCTTGTGGAAGAAAATTGTAATATTCCGTACTTGAAGATAACAGCCCAGTAATAAGAATCTTTTTTTTCGTCTGTTCAGTATCAAACAATTTCGAAATAAAGTTGTAATATCAGCCGTGAAAAACTGAAAGTAATATTTATTAAAGGAAAGATGTTTGCACTGGTTAGGTGAATGGTCGCGGCATCTTTACAAACCTTTAGTTTTATAGCAATTACAAATTCACTGAAATACACGGAAACCAAGTGAGTAATGTTTGCTGTTGAAATACGTAAATCCATTTCTTGTCCCCCTCCTGCACCCACGGATTAGACAATGTGGCCTGTTTCGGCTTCAAAACATATCTGACCATAATTTCCTTGGTCTTCCTGGAAATCTTCCTTAGCACAACACTCTTCTTGGGATCCTCTCCTTCGGCATTCTGGCAACATGCTGTCTCCAGTAATTTCTATAGTTCAGAGCTTTTCCTTCCAAAGAATTTATTGTTAGTTCTTGCCTTACTTGTTTTCGTTTGCAATTTTATGTGAAAGGGTACATTCGTTTACAAAGAATCTAATTGCGGCAGCCTCTAACTTGTTCTTATTACCTTTTGACAACATCGAAGTTTCAGATCCTTTTTAAGTAATACAGTAATTAACGAAGATTTGGGAAGCCACGTTCTTGAATTCTTTAAGGAAAGAAGTTCTTATGACGTTCATCTGTTTTGTCACTTCTGTAATTGATTAAAAAAGAAGTTGCCAAGCTGAAGTGGGCCAGTACAGGTAGACACATGGCACATAGCTACGTGTTCGTGTAACTCCCATTTTACACTGACAACACAGGTATCAACCATATTAATTTTTGATACCCGTTCAGTGCTGTATCTCTTCGCGTTTTATGTGAGAAATAAACGTTTCATTCAAATTGTTCATTGGTAAACTCAGAAGCTGAAGGGACGTATTGGAGCTGTGCTTCTAGGACCGACACTAGCTGAAAGATTTTAAGGCTCAGTGTGCCCACGAAAAGTGTGAAATTGTAGACCTGCGTATTACATTCGTGTAGGCTCAAAATGAACTTGAAGGTAGATTTCAAACTCGTGATTACTAAAATAGTCTTGGGAATTACCAGACGAGAAATGAGAAAGGCAGTTGGATCGGGAAATGGACTGTAGAGGAAGCTGTAGTTACGATAACGTTACCGAACGGGCACTGTTGCCTCCAGTGCTGCGTGTGAGATGGGTTCTCCAGTACAGCGGTGGGTGTGGGGTTAATAGCACAACACTGGCTGCTACCGTGGTGAGGTCGGAGTCGCAGAGACGGTGCGTGACGTCCGTAGGGAGGAAGTCTGACGCAGTGAAACAGCGGCTGGTGGCGGCAGCATCTTTGCTCGCTCAGTTGTCTGCAGTAACGTACGTGCATAGTTGATATAGTTGTTTTTAATATGATTACCATGTCTGACCAAATACGAAATAAAAGTGGCAGACCCAAGATTCGGAAAACCGAAAAACATCAAAAAATACGAGGGCCGTTCAGAAAGTAACCTCCGGTTGATTTAAAAAAATACACCAAGTTAAATAAAAATATTTTAATATATACATCTTACAACTACATCTTTGCACTATTTTTCTACATAGTCTCCATAGCGATTGAGGCACTTATCGTATCTCTTCACAAGCTTTGAAATTCCTTCTGCATAAAAATCACCCGCTTGTGCCTGGAGCCAGCCTGTGACCACATCTTTGAGCTCTTCGTCGTCATCAAACCGCTGTGACCCGAGCCATTTCTTCAAATGCATGAAGAGGTGATAATCACTTGGCGCCAGGTCTGGGCTGTAAGGTGGATGGTTGATAACGTCCCACTTGAAGGACTCAAGAAGGGCCGTTGTTCTGCGAGCAGAGTGAGGACGGGCGTTATCGTGCAAAAAAACGATACCGGAAGTCAGCATACCACGGCGTTTGTTCTGTATAGCCCGTCGTAACTTTTATTGTTTCACAGTACACGTCTTGATTAATGGTCGTACCACGTTCCATGAATTCAACCAACAACACCCCTTTGGCATCCCAAAACACGGTTGCCATCAGTTTTCTGGCAGAAAAATCTTGCGAGGCTTTTCTTGGTTTGGTAGGCGAATTTGAATGTGCCCACATCTTTGATTGTTCTTTTGTCTCAGGGTTCACGTACTTAATCCAGGTTTCGTCACCGGTCACGATTCTGTTTAACAATGGTTCTCCTTCGTCCTCATAACGTGACAGAAAGTCTAATGCAGAGGCCATTCTTTGAGTTTTGTGGTGGTCGGTAAGAATTTTGGGCACGCATCGTGCACAGAACTTACGGTAACCCAATCTTGCTGTCACTATCTCGTACAAGAGAGTCTTAGAAATCTGTGGAAAACCAGTAGACAACTCCGACATTGAGAAACGTCGATTTTCACGAACTTTTGCATCAACTGTCTGAACGAGTCCGTCAGTCACCAATGATGGTCTACCACTCCTCTCTTCATCATGAACGTTTTCTCGTCCACTTTTAAATAAACGTACCCATTCACGGACAACTCCTTCACTCATAACTCTTGGTCCGTACACGGCACAAAGCTCACGATGAATAGCTGCTGCAGAATATCCTTTGGCTATAAAAAACCTTATGACAGCACGCACTTCACATTTGGCGGGGTTTTCTATTGCAGCACACATTTCAAACTGCCACAAAAACTAAACTAGCGCAGGTACGACGTTCACTCGACCACGGCTTGATGCCGACTGACCTGTTGAGTGCGTGAACGCACAGATGGCGTCGATACTCCCCCCACAACCCGCACTGTGACCAATCAGAGGTTACTTTCTGAACCGCCCTCGTATAATTGAGCGTCGGAGACTGGTGGTGTAGCGTAGTGGTTAAGATGCGTTCCAGATGGTAGAAAGTCGTGGCTTCAGATCTCCTTAGCCGTTTTGGAACTTTTTGAAAAAATATTTACCAAAATAACTTTGACTATTATATTTATTCATTGCATTGGTTTAAATATTTTAAATTTCTAACCATTTGCTGCATAATTTTCGTCTTCATATTGTCTTTTTTATTTGATCTTATTTTTCTTCCTGTCATTCTTTTGTTATTTGGAATCTACCTGTGTCGCCTGTAAACAGTAACCGAGTGCCAACCAGGACTATTCATCGGTTGGTAAAGCGTCATCTGGTGTAGCCAGTGTGAGGACAGTTCCAGGCAGCCAATGAAAGCGAGAAATTGCAGTTTGGTTTTATCGCTGAAACTGACATTTTTCTGTCTTGATTTTGCTCGTAGGGGTTGGTTATAATGGCCATGAAGAAAAGCGAGACTGATTAACACTTCTGTGGCAGATTGTTGACCGCTGTTTTCTTGGATATATTGCACATCACGAGTTGTAGTTAGGTTATGATACGAGTTGCAACTCTGGGCTGCAAAAAAAGCATCTCTGCCGCAGTTTAGTCATTGATCGCTTAAAACTACTTGTCAACGGAGCATCCCGCGTTCCACTAATGGCTAACCGCGGCCGCTGCTAAGATCAATTTTAACAAAATTGTGAAGTAACCAGCTGTGTCTATGTATCGTTCATAACCGAACTACAGCCGATGTGGCAACACAGTAGTGGCAAGTGACAGACGTCAATTACCATGTAATTTTAATCAACTCTAGATAGCATATCCAAGCACATATTAGGGGACTTTAGAAGCTAAGTTACCCTTTATTATGGCAGGCCAAGTAACTTTTATTGGATGCTGCACTACATTTCAAAGTGATACAGATATTTATTAAATAAAAATGTTTTAATGCAAATAACGTTTGATTGCCTGGACCGCAATATTCATTATTCATTATATCAAAGCATGACGACTAGTTTCTGTTGCTATCCACAACCACCAATTCGTTCAGATCGTAAAAAAAAGAGTCGAATAGGCCTATGCATCGAAAAACATTACCATTAGGTACAGTCATACAGTCGTATTATGGGCCAACAAGACTACGGCAGTACGTAGTTAAAAGCTTCATCGTGAGAGAGCCATTCTGTAAATCTTAAACTCACTACATGCAGGCAACAAAGAAGGAAAATGGCAAGTTGCATTAGTAATAATTGCATCAAAAGCCCGTTAATTGCATTTGATCCAGTTTTACTAACGTAACTGGCGATTTTCCTTCTTTATTACCTGAATGTTGTGAGGTTATGGTTTACAGTGTAGCTCGCTCCCGATGAAGCTTTCAACTGTATACTGTCATAGTCTTGCTGGAACATAACACGTATGCATGTCGTTGCACAACTGTAGCTAATGACGACGTTTTCAATGCATAGTCAACTCTTTTTTAATACGATTTGGACGAATTGAAGGGTGGTTGTGGAAAGCAACCGAAATTAGACCCCATGAAAACTGCGGCTAGGCATTAAAAGTTTTTGCATTAAAAATTTTTTATAGTAAATTATGTTAAGACCGCTATTGACAGGTTTCACTGACAGAAATACGGGACCCATTTTCCATAATAGTCACGACATTTGTGTAAACATCGGTCGCAGTGTTCTACCAACAGTTCAGTTCCTCGACAAATCCTGCACCGCACAGTTTGAACAACATTCCTAAGAACTTGAGTACCTATGTGGTTGTTTCCCTTCTGGACTAGCTCAAGAGGCGAAAGTTTAACTGTAACCACACTGCACTGCAGATTGCAGCAAGTTTATGAGTACGTCGTCTTTTTGCTCTGTTGGATTTCTTATCACAATACAACACAAGTGATACCTCTCAGAATGTTTCAATGGACGTGGATATTCGAACGGCGTTCCGCGCAGTCTCATTATTATCACTCGAGCTTGTTGTAGATTTTCCATATGATCTGTACACGAAAACACCTGCATGGAATAACAGTCCTCTATGTGGACTCGAAAACCAGAATCATCCACTTTTGTCCATTGTTTACCGTGCTCTCGCGGGTTGTCAATATTTTACATGTCTATTATATCATTTTGAAGCGCTATATAACGTACTACTTCAAATGAACATTTTTCGTCACTTAGTCTCCTGGTTGCATACGTGGTGACTGCTGGGGTACTGTTGACGACATTCGAAGCTAATAAGCAGCCAAATCGTGCTGGTGAGTGTAATTGCCATTCTGTATTCCCATCTTTAGAAAGAAAAGACTGTACACTATTTTGTACAGCCTGTGGGCTGCAGTCACGGTCAGCAGAACACTAGCTTTCAGATACATTTCTGGCGCGATCTCCAAACTCTGTACGTGTTCTTTCATCCGTTGAGGCATTTATTAATTCTTCCAATTCAACCTCAGACAATAATGTAACTGCGATGGTGTCACAACGCAAACTGAGCGGAAACAATGAAGATTCAGATATTTCAAATATTTGAAAGGTGCTAAACAATTCCTTGGAAAAAGCAAGAAGCAAACCCATTGTTATAAACCAAAGGCTTTGTTCATTGTTCAGAGTTAGTTGTAACGATAAAAGTCACTCTTATGACAAAATATAACAGGAAACTAAAAATATTAGACTTTAGTGTAATCGTATTTACGTCGGGTCATTACTATCCGAACGTTACATATGTCACTGTTAACCCTCGTATTGCCAATGGGACGAGGTACTTTATATTTTAAAATTTTCAATAAAGTAGTTATTGTTTTTAATGAATTTTTCTATAATATCCAGTATCAATTGAAATTAATTCAAAAATTTGTCTCAGTAGCACATGCCATAGTGCCAAATGAATGTAGTATTCAATACTCCCAGGTCGAGAGCCAGACTTGACACATCAATATCTCTTCAAAAGTATATTATGGGTAAAAGACAACAATAAAGAACGAAATCTGCATTTTCTAAATATTTTTGTGGTGGTCATAAAGTCGGTGGTAGTACATGTTGAGTGTGCGTTGACATTGCTAAGAGTATGCTAAAAGATATTTTCAGATCCTGGACCCTAATTACACATCAGTATATGTTTAAAAAGTATACTGCACGTATCATTCAAAACAATTAACAAATTTTGTTTTTTTAATTTTTTCGGATGAGCATAAAGTGTCCCCTCTGCGTCATTTGGTAATGCGCGTCATGGAAAATGCGTTGGTACTGCTAGGGTTAAGGTTTAAGACCAAACTTCTTAAAATACAGCTTGTTTGAAAAAGAGCTCCCTAGTTTGAAGTATAAATTTATTGGGGAAATTAATGAAACATTACGTCAATGAGTACATATGAAAGAGAATTCCTTCAAGTTTTGTTTAATGTTGGTAGGCGACAACGTGGTATCCATTTGTTGCCCTGCATATGTCGAGACGATATTCCACTTCTCGCCACGTATTCACCATTTCAGGTGTAGCTGTCCCAGCCGCCGCAACGATTCTTTCCCGTAAATGATTGATGTCTGTGATCTTTTCACTGTACAGAACATTTACGCACGCCTGGACTGAACTGAGGGTACAGAGAAAAGAAACAGGACTGGTGCCGTCTCAAGGTCAAGCAGACCTGCCAACTGCAGGAGAGCCAAACTTGGAGGGTTGATGAATCAAACACCACAAACTAGAACAGAGTACGTCACTTTGTACAGATTCTAGGACACATTAAGACTAGGAAGTTCTTTTTCAAACACACTGTATTTCAAAATATTTTTACGAGTATCGTTCATGCATTATCGTACAAAGTCACCGAATTTCATAAAGTTATCTTGGCATTTAAATAACGAGATAAGAAATCTATACTCATTTCGACCCGAACAAAACAGCACGATTAACACTTTTATAGGATAAGTATCAGCAATTGTGAAAGAAACACGCCGCACAATTGACGCCGGAGTAATTGATGATGTCGGACGCTCGGAAATGCGACAGGACAGCCTTCGGAAGGCATTAACGAGCAGTTTTGGATACTAACGAGTACAAATTATGCCGTGGCACGTGACGCAGAGTGGAGTGCAATGCATTTAGCTGCGCAAAAGCCCGGCGCTCCTAACTCCCGTTAACCGTTCCGCTGGTCGGCGCTCGTCAGGGCAGCGTTCAATAAAACGATTTTTAAAGTACGCCACGGGCGGCGCGGGGGCGGAAAATCGCATTTGCGTCGCGCGCGCTTCTAGCCGCCCCCGGTTCGAGGCCGTCGATTATCACCTGCTGCCGGCGCCGGCGCGCTCGCCCAGTCACTTAGGTCTCTCCGCCGCCAGCCGATGGCCTTTGATGGCGCCCGGGGCCCGTCCGTAATTCCATTGGCGACCGGCCGAGGGGCTCCATTAGGGTGCGCGGCGCCGCCGTCGGCTCGCACTTTTGATGTTTCATTAACGGAGGCGGTCGGGGGCGGTCGGGGGCGGTGGGGGCGGTCTCATCCGTCACGCCGCACTCAAAGCGGCGCCGGCGTCCAGTCACTGCCACTCGGGCTACTTTGCTCTGCCGTCTCGTCCGCTGACTCGCTAGAAGCTCCTAATTAGAAGACACCGGGCAGCGCTCAGCGCCGCTATGCTCTGGCGTGAAAGAGCATCGGCCCTGAACTGGTCACATCGAGTTGTAACGTTCCTCGCAGCGTCTACATCCTTTATCTGCAGGCAACAACAACGTGAACTTGACTTCTCTCAACACTGGAGACTTCGTCGCGGCGATTCAGCCGTACAGTTAAGTCTCTGCAATACGCAAGTATTTTGAATCTCTGGGCTCGCGACTCAACCGCGCAGCGGAAGATTTGCGGCAATAGTTGGTTGTGTCCTCGAGCGAACCAGTTAAGAAATGAATTCTGACGAGGAGATGCTTTCCGTTTTGTTGCTGAAAAGATAATACCGACGCCACCGCTGGCAACGAAAGTAGAGGATTCATTCTATGTCAACTAATCGAGTGAAACAAGAACTTTTTTTTACAGTTTATGAGAAACTGAGAGAAAACTCTACAAAATACCTTAACTATCTGAAATCTTTTGATAAGTTACGTGCTGTGCTGAGTGCTACTTCAACAAAGGAAACGGTGTAGCCAAGCGGTTCTAGGCGCGTCGGTTTGGAACCGCGAGACCGCTACGGTCGCAGGTTCGAATCCTGCCTCGGGCATGGATGTGTGTGATGTCCTTAGGTTAGTTAGGTTTCAGTAGTTCTAAGTTCTGGCGTGAGGTCAGTCGCTTGACGGCGCGTTTCGGCGCGGGCCCGCCCGTTGCCGGCGCGCCGTAAGGAACGGAAGCTCGCACTGGGGCGTATCGCTTTCCAGTCGGGTGTGCCGCGGCAGTCCTCACAGGGGAAGTGATGCGTCTCTTATAGCCTCTCCTTCCCAAGTGGCTCTTTCCGCCTTCCCGTGGTGCCAGACGTTAAGCTCGGCATTCTGCCTTGCGACAAAAGGGAGAGCTGCGACCCAACCCGATGCGAAAGCGAAGGGTGCGTGGCACAGGGGGAGCTGTGTCGAGGGACCGAACACCAGTCCCTTTCTGTTCGCAGGGCACAGACCAGCAGGTGCTCTGCATGCCGGCGACTTCGTCTGTCGGCGTGGGATCACGGCGCGAATCGGCAAGGGTGCTTCGCCGCGCCCCTGGGTAACCGGGGCGTGTTCTGCCAAACCCAGGAGGTGGTGACATCGCCTGGGCTAGGTTACATGGGAACAGACCGCTAAACGACTGGGGGACCGACCCACCACCTGAGTAGGAGTGGGTCCTCGGCCTTCTGGTGGAAGCTCGGGCAAGTAGGCGGCGAAGGGCGAGGGGTGCATCCGCCTCTCCGGAGTGCGGGGTGCAGTTGCCGAGGAGCGTCGTGTGAAATCGTCGACGACGGGGCCATCGATGGGGACCAGTGCGCTGGCGACGGCGCGCTGGACCCGGCAGCTCTGGAGTGCCCTTGACCTAGGGGTGAGGTCGGTGGGCGAGCTGCAGAAGTCCCCCCCCCCCCCCCCCCCATGCCAGAGGAGCCGGTCCGGGGCCAGAGACGGGCTTCCACCTTTTTTATCGTTATAACCATGGCTACAAACGAAACGAGTGATTCGTGTGCGCCTTCACGGGCTTCCGCTGCGCCTGATCCCTCTCCCCAGGACGAGCAGGGACAGGCTGAGAATGAAACGGTTATGCAGAGGTACTCTAGAATCTCGTCGCTCATGGAGCAACAAATAAAGAATGGCAAGATAAGCCAAGCAGGACTTGCCATCATAAAAAATGAGCTGGCTGCATGGGCTATTGCCCACGCCAGACTTGAGGGAAGGGTGGAAGAGCTTGGAAAAGAGAACGACAGATTAAGGAGGCAACCGGCAAAGACGTGGGCGGCTGTGGCCGCGCAAGCGCCCACCAAGCGCCCACAAAGCACGACCAGAGAC
Source organism: Schistocerca nitens (assembly GCF_023898315.1). NCBI lineage: Eukaryota > Metazoa > Arthropoda > Insecta > Orthoptera > Acrididae > Schistocerca > Schistocerca nitens. Next base: position 794,275,822 of record NC_064618.1, read on the forward strand.
ACCATTGATAAAGTCACAAAGAGAACAGACACAGCAGTCTTCCTCAGGACACTGCCTGGGCAGGACACAAGTGTTAAGAAAATTCAGGAACTATTTACAAAAAATATAGACCCCGTCAAAGACAAAATCAAAATTAAAAAGGTTAAACCGAGCAGAAATTCCGTGATAGTAGAAGTTGCCTCAGAGGAAGACAAAGAAAAGCTATTGAATAACCAGAAACTGAACTCGGTGGTCAAATGTGAACCACCGAGAAAAAGAAATCCTCTCGTCATACTATATGACGTACCTACAATTATGCAAACGAAGAACTCGTAGAAACAATCAGACAACAGAATTTTGATGAAATAAAAGAAGACGAATTCAAGAAAAACTTTAAGATGAAATTTAAGACTGGGCCGCGGGGTCGTGATGTGGTTCATCACGTCGCCGAAGTATCGGCGCGAATGTGGAAGAATATAACAACAATGGGCAGATTGTATGTTGGCTTCCATGCCATCAACACTAGAGATTATGTCGTGGTACCTCGTTGCCACAACTGTGGTGACTTGGACCACATCCTAAGGCTGTGCACCAGGGAGCCGGCATGCACTAAGTGTGGGGAAAAAGGTCACAGCCGCAAGGACTGCAAGGCGGCGGCAGTTTGCATACCATGCAAGAATCGAGGGAAGATGTCTTGCGGAGCCACAGGCAGAAATTGCCCGACATACAGAATGTTGGAGCAGAGATTGATCTCTAGAACTGACTATGGCTGAGCCCGGCATACCGGATGCCAAAGTGAAAGTCCCCGAGCAAAAGGAGGAGGGATGCCATGCGGGCAAATAGATTCAAGGATTTTTTGAGGTTGCTTTCGGGAGCCACCAAAATTGAAACAAAAGATATGGCCATACAAAACGAATTTCCAACAATGGATATAGGCATTCAAACCAATTTCCCCCCCCCCCCATGGCCGAAATTCCCTCCTCTGGAAGCCGGGAAACAAAGCCGAAACTACACCTACAACGGCAAGGGCATCCTGTGGCTTTAGCAACTCTCAGGGACAATAATACAAACGAACAACCAATACAAGAAAATATAGTGACGAGCTCAAGTACGAGCCCCACCACACAATGCACACCAATAGTTAGACTACCACCGGTCGATCCGGTTAGGGTGTACCCCAACTTGGAGTACACCATGCAACTACCCAGATTGGAGCAGCCGGCTACCCTGACCACTGCCTTACGGCATGTGGTCCGTGTAGGACATGAAGACGGCAGGAAGATAACTTTTTCGGTTATGGAGGCTGTTGACAGAATCCAGCTAAAATCAGTGAATATCCCCACCGACTTTGGAGCCTTGCGAGACTTGCTCAAGAAAGTATTCGAAAGACGAGGAGAGAAATTTGATCTTGACGACATTTACCAACAATCAGTAATAGCACACGGACGAATTTCATTTGACTGGAGTAAGACCTGGCCACATGACCGAATTCACACATACTTCCCATAATGACAAATATAACTATAGGACAGCTTAACACACACAACAGCAGACTCGTAATGCAGGAGCTCCGAAAGGAGGTGGAGGAGAGGAGACTAGATGTACTCTGTCTACAGGAGCCATACTCCCTGGCTGGGAAAATAGCTTTTGCTGCTACAAGCTGGCAAATAGTCAGCAGAGGGGATGACCCGAAGGCAGCAATTATAATAACAAATAAACTCTTGAGAGTTACCACACTCTCATAGTTCACAACTAGCCACTGCAACGTCGTGGAGCTTCAATCCCCTACAGGAATTTTAACTCTCATAAACATGTACTTTCAGTATGGGGACAACATAGAACTTTACATAGACCACCTAGCGAGAGTTACCACGGCGTTGCGGGGAATAAAACTCGTAATAACTGCCGACATTAACGCAAAATCCCCCCTGTGGTACAGTGGCACAAGAGATGCTAATGGCGAAAAGGTCGAAGAACTTATTATGGCATCACAACTTGTGGTGGCTAACAGACCCGGCAATCCTCCCACCTATGCTGCAGGTGGAGGACAGGGCACAAACATCGATGTCACCCTAGTAACTCCGAACACAGCTAACAATCTTCAAAACTGGAGAGTCACAGAGAATGCCACCACAAGCGACCATAATCTGATAACTTTCACCGTAGGAGAAAGAGAGTGCCGCTGGGCCACGGGGTGGGAAGTACAACTAAATTATAGAAGAGCCGACTGGGAACGCTTAGCGAGGGAGTGTGACATTCCTCCATCACCGGAAGATGACATGCACTTGGACATGGACGTAGACCAGAGGGCAGAGGAACTGGTGACTGCAGTGACAAGAGCGGTGAGGGCAGCCGTACCTACTAGGAGGAGGGCCATGGCGGCCTCCCCGTCACCATGGTCTGCCGAACTAGGAGAACTGCGTCAGTCTGTCAGAAGGCTGAGGAGGTATTATCAGCGCAGTGTCGTCTGGCAGGAACGACAAAGGTGGCAGTTGCTGTACAGGGAAGAAAAGCGGAAATTCCAAAAGGAACTGCGGGAAGTTAGAATGAAAAGTTGGGAAAACTTTGTGCTCAACCAGCTAGTCACGGACCCGTGGGGGCTCCCATATACGTTGGTGATAGAAAAAATCCGCTCTCCTCTGGAGTTATTAACAGTCAGGTACGGGGATAGGATGACGGAGTCCTGGCAGGAGACTGCGGGGGTCCTCCTCCACTCCCTGCTGCCTGACGACAATGCGGATGGGGAGACAGAGGGACAGCAGCAACTCAGAGATCAAGACCAAGAAATATACACCAATGAGACGGCTGTCTACCCCTTCTCAGAGGAGGAGGTAGCAGCCCATATAAGATTTCTGCAAAGAGGAAAAGCACCTGGGCCAGACGGCATTGTGGCGGAGGTGGTGCAGTTCCTGGCGCCTCAGCTGACTGCGCCACTAACACATCTGTACAATGAATGCCTCCGACAGAGAAAATTCCCAAAGAAATGGAAAATGGCACATGTAGTTATCATAAAGAAAGGACCAGATAAGGATCCTGCAGAAGTGAAATCTTACAGGCCGATCTGCCTGCTGGATATATTTGGCAAAATATTGGAGAAATTGCTGGCTGACAGATTGACAGCACACCGAGTGTTGTGCGGGATGAGTGACAGGCAGTTCGGGTTCAGGCCGGGGCGGTCGGCATCTGATGCAATCGCCCTGGTGGCTCGACCCCGCACAAATACGTGGTTGGCATCATGGTTGACATCAGTGGCGCCTTCGACAACCTGTGGTGGCCTTCGCTCTTCTCCTGCCTGCGGGAGAAAGAGTGTCCAGGGCCGCTATATGGTTGCCTGAGGAGCTATTGCGAGGATCGGGAGGTCTGGCTATCATCCTCTAGCGAAAGAGTTGGAAAGACAATTACTAAAGGATGTCCCCAAGGTTCCGTCTTAGGACCCCTCTTCTGGGACATCAATATGGAGCCTTTGTTAGATAGTTTACAACAGAGTGAAGAGGTGCTAGAGGTGATAGCCTATGCGGATGACCTCCTCCTGTTGGTTGGCGGCCGCAGCCGCGAAGACATCGAACTGAAAATAGAGACTGCAGTAGATAAACTCCAACAGTGGTGCCACACGACTAAAATGACGATATCGCCCAGCAAATCTACTTACCTCCTGCTAAAAGGACATCTCATTAGAAATCCGACTGTAAGAATAGACGGTTCACCAGTTCTCAGACGACGTGAGACACGCTACCTAGGAGTCATCATTGACGAGAGGTGGAGTTTCGGAAAACACATTGATACCGTCACCCAGAGAACCCTTCAGATACTAAACAACCTCATCTCAATAGGCCATAAAAGATTCCATCTTCCTCCACACCTAATTAGACTTTATCATAACAGCATCCTAACCTCAGTTGTGGGCTGCGGCTCGGGAGTCTGGGCGCACAGGCTCACGAGGGTGGTGCCCGCCATGGCAGTGAGAAGGGTCCAGAGAAGCATGATACTAAGAGCTGTGGGTGCCTATAGAACATCTCCAGGGGGGGGGGGGCTATTAGTCATAATGGGGCTTTGCCCTCTGGACATAAAGATAAGGGAACAGGCGGCCTGGTATTGGGCCAAAAAGGGTAATTACGAGAAGATTGTAGATATTATGGGTATTAGGGTGGGGGATAAAAGAGAAATAAGGAAAAGAGGGGAGGAGCTCTGGCAGGAGACTTGGGTGATAGAAGAGGCTGGACGACGAACCTTCCAGTTTCTACCTGATGTGAGGGAACGCCTGGGAATGAAGTACTTCGAGCCCACACGAGGTCTGATTCACTTTCTCACTGGCCATGGACCCTACCCGACGTACTTATGTCGATTTGGGAAAAGGGCAACACCAGCGTGCGACTGTGGCGATCCGGAGGGTACACCCGAGCATGTTGTTTACGAATGTCCCCTCTTCAATGATGTCGCAAACACACTACGAGACAGACTTCCCAACCACGACACGTATCAACTGCTCAGACGAGAGGAAACTTTTCAGACCCTAAACACCTTGGCAAACGAGGTATCACGAAAAGTTCTACTTGAATATCTAAGAGAGATACAGTACATAACAAGGACAATAATCACCGATTTCGACCAAGAGCCCTATTCCCATGCCGCCTGTGCGTGAACTGGCCGACTTCATCCGAGTTGGAATCCGCCATGTGCAGGACTAGGGGGAGTAGGGATCAACCACCGATTATGACACACACCGGACATGACGTAGGATAAGTTACTTTGTAGGACTTAGATATAGGAAATTAGAATAGGTACTGCAGCGAATTATAACGTCGAGGCCTGCCCAGTGCCAGGGGCATGTTCTTCGGGATTAGCTCGAAGAACAAGGCATATTATAGTAGGTTTATATTCTTACTGGCACACATGTGACGCTGCAGAATATATATATATATATATATATATATATATATATATATATATATATATATATATAAATTCAATTAGTTATAGGAATTAGGTATAAACAGTAGATGTAGATATTAAATGTTAGGACCCACTAATGAGCTAAGGAAGTGGGTTAATCTTGTATTAATTATAATGGTTATCTTAATACAGAAATTAAAAAAAAAAAAGTTCTAGGGGACTGATGACCTCAGATGTTAAGTCCCATAGTGCTCAGAGCCATTTGAACCAACAAAGGAAAGTACTATACGAATGCATGGTTTCGCGACGATGTGTATTGATAAAATTCTCTCGAGCTTCCAGCCGCGCCGAGTTGGTTAAGATCCACGAGCTATCGGCCGAGTACTCTTCGGCCATTGCCAAATGTTGAGTCGCCACTTGACAATGGCCGAGGAGTACTCGGCCGATAGCTCGTGGATTTTAAGCCACTTGACGCGGCTGGAAGCTTGAGAGAGTTTTATCAAAGGCAAATACGAACAGGTGAGATGTGAAAATGGCACACATGCTCGAAATGACATGGAGTTTTATTGAAACCGAAAAGCCGTGCTGAGGCTCGCGTTGGTGCTGTTGTAGGTTTCCGCCGTCTGTTGGAGGCCAGACTGTATCGTTTAGTTGACGTGTTTGGGGTTGTTTGTATTCTTCTTGTGTTGACTGGCGCCACTTCGTTTCGTAAGCGTTGCCTGTCTGCTAGTGGCAGCAGCAGCGTTATCGATATGTAGTAACTGTGGCTCTGTCTTTGGGGTTGATGTCGTTGTTCTTCCGGGTCGTGTGAGTGAGGAGTTCAGTTGGGGACTTCGGAGGAGCCGAGAGGGCACTGCGAGATCACGCCGTGACCGCTGGTGGCACTCATGCACTGCCGGATGGAAGGGCTGTGGTCGCGAGGGTAAACGACCTAGTCGTCAACCGGATCCAACAAGCTTTAAGTTGAGTGGACTTTAACCCTAGCAGTGAAACCTCCACCACTGTGACATCTCGCGATTCCCCAGTGACTTGGGATCGTGTTGTTGCTCGCAGTGTCGCCGAGACGAAGAGCAGCGAGTAGAGCGCTTGGGGAAGGCGGATCTAATTAGCTTTCCTCGACTTCTTGTTACTGACTGCTGCATTCTATGTGTTACTATTTGTTAAGTTCAACCAGCGGTATTTTTGCTGCCTGATGGCCGCTAACGCCTCAGTGACCTACCCTGGAGGTCGGTTGGTGTTTCTTCCACTTTGGTAGTAGTGGTTCCTTTCTCCTTTCGGACACACTAAACACAGCATTATGAGAACGTAGTGCTGACCGCCGGTTCCGGATTTGGCATGGTGTTCCATCGTTGCATTGTTTGTCAGACGTTAGGTAGTTTCAGCAGATTATCATTAGTCATTCGAGAGATCGTTAGACTGCCACTAGTCTGAGTTACCATCTTGTGAAGTGAATGCAACTCTTGGCTGCCTTTCTCATCGCTCGTGAAAGTGTTTTTGGCCTGACCTACTCAGAGGTCGATTCCTGGAGCACCGTCTGTGACTAGCCCTTGTGTCTTATTATTGTGTTATTATTTTATTACTGTATTACCAAGTTAGCATCATTTGTCTCAGCTGTTTGGTGATCAGTTGCTTGTCCTTTTGAATTAACCTTGTTATTATATTTGCTGTTTTATTGTATGTTTCTAATTTTTAAAAATATAATTGCCATTCTTAGCGTTACAGCAAGTTTAAGCGGTTGTGCTACCAAGTTTACTATCATTTTGTCTCGCCTATTTGGTGATTAGTTGCCTGTTTTTTAAATTAACTTTTGCTATTGCCTTGCTGTTTAACAGTATGTTTGTTAAATTTTTTTAATAATTGCCATTCTTGGCGTTAAAGGCCTTCAGCCGTGACTGTCGCTACTTGTCTTAAAATTCTACTGTGGCAATTGTATTTTAGCAGTTAACCTTTAAGACCGTGGTGATTTGTTTCAATATTTTAATAACCGTAGTTTGTAAGTTGCAACAAGTTAAACAATTCTTAATTTATTGCCATTAAGGCCTTCAGCTATGAAACAATTATTAAATTATTGCCATTATTTTAATTTGTTGTTGCTTTTAAATAGATCGTATGTGATTAAAAGAAAAGCCAACCAATAGTAATTGATTATGGCCCCGTCCACAATCATAACTGAAACCTGCCTTCCTTCACCGCCAGATGACGCTTCATATGATGCAAAAACAATAAATGGCATAAAAATTGATTTTTAGCAAAGACGATGTTCTTTGTAAGAAATGCTCAGCATGTCGTCCGTCATTTATCAATAATACGTGTAGCCAAGTGACACTGTTGTAAACCCCACTGTATAGCATATCAGTAGGTGTGGAGAGAAACTGGCGTAGGACGTTGTCTTTTAGAATGCCTAATGAGGTCGGATGATCAAGGTAGACACACGACTTCATGTAACCCCACAACCAATAACCACATGGATTGAGGTGTGGCGACCTGGGAAGACAAGCATGACGGAAGTGGTGCCTCAGCAGGCGATTAGTAGCGGATTCGTCATTCTGATAGTAAAGCTTCACTAACAATGCCTTTTCTGGTGAAGTCAACATACCGTGATTGCTGGGGAACCTGATTCCCTCTCTCACTGCGGCTCATTTTATACACGATTCTCAAGTGGCGTTACTGTCATGTTGCTGTCCAGTGCCATTTGTTGGTTGGTTTTTGCACTTTTTCTTGGTTTCAATCAAGCCCCACGTCAAGGATATATCTCAAGTTTTACTTCTCTACCTATATTCTGCCGTGAATTAGTGCATTTTCAAATGTTAAAGGACTTCTGGCTCACCAGTATATCACCAGAGGAAAGACTTATCATTACTACAGGTCAAATAAAATGCTTATTTTACTTATACATATACACACACAACAAAAAAAGTTTTTCATCTCCTCGGTTCCAAGAACCCCGGAACCTGAACAGAAAATTGGAATATAGATCAACATAAACATCATTTCCACCCTTTTATCGCTCATGAAAACTACACATTGCGTGTTGTACCACCATACAACGAGACCATCAGAGGTGGCGGTCCAGATTGCTGTATGCATCTGTATCTCTAATGCCCAGTAGCACGTCCTCCTGCATGGATGCATGCCTGTATTCGTCGTGGCATACTATCCACAAGTTCATCAAGATACTTTTGGTCCAGATTGTCCCACTCCGCAACGGCGATTAGGCGTAAATCCCTCAGAGTGGTTGGTGCGTCACGGCGTCCTTAAACAGCCCTTTTGAATCTATCCCAGGCATGTTTGATAGGATTAATGTCTGGAGAACATGCTGGCCACTCTAGTCGAACGATGTCGTTATCCTGAAGGACATCACTCACAACATGTGCACAATGGGGGTGCGAATTGTCGTCCATGAAGACGAATGCCTCGCCAATATGCTGCCGATATGGTTGCACTATCGGTCGGTGGAGAATGGTATTCATGTATCGTACAGCCGGTACGGCGCCTTCCATGACCACCAGCGGCGTTCGTCGGCCCCACAAAATGGCACCCCAAAACAGCAGGAAGCCTCGACCTCGCTACACTCGCTGGACAGTGTGTCTAAGGCGTTGTCTGACCGGGTTGCGACTAAACACGTCTCCGATGACTGTCTAGTTGAAGGCATAAGCGACACTCTTCGGTGGAGAGAACTTGATGCCAATCCTGAGCGGTCCATTCGGCATGTTGTTGGGCCCATCTGCACCGCGCTGCATGGTGTGGTTGCAGAGATGGACGTCGGGAGTGAAGTTGTGCATCATGCTGGCTATTGCCGACAGTTTGAGTCGTAACACGACCTCCTATGGCTGCACGAAAAGCATTATTCAACATGGTGGCATTCCTGTCAGGTTCCTCCGAGCCATAATCCGTAGGTAGTGGTCATCCATTGCAGTAGTATCCCTTGGGCGGCCTGAGCGATGCATGTTATCGACAGTTCCTATCTCTCTGTATCTCCTCCATGTCCGAACAACATCGCTTTGGTGCACTTAGAGACGCCTGCACACTTTTCTTGTTGAGAGCCCTTCCTCGCATAAAGTAACAATGCGGACGCGATCGAACCAACGGTATTGACCGTCTCGGCACGGGTGAACTACAGACAACACGGGCCGTGAGTCTCCTTCCTGGTGGAATGACTGGAACTGATCGGCTGTCGGACTCCGTCCGACTGATGGGCGCTGCTCATAATGGTTGGTTGTTTTCATCTTTGGGCGGGTTTAGTGACATCTCTGAACAGTCAAAGGAACTGTGCCTGTGATACAATATCCTCAATAAACGTCTATCTTCAGGAGTTCTGGGAACCTGGTTGATGCAAAATTTTTTTTGATATTTGTATTTTTAGGGTAGTTTCAGAAGTAATTTGTTCCCATGTATAATATTAAAGTGCAGTAAACCAACTATTCAACATTTACGCTACCCAGTTTCAGAAGTAATTTGTTCCCATGTATAATATTAATGTACAGTAAACCAACTATTTAACATTTACGCTACCCAGAGAATAAAACAGTGACCACTGATGAATTGGATGATATACTTGAAAGGGTAGCGTCGCAATTTGATGTACTTTGGCCTAGAATGGATGCAAGTCCAGTGGAAATGAATATACAGGTAATGGTAAGTTTGAAGTGAACGGAAAATTATAGTTTTCCATGAGGTGTAAGAAGAACTGTACTTTCTGAGAACAGGTAATTTTTCAGATTTAGTGTGCATCTTCATATGCTGTGGTACAGATTTCAAACCATCTAATAGTGACAGTAGAAAATGCTCATCAGTGTCATCTATTTCAGGCATTGATGATTTTTTTCCTTGATGTTTCCTGGAAGTACCTGAAACAGCTTATCCTCTTTTGTCACCCTTTTTCTCTTACGAGGTTTGGAGGCAACTCCATTCGGAGCATCAGAATCATTTATCAATGAGTCAGTCACATAACTCTGCTGATTTAGTGGAAATTACAGGCGACTGGAAAGTTAACATGTCCAAACACACATATTTGTTGCGATTATGCATGACAACCACTTTTTGAGGCTTTCCTCTCGTTCAGTAGTCTTCTGTAATAGTCACGAATGTTCTTCCCCTTCTGTAACCGCGTATCTTGCTACAGGCTTTGCATTCACGGAGCTGCTTTATTCCCTATTCCTTGAAATGTGGTAGTTGCAGTATGTCCAAAATCGTTGGAGAAATAGCTCAGAAAATATGGAATGACATACAAAGCATATGCATGCCACTTACATCGGAGAAAGCTGTATTAATATAGGAGTAAAGTTTAGTATCAACTCCGGTTTTCCGAAGTTGCCTGATGAAATCGATGGGAATCATATAAGGACAGTTAAACATGAACGCAATGGCTCTTTGTACAACTGCAATCACATTTTTTTTCAACGGTGTTACTAGCAGTTTGTGACGCTATTACCGTAAATTCATAGACGGAGGTTCATATGGAAAAAGTCTGGACTTACAAATTTATAAAAATAGTGACCTTTATAAAATAAAAAGCCTCGATCTTTGTCTGACTCAGGTGAGTCTCTTCCGTTCCGCTTTGTCTGAGCTGAACTATTTCTTTCGAAGACAATATGCAACGTCTGTGCAGTGGAAAAAAGTTGTCAGAGAAAAGAGAAATTTATAAATGCAGGTTATCGAGGGTGCACCGCTACACAGAGAGTTCTTTTGGGACCCTATCCAACAAACAGAGGATATTTCATCGTCCTCTAGACGTTAAAGAAGCTAATTACAGTATGCTGCGTTCTGCACAACTTTGTTTGCAAAAGAGATGGGATTCAAGCTAGACGGAACTTTTGGAGTAACTGGTTTAGAAACGTGTACGGAGCACCAGGCCTGTAAGAAGTCGCTATGCCAGGAGAGTGCGATACAAGTTCATAGCTTATTTATCAGCACTGTCATGCTCTTCCTCGGCAAATGAAGAAGATGTAAAATGTATTCTGATAAGTAATAAACAATGCATACCAGATTAGTTTTGCTCCGACACAGTTTTATTTTCGAAGCCAGGAACAAATCTTTAACAGATGTCCTCCCGAGCAGGAAGTTTTTGAATGTTATTGGTTTAATTATAATTTTCTGAATCCCAAATTACAGGACAACGTTTACTTCAAATTCTTTAAAACGACACAGACAATGCGCAGGATTCAACAATCATAAAGAGTTAACAAAGCGACAGTCGCAGCACAACGGCGCAAGATGGCGACTGCCGCCGCCCTGGGCAACCGCGCTGCCGGATCGCCACGTGTGGAAGCGTCATTACGGCCCTTTATGTGCTCAGGTTCGTTTGACCAGACCATGTTCGCAACGACTGCCTACGCATCTGGTCTGCAGTATTCATCTACATCTAAATCTACATACTCCGCAATCCACCATACAGTGCCTGGCGGAGGGTACCTCGTACCACAACTAGCATCTTCTCTCCCTGTTCCACTCCCAAACGGAACGAGGGAAAAATGGCTGCCTATGTGCCTCTGTACGAGCCCTAATCTCTCTTATCTTATCTTTGTGGTCTTTCCGCGAAATATAAGTTGGCGGCGGTAAAATTGTACTGCAGTCAGCCTCAAATGCTGGTTCTCTAAATTTCCTCAGTAGCGATTCACGAAAAGAACGCCCCCTTTCCTCCAGAGACTCCCACCCGAGTTCCTGAAGCATTTCCGTAACACTTGTGTGATGATCAAACCTACCACTAACAAATCTAGCAGCCCGCCTCTGAATTGCTTCTACACTACTGGAAATGGAAAAAAGAACACATTGACACCGGTGTGTCAGACCCACCATACTTGCTCCGGACACTGCGAGAGGGCTGTACAAGCAATGATCACACGCACGGCACAGCGGACACACCAGGAACCGCGGTGTTGGCCGTCGAATGGCGCTAGCTGCGCAGCATTTGTGCACCGCCGCCGTCAGTGTCAGCCAGTTTGCCGTGGCATACGGAGCTCCATCGCAGCCTTTAACACTGGTAGCATGCCGCGACAGCGTGGACGTGAACCGTATGTGCAGTTGACGGACTTTGAGCGAGGGCGTATAGTGGGCATGCGGGAGGCCGGGTGGACGTACCGCCGAATTGCTCCACACGTGGGGCGTGAGGTCTCCACAGTACATCGATGTTGTCGCCAGTGGTCGGCGGAAGGTGCACGTGCCCGTCGACCTGGGACCGGACCGCAGCGACGCACGGATGCACGCCAAGACCGTAGGATCCTACGCAGTGCCGTAGGGGACCGCACCGCCACTTCCCAGCAAATTAGGGACACTGTTGCTCCTGGGGTATCGGCGAGGACCATTCGCAACCGTCTCCATGAAGCTGGGCTAAGGTCCCGCACACCGTTAGGCCGTCTTCCGCTCACGCCCCAACATCGTGCAGCCCGCCTCCAGTGGTGTCGCGACAGGCGTGAATGGAGGGACGAATGGAGACGTGTCGTCTTCAGCGATGAGAGTCGCTTCTGCCTTGGTGCCAATGATGGTCGTATGCGTGTTTGGCGCCGTGCAGGTGAGCGCCACAATCAGGACTGCATACGACCGAGGCACACAGGGCCAACACCCGGCATCATGGTGTGGGGAGCGATCTCCTACACTGGCCGTAAACCACTGGTGATCGTCGAGGGGACACTGAATAGTGCACGGTACATCCAAACCGTCATCGAACCCATCGTTCTACCATTCCTAGACCGGCAAGGGAACTTGCTGTTGCAGCAGGACAATGCACGTCCGCATGTATCCCGTGCCACCCAACGTGCTCTAGAAGGTGTAAGTCAACTACCCTGGCCAGCAAGATCTCCGGACCTGTCCCCCATTGAGCATGTTTGGGACTGGATGAAGCGTCGTCTCACGTGGTCTGCACGTCCAGCACGAACGCTGGTCCAACTGAGGCGCCAGGTGGAAATGGCATGGCAAGCCGTTCCACAGGACGACATCCAGCATCTATACGATCGTCTCCATGGGAGAATAGCAGCCTGCATTGCTGCGAAAGGTGGATATACACTGTACTAGTGCCGACATTGTGCATGCTCTGTTGCCTGTGTCTATGTGCCTGTGGTTCTGTCAGTGTGATCATGTGATGTATCTGACCCCAGGAATGTGTCAATAAAGTTTCCCCTTCCTGGGACAATGAATTCACGGTGTTCTTATTTCAATTTCCAGGAGTGTATGTCCTCCCTCAATCCGACCTGATAGGGATCCCAAACGCTCGAACAGTACTCAAGAATAGGTCGTATTACTGTTTTATAAGCGGCCTCCTTTACAGATGAACCACATCTTCCCAAAATTCTACCAATGAACCGATCCGCCTTCCCCACAACTGCCATTACATGCTTATCCCACTTCATATCGCTCTGCAGTGTTGCGGCCAAATATTTAATCGAAGTGACTGTGTCAAGCGCTACACTACTAATTGCTCTTCAACATTGGGAAGCAAGAAGGTGCTTAAAACATCAATTTAGGCCTGTGCTGTGATAGTGCCACGCAAAACAGCAAGGCTGAAATAACCCTCCATGAAAAACACCATAACATCACCGCCTCCGAATTTTACTGTTGGCACTACACACGCTGGCAGGTGACGTTCACCGGGAATTCGCCGTACCCACACCGTGCCATCGGATCGCCACATTGTGTACCGTGATTTGCCACTCCACACAACGTTTTTCCACTGTTAAATTGTCCAATGTTTATGCTCCTGTCACCAAGCGAGGCGTCATTCGGCATGTACCGGCGTGATGTGTGGCTTATGAGCAGGCGCTCGACCATGAAATTCAAGTTTTCTCACCTCCCGCCTAATTGTCATAGTACTTGCAGTGGATCCTGATGCAGTTTGGAATTCCCGTGTGATGGTATGGATAGATGTCTACCTATTACACTTTACGGCCCTCTTCAACTGTCAGCGGTCTCTGTCAGTCAACAGACGAGGTCGGCTTGTACGCTTTTGTGCTGTACGTGTCTCTTCACGTTTTCCACTTCACTACCACATCGGAAACAGTGGGCCTAGGGAGGTTGAGGAGTGCGGAAATGTCACGTACAGACGTATGACACATGTGACACCCAATCACGTGACCACGTTCGAAGTCCTTGAGTTCCACTGAGCATCACATTCTGCTCTCTCACTATGTCTAATGACTAGTAAGGTCGCTGATATGGAGTATCTAGAAGTAGGTGGCAGCAAAATGCACCTAATATGAAAAAGGTGTTTTGGGGGTGCCCGGATACTTTTGATCACGTAGAGTACGTCAGGCGAATTTTGTCGCCGAGACGTCAACGTAAGTTCGCTATAATCCTCCTCAAACCACTGTAGCACGATTATGGTTCCGAGACACGGACAATTATACTGCTGAAAGATTACACCGCTGTCGGGGAAGACATCAAGCTTGAAGGGATGCAGGTGGTTCGCAGCTGTGATCGATTACTATCACAGATCGCTTGCAAGCGCAGGAGAATGTCTCCAATAGCATGATACTGCTCCCACCAGCCTGTGTCCGTGGCTCGCTGCACGTTTCGAGCCACCGTTCACCTCGACGACGGCGTTTATGGAGACGACCAGCGACCTAGTGTAGCAAAAATGTGGTTCACCTGAAGAGCCGAACCGTCACCATTGATCGAAAGTCGAATCACGTTGGTGCTGTGCCCATTGCAATCATAATTGACGATGTCGTTGGCTCAACATGTGAACACGTATGGGTGATCTGATGCAGAGGTCCACGTTCAATGATGTAAGATGAACAGTGTGCTCCTAAACCTTTTTTTGTGACCCAGCATTGTGCTCTTTTTTGAAAGAGGTCCCACAGATTACCATCAATTCGATTGTACAGAGTAGACAAGCCACTGAACCCTACGTTTTGTGAAGAGTAGCAGACATCCAAACATTTAGCGCCTGGTGGTAGTTCCACTGCCCTTCTGCCTCTTTCCGTAGATGCTCACGACAGTAGCAGGTGAAAATTCTACCAGGTTCATCGTTTTAGAGTTACACGTTCACAGACTCTGCTTAATAATAATTTACCCTTTGTCAGAGTCGCTTACCTCAATTAATTTTTCCATTCGCAGCCCATATCTCCGCTAGGGTGCTCTCCCGTCCGTGTCTGCTCCGCCTACATACTATGTTACCGCGTCACGTTCCCGCAACGCCAACAGGCGGCATCCAACTTCACGGTGGGCAGTGGTCATAATATTTTGGCTTATTGTTTTGGCGTATCAGTGTACGCATTAGTTACTTACACACATATTATATATATTACAAAAATATATAGCCTACGTCTGTACAAATGTTCATTAGAGTATCGCAGTATAAAAATCTGAAGTAAGTCTGCGAAGAACCTCTGATAACGAAGTTGAACAACGACTTGTCTTTACAAAATAGGAGGGTTGCGACTTTAATAGTGGCAACTATTTATTTACAGGTCGTACAAAATAGATACGTGTTTCAAAGTTTTACTGACCTTCAAAGTAGTCACTAGCATTGTGCATAATCCGTTGCCAGCGATGTGTAAATCGTAGGATATTATTAGCAGTGCCAGTTGTGTTGACAGTTCTAGCGGCGCGGTCTATTGTCCAAAGAATTTGTAGTAGTTCTGAACGAATATCGTGAAGTGTTTCCTTCATTATAGAAATCGAGTTGAACTCACGAGGGCTTATGTCAGAGGAGCGCAGTAGGTGGTATACCACTTAGCAGCCCCATCAGTCAAACAAATCAGTAACAGCTTGCACTGTTCGTGCTTGAACGTTGTCCAGCAAAATGATGGTCAAGTCCTGCAGAAAGTGTCATCAGTTCTGTCTCTAAGCTGGTCGTAGGTTGTGTTCCAGAAATAAACAGCGTAGAGAGAAAAGTGATGACACTTTCTGCAAGAACTGACCATTTTGAAGGACAATGCTCAAACATGTGCAGTGCAAGCTGTTACTGATTTGTTTGACTGATGGGGCTGCTAAGTGCTATACCACCTCCTGCACTCCCCTGAGTTAAGCTCTCATAAAATCAAATCGATTTCTAAACTGAAGGATACACTTCATGGCATTCGCTTCAGAACTGCTGCAAATTCTTTGGGCCTGTCGAACTGTCAACACAACTGGCGCTGCTAAGAGTATGCTACGACTTCCACATTGCTGGCAACGGAATACACAATGCTGGTGACTACTTTAAAATTCAGTAAAACTTTGAAACACATATCTATGTTGTACGAGCTGTAAGTAAATACACTCCTGGAAATTGAAATAAGAACACCGTGAATTCATTGTCCCAGGAAGGGGAAACTTTATTGACACATTCCTGGGGTCAGATACATCACATGATCACACTGACAGAACCACAGGCACATAGACACAGGCAACAGAGCATGCACAATGTCGGCACTAGTACAGTGTATATCCACCTTTCGCAGCAATGCAGGCTGCTATTCTCCCATGGAGACGATCGTAGAGATGCTGGATGTAGTCCTGTGGAACGGCTTGCCATGCCATTTCCACCTGGCGCCTCAGTTGGACCAGCGTTCGTGCTGGACGTGCAGACCGCGTGAGACGACGCTTCATCCAGTCCCAAACATGCTCAATGGGGGACAGATCCGGAGATCTTGCTGGCCAGGGTAGTTGACTTACACCTTCTAGAGCACGTTGGGTGGCACGGGATACATGCGGACGTGCATTGTCCTGTTGGAACAGCAAGTTCCCTTGCCAGTCTAGGAATGGTAGAACGATGGGTTCGATGACGGTTTGGATGTACCGTGCACTATTCAGTGTCCCCTCGACGATCACCAGTGGTGTACGGCCAGTGTAGGAGATCGCTCCCCACACCATGATGCCGGGTGTTGGCCCTGTGTGCCTCGGTCGTATGCAGTCCTGATTGTGGCGCTCACCTGCACGGCGCCAAACACGCATACGACCATCATTGGCACCAAGGCAGAAGCGACTCTCATCGCTGAAGACGACACGTCTCCATTCGTCCCTCCATTCACGCCTGTCGCGACACCACTGGAGGCGGGCTGCACGATGTTGGGGCGTGAGCGGAAGACGGCCTAACGGTGTGCGGGACCGTAGCCCAGCTTCATGGAGACGGTTGCGAATGGTCCTCGCCGATACCCCAGGAGCAACAGTGTCCCTATTTTGCTGGGAAGTGGCGGTGCGGTCCCCTACGGCACTGCGTAGGATCCTACGGTCTTGGCGTGCATCCGTGCGTCGCTGCGGTCCGGTCCCAGGTCGACGGGCACGTGCACCTTCCGCCGACCACTGGCGACAACATCGATGTACTGTGGAGACCTCACGCCCCACGTGTTGAGCAATTTGGCGGTACGTCCACCCGGCCTCCCGCATGCCCACTATACGCCCTCGCTCAAAGTCCGCCAACTGCACGCTGTCGCGGCATGCTACCAGTGTTAAAGACTGCGGTGGAGCTCCGTATGCCACGGCAAACTGGCTGACACTGACGGCGGCGGTGCACAAATGCTGCGCAGCTAGCGCCATTCGACGGCCAACACCGCTGTTCCTGGTGCGTCCGCTGTGCCGTGCGTGTGATCATTGCTTGTACAGCCCTCTCGCAGTGTCCGGAGCAAGTATGGTGGGTCTGACACACCGGTGTCAATGTGTTCTTTTTTCCATTTCCAGGTGTGTAGTTGCCACTATTAAAGTTCCAGACCTCGTATTTTGGGTTATTGTTTTGGCTTATCAGTGTGTACATTAGATACAAATATAATATTACACATATTACAAAAATATATAGCCTATGTCTCTACAAATGTTCATTAGAGTATGGTATAAAAATCTGAAATAAGTCTGCGAAGAACTTTTGATAACAACGTTGAAGAGCGACTTGTCTCTATAAAACAGCATAGATTGAGGCACTTAGCAACTGGCTAAAATTTTCTGCTGTGAAACACCTTCATCGTTGAGTTATACCATTTCGGAAAACTGTCGTGGCATGTATGGAGTACTAGAACGTTTCATCTGGTCTGCGCCACTTCAAGCTCCGCCAGATGTCGCACAGGGCGAACACAGTGACACACACAAATTTTTCAGTCGGCCATTCAGTGACATGTAACGACTTGTCTGTGGAAACAAAGTCTATAGAGGCAAGTCGGTGCAAGTATCTGAGTGTGTAAAGGGCCCTATTAAAAGCAGCCGAATCGCCGCAATCAGTGGCCGTGACCGGCTAGTGCACTTCAGGGCGCTCTGTCGAATCGCCAGTGTGTAAACTACGAGGCGTGCTCAATAAGTTATACAACACATTTTTTCTCGGCCGACTTCAAAATGGCGTCCATAACTCAGGTGCTTTCGAGGCAGAGAGCTGTCATTGAGTTTGTTTTGGCGGAAAACCTGAGCATCAGAGATATTCATAGGCGTCTGTCATCACCACAACAAGATCGCACAAACCTGTTTGATCTATCATATGCCATCTGGCCCCACACAGCTGTGACTCCTATTACGTTGGAACGTGCGACCACTCTCACCTGAGGTGATCAACGGATCGTAAACAAACATGTCGCTCAACAACTGCGCATCTCTGTTGGCAGTGATCACAAAACTTCAATGGACTTGTCATCCTCATCCATCCTCAAGGCTGGATATCATATTTTACATCTTCCATCTGTTTGGCCCAATGAAGGATGACATTGCGGGAAGCATTATGGGATGATGGGCAGGTTATGATGCAGCAAAACGTTGGCTACGACGTTCCCAGTAGAGTAGTACATATGGGCAAACAGGCCCTCCCAGTGAGGTGCCATAAGCCGTCGCTTGATGGAGATTATGTTGGAAAACAGAATTTTGTAGCCAGAAGAGTAGGAATAATATGGTACGAGGGTAATCCCAAAAGTAAAGTCTCCTAATTTTTATAAGTACATAGACCTGTTTATTTCTTCAGTGGTTTACATCCGTTTACAGCTCGCAGATTTAGCTATTTTTCGGTATAATCACCATTTCTGTCGATGCATTTTTGTAGACGCTGTATGCCAATGTCATACCAGCTCACCGCCATGCTGTTCAGAAAGTTATGAACCTCTTCTTTTACCACGTCGTCGGAGCTTAATCGCTGGGACCACAATTAACGCTGACAGGTACTGTGAGACTATGAAAAAACTCAAACGGGCAATTCAGAACCCAAGAAGAGGAATGTTGAGTAAGGGCGTACACATTCTGCATGACAACGCTCGCCCACACATTGCTCGGCAAACCGTTGCTCTCGTGCAACAGTTTCAGTGGGACATAATCACCAACCCACCCACCCACCCTTCTGACTTGGCGCCCAGTGACTGTCATCTGTTCCCTAGGTTAAAAGAACATTTGACCGGAGAAGCGATTCAGCTCCGACGACGAGGTGAAAGAAGAGGTTCATAACTTTCTGAACAGCATGGCGGAGAGCTGGTATGACATGGGCATACAAAAAGTGCCACAGCGTCTACAAAAATCCGTCGACAGAAATGGTGACTATGTCGAAAAATAGCTAAATGTTCAACCTGTAAACTGATGTAAACCATTGTAGAAATAAACAGGTCTAATAATAGGAGACCTTACTTTTGAGATTACCCTCGTATATTGGAATCATGAATAAAACCAACCTCATTCCAGAAAAAAATATTGCATTACTTATTGGACGCCATTAGTAAAAAGGCTTATGGGCACTGCTGTCGGCACGAAGAACGCGAGTAAGCCTGGGGGCAAGCCGCACGACCAAATCGCCAGTATGTAAGTGCAAGGTACGTAATTATTCTGTTTCGATTTTCTCACAACATTTCTCTCTTTATTACATTACAGCCAATTATTTATAGTTTAAACATAGGATGTACCGACTCTTACTCAGGGTTATTACTGTCAGCAGCTATTTTTTGCCTATACATCGGCAACTTTCTCGTTGTTCCTTAGCGTTCATGCCATTCAGTACGGGGCCCACTTTTTCAGGGTTTGGGGGAATGTTAGTGTATTATTTAACTTTGTCGCCGGATGCCATTCCTGACACCACGGTTATCAAGGTACCCTGAAGGAGAGAAGTCGTGTGCGTCTGTCATTAATCCGCCGTGCGGATTCCATCTGTGTTTCGCCCTCCTCCCTGTCTCGCAAGCTAGTGTGCTGCGCATTGTGCTATACGAGGTGCTCTCTATACAGCCGCACCCAATGATGCAAAATATACTACTACAGCTTATACAATACTATTTCCACAATGAATGAAAATCACACCTACTACCATAGTTGACTACAATGCTTGATAAAGAAATGAAGCATCCAGAAGACATGTTCGTACAAGCATGCACTTACGTCGTCCGCTCCGATAGCTGAGTGGTCAGCGTGACGAATTGCCCTCCTACGGCCCCGGGTTCGATTCCCGGCTGGGTCGGAGATTATCGACGCTCAGGGACTGGGTGTTGTGTTGTTTTCATCACGATTTCGTCCACATCCGGCTCGCAGGTTACCCAATGTGGCGTCGAATGTAATGACCTTCATGAAGGCGGCCGGACCTACTCCGCAAGGTGCCTGCCGGCCAATCACGCCAAACGCTCTTTTCCATTTCGCACTTACGTCGGGTACGCAAATGATTAGGCACTGTTCACATGGAGGCTACACGATAGGCAGTACGATTCGTTGTAATAAGGGTTGCGCTACGCGACGCTTACCGGTGAAACAGTCAAGTTCCCCAACGGGGCGACACGATATGCGATCCGGCAAGAGCACGATACAGCTTCGCAAAGCGCAGTGGACGGTCATAATGTTGAGTGTGGCAAGTTGCAGCCAAAACGTATCACTTATGTACTCGAATTTAGATAAATTAGCAACATTTCTTACGCGGTAGTATACGAGATCTGTTCAAAAAATTCCGAAACTTTGTCCACAAAATTTTTGTACGCTTATCTTTTACTTATTGTGTATGTATTCCCTCGAAATAATCACCTCCACAATTGATAAACCGCATTTCCACTTCCGGAATCAATCATTGTACGCCTATTGCTGGATCTCGCGAAGCGCCGTCTGTGAATTTTCTTTCATCTCGTCTATCGTTGAAAATCTTCATCCTGTCAACGAGGTTTTCAACTTTGAAAATAAAAAAAAGTCCACAAGGGCCTGGTCTGGAGAATAAGGAGGATAAGGCAGCACAGTAATTTCGTTTTTTTTTTTTTTTGTGTGCAATAGTCACGCAGCAACAGGAGTGAATGTGCGGGGGCGTTATCATGATGCAGGAACCACGAACTGTCTTGCCATATTTCAAGCCGTTTCCTTCTCACATTTTCTCGCAGGCGTCGCAACACAATCCGATACTACCATTTGTCTGCTACTGATGTGCGGATTAGCCGCGACGGCAGCTAAAACACCTACTTGGGCATCATCATTTGTTGAAAGTCGTGGTTGAAGTTTCACATGTCGCTCAACACTTCCTGTTTCCTTAAATAACGTAACTATCCGGCCAACGGTCCGGACACTTGGATGATGTCGTCCTGGATACCGAGCAGCATAGATAGCACACGCCCGTTGGGCATTTTGATCACAATAGCCATACATCAAGGCGATATCGACCGTTTTCGCCATTGGTAAACTGTCCATTTTAACACGGGTAATGTATCACGAAGCGAATAACGTCTGCACTGGTGGAATGTTACGTGATACCACTTACTTATACGTTTGTGACTATTATAGCGCCATCTATCACAAAGCGAAAAAAGTGATCCAGCTAAAACATTCATATTTCGTTACGTACTACACGAATATGTAATAAAAAATGGTGGTTCCTATTTTAAAGAAACGCAGTCAATATCCCTTTGACCTATGGTAGCGTCATCTAGAGAGCCAACCATAGCGCCATCTGGTTTCCCCCTTCAAGCTAGACGAGTTTCGTTCTTTGTAGTTTTTTCGTTTGATGCTTATTCCGTGAGATATTTGGCCCGGTCACTATCAATGGACCGCCCTATACATACACACACACACACACACACACACACACACACACACACACACACACACATATATATATATATATATATATATATATATATATATATATATATACACTTACGCAGTCTTCCTCATTCGTGTAGTTACCGCATAAATCCTAAAAATCGAATGAGAAAGTCTGCGTAGCTGAGAATATGCGCGAATCTCAAAACAGAGGTTTTTATCTTTTTATGCGGAAGGTTAAACTACGTACATAATCAGATTTAGCTATGCTTCACCTACACAAAACAGCTTGTTGTGACAGTTTTGACCATATGAAATTTCACTCCCAGCGTATCGTACGACACTAGTTTGTGGAACGACCAGTACTCCGTATTGCGCTGTCGTCCAAGTGTGAAATAGTAAAGTCGCTTGTGTTATGTTTTTATGCGCTACGCCGATGCGGGATGCTTTTGCATCGCATCGCATATCACCTCAGTGCGAATAGCGCCTTCGGCAGAGCGAGTAGAAACTTCATGGAAGCCACTTCACAATGGGATAACAGCGCGGCACGGAGTGCTGGTCACTCCACGTAATGAAATTTCACGGCATCCCATTTGCCTAAAGAATTGTTTTATGTAAATGAAGCATAGCTACATCCGTCTCCGTAGTTAGCTTACCAGTAAAGGTTTTACTTTACGAGTAAAAAAATAGAAACCACTGTTTTCGCATTCATGTATGTTCTGCGCTACGCAGCCTTTCTCATTCGATTTTGAGGAAATTTTATTTTCCGCATCTTCTACCCACACATCAAAAGTCACCATGAACCGATTTTATTTTCGTCACTGCCCGTATTTATTCTGATACATCTAAGTAAAGTAGTGCACCATGCATATTTTGAAAAGTGTGCATATCACATTGTTCCAGTGAGAATGCCAGAGTAGCATAGATAAGGGTCGCATCGCACGGCCTTTATTACAACGAATCATATCACCTCAGTGTGAACTGTGCCTTAAGGGGCTTTGGACGTCAAACGGGCCGACCTGGAGCAGGAGAGGCACCACAGGACATTTTAATTTTCACTGTCTATACTTTTACAAACAAACTCATAAAACTTTGTCAGCATGACCAGGAAGGATTCAGGATTCACACTCTTAACAGTGGAAGTTCAAAAACATAACAATTTTGTTTTTTTTTTCACATTTGAAATTTCATCAATTTTTTCACTTATTATTGGCTGCATTTGTTACTATAGGTACACTTTTTTTGATAAGTAGAAGAGATTCTTCTATGAATTTCGCACAGAATACAAACCATACTTACAGGTGCTTGAAACTCTAGAATATCTTTAATTTACGAAAACATGAATGAGCTGTTATATTTTAAATTTCATGTTTAGAAAAAACTCAAATTCTATAGTTAATTATCTGAATTTTTACCGCAGTTTTTAATAGATTTGGAAAATTCTAGAGTTTCATACATCTGTGAGTATGGTTTGTGTGCTGTGCAAAATTCATCGAAGAATGTCTCTTACTTATGAAGAAAAGTGTACCTATAGTAACACAGGCAGCCAACAGTAAGTGAAAAAATGATGAAATTTGACATGTAAAAAAAATTACATTGTTATGTTTTTGAACTTCCACTGTTACGAGTGTGAATCCTGAATCCTTCCTGGACTTGTTGACAAAGTTGTATGAATCTATTTGTAAAAGTATAGACAGTGGAAATTAAAATGTCCTGTGGTGCCTCTCCTTCCCCCAGTCAGCCCGTTTGACGTCCTACCCCGCTTAAGAGTTGCAATTCTGTGACAGGGACAACGGCCTTCAGAATGCATTAACATAGTAGGTGTTCAGCGTTGTTACCTGGCGTGGAATGGTGTATAAGGCACGTGAAACACCTGCAGATGTCGATTGATCACTGCGAAGGAGACGGATGTGGCATGTGCTCATGTGAGGCAGCATTATCAGCAGATGACAGAGCTCAGAAGGGACCTCATTACTTGTCTCCATTTGACCTGCTGGTCGAATCGTGTAGTATCGAGGTTTGTGGAGCATTCAGATGTGACAGTGGACCGATGCTGGACCGCATCACCCGCAAGGGGAGGCATACTCGTCGTCAAGGTTTCTGTTGACCGCGTCTGGCCACTACACCGGAAGATCGCAGCTGCGTGCACTAAGAACGTTGTAACACCTTCACATCTACGCCTGCCATCCAAGAAAAATGTAATAGATTTACTGTAACACTGTGTGTCCTGCTATACCATTGGTAGAAGACTATCAGCAACCGGACGATTGTCGTCTGTCACCTGTATCCTCCACTTACAAATTTCTCTCACATCCTTGAGCATCTTTAACACCTTGCCTCTCCTGCAATTCCAGTAAACATGAGCCTCAAGACCCCATTCCGTCGTCCATCTTGAGAACCTTGACATGATTTTTAACGTTTCTATTATACTTTCATGTTTACTCTACATTCTTTCTCAGGATACTTTTTACCAGCACCCTTTACCAGATTATGAAATAATCCTTGAGACATATTCAAGAATCATGAAAGAAGGTTGTATACATGGAAGAATCCTGGGGATACTAAAAGGTATCAGATAGATTATATAATGGTAAGACAGAGATTTAGGAACCAGGTTTTAAATTGTAAGACATTTCCAGGGGCAGATGTGGACTCTAACCACAATCTATTGGTTATGAACTGTAGATTAAAACTGAAGAAACTGCAAAAAGGTGGGAATTTAAGGAGATGGGACCTGGATAAACTGAAAGAACCAGAGGTTGTAGAGAGCTTCAGGGAGAGCATTAGGGAATGATTGACAAGAATGAGGGAAAGAAATACAGTAGAAGAAGAATGGGTAGCTTTGAGAGACGAAATAGTGAAGGTAGCAGAGGATCAAGTAGGTAAAAAGGCGAGGGTTAATATAAATCCGTGGGTAACAGAAGAGATATTGAATTTAATTGATGAAAGGAGAAAATACAAAAATGCAGTAAAGGAAGCAGGCAAAAAGGAATACAGACGTCTCAAAAATGAGATCGACAGGAAGTGCAAAATGGCTAAGCAGGGATGGCTAGAGGACAAATGTAAGGATGTAGAAGCATGTATCACTAGGGGTAAGATAGATACTGTCTACAGGAAAATTAAAGAGACTTTTGGAGAAAAGAGAACCACTTGTATGAATATCAAGAACTCAGATGGAAACCCAGTTCTAAGCAAAGAAGGGAAAGCAGAAAGGTGGAAGGAGTATATAGAGGGTCTATACAAGGGCGACGTACTTGAGGACAATATTCTGGAAATGGAAGAGGATGTAGATGAAGATGAAATGGGAGATACGATACTGCATGAAGAGTTTGACAGAGCACTGAAAGACCTGAGTCGAAACAAGGCACCGGGAGCAGACAACATTCCATTAGAACTACTGACGGCCTTGGGAGAGTCAGTCCTGACAAAACTCTACCATCTGGTGAGCAAGATGTATGAGACAGCCAAAATACCTTCAGACTGCAAGAAAAATATAATAATTCCAATCCCAAAGAAAGCAGGTGTTAACAGATGTGAAAATTACCGAACTTAGTTTAATAAGTCACGGGTGCAAAAGACTAACACGAATTCTTTACAGACGAATGGAAAAACTGGTAGAAGCGGACCTCGCGGAAGATCAGTTTGGATTCTGTAGAAATATTAGAACACGTGAGGCAATACTGACCCTACGACTTACCTTAGATAGATTAAGGAAAGATGAACCTACGTTTCTAGCATTTGTAGACTTAGAGAAAGCTTTTGACAATGTTGACTGGAATACTCTCTTTCAAATTCTAAGGGTGGCAGGGGTAAAATACAGGGAGCGAAAGGCTATTTACAATTTGTACAGAAACCAGATGGCAGTTATAAGAGTTGAGGGACATGAAAGGGAAGCAGTGGTTCGGAAGGGAGTGAGACAGGGTTGTAGCCTCTCCCCGATGTTATTCAATCTGTATAGTGAGCAAGCAGTAAAGGAAACAAAAGAAAAATTCGGAGTAGGGATTAAAATCCATGGAGAAGAAATAAAAACTTTGAGGTTCGCCGATGACATTGTAATTCTGTCAGAAACAGCAAAGGACTTGGAAGAGCAGTTGAACCGAATGGATAGTGTCTTGAAAGGAGGGTAATGGAATGTAGTCGAATTAAATCGGGTGATGCTGTCGGAATTAGATTAGGAAATGAGACACTTCAAGTAGTAAAGGAGTTTTGCTATTTGGGGAGCAAAATAACTGATGATGGTCGAAGTAGAGAAGATAAAAAATGTAGACTGGCTATGGCAAGGAAAGCGTTTCTGAAGAAGAGAAATGTGTTAACATCGAGTATACATTTAAGTGTCAGGAAGTCGTTTCTGAAAGTATTAGTATGGAGTGTAGCCATGTATGGAAGTGAAAGATGGACGATAAATAGTTTAGACAAGAAGAGAATAGAAGTTTTTGAAATGTGGTGTTACAAAAGAACGCTGAAGATCAGATGGGTAGGTCACATAACTAATGAGGAGGTATTGAATAGAATTGGAGAGAAGAGAAATTTGTGGCACAACTTGAGTAGAAGAAGGGATCGACTGGTACGGTGTAATCTCAGGCATCTAGGGATCACTAATTTAGTATTGGAGGGCAGCGTGGAGCGTAAAAATCGTAGAGGGAGACCAACAGATGAATACACTAAACAGATTTAGAAGGATATAGGTTGCAGTAGGTACAGGGAGATGAAGATGCTTGCACAGGATAGAGTAGCATGGAGAGCTGCATCGAACCAGTCTCTGGAATGAAAACCACAACAACGTATAAATGTGTATTTTCGGGTGACTGAGCCAGTTCACTATCGATATCCAAAGATAACGAGTGCGCGCCGTTAGGCAAGGCTTACGTCGGCGTCTACGGCACTACAAAGCCGCACATCCGGACCGGCATCCCGCCTTGTCAACCCCAGCGAATGAAAGTGTTTGTGAGTCTTGTAATGGGAGAGCCGTTTGCATGTGGAGATGATGCCGTGTCGTCGGCACAGCGCTACCTTGTACGGAAGTTCGGTGACATCATTTGTAGTACACACTGAGGTGACAAAAGTCATAGAATAATTCACAATATCACGTCGGATCTCCTTTTGCCCGGCCTAGTGCAACAACCCGTCGTGACTTGGACCCAACAAGTCGTTGGAAGTCCCCTGCAGAAATACTGAGCCATGCTGCCTTCATAGTCGTCAATAATTGCGAAAGCGTTGCAGGTGCAGGGTTTGTGAACGAACTGATCCCTCGATTATGTCCCACAAATGTTCGATGGGATTCATGTCGGGCGAACTCAATGGCGAAATCTTTCGTTCGAACTGTCCAGAATCTTCTTCAAACCACTCGCGAACAACTATGGCCCAGTGATAAGGTGCACTGTCATCCATAAAAACTCCATCGTTGTTTGGGTGCGTGAAGTCCATGAATGGCTGCAAATGGTTTCCAAGTAGCCGAAGATAACATGTACCCCACGCGGAGTGGCCGCGCATTTGAGGCGCCATGCCAAGGATTGCGAGACCCCTCGCGCCGGGGGTTCGAGTCCTCCCTCCAGCACGGGTGTGCGTGTTGTTCTAAGCGTAAGTTAGTTTAAGTAGTGTGTAAGTCTAGAGATAAATGACCTCAGCGGTTTGGTCCCTTAAAAATTCACACGCATTTGAACATTTGATAACAAGTACCCAATACATTACATGTAAACACAGCCCGTACAATTATGGAGCCAGCACCAACTTGCACAGTGCCTTATGGACAACTTGGTTCCATGGTTTCGTGCGGTCTGCGCAACATGCGAACCCTAACATTAGCTCTTACCAGCTGAAATCGGGACTTATCTCACCACGCTACGATATGCCTGTCGTCTAGGACCCAACGGATGAGATCACGAACTCAGGAGAGGCGCCGTGGGCGATGTATTGTTAGCATATGTCGATAGCCCATTAAGGCCAAATTTCACCGCACTGCCCTAACAGATAACTTCGTTGTACGTCCCATATTATGCGATTATTTCACACAGTCTTGCTTGTCTGTTAGCACTGTCAACTTTACGCCAACATCAGAGTTCTCGGTCGTTAAGTAAAGGCTGTCGGCCACTGAGTTACCCCTGGTGACAATTACGAGGGCTATTCAGAAAGTAGGGAATTTTGTGGCATAAAAAACTAAGTACAAGAAATACATTTTATTATATACATCTGAAAGAGCGACTGAGATACTAGTTTTCCACATAGTCACCAAACACATTGAGCCATTTATCAATAGTGGTGGACAAGAAATACCTTCGCCCTAAAATTGTGCCGCCTGAGACTTCAGCCAGTATGTCACGCCCACCTAGAGTTCCGAGTCGTTATCAAAGCGCTGCGTTGCAAGTGGAAGTCGCTTAGTGCAAGATCGGGACTGTAGGGCGGATGAGGGAACATTTCACATTTGAATAAATAAAGGAGTTCTTTAGTGCGGTTTGCCGTGTGGGGTAGGGCATTGTCGTGCAAAAACAAAATTTTGGATGTCAGCTTTCCTCGGCGTTTGTTTTGAACTGCTCTTCTAAGACTGTGCAAAGTTTGGCAGTTGTTGTTGTTGTTGTTTTTGTGATCTTCAGTCCTGAGACTGGTTTGATGCAGCTCTCCATGCTACTCTATCCTGTGCAAGCTTCTTCATCTCCCAGTACCTACTGCTACCTACATCCTTCTGAGTCTGCTTAGTGTATTCATCTCTTGGTCTCCCCCTACGATTTTTACCCTCCACGCTGCCCTCCAATACTCAATTGGTGATCCCTTGATGCCTCAGAACATGTCCTACCAACCGATCCCTTCTTCTGGTCAAGTTGTGCCACAAACTTCTCTTCTCCCCAATCCTATTCAATACATCCTCATTAGTTACGTGATCTACCCACCTTATCTTCAGCATTCTTCTGTAGCACCACATTTCGAAAGCTTCTATTCTCTTCTTGTCAAAACTGGTTATCGTCCATGTTTCACTTCCATACATGGCTACACTCCATACAAATACTTTCAGAAACGACTTCCTGACACTTAAATCTATACTCGATGTTAACAAATTTCTCTTCTTCAGAAACGATTTCCTTGCCATTGCCAGTCTACATTTTATATCGTCTCTACTTCGACCATCATCAGTTATTTTACTCCCTAAATAGCAAAACTCCTTTACTACTTTAAGGGTCTCATTTCCTAATCTAATCCCCTCAGCATCACCCGATTTAATTTGACTACATTCCATTATCCTCGTTTTGCTTTTGTTGATGTTCATCTTATATCCTCCTTTCAAGACACCATCCATTCCGTTCAACTGCTCTTCCAAGTCTTTTGCTGTCTCTGACAGAATTACAATGTCATCGGCGAACCTCAAAGTTTTTACTTCTTCTCCATGAATTTTAATACCTACTCCGAATTTTTCTTTTGTTTCCTTTACTGCTTGCTCAATATACAGATTGAATAACATCGGGGAGAGGCTACAACCCTGTCTCACTCCTTTCCCAACCACTGCTTCCCTTTCATGCCCCTCGACTCTTATAACTGCCATCTGGTTTCTGTACAAATTGTAAATAGCCTTTCGCTCCCTGTATTTTACCCCTGCCACCTTTAGAATTTGAAAGAGAGTATTCCAGTTAACGTTGTCAAAAGCTTTCTCTAAGTCTACAAATGCTAGAAACGTAGGTTTGCCTTTTCTTAATCTTTCTTCTAAGATACGTCGTAAGGTTAGTATTGCCTCACGTGTTCCAACATTTCTACGGAATCCAAACTGATCTTCCCCGAGGTCCGCTTCTACCAGTTTTTCCATTCGTCTGTAAAGAATTCGCGTTAGTGTTTTGCAGCTGTGACTTATTAAACTGATAGTTCGGTAATTTTCACATCTGTCAGCACCTGCTTTCTTTGGGTTTGGAATTATTATATTCTTCTTGAAGTCTGTGGGTATTTCGGCTGTCTCATACATCTTGCTCACCAGATGGTAGAGTTTTGTCATGACTGGCTCTCCCAAGGCCATCAGTAGTTTGGCAGTACCGGGCAGAATTTATAGTTGTTCCATGCTCGAGAAAATCAATAAGAAGCACACCTTGCCTGCCCCAAAACACTGTCCCCATTAACTTCCTTGCTGACAAGGTTTGCAAACATCTTGGTTTTTGGGGGGACCTTGTTACGGTGGCACGTTAACACAAGTGAACGTAGCAAGCCAACGCCCAGCGAAACACCCAGCGCTATGCGTCCGCACTCCTCGACGTTCGCAGAGCGAATGACGCTCCGTGCTGGGGCGCAGCTGCGCCCAGTAGCGCTTATCGCAACCACAACTTCCGGTCGGCACGCGCCAGCGCACCTTATCAGGCCCCAGGCCCGGCGACCGGAAGTTCAGCTAACCAATTTTTCTGCAACACGGGCCTAGTAATACTAGGGCCCGTGTTGCCCGGCAGCTTCGTCCAGCGGCCAAGTCCGCTTCAAGGTCACCCGCCTAGCGTGCAACCAAGAGCGGCACGGCCACCAAAACAAAAAGTGAATAGATTTTTTAATAAAAAAAAGGAAGGAGATAAGGAAAAGAGATAAGGAAAGGACAGAACACACTTTATTGTCTATAATTGTGTTAACGTGCATTGTGTTAACGCGTCACAGCAATGCCTCTGCGACGTGGTTACCGTCATCGCTGGCGGCGCAGTGTACCTGTCTATCGCAGTTTGAAGGCGATTGATATTGACTTGGCTGGGCAGTTTAAGGGGCTCCGGAAAGGCTCAAAATCATGAAAAGTTCAATTTTTACTTTTTTGCGTTTTCTGAATCTGCAGACTATTACCTTTTAATAGATATATAATTTATTCAATTCCGAAGACTACAACTATTTTTAAATTTCTTTTGAAATGTGTTCTACATGGGCGTAACCCACTGTGGCGCTGTTAAACTGCTGTCAAATGGTGTTATTATTAACGTCCGTGTTCATCAGGTACATTTTAGTGATGTGAGATAAAGTATGTGTTGTGGCTAACCTTGTTTTCAGAGACTTAGCAGCACCTGAACTGTTGAAAAAGTGTATTCACGGAAAAACTCAAAACCCCAAGACTGTATTTGTTGGAATAGAAACACTTCACTTTGGTGTGTATGATGCTATTGCGACTTCCAATGATGGCAACATTGTAAGGTGCAAGGTATTTAGAAATATGGGAATGAAGATAGGTTCTAACATGGTACGAGCGATGCTTGCTTTAGACAAGGAACGCCTTCGGGCTGCAGACAGGGCTGTAAAGAGTCTAAAAATACAAGCAAGAGTAAACAGGAGGAGGAACAAGAGGAAGCTGGAGGAGGAGTTTGCAGAGGATGAAGATAATCCATCCTATGGACCTGGAATGCACTAAAAAGTTAATCCAATCTTTGTCGCTCGATTCCCAAAACTTTTATTTTCTCATACCAATTACATGTTTTCTAAGGATCTTCCAAACATATTTCTTTCAAACTTTCAGTAAATGTTACACAGTACCTTCTGCATAATTTAACACAGCCTTTTTCCAAAAAACTGTATATTTTTGAATATATAAATAAAAAATTGCAAAAAAATGTTGTGAATTTTCATTACAATTGAAAAAAAAAATCATCTTTAATAACTGAACTAAAATTTTGTAAAATCCCTGTGTTATGTTGTAGCCCATATTCCAATAAATAATCTGCAAAAAGTTCAACTTCCTACCTAAAATACTTTGTGAGGAAAGATGTAATTTATAAGCGTTATTTTAACATTGCAAGTATAGGGCGTTCCGGAGGCCCTTAATAAACAGCATTTGATTGGAGGGCCAAATGTTTTTCGTGGACTTCATCTGAACTTTACCTGTGATGTACAAGCAGTGTTTTGAGGTAGTACCTGGTTGACACTTGCTGTTGTATGGGGCAATCATGCAGATTATGGTGGCCTTGAAGCATTTCCAGATGCTAACATTTTGGCGTGGAAGACATGGTGTATAGCTGAGACTACAGGACTCTTGGCTAAACAGCCTTATGGTACTCTTGTTCCAAGCATGCCATTTGTTTTGACTACGAGAAGGAAGAAGAAGTTAAATGCCGGCCGAAGTGGCCGCGCGGTTCTGGCGCTGCAGTCTGGAACCGCGAGACCGCTACGGTCGCAGGTTCGAATCCTGCCTCGGGCATGGATGTGTGTGATGTCCTTAGGTTAGTTAGGTTTAACTAGTTCTAAGTTCTAGGGGACTAATGACCTCAGCAGTTGAGTCCCATAGTGCTCAGAGCCATTTGAACCATTTTTTTGAAGAAGTTAAATGCTGATGAGTACCTCTTTATATGGGCGGTTACGGTTCGATCCAGTAATGAACCGCCATGTTTGTTGTAGGCCTCCAGTAATGACAACGTTGCCCCCATTCGCTGTTCTTTATGGTGCTCTGTAAGCATTTTGGGCACTCATCGTGCACAAAATTTGTGATAACCTAGCTTTTGAGTGACAATTTCAAAGCCCGTGGAAAAGAAAGCGAAAGCTCCGTTATTGTAAAGCTACTGTTTTCACGAATCGTTTCATCATCTTTAGCGACAAGATCGTCAGTCACAATGCTCGGGCGTCCACTCTTCTCTTCATCATGAACATTGGTTTGGCCATTTTGAAACCAAATGCACGATTTCCGGACTGAACATTCGCTCATTACGTTGTTTCCGTACACTTCGCACAATTCACGATGAATTTCTATTGGTTTTAGGTTTTTTGCCAACAAAAACCGTATCACAGACCGCACATCAAAACTGGCGGGATTTTCGATTGCGGCGCACGTTTCAAATTCGAATATCGAAAAAACCAGACGCACAGAGACGTTCCCGCTGTCACGGATGGATGCCGACTGAGCTGCCGAGCACGCACATACCAAAATATACGCGATCCGCGTGCGCCCAGCGGCGTCAGACGGAAACATTCCCTACTTTCTGAATAGCCCTCGTAATACCTGAAGCATGGTATTCTCGGCACACTCTTGACATTGTGGACATGAATTCCCTAACGATTTCCGAAATGGAATATCTCATGCGTCTAGATCCAACTACTATTTCGCGTTCTCAGTCTGTTAATTTAAAAGTTTTCGCAAAAAGCCACAATTCCCACGTCGTATTTATATTATATTTTTATTATATACTATACTATAATAAAAATACAAAAGTGCGGCATGTGACTGTTTTCGAAAACTTAGTTTTAACCCCCTGGAGACAAAGGCTGCTCATTGTAAGTCTGTTAGTTTCTGTCGTATAGCCGCGATCATGTCGAAAACCTTTTCACGTGAATCACCCTACTAGAAATGCTCTGCTAATGCTCTGCCCTTTTATTCCTTGCGTACGTGATACTACCGCCACCTGTACTTGTGCTATCGCTATCCCATGACTTTAGTCATCTCAGTGTATGTTCGCAGTGTCACCCGAAAGTGCTGTCTGGATTATCTAAAGGTCAACAGACGCAACAAGTACAGCAAATGTCATACGGATTTGGCCGGATTCCGCTGTATTAGCTGTGAATTTTCATAGTATGAAAAGGTGGAAGAAAGGAGACCAATAAATGGAGAGCTTTACAGTTTATTAAGCAAACACTTGTCAGCCTCTGGTGTTAATGTACGCCACTGATTATCCTTGTTTTATACTTTGATGGTGTATGTGGACGTTTGTGTTCAAATTGTATACAGGCAATGGTGCACTGGGTCTTTAAACTGTTCACCGAATTCCTCGGTATTTAATTTTTGCTGAGCGCCGTCAAGCAGTTTGATTACTAATTGTGCCGGCCGGAGTGGCCGAGTGGTTCTAGGCGCTACAGTCTGGAACCGCACGACCGCTACGGTCGCAGGTTCGAATCCTGCCTCGGGCATGGATGTGTGTTGTCCTTAGGTTAGTTAGATTTAAGTAGTTCTAAGTTCCAGGGTCACTGATGACCTCGGAAGTTAAGTCCCATAGTGCTCAGAGCCATTACTAATTGTGGTGGTCATCGGTGCTTTGTTTTTTTTTAATTATCTGTGATTAGACACTTTTATTATCATTAAATGTCTTCATTTTACACTGTGTTTTTAAGTATATTTTTGTAGCTATGCTCTTGGTTAACATTAGTAATCTGTTTTTCTTAGAAATTTTTGGACAGCCTGTGATTCATGTCACTCTAGGTGCTTTTGAGGTAATATTTGGGAAAACATTTTTTAACTTTTCGTCTCCAGTATTGGAAAACCCTTGTTTATTTAAGCCATAGTCAAGGCTTAAATTTTTATCCAATGGGAGACCTCTTATTTAAGACCTGTTCTGGTATTGTTACGTGGTTTTGAAATTACATTACCCAAAATGTTTCACTGTCTTTTACCGAGGGGTAAGGTGACCATCCGTCCCGTTTTTTTTCGGGACAATCCCGATTTTTGTGTGTCTGTCCCGAATTTTTTCAAAGGCAATTCGGGACACCTGTTTGTTCCGAAATTAACAATCATGACCCAATTTGTCCCGAATTAGACATTCATTTCACCTTCATCGGTATATTTTATTATTAGTTTTAATTATGGTGGGAAATTGTTTGACAAGAGGGTACGACAAATTGTCGAAACCGTTATCAAACTGTTTATACTGTGCAAACACGTGTTGACAGCAGCTCGAACAGCTAATGGGCAGTCAGAGACCACGGCAACTGGGAAAAAGTCGCACTCTAACGCATTCGCGCGGACGAAACGGTTCTAACCGTAACTCGAACAGAAGAAGGAAGAAATCTGCATATTTTCTCATAATCATGGAAGAGGCAGTGGGGGTTTTATGGCAAACATGCAGACGAAATACAAAGTACCTCGAACAGACGAACAGTAATATACGCTCTTGTTGACTTTGGCGTCGCCAACGCAGTGTATGTTGGCCTCTAGAATACTACCATTTGTCATCTGTGTGCGCCATATTATATCAGATTGAATTTTGTGTTACGTCGTGTTATAGTATATTACGTTTGATAAGTTTAGTTGTTTGTTATTTTCTTTGTAACAAATTTAATTGATATTTTGTGTTTATTATATTTAGTTGAAACTTTCTTCTCATACAATAAATAAGTAAGTATAGCCTATTTTGCAAAATTTTTAATGTGTCCCGGATTTGGGCCTAGGAAATATGTTAATGTCCCGAATTTGAGTAGGAAATATGGTCACCTTACCAAGGGGCCTTTGTTAAAAGTATTCCTTTATTGTAGAGTGTGGAAGATTTTAATTGTTTATTCTATTTTAAGATATGTACTAGAATTCATTTTTAGATATGTTTTCGGTTACTGAAGAGGGTGAAACGCTAATAATTGATATCTGTTCGAGAAGGCAACGTGTCTGGAATGCTCGACGTTGTGGTTGATCTGCAAAAGATGCTGGAAAACGTTGCACCCATAAAGATCTAATTTAACACCTAAGCTGTATATGTTTTAAAGAAATATTTTTGTTCTTTTGTGGTGTCCTAAATTGTTATTACTCAAATTTCTAAGCTGGCCATTTTCCTTGAAGTTACTTGGTAAAATAAAATTATGAAAAATTGTACGAACTCATTTCATAGCATGTGCGCTTGGTACATTCCAGTACTGGATTGATAGTACTATCTTGAGGTAATTTTAAGATATCTCAAGTGTAATCCTTTGTTTGCGTGTTTATCTAAACTTCATGCCGAATTATGTATTTTTCAATGATCAGCTTGGCCACAATCAGCCCGCACTCAATACGAGGATGGGCTGATGGTTCAGATGGCTCTGAGCACTATGGGACTTAACAGCCGAGGTCTCAGTCCCGTAGAACTTGTTGTTGTTGTTGTTGTGGTCTTCAGTGCTGAGACTGGTTTGATGCAGCTCTCCATCCTACTCTATCCTGTGCAAGCTTCTTCATCTCCCAGTACCTACTGCAACCTACATCCTTCTGAATCTGCTTAGTGTATTCATCTCTTGGTCTCCCCCTACGATTTTTACCCTCCACGCTGCCCTCCAATACTAAATTGGTGATCCCTTGATGCCTCAGAACATGTCCTGCCAACCGATCCCTTCTTCTGGTCAAGTTGTGCCACAAACTCCTCTTCTCCCCAATCCTATTCAATACCTCCTCATTAGTTACGTGATCTACCCACCTTACCTTCAGCATTCTTCTGTAGTACCACATTTCGAAAGCTTCTATTCTCTTCTTGTCCAAACTATTTACCGTCCATGTTTCACTTCCATACATGGCTACACTCCATACAAATACTTTCAGAAATGACTTCCTGACACTTAAATCTATACTCGATGTTAACAAATTTCTCTTCTTCAGAAACGCTTTCCTTGCCATTGCCAGTCTACATTTTATATCCTCTCTACTTCGACCATCATCAGTTATTTTGCTCCCCAAATAGCAAAACTCCTTTACTACTTTAACTGTCTCATTTCCTAATCTAATACCCTCAACATCACCCGACTTAATTCGACTACATTCCATTATCCTCGTTTTGCTTTTGTTGATGTTCATCTTATATCCTCCCTTCAAGACACCATCCATTCCGTTCAACTGCTCTTCCAAGTCCTTTGCTGTCTCTGACAATTACAATGTCATCGGCGAACCTCAAAGTTTTTATTTCTTCTCCATGGATTTTAATACCTACTCCGAATTTTTCTTTTGTTTCCTTTACTACTTGCTCAATATACAGATTGAATATCATCGGGGAGAGGCTACAACCCTGTCTTACTCCCTTCCCAACCACTGCTTCCCTTTCATGCCCCTCGACTCTTATAACTGCCATCTGGTTTCTGTACAAACTGTAAATAGCCTTTCGCTCCCTGTATTTTACCCCTGCCACCTTTAGAATTTGAAAGAGAGTATTCCAGTCAACATTGTCAAAAGCTTTCTCTAAGTCTACAAATGCTAGAAACGTAGGTTTGCCTTTCCTTAATCTTTCTTCTAAGATAAGTCGTAAGGTCAGTATTGCCTCACGTGTTCCAGTATTTCTACGGAATCCAAACTGATCGTCCCCGAGGTCGGCTTCTACTAGAACTACTTTAACCTAACCAACCTAAGGACATCACACACATCCATGCCCGAGGCAGGATTCGAACCTGCGACCGTAGCGGTTGCGCGGTTCCAGACTAAAGCGCCTAGAACCGCTCGGCCACCTCGGCCGTCCAATACGAGGAACGTAAATAACAACTAAATTTGAAAAAAGTTGTATGCTATTCATAAAAGTCACACATGTACCAAAAGTTGTAGAAACGGAGCAGATAGTTGTGTCATTGCGATACTCAGGAATATGACTCATCGGTTATGCAATACCATAACAAAGCAGATATGCTGACAGCAACCGATACTGAAAGAATTCTGTGCCTTTTTAAAATTATATGTTACTTTACTAACCAATGGTTTTCGTATGAGCTCTCAGATCAGAGAATGGTACGAAGTTTAAGTGAGCGTCAATTAGTACTCGCTGCAAAAACCAAATTACTGCGAGTAAGAGTAGCTCGTTGTCTTAAAAGTCGGATGTTTTCTGTTGCCTTAACTATTTAATGCCGGCCGTAGTGGCCATACGGTTCTAGGCGCTACACTTTGGAACCGCGCGACCGCTACGGTCGCAGGTTCGAATCCTGCCTCGGGCATGGATGTGTGTGATGTCCTTAGGTTAGTTAGGTTTAAGTAGTTCTAAGTTCTAGGTGACTGATGACCTAAGAAGTTAAGCCCTATAGTGCTCAGAGCCATTCGAACGATTTTTGAACTATGTAATGGCGGTAATAAAACAAAAAATGAACAACAGAATTATATGAACTGGAATGCTCTACACGAGTGAAGCTCGTTTGCTTAATGCAGTACTTCTAAAGGTTATGTTTTTCTGAGTGAAATGTTACGTTTTGTGCTGTCGGTGTAGAATACCCTATTTGATTTGCATTTACGAACAAGCACTACATTTATGCGGTCACTGGACACGTGGACTTTAATTCCTGGCCTGGTATTATTTATTTTATTTTTGCCTTCTCTCTCAAATTTTATTTCTACTGTTCGCTCCTTTCCAATGTCATGTATGCGTGAATTAATCCGATTAAAAAAGAAGGTAAAAACTTAGTTCCATTGTATGCGTTTCTATGGCCTCTTCCGCATGGGTAGCCATTTTATCGTGGAATACAGCGAAAATTTTGTGCTACAGCTCATGTCATGTTTAAGAAAAAAAGAATAAAGCATAAAATTTTCGGCGTATTCCATCTGAAAATGGCTAATCGTCCGAAATTGCAATAGGGATTTTCATAAATAAGTGAAAGGTGGCAAAAAGTCTTATACGTCTGTGAACCACAGTCAAGGAAACGTAATCAGGTTTACCTTTTATAGTTATGCGGACAGTGTAGGTGTGCTATAATTGGCAGGTAATACATTTCAGACAAAAACTAGCCGTTACCTGGCACGGAGAGGGGGTGGAAGGGGGGCGGTGGCGGTTGCGGCCAATTAACTAGTGCTGATGACGTGAAGTTGTTTGAATTTGTGCATAACTTAGTGCTTTATGATGCAACAATTCGGAAAAATGAGAGTAATCGACTGCGTGTGCTATGCGAATGAAAATTACGCTTCCTCTGCGGTAGAAGGTTTGTTACCAAAAGCACGTAGATATGTGCATCAATGTCATACATCAACACCACTTATTTCTCGTGATCCGTTAGGATTGGGAATTGCTCCTTACTTAGCGTCCTGAATAAGTCGCCGGCGTTTGGTCGTACGACAAAGTGATCAGCAAAATTTACACGTCGTCCGAAGCATTTTTGCGGTTAATTATATTTGACAACACTGTGAACTTGGTCTATAATTTTATAAAATCTTTAAAATATAGCTGAAACTTTTCGTAGGCATTATTTAACTTTGCTCCATTTTACTTCATACGGTCGAGTGAGAACCCATACGGAAGCTGTTCCGGAGATACATCAGTTTGTTGAGAACAAATGAAGGCTTGAAGTAAATGGTTATCGAAGCGCCATTCTCAACATTTTGCAGGAAATGCGTTTTTCGTTCGGCTTAGTACTTACTTTTAATTTTATAATTCAAAACAGGTTTATATATTTAATTGAAGACATATTACACTGTGCTCAATCATTAAAAAAAACAGAAATTAATGAAGACCAATAAAAAAATTCAAAAGTCAGAACGTGCAGTCAATCCTACCTCCACAGTATTTGGCCTAAAATAGGTTCAAAAGGCTCTGAGCACTATGGGACTTAACTTCTGAGGTCATCAGTCCCCTAGAACGTAGAACTACTTAAAGCTAACTAACCGAAGGACATCACACACATCCATGCCCGAGGCAAGATTCGAACCTGCGACCGTAGTGGTCGCGCGAATCCAGACTGTAGCGCCTAGAACCGCTCGGCCACCCCGGCCGGCTAAAATAGGAGGCACTTACATCCATTTATACAAATGTTTCACTGGATAATACTTAATCATAGAGTAGGTATTGGTTCTCTATTCTTGCTTGTGATGATAATAGAAAGAAACTGCTACTGTAATACAAAAACTTACATTTTTAAAAGTAATATTCAAATTTATTGATAGGATTAGTCACTTTTTTTTTTGGTCATCAGTCTACTGACTGATATGATGCGACCCGCCACGAATTCCTTTCCTGTGCTAACCTCTTCATCTCAGAGTAGCACATGCAACCTACGTCCTCAATTATTTGCTTGACGTATTCCAATCTCTGTCTTCCTCTACAGTTTTTGCCCTCTACAGCTCCATCTAGTACCATGGAAGTCATTCCCTCATGTCTTAGCAGATGTCCTATCATCCTGTCCCTTCCCCTTATCAGTGTTTTCCACATATTCCGTTCCTCTCCGATTCTGCGTAGAACCTCCTCATTCCTTACCTTATCAGTCCACCTAATTTTCAACATTCGTCTATAGCACCACATCTCAAATGCTTCGATTCTCTTCTGTTCCGGTTTTCCCACAGTCCATGTTTCACTACCATACAATGCTGTACTCCAGACGTACATCCTCAGAAATTTCTTCCTCAAATTAAGGCCGGTATTTGATATTAATAGACTTCTCTTGGCCAGAAATGCCTTTTTTGCCATAGCGAGTCTGCTTTTGATGTCCTCCTTGCTCCGTCCGTCATTGGTTATTTTACTGCCTAGGTAGCAGAATTCCTTAACTTCATTGACTTCGTGACCATCAATCCTGATGTTAAGTTTCTCGCTGTTCTCATTTCTACTACTTCTCATTACCTTCGTCTTTCTCCGATTTACTCTCAAACCATACTGTGTACTCATTAGACTGTTCATTCCGTTCAGCAGATCATTTAATTCTTCTTCACTTTCACTCAGGATAGCAATGTCATCAGCGAATCGAATCATTGATATCCTTTCACCTTGTATTTTAATTCCACTCCTGAACCTTTCTTTTATTTCCATCATTGCTTCCTCGATGTACAGATTAAAGAGTAGGGGCGAAAGGCTACAGCCTTGTCTTACACCCTTCTCACTACGAGCACTTCGTTCTTGATCGTCCACTCTTATTATTGCCTCTTGGTTGTTGTACATATTGTATATGACCCGTCTCTCACTATAGCTTACTCCTACTTTTTTCAGAATCTCGAACAGCTTGCACCATTTTATATTGTCGAACGCTTTTTCCAGGTCGACAAATCCTATGAAAGTGTCTTGATTTTTCTTTAGCCTTGCTTCCATTATTAGCCGTAACGTCAGAATTGCCTCTCTCGTCCCTTTACTTTTCCTAAAGCCAAACTGATCGTCACCTAGCGCATTCTCAATTTTCTTTTCCATTCTTCTGTATATTATTCTTGTAAGCAGCTTCGATGCATGAGCTGTTAAGCTGATTGTGCGATACTTCTCGCACTTGTCAGCTCTTGCCGCCTTCGGAATTGTGTGGATGATGCTTTTCCGAAAGTCAGATGGTATATCGCCAGACTCATATATTCTACACACCAATGTTAATAGTCGTTTTGTTGCCACTTCCCCCAATGATTTTAGAAATTCTGATGGAATGTTATCTATCCCTTCTGCCTTATTTTACCGTAAGTCCTCCAAACCTCTTTTAAATTCCGATTCTAATACTGGATCCCCTATCTCTTCTAAATCGACTTCTGTTTCTTCTTCTATCACATCAGACAAATCTTCACCCTCATAGAGGCTTTCAATGTATTCTTTCCACCTATCTGCTCTCTCCTCTGCATTTAACAGTGGAATTCTCGTTGCACTCTTAATGTTACCACCGTTGCTTTTAATGTCACCAAAGGTTGTTTTGACTTTCCTGTATGCTGAGTCTGTCCTTCCGACAATCATATCTTTTTCGATGTCTTCACATTTTTCCTGCAGCCATTTCGTCTTAGCTTCCCTGCATTTCCTGTTTATTTCATTCCTCAGCGACTTGTATTTCTGTATTCCTGATTTTCCCGGAACATGTTTGTACTTCCTCCTTTCATCAATGAACTGAAGTATTTCTTCTGTTACCCATGGTTTCTTCGCAGCTACCTTCTTTGTACCTATGTTTTCCTTCCCAACTTCTGTGATGGCCCTTTTTAGAGATGTCCATTCCTCTTCAACGGTACTGCCTACTGCGCTATTCCTTATTGCTGTATCTATAGTGTTAGAGAATTTCAAACGTATCTCGTCATTCCTTAGCACTTCCGTATCCACTCACAACACACTAAAAAGATAGCAGGCTGCAACATAACACAACAATGACAAACGACAAAGTCCGCAGCTCGTGGTTTACTGGATAGCGTTGCAACCTCTCGATCACGAGTCCCGGGTTCGATTCCCGGCCGGGTCGGAGATTTTCTCCGCCCAGGGTCTAGGTGTTTGTATTGTCATCACCTCATCATGATTCGGGATGCGCCGAGACTGGAAACGGAAAGATCAGGAACTTATACAGGTGCCCATACCGGCATGGTGACCATCTCAAAAGATCTACTGTCACCTCCGTAATTGTTAGTTACTAATAGAGGACTTCCAGGGACGTGGGGCCATGATTTTATCCGTGCGTCTATGTAGGATTACCAACTAATATCGTCGCATCGAGGACGTCACAGCTTAGGTCATCATAAGGAGTGACAATCCTATCGAGGAGGGGTACTTCTAGGCTGGACACATATGAATCTCCTAGGCCAGCTTGAACGTCTGTCCCTGTAACAAGCCAAGGTCGCTATATGAGTGGTCGATTGGTCGTAAATCAATAGCACTGTGTAAGGGTTTTGGTTGGTTTGTTTGCGTTTAGGGTGCAGCATGGTTTCCCTGGTTTGCCACCTGCTTGGCTGCTTTAGAGCTGGTAATGCCAGTTAGTTTTGCTATGCTGCACAAATTCGTTAGTATTTGCTATTTCTGTGTGTTGGCGCAACCCATAGTCTGTTCTTAACCGTTGTATTTTTGGACAGTTATGTTTCTACCTATGATCAGATGTTAGATCCATTTATACATTCGACCGTCTGGCACATACACCCACCGCATTCTGTTACTGATCGCTTTATCTAATAGGAACAGTCTTGACATTTACGTCGCCTTTTACATTGTTGGCGTTGGCACATAGGTCCCATTTTTGGTAAACTTTTCGAAACAATGGCACTTAGATCCCTATTTATTTCACGCCTTCAATTACGGATAACTCACTCACCAGCTCGAATGCCGACGCCCACTAAGCCTTTTAATCCTCTCTTGTTTTTCAGAGCCTGTACTGGCATTACGTGAAACGCTCATTCTCTTAACGTTTCTGGCAGGTCCGGCACTCAGTTTATTAAGAGCTCGTCGGTAGCCACATGCGCTGCAGCTAGGAAGCTCTGAGAGAATGTGCGTTTCACGCAAAAGACTATCAAAGGGTTTAGTGGGCGTCGGGAGTCGAACTTACAGTCAGCTATAAACAAGAGCGCGAGGGCAACAATAGTTCACAGTTTGGTTTAGAGTCCATGCGGCGATAGCACGTAACAGAAAACCTTTCAGCACTTGAAGAATACGGTTGGGTCTGTCGTCGAAATAATGTGCAAAAACGGAAATAACAGCTTGGTTGTACACCTGGAATTACACCGTTAATCAATCACAGCGGGAAAACCTTGAGCCAGTTGAGTTGCATGTGTCATTGTCCGAATGCTTGAACAATCATCATGGAAATTCCCTATGGGTTTTCTACATAATGACGAACGGTAAGTGAACACTTTCAGGAATTTACTCCTCACCTATAAGCTAAGTTGCTGATGGGCAGTTGGACAGAATGTTATCAACTGAACAGCTGGGAAAAAAGTTGTTCTAAAAATTTTATATTTTATTTTTTTGAAGATCTATGTTTATGCTCTTGTATGTTCGACCTTGAGAAAAATTCTGCTTTTCGACGATTCAAGCTTGAAAAAATTCAATTTTATAAGTACTCCTTTGATTCAGATTTGTCTCAGTTCTGCGGCAATACCTTCTACACTCATGTTTAGAAAAACAGAACACTTTAAACGACTAGTGATAGGACGTTAATATTCACAGGATATATAAATTAGTATGTTCTGCAGACATTATTAGCATTTGCGTCACCTCGGTTCAGCGTGTGTACCGTTGCCTAGTAGGCACAAAGTCTTCCATGGGCCCTGATAACTTGTTCCATGCGTCATGGCGTCGACGCGTATAAGGCACGAATGACGTCCTGTGGTATACCCATCTATGCTCCATTCACCTGTTTCCAGAATTCATCTGTGGGGTGGTATTGGGCCACAGCGCTCCACCCATCGTTTCACCATATCCCAAACACTTTCGATTGGCGACAAGTCTGATGATCTGTCGGGCGAGGGCAAAAGTCTGACATCCTGTGACACCAAGAAGGCAAGGTAGGTAGGTAGGAGATGGTGGTAAGGGCGGCCGACGACGAGGTCTTTATCGCCCGCGCTAAACAGATTGAGACGACTGTCAGTAAAATACCCAGTACAGAAAGATAAAACAGCAAGTAAAACACATGTAACAAAGGGTGGAAAAGTATACGGACCCGCACCGCAGCAGAGGACGAAGCATGGCGTCAGTAGTAAAACATGAACAACACAGGAAGAAAGAATCAGAAGGAGCTAAAAGAATATAGCAGATGGATGTGGCTGGCGGACCGCAAGGAAAAAAAAAATGAGACGCCATGCACTCTGCGGCACACTAAAACCTCCAGCCTAAAAGTTTAGGCCAGAGTCCAGACACATCACAAAACTTTAAAATCCTAATTACGCTCGTCTCATCATCAGCTAAAATAGAGGGCAGATAACCACCAAGTTTTGCTGTTGCCCTTGCATCACGGTATAAAAAGCACTCTGTTGAAATGCGGCGAATAGAGCTGTGCACACCACAAGCATCACAAAACGGGGGATCCTCCCGCCGTAATAGGAAGCTTTGTGTGAGAGGACAGTGCTCAGTTCTAAGACAAGTGAGTGTGACTTCATCCCGCCTGAGCAACCGGCAGGAGGAACGACATGGCCGGATTGTTGACTTCACCAACCGCAGCTTATTAACCGTGACTGCCAGCCATTCCTCCTCCCACAACAGCATGC
The DNA here is from genome assembly GCF_023898315.1 of Schistocerca nitens. Taxonomy (NCBI): domain Eukaryota; kingdom Metazoa; phylum Arthropoda; class Insecta; order Orthoptera; family Acrididae; genus Schistocerca; species Schistocerca nitens. Next base: position 794,320,001 of record NC_064618.1, read on the forward strand.
ACTTCCTGTGTAGGACAAAACGACAGATTGCAAGGGAAGAGGACACTGGACCACATCCTGCTCTCTGCAGGCCTCCTTGTCAGCCCGATCGGCCTGTTCATTGCCCCATATCCCTACATGACCGGGCATCCAGCAGAATGACACCTGCTTACCCTGCCGGTGGAGCAAGTACAGTTGGTGAGATATGAGCCGGGCTAACTCCTCAGCTGGGCACAGGTACTGCAACGATTGTAAGGCACTAAGGGAATCGGAAAAGATGAGAAAACGTTTGCCCAGAAGAAGACGCATCTGCTCCAGTGGCTTGAGGATAGCGTGGAGGTCCGCTGAAATAGTGGTATACTCGGCAGGAAGGCGAATCCTGGTGACACGGTCTGGAAATACTACAGAGCAGCCAAGGGAATCCCCTTGTTTGGAGCCATCAGTGTAGGCGACCGTGAAACCGTGATGTATTTCTGAAATGTCAAAAAACCAAGATTGGTATGTAAAAACTGATGTACTATCTTCTTAAAATTATTCAAATCTAAAATAATTCTGGGTCTCTGGAGGAGTCAGGGTGGAAATCTGCTCCAACCTCGACGTAAAACATTAAGGCCAGCCACGTCCATCTCTTGTGCGCGAATCCCATAGGGCCTCGTTGCACGTTGCCGGGCATTAGAAAGCCGTGCCAGTGGAAGTCGAGCAACGGTATGGTATGTAGGTGTGTATGGTGTGGACAGTGTCTTATATATCTGGCGCACCGTCAGAAGCTGTCGCCTGATATGAAGTGGCGGTCCACCAGCCTCTGCACAGAGGCTTGGTATGGGGCTTGTTCTGAATGCCCCAGTGGCAAATCGAATATCTTCATGATGCACCGTGTCCAACATTTTCAAATAGGGTGGTCTCGTAGACCCATACACCGTGCACCCATAATCGAGCCGAGATCGCACAAATACCCTATAAAACCAGAGCAGACAAGTCCTGTCTGCTGCCCATGTAGTGTGACTAAGACATTTTAAAATACTGAGAGCCTTAAGAGACCGTTTCTTCAGGCCCTTAAGATGTGGCAACCATGTAAGTTCGCTGTCAAGTATAAGGTCCAGAAACCTCACTGTGTCTGTAAAATTAAGAACAGCGTCCCTCATCCTCAACTCGGGTAATTTTAAAGTGTAACAAGAACGGTTAAAAAGAACACAAACAGACTTATCGGTTTAAAACTTAAAACCACTCTTCTGCGCCCATTCATCCAATAGTCGAAGAGTGCGTTGCAGCTGATGTATTGTCGTGGCAGGGCTGGAAGAGGAGAAAAACACAGAGAAGTCATCTACAAACAAAGAACACTGAACAGGACTTTGCACTGATGACGTAATACCATTAATAGCTATGGCAAAGACAGTCACACTTAAAACCCTACCTTGAGGGCCACCGTTCTACGGCTCAAAGTGGTCAGACAAGACGTCACCGACTCAGTATCGAAAATACCGTGGCGAGAGAAAGGACCGAATAAAAATGGGAAGAAAACCACGAAAGCCCCAGTCATGAAGCTGCTCGAGGATAAGATGCCTCCCAAAGGCCTTCTCGATGTCAAGAAATGTACCTAAGAGGTGATGCCGGCGCTGGAAAGCCTGTTGTATAGCCGCCTCCAGGAGGGCCAGGTTATCAGAGGTGGAGTGATACCTCCTGAACCCACAATGAAAGCAACTAAGGAGTTGCCTGGATTCTAACATCCAGACCAGGCGGCGGTTGACCATCCGCTCCAAGGTCTTTCCCAGGCAGCTAGTGAGGGCAACACTGCGATAACTATTCGGGCGCGTACGGTCCTTCCCAGGTTTTAAAAGAGGAATCAAAATGTCCTCACGCCACGAGTCAGGATAGTGACCTGACGCCCAAATGGAAATAAAAAGTGCGAGAAGGGTACCTCTGTTTCAGTTGGTGAGGTGTCATAGCATACCGTAATGGGTTTTGTCGTGACCAGGGGATGTGTCACGAGCCACAGACAATGCAGAATCCAGCTCCCACATGGAGAATGGGCAGATGTTATCTTCATCAGAGGCTGACCGGAAATCCAAACTGCCCCTCTCAACAACCGCTCTATGGCGTTGGAAAGCTGGGGCCTGACTGGCAGTTGCAGTAGCTGTGGCAAAATAGGCTGCCATCGTCTGGGCAATGTCTCGCGGATTGATTTGGAGAGTACCGTTGCCCATTACAGCAGCCATGGGGCATCTCCCGCCTCTCCCAGAAATTCGCCTGACTGTCTCCCATACAACAGAACTCTTTGTGGAACGAGTAATGGTGTTTAGGAATTGTTGCCACGACCTCTTCTTGCTCTCTCGAATAATCCAGCGACACTTTGCCCTCGTCACCCGAAAGGCTGCAAGATCCTCCGCATTTGGCCGACACTTGAACCAACGCAGAGCCGCACGCCTAGTCCTGGTTGCAGAGCGGCATCCGTCACTCCACCAAGGAACAAGGTGCCTCTCATGTTGTCCCGCGGACTGTGGAATGGATGCTGCAGCAGCGTGGTGGATCGTTTTGTTAATATTATCCACCCATTCCTCAACATCGGCATAGTATTTAAACTGGGCTAGCTGTCCGTAAAGTGTCCAATCTGCTCTACGGAGCACCCATCGCAGCGGCCTCCTGTCGGGTTCCACCCAATCTGGCAAGTGGGTCCGGATGGGGAAGTGAACTACGTGAGCAAGGGCTGGAGAGCAAAGCGAGAGATCGATGGCAAAGGACGACCCAGTTGCAATGCAAAAGTGCGTGCTCTGTCCCGTATTTAGCAGATACGCACGCGATGACATGAGAAGCCTCTCAACTGTTCTCTCCCGGGGACAGGTAGTTGCAGAGTCCCAGAGTACATTGTGTGCATAAAAATCACCACAGAGGATGAAGGGATGGGGGAGCTGTGTAAGAAGGTCGTTGAGAGCCTCTTCGACGAGCGCATCATATGACGGAGAGTAAAGGCAACATATTGTCAATAGACGACACAAGTGCACTGATATGGCAACTGCTTCTAAATTCGTTGTAAGGGAGAGAGGCGAGGAGTGGTAGTCGGTATTGACGACAATACCGACTCCTCCTCTAGCTCTCTCTCCACTTAGGTTGTCGTTCTTGAGGAGGACATAGCCCCGAAGCTCAGGGGTTTATGACTGACGGAAAAGTCTCCTTGAGGCACAGATACAATGGTCTACCCTCAGATAGTAGACGAAGTTCCTCGACATGCGTCCTGAACCACTGCAAATTCCATTGAAGTGTGGGAACCATCTATCACGGGGGTAGCAGCTTCTTCCTGTCTCTCCGCTGGGGTGGGGAGACTGGAGCAGGTGGAGGGGCACTCGAGGGTCGAGATGATTGCCCCACACATCCCTCATACTCCATCAGCTCTGGGGAAAAGTCAGATGAAGCATCATGTAGAATCAAAGAGGCGAGGAGTGGTAGTCGGTATTGACGACAATATCGACTCCTCCTCTAGCTCTCTCTCCACTCAGGTCGTCTTTCTTGTGGAGGATGGTTTACCACTTGACTTTACCTGTTGTTACTGCTTTACAGTAGCTTTTCGCGGTTTTGTGGGCTTTGTAGCAAACGTTGGAGGCTTGTAAATGTTTTTGCCCTCACCATAGGGGATACGCTTAGTTGTTTTTATTACCTGTACTCTGCGTTCCTCTAGAAAGATTCTGCAGTCACTACTCCAAACTGGGTGCTGTCCAGAGCAGTTGATACATTTAGTGCATTTAGCTGGAGACAAGCAACTAACTCCTTGATGAGCGGCCTTACCACAGTTTCTACACGTCACTTCTCCTTTACATCCGACGGTTGTATGCCCAAAACGCTGGCATCTGTGACAGCGCATTGTGTTTGGGACATAAGGCCGTACGTTTAGGCGAAGAAAGCCTGCCTTGACGTGCTCTGGGAATTTGAAGGTGCTGAAGGTAAGAATGAAGGAGTCAGATTTCACCTTTCCATCCACCCTTTTCATAACGTTCATAATGCCCTCCGGAACCCACTCACTCTTGAGTTCTTCGAGTGGTAGATCAACGAGGTCCCTATATGATACAACACCTTTGCGAAGTTCAAAGTGATGTGGAGCTTTGTATCGGTGGCATATTCGCCCAGGCACTTAGCACTCTGTAGGTTAACAGCTTTTTGGGAACTGGATGTTTCAACGAACAGCGTCCCATTTCGCAACCGCTTTACAGATTTTAAAGTTCCAGTAATTCCTTTTAAGCCCTTCTGGATGTAAAAAGGCGAAACCTTCTCGAAACTACCTTCTTTCCTTTCTATTACTAAAAACACATTATGATTACCATCCTGTGCTCTGTTACCCTTTACTGCTGCATACTGCCTTACTCTCGCGCCTGGAGGGGTGGCTACCGGAGCCTTCTTATTACTTGGGGTGTTAGTACTGTCCAGTGGCCCACCCATTCCGCTGAGAGGAGGAAAAGAAGATTTCGGAGGATCCATTTCGGTCCCACGAGCAGCTAGGGAAGTAAGGGTCCACTCAGACAGAGCCCCGCGTGCCCGAGTAAGCCTTATACAACTGAGGTGAGGCAGGTTCCCCAGAGGTCGCCCGCTAACGGCTGTTCCACCTCAACAGCCACGCATCTCATCAGCGAACAGCACACCTTGAGATTGAGAGTTTTTTTTTAGAGAGGTTTAGTCCGTCCTCGCGATCCGGGCGGTGAAGCCAAGATTCCCGTTCCCTGAGACACACAACATTCCACTGCCGCGCCGCACGGTGGCCGCTGAAGCATGCCCAGAGCTTACAATGAAGGGGTTACTAGACCACAGCTCAGGAAACCCAGGGTCGCCAAGACCGTACGCAAAAAATGAATGCCGAGCCCCTGAGGGCAACAAGGCAAGTCTTCGAGCAGCAACATGTGATCGTGCAATGTCTTCTTGAAAAATGGCGTCTAGGATGTTGTGCATAAAAGGTATGGCTACTGGCCGTAGGATGTCATTAATTTAGGTCACACTGGTCATGGTGCCCTGGACACGCACCAGCTGTGATTTGTGATTGTACCCACAGCACTTCACGTCATAAGGTTTTGACTCGTCGCTATACACCTTGTGCGAATGCAGTCGCTGTGATGCCGCTCTCCCTGTCTGCGGCGAACCAAAATGCGGCCATAACTTTTAAACAAACAGAACCTGGATTCGCCCGAAAGCACTATCTGATGCCAGTCCTATCCCCAGTGACGTCAGTCCATACACCACTGCCGTCTAGCATGTTTATCCACATTCGTCAAAGGTAAGCGGAGAAGTGGACGACGCGCACGCAACCCATGCCATAATAAACGCGACTGTCACTCCTGACAGTGTACGATGTGTTCCACTGTTCCACTGTAGCGCCAGAGCCGAGGAGCGCGCAGATCTGTCCTGCAATGCCATTCGGATGAGATGTCGATCTTCTCAGGGTGTGATCTGAATGGTGTGGCCTGACCCATCGCGTAGTGTTCTACGGCCTTCGGTGGGCCATTCTGCACACAGCTCTTGCGTTGCCGAAACACTTGGTCCCACACGAGCAGCAGTTTTCTGGATGTATGCATCGCATTCTCTCATGCCAATAATGCGCCCTCCTTCAAACTCACTAATTTGACGGTACGGGTGGCGCATGCGTCTGCGAGGCATCCTGCGCGTCTGCTCAAGTCGTGCTGATCCACTGCCTTCGGATTATAGCGATGATTGGAGCAGCAGACACATTTTTCCCGGTAGGTGGTGTTCCGCCACGATATCAGTGTTGACCTTGTACCGGCAAGCCAACATGGTTCAAATGCTAATCATTTCTACAGAACATACTAACGTACATGTATTGTGAATATGAACGTCCTACCTCTAGTAATTCAAGGTGTTCTGTTTTTTCTTTTGAACGTGAGTGTCCTTTCCCAATTAATTAGCTCTACTTTTCGTTTTTAATTGGCATTTGGTTGTTTTTGTGGGTGACTATCCCGATTAGTGCAGGTGCACTTTCTCTACTGTTGGTCATCCACAGTCCGCACCCCTTCCCATTTGAAATTAACGTAAGTTGATAGCAGATGTCTTATTTTATCTTTATAACATATCTTCGTCATCATGTCGGTTTACGCGAGTGGTGTACATTTGTTCCTGGCAACGACGGTTTTGTAGTGGCATCAATCGAAAACACTACTACAATATCATCAGTTATTCTTAATACTGACTAGTTTTACTATGAAGGGAACTAACAAATTCAGAGTTCGTCGCTGGTGCCTATTGCGCTGTTACGTTTACTGCTGTAGCGAATTGTTGTTGCAAAAATACTAATGTCGACTTATATAATGAAAAAAAAATTGGAGGGAAACTTTTACCCTCCACTGGAACACTGTAACATTGTCACAAAGCGATAGAACGTGTTACTGTATTAAGTGATACATAATTAAATACATAGGGAAATAATAATAATACGAATTAATGTGAATGACCAATAATGCGTCAGTAAGAGAAATTTTTACCACTACTATAAAACATCCGGGTACTCGTCTGCAACGATTTCGAAAGTTCATCGAAAACCCATACAAAGACGGTTTGAAAATTTAGCGTACCTGATTACCTTTACGATTTTTTAAAAAGAATATCACAGATTCAATAGTATGTAAGGATAATTACAGTGGTAAACTAAACGGAAAATAACCATTGATTTATAAACATATTGTATTACTCAAGCTATGCCCGATTTCGTGCATGTGTAACTATTTTCAGCTCGATACATTAATTAAATTCCGATTGTATACAACTGGACAAGGCGTTATCAACTTGTTTTGGCTTCTTTTTTCCTCCTCTACCGCCTCAGAAATATTTTTTTGTTAATCGAAGGCAAGGCTAACATAAAATATTGTAGGAATTGAATGTGAGGACGGGCAAAAGTGCGCGAAACCGTTCCGAACTTGAATGATAAAATGGGTTTTATAATCATTGCACGTTGAAATTGTTCTCTTGATTGGTTCGTGTGTCCATGATCGCCACTGGTGCAGTGTGTACCAGAGGCCCAATGTATATCTGTGTCATTCAAAGTTACTCAAATTCGAACAGCGATGCTTGTAAACTGTTTCACACTCATGGTGTATCTAAACATAACACATTATTATTAAATGAAAATGAGTGATCGCCAACCAATAGTTACATTTTCAAGTAATTTCACTTGATTAATTAACAGTGTTTTAATGAACAAAGACAAAATTTTCAAAGCAGCCACCTAATAAATTGTTGTCAAGACGTAAGTAACACATACAAGGATCGCCTAGTCTTTTAAATCTATTGAAAGTCAAAATTAATTTCCAACAACAGGCGCTCATTTAGTAGTCGGCGTTCTTTATGAGGGAACACAACGTGTTATAAACGTTGTGACGTATCGGGAATAGAAAAATCTTATATGTCATATACGATCATATAATTATTCACAACGCCATTTCCAATGAAATTTTTTTTATTGTGTAACAAACTAATTCCATGAGTTTTTATTACAGAAATCCACTGATGACAATGAATTAGCCATAAAATTGTGATGCCACAGCCTCAGCGAGTGGTGATGTCGAAGTTATATTCCATAATCAAGTAGAATTATTTAAGAAAAGACATGGACGCTAAAATTAAAGAAAAATCTATGTTTGAGAATAGCTGAATAGAACATTGTCAATATTAATTTCATTCATGTTTCGAAGGTTACCGTTAGTTGATATAGTGATGTTTCTCAGTTAAAGGATTATTTTTACCTGATTTTTGCGAGTCGATACATAATATCAGTGATAGACTGCAAATTATCTCCAAATTGGCGATTTCTATTAAATCAACATCTTTTTGGAATAAAAGCCTGCCTTCATGCTTACAGATATCCATATGAGATGACGATGATGGTAAAAAGTCAACAGAGGGGGTTGTCTAAAATCACTAATTGGTACTTTCAGAACCTAATGCAAAAGACGCTGTTAGACTGATCATAAGAATTACGGCACCTTGGTTTTTAGGCTGTTTTCCTCTGGGCCAGAGGACTCGATAAGAATACTTATAATCTCTGCTATCTGGTCGTAGAGGGACTAACACGTTCTACAGAGGTATAGTCAGGGTCCAGGAAACACGTAATGCCTTTTAGGCGTCATGTCAGCAAATGTTTACGCGTATTCTCTAATTTATATTACTGCTTATTGGCACACATTGGCTCCACATCTAGGTTTTCACAAATTAGAGAAATTGTCTGTTGAGACAATGGGCCATTTCAGAGGTTATTTAAGTAATCCACTGTAAAAAAGGCTCAAATACTGTTGTGAGACGTACGAAAATGTCTAGATACATACGGGCGTTTTTCGAAGTACCATTCAGAAATATTATGAAATGGTGACTGCGCTTCATATCATTAATATCCCGATAGTACACTGAAAGCCTCTGCGAAGGGAAGACCTGTCTCATGCCAAGATCATGTAAGAAATGGGAGTCAATAAGGAAGACCCAAAAGATCCACTATTAGAGGCAGAACTTAGTGGACCTTTGGAAGACCTGCGATCAAATAAGACAGAAAAAAATAGATGACATTCCTTTGAAATTTCTGAAATCATCGGAGGAAGTGACAACAAAGCGGCTATTCAAGTAGTTGTGTAGAGTATGTGGATCTGGAGACGTACCATCAGACTTTCGAAAAATTCATGCAAAGGATAGCTTGTACGTCCAAGATGCTGACAAGCATAACATACAGACGAAAAAAAAATTGGAGGTCTGTTAAAGGCGATGACTTTACCTTTCGGAAAGGTAACGGTACCGGAAAGGCAGTTCTGACACTGTGACCCATAACGGAAGCAGGACTTGCCTTTGTAGAAATAGGAAAAAAACTTCCGATGACGTAAAACAGTGTAAGATGTTCGAAATCCCGAAATCCTCATGAAAAAGGAGTAATCTAAACGGAAAGACACATAATATACAATTGGTACGAGAACCAAGAGAAAACAAAATCAACAGAAGATCAAGAGCGAAGTGCTCCTATTCAATCGGGTGTAAGAGAACTAGTCTTTTGACCCTACTGTTCAATCAAACAAGAATGAGAGAAATAAAAGTAAGGTTTGATAGCAGTATTAAAATTCAGGGCGAAGGATATCAAAGGCAATGTTCGATGATGACATTGCTGTCCTTAGTGAAAGTGAAGAAGAAGTGCAGAACGCGTTGAATGGAATACAGAATATGGTCTAGCAGTAAACTAAATAAAGGTGGAAGTAATGAGAAGCAGCAGAAGTAGCTCTAAGCACTATGGGACTTAACATCTGAGGTCATCAGTCCCCTAGAACTTAGAACTACTTAAACCTAACTAACCTAAGGACCTGCCCGAGGCAGGATTCGAACCTGCGACAATAGCAGCAGCGCGGTTCCGGACTGAAGCGCCACAGCGGCTGGCGTCAGAAGTGGGATTAGCGAGACACTTAACATCAAAATAAATCAGATAAGCACAACAGAAGAGGGCATTCTTGGCCAAGAGAAGTCTGCTAGTATCAAACATTGGCCATAAGCCGATAAGGAAATTTCTGAGAAGACTTTTGAAGTCCAGAGTACTACGGTCTTGAAAGCCAAAAAAAAGAAGAAAATCGAACCGTCTTAAATATGGTGCTACAGAAGGATGCTGAAAATTAGCTGGACTGATAAGATAAGGAATCACTAGGTTCTCCGCAGCATTGACAAAGAAAGAAACGTATGGAAAACAGTCACAAGAAGTGGGACAGAGTGGCAGGACATGTGTTAAGGCCTCAGGTAATAACTTCCATGGCATTAGAGCGAGTTGTACAGAGTTAAAAGTTCTAGAGGAAGCCAGATATTGGCATACATCCAACAAATAAGAAATAGCGTACAAGTGATGCTCTGAGACGAATAGGTTGGCGCAATAGAGGAATTTGCGGTGGACTGCATCGAAGGAGACAAAGCAATAATAACACCTAAAAAATGAAAGAAGATGGACTCATAGAAGCTAGACAGAATTGTTAAAATTTTAAAACACGAAGATCGTTAAGAAGGGGAACAGCGTGGTATGCTCATTTGTCTATTGCAAGAATTCAGAACAATGGAATAGTCCTGTTCCACAATTCAGCAATCCGGCAGTTCGCGCGCTCTCTCTCTTCCACCTCCCTCTCTCATCTTCCAGAATTTCGCGTATATCGTCTCTGAATATCCTCATAGGCCCGTCACGGAGCCCATAATTACGAAATTCGTCAGCGAAATGTTGGAGACTGACAATGAAGACTGGAGAGTACTTAATAAAGAAGATGCCAGCGGGTAGTATACACACAGCTGGGATGAGAGCTGAATAGAAGGCCAGAGTCAGCGGAAAGGGGGAAAAAGTAATTCTCTCCGCGACTGAGGACTCCAGATATGGGATATAATGACAGAGGGGCTAGCGATCAATAAACAGCCGACAGGATGCAGCGCAGTTGTTGCGTGGCCGGGAACGAAGCCATTCTCTGGCGGGAGAGAGAGCCACACTGCTGCTGCCCCGGTCAGTGTCTAACGGCGGTTAAAGCAGAAAATATACCGCATTTTGATACTTACATCATTCTTTACAAAGCACCCATCCTATACGTATTTAGCATGTGATTGGTATGTATTCATCTATCCTGGCTTTGCCCTCTGCGTAGCGTATTACCTTCAGCGGTCATAAAAGATCTGGTCAAATGTTAGTGTACATTAATATGGGGCGTGTCCATTCTTCACCTTTCTGAAGGTTTTAACGCTGCTGGGGACACTTTAAATTAGATGCCAGAATGCCTGTGGAGGAGTGGAAGCCCATTAATCCACAAGAACCGAGACGAGGAAAGGTAATGAAGTTGGACTCTGGGGTCTGCAGCGAAGCCGACGTTATAATACGGCCCAAAGGTGTGGCATTGGGTTAAGGTCGGGACTCGTGGAAAGTCAGTCCATTTCAGGAATGTTGTTATCCGCCTATCATTGCTTCACATATCATAATGACGATTGTCAGCCAGATACAATCATCTCCAAACGTTTCCTCTACTGTACGCGTTACACTAAGCTGCAAAATTTCATCCGCTTCGATATTTAGTTAGCTAGTTAGTTGGTTGCGTGTTCCATTGATCAATCGCACGGTACTGCAGCCGTTATCATGTGGAACGTGTCAAGTGCACAAGAAGTGCACGTATGAAACAAAATTTTTTCATATATATATATATATATATATATATATATATATATATATATATATATATATATATATATATATATATATACACATCACAATACACAGTAAGGGATGAATGTTTCTATTATTACCTTAAATGGCACAAAATGTATGTATTATATTTATAGATTTATTTATTCCTATTCAAGAATTCATCTAAGGTATAGAAGGAGTTGTCAAGGATATATGATTTCATTTTATTTTTGAAGCTATTACTGCTGTCTGTCAGACATTTTATTTCATCTGGTAATTTGTCAAAAATTTTTATAGCAGCATATTTTATCCCTTTCTGTGCCAAAGATAGGTTGAGTAAAGGGTAGTGTAAGTCTTTCTTTTTTCTGGTATTATAATCATGAATGTCACTGCTGTTTTTAAACTGGTCCATGTTGTTGAGAACAAATTTCATTAGTGAGTAAATGTACTGTGAGGCTGTTGTCAGAATTCACAATCTTTTAAAAAGATGACAGGTGCCTACAAGATGTGCAACTGTGAACCCCACACATTATTCTAACCACTTTCTTTTGAGCAGTGAATACTTTTTGTCTAAATGTTGAGTTACTTCAAAATTGGCAATTATTCTGATTGCAAAAGTTGCTGAACCTAGTCACTTTAGAAGATCCAAGATATGAATTTTCCAATTAAGATTCTTATCTATGTGTACACCGAAAAATTTATTATGCTCTATCCTTTCTACTGACTTCTGTTGATGTGTTATATTTATTGAAGGAACTGTACTTTTTGCAGCAGAAACTTGGATGTACTATGTTTTTTCAAAGTCTAGAGCAAGCCCATATGCAGAAAACCAATTAAGGACTTTTCCAAAGACCTTATTTGTATGATTTTCAATTGGAATTTCTTTTGCCGGATTAATAATGATGCTTGTATCATCAGCAAACAGTGTCAGTTCAGCTTCCTGTTTCAGATTGGAAGGGAGGTCGTTCACATATATCAAGAACAGAAGGGGACCCATGATTGAACCCTGTGGAACACCTAATGTAATTTCACCCCAGTTAGATGATGTGGCAAACTTATTTAAATCACTTGACCCATATAAGGAAACTTTTTGCTTCTTGTTTTGTAGGTACAACTTAAAACCACTCATATGATATTCCATTTATACCATAGAACTGTAATTTTTGTAACATAATGTCATGGTTCACACAATCAAATGCTTTGGACAAGTCACAGAAAATTGCTATTGGTGAAATTTTATTACTTAAAGACTCTATACTGTGTACAGTGAAATTGTATATTGCTGTCTCAGTGGAAAAGCATTTTTGAAATCCGAACTGTGATTTACTAAGAATCCCATTACTATTGACATGGCTAACCACTCTCGAGTACATTACTTTCTCAAAGATTTTTGAAAACGCTGTAAGGAAGGATACTGGCCGATAATTATTGACATCTGTGGTGTCCCCCTTTTTGTAGAGCGGCCTGACACTGGCCTATTTTAACTCTTACGTAAGCGCAATAAGGTGACCACACCTTAACCACGAAAGCACCATCAGCTCCGTACTTTACTGCTGGCTCTACACATCATGGGAGATAACGTTCTCTAGGCTTTCGCCAAAGCCAAATCTGTCCATCGGATTGTCACAGCGTATAACGTGGCTCATCACTCCATATAGCTCGTTTCCAACCATCCATTGTCCAGTGGCGTTGTTCTCTTCACTACCTCAAGTTTAGCATTGGCGACAGAAATTATTGGTTTATGAGGACGATGTTGCAGTGTCTCTGTTTTTCTGACTACGATGCAAAGTTCCTTTGGACATGCATGCGTGTCCAAAGGAACACGCACTGCAGCGACTACATTCAATGTATTCGCAATTGCGAATAAGAGCAACGATCAGCTGTAGAATGGAATAAAGACAAAAAAAAAATTGTGCCGTACAGGGATTCGAACCCAGATTTCCTGCTTATCGCGAGCGGCCGCCTCACCATTTGGCCATCCGTGCACGACTCACGACCGCACCCAGATTTCCATATGTCATCAACCACGAGTCTGCGACCCGCATTAGACATCCATTATGTACATTTTCGTACAGGTCGGACTTTGGACTGTTAAGTACAACGTCTGATCTGTAAGGGAATATACATAATGGATGTAAGAGTATGGGTCGTAGAGGCGTTGTTGATGACGTATATAAGTTTGGGTCTGGCCGTGAGTCGTGCACGGATAGCCAAATGGTAAGGCGACCGCTCGCTACTAGCGGGAAACCCGGGTTCGAGTCCCTGTTCGGCACAAATTTTCATTGTCGTCATTACATTCTACAGCTGATGGTTGTTCTTATTCGAAATTGCGAATACACTGAATGGTTTATGAGGAGCTGCTCGACCATTACACCACATTTCTTTTAAGTCCTTAAGCACAGTCGTTGTACAAGCTCTACTGCTGGTACCTCTTTGGAATTCACGAGTGATTCTGTCTACTGATTTGTTGCGATTTTTCGCAAACACCCTACACAATTCTCGACGGTCCGTATCCGTCAGTACAAGAGGTCGGTACTGTCTTGTTTTTAGCTGCTGTTGTTCCTTCGCGTTTCTACTTTACAGTCACATCACCAACAGCAGCCTTCGGTAACTTTAGGACTGAAATATCTCTCTCTGGCAGATCATTTATGTATACAGCGAATAAGAACGGCGCTATCACACTTCCCTGCGACACTCCTGATGATAACCTTGTATCTGACGAACACTCGGCGTCGAGGTCAACGTTCAAAAATGGTTCAAATGGCTCTGAGCACTATGTGACTTAACTTCTGAGGTAATCAGTCCCCTAGAACTTAGATCTAGTTAAACCTAACTAACCTAAGGACATCACACACATCCATGCCCGAGGCAGGATTCGAACGTGCGACCGTATCGGTCGCGCGGTTCCAGACTGTAGCGCCTAGAACCGCTCGGCCACCCCTGCCGGCGAGGTCAACGTACTGAGCTCTATTACTTAAGAAGTATTCGAGCCACTCACATATCTGGGAACCTCACTATATGCTCGTACCTTCGTTAACTGTATGTAGTGTGGCACCCTATCAAACATTTTTCTGAAATCTAGGAATGTGGAATCAAGTCTGTTGTCCTTCATCTGTTGTTTGCTGGATATGATGTGAAAAAAGAACGAGTTTCACCCGAGCGATGCTTTCTACGTCTGGCCCGATCTTTTGACGACAGCTTTTCCATTACAAGGAAATTTATTATATTTGAACTGGGAACATATTGAAGATTCCTGTGCGTAATTTTGAGGTTTATTTCCAGGTGCTTGAGACTTTGCGCTGGGCTTGAGATTCGCGATACATGCAGGGAAAGTAAGGGGCCAGCGTCATAGAGTACCGTTCGTAAAACCGAATTGGGGTTCTATGTGGACGTGGCGACTTACTTGTTTTCAACTCTTTCAGTTGCCTCTCTATGCTGGAGCCCCTATTACTATGTCTTGCATCAGGTAGTCTGTGTGATAGTCAAAAGACGGTATATTTGTACGACCCTTCTGCGGGAGCGATTTCTCAAATGTGAAATTTAAAAATTTAGCTTTCTTTTTGAAATCTTCTGTTTCCATACCATACTGGTCAACGCGTGACTGGATAGCAGCATTCGACTGCTCAGAGATTTTGTGTAGGACCAGAATATTTTTGGGTTCTCGGCAAGATCTTTTGCTAAGGTATGACGGTGGTAGTTTCAGCATTTTCCAGTTCGGAATTCCTCACTGTTCTGATAAAGTCAAAGAGAAGCTGTAAAATTAACGCGGATTCTATATACACTATGTGATCAAAAGTGTCCGGACACCCCTAAAAACATACGTTTTTCATATTAGGTGCATTGTGCTCCCACCTGCTGCCAGGTACTCCATATCAGCGACCTCAGTAGTCATTAGACATAGTTAGAGAGCAGAATGGGGTGCTCCACGGAACTGACGGACTTCGATCGTGGTCAGGTGATTGGGTGTCACTTGTGTCATACGTCTCTACGCGAGATTCCCACGCTCCTAAACATCCACAGATCCATTGTTTCCGATGTGATAGTGAAGTTGAAACGTGAAGGGACACGTACAGCACAAAAGCGTACAGGCCGACCTCGTGTGTTGATTGACAGAGATCGCCAACAGTTGAAGAGGGTCGTAATGTGTAATAGGCAGAAATCTATCCCGACCATCACACAGGAATTCCAAACTGCATCAGGATCCACTGCAAGTATTATGACAGGTGGTAGGTGAGAAAACTTGGATATCACATCGAGCGGCTGCTCATAAGCCACACATCATGACGTTAAATGCCAAACGACGCTTCGCTTGGTGTAAGGAGCGTAAACACTGGGCAATTGAACAGTGGAAAAACGTTGTGTGGAGTGACGAATCACGGTACACAATGTGGCGATCCAATGGCAGGGTGTGGGTATGGCGAATGGCCGGTTAACGTCATCTGCCAGCGTGTGAGTCCATTACAACAAGCGTAGGGTCATGTTTGATTTCCAAATTAAGGTCTTCAAAACAGTGATTTTCATCGTAAAGTGTTTCTTCTAGCGGGTACTTGCCTTTATAGAAGATATTAAGAGGAAAGTTAATTCCGAGACGAAGGGTTTATTGAGTGACAAACTGCCTATTGGCTTCTGTGTCGGTTTCTTCGGCCGACGTCCGTATAATGATTTTACTGACGTTTCGCCAGCACGAGCGGCTGGCATTGCCAAAGCTTCACCCTCCGTTGCCGGTGATGAACTGCAGCCGAGCTCGCGGCCGCAAACTGTATGTACGTGGCGCGCCAACGTCCGAGGGCTTCTCCGCGGTCATTCCGGTGCGGTTCTCCTCTTGTTACCTGCGACGGTCGTTCGCTGCAGTACGGGAAGCCAGGATCCGTTTACCTTAAGGCTTTCCTCTTTCTTGTTGAAATTGTTCGCGTGTTTTTGTATTTCTACAGCTTCTTTGAACAAGCGCGTGTGATATTGCTTCTCTACAGCCAGAACTTCCGTGTCGGCGAATTTTATTACGTGGTCGGTCTCATTCAGTGCGTGCTCTGCCACGGCCGATTTCTCCACCTGCCCCAACCTGCAATGTCGCTTATGCTCTTTGATCCTGGTGTTGATGGATCGTCCAGTCATTCCGACGTAAACTTTTCCTCATGTGCAAGGTATACGGTATATTCCCGATGTTGCAAGTGGGTCCCTTTTCTTCTTTGCCGATCTAAGACACTCTTTGATCTTCCTTGTCGGTTTGAAAATCGTCTTTAAGCCATGTTTGCGCAAAATACGGCCGATTCTGTCCGTCACTCTGGGAATGTAAGGCAGAAGGACCGTACCCGACATTTCTTTTTCTGATTCCTTACTTCGCCGAGTGTTTGGCTCTGTCACACTTCTAATATAATTTGTGGAGTACCCATTTCTCCTCAGAACACTTTCCAGGTGTTGCATTTCGCGTCTGAGGTGCTGCGGCTCACATATTCGTCCTGCTCGCGTTACGAGCGTATTAACCATGCCTCTTTTCTGGCTCGGGTGGTGGTTTGATAGTTTGTGCAGGTATCGGTCCGTGTGTGTCGGTTTTCGATACACGCTGTGTCCCAGGTTCTCTCCATCCCTTGTGACCAGCACATCTAGAAATGGCAGTTTTATGTCCTTTTATACTTGCATGATAACTTTTATGTTGGTATGGAGGCTGTTCAAGTGTCTTAGGAAGTCACCGAGCTGTTCTGCACCATGGCTCCACACAACGAAAGTACCATCGACGTAATTGTACCACACCTTAGGTTTGCAAGTCGCCAAGTCCAGTGCCTGTGCTTCGAATTGTTCCATGTAGAAGTTGGCCACCACTGGACTAAGAGGACTACCCATGGAGACGCCTTCCAGCTGTTCGTAGAAATCACCATTCCACGTGAAATAGCTCGTAGTGAGACATGCATGGAAGAACTTTTTGATGTCTTGCGGGAAAATGGAACCGATGTGCTCCAGAGCGTGAGTGAGTTGCACTTTCGTAAACACAGAAACATCAAAGCTGACCAGGATGTCGTTTGGTGCAAGTTTCAGTTTATTCAGCTTCTCAGTGAAATGTCCTGAGTCCTTTATGTACGTGTCGGTCTTCCCCACGTGTGGCTGGAGCAGAGAGGCCAAGTGTTTTGCCAATTTATACGTCGGTTAGCCAGGAGCGCTAACAATCGGTGTTAGTGGAACTTTGTTCTTATGGATCCTGGGTAATCCATACAGCCGAGATCGTAGGGCTTCTTTGTTGCGCAGGTTTCTCTGTATGTCCGCCGGCAGAGAAGACGCCTTGATTAATCGATATTTATTCCGTGTGATACGCTGCGTCGGATCTGCACTTAGTTTTCGGTACGTCGTCAGATCTAATAGGTCTCGGATCTTTTGCTCATAATCTTCGGTCTTCATTACGGCGGTGGCATTCCCTTTATTGGCAGGCAGTACCAATATACTCTTGTCGGCGTTGAGATTCTTAATGGGTTGTACCTCTTCTTTCTTCAGGTTGCAAGCTAGTGGTTTTGCTCGGCGCAGTATCCTGGCTGTTTCAGTGCGTATTTCCTGTCCTTTCAGAAGGAAGGGTCCAAATGGCCGCTTCGGTGTTGGCAATGATGTCCTCCATAGGTATAGTTCTCGGGATAATAGCGAAGTTCCCTCCTTTTTGAAGAACAGACACTTCCTCTTCGGTCAATTGTCGTTCAGTGAGGTTGACCACTGTGTGTGACATGTCGGGAATCGCCTTGTCGGTCTGCTTCCGGCATCTTTCAAACTTTTTCTTCTGTCGCTCGGTGCAGCGCTCGATTTCGTTCTGCATGCTCATGTGAGTGATGCTGTCGATCTTGTCCCAGTCGCCTCGATTATTCGGATACTTAGTTGACAGAAAATTTCCAAAAGTTTCTGATCCGTTCTTGCCAAGTCTCTCCGTGTTGTATGAATTCGCTCACGGAGAAAAGCTCGTTCCATTCTGTCGTAGAGACGATGTGCCTGGGCGGTGGTGAATAGGCGCTTACATTTCAAGAACTTCGGTGTAGCACCTTGTAAGCGTATTGTCATATCGCTGTCTTAGTTATGGAATATCTTTGCGGGCAGCCGCGGCTGTAGAGTCGAGCGCGGGACACGGAACTGTTACGTTATGTAGTGTGTAGCTCTGCATGTTAGAGGCATTGTTAGCATGGAAGTTGAGGTGTTGCTACAAGTGTTATTACAGTAAAGTGATAAAATATGCAAATGATTCAGAGGAAAGTGCGTCAAGAAGTAATTTAAAAATGAGCAGTGCTGCTGATAACGTATTTGTGTATCTTCTCGTTGCGTGTCGTACGTTACAGTATCAATCATCCGCGCCGTGTTCGGTCTCTCGGAATGAACTAATGTGAATCCGCAAAAATTAGTTACCACAAAAGTGTACAAACAAGTGACAGTGTCTTATAGCGAGCGTGAGGACGAGCGTTCGATCATCGCGTTTCCGCATTATCAACAATTAGCCGCGCCGCGACGGTTACGCGCACGCTCGTACATCTGAGAACTGTGAACTGTAAATTTAACTTGTGAACAGTGTTCAAATGTCATTGCTACTGTCAAGGAGGACGGGTACCAAATATCTGTGTATGCGTGACGAGCGTAAGAACTTTCGTGCGATCACTCGGCTCCCGCATCATCAACAATCACCCGCGTCGTGTCGGTTACGCGTACGCTCGTCAGAATGATATCTTGGACTGTTAATCATCAAGATTGTTAATTGGGATAAACGTTTACGATTTAGAGCGTAAACAGTGCAACCTGTGGATTCCTTATCGTCTCAGACTATAGATGTTCATACCAGACAGTGTTGTGTTTAACGTTGAGTGGCTCCCCTGATCCCCCTTGCATAATTCGATACATAATTTCAGGCAAGCCAGCAGCAGAGTGGAGCAGAACAGTACGACCGCCGCGGGATTATCAGGTGCGTGGTGTGGACAGGGCGCACTGTCAAGCAACGGTCTAGAAAAGCAGAAGTGAAAACAGTTTAAGGGTCCCCCACCCCCACCGGTACTCCCGGGCGTGTTACAACCTTCATCTCGGCACCGTGACAGAAAGGCGAGAGAGGACATCAATCGCGCTTTCTTCTTCCGTCATTAGTCAAGGTGTCGGTACAATTTGCAAATCTCCTCCCCGTAGAGGCGTAATAAAAATTGTTAAGGCTTTCGTGGCCACTAGTTGACAAACTGCCTATTGACTTCTGTCTCGGGTTCTTTGGCGGACGTTCATCTAATGATTTTACTGACGTTTCACCAGCACGAGTGGCTGGCATTGTATATTGGGTGCTGTATTTAGTGTACGACATGTACTCAGATCAAGAGGTGTAAGTTAAGGCGGACGAAAGTGCTGCGATGGCTCTTCGTCCCTGCCAAAGACGTACCCACAGCGACGATATCCAGTTCGGAAGGCATTTGAATGTCTCCATCGCGATGTGTGCGCTCGAGGGAAGTTTACATCTGGTGGTTTGGATTCGAGGTGCTGGATTCTGTGCACGCTACTCCATATATCAGTACATGAATGTTAGCGTTGCCTATGTTGCGCCAGTGGTTCTTCCGGCACTATGCTACCAATTCGAACTTACCTGCCTTAGAATTATTCAAAGATGGAACGTAGTCTACACGAGATAGCATTGCAAATTTAAACTGTCAGCACGTATGGACATACGAAAGCTCGTATGCAGTTGTTTGATCTCATCTCCAAACGCGGTTTTGCCCCAACGTGTGGACCAATACCATTTGTGATCGGTTAGTTGCACAATACTTACTCGTGAACAAACATACCGGACAGGCACACGCAAACTTCCTGGAAAAAGTCAAACCTCATGTTTTTGAAGGTACTCCACTGATTATTCGTCGACAAGCTCACTTCTTGCATGATGGTGCTCCTGCACATTTTATTCGGACACATCAGGCAACATCTGATCGATGGATAGGTAGAGATGGACCAATTGCTTGGCCTTCGCGCTCATCTAATTTGAACCCTGTCGATTTCTAATCGTGGTGTAGTTTAAAATCATTGCTGTAGTTGTCTCCGGTGTCTGACATGGAATCGCTTTGGAATCGAATTTGGGCAGGTTATGAGGCATTTGGGATCGTTTTCGCAGGACCATGAGACGTGGACTGGAGATCTGTGTTCAAGCAGCAGATGTGCAGTTTGATTATCTCCAGTAAAGGCAAGAACCTGAGGGAACAAAAACGTTCCGGTGCTCCGGACACAAGTTGTACTGACCTATTTTCCGTAGACACGCAGACAACAATACCTGAAATTATACTGTCTTCTTTTGAGAAACGCCTTGTATATACATAAGTATAATTACTTGTTTGTCAAGATCTATCGCTGCATACTTTGTTGAAACTGTCTGAGATGCTTTCTGAAAACCTATGAATCGCACGCAATGCGAATTTGATCGTACGTGGAACTTTAATGGACCTGCACATATTCTGATTATGAATTACGGTTTTACAACTCCATAGATTCAGTAACAAATGTATAGGGAAAATACGTCTTGTGTCGATTGTGAAGTGTACTACTTTTGTTCGCATTACCACGAGTGAATTCCGAAGCATTTTATTACGTCAGTGCGCAAGCGATGCGTGCCGAGAGCCCCACTCCAGTGTTTGAGCACGCGGAATGCGGGAAGAGGCTTTTGCGGAGCCCGGCATACCAGGCCGCGGTAATTAGATCTGCCACGCACATAGCGACCGCTGGAATGCACCAGCGGGGAAATGATGCGGAACCTTCGTTATTTTTTTGAAGGCTTATAAATGCTGCGATAGTTATTCAACTGGTATCTTTATAGTACGAGGGACGTGCTACAAGTAATGCAACACTTTTTTTCTCGGCAAATCGCGGTTTAAACATAAAAGGAATTTGTTGTGGGGAAATCGTGGAAGATTCCCTCTTCAGTCCCTATCGTTTGATGAAGTTCCGATACGTGGCGGCGCTGTACGTAGCCTTCAAAATGGCGTCCGTAACGGAGGTGAGTTACAAGCAGGTTTCTTTCTGTGGAGAGCGAACGCACTGCAGATATTCATAGGTACTTGCAGAATGTTTAATGAGACTTTACAGTGAACAAAAGCACAGTGTATCGTTGGACGAGGCGTCTTTCACCATCGCAACACAATCGCGCAAACCTGCCCGACCTCCCGCACGCCGACCGGCCGAACACAACTGTGACTACTGCAATGTTGGAACGTGTGGACACTCTCATTCGAGGTGATCGACGGATCACAATCAAACAGAATGCTGCAGAATGGATGTCTCTGTTGGTAGTGCTGACATACTCGAGCACCAGTTGGGATACTCAACCACTGGGTTCCTCGGCGCCTATCAGAAGACGATAAAGAGCAACAAAAGACCATACGTACGGACTTGCTTGCGCGTTACGAGGCTAATCGTAACAGATTTTGTCGTAGATCGTCACGGGCGATGAAACATGGGTTCATCACTTCGAACTGGAAACGAAACGGTAATCCTTGGACTGGCGCCACATCACCTCCTTCCCGAAGAAAAAGATCAAAGCCCGCACCCTCTGTAGGTAAAATCATGGTGACGGTCTTCTGGGACAGTGAAGGGGTTATTTTGTTAGATGTCCACCCTCATGGTGCAACGATCAACTCTGGAGAGTATTGTACTACCCTCAGGAAACTGAAGAAACGACTCCATCGTGTTCGTCGGGGAAAAAAAAAAAAAAGAACAGAATGCAAACGGAATTCTCCTTTATGACAGCGCAAGGCATCACACTAGCCTCCGAAACCGCGAGGAACTCACAAAACTTGTTTGGACTGTTCTTCTTTATCCACCCTACAGTATCTCTCCACTTCCATCTGTTTGGACCAACGAAAGACGCCCTCCGCGAAAAGCAGTGTGTGGATGATGGGGAGGTTATTGATGCAGCGAGACGTAGACTCCGATTTCGACCAGTAGGAAATGAAAACCTTAAATATTTTTTAAAATATTATTTACTGTCCTAAAGTGGTAAAAAGCTGTATCACTTTTCAGCATAATCTCCCCCACGCTCAATGCAAGTCCTCCAGCGCGTACAAAGTGCATAAATTCCTTTTGAAAAAAATTCTTTTGGTAGTCCGCGCAACCACTCATGCACCGCGTGGCGTACCTCTTCGTCATAATGGAACTTCTTTCCTCCCATTGCGTCTTTGAGTGGTAAAAACATGTGGAAATCACTTGGGGCAAGAACTGGTGAGTATGGTGGATGAGGAAGACACTCAAAATGCAGGTCTGTGATTGTTGAAACTGTTGTAAGGGCAGTGTGGGGCCTTGCATTGTAATGCTGCAAAAGGACACCTGCTGACAGCAATCCACGTCGCTTTGATTTGATTGCAGGCCGCAAATGATTTTTTTAGCAGATCTGTGTATGATGCACTGGTGACAATGGTCCCTTTAAGTATGTAATGCTCCAAAATGACGCCTTTTTCGTCGCAACAGAGAGTCAGCATAACCTTCCCAGCTGATGGTTCTGTTCGAAACTTTTTTGGTTTTGGTGATGAGGAATGGCACCATTCCTTGCTCGCTCTCTTCGTTTCCGGTTGGTGGAAGTGAACCCACATCATGCACAATGTGGTGTGCTGAGCCATGACTAATCTGTAAACATGCTGCAATGTCATTCAGTGTCACTTGGCGGTTTTCCTTCGCTATGGCTTCAACTGCTGCAATGTTCTGTGGAGTCACAACTCGATGTGCCTGACCTTGACGAGGAGCGTCTTCCACTGAAGTCACACCATTTGCGAACTTCCTACTCCATTCGTAGACTAGCTGCTGTGACAAACATGCTTCACCGTACTGAATCTTCATTCGTCAATTAATTTCAAAAGGTTTCATACCTTCACTACGCAAAAACCGAATAACAGAACGCTGTTCTTCCCTGGTGCAAGTCGCAAGTGGGGCGCCCATCTTTATACTGATACTGCGACGGTATGTTTGCATCTGCACTATGCTGCCACCTACAGCCCATTCTGCACGCTGTTTGTAGCACGCTTACCAACTTACAGGATAACGGCGCTCAAGCCGGAGTGGCCGAGCGGTTCTAGGCGCTTCAGTTTGGAACCACGTGACCGCTACGGTTGCAGGTTCGAATCCTGCCTCGGGTATGGATGTGTGTGATGTCTTTAGGTTAGTTAGGTTTCAGTAGTTCTAAGTTCTAGGGGACTGATGACCTCAGAAGTTAAGTCCCATAGGGCTCAGAGTAATTTGAACCATTTTTGACAATGGCCCGAAATTTCGATTTGTTATTACAAATTTAAGGTTTTCCTTTGACTCACCCTCGTACCATGGGGACGTACAATCCCTCCCAGTAAGGTCGCGTACGGCTATCGCACTTAACCGAGATTATATTGAAAAATAGGGTTTTGTAGCCGAAAGAGTGGGGAATAAGTGTTGTTTTGGAATCCAGAACATAAGTAACCTGCTTTGAGAAAAAAGTATTGCATTACTTATCGACGCCCCTCAAGCGAAATTCGCGCCCTCGGGCTTCGTAGCGTGACTCCTCACATGCCAGCGATAAAAAAATGTCTGTCACAAAATTTCGTCTGGCGAGTACATCCGGCAGAAAAATGACGTTAAAGAGTGGCAATCTGGCAACACTGTAACCACATGCATCGTAACTATCTATGGCTACACCGCTGAGGTGTGCTGTACAGTTGTTGCAGTGGATAGCGTTTTGGGTTAGCATGCAGGAGGTCGAGAGTTCGATACTGGGTTCAAGAATATGTTTTTTATTTGGTAAATGTAGTCCAAGTGGTACGGTATCTGGCATCTTAATCGTCAACAGCGATTGCAGCAGGTACTCTGGAAAACAACTGCACTTACATACGACAATCGTAGAAATGGGACAATGGTCAGCTTTGAAAGGTGCCGTTTCCACGTCGTGGGCTCGAATTTATTCGCACCACTTCCTCTACTAGAAGAAAAACCTGTTTTCTTTGTATCCTCCTCTAATGGTCACTAATGGTCACATAGATTCGTACCAACTATTATTCTTGCCTCGTTCAGGTCCATTACATTTTGTTAGGGCCTTACGTTACCAATAGGAGTAGCAACATGCTTTGCGAATAATGTCCAAACTCGGTTACTATTGTAAGTAGGCTGTTTAGGTTTTCTCATTGGTAACGTCACGTAGCGCTCTGTATGAAAATCACTGGCTGTGCTGTGTGCAGTCTGTGTGGCTAGTTTGCATTGTTGTCTGCCATTGTAGTGTTGGGCAGCAGCAGCTGGATGCGAACAGCGCGTAGCGTTGCGCAGTTGGAGGTGAGCCGCCAGCAGTGGTGGATGTGGGGAGAGAGATGGAGGAGTTTTGAAATTCTTAAAACTGGATGTCATGAACTGATGTGTATATTATGAGTTTTCAACATTATTAAGGTAAATACATTGTTTGTTCTCTATTAAAATCTTTCATTTGCTAACTATGCCTATCAGTTGTTAGTACCTTCAGTAGTTTGAATCTTTTATTTAGCTGGCAGTAGTGGCGCTCGCTGTATTGCAGTAGTTTGAGTAACGAAGATTTTTGGTGAGGTAAGTGATTTGTGAAAGGTATAGGTTAATGTTAGTCAGGGCCATTCTTTTGTAGGGATTTTTGAAAGTCAGATTGCGTTGCGCTAAAAATATTGTGTGTCAGTTTAAGCACAGTCCTGTATAATTGTTCTTAGGGGACGTTTCACTATTTGTATGTGTTATCACGATGGTCCCATTAATTCTTTGAACTCTCTATTTATTATTTGTCTAACCAGGTATTTGTTGTGTTCAGCGTTACAAAATGTTGCAAATTTAGGGTACATGTGACATAAAAAACGGTGTATATTACAGTATGAAAAGTCAGAATGAAATTAACAAATAAAAAAAATGCACCTCAACCCAGGATTGAACTCTCGGCCTCCTGCATGCTAATCCAAAACTCTATCCACTGCACCAACTGTGTAACACTACTAAATTTGCAGTCAGAGGTAGTTACCATACGTTGTTGTTACAGTGTTGCCAGATTGCCACTCTTTAACGACCTTTTTCTGCCGGATATACTCACTCCGTCTTGAGGCCACGAGTGGCCTACCGGGACCATCCGACCGCCGCGTCATCCTCAACGTAGGATGCGGATAGGAGGGGTGTGGGGTCAGCACACCTCTCTCCAGCTCGTTATGATGGTATTCTTAACCGAAGCCGCTACTATTCGCTCGAGTAGCTCCTCAATTGGTATCACGAGGCTGAGTGCATCCCGAGAAATGGCAACAGCGCATGGCGGCCTGGATGGTCACCCATCCAAGTGCCGACCACGCCCGACAGCGCTTAACTTCGGTGATCTCACGGAAACCGGTGTATCCACAGCGGCAAGGCCGTTGCCGCCGGATATACTCGCCAGACGAAATTGTGTGACAGACATTTTTTTTTTTTTATCAGTGGCATGCGAGGAGTCGTGCTGCGTAGCCCGAGTGCTCGAATTTCGCTTCACCCTGTGTACTCGTAAAAACTGGTGATCCATGTAGGAACCGGCAGCCGACAACGATCGTAAATAAATGTAACGTAATACGTATACATCATCTAAGAGGACCGTTACTGTTCGATTGCATCGTTGGCAAAAAATAGCTCGGAACCGTAACTACCGTAAAATACTTCGGACTAATCATCCAGAACGACCAGAATTGGAATAACCACACGAAGTAACTATTCGAAAATCAGATGAATGGCTGAGGTTAATTGGAAGTATCTTACGGAATTGTAATTTATCCGTGAACTAAGTGGCATACAAAATACACTCCTGGAAATTGAAATAAGAACACCGTGAATTCATTGTCCCAGGAAGGGGAAACTTTATTGACACATTCCTGGGGTCAGATACATCACATGATCACACTGACAGAACCACAGGCACATAGACACAGGCAACAGAGCATGCACAATGTCGGCACTAGTACAGTGTATATCCACCTTTCGCAGCAATGCAGGCTGCTATTCTCCCATGGAGACGATCGTAGAGATGCTGGATGTAGTCCTGTGGAACGGCTTGCCATGCCATTTCCACCTGGCGCCTCAGTTGGACCAGCGTTCGTGCTGGACGTGCAGACCGCGTGAGACGACGCTTCATCCAGTCCCAAACATGCTCAATGGGGGACAGATCCGGAGATCTTGCTGGCCAGGGTAGTTGACTTACACCTTCTAGAGCACGTTGGGTGGCACGGGATACATGCGGACGTGCATTGTCCTGTTGGAACAGCAAGTTCCCTTGCCGGTCTAGGAATGGTAGAACGATGGGTTCGATGACGGTTTGGATGTACCGTGCACTATTCAGTGTCCCCTCGACGATCACCAGTGGTGTACGGCCAGTGTAGGAGATCGCTCCCCACACCATGATGCCGGGTGTTGGCCCTGTGTGCCTCGGTCGTATGCAGTCCTGATTGTGGCGCTCACCTGCACGGCGCCAAACACGCATACGACCATCATTGGCACCAAGGCAGAAGCGACTCTCATCGCTGAAGACGACACGTCTCCATTCGTCCCTCCATTCACGCATGTCGCGACACCACTGGAGGCGGGCTGCACGATGTTGGGGCGTGAGCGGAAGACGGCCTAACGGTGTGCGGGACCGTAGCCCAGCTTCATGGAGACGGTTGCGAATGGTCCTCGCCGATACCCCAGGAGCAACAGTGTCCCTAATTTGCTGGGAAGTGGCGGTGCGGTCCCCTACGGCACTGTGTAGGATCCTACGGTCTTGGCGTGCATCCGTGCGTCGCTGCGGTCCGGTCCCAGGTCGACGGGCACGTGCACCTTCCGGCGACCACTGGCGACAACATCGATGTACTGTGGAGACCTCACGCCCCACGTGTTGAGCAATTCGGCGGTACGTCCACCCGGCCTCCCGCATGCGCACTATACGCCCTCGCTCAAAGTCCGTCAACTGCACATACGGTTCACGTCCACGCTGTCGCGGCATGCTACCAGTGTTAAAGACTGCGATGGAGCTCCGTATGCCACGGCAAACTGGCTGACACTGACGGCGGCGGTGCACAAATGCTGCGCAGCTAGCGCCATTCGACGGCCAACACCGCGGTTCCTGGTGTGTCCGCTGTGCCGTGCGTGTGATCATTGCTTGTACAGCCCTCTCGCAGTGTCCGGAGCAAGTATGGTGGGTCTGACACACCGGTGTCAATGTGTTCTTTTTTCCATTTCCAGGAGTGTACGTGTTTGACCGATTTTTGACAACTATTCATCAATATGGGAATTTTAGCAAGTCACATTAATAGAAGAGCGGTGCGTTTCATAATGGCGTCCTTTAGGGGGCGCGAGAGTGTTGCAGAGATGCTCAACAAACTCCAGTGGCTATCACTATGAGAGAGGCGCTGTGCATCACGGTTAAGTATACTGCTGAAATTTGGACGGCTTACATTCCAAGGAAAGTTGGACAACATATAAGAGCCGGCCTTTGTGGCCTAGCGGTTCTAGGCGTTTCAGTCTGGAACCGCGAGACCGCTACTGTCGCAGGTTAGAATCCTACCTCAGGCATGGATGTGTGTGATGTCCTTAGGTTAGTTAGGTTTAAGTAGTTCTAAGTTCTATGGAACTGATGACCTCAGATGTTAAGTCCTATAGTGGTCAGAGCCATGCGAACGATTTTGAACATATAAGAGGCAGTAATATAAAAACGAGACAGATGGGTTCAAATGGTTCAATGGCTCTGAGCACTATGGGACTTAACTTCTGAGGTCTTCAGTCCCCTAGAACTTAGAACTACTTAAACCTAACTAACCTAAGGACATCACACACATCCATGCCCGAGGAAGGATTCGAACCTGCGACAGTAGCGGCCGCGCTTTTCCAGACTGTAGCGCCTAGAACCGCTCGGCCACTCCGGCCGGCAGACAGATGGGAAAAACTGTTTATTATTTCAAAAGTAATAACAATTAGTACATTTATCCCATTGTTGTGACGAGACGGTCAGTGCCACCGCTGAAACACATTTTCGTTAGCCTGCGGAACATTGACTGTAGCCAGGCGTGCGCCTGTTCGTCCGAAGAAAATCGGGGGCCACGAATGACGTTCTTCAGGGCTCCAAAAATATGGGAAACATGACGGCACCCAAAATCTGTAAAGACCACCACAACATTGCCCAGTAACTGCTCGCTGAGTGACATGCACTGCCTTTTTCCGTTCCTTCAGCTGCCTCGTATTGCGGGCGAGCACCTTCGTCCCTACGGTCACGGTGACCTCACGCTATGTGACGTCCAAGATCCTTCGAACTACTGGGATACCTCTGGCAACATGCTCCCGCATCTTCAGTTCCAATGGATAATCAACTTGTTATGTTACTTTATCTATTTCACCGTTAACTTTTGCGCAGCAGTGGAATTAGTTATATGATAATACAGTGAAGTAAAGTCGACTCTGAACCCTCAGGCTGCTGCCTGCTATTACACTTACTCACGAGAAGTCTAAAGTGATAGCAAACGAAATGGCGCAATGGTTAAGACATTGGACTTTCGTTCAGTGGCAGTGGGCTTTCACAACCCCGTCTCATTTTCCAGTTTCATGTTTTTCTGAATAGATTAAGGCAAATAACGGAATGTTTCTGTTGAAAAATTCATGGTCAATTTCCTTCCATAACATTTAGCGCATCTTGCTAAGTGTGTAGGCTGTGGTGAGTGCCGATGCAATGTGTTTTTATTATGTTACTGCGGATGATACGGAAAATAAACTAAAGATCCTCCAATCTTGAGGCATATCACCGCCTATTGATTTCGAAAAGCAGCAACTTAGTCGCATAGCGTAATGTATTCATCCAACGAATGGATCACTATCCACGGTGTTTCTCTTCATTTTAAGAGACACCACCGAGAGCACTGTTATTTCCGAGTATTTGCACAAAATATTATCATCAGCAGTTGTTTGCCATTCCCACATCCCATCTTCCCCCTCTCCCCCTCCCTCCTGGAGACATATTTGGGAGTGAGGTGGAGGGTGGGGAGGTTCTGAGATAACTCGGGAAACTTAATTACGTTGAGAAACACGACGAGATTAAAGGAAGTGGAAGAAGCGGAAATGGTGGTATAGTAGCTATATTATTGGCAGTAAGCACAAACATTTATAAGAAACAATACTAAAGAGGCTATTATTGAGCTGTCACGACGATGTACTCCGATTGAACACACATGAGAGAAATGGTTTAGACTTCTATGCAAACAGATCAAATATTTCACTGTATGTCTTCAAAGAGACACGAGAGTATTAGTGTTTGCAGAAGCGCCAGATAGTCAGCAGCATCCTACGTAAAAAACGAAAGGAAAATATACAATTAAAACCTCAAAATCATACGAGATCTATGGTTAAAACTCCAGCACATCGTAGATCACGCTCTGTATAAAACAACTAAACAATAAAAGACATCAAAAACAGACGTAGTGTAATGTTACCTCTAGGAGAAAGTGCGAAATTCAAACCGTCACACTATTGGTACAACTTCAAACGTAGGGGAATTTATACACACTCATGCTCATAAATGACGGATAATGATGATACATGGTGAAACAACGCTCCGGTGGGCGGTTTGCCGATTTAAATCACCTCGGGGTATGACCATGCGGTGCATTTGAACTGTGGTCGTCGCACGGTGGCGCTGGCAGCAGTCCACATACGCAGAGGTGCGTTGATGCATGTCAGAGTACGGTGCAGCGAGTAAGTGTGCAGACGTGTTAAGACGTACTACCGGTGACTGTGTGTTTAAAATGGCTCAAAGAACACATATTGGTGACGTTATGACAGTTTCCCGAGGACATGCAGCTTTACTTTATGATTAAATGATGATGGCGTCCTCTTGGGTAAAATATTCCGGAGGTAAAATAGTCCCCCATTCGGATCTCCGGGCGCGGACTACTCAAGAGGACGTCGTTATCAGGAGAAAGAAAACTGGCATTCTACGGATCGGAGCGTGGAATGTCAGATCCCTTAATCGGGCAGGTAGGTTAGAAAATTTAAAAAGGGAAAAGGATAGGTTAAAGTTAGATATAGTGGGAATTAGTGAAGTTCGGTGGCAGGAGGAACAAGACTTTTGGTCAGGTGAATACAGGGTTATAAACACAAAATCAAATAGGGGTAATGCAGGAGTAGTTTTAATAATGAATAAAAAAATAGGAGTGCGGGTTAGCTACTACAAACAGCATAGTGAACGCATTATTGTGGCCAAGATAGACACAAAGCCCATGCCTACTACAGTAGTACAAGTTTATATGCCAACTAGCTCTGCAGATGATGAAGAAAGTGATGTAATGTACGAAGATAAAAGAAATTATTCAGGTAGTGAAGGGAGACGTAAATTTAATAGTCATGGGTGACTGGAATTCGTCAGTAGGAAAAGGGAGAGAAGGAAACATAGAAGGTGAATATGGATTGGGGGGAAGAAATGAAAGAGGAAGCCGCCTTGTAGAATTTTGCACAGAGCATAACTTAATCATAGCTAACACTTGGTTCAAGAATCATAAAAGAAGGTTGTATACCTGGAAGAATCCTGGAGATACTAAAAGGTACCAGATAGATTATATAATGGTAAGACAGAGATTTAGGAACCAGGTTTTAAATTGTAAGACATTTCCAGGGGCAGATGTGGATTCTGACCACAATCTATTGGTTATGAACTGCAGAATGAAACTGAAGAAACTGCAAAAAGGTGGGAATTTTAGGAGATGTGACCTGGATAAACTGAAAGAACCAGAGGTTGTAGAGAGTTTCAGGGAGAGCATAAGGGAACAATTGACAGTAATGGGGGAAAGAAATACAGTAGAAGAAGAATGGGTAGCTCTGATGGATGAAGTAGTGAAGGCAGCAGAGGATCAAGTAGGTAAAAAGACGAGGGCTAATAGAAATCCTTGGGTAACAGAAGAAATATTGAATTTAATTGATGAAAGGAGAAAATATAAAAATGCGGTAAATGAAGCAGGCAAAAAGGAATACAAACGTCTCAAAAATGATATCGACAGGAAGTGCAAAATGGCTAAGCAGGGATGGCTAGAGGACAAATGTAAGAATGTAGAGGCTTGTCTCACTAGGGGTAAGATAGATACTGCCTACAGGATAATTAAAGAGACCTTTGGAGAGAAGAGAACCACTTGTATGAAAATCAAGAGCTCAGATGGCAACCCATTTCTAAGCAAAGAAGGGAAAGCAGAAAGGTGGAAGGAGTATATAGAGGGGCTATACAAGGGCGATGTACTTGAGGACAATATTATGGAAATGGAAGAGGATGTAGATGAAGATGAAATGGGAGATAAGATACTGCGTGAAGAGTTTGACAGAGCACTGAAAGACCTGAGTCGAAACAAGGCCCCGGGAGTAGACAACATTCCATTAGAACTACTGATGGCCTTGGGAGAGCCAGTCATGACAAAACTCTACCATCTGGTGAGCAAGATGTATGAGACAGGCGAAATACCCACAGACTTCAAGAAGAATATAATAATTCCAATCCCAAAGAAAGCAGGTGTTGACAGATGTGAAAATTACCGAACTATCAGTTTAATAAGTCACAGCTGCAAAATACTAACGCGAATTCTTTACAGACGAATGGAAAAACTGGTAGAAGCGGACCTCGGGGATGATCAGTTTGGATTCCGTAGAAATGTTGGAACACGTGAGGCAATACTAACCTTACGACTTATCTTAGAAGAAAGATTAAGAAAAGGCAAACCTACGTTTCTAGCATTTGTAGACTTAGAGAAAGCTTTTGACAACGTTAACTGGAATACTCTCTATCAAATTCTGAAGGTGGCAGGGGTAAAATACAAGGAGCGAAAGGCTATTTACAATTTGTACAGAAACCAGATGGCAGTTATAAGAGTCGAGGAGCATGAAAGGGAAGCAGTGGTTGGGAAAAAGAGTGAGACAGGGTTGTAGCCTCTCCCCGATGTTATTCAATCTGTATACTGAGCAAGCAGTAAAGGAAACAAAAGAAAAATTCGGAGTAGGTATTAAAATTCATGGAGAAGAGGTAAAAACTTTGAGGTTCGCCGATGACATTGTAATTGTGTCAGAGACAGCAAAGGACTTGGAAGAGCAGTTGAACGGAATGGACAGTGTCTTGAAAGGAGGATATAAGATGAACATCAACAAAAGCAAAACGAGGATAATGGAATGTAGTCAAATTAAATCGGGTGATGCTGAGGGGATTAGATTAGGAAATGAGACACTTAAAGTAGTAAAGGAGTTTTGCTATTTATGGAGTAAAATAACTGATGATGTTCGAAGTAGAGAGGATATAAAATGTAGACTGGCAATGGCAAGGAAATCGTTTCTGAAGAAGAGAAATTTGTTAACATAGATCATAGATTTAAGTGTCAGGAAGTCGTTTCTGAAAGTATTTGTATGGAGTGTAGCCATGTATGGAAGTGAAACATGGACGATAAATAGTTTGGACAAGAAGAGAATAGAAGCTTTCGGGATGTGGTGCTACAGAAGAATGCTGAAGATAAGGTGGGTAGATCACGTAACTAATGAGGAGGTATTGAATAAGATTGGGGAGAAGAGAAGTTTGTGGCACAACTTGACTAGAAGAAGGGATCGGTTGGTAGGACATGTTTTGAGGCATCAAGGGATCACAAATTTAGCATTGGAGGGCAGCGGGAAGGTAAAAATCGTAGAGGGAGACCAAGAGATCAATACACTAAGCAGATTGAGAAGGATGTAGGTTGCAGTAGGTACTGGGAGATGAAGAAGCTTGCACAGGATAGAGTAGCATGGAGAGCTGCATCAAACCAGTCTCAGGACTAAGACCACAACAACAACAACAACATGAGGGAGACCAAGAGATCAATACACTAAGCAGATTGAGAAGGATGTAGGTTGCTGTAGGTACTGGGAGATGAAGAAGCTTGCACAGGATAGAGTAGCATGGAGAGCTGCATCAAACCAGTCTCAGGACTAAGACCACAACAACAACAACAATATGAGGGGTAAAATACTAGGGCGACTGGTGGCTGGTCAAACACAGCAGGTCGTAGCACGGGCCCTCCGCGTGCCACAGAGTGTGATCTCAAGATTATGGCAACGATTCCAGCAGACAGGGCGCTACAGTACGGGAACCCACAGTCTACAACACCACAAGAAGACAGATATCTCACCATCAGTGCCCGCAGACGGCCACGGAGTACTGCAGGTAGCCTTGCTCGGGACCCTACCGCAGCAACTGGAACAGTTGTCTCCAGACACAGTCTACAGACGACTGAGCAGACATGGTTTATTCGCCCAGAGGCCTGAAAGGTGCATTCCACTGATCCCTGGTCACAGGAGAGCCCTTAAAGCCTAGTGTCAAGAACATAGTACATGGTCATTGGAACAGTGGTCCCAGGTTATGTTCACGGACGAGTCCAGGTATACTCTGAACAGTGATTCTCGCCGGGTTTTCACCTGGCGTAAACCAGTAACCAGATACCAACCCCTTGATGTCCTTGAGAGAGACCTGTATGGTGGTCGTGGTTTGATGGTGTGGGCTGGGATTAATATTGACGCATCTACACCCCTGCATGTCTTTGACAGAGGAACTGTACCAGGTCACGTGTATCGGGACATCAATTTGCACCAGAATGTCTGCCTTTTCAGGGGTGCAGTGGGTCCCACCTTCCTCCTGATGGATGATAATGCACGGCCCCACCCAGCTGCCATCGTGGAGGAGTACCTTGAAACAGAAGATATCAGGCGAATGGAGTGGCGTGCCTGTTCTCCAGACCTAAACCCCATCGAGCACGTCTGGGATGCTCTCGGTCGACGTATCGCTGCACGTTCAAACGGTTGAAATGTCTTTGAGCACTATGGGACTAACATCTCAGGTCATCAGTCCCCTAGAACTTAGAAGTACTTAAACCTAACTAACCTGAGGACATCACACACATCCATGCCAGAGGCAGGTTTCGAACCTGCGACCGTAGCGGTCGCGCGGTTCCAGACTGAAGCGCCTAGAACCGCTCGCTGCACATCTTCAAACCCGTAGGACACTTCAGGAGCTCCGACAGTCACTGGTGCAAGAATGGGGGGCTATACCCCAGCAGCTGCTCGACCACCTGATCCAGAGTATGCCAACTCGTTGTGCGGAATGTGTACGTGTGCATGGTGATCATGTCCCGTATTTATGACGGGTTACATGCGCAGGAAACCGCAGCATTTTGTAGCACATGTGTTTCAGGACGGTTTTCTCAACTTATCACCAATACCGTGGACGTACAGATCTGTGTCATGTGTGTTCCCTATGTACCTATGCTATTAGCGCCAGTTTTTTGTGGTGCCACGTTGTGTGGCACCAGATTCTGCGATTACCCTTAATTTATGAGCATGAGTGTACAAGACTTTATGATATCTCGTGTATTTGCAAAAATACCTGTGCATGAAAACTATAATAACCATGATTCCAGAATAAGATTTTTACTCAGCAACGGAGTGTGAGCTGATATGAAACTTCCTGACAGATTAAAACTGTGTGCCGGTCCGAAAAAAAAAAAAAATGTTCATATGTGTGTGAAATCTTATTGGACTTAACTGCTAAGGTTATCAGTCCCTAAGCCTACACACTACTTAACATAAATTATCCTAAGGAAAAACACACACACTCATGCCCGAGGGAGGACTCGAACCTCCGCCGGGACCAGCCGCACAGTCCATGATGCCGGACCGAGACTGGAACTCGGGACCTTTGCCTTTCGCGGGCAACTGCTCTACCAACTGAGCTACCCAAGCACAACTCACGCCCCGTCCTCACAGCTTTGCTTCCGCCAGTACCTCGTCTCCTACCTTCCAAACTTTACGGAAGCTCTCCTGCGAGGAATCTACCAGGAAGTTTCATATCAGGCACACTCCGATGCAGAGTGAAAATCTCATTCTGTAAACGTCCCCTAGGCTGTGGCTAAGCCATCTCTCCGCAATATCCTTTCTTTCAGGAGTGCTAGTCCAGCTTGGTTCGCAGGAGAGCTTCTGTAAAGTTTGGAAGGTAGGAGACGAGGTACTGGCGGAAGTAAATCTGTGACGACGGGGCGTGAGTCGTGCTTGGGTAGCTCAGTTGGTAGAGCACTTGCCCGCAAATGGCAAAGGTCCCGAGTTCGAGTCTCGGTCCGGCACACAGTTTTAATCTTCCAGGAAGTTTTATAATAACCATGATTCTCCTTAATGGGCCACCACAGTTACATAGAACTTTTTGAGAGAAATTTCCACCAGGTGGCAACACTAGCAGTGGAGGGTATATAAAGCATGTCGGAAGGCCGTGGAAAACAGTGTAGTCATTGTTGTAACGCAGAAATGGAGCAGTGTATCTGATGTCCAAAAGAGCACGGTCATTGGCTTTTCGGCCAACTGCTGCCCGGGCGGTGCCACCTGTTGGGTATTACACTACAGCCTGGTGCGGGCGAGCCCCGGTCACTTTGCGCGCCTCACCTCCCAGCTGCAGCTCGGCGGCGGCCTGCGCCGTGTCTCCCTCGGTGCGGCGCACCACGCACTGGTACATGCCGCGGTCCTCGCGGCCCACGCTCGCCACCACCAGCAGGTCCCGCGACGGCCCGGGCAGCGGCCGCGCGTCCTTGTACCACGTGATGCTGAGCGGCTGCTGCGGGTGCACCGAGCCCGACGCGTCGACGCAGCGGAACTCCGCCCTGCCGCCCAGGTGCACGCTCAGCCGCGGCGGCTGAACCTGTCCACACAAACACGTGGCGGACGTCGTACTCAGTAGCGCACAAAATTTTTCTAATGCTCTTCCTAAATTTTTTATGCTCGCTGCCTCACTGCAGAAGTTCCAGAAGATGAATCCAGAGGTCTCTGGTTTAATCTCTGGTCGATCCTTCAGGTGGCAACAGCTTTACCTTTTTGCCACAAATGTTACGTGAGTGTAGGATGAAGCTGATTGATAAGAAATTAGGAGGTACTCCTCTGAATTGACGAGGGAAGGAATATGTTAAAACCACTGCCTAGAAGACATGACAGGGTGATGGGACGTGTATTAAGACATCAAGTGTGGTGTGCGTACTGTAAGACGTTCGGTACACACACCATCAGATTATTTGACTTGTCGCTCTAACGAAGTAGGCGAGTGTCAGCAATATGTCTCGTGGTCTTATTGTGGCGTGTTTATCTTCTGCCGTTAGGTCAGACGCTAGAAATGCCACCTGCACGCTTAGAGTAGCAGATTGACGGTGACCAACTTTCAACAGAACTTGATTAATTTTCACACACATTTATTAAAATAATAACAAGCATAAAATTAATTAACTTGATTCTGGATGCTATTTACAATTGACAATCCGAAGTTCCTTCGGTCTTGGTACGTTAATCTTATTCTCACATATCTCTGATACTTGACAAAGTGTCTATACATTTAACTTCATGGCTATGTACAGGAATATGATAATCTTGTTAGGTGCAGACTGAAACTTGACTATAGACTGGTACAGACTAATGCAGACTGGTAGAGATTGGTGCAGACAAAAGCAGAATGACTACTCCAAGGTCTGTACACTTGTTATAATACCTCGCGCGTTCAGATATCACTGCGTGAGTGCGATCCGTGAGGAGAAAAGGTTCTACGTTAGCAGCAATCTCATTGGCTGCGTTACATATTAATATGCGGACCGGCGGAAGCAGAATTTGGTCCGTCTCTAAGGCAGCGCCATCTCGTAGTGCGGAGACAGGCGAGCGCTGCACCTGCGCTGTTGTGCTTAGCAGGGCGCGCTCTAGTGGGAAAGTTGTGTACGCGCTGACTACGCAGAACTATGTACACAACATCAAGAAATGACATCCTTGGTAGAAGAGTGAGCTGTAGAG
Source organism: Schistocerca nitens (assembly GCF_023898315.1). Taxonomy (NCBI): domain Eukaryota; kingdom Metazoa; phylum Arthropoda; class Insecta; order Orthoptera; family Acrididae; genus Schistocerca; species Schistocerca nitens. Next base: position 794,356,896 of record NC_064618.1, read on the forward strand.
GGCAAAAATTGTAGGGGGAGAAAAATATCGGAATATAGCGTTAAGTTTAATAGAAAAATGTCAGATTTTTTCGTGTCTAAAGATGCATGTACAAAAAGGAAAGTAGTATATTAGTCTAATTTGCGTACAGTATAGTAATTCGATTTCCTGGTAAAATTTTGTCTTGTAGGTATTAACTGCTGTTAGATAAAGTTTTTTTTTTCTTTACTGCAATTTTGTAACCTCATACAAGGTAGGCCGACAGCGGCAAAACTACGCCGCTCTTCGGCCACAGATAATACATTCAGTACAAGTGGAGACATCGAAAAACGAAACAACACGGTGGATAGATAACAGTAGACACACTGATTTAAAATACACGAAGTCGTTCAGAGGTGCAGCGTTCAAAGAAACACGTTCAGCACTCCGACACTGACAGAGACGACAGAAATGACACACGTGAACGAAGGAGCACAAACGACGAAACACTGAACCACTAACACTATGGCACACACAGACACTGGCGACGATCTCCGGCGCGCGGATGTTCACTGTACATGTACGAGTCCGGGGACCTACCAAAAGGGGAAAAGGTAGGGGAGGAGGGAGAGGAGGGGTGGAGATGCCAGTGGCAGAGGAGATGGGAGGGGGAAGAAAGAATGTAGGGGGGTAGTGGAAGCCTGGGAGGAGGAGGGAGGGAGGGAGGAAGGGAGGAGGGAGAGAAGGGAGTGAGGGTGCCCTTGGGAAAAAACACAGGGGGTGGAAGGGGAGGATCAAAGTTGGTACGAGGGGTAGATGGAGGAGATGAGGGCATCATCAGGGAGGGGGAGTTGGTGGAAGCCACCTTGGACGAGGGTAAGGAGAGTGGAGAGAAGGAGAGCAGGTGGGACATGGGAATACAGGCGCGGCAGTGGACGGGGGTGGGAGAGGATGGGAGAGACAAGCGGGTGAGGGGGATCAATTTTACTGGAGGTGCAGAGGATCCTTATCCGTTGGAGGAAAAGGAGGAGGTGCGGGAGCGGAATGAGATCATACAGGATACGCGTGGGGTAGGGGAGACGGACGTGATAGGTGAGGAGGAGCGCATGGCGTTCTAGGATTTGAAGGGATTTGTAAAAGGTAGGAGGGGCAGAGATCCAGGCAGTGTGGGCATAACAGAGGATAGGGGGGATGAGGGATTTATAGGTGTGGAGGATGGTGGAGGGGTCCAGACCTCAAGTGTGGCCAGAAAGGAGCTTTAGGGGACGGAGTCAGGAGCGTGCCTTGGCTTGGATTGTCCGGAGATGGGGGTCCAGGAGAGGCGACGGTCAAGGGCGACGCCAAGGTACTTGAGGGTGGGGGCTAGGGTGATAGTACGGCCATAAATGGTGATATAGAAGTCGAGGAGACGGAGGGAAGGGGTGGTTTTGCCTACAATAATCGCCTGCATCTTGGAAGGATTGAACTTGAGCAACCACTGGTTGCACGAAATGGTGAACCGGCTGTTAGAAAAAAACATCTATTATTGTTTTCTGCAGTGTCTTTTTCAACACCAGATTTTCCATAGACTGATCCTTATCGTCGATCATTTTATTGATTTCGCCATTCGAATGCGCATTTAAATAGCTGTCCATACTTTTCCCGACCTTCTACGAGGATTGCCCAGAAAGTAATGCACCGCATTTTTTTCTCATACGGAAACAATGCTACGAATGCTAAAAGTTTCGTATTTATTATTTGAAGTCTTCTGTGTGAGCGCGCCAAGTTTCCGACGCTTTCGACAGATAGCGCAGTTGCAGGACAGTTTGAAAATGGCGTCTGTGGGTAATGTACGTAACAAGTAACGTGCCGTCATTGAATTTCTCACTGTGTAAGTAGGCTGTTTAGGTTTTTGTGCAGGTAACGCCACTTAGGGCTCTGTATGAAAATCACTGACTGTGCTGTGTGCAATCTGTGGCTGGTTGGTATTGTTGGAATATTCGCTATTGTAGCGTTGGGCAGCAGGATGTGAACAGCGCGTAGCGTTGTGCAGTTGGAGGTGAGCCGCCAGCAGTGGTGGATGTGGAGAGAGAGATGGCAGAATTTTAAGAGTGGACGATCTGGACGTGTGTCCGTCAGAAAAAGGAAATTTGTATAACTGGATGTCATGAACTGATATATATATATATATATATATATATATATATATATATATATATATATATATATATATATATATATATATATATATATATACTTTTGAACACTAGTAAGTTAAATACATTGTTTGTTCTCTACCAAAATCTTTCATTTGGTAACTATGCCTATCAGTAGTTAGTGCCTTCAGTAGTTAGAATCTTTTATTTAGCTGGCAGTATTGGCGCTCGCTGTATTGCAATAGTTCGAGTAACGAAGATTTTTGTGAGGTAAGTGATTCATGAAAGGTATACGTTATTGTTAGTCAGGGCCATTCTTTTGTAGGGATTATTGAAAGTCAGATTGCGTTGCGCTAAAAAAATATATTGTGTGTCAGTTTACTGTTGATCAGAATAAGTAAAGAGAGAAATGTCTGAGTACGTTCGGTTTTTCGCAGCTGTTTGAAAATCAAATAACGTAAGAGGTTTATCAGCACAGTCTTTCTTAATTTTTCTAAGGGGATGTTCCAACTGCAGAGAAAGAAATTGTGGAGAATATTCACAAACGCTTGTGCAAAGTCTATGTAGTATCTGCGTCGACAGAACTACAGTTAGTCGCTGGGCACGGAGGGTGAGGTCATCAGAAGGCGGTTCGGCGGAGCTCCACGATTTACAGCGGTCGGGGAGGCCATCCACGGCTGTCGCACCTGACAGCCCTGACCTAGCCACCTCGGACTTCCATATGTTTGGGACATTAAAGGATGCCATTCGTGGAAGACATTTTGAGGACGAAGAGGAGGTGATTCACACAGTGAAGCACTGGCTCCGCCACCAGGACAAAGATTGGTACCGACAGGGCATACACGCCCTTGTTTCGCGCTGGAGGAAGGCCATAGAACGGGATGGAGATTACGCGGAAAAATAGGTAACGTAGATATATCACCATTCTTTTGTGTGTGTAATTCTTCAATAAAGAATTGTTGAAGAAAAAAATGCGGTGGATTACTTTCTGGGCAACCCTCGTACATTTCTAATGTAGTTGGAACGGGAATTGACTTATGATTTCGTCAAGTTCCTCGTTTCTACATTGGTGCGGGCTTTTTTCCTCTGGAGATAAAAATAAGAAAACGTAAAATCGTAGTAGCTGTTTCTATGAACCAAACCATGAAATGATTCTGACACAACAGTCACTGATTTCCACTTCGAGACGGCATCATCAGCAGACTCGAAACTACAAAACGTGAGCGCCGAAGCGGCGTCCAATTGAAAGACTTGCTTCAGGCAATTGCCTTACACGAAATTATTATTAGCAGTTTATGTCAACAGTACAATCCTTGTTCAGTTTGTTTAATATAACGAAAACTAAAAAAAAAAAAACAATAAATCTGCGTGACGTCACGACTACAGAAAACAGGTGCACTTGTTGTTCCGGTAGCTGAAATGTTTTTGTGTTGTATGGTTTTCGTTTCGTGGTAAAATAATAAAATAAATAAATTACGTAGTGCAGGCTAATTATGAAGTCCGTTAAGCATTTCAAAACATAGGTGCAGGCAAATGACAAGTAACAAGAGAACAATTGATAAAGTATGTAAAACATAAACTCTCAAAATTCTTTTACAATGTTTATAAGTGTTCTATGTATCCACCCTACGTCACACATCACTTATTTAATCGGTAATAAAAAATTCCGCCTAAAACCGACGCAGCGTATCAGATGAGGCGCTAAGAACAGCTGCTACAAATTTCCGAGACTCTCTGGTAGAGGTGGAATATAAACCCTATCCTTGAAGTAACACCACAAGAAGAGTGATGTCAAGTTGACGATCTTGGTGAGCACTTGAGTAGCATCAGATCAGCAGTCGCTACTATTATCGGTATTTGCTAACCATTTTCGTTTTAAACGATTTTCTCTATATGTCCAATGCTTGGCACTTGTGCTTCTCGAAGACGAAGAAGTCGGCACAGGGATGCGTCATATGTATTTTTGGGATTTGTTAGGTAAGTATATTCGAAGTGAGATGTTAATTTTATTCAGGCATTGAATACAGTCATGAGTATTAAAAAAGACTTTTATTGTGTTAAATATATGTCTTTATTACATCCTAAGTTTCAGTGATGAATTCTGTTGTACGAATAAGAGTCTCATTTAGGATCAGGAACTATCCTCTGCTGGGACGAACAGCGTAATTACAATTTAGTGAAACGATAAACTTGAAGTCCGCATTAACTCAACAGATTTTTGTAAGATTTATTTAATCGCTATGCAGTTGTTTTCAAACGACTGCCTACAAAACTTCGTAATTGTCAGTCACTGCTTGTTGCTCGAAGAACGTCAAGTGAATTATGAGTATGAATTACGATTGGTAATGTGAGGGAAGCCGAAACCGAGAGTCTAAAATGGTCACCTGTTTTCAGAATGCGGCCCCCAACCATCTATAAAACACTTTTGAAATATTATATACTCTCCACAAGGAATTTATGAATCTCATTCCATTGTTGTTTGTAAGGTGCAAATAAGATCTTGCCCTCGTCTTTTCCCCGCTTTAAGAAGCTTACGAACCCACTAATATTTATGAGCAGGTAAAAAGTTTATATCTGTTTGCCACCAGTAGAGATCTGTTTAGCAATCTTAAGTATAATTTGGAAGCACGTAAAGAAATATCATGTGAATTCATTAAGTCACATCCACACTGACTGTCGTACACCGCTAGATGACAATGGCCTTGTTTTCACAAAGGTAGGAGTCTAATTCATTACAGTCCAGCCAATTTGCTTGAAATATTTATAAAATGTACACACAAACCTTCTTCGTAAGTAAGTCTACCTATTGGTGAAAACCGTATAAAAATTGCTGAAGTAGTTTATGAGATTAGCCTCATGATATAGACAGAGGGTATAGCAAATATGGTACCAGAGGAGGAGGAAGAAGAAGAAGAAGATGATGATGATGATTTGCAGTTTACAGTTACGCTGCAATCTAAATATCGGCACCTCATTTTGTTTAGATAAAGTTGAAAATTCATTAGTTTATTTTAGTAGAAAACTGTTTCAGCAGTAAGAAACTGGACGGTAAGATGGGTGGGAAGAAGAGGAGCCGAGGGGATATTACAGTTCTGTATTATACTTCACTACAAACTCTGCTAGAAGCTATGCACTAAAGTTGGGTAATACGAGGGTCGTCCAGAAAGTAAGTTCCGATCGCTCTCCAAATAGACACATCGGTGAAAACCCGATGAAGCTGTGTACAGATGTGTTGGGTAGTGTCTCTAGTATGACCGTCGACCGCATCAAGACTCTCTTTTAAGTTGTGAGCGAGTAAAGGTGCCTAGAACAACAATGTCTCCCGCCAAGTAGGTGGGCCCTCTGAGAGGCTTCGCCTTACTGAATGCAGCCCACCTAACACAACTGCCACGCATTTCCTTCTTCATGGCAATTATGTCCCACTCTGCAGGGGCAGTGAAGACGCTCCTGCAGCCTTTTCGATGGGAAGTGTTCGATCTCCCACAACACAGCTCTAATTGGCTCGTCCTGAGTATTATCTCTGTTCACATGAAACGCTGGATACGAAGACATCACTTGGGCGCAGGCTACACGCTGTAGACCAGCGTGGAGAATTATCGGAACGTACAGGCAGCTGCCTTCTATGACGATGGTGTTGGAAATTTTGTATACCGATCCGACAAATGTCTAAGTAGACTATGTAGAGAAGTATCTGGGAAGTGTAGCTAACTCTTGCAAATAAAATGTTTCTGATTTTCACTGTGGTTTCCATTTAGCGACTGATCGGAACTTACTTTCTGGACAACCCTCGTATATTGCGTCTTACTAACATTAGGGTGGGACAAGCATCTTCCCCAACATATTTTGGCGTCTCCAGATATCTTTCCCTTTCAAAGCCAGTACAGCATGCCTCTCTCCATTATTATCTGGACTAGTGGTTAAATGCCAAATATTGTCAGGAGTTCTCTGTCCTATGGCTCCATACACTACTGTCAGGCACAGAAGTTAGATTCGTTGTGTTTGTCTTAATAGCTACGTGGGTTTATATCCTCTTTTCACAGCCCAAAATATCTGTGATGGTTGTGATAGTTTATTGAGGAATTGTACGCCTATCTGGTACATGAGTAACGCATGTACCTGAAAGATTGCTTTAATACACATTCGCGTGTACTGCCTTCATGTGGCATATATATATATATATATATATATATATATATATATATATATATATATATATATATATATGACTTATGGGTGAGTTGACATATAACCATAGCACTAGCAGCTGCTATTATAAAAGTCAAAGGGAGCCAGACGTTCGTCAACAGACGCTGATGTCAATATTAACATGGGTAAGGTCCAACTGAAGGTGGTCTTTTGCTGTGTTCCTTCGATTTTTTATCAAGCATAAAATATTTCTTTTAATTTTTTATCAAAAACAGTCTTGATCACAATTTATTTATTATGGTGACCTGTTTCGACCACTACTGTGATCATCTTCAGACAAATGAGTAAGAACCTCCTTCTCCTGGAGAATCAATATTGAGTAGTGATTCTCCAGCAGAAGCAGGTTCTTACTCACTGGTCAGAAGATGATCACAGCAGTGGTCGAAACCGGTAACCATAGTAAATAAATTGTGATCAAGACTGTTTTTGATAAAAAATATTTGTAACACATTGGTCACTGTTCACTCCCATAATGTATTCAAAGGTAATAAAATATTTCCTCTTTTAGATACATGGCGTATCTAGATATTGTATTATTACTCGTGGCCGCTGGAGGCAGAGGGTTCAAAGCTCTTCGGAAGTGAGACGCACACGCACCTCGACCCGGAGCGGAGTGACGACGGTGAGGCGGAGATCGGCGCTGGCCTCACCACCCGCGTTGGAGGCTACGCAGCGGTAGACACCCGCATCCTCCGCCACCGCCGCCTCCACCACCAGCACGGGACCCAGCAGGCGCGTACGAGGGCCTGCGACTACCGAGGCTGGTTCTGGGCCCGCCGTCAGCGAGAACCACCTGTGGGACAAAAGGAAATCACGTCAGTGAGAATCACCTGCAGGACAAAGACTGTGACGTCAGGAGGGGGCAGGGGCGGAATCACCAGCCAGGCATCAGGAAATCACATCACACTAGCGAGAACCACCTGCTGGACAAGAGTGGGCACGTCATCAGGGATAGGAACAGATGCCAGATGAAGGCAATCACATCATGTCAGAGAATCAACTGCAAGACAAAACGAAAACTACCTGCTAGACAAAGAAAGTCAAATCATGTCAGTGAGAATCGCCTCCCAGACATAAAAGTTTTCTGGGTTTGGTACCGCGTCATAATGTAAAAACTACTGCTGCTATAGAAAAGCCAACGTTTCGGCCACGGTTGCAGCAGCATTCTTCTGGGTCAATGGTGCGTCCTAGCTATGCAGTACCCTTTATATTTTTTGTTGTTAGTGTTCACTGCGCATGCCATTACGTCATAATTTTAAAAAGGTAGTTAGTTTCATTGGTCACTTAAGGAAGAAGGAGAGGGAACTTTATTTTAATAGGTTATTGCGGTGTAGGGGGAAGGTGACCTCTGTTGTCCATTGGCTCTTTCTGTTATGTACCATGATTGGTGGCCACCGTCGAATGAGAAGTTGGCTGCTGTTTACCAACTGCTGGACGTCGGCCGCTCGGCGGCAGTTACTCGCCGGTGGTGCTCGTGCCTCGTGTTGACAGTGCGGTCTGTTGGGCTCTGATTGCTGGCAGCCAAGATGGGGCAAGCCTGAGTCCATCCTCCCTGTTCATGTTGTTAGGGTGTTTGAGTATTTCGATGGCCTCTCTGCTTTTGCGTTTCGTCATAATTGGCTGCTTGGCCAACGCACAGGCTTCGCTGAATTTTATTTCTTTTCCGCAGTGTGTGATGTTTTGAGCATCAATTGGGCGCTGCGCACGGATTGTCAAAGAGCGGATGACAGAGTTCTTCTGCGATGGGTGGTGGTAGGATTGGGCGTGCAAACACCTTCACAGCATTGGGGTGCAGCCTGTCTTCTATAGTGGTCGTAGGATCCAGGACGTGCTAGGCTCCACCAACGACAAGGTGGATGCATTACACACTGCAGGCGTTTACAAGGTGGAATGCGAATGTGGAGAGGCATACATCGGCGAGACTGGTAGGCCAATAGCAACGCGCATTCTGGAGCACGAGCGTTATATTCATCGAGGGCAACACAAGAAATCTGCAGTGACAGAACATCACCATGACTGCGGAAAAGAAATAAAATTCAGCGAAGCCTATGTGTTGGCCAAGCAGCCAATTATGACGAAACGCAAAATCAGAGAGGCCATCGAAATACTTAAACACCCTAACAACATGAACAGGGAGGATGGACTCAAGCTTGCCCCATCTTGGCTGCCAGCAATCAGAGCCCAACAGACCGCACTGTCAACACGAGGCACGAGCACTACCGGCGAGTAACTGCCGCCGCGCGGCCGACGTCCAGCAGTTGGTAAACAGCAGCCAACTTCTCGTTCGACTATGGCCACCAATCATGGTACATAACACAAGAGCCAATAGACAACAGAGGTCACCTTCCCCCTACACCGCAATAACCTATTAAAATAAAGTTCCCTCTCCTTCTTACTTAAGTGACCAATGAAAGTAACTACCTTTTTAAAATTATGACGTAATGGCATGCGCAGTGAACACTAACAACAAAAAATATAAAGGACACTGCATAGCTAGAACGCACCATTAGACCCAGAAGCAGGCCGCTGCAATCGTGGCCGAAACGTTGGCTTTCCTATAGCAGCAGTAGTTTTCACATTACGACGCGGTACCAAACCCAGAAAACTTTTATGTCGACTGACTCTGGCCTATGCAATTATATAAGATCTACCTGCTGGACAAAGGCAATCACCTCAGTCAGAGTCCTCTACCAGCACATGCAATCACATTAGTGAGAACCACCTGCCACTCAAAGGTAATGTGTGTTCGTGAATAATTTAATATCCAAATATACACCTTGCAAGGCTTCATACGGGATTTTCTGTCCCATTCGCATAAGCAGCGAGGTAAAAATGATTGTACGTGTCTGTTGACGCCCTAATCTTTCTTAGCATACAACCTTCCACGAACTGGTGTACCACAAGTTTTATTCAGACACAATCAGCGAGAATGACGATTCATTCTAAGCTCTCCAGGAATCTCTGTTCAGGTTACGCCTATATGTCCTGATCATACGTTTGGGTCCAAATTTTTTCGATGTCCACAGTCATGCCTAGATGACAAGGACTCCCAATACTGAAAAAGTACCTTAGAGTTAGGTGCAGTTGCGTCTTGTGTGTGGTTTTCTCTACTGTGTCAGTGCACTGTACCGGAATACAGCCAAAAAAGCAATTACCATTGGTCTTCGCCGGCCATTGTGGCCGAGCGGTTCTAGGCGCTTCAGTCTGGAGCCGCGCGACCGCTTCGGTCACAGGTTCGAATCCTGCCTCGGGCATGGATGTGTGTGTTGTCCTTAGGGTAGTTAGGTTTAAGTAGTTCTAAGTTCTAGGGGACTGATGACCTTAGATGTTAAGTCCCATAGTGCTCAGAGCCATTTGAACCATTGGTCTTCTCTACCACTGTTTTCACATGTTTGCACCTTTTCATAGAAATCCATATTACAGTTCCTCATAGTTAAACTATGTGATTGGCTCAATAAGAAAACTATTTATATTATAAATGGATACTTCAGAATAATTTATCATTTTTATGGACATTACTCTGCACAGATTAACATTTACAGCGAACTGCCATTATTAGGAGGTGGGGGGGTCCAAATTTCACCTAAGGTCTAAATTCGGGCTAGTTGCATGTCGAATTGCGGGAGGTGCTGAAGCCTGGGAAACAACGTAAAACAATGCTTCAGACAACGTCACTCGCTCTGTAAAGTTGTCACGTCACTTATAACAAGCAATATGGTCAACATAAACTCAGTTATGACCGTATTGAAACTTTTACTGGTATGCATTCATTAATTTTTCATACAGTTTCTACGCCTACAAATAGTCTTCCCCGTAGTACGTCATATTAAGAGTGATCTTAGATTTTAGAATATCTTCAGTCTTAATAGCTTCTATTTTCGTTGTTTTGAAATTAATCTAAAAATTCTGTAGTGGTATTGGTCTAAATTTGGGCTATTAAGGACGGCCTAATTTTGGACTGTAGCCAGATTTTGGACATTTTTTTCAAAATATCTAACATTTTCTGTTTTCCTTCTAGAATTCCAAGAACAAAGAGAAAATATATTCCACAGGGAAGGGGAAAAATGGAACGAAACACCAAGTCGATTCGTGCAGTCTATGAGGAAACTGTATGAACACTAACGGCAGCGAAATTACTGAATGTGCCACGGTCGATGTTACAGGCATTTAGGAAGGCTGAAGTTTCTCCTTTTAAATTACTTTTACAGAAAACTGGAAGAAAACTCGTATTGTGTGTGGGATTGACGTCTTACGTTCTTCACACGGAACTGAAATTCTATGGCTTCACAAATGGCGACCTACGGTGGTCAGCGTATCAGTTAGGGAAAAGAGACGGTCTACAACATTCGTTTAAGAAGGACAGTCTTTGCTGTACCGAGGTTTAACGCCTGCAGTGGCAGCAACCAACATCACTTCAGTGGTTGGAAGATGCCTAACATTCAGCGGACAAATTTCCAGGCCATCCACAAGGAGGCGATCAAAGTGCTACCGGAAGCTGCAGTCCACACAAACCTCTTTTCCACAAGACACGTGATTAGAGATAAGAATGACTATATCCTAAACCCGAGTGGTATTTACTACAGTCCTCAGTTCAGATCAGACCAGTACGCCCTGAGTGAATTTTCCTGGGTCACGCGACTTTTCTGCAAGGATTCCATCAATCAGGATTCTCACTTGAGAGCCGCCTCCACGACATTGCAGCCGTTAACGTCTGAATCTGCGACCCCAAGAGCCGCCATCTGTGACCTCGTCACTGAATAAGAGGGGAAATCTATCATCGTGGCAGACATGTGGAGTTATAAATTTATTTCTGTTTACTGTTCAAATGGCTACACACTGGACTTAGAGAATTTTGCTCCCTACGGGTCTTAAGTTTTCTTCATTCAGTAGGCACTTTAACACTGAGCATATTATGGGACTTTTAATTTTATAAAGTGTGCGTTTAACGAACTTAGGCTCAGTGACACACGGACTGGTCTTTAGTGGCTAGAAGCGTTATTGTTCTATTTCAAGAAGTGACTTACTTTAAGTTGTATTTCAATCCACAGCCAAGTAGTTGTGCTATTAATCTTTAATAAATAAACTTCTTCAATAATTATCACTGGGTATATTTTGTGCCACCGTCAGCGGACATATTAACCATAAAAAGGGCAGCGGCTGTTAAAGACGTTTACATTTGCGACTTTCGTGAATAGAATAGGATGTTTTACATTACATTACCACATTTTTCATAAATAACAGTGATTTAAATATAAAAAATGCCATATTATTTGTCACTTTGTGCAATGTTTATAATATGGTTTTCTTTAACCAAACTGTTTTTCGTTCATAGTACTAAGGTTTTTTTCAACGATACTTCAATATTTTTAGAACTAGCTCAAATTTAGACCACAGCTCTAAGTTTTGTCAACTTTTCAATGTTTTTTAAATTTGAAACAAGAAAAGGTAGTAAGGTTATATTGCATTTTACCATCATGGTTCAAAGCAGAACTCTTTCTTTACTTTATTTTCAACAGTATGTGATTTATGCTTGAAAAAGTAAATGGTAGTCAGAATTTAGACCTCTTCTTCTACATTAAGTGGAAATTTTGATTAGGTCTTTCTGGATTTGCTTAGAATCATCCAAAGGCAAGATATTACTATAAACAGTAACACTGTAAGCGAATAATCTGTTAGTACCACTGATTCTGTCTAATAAATCGTTTATGTAAATTCGGAGCACCAGAGATTCTATTAAACTTCCATGTGGTATACTTGATGCTAATTTTGTTTCAGTTGAACATTCAAAGTCCACTTATATGTCCATACTGTGGTAATTTTATCGTCACTCGACAGTGACCTACAGTGTCAAGTGACTTAAGGAAATCTGTGGAGATGGATTCTATCTGTTCCCATGCATCTACTAGAGTGAGTGGCCACAAATGATGCGAAGGAACTGGATATGATGTCGATAGTTTGCTGCTGAAGCCTACACGGTCCATTTGTCTCTGTACCGTCCCGGTAGAGATGTGTCCTTGAGCTCAAAAAATTGTCAGCGATATGACTCACAGCAGACTGTCGATCGCCCAATATGGCTCTCCAGAGTCTACGTTATTTCTGTTTGTCACCTGTAGTTGTCCTGTGCAACAGTTTATACATGTGGAAAGTGTGATACTATGAGGGCTGTTCAGTAAGTAAGGTCCGATCGGGCACGAAATGAAGACGACTGTGAAAATCAAAAATGTTTTACTTGCAACATTTAGCTACACCTTTCAGCTACTTCTCTCCATAGTTACTTCTCTGACTTAGATATTTGTCGTAGCGTTGTACCAGCTTCCAATACCGTCGTCATAGAAGGCAGCTGCTTTCGCTTTTCGCCAATTCTCTACGTTGGTCTACAGCTCGTTGTGTAAAAGTCTTGTCTTCGTAGCCAGCGGCTCATGTGGGTGGAGATGAAACTCCAGTTACAGGCTGTGTTGTGGGTGATCAAACACTTCCCACCGAAAACGCTGCAGGAACATTTTCGTTCCTCATGCAGTGTGTGACACAGAATTGTCATGAAGAAGGACATGCATGACAGTTATGTTACGTTAGCTCCATGGAATCAGGCGAAATGTTTCGGCAGTCACTTATACTTGGGCGGGAGACACTTTTGTAGGCATCTCTAAGTGCTCACTGAGCAACGTGGCTCGGTCGACACGCATACTAGAGACACTGCTCAACACATCTGTGCAACGCTTCATCGGGTGTTCAGTGTTGTTTCTGTTTCATGACCTATCGGGACTTACTTTCTGAATAGCTGTCGGTAGCGCAAATTTTTTTCTAATATTCTATACGCTATGAAACGTTTTGTAGCGATTATTATCATCCCGTGTTCAGAGTTGGATAACTCACCCATCCGGATAGCTGCATGTGTTGGTTCACAGCTTCAGCCTGGATGAGGTTTTTAGGCGGTTTTCCACATTCGAATAGGTGAATAGTGCGCAGGTACCAACATCCCGCATCAGTTATACGATTTGCAAAGATTTAGAAAATGTTCGCACATTTTCACGTGGACGCAGATAATTGGGGTACGCAGATTCCGTCCCGAGGTGGAGGAGTGCCGACAGGAATGGCATCCAGCCCACCCTCTGACATTAACAGCGCCACATCCGATAATTAACCTGGCGACCCCTTGTAGGTGCGGGATAAAGGCAAAAGATAAAAAAAGTAGGAAGAAAGGAAGAGAATTTCAAATTTAGTTATCTCGCGATGGGCTGCCATATTCACTGAAAAACTGTCTGTAACAGACAGCTCAGATAGCGTTTGCGTGGCAGTTCCAGGCGGTGAAAATGAAAGGGGCTTCTCCCACCGAGCGAGGTGGCGCAGTGGTTAGCACACTGGACTCGCATTCGGGAGGACGACGGTTCAATCCCGTCTCCAGCCATCCTGATTTAGGTTTTCCGTGATTTCCCTAAATCGTTTCAGGCAAATGCCGGGATGGTTCCTTTGAAAGGGCACGGCCGATTTCCTTCCCAATCCTTCCCTAACCCGAGCTTGCGCTCCGTCTCTAATGACCTCGTTGTCGACGGGACGTTAAACACTAACCACCACCGCCACCACCGCTTCTCCCAGTTTGCGGGCTCGGAAAATGTTAGCAGACTGCGCCGATTTAGAATTGGTTATCTAGCCTCTACCTAACCGTGCAATGTTTTGGTAACGTTCCGACTTGCTGCGGGTCTCTGATTCTTTTCGATACTGGAAAAATGTGGGAGGATATCACAATAAGAAAGAAATTTGAAAGCACAGCGAAAAGGTTTTGAGAGTGCTAAGGTGGTAGCCGCACTGGGTTATCGCAGTGTATGAAGAGGCAGTGAATTCCTCGCACCGAGCTCTTCGTAGCACAGCATGCGGCCATGGATCTTGTGGTATCAATGTTCGATACCACACTTGTTAGGGGTTGCAGATACCGACCGAGGTCCGTAATAGATATAGCTGGACCCGCGAGTCGCGATTAACGCCGCTCCGCGGCTTGTGACACGTATCTAGCGAGCTCTCGTTCACTCTTGCTCGGGACGGCAACTAGAAATGTAGCATAGCCTTCAGCTGGTAGGAAGCAACCTCTAGCAAGGCGCTTAGTCAAGTATGGCATACGTAAAGCCTCTCTAGATGTCTGTTTGTAATTATATGTATGCAGCATATGAAGAAGCCTGTAACACAAGTTAAGTACAATATATATTTCTTTTTACCAACGATTACTAATTATTTCAGTCGTTGCAGATACAGTCTATGCAGCCCGCTCCTTACCGACTTCACTGCCAAACCTGCAATATATGTTTCTAGTTAGCATTGGCCACCTGTCATCATAAGAACTGACGACGACAATCATAACAGATCTGATCTGCGGGAACGATGTCAAGACTAGCTGACGAGGCACCAGTACTTCTTCACGACACGCGTGCATACGCTTGGGCACTGACAGCAGGGGTCTGAGGACGTTTACAAGTATGCACACTTTTGCACATTAAATAAATTTTATTACATGATACCGCTGTGTCAGTAATACCTCCACATATGAACCGGACCTCTCACGCACACTCTGTGCTCGACCTTCTGTTCATAATGCTGATCCAGCACACCGAGCGCAACAGAAGTCATGAACAGATAAACTGTTGTTACTGCATGCAGCTGCTGGTCCATCTCCAAGCCTAAACTGAATAGGTGTCGGCCGGACAGACCTTTCATGGCGTGGCTGGTGCCACACTCCGGCAGTATTCTGACTTCACAAAAGAGAGCAGCTTTGAATCACGTAAGAGGTCAGAGACCAGAGCCAGCCAGCTGAGACATAGTAACTGTTCGTTTCCTTTTCGCCAGAAAGGTATGTCATACTGGCACAGTCCCAACGGTAGAAAAGTTGGTTCTCACTGTATGCTTATGCTTACATGAGGAATAAGGTGAACGTACAAAACGTGAGCAGCTTTTGACGATTTCCGCCAGTTTGAGTGAATTACCTATTCCTCTAAGAATAACAACATTTTGGAACAATATGTTAGGAATCATGATCACGAAGTTTCTTCCCTCTTGGAAATTTCGTTTACGGTATAAATCGAGGCTGAATTTTTCAAGTAACTCGAAATAAAATTGGTAAGGAAATTACGGACACACCAATGGTTGTTTCTTTATCATAGCGTGATGACTGATTGCTTTTTAAATCTTGTGTCTCTTTCATGTGGCGGTTCTGAGAAGGTCTTTTGTGTTAAACAGCCGGCCGGAGTGGCCGAACGGTTCTAGGCGCTACAGTCTGGAACCGCGCGACTGCTACGGTCGCAGGTTCGAATCCTGCCTCTGGCATGTTTGTGTATGATGTAGTTAGGTTAGTTAGGTTTAAGTAGTTCTAAGTTCTAGGGGACTGATGACCTCAGAAGTTAAGTCCCATAGTGCTCAGAACCATTTTTGTGTTAAACAACTGCCAGATGTGTTTAGCGGATAAGAAGTCTGGAGAACGTGTTCACCAGAGCAAAAGTTGAGAACCCTGAGTGTTGTCGTAGGTCAGGACAATGTGAGCAACGTGTGATCCCGCACTATTTTGTTGAAATACTACGAGACCTCGAAGATAGGACATAACGAAAAAACTAAAAAATACCGTCGAAAGATGCCTTGAAGGCTCAAAGATATCGACCAGCAGCCGTGTCATCCTCGGCCATTAGGCGTCATCGGATGCGGATACGGAAGGTCATGTGGTCAGCACACCGCTCTTCTCGCCATTGTCAGCTACCGTCTTGAAAACATCAAAAATGTGTGCCTGCTGTCCAGATCAAGGCTAGAAGAACCAGGGTCGATCGCGTTGTTGGAACATTGCACCCACCACGCCTCGTGCTGGTTGTATATGATGATGATGACGAATGCAATCCGGCAACGTTCATCCTCCTTTCGGCTTCCATAGAGGGGTACGACCGTGGTGTAGCTGTACGCAGAACACGGATTCGTCTGTAAAGAAGATGTGGTGCCGTTCGCCTGTCCAGTGTTGTCGACATATGTAGCAGTCGGCATGCTTCTCTCTGGGCTACGTCTAAGGAAGCTGCAACAACGGAGCCGGCAGCCTGTGATGTTCCAAACGATCATGCACAGATGAGTGAACGAAGTCTGTTCGCTCGTGCGCAAATCGAGTGGGGTCATTGAGATCCCATTGGGTATATAGTACGGCCCCCTCAACCATTAGACTGCATATTCGCATACTAGTCGTCACATCCCTACCAATGTGAACTGCAAAATAACAGAATAATAAACATTTTTGACAGGACATCATGCTGCCTCTGCCTAATGCCGACATATGGTGTTTCTGCTCATTACACGAGGTATAACACAATCTCCTTAGAAACAACGAAACTTCAAATGCTCCTTCCTGAATGAGGAACCCATTTAAAAATCCATACATATTATGAAAATAGATGTACGTGTACATCTACGCTGTATGTGTATATGTATGGATGTATATATGTATGCTTGTTCCACATCTCCTCTTAATCTATAGGACCGACTTCAACCAAACTTGGTGCATATGTCACTTACTGTCTGGAAAGAGTCGCTATGGGGGAAGAACAATCTACCTATCAAAGGGGGTGTGGGCGAAAAAGAAGTATAGCCCAATACTCGCTAACAGCCACACTTTATTCGTCCAGTATTAGAGGCTTACAACCAACTTTACATGTAATTTCAAAACTTTTGCGTCCCTCACCAAATGATGAAATGAAAAAGTTGATCGCTTATATTTTCACCGTCCCTACAATAAAACTACCGCAGCAGGCGTGACTTCTATTTTATTACTTCTTTACTAATTACTGTATTCACGGCAAATTTTGCAGACAATACTCACATATACAACTGATCCTACCTGCAAAATTATGTCATTGTAAGACACACACTTGAAGAGTTATGACGTCATAAACACTTATGTGTGAAAAATTGCCACATCATGGCTGACGTTTAAATTGTTTTACATCTTTGCTACTACATTCACAACACATTTAGTAGCAAGTATCCAATATGCCTCTGAAATTACCAATAAAACTGTATCATTGCACGATACTTAGTTCAGGAGAGATGACGTCAGGCCGGCCGGAGTGGCCGTGCGGTTCTAGGCGCTACAGTCTGGAACCGAGCGACCGCTACGGTCGCAGGTTCGAATCCTGCCTCGGGCATGGATGTGTGTGATGTCCTTAGGTTAGTTAGTTTTAATTAGTTCTAAGCTCTAGGCGACTGATGACCTCAGAAGTTAAGTCGCATAGTGCTCAGAGCCATTCGAACCAACCAGATGACGTCATAAACATTCAGCAACGTGAAAACGTCGCTGCTACGCGAAATTCCGTAGAAATTCAGATGAACTATGTGTAAAAATATTGTAAATATATATGAAGTGAACGTAATATGTCCATACGGGCAGAGACTTTGGTAAAGAGTTCCTCATAATGCCCAGTACCGATTTCAACCAGACTTGATACACATACTACTTGCTATCTGGAAGGAAATACTGTGGATTTAACCAGCAAAATCCTTTTGAGATAGGGGTGATAACGGGGAGAGAAAAGGGGGAAGAGGACCTGGACAAACAGAAAGGGGGAATGAGGGGATGAACACTGATAGTGGTGTGGAAGAGATGGACAGAGAGAGGGCGATGTGGGTGATGTGGGTGATGGACAGAAAATGCTGAGTAAGATGAAAAGAGAGAAGGGAGAAGAGATGGACTGAGAAATGAAAGAGGCAGACGTGGATAGAAAAAGGGGAGAGGAGGACGTGGGCTGAGAAAGGAATAGATGAGTGGAGAAGGGGGGGAGGTAGGACAGAAAGAGGGAGAGGAGGAGATGCGTAGAGAGAGAAGTAAGGAGGAGATAGAGAGAGAGAAGGGAAGGTGGAGATAGAGGGTGTGAGGAGGACGTTGACATAGAGGAAGTAAGGAGGAGAGAGAGAGAGCAATGAGGATATAGAGGGTGGAGGAGATGGGGTTTGAGGGAGAGGAGATTGACAAAGGCGGAAGGAGCACATGGATAGAGAAGCAGAGAAAGGAGAAAGTAATATATGGACAGAGAGTAGGAGTAGATGGAGAAAGAGAATGGGAGGACGACATGGACTTAGAGGGGGTGGAAGGAGATAGAGGGAGAGGGGATGGACGGTGGGGAAAGGAGATAGAGGGTGAAGGAGTAGATGGACAGCAGAGAGAAGAGCATACGGACAGAGAGCGGGGGGAGAAAGTGGGTACATACCCGGGCAATTCCGGGAGTTCAGCTAATCTTATAAACAGAATACCTGTTTCATGTGGTTGCGCAAATCATTTAAGTACTCATTGACGTAGCAAGCAGTTGCAAATCATTTAAGTACTCATTGACGTAGCAAGCTTCATGCCGTCTTTATGGTATTAAAATTTTAATGATTAGCATTGTATATGGACTTGGTAACCGCTGGTAGGATAAAAGACAAGGCAGAAGCAAGGTCTATAAATAGAGAACGTCAGGAGGTTGCAAGTTCGGACACAAAGGAAGCAATAAGACAGAGGGTACTGGGGTGACAGATGTCTAAGGGAACACGGTGAGTGTAGTTCTCTGGTCTCGGTGTCTTCTACTGTGTGTAACGTCTATGCAGAAAGACGGTATTTCATTCACGGGAGAGTAATTACGACAAGGTAACTGGAGACACCGAACTTCATCCGAGGGATGCGCCAAAGATGTATATACGCTGCACTCTGTTAGACGTGTTGCTTAAACCTTGTTATATAACCTTCCCCGCTGGACTGCACGGAATGTTACAGTCTCTTCTCGTGTAGTGCAGCTAAGCAACTCCGCAACCAAGTTACGCGACGAAGTATTTGTAATTTCCCTGAAACTGGCTGGCACGCGTTGTATTAAACCTGTCTTCCGCTGTAAGGCATCCCTTTGTGAATCGGCTTGTCGTTAAGTGAGGCGTTTAAATACGACACTTCCGGATTCGGTGCGTCTCTCGTCAGCAAAGTTTCCTCCAGGTGTGCACATGTTCCTCGTTTTAATGTTTAACTGGTATGCAGCCCGTACAATATTGGAGCTAACGTAACCTAAATGAATAGCTGGAAAATGACAAAAGTTGATGAAATATCCTTGGTTTGTCGGCCGAGTCGTGGCGTTGAGTTGTAGCAACGTTTCGACGAGTTTACTACTAGAATCTTCAGGCTACGGCATGACTCGGTTGATAATTCGAGAAGATTCCATCACTCAATTTCGCCGATAAAGCCTGAATTCCTTTATTAATAAGTTATTTCAAAAGCATGTACGAGGACATGATGAATATTTCTCCGTCTGGCACAGACAAGGCATTACTGTCGGTAACATATTGTACCTGCTATATAAGCGAACATGCCGCTATAACATAATTAAAAGGTGAATTTAGTGTACTTTTATTTGAAAGAATTTCGCACATCACCGCATGTTTTATAATGTCTACACATTTTGCATTCGGTCCTCAATTTTTCTTTACTTCTTCGACTACAGACACGTACTTTTATGATCCACATATTATCCATTTGCCAGGCTACCTGTCATACACTCCTCCATTTCCTTGCAATTAAAGTTATAATTAGTTACTCCAATCTAGTTTGCCCCTGATTCACATAGTTGTTTTATTATGTCTCCTGTTTATTTGTTTTGCTGTTCATCCAAGTGTAGTCTTTAACTGTCCTAAACAGAGAAGCTCACGAACTGCTTCTATTACGTATCGACTTCAAAAAGTAAGTCACACATGTTTTATCACGCTTAGATCATAGCACAACAAGAGTAGTGCAGTACACTAGTTAACATATATCTACGTTTTTTCTGCATCTGGTTTGTAAATGGGTGGATTTACGTAATTTTGGGGTGCTGAGTACACTGGTAAAATCAGTTTTTCTCTATGAAGTCACATTTCCTAGATATACATCAGAAAAATGGTAACAGCGAAAATTGTCACAATTAAGTAAATAAATACACATTCAGAACGTTTGAAATCAATACTATTTTGTATGTATGTATGGCGCCAATAAAAGGTCCAAATTAGTTCAGAAGATATTTTCAGCTTTAATCGTCTTTGGTTTTTGAAAAATGGGACGATGGAGCTCTTCTTTTGTTTGCCGTTTCATCACCCTCCCTAACAACACCCCAGAAGTAGTCACCCATCATCGAAGGGTTCCAATGGCCTTGATAACGGTGTTCCATGGTAATAATGTCCTTGGTGAAAGCGTTCACCTTGCTCATCGCTTACGGCTCCCAAATTTTCCGGGAATAAATCAAGATGCGACTGTAAAAAGTGAATTATAAGCGACATTCTACGCCCCATGTCCTTATAGTTGTCCAACAGATCATTCACAGTGGTAACATAGTTTTTGTCTTTTCTGTTACCCAAAATGCCGTTCACAATTGCTTTAAAAGAAGACCAAGAAGCTAATTGGATATCTGTGAGTTTGGTATCAAAGGTTGGATCTCTCAGCAATTTTCTTATTTGTGGTCCAACAAATATACCCTCTTTCAGCATTGCCTAACTTAATTTGGGAAACTTTTCTTTTAAGTGACTGAAGACCTCACCTTCTTTATACAGAGCTTTTACAAAGTTCCTGATAAGGCCCAGCTTGATATGAAGGGGAAGCAAAGTGATTTTATCGGGCTCAAACACTGGGGTATTGTTTACATTTACGTTTCCAGAAACATATGACTTCCTTGTAGGCCATTCCTTGACTGTATAGTGGTTCTTGGTGTCATGGCTGACCAAAAGGCACAAAAATCAGCAGTATTTCGTGAAACCAGCCTGAAAACGTGTAAGGAGTGTAATGACTTTTAAATCACAGCAAAGCTGCCACTCATGATCCTTGTATTTGATTGTCTCTAGCAGCAGAGACATGGTTTCATAAGTTTCTTTCATGTCTAACCCAAAGTTACCGATGGAAATACACACATTGAGTTCTGCATATTGAAATACTGAGCGAAGGAAGCACCTCTTGATCTGAAACAGGAAATTTTTGTCTCTCGAGCTAGAAGGTTGCGTTGTTGCAGCCTCGACCCCAAAAGTTCAGCTTGCTGTTTCGAATATTTTAGATCGCGAACCAAATCTTTCAATTCCTTTTGATTAAAGGGCTGAGGCGAAGTGTAATGTTACTGAGGGCAGTACACTTCTATATGTTCAATACTTCCTGATTCACTTGACATGGTGTCTGGTTCCATGGCTTTCAAGTTACAGACAGGAACAGGCAACCCCTCATCATGGGGCACAGGCAAATGCACTGAAGATACATTTGGATACTTTATTTTATGTCTAGTTTTGCTTGAATGTCCCGAAATATTTGTAAGACAGAAGTAGTAATCTGAATAATGGTCTTTAGGCTCACAGCACATCATAGGAACAGTGAGTGGTATGGCTCGGCGTTTTCCTTTCAACCACTTGGTTAAGGTTGTAGTACAGGTTATGCGGGCAATATGAGGTGCAAAATCTTTATCTTGATCTCCAACAGGACAATCAAAATACAATTTATATGTCTTCTTAACCAAACCAGTGATTGGTTTTCTTTGGACTTTTGGAGTGAATTTCCCACACGCAGAACAAAAGTTGTCAGGGTGGCTTAGACAGCAACGAGATTTACTAGTTGCCATTTTTCTTACTGTAAGTTTTAAACACAAGAAGTTTTCCCTATCTTTCACAAGAAACACTCACAGACTATCTCTTTCACAGCACTGGATTACCACACCAACCATTTACTGAGATTAGCAGATCTTCTAGCTCTTTTCTGCAAATCAATTACAATTAAACGTCAAAACAGCAGAACAACAAAAAGAGAAATACTGAATACGAAAAATAAAAAAACCTCTAAAGACTCAAAAATGGTACGCGCTAGAACATTTTGAAAGGTATATTCGGATTCTACACACCAAGATAGTTACTGGTTGATGTATCAAATCCACAAGATGCAAAATGGCTGTTGACTAGTGTTATGAGAAGAGCGTACACGTTCCGACTTTCCTGCAGATAAGAGTTCAGCTGCGATACGCAGTGTGCGGGAGGAATTGCACGGTAACTGGAAACGTATTCCGAAGTTAAAGTACTCGGGACTGTTCTCTTCTTTTGGGTAAAACGTCTAAATTGCACACAGATTTACTGTGAAATTATGGCGGTACACGGACCAAATTAGGGCATTGTTCAGCAGATGCGCATCCAAATAGGCCTTGCTCATTCCATCGTCTGCAGTATCGTATATTGCGCTCGCGCTGAATTTCTCGATAACCACCGTCTGCACACAAAGGTGCAAGGTTTACGACAACTCTGGACTTCCTTGAGCGTTACTCCGTGGAAGGCAAAGATTTGCTAAGAACCATCATTAACTGCTACAAGATACTGGTCCACCATTTCACACCTGCAACAAAGAGAGCGTTTGTGGAAGGAAGACGCACCTCCTCGCCTCTGCGACAGAAATGCAGAGTTGCGCCTTTAGCAGGAAACGTCATGAGTACCGTTTTTCTCCGACTACGAAGCGATATATCTGCGCAGTGCCATAAGAAACAAGAGTCGAGGAAAAGTAAGTAAAGCATTGTTCTGCCTCACGACGCAACATGTGCTTCAGTGTTTTCCAGGGGATGTTTGCATTCGCCGTACAGTCCAGATCTTGCACCATTCGATTTCCATCTTTTTGACAGGGTGGAAGAAGGTCTTGGGGAAAGGGATTTTCCGATGATGACGACGTTCACACGGCAGTTCTCGAATGGCTTCGTGACAGAGAAGGGATTTATGTCGTCGAGAACCGAATGACTGGTTGAACGATCAGGTCGTTGTTCACAAAACTTCTACATCTACATCTACATCTACATGGTTACTCTGCAATTCACACTTAAGTGCCTGGCAGAGGGTTCATCGAACCATTTTCATACTACTTCTCTACCATTCCACTCTCGAATGGCGCGTGGGAAAAAGGAACACCAAAATCTTTCCGTTCGAGCTCTGATTTCTCTTATTTTATTATGATCATTGTTTCTCCCTACGTAGGTGGGTGACAGCAAAATATTTTCGCATTCGGAAGAGAAAGTTGGTGATAGAAATTTCGTAAATAGATCTCGCAGCTAAGAAAACCGCCTTTGTTTCAGTGACTGCCACCTCAACTTGCGTGTCATATCAGTGACACTCTCACCTATATTGAGCGATAACACGAAACGAGCTGACCTTCTTTGCACTTTTTCGATGTCCTCCGTCAATCCTACCTGATAAGGATCCCACACCGCGCAGCAATAATCCAGCAGAGGACGGACAAGTGTAGTGTAGGCGCTGTCTCTTTAGTGGGTTTGTCGCATCTTCTAAGTATTCTGCCAACAAAGCGCAGTCTTTGTTTCGCCTTCCCCACAATATTATCTATGTGGTCTTTCGAATTTAAGTTGCTCGTAATTGTAATTCCTAGGTATTTAATTGAATTGACAGCCCTTAGACTTGGTGACTATACTGAAAAAATCATCTATTGCGTTACTGTGAAGTATAGTGCAGTGTAGTGTAGTGCGGTTATGATGTTCCATAATACAGTGGGAATAAGTTTTTGAATCCCCTTATAAAAGAAGGAAACCATGTAAGGCTCAGCATAATGTTAGGACTCTGATTTTTGTTTTAAATCTGTGTGTTTGTAGCTTGGTCGCAGTTGGAACCAGGAAGGCTTAGTACAGTTATGTTGTAGCGAGCCGACCCAATGCACGCCACGTGCGGGCGGAGGCTGTACTAACCGCCTAAGTGGAGAAACTTACAATTTTTACACCGGTCACCGAGTTCGCTTCGATATCACTGTCGTGCGAGGATTCAAGGGTAACGCTGATGACATTAGTTACCGGACTATAGAATCTCCTTACCTTATTCCTCGTTCAGTTAAAAATTTCTCACAATCTTGATGGAGTTTAATAAAATGGTGTACAGTTTCTTCAGTGTATACGCACTATCTGATTGAAAATATCCGTGTATCTTATAGAGGCGTTACTATGGGGTGTGTCCACTTTCCGCCTTTACACTAAGATGACAGGAAGTCATGGGATAGCGTTATTTACATATAGAGATGGCGGTAGTACGGGTAAACAAGGTACAAAAGGGCAATGCATCGGCGGAGCTGTCGTTTGTACTCAGCTGGTTCATGTGAAAAGGTGTCCGGCATGATTATGGACGCACGACGGGAGTTAACAATCTTTGAACGCGGAATGGTAGTTGGAGCTAGACCCGTGGACACTCTATATGGGAAATCGTTAGGTAATTCAATATTCCAAGAGCCACAACGACAAGAGTGTGACGAGATCGCCAAATGTCAGACATTACCTCTGACCGTGGACAATGCAGTGGCCGACGGCCTTCAGCTAACGAACGAGAGCACTGACGTTTGCCTAGAGCTGTCAGTGCTAGCAGACAAGCAACTCCTTGTCAAATAACCGCAGAAATAAATGTGGGACGTACGACGAGCGTGTCCCTCAGGGCAGTGCTACTAAATGTGGCGTTAACGGGCTATGGCAGCAGAAGACCGACGTGAGTGCGTTTGCTAACAACACTACATCACTTGCAGCGCCTCTCCTGGGCTAGTAACTACACTCATGCTCATAAATTAAGGATAATGCTGATACATGCTGAAACAACGCTCTGGTGGGCGGTTTACGGGTTTAAATCACCTCGCGGTATGACCATGCGGTGCATTTGACCTGCGGTTGTCGCACGGTGGCTCTGGCAGTAGTCCACATACGCAGAGGTGTGTTGGTGCATGTCAGAGTACGGTGCAGCGAGTAAGTGTGCAGACGTTTACAGACGTTCTTAAGGGGACTGTGTGTTGAAAATGGCTCAAAGAACACATATTGATGACGTTATGAGGGGTAGAATACTAGGGCGGCTGGAGGCTGGTGAAAAACAGCAGGTCGTAGCACGGGCCCCCCGTGTGTCACAAAGTGTGATCTCAAGAGTATGGCAACGATTCCAGCAGACAGGAAACGTGTCCAGGCGCTACAGTACGGGACGTTCACAGTGTACAACGCCACAAGAAGACCGATATCTCACCATCAGTGCCCGCAGACGGCCACGGTGTATGCGGGTAGCCTTGCTCGGGTCCTTACCGTAGCCACTAGAACAGTTAACTCCAGACACACAGTCTACAGACGACTGAACAGACATGGCTTATTCGCCTGGAGACCTACAACGTGCATTCCACTGACCCCTGGTCACAGGAGAGGCAGTAAAGCCAGGTGTCAAGAACACAGTACATGGTCATTGGAACAGTGGTCCCAGGTTATGTTCACCGACGAGTCCAGGTATAGTCTGAACAGTCATTCTGGCCGGGTTTTCATCTGGCGTGAACCAGGAAAGAGATACCAACCCCTTAATGTCCTTGAAAGTTAACTATGTGGAGGTCGTGGTTTGATGGTGTGAGGTGGGATTATGATTGGTGCACGTACACCCCCTCATGTCTTTGACAGAGGAGTTGTAACAGGTCAGGTGTATCGGGACGTCAATTTGCACCAGTACGTCCGCCTTTTCAGGGGTGCAGTGGGTCCCACCTTCCTCCTGATGGATGATACCGCACGGCCTCACTGAGCTGCCATCGCGGAGGAGTACCTTGAAACAGAAGACATCAGGCAAATG
Source organism: Schistocerca nitens (assembly GCF_023898315.1). NCBI lineage: Eukaryota > Metazoa > Arthropoda > Insecta > Orthoptera > Acrididae > Schistocerca > Schistocerca nitens. The sequence goes on from NC_064618.1 coordinate 794,382,773, forward strand.
GAGTGGCCTCCTTGTTCTCCAGACCTAAACACCATCGCGAACGTCTGGGATGCTCTCGGTCGACGTATCGCTGCACGTCTTCAGGAGCTCCGACAGGCACTGGTGCAAGAATGGGAGGCTATACCCCAGCAGCTGCTCGACCACTTGATCCAGAGTCTGCCAACCCGTTTTGCGGCCTGCGTACGTGTGCATGGTGATCATATCCCATATTATTGTGTCGGATTACATGCGCAGGACACAGTGGCGTTTTATAGCACATGTCTTTCGGGACGATTTTCTCGACTTATCACCAAAATTGTGGACTTACAGATCTGTGTCGTGAGTGTTCCCTATGTGCCTATGGTATTAGCGCCAGTTTTGTGTAGTGCCACGTTGTGTGGCACCACATTCCGCAATTATCCTTAATTTACGAGCATCAGGGTATATCTGTTGGACCCTAAACAACAGGATAACCGTGGCTTGCCAGATGAGTCCTAGTTTCAATTGGCCACCGCTTATGGTATGGTTCGAGTGTGGCGCAAATCTTACGAATCCATGGACACAATTTCTCATGAAAGCAGTCTGCAAGCTAATGGAGGCTCCATAGTGGCGTGAGCTCTGTTTACATGAAATGAACTGGGTCCTCTGATCCAACTGAACCGATCATTGGCTGGAAATGGTTATTTTTGGTTTGCTGGAGGCCATTTTCAGCCTTTCATGGACCTAATACTCCTAAACAACGATGGAATTTTTATGGATGACAATGCGCTAAGTTACCAGGCCACAATTGTTCGCGAATGGCTGGAAGAACATTCTGGATGGTTCGAGTGAATGATTTGGCTACCCAGATCACCCGAGATGGGACCTAACCCGCCTCGTTAGCCTAGGGCGCTAATGCGCTGCTTCGTGGACTCGGGTAGGCGCGCCGGCCCCGGATCGAATCCACCCGACGGCTTAACGACGACGGTCGGTGTGCCTGCCTGCCAGCCTGGATGTGGTTTTTATGCGGTTTTCCACATCCCCCTAGGTGAATACCGGGCTGGTCCCCACGTCCCGTCTCAGTTACATGGTTCGCAGCATATGAACACTTTCGCTTGATTCCATGGATTACACTAGTCGCAAACAGTTGGGGTACACCTCCGTCCTGGGGAGCGGAAGGGCATCCGTCCACCCCTTAATCTAATATCGCCAAATCCGATTAACCATGCCGACCCTGCGTACCTGCGGTAAACAGGCACAAGCGAAAGAAAGAATCACCCGAGATAGGACATAATTGAGAGGCCAGTTAATGCACAAAATCTTACACCGGCAACACTTTCGCAATTATGGACGGCTATAGAGACAAAATGGCGTAATATATCTGTTCAGTGGTTCCAACGACTTGTGGAGTTCATGCCAGGTCGAGCTGCTGCACTACGCCGGGGAAAAGGAAGTCCGACTCGATGTTAGGTTGTGTGACTTTTGTTACCTCAGTCTATGACGGCTTGAACACTGCTGGACACGTTTTCGATGAGATGTTTGAATATCTGTGGAGGAATTCTTCCTGAATAACTGGCACCAGAGAAGATAATGATGATGGAAGCTGAGGTCTGAAGAGAACTCGGCGATCTACTGCACCATGCTGCTGTGTAACGGGGAACACTATTGTAGTTCGACAATCAGGTCTCCGAAGTGTCCTTTACTGTATGCAGTACAGAATACGTGCCCATTCTTCCCCATTTACCTTTTTCTCAGGCGCAATAGGGGGACCACACACTAACTACGAAAATCATCCCCACTGAACACCATCTAGCCCCGTACTTCACTGTTGGCACTACGCAGGATGGCAGATAAAGTACTTCGGGAATATGCCAAACGGAATCGCTTCACTCTGGTTACCACAGGGTACGGAGTGATTCATGACTCATTTCCAGTCATCCACGGTCCAGTAGCTTCGCTCTTTAGAGCAACTTAAGCGTCCCTTGGGACTAACTACTGAATGACCTGAATGAGTGGCTTATAAGAGGCTTCTCAAATACTGCACACCATTCTTTCTAACCCTCTACGCACAATTATTGCGCTAGCTGTACTGTTGAAAGTTCTTTGTAACTTGCGAGTGGTTCCTTCGGCCTTCGTGCGATTTTTATAACCACCTTATGCAGTGCTCGACGGTCCCTGTCCTTCAGTACAAGTTTCCTTGGTGGTTGTTTTGATATGTTTATTTCTTTGTGTTACCACTTTATAGACACTCCACCAACAGTCAACTTGGCCAGTTTTGGAAGTGTTGAAATTTCCCTGATGGATCTGTTGCTCAGGTGACAATCAATGACTAATCCACGTTCGAAGTGTCTCGGATCCTCTGACCGACCCGTTAAGCTGTCACTGCTTGTCTAGTGACAACACAATAAACACCCCCCCCCCCACCCGCCACAGCACTAGCATCAAGCACATCAGTACGTAGCATCAGCAGGTTAGTGTTCATCACGAACGGGGTTTTTCAGTCAGTACAATGTTTACAAATCCGGAGTTGGCAGATGCCCATTTTATGTATGGATTAACACGGGGCAATAGCCGTGGCGAGGTACGTTTGTATCGAGACAGATTTACAGAACGAAAGTGTCCCGACAGGAAGACGTTCGAAGCAATTGATCGGCGTCTTAGGGAGCACGGAACATCCCAGCCTATGAATTGCGATTGGGGAAGAGCTAGAACGACGACACCTGCAATGGACGAGGCAATTCTTCGTGCAGTTGACGATAACCCTAATGTCAGCGTCAGAGAAGTTGCTGCTGTACAAGGTAACGTTGACCACGTCACTGTATGGAGAGTGTTACGGGAGAACCAGTTGTTTCCGTACCATGTACAGTGTGTGCAGGCACTATCAGCAGCTGATTGGCCTCCACGGGTACACTTCTGCGAATGGTTCATCCAACAATGTGTCAATCCTCATTTCAGTGCAAATGTTCTCTTTACGGATGAGGCTTCATTCCAACGTGATCAAATTGTAAATTTTCACAATCAACATGTGTGGGCTGACGAGAATCCGCACGCAATTGTGCAATCACATCATTAACACAGATTTTCTGTGAACGTTTGGGCAGGCATTGTTGGTGATGTCTTGATTGGGCCCCATCATCTTCCACCTACGCTCAATGGAGCACGTTATCATGATTTCATACGGGATACTCTACCTGTGCTGCTAGAACATGTGCCTTTGCATGTACGACACAACATGTGGTTCATGCACGATGGAGCTCCTGCACATTTCAGCCGAAGTGTTCGTACGCTTCTCAACAACAGATTCGGTGACCGATGGATTGGTAGAGGCGGACCAATTCCATGGCCTCCACGCTCTTCTGATCTCAACCCTCTTGACTTTCATTCATGGGGGTATTTGAAAGCTCTTGTCTACGCAACCCCGGTACCAAATATAGAGACTCTTCGTGCTCGTATTGTGGACGGCTGTGATACAATACGCCATTCTCCAGGGCTGCATCAGCGCATCGGGGATTCCACGCGACGGAGGGTGGATGCATGTATCCTTGCTAACGGAGGACATTTTGAACATTTCCTGTAACAAAGTGTTTGAAGTCACACTGGTACGTTCTGTTGCTGTGTGTTTCCATTCTATGATTAATGTGATTTGAAGAGAAGTAATAATATGAGCTCTAACATGGAAAGTAAGCGTTTCCGGACACATTTCCACATAACATATTTTCTTTCTTTGTGTGTGAGGAATGTTTCCTGAAAATTTTGTCGTATCTTTTTGTAACACCCTGTATTTGCCGGAGTAGTTAGTTGGAGACTCTCGCCAAGGACGTGGACAGTTGGCGTTCGATGTTACCTGAGGCCGGAGTGCGCTTGTAGTGGAGCGGGAACCGACCACGTGTGTGGGGGAGTTTGGTGGAGACCCTTTCCTGTCGCCTGTGAGGAGGCTTGTCGCTGCCTTTGGTTGCGTGCTGCCAGTTCCGGACACGGCTGTCTACAGTCGTCCGCTCCCTTTATTGCTGCCTGCTGTACCAGACGCAAGCCATATCGGACGTCAAGAGAAATGTGAAGTGAGATTGTAGTTAGGGCATGTGTGTGAAGGTGTTGAGGGCTGCTACCTCACTTCTGGTAACTGTAAGCGCATGGGTGTTACCATGGAAGTAAAGGTGTGCCTATGAAGAGTTCATGGTGCTTAAGACAGGTGTTAAATATTAATATAATGCACGACCGTGCCTCTTCCATTTTTGTTTGATGTAATACGTAATCAGCTACAAGGTCGTAATCTGGTTATCAAATATACTGCATTCGAGTGTTTGGTAGCCTCAGAGCAGTAAGCCCAAGTAAAGCTTATAATGAAATTTTCAGAATTGTGCTCGTTAGTGGTATCAATGAACAGTGGGGCACAGGAGTTCACGTTATTTATTTGTGACTAACATTTGAGTGCCCGCTGGCCTAGCCAGTAATTGTAAGTTTTTTTAATATCTTAATAGCAGGAAATTCTCCTTAAGATTTGCACTGTTGGTTGTACCTTGCCTGTGTAGTTCATTTTTGGTGGGGCACAGGCAGTGTACCGTTTTATTAGTGAACAATTTCACCTGTTCTTTAATATCTTGTGGTGGTTGTTTACATTGTCCCTGCGGACCTGCGCTGTGCGCTTGTTAAATGCTACAGCTGGCTGGTTGGTGTTTTGGAGTAAGCATTACCTTTCCATCTATGGGTACGGGGGCTGTGAAATCCTGGGTAGCGGGAGGTGACTCAGGGTGGAAGATCGAGAAGTGGGTCCTGTACGAATTGCCGCCTTCCGTCTTGGCTTCTCCAAGTTAAGTTTTCGTTCTGCCTTCGAGCGACCTGGTGTCACTCCTCACTAATTAATTCTGGTGCTAATTATGTTTACTTTGATATTTGTTATATTTCTTAAACTTTGTCTGAAGAGCAACATACAGTTGTGAAAGGTTGTTGCTTCGCTACTCTTTGAGCTGACTAATTGTGTTACTGGGCCTTGAAGCCGAAGTTTGAAACCTCAGTTAAGCCTCAGTGATACTGATTGAGTCTTGAGTGTGAAACAAACGCCTTGGTATTAACCTTATCCTGCTATTTATTGGGTGCATCTCTGGCAGGTTGTTATTTAGGTAAATATTTTTGAGAACATCAGTTCTCAGTGTCCGAAGACTAGTCAGGAATATTGTGTGTCATAATTTAAGCCGTCAGGAGCATAATTGTCAGTAGTTTTAGAATTATCTTATATATGAGATAGACTTTTTTCATAAAAGACATTGGTAGCAGATTCACTAATTTCTTGTGACTTACTATTCTTATTACTTAATGTAATCAGGATTGGAACTACTGATGGCCCTGGGAGAGCCAGTCATGACAAAACTCTACCATCTGGTGAGCAAGATGTATGAGACAGGCGAAATACCCACAGACTTCAAGAAGAATATAATAATTCCAATCCCAAAGAAAGCAGGTGTTGACAGATGTGAAAATTACCGCACTATCAGTTTAATAAGTCACAGCTGCAAAACACTAACGCGAATTCTTTACAGACGAATGGAAAATCTGGTAGAAGCGGACCTCGGGGAAGATCAGTTTGGATTCCGTAGAAATGTTGGAACACGTGAGGCAATACTAACCTCACGACTTATCTTAGAAGAAAGATTAAGAAAAGGCAAACCTACGTTTCTAGCATTTGTAGACTTAGAGAAAGCTTTTGACAATGTTGACTGGAATACTCTCTTTCAAATTCTGAAGGTGGCAGGGGTAAAATACAGGGAGCGAAAGGCTATTTACAATTTGTACAGAAAGCAGATGACAGTTATAAGAGTCGAGGGGCATGAAAGGGAAGCAGTGGTTGGGAAAGGAGTGAGACAGGGTTGTAGCCTCTCCACGATGTTATTCAATCTGTATATTGAGCAAGCAGTAAAGGAAACAAAAGAAAAATTCGGAGTAGGTATTAAAATCCATGGAGAAGTAATAAAAACTTTGAGGTTCGCCGATGACATTGTAATTCTGTCAGAGACAGCAGAGGACTTGGAGGAGCAGTTGAATGGAATGGATAGTGTCTTCAAAGGAGGATATAAGATGAACATCAACAATAGCAAAACGAGGATAATGGAATGTAGTCGAATTAAGTCGGGTGATGCTGAGGGAATAAGATTAGGAAATGAGACACTTAAAGTAGTAAAGGAGTTTTGCTATTTAGGGAGCAAAATAACTGATGATGGTCGAAGTAGAGAGGATATAAAATGTAGACTGGCAATGGTAAGGAAATCGTTTCTGAAGAAGAGAAATTTGTTAACATCGAGTATAGATTTAAGTGTCAGGAAGTCGTTTCTGAAAGTATTTGTATCGAGTGTAGCCATGTATGGAAGTGAGACATGGACGATAACCAGTTTGGACAAGAAGAGAATAGAAGCTTTTGAAATGTGGTGCTACAGAAGAATGCTGAAGATAAGGTGGGTAGATCACATATCTAATGAGGAGGTATTGAATAGGATTGGGGAGAAGAGAAGTTTGTGGCGCAACTTGACTAGAAGAAGGGATCGGTTGGTAGGACATGTTTTGAGGCATCAAGGGATTACAAATTTAGCATTGGAGGGCAGCGTGGAGGGTAAAAATCGTAGAGGGAGACCAAGAGACGAATACACTAAGCAGATTCAGAAGGATGTAGGTTGCAGTAGGTACTGGGAGATGAAGAAGCTTGCACAGGATAGAGTAGCATGGAGAGCTGCATCAAACCAGTCTCACGACTGAAGACCACAACAACAACAACAATCAGGATTAATATATTGTTGTTTTAAAGGAATTTGTTTATATGATTCTTAAATAAAACGAGTGATAACAAAAAAGGTCCAGTCCTTCCTATTTGTTTCCATTTTCCCTCGTAGAAGATAATTTCAGTCTACACAGGTTCAATCAAGATTTTCTTTATTGAAGTGGTTGTCACAATCCTCTCACGATTGCAACACACATATATTGGGGACTAGTTTCGAACCGACTGGTTCACTCTCAAGCTTGACCTACTGAGACTCCAGTGAAAGTGCATGACCTTAATGAAAGCCAGTCGAATTTGCCAATACATGCATGACAGAGTGATGGTAAATGAATGTCACAAACGTGTGCGTGATGTACAAGTCAGAATCAAAACAGCTTACTCTTCGGTATCCCTACAAACGGCCCGCCGCCACACACTGCACCTCTCTTCTCCAGTGTTCTGCATAGCTCAGTAATGGAACGTTCATCGGAAGTTTCGTTTGACAGAACTCAAATGGTTCGAATGGCTCTGAGCACTATGGGACTTAACATCAGAGGTCATCAGTCCCCTAGAACTTATAACTGCTTAAACCTAAGTAACCTAAGGACATCACACACATCCATGCCCGAGGCAGGATTCGAACCTGCGACCGTAGCGGTCGCGCGGTTCCAGACTGAAGTGCCTAGAACCGCTCGGCCGCTCCGGCCGGTTTGACAGAACTCGTTGCAATCTTTGCCGGAAAAAAATGTGTTATGTCATTCCATGCAGAAATTCGTAAAATGGATCAAAGCTGTAGAGTGTAGTCAATAAAATTCTTCTGGGTTCGAGGCCGCATTGTCATCTGTAAAATTCCGACCTTTCGGCGACTGTTGCAAGGCGCCTTCCTTAGGGTGTATTGTTAACTGCTCATTCAGCAGTTAGCAATACACCCTGACGAAGGCGCCTTGCAACAGTCGCAGAAAAGTCGGAATTTTACAGATGACAATGCGGCCTCAAACCCAGAAGAATTTTATTGACTGTGACAACGGCCGCGATAGCCTACGTTCACATCTGTAGAGTGTAATGAGCTCCGAATGGGAGGTGGAAGGATTCAGAAATCTCCTTACGCTGGCGACATAACTTTAGTGAATGGGAGCGAACCAGATCTTGGAGAGGTGTATGATAAGGTCGTCATAGCAACAAGTAAAGGAGGAATACTCATGAATAAGCATTAAACAGAATATAACGCAAGTAAGAAGAAACAAATATGCACAAGAGCACTTGAAAGTTTAAGTTGTTTGCGTGGGCAGTGACGCTTTGAACCTTCTATAAAATGTTGCTTATTACTCTGGATACTACAAGGAAGTTTAGCACATAAACATGAAGCAACACACAGCCAACTTATAAACATAGAGGATATTGACGCAGCTCTTCGTACTTAATAAAGAAACCTACAATCGAACAAAAAAAGAATGATCGTTGAAAAAAAAATGTTCAAATGTGTGTGAAATCTTATGGGACTTAACTGCTAAGGTCATCAGTCCCTAAGTTTACACATTACTTAACCTAAATTATCCTAAGAATAAACACACACACCCATGCCCGAAGGAGGACTCGAACCTCCGCCGGGACCAGCCGCACAGTCCATGACTGCAGCGCCTGAGACCGCTCGGCTAGTCACGCGCGGCTAATGATCGTTTGGCCGCTGAGCACAATATGACTTCGTCACAGTTACAAGTTTTTTATTTGCTCAGATTATAGGACACAGTATACAAGCAGTTAACTGAGAGCAAATTTTTCCAGAAATATGAACTGAATGCACACAAAATGGTGCTAACACTGCGGGGAAGTACCAAATTGTGTGGGAGACTGCCTGGAGAAACGTAACTAATTATCCTGGTCTAAGTAGCTGGTGAATTCAAAGTTAACAATGCAGAACCACAAATTCTAATCGACTGGGAAAAAGGAGTTGCTTGCCAGAATAAGTAAGCAGCGAGCTGTCCGAGTATATCCCGATACGGCATGACTTACATTTCCCCAAAATCAGCAAAGTAATGATCCCACCAGTACTAGTTAGACGCCGGGAGCTGAAAGGTCACGAAACTTAGTTTCTAGACCTCACCTTCAAAAAGATCTGTATGAAGGGGATGGCTCAATGCTGTTGTCAATGTGATGGACGAACATATCGCTTCTTTCACGGAAAAAATAGGGCAACGAAGCAGAATCTTCCCATTCTTGGCATAAAAAAAGTGCAAGAGGTTGGTACTGGCCAAGAGCAGCGTCTTCTCGATCGGGTTGCCGCGAAGAGGCGCAGTGGTGGGGTGACTCAATTCTAATGGATGACCCAAATTTTTAGAGCAAAAGCAACCGTCTTTCTCACGTTGGCTGGGTGGCACCGCGGCGTCTCGACCTCTGATGTCAGTGCAGAAAAGACAAAAAGTTATAATTATCCTCTGAGGTCGGCAGCAGCGGCACGGCGTCCGCTGCCTTCAGTGAGGCCAGGCGCTGGCTCTGCGCACAAAAGCGTGAAGCAGGCTACAACCTCACTTCCGTGAAAACTGCCCTTCTCTCTGAGGAGTTTCCTAATGAGATTCACTGACAGCCTTCTGCCAACAACAAGACCCTGAGGCCACGCCGAAAGCGTACCTATCCAGCGTGAAAAACGAAAAGCCTCCCTCCCAACCACAAATGTTCAATACTCTCAACAAAATACGTCTACATCTGCATGATTACTCCGCAATTCACCGTTAAGTGCCTGGTAGAGAGTTCATCAAACCACCTTCCAGCTATTTGTCTACCATTCCAATCTCGAAAGGCGCTCGGGAAAAACGAGTACTTAGATCTGTCAGGGCGATCTCTGATTTCTCTTATTTTATCGTGATCATCATTTCTTCCTATGTAGCTGGACACCAAGGAATTTTTTCGAAATCGGAGGAAAACGTTTGTGACTGAAATTTCACGAGAAAAACGCCTGTGTTTTAATGGTCGTCTCCCCGATTCATGTACACTACTGGCCATTAAAATTTCTACACATAGAAATGCAGATGATAAACGTGTTGTCTTGTGACAGCCAGAGCGAGAGCACCAGCAGCAGCGAGTACTGTTTGTATAAAGCGTTTATTTTGCATTTTGTTTACGACCTTCCACTAAGGAAGGGATTCTATTTGTGTTTATCTGCTCTGCATAGAAACTAACAGTTCTTGATCGTTAGGAGAGAAATTTATTTTGTACTTATTTGCTGCGCTTAGCTTTTAAATAGTTTTTCTGGGAAAACCTAGCGTAGTTTTCGCGTCTCGTATTTCAGTGAGTGTTTCTTGATTATCAGAGTAGCTCATCAGAAGATTATCTTGGGATTTTGTCACCGTATAGAGTAGGGTAAACATAGTCATGTGTAGGGACTGTGGTTGTTGTGAGCGGACGCAAGGAGAATTGGCCACTCTTCGGGGGCAGGTGGAGGCTTTGTCTGTTAGGCTCATCGAGCTCGAGGCGCAGGCGTCGTCTCGTAGTGGCGTTGGGGCAACTGTGGTGAGACCTATGCCTACTTCGGTGGCCTTGGAATCACATGGAACCCCTGATGTCGCTGCGTCTTCCGGCAGTGAGCATCTTACCGGTCAGCCATCACTCCAGGGTGAATGGCGGACAGTGGTGGGCTCGCGCGTGCCTGGCCGAAAGGCGAAGGTGGGATCTGGCCGCGTGGCAGCTGCCTTACCCCTTTCCAACAGGTACGGGGTGCTTCCTAGTGGTGATGACATCGTTTCCGAGCCACCACAGGATGCCTCGCCTGTTGGGCCAGCGGCCGATTCTCCGGCAAGGTCCCGACAGTCACAGAGGGCGGGCCTATTAGTTATAGGGAGCTCCAACGTTAGGCGGGTTATGGAGCCCCTCAGGAAAATAGCGGGTAGGTCGGGGAAGAATGCCAGTGTGCACTCGGTGTGCTTGCCGGGGGGTCTCGTCCGTAATGTGGAGGAGGCCCTTCCGGCAGCTATTGAACGCACTGGGTGTGACCGGCTGTAGATAGTAGCACATGTCGGAACGAATGACGCCTGCCGCTTGGGTTCTGAGGCCATCCTTGGTTCCTTCCGGCGGCTGGCTGATTTGGTGAAGACAACCAGCATCGCACGCGGAGTGCAAGCTGAGCTTAATATCTGCAGCATAGTGCCCAGAGTCGATCGCGGTCCTCTGGTTTGGAGCCGTGTGGAGGGTCTAAACCAGAGGCTCAGACGACTCTGCGACTATAATGGTTGCAAATTCATCGACCTCCGTTATTGGGTGGAGAACTGTAGGGCCCCCCTAGACAGGTCAGGCGTGCACTACACACCGGAAGCAGCTACTAGGGTAGCAGAGTACGTGTGGCGTGCACACGGGGGTTTTTTAGGTTAGAGGGACCCCCCCTTGGGCGAAACGATAAAATACCTGACGGCTTACCAGAGAGAACATCAGCATCGTTGATAAAGAACGTCCGTCCTCAGAGACCAAAAACAGGAAAAGTTAACGTAATATTGGTAAACTGCAGGAGTATTCAGGGCAAGGTTCCTGAATTAGTATCGCTTATTGAAGGAAATAGTGCGCATATAGTATTAGGAACGGAAAGTTGGTTAAAACCGGAAGTGAACAGTAACGAAATCCTAGACACAGAATGGAATATATACCGCAAGGATAGGATAAACGCCAATGGTGGAGGAGTATTTATAGCAGTAAAGAATTCAATAATATCCAGTGAAGTTATTAGCGAATGCGAATGTGAAATAATCTGGGTTAAGTTAAGTATCAAAGGTGGGTCAGATATGATAGTCGGATGCTTCTATAGACCACCTGCATCAGCAACCGTAGTAGTTGAGCGCCTCAGAGAGAACCTGCAGAACGTCGTGAAGAAGTTTCGTGATCATACTATTGTAATAGGGGGAGACTTCAATCTACCAGGTATAGAATGGGATAGTCACACAATCAGAACTGGAGCCAGGGACAGAGACTCTTGTGACATTATCCTGACTGCCTTGTCCGAGAATTACTTCGAGCAGATAGAGAACCAACTCGTGAAGCTAACGTTTTAGACCTCATAGCAACAAATAGACCGGAACTTTTCGACTCCGTGAATGTAGAAGAGGGTATCAGTGATCATAAGTCAGTGGTTGCATCAATGACTACAAGTGTAATAAGAAATGCCAAGAAAGGAAGGAAAATATATTTGCTTAACAAGAGTGATAGGGCACAAATCGCAGAATATCTGAGTGACCACCATCAAACGTTCATTTCTGAGGAAGAGGATGTGGAACAAAAATGGAAAAAATTCAGAAACATCGTCCAGTACGCCTTAGATAAGTTCGTACCGACTAAGGTCCAAAGCGAGGGGAAAGATCCACCGTGGTATATCATGTACGAAAGGTACTACGGAAACAAAGAAAGCTTCATCATAGGTTTAAGAGTAGTCGAATCATAGCTGATAAGGAAAAGCTGAACGAAGCGAAAAAGAGCGTAAACAGAGCAATGAGAGAAGCATTCAACGAATTCGAACATAAAACATTGGCAAACAATCTAAACAAGAACCCTAAAAAGTTTTGGTCATATGTAAAATCGGTAAGCGGATCTAAATCCCCTATTCAGTCACTCGTTGACCACGATGGCACCGAAACAGAGGACGACCGAAGAAAGGCAGAAATACTGAATTCAGTGTTCCGAAACTGTTTCACTGCGGAAAATCGTAACACGGTCCCTGACTTCAGCCGTCGCACGGACGCCAAAATGGAAAATATTGAAATAAACGATATCGGAATTGAAAAACAACTGCTATCACTTAGTAGCGGAAAAGCATCCGGACCAGACGAGATACCCGTAAGATTCTACAGTGATTATGCTAAAGAACTTGCCCCCTTTCTATCAGCAATTTATCGTAGATCTCTGGAAGAACGTAAAGGTCCTAGCGACTGGAAGAAAGCGCAGGTCGTTCCCATTTTCAAGAAGGGTCATAAATCAGATGCGAATAATTATAGGCCTATTTCGCTTACGTCAATCTGTTGTAGAATAATGGAACATGTTTTATGTTCTCGTATTATGACGTTCTTAGATAATACAAATCTCCTTCATCATAACCAACATGGATTCCGCAAACAGAGATCATGTGAAACTCAGCTCGCCCTATTTGTCCAAGAAATTCACAGTGCCGTAGACACTGGCGAGCAGATTGATGCCGTATTCCTGGACTTCAGGAAGGCATTTGATACGGTTCCGCACTTACGTTTAGTGAAAAAAATACGAGCTTACGGAATATCGGACCAGGTTTGTGATTGGATTCAGGATTTCCTAGAAGAAAGAACACAACATGTCATTCTTAACGGTTCAAAATCTGCAGATGTAGAGGTAATTTCGGGAGTACCGCAAGGAAGCGTGATAGGACCTTTATTGTTTACAATATACATAAATGACTTAGTTGACAACATCGGTAGCTCCGTGAGGCTATTTGCAGATGACACGGTTGTCTACAAGAAAGTAGCAACATCAGAAGACTCGTACGTACTCCAGGAAGACCTGCAGAGGATTAATGAATGGTGCGACAGCTGGCAGCTTTCCCTAAACGTAGATAAATGTAATATAATGCGCATACATAGGGGCAGAAATCCATTCCAGTACGATTATGCCATAGGTGGTAAATCATTGGAAGCGGTAACGACCGTAAAATACTTAGGAGTTACTATCCGGAGCGATCTGAAGTGGAATGATCACATAAAACAAATAGTGGGAAAAGCAGGCGCCAGGTTGAGATTCATAGGAAGAATTCTAAGAAAATGTGACTCATCGACGAAAGAAGTAGCTTACAAAACGCTTGTTCGCCCGATTCTTGAGTATTGCTCATCAGTATGGGACCCTTACCAGGTTGGATTAATAGAAGAGATAGACATGATCCAGCGAAAAGCAGCACGATTCGTCATGGGGACATTTAGTCAGCGCGAGAGCGTTACGGAGATGCTGAACAAGCTCCAGTGGCGGACACTTCAAGAAAGGCGTTACGCAATACGGAGAGGTTTATTATCGAAATTACGAGAGAGCACATTCCGGGAAGAGATGGGCAACATATTACTACCGCCCACTTTTATCTCGCGTAATGATCACAACGAAAAGATCCGAGAAATTAGAGCAAATACGGAGACTTACAAGCAGTCGTTCTTCCCACGCACAATTCGTGAATGGAACAGGGAAGGGGGGATCAGATAGTGGTACAATAAGTACCCTCCGCCACACACCGTAAGGTGGCTCGCGGAGTATAGATGTAGATGTAGATGTAGATGTAGATGTATTCATTGGACAAATATATTATACTAGAACTGACATGTGGTTACATTTTCACGCAATTTTTGTGCATAGATCCTGAGAAATCAGTACCACTTCTGGCCGTAATAACGGCCTTGATACGTCTGGGCATTGAGTCAAACAGAGCTTGGATGGCGTGTACAGGTACAGCCGCCCATGCAGCTTCAACATAATACCACATTTCATCAAGAGTAGTGACTGGTGTATTGTGACGAGCCAGTTGCTCGGCAACCATTGACCAGACGTTTTCAATTGGTGAGAGATCTGGAGACCGTGCTGGCCAGGGCGGCAGTCGAACATTTTCTGTATCCAGAAAGCCCCGTACAGGACCTGCAACACGCGGTCGTGCATTATCCTGCTGAAATGTAGGGTTTCGCAGGGATCGAATGAAGGGTAGAGAATAAATGATTCAAATGGCTCTGAGTACTATGGGACCCAACTGCTGTGGTCATTAGTCCCCTAGAACTTAGAACTAGTTAAACCTAACTAACCTAAGGACATCACAAACATCCATGCCCGAGGCAGGATTCGAACCTGCGACCGTAGCGGTCTTGCGGTTCCAGACTGCTGCGCCTTTAACCGCACGGCCACTTCGGCCGGCTGAATGAAGGGTAGAGCCACGGGTCGTAACACACCTCAAATGTAACGTCCACTACACAAAGTGCCGTCAGCTCGAACAAGAGGAGATCGAGACGTGTAACCAATGGCACCCCATACCATCACGCCAGGTGATACGCCAGTATGGCGATGATGAATAGACGCTTCCAATGTGCGTTCACCACGATGTCGCCAAACACGGATGCGATCATCATGATTCTGTAAACAGAACCTGGATTCATCCGAAAAAATGAAGTGTTGCCATTCGTGCACCCAAGTTCGTCGAGGAGAACACCATCGCAGGCGCTCCTGTCTGTGATGCAGCGTCAAGCGCAACCGCAGCCATTGTCTCCGAGCTGATAGTCCATGCTGCTGCAAACGTCGTCGAATTGTTCGTGAAGATGGTTGTTGTCGTGTAAAAGTCTCCATCTGTTGACTCAGGGATCGAGACGTTGCTCGTTGGATCTCGACCAACGCGAGCAGCAATGTCGCGATACGATAAACCGCAATCGCCATAGGCTACAATCCGACCTTTATCAAAGTCGGAAACGTGATGGTACACATTTCTCCTACTTACACGAGGCATCACAACAACGTTTCAGCAGGCAACGCCGGTCAGCTGCTGTCTGTGTATGAGCAATTGTTTGGAAACGTTCCTCATATCAGCACTTTGCAGGTGTCGCCACCGGCGCCAAACTAGTGTGAATGCTCTGAAAAGCTAATAATTTATATCACAGCATCTTCTTCCTGTCGGTTAAATTTCGTGTCTGCAGCACATCATCTTCGTGGTGTAGCAATTTTAATGGCAAGTGGTGTGTAATGTCCTTGGCACTCTCCCCCCTATTTCGCGATAATACAGAACGAGCTGTCCTTCTTTGAACTTTTTCGATGCCCTTCGTCACTTCTATCTGAAACGGATCCCACACCGCACAGCAATACTGCAGAAGAGGGCGGACAACCGAGGTGTACTCAGTCTCTGTAGCCGATCTGTTGCATTTACTAAGTATTCTACCAATATATCGCAGTCTTTGGTTTGCTTTACGTACAGAATTATCTATGTTTTTGTTACAATAATGTATTCATGATTGTAATTCCTAAGTATTTAGTTGAATTTACCGCCCTTAGATTTCTGTGATTTCTCGTGTAACCGAAATTTAGCGGATTTGTTTTAGTTCAAAAAATGGTTCAAATGGCGCTGATCACTATGGGACATAACTTCTGAGGTCTGCAGTCCCCTAGAACTTAGAACTACTTAAACCTAACTAACCTAAGGACATCACACACATTCATGCCTGAGGCAGGATTCGAACCTGCGACCGTAGCGGTCGCGTTGTTGCAGACTGTAACGCCTAGAACCGCCTGGCCACCACGGCCGGCTTTGTTTTAGTACTCATGTGGATAATTTGACACTTTTCATTATTTAGAGTGAAGTGCCACTTTTTGCACCACACATATATCTTGTCTAAATCATTTTGCAGTTGGTTTTAATCATCTAATGACTTTACATGACGGTAAATGACAGCATCATCTAGCAAACAATTTAAGAGGGCTGCTCATATTATCTTCTATGTCGTTTATGTAGAGCAGGAACAGCAGAGGGCCTTTAACATTTCATTGGGGAACGCCAGAAATTACTTCTGTTTTACTCGATGACTATCGACAGAAGACCAACACCGACAACGATAGTTCAGGTATACATGCCGACGTCGCAAGCTGAAGATGAACAGATAGAGAAAGTGTATGAGGATATTGAAAGGGTAATGCAGTATGTAAAGGGGGACGAAAATGTAATAGTCATGGGTGACTGGAATGCAGTTGTAGGGGAAGGTGTAGAAGAAAAGGTTACAGGAGAATATGGGCTTGGGACAAGGAATGAAAGAGGAGAAAGACTAATTGACTTCTGTAACAAGTTTCAGCTAGTAATAGCGAATACGCTGTTCAAGAATCACAAGAGGAGAAGGTATACTTGGAAAAGGCCGGGAGATACGGGAAGATTTCAATTAGATTACATCATGGTCAGACAGAGATTCCGAAATCAGATACTGGATTGTAAGGCGTACCCAGGAGCGGATATAGACTCAGATCACAATATAGTAGTGATGAAGAGTAGGCTGAAGTTCAAGACATTAGTCAGGAAGAATCAATACGCAAAGAAGTGGGATACAGAAGTACTAAGGAATGACGAGATACGTTTGAAGTTCTATAACGCTATGGATACAGCAATAAGGAATAGCGCAGTAAGCAGTACAGTTGAAGAGGAATGGACATCTCTAAAAAGGGCCATCACAGAAGTTGGGAAGGAAAACATAGGTACAAAGAAGGTAGCTGCGAAGAAACCATGGGTAACAGAAGAAATACTTCAGTTGATTGATGAAAGGAGGAAGTACAAACATGTTCCGGGAAAATCAGGAATACAGAAATACAAGTCGCTGAGGAATGAAATAAATAGGAAATGCAGGGAAGCTAAGACGAAATGGCTGCAGGAAAAATGTGAAGACATCGAAAAAGATATGATTGTCGGAAGTCAAAACAACCTTTGGTGTCATTAAAAGCAACGGTGGTAACATTAAGAGTGCAACGGGAATTCCTCTGTTAAATGCAGAGGAGAGAGCAGATAGGTGGAAAGAATACACTGAAAGCCTCTATGAGGGTGAAGGTTTGTCTGATGTGATAGAAGAAGAAACAGGAGTCGATTTAGAAGAGATAGGGGATCCAATATTAGAATCGGAATTTAAAAGAGCTTTGGAGGACTTACGGTCAAATAAGGCAGAAGGGAATACCTTCTCTGCGCTATAACAATTGTGATGGCACTGATGACAGCGCCATTAAAGCATAGTTACTGAACACCATTTTCCGAAAAGACGAAAATGTTCAATAATTCGGATCTAGAACAACTGCCAACATGAGTAACTTAGACGTAGGCATAGCGGGTGTAGCGAAGCAGCTTAAATCAATTAATAAAAGCTAGGCTTCTGGTCCAGACTGTATACCAGATAGAGATTTTCAATAGCTCCATATGAACCAATCTTATACAATCGCTAGATCGTCGAAAGATCCATACCTAAAGACAGGGTAGTGGCACAAGTGAGGCCACCACCTAAGATAAGAAACAGAAGTGATATGCTGAACTATAGATCTCATTTACGAACGTCGATTTGCTGTAGGATTTCTTGGAACATAGCTTTTGTCAGAACATTATGAATTACCTCGAAGAAAACGATTTACTGACAAATAAGCAGCATGGATTCAGAAAATACAGTTCTTCTGAAACACAACTAGCTCTTTATTTTAAGTAATGAGTGCTATCGACAGAGGCTGTCAAATTGATTCCACAATTTTAGATTGTCAGAAGGCTTTTGACACCATTCCTTACAAGCGTCTTCTAATCAAATTCCGTATTGATTGCGTCTTGCCGCACCACGAAAAAGTGACAGAAAATAAACCAATGTCGCTTAGCGATATTTGATAGTAATTTCACATAACGTCGCGTCTAACGAAGGTGAATTCATGTCTGTCGGTCGGTATAAATACCCAGGAAGATGGTACAGCTGTTGTGATCAAATAATCAATGTAAGCATTTCCACTGGTTTCAGATGTCTATATGCTCTCGGAAATCTGTTCAAGTTTAAAACCATATGACATTTTGCGGAAATGGAAACCCACATGCTATTATACTCCCCTTGTCTCCTTTATGGTTCAGATAGCGGGACCCTAATTAAAAGGAAGACGCAGAAGCTTTTGACTTTTAAAAGAAAGATGATGAGAAGAATCTGGGGACCAGTGACAGACGGAGATACTTGGAGAGCAGGAAAGAATAACGAACTTTATGAGATCATGATCCATCTCAACGTTCTGCAATATCAAAAGAACAGATTACTTCCATGGGCAGGTTAAGTTATCTTGACTTTCTAAGTCGGGCTTCCATTTGCCCCATTACATCAGAAAGACACCTTCGTAGGCCAAGAAACAGACAGGAAGACGACATAAAGAAAGATGCGGAAGTTTTGAATATAGCAATTGGGAAGAAACAACAATGGACGAAATCCAGTGGTCCCTGAATGCAAAGGAAGCGCGTGATTTTCAGCACTGATGATCGCTGCATTAATACGCAGTTAAGTGAGGAAGTAAGTATGCCTTATTTACAACATCTTTACTAGGTAGCATCTTTGAATGTCTGTCTGGGGTTAGGAATCTATATGGGGTTAGGAAAAATTATTTTATACTTTTTAGTCCGATTGCGAAAAATGTTAAATTAAACAAATATTTAAAACTGTGTCGTCTTGCTCACTTACATTACGACTCGTTTATTTCATTTTCTTAGGTTTTCCTTGCTACTCTTGAACCCTAGTTCTGTGGAAAGAAGCTTTGACGGTTTCGAGAAGTTGGTAATCCTGTTTATTGTTGATACAGGGGGCGGACAAATGAAAACGAGACAGCTGGAAATAAGTAATTAAATTATTTATTATTTACAAATTAATATCAATAATGTAATTAAGTAGGCTTTCGCTGCCAGAGTCAGTCGACATAAAAGTTTTCTGGACAGCGTACCGCGTCATATTGTATAAAACTACTGCTGGAGAAAATCAACATTTCGGCCACGGTTGCAGCGACCTTCTTCTGGGTCTAATGGTGCGTTCTAGCTATGCTGTGTCCCTCATATTTTGTTGTTACTGTTCACTGCGCATGCCATTACGTCATAATTGTAAAAAGGTAGTTCATTTAATTGGTCACTTAAGGAAGAAGGAGAGGGAACTTTATTTTAATAGGTTACTGCGATAGAGGGACAGCGTGACCTCTACTGTCTATTGGCTCTTGTATTAAGTGCCATGATTGGTGGTCACCAGCGAATGTGAAGTTGGTTCCTGTTTACCAACTGCTGGACGTCGAACACTACCGGCGAGTAACTATGGCCGCGCGGACGACATCCAACAGTTGGTAATTATACAATATGACGCGGTACCATACCCAGAAAACTTTTATGTCGACTAATATCAATAACTTAATACACCTATCCCACTGAGTGACCGTCTTGATCACAAAATCTTTTACAATTAACTATTACCGTTTTCGGCTACTGTCATCTTCAGATCTTTTGTGCAATTTAATTTGCGGACGAAGAGAGGCGGGAACCGAACAGGCCGATTATTAACAATATATCACGCTCCTATGACAAACTGAACCGGGAATGCGACAAAAAACTGAGAGCAGCATTTACTTATAAAAAGTCATTCAATGTCAAGAATAGTTATGAATTTGCGATCGATATTAAGGATGTACCAATCCCAGCTGTAGCTACATTGGATTCTTTTGACATTACTAACCTGTATACTAACGTCCCAGTAAACGATACGGTGGATATTATATGGAACATCTTGCTGCCATACAAGAAGATTAGCCAAGGGGAAATAGTGGAGCTCTTGGAAATCTTAGAACTTGTGTTGTCATTTAATTATTTTGAGTTTAAAGATAAGATTTTTTATCAAAAAGACGGACTCGCAATGGACAACAATTTGTTGGGTACTTTAGCTGAGATATTTGTAAATGAGCTAGAAAATATGGTTTTTGAACAAAATCCTGACGGCTGCGAAAAAAATTGTTTATTACAGACGTTATATAGACGACATCATGCTATTGTACAGAGGTGACGAAAGTGATGTACGCGAGGTAGCAGAAAGGATGGTGCAATACACGAAAACACTAAGTTCACGGTAGAACTGGAAGAAGAAGAAGAAAGTATAAGTTTTTTTGGATCTAAGGTTAACTAAAAGGGATGGAACGCATAAGATTAGCATATTTAGGAAAACGACGGTTACTGACACGATTATAAACGTAAAATCCTGTCTCCCTAAGAAGCATAAATGGGCATACTTCAAAGCCATGATCAACATGATGCTAAAACTACCACTCACCCCTAACGACTAAGTGGAAGAATTTAATGTAATTAGATTTGTAGCCGAGGCAAACGGGTATAAAGACCGTGATGTAATGAACCTTTATAATAAACTTAAGTCAAAAATACGTGACAAGAAGGAGACAATAGAACCAGAGGGCAAGATGTTTGTTGCTCGTGACCGTGTTACTTTGCCAGGCTAGGAGCTTCACATTATTACTATTTACACTTTTTATGTGAGTTTTAGGTATGGCTCTAATTCCACGTATTGTATGTCAGTGCATATTTATTGATAGATGTCGATTTTGCCATGTGAAGTAATTTTAATTAATTACTAAGCATACTGCATTTGAACCGATACATTTCCGATAATGGCCACTCATCTCATGTACCCTAGCTATAGCGCCCTCTGTAGGCATCAGTTATTTGCATAAATACCAGAAGCATCCTGATCGTCACCAGCACTTACATGTATAGTTTGACGCTGATGCCTACATCAGAATATTTTATGGTATGTATGGCTGGTATATGTGGCTGTTAATCATGCAAATTTTTTTTTTTATGTAGCACCAGACCTTTTATAGATTTAGCATCGCAAATTGAAACTAGTTAGTTACACCCTGTTTTTATTTCGTAACAGATTTGAATATGGCAGTATCCGAAACCGTTAGTAGTGATATGTGATAGTTTGTGTGATCAAGGCGGACATGTAAAATAAAGTACGTCAGTATGATCACGCACTCATTTTCAGACTTTATGTCTTCAAATGATAGGACAGTATTTTCATGGAAATATGTTTGCATTGGCCTACGGAGCCATGATGGTACCCAGACATTCATATCTTGGTCTGAAGCGAATCAACGGCCACGAATGTCTTTATTCAGGGCACCAAAAATGTGGAAATATCATGGGTAGAGAATGGAACCGCATGGGCAGACTCTCACGGTGCTGAGGTTGTTTCTTCTAAGCTGCAGAAGTTTCGCTGGGAAGGCCTTATATATCTTCCGTACAGTCTTGATCCCTCCCCATGTGGTTTCCATATTTTTGGAGCACTGAAGAAAGACATTCGTGACCATCGATTTGCTTTGGCCCAAGAGGTGCAATGATGGTTTCATAGACAAACGCAAACATTTTTCCATGAATACATTGATCGTCTTGTCTCACAGCGGGATATATGTAGTAACAGTCATGGCGATTACTTTTGAAATAATAAACAGTTCAGTCACTTTTTCCATCTATCTGCCGGCCGCTGTGGCCGAGCGGTTCTAGGATCTTCAGTCCGGAACCGTGCTGCTGCTACGGTCGCAGGTTCGAATCCTGCCTCGGGCATGGATGTGTGTGATATTCTTAGGTTAGTTAGGTTTAAGTAGTTCTAAGTCTAGGGCACTGATGACCTCAGATGTTCAGTCCTATAGCGCTTAGAGCCATTTGAACCATCCATCTGTCTCGTTTTTATTTGACTGTCGTTTATAATTTGAAGAAACTGTTGTATAATTAATCCACACTGTCAAAGGGACGTTAATGGTTTGCTCTTTCCTTCTGTAACTTGAATATTAGGCCTCTTTACACCATTCCCTCCTGCTGCAATTTATAATCCATCAACTTATTCCGCTTTAACATTTTGCTCACATGTTCTCTCATTTTCCATGTCAACATTGTCATTCCATCCTCCCTTTCATCATGATAAACGTAGTGACGTTTAACAGCGCCTCAAACGCGGGTGCTCACAAAGCGGTTTTCGGGCATGCACAGTGAGGCTACTTCGCCGTAGCTAGTCACTGGCCAAGTTAGTTTCCGCTACTGTTGGATCTGCAGTACACTTTGACTAGTAATATTGTGAGGCTGTTGTTAGTGCGGCAAGTCGTTGTACATACACTGACGACTGAACACATTATGACTAATTGCGTTTTGGTCCACCTTTGGAACGCCATGCAACAGTGATTCTGCGTGTCATGTGTTTGACAACTCTTTGATAGGCCTCTGGCGGCAGTTGGAACAGATCTGTATGCTCAGGGGATGTAAACCCTTAAATTTAAGGGCAGTTTGTTTGAGGGCATGGGGCTAGCCTCAGAAAATGTGTAACACGTGCTCCATCACGTTCAGATCAGGTGAATCTGGTGGGCAAGGGAACATGAGTTCACTACCATACTTCTTAAACTGCTGTAGCACGATTTTGACGAGGTCAGTTATCCTCTTCGAAGATACCATCACCACTGGATGACGTCAAGCCCGAATAAATGCATGTGATAAGTAATAATGTTCATGTGCTCCACGGCCGTTATAGTGCCTGCAATTACTACCACAACTTCCATGGAAGCCCAGTTGAGTGTCCCCTATGGCATAACAAGACCACCAACTGTCGGAATCTGTAGCACTGTGCACGTTTCGAGCAGCCATTCGTGTCGATCACTGACTCACCTGACACGGCGATCGGCCTGGTATAACAGGAAACGTGATACATCTGACCAGGAGACACGTTTCTGTTGACCCACGGTCCAGTCCTAAGATCCCCCGTCCACTGTAAGCTTAAATGACGATGTTGCTGGGCCAACACGGGAAGACACAGGGGTCATTAGGTGGGAAGCCCCACGTACACGCTGAACCGCGTCTGGCGAACCTCCGACTTTCCGCCCCGCACGTTCTGTGCTGAGGCCTATTCATAGTTTCACCGTCCTTCAACCACTATGACAGGTGCTGTCAGTACCACGCGAACGGCCGACCAGCTTCACCGTTTCCTTGATGCTCGGTACCAGGCGCCGGGCCTTTACATTCTGCCTCATTATTAGTTTCTCCACGAGTGGTTACTGTTGCCGATTTAGCAACTAATATCCAATTAATGGAAAGATGCTATATTTGCTTTTTTAGAACTTGACGAAGTTCACACGATTGCTTTCTGGCCATTATCAAGCGCATCTGAAAGTGCCAAATACACTGATCAGCCAGTACATCATGATCACCTACCTAATAGCCTTTATACCCATCTTTGGAAAGGATATCAGCGTCGATGCGTCGTGGCATGGAAGTAACGAGGCCTTGGCAGGTTGCTGGAGGGAACTGGCACTACATCTTCACACAAAAGTCACCTAATTCCCGTAAATTCCGCGGAGGGGTGCGATGAGCTCTGAAGTCACATTCAGCCAAGTCCCACTACTGTTCGATGAGGTTCAGATCGGGCGAGCAGGAGGGTCACCACATACATTGGAATTCGTCACCACTGTGTTCCTCCAACAACTCTATCACACTCCTGGCCTTGTGACATGGCGCATTTTCTTGCTGAAAACCTGCCACTGCCGTCGGGAACGATGATCATCATGAAGATGTGTACGTGGTCTGCAACTACTGTACGATAGGCCTTGGCCGTTATGGTGCCTTGCACGAGCTCCACTGATTGCCCATGTGGCTGTTCCACAGAGCAGGATGGAGCCTTCGTCAGCTTGTCTCCGTCACGCAGTACAGGTTCAAGGAGATGTTCTCCAGGAAGAGGGTGGATTCGTGCCTTCCCATCTGCATGATGAAGAAAGTATCGAGAATAATCAGACCATGAAACACTGTGGCACTGCGCCTACGTTCAATGCCGATGGCCATGTGCTGGTTTCAGTCGTAGTTGCCGATGTTGTGGTGTTACGATTGGGACATACATGAGTCGTAGGCTATGGAGGTCTATAATTAGGAGCGTTCGGTGCACTGTATGTTCAGACACACTTGTACTCAGCCCAGCTTTAACGTTTGGTGTTAGTTCCTCCACAGTTCGCCCTCTGTACTATTTTACCAGTCTGCCCAGCATAAGACGTCCGACATCTGCAATGAGGTGTGGGCGCCCACCCCAAGACGTCTGGACGTGGTTTCACCACGTGTTGAAGACACTTACCACAGAATTTCTCGAACATCCGACAAATCGTGCAGTTTGCGAAATACTCGTGTCGAGCCTCCGGGCTACCACAATCTGCCCTTGGAACAACTGAGATAGATCGCGTGCCTTCCCCATTCTACAGACGGCCAGCATGCTCATTGATGCTACGTTCACAGTTTGTGTGTTTCTGACTAGCATTCATTCCTCGACAGGTGACGATGCTATCACCTGGACGGTTTTATATCGATAATAGTTCGGTAGTCATAATGTTCTGGCTGATCAGTGTATGATGGGCAGAAAAATATTTTTGTTCTTTACATTATGAGATGAGAGCCAATGCTTATATATGTACAGTAAAGTGCAGAAATATATATGCGACTTACGTTATGCTGTACAGGAGCAACAGTAAATGATAAAAATAGTAAAAGGTCGTACCTTTACGCGTCCTCTACACGTCCCGCCGCCTTGATCTCCCTCATCCCCTGGTTGCTCCTCTCCTCTCCAACCCCTGCCCTCTGCCGCGTCTTCACCATTGTGTTCCCCTACCCTCCACTTCTACACCCTTCATCTCCTTTCCCAAGGTGGCTTCCATCAACTCCCCCTACTGGATGATGCCCTCTCTCCCTCCATTTATCCCTCCAATCAACTTTGATCCTCACCTCCCCCTCCCTTCCTCCGTCCTTTTCCCAGGCTCCCTCTCCCCACCTTCCAGTCTGTCTTTTCCCCGCCTACCCTCTCTCTGCCTCCCTTCTCCCCCTGAGACCTTTTTGCTCCTCCACTGCCTTTCCCACTCCCTCTCGCGTCCACTCAGCCCCCCCCCCCCTTTTCTATGTCCCCTCCCTCCATTGGCTCCCCCCTTTTTCCTTTCCTCTGCTCCCCTCTTTTCCCCCCTCATCGGTCGGGATCCTCCCCTCCCACCCCCTATTTGCCAACGTGTCGCCCGTATAGTGCTGTTTGAAGTGAGTGTTCAGTGTAGTGCGTCCCCTGTGAGTGTTGCGAACAGCCACCATACTGTCGCTACTTGGATTTTTATATGAGAACGGAAACCAGTCTGTCGCCGTGTTTTTTAATTGTGCCCGTCTGTTTACTATGAGTTTTAATCAGCATGGTCGACCGTTTTGTTTTTGTATTTTCTTCGTATCTTTTTCTCCATGTTTCAGTTTCTAACAGCCACCATTTTATCACCTGCTTTTGTTTTGTTTTTCATATCTCCTAATTCTGTTTTTTAACTTTTCTGTAGGCTGCAGAGCGGCGTATTGTGCTGCTGCCTGCCCGCCTCACCCTCTGGGGGGAGAGGGGGTAATCGAAATCCAATAAAGAAAAGAAAAGTACCTTTACGCTGAATGTAGACGCCTTTTGCACCGCAACTATGTTACACTTTTATTAATTCCAAATAACTAATTTCAACTTCTACTTTCAAAGCATGCAACTGTAACTGTGAAACATTTCAGAACATAATTCTCTTAAGCTAAGAGTTTTCCGGATTGAACGTTTTTATAGTTACTACAACTCCATTTTCTCATAACATCATTGGGAGCCACATTTTTTTTAAAAATCTACGTCACTTTAATTTTTTATCTTTTATTTTTCATGTTTTATCTGAAAAAATATGCCATTTACATTTGAAATGCATCAGATACCTCTTTTTAAGCTAAACAATGTCAACAGTTTTGAAGTATTGGCGTATACAGTTTTTATAATAACGACACACCCATTTTTCTCATGACGTCACTGGGTGCGGAACTTCACTTTTACTGTTTTTATCATCCGATATTGCTACAGCATAACGCAAGTTATTTATTATTTCTGCACTTGCACTGTATATACATAAGCACTGTCTTGCATCCTTTATCGTAAAAAACAAAAATACGTGTCTATATGCCCATCACGTTATGTATTAACATGTGGCAGTTTCAGATGGACATAATAAATGTTTTTTATTTCAGTCTTTGATCAAAATATGAATTCTTTAGACGATGCTCGGTTTTAGTCCGTAATGACCATCCTCAGGTCTTTTTTACACCATGTCCTAAATTGATAAGGCCATAGTGGCATCGTCAAAACATATAAATACATGGCCTTATCAATTTAGGACATGGTTTAAAAAAGATCTGAGGATGGTCATTACGGACTAAAACCGAGAATCGTCTAAAGAATTCATATTGTCATCAAAGACTGAAATAAAAAAACATTTGACAGTATTGGATCACAGTTTGTATACGTCACCATGTCGCAGTTGGTGGACATAATGAAGTTCTAAATAGATGAAACTGGAGCGGCTTTTCATTAATGCAACCTGTGTCGAAGTCGATTGTATCAGTGAATTTTCGCCATGTATCGTGGCTACACTGACTCCACAGCCGCGTCTGATTCGCTTGTATACCTTTCTTAAAACGTCACCAACCCACAAGGGCACTAGGCGGGCCTCAGCCTCAGGGTGGACACTGGTCATAATATGTTCTGGATCACCAATGTAGCAATCTATAGCGGGCACCACATGTTGTCGTTATGACACACTGCTGTGCAACGAACACTTTTTCCCTAAATGACGAATTATTCCGATATTTGATACCGTAGGAGATTAGTCAATAAGAATGAGCTCATCTGACAAAAAAGAAATAATCTGCAAACACGGAGATGAATCATTAAGTCTTTAGGCCGATATTGCACATTTCTTTGTCAAAACTGATATGTCAAATATTTATGTCAAACAAATTTGACAGTTTAATAGGGAATTAGGTCAAATCTCGTCTTTCGTCAAAGATACATAATTAAGTCTAGAGCCTCGCCGTAGATTTGATCATAAAAATCGTTTGTCTTCTGTTACCTGCAACGTGAAACGTAACTGCTAAGCTGTTTGACGTCTCGGTAGTGTGCTTATAAAAAGACTTCACAGTTGGTGTGTTCCTTCGACTTTTTTTAATAACCTTGCTTCGCCTGGGGTGGGGGTGGGGCGTTATTATGAGGCACAATGCATGCTATTAATCGTGTGTTGATGTGCAGGTGGAATACAGTGCAGGCAACTTCATATCCAAACAGCTACAGCCATCCAGCTCTACATCAGGAAACATCCAGGCAGCTTTCCAGCAAGCCGAAATAGATGACATGGTCACACTCTACAATAAAAAAATTCTTAGTTTTCCATTATACTTTATCTGTTTTTCAACTATGGATGCCAGAGGTTAGAAAGCGCTTCATCCGCTTCGTACCGTTTATTATTTTGAAGGTGGTGGACCACTAATTCCATTAAATAAATTATGCCAAGATAAAAATAATTCTTATTGCCCATATATTTTACTAAACATTTATGTATCTTAAGATATTCTGCCTCCAGTGCTTTATAAATCGCTTGACACGTTTGTGTAATTATTTTGGTTGATGTACACTGTGGTGTCAGAATGCTGTATTGTAAACAAGAGAGGCTCTCTCCTGTATCAAGAAATTGCATTGTCGCAGCGAGTCTGTCTCCTGCACATACAGCACTTCTGAAGTGAGTATTCTCTTTTGTAATATGAGAGACTGCTTCACATAGCAAATACTGACGTGCACTCTCCTCCACTCGTAAATAATCTATATAAGACTAGACGGCCTTCACTTGCAACTCTCGTAACAAATTTTGCGGAATGCTTTTACCATCTCGATGTAATACCCATGGCTTCATCCAAGCACGTTTTCTTTTTTCCGCCGCTTTCCTTCCAAATGAGCACATAATGCAGTTGTGATACGAGCAATTGCAGCGCTTAACAAGACGTCGTTGTTATCCGCCACCTTGAAATTTGAAGAAAAATATGATGACTGTGTAACACCCCTTTTTAGCGTCAGAGATCTTTGTCAAAGAAATCTGTCGAATATTCGATCATAGTCCCTTGTTAAGCGGCCTTACAGTTGGCACACCGATCGAGTCACCGCAACCGCGCGCGCACTGCCTTTACGTGAGCAGAAGGCAGTAGCGACCAGTGAGACATTTAGGTTTGAAGCGATCATTATACGTAACATGGGTAAATTTAAGGACGTGGCAAAAAGGTACAATTGTGTTTGGCCATGGCCATACGTGTGTGTGAAGTTGCAGGATTTGTTGGTGTTTCGCGGCGGACTGTTTAGCGTGTAACACACTTGGCCGCGGTACAAGACGTCCGATTTGTGGTCAGAAGAAGATCCTGAGTAAAAGGGACAGGAGATACGCTAGTGAATCAAAATCACTTACAAGCCAGATAGGAATTGCTGCGAGCTATGAATGAAGATCCATCCCTAAGTGTTAGCGGGAGAACAGTGCTACGGGAAATGCATGCAAAGAACATTTCGAGTCGATCACCTCGCAAGAGGCCTTAGCTCATACAGGCACATAAATACCACAACTGCAAAGTTCATCGGGCTGGAAGAACATGAGACTGGCTTTCTGAACGCTCCCCATCCTATTACATCGTGACTGGTCTGAAAAATCACCTGCCTTGAAGCACATAGAAAACCTGTGGTACTTGTTGCAACAACGGGGGAAACGCCGACATCGGCATCCCGACAGTGCGATCAAATCCTCAGCGTTTGGCTTAATCTGTATCCGACGGACCTGCACAATCTTGTCGGCTCACTTCCTACGCGAATCCAGCAGGTTGTAACGCCGGAAATGCATATCCTCTTATTTCCATCTATTTTACTATAAATTTTTTCGTTATATTGTTACCTGAAGATATGACATTTCTGTGTCTCATATATATTGTAATATGCATTTATGTCGAGGTATAATTGGTTTGTTTTGTAAATATTATTTCTATTTTTACGCTGGGCGTTGCCTAGGAAAAACTATGCTATCGAACGATTACGTCGATAGGTTGTGTGGAGAACCAAAGTGTTTAGGATCTTTGGTAGTGTTGGCTCTGCCGCATGGAGAGGTGTGTGGAGTGACGCTCCAGCGAGTTGCTGCGCTTTCGAGGTTTGGCAGCATGTAATTGCGCTCGACTTGCTATGATAGTTTCTGGCACGGTGTCGCGGACGAGAAACATTAGCTGGCACACATCAAGAGCCCGTTTCGCCTGGTGACAGTGTCGAGAAGAAGGCGCGCCATCATCCAGCTTCTGCAACAGCTACGGCCGACAGTAAGTGATTGTCGCGACCTCCTCGATCGACGACTTCAAACCTTGAATCAACCAACAAGGAAGACTGGAAGCACGTAAAGTTTTAGAACTGTATGGCAGACCTCAGCTTTTCAAACTGTTCCATTTGCATTACTGAAATACAGCAACTTAGCATGAAGCTTTGTTGCTCGTTGTCCCAATTGCATTACCAAGCAGGGTTCCTTCCTTTTCCGAAATGAACCCGTGTGTCGTTGAAATTCAAACGCCAGCATTAAAGTAATATCATTCCATTTCACTGCTTTAATTTCAAAGTTCAGCTAAGGTATTCATAGCTGGCTACAATATTTAGATTACGCAAGCACAAATTAAGAGTGCGAGTTTTGTTACCATATTTTAGCTTACCTGTGACTACGGCTCAGCTTGGTACGTACTAAATTTTACTATTGTTAACTGTTCAGCATCATTTAATTCAAGATCAAAGCTAAATCTCTTATTTCTAAATTGCGTAAATTCAAGTAGCTTTTGAGATGATTGTTGAGGTTGTCCAAGACTAACATTATTTAATTTAATTTCGTAGTGCTTCAGAAACAAAGTTCACTATTAATTTCAGTCACTAAATTAACTTTCAATTTTCCGATTTTATTAATTCTTTTGCTAAATTAAGTCAGAGTGTAGCGAAATTCGTTACTTCTGACAAACATTCAGTTTTCACACAACATGGGTCAACCTTCAGTTGCCACGATTTTAGTGCTAATTATATGTGCATTAACCTTTCTTTTTTAGTTATTATAGTAGTTGTCCATAGGACTGGCGGCCGTAATTTTCCCCAAATCTCAAATATACAATTGACGCCAGTTAATTGTTAACGTAACGACCGCACATTTACTTTCTTTATTAACTTTACCCTCTTTCAAAACTAATTTCCACCAATTTCATTTGCATTTTTCCCTTCATTTACATGTAACCCTTCCTCCCTCTTTACCGACAGATTAACTTCAGTGACGATTGCTTTTCCCAAATTTCCATTAGGTACACGCGGTTTAATTTTTCACTGTCATTAAGGTCGGTAAGTGAGGGGGAAGTTACAAGGTCATCAAGTGCACCGGCAGATTTACGCGCTATTAAATGATGCGAGGAACTACTTCTCTAGAAGTGACTATTTTTTTTCTCCGGTAAGCTCAGGATGACTAACCCAACTTCTTGTCACTTTCATCCCCAAAATCGGATATCATCTATATTGTAAAAGTCGCATACCACCTTAAACGTTGAAGATCTGCAACATCTGACATCCTGTTCACTTTTTTCATTATTATAACTCTAAAGAGGGGCTTCAAATATTCTTTTTCCTCTATATTTGGTCCTCACACATTTTTTCTAGTTGTATGATCAGGAAGGTGCAGTACAGAATTTGTGTCTTGTGTTTTATCTAATGATTTGCCAAAATCATCACTTATATAGTTACATTTTTAAATTAATTCCTGAACGTCAGACATTGGTAATAATAATGTCGGATATGGGCGGTATTCTGCGCGACGCAGCTGATGAGGACACGAGGTAGGATTCAGTGAGCCGCCGTAATGGAACACATTTTCATTTAAAATGATGGCCAACTCATGTATTGGGGAGTTCGATGCACCGGCTTGTGCACCCGATTTATTGAGCCGTGTGTTTCTATCCGGTGCCGGCGAATGTAATTAATCTCAGCGAGATGAGTGGCCTGTGTGCGGCGGTGTTTGCAGTACGCCGTCACGTGACGTCGACACGGCAGCAAATATATCACCGACATATTTACCGTTTTATTCCGAACTGCAAGTGCCGGGCGTCCAGGGCGCTGCGTTCTGTTTCGCTCTAGTTACAAAACTGTGGTTTTAAATTCCCAGGCATCGGTTGTGTGCCAGCAGGTGCCACATGTGAATTACGTAAATGGCCATTATGAATGCAACATGAGGAAGGGGTCAATCAACGAAAGGAACTTTGTGTTGAATTGTACTATATACTTGGCCATGTAAATTGTAAACATTTTATTTCAGCCGTACAAACTTGGTACGTATAACACCATGTACACTATTTGAGGAAAAGTATTCGGATACCCCAGTGTGATGCAGAATTAACCACTAGATGTTACCAAAGACGGACCCGCCGGTATAAAAGAAAGCGTGAACTGTTGTGTTGTCGGCAGAAAAGCGCTAACAACAGAAAGCGTCCGTCATGACAGCTCACTGACTTTGAAGGTGAAGTAGTCACTGGATGTCCTCTAACAAATCGATCAGGTACATTTTAACTTTTATATAGCTGCTAAAATCGACTGTTGGTGACGCCGTTGTGATGTGGAAACGCAAAGAAACGACTACAGCTAAACCAGGACCAGCCATATTTCATGTACTGTTGGACAGGACTGACGATTATCATCTACACCTACATCTACACTATGTGATCAAAAGTATCATGACACCTCCAAAAACATACGTTTTTCATATTAGGTACATTGTGCTGCCACCTACTAACAGGTACTCCGTATCCGCGACCTCAGTAGTCATTAGACATTCTGAAAGAGCAGTACGCGGCGCTCCGCGGCTCACGGACTTCGAACGTGGTCAGGTGATTGTGTGTCACTTTTGTCATACGTCTGTAGGCGAGATTTCCACACTCCTAAACATCCCTAGGTCCACTGTTTCCGATGTGATAGTGAAATGGAAACGTGAAGGGACACGTGCAACACAAAAGAGTTCAGGCCGACCTCGGCTGTTGACTGAGAGAGACAGCCGACAGTTGAAGAGAGTCGTAATGTGTAATAGGCAGACATCTATATAGACCATCACACAGAAATTCCACCGCAACTACTATGACGGTTAGGCGGGAGGTGAGAAAACTTGGATTTCATGGTCGAGCGGCTTCTCATAAGCCACAAATCTGGCCGGTAAATGCCAAACGACACCTCGCTTGGTGTAAGGAGCGTAAACGTTGGACGATTGAACTGTGGAAAAACGTTGTGTGGAGTGACGAATCACGGTACACAATGTGGCGATCCGATGGCAGTGTGCAGGTATGGCGAATTTCCGCTGAACTTCATCTGCCAGCGTGTGTATTGCCAACTGTAACATTCGGAGACGGTGGTATTATGGTGTGGTCATGTTTTTCATGGAGAAGGCTTGCGCTCGTTGTGTTTTTGCGTGGCAGTATCACAGCATAGGCCTTCATTGATGTTTTAAGCAACTTCTTGCTTCCCACTGTTGAAGAGCAATTCGGGGATGGCGACTGCATCTTTCAACACGATCGAGGATCTGTCCATATTGCACGGCCTGTGGCGATGTGGTTACTCGACAATAACATCCCTGGACTGGCCTGCACAGAGTCCTGACCTGAGTGCTGAATGTTTTGAAACGACGACTTCGTGCCAGGCCTCACCGACCAACATCGACACCTCTCTTCAGTGCAGCAATGGGCTGCCATTCCCCAAGAACTGTTCCAGCACCTGACTGAACGTATACCTGCGAGAGTGGAAGCTGTCATCAAGGCTAAGGATGGGCCAACACCATACTGAATTCCAGCATTACCGATTGAGGGTGCCACGAATTTGTAAGTCATTTTCAGCCAGGTGTCCGGATACCTTTAATGACATAGTGTACATCTGCATGGGTACTCTGCAAATCACACTTAAGCGCCTGGTGGAGGGTTCATCGAACCACGTTCACAATAATTCTCTATTACTCCCCTTTCGAACAGCGCGCGGAAAAAAAAAACGAATCTTTCCGTGCGATTTCTGATTTCCGTTATTTTATTACGACAATCATTTCTTCCTATGTAGCTCGGGGTCAACAAAATATTTTCGCTTTCTGCGGAGAAAGTTGGTGACTGAAATTTCGAGAGGAGTATCCACCGCAACGAAAACGCCAGATTCTGTATCATGTCAGTGACACTCTCTATTTCACCATAATACAAAACGTGCTGCTCTTCTTTAAACTTTCTCTATGTACTCCGTTAATCCTACCTGGTAAGGATCCCAGACCGCGCAGCAGTACTCCAAAAGAGGACGGACTAGCGTAGCGTAGGTAGTCTCTTTAGTAGATCTATTACATTTTCTGAGCGCTTCAACAATAAAACTCAGTCTTTGGTTTGCCTCACCCACAACATTTTTATTCTGTTCTCTCCAATTTCAGTTGTTCGTAACTGTAATTCCTTGGTATTTAGTTTAATTTACGACCTTTAAATTTCACTGATTTATCGTGTAACCGAAGTTAACGGAGTCCTTTTAGCGCTCATGTGGATGACACTTCTCATTATTTAGGGTCAAATGCCAATTTTTACAATTTGTTTTGTTCTTCTGATGGCTTTACTAGACAATAAACATCAGCAACATCTGAAAACAACATAATATCGATGCTCAGATTGTCTCCTAAATCGTTTACACAAATAAGGAACAACAGAGAGCATATAATACTACATTGGGGACCGCCAGAAATCACTTCTGTTTTACTCGTTGACTTTCCGTCAACTACTACGAACTGTGACCTCTCTGACAGGAAATCACGAATCCAGTAACATAACTGAGACGATATTCCATGAGCACGCAATTTCACTACAAGCCGCTGATGTGGTACATCGTCAAAAGCCTTCTGAAAATTTAGAAATACGGAATCAATTTGAAATCCCTTGCCAGTAGTACTCAACACTTGGAGTATGTAAAGGGCTAGTTGTGTTTCACAAGAATGGTGTCTTGTATGTAATGAGAGGGAGAAATTACTTGCGAGTCCCAAACTGCTACCAACTGTCGACCTAGCAGAATACTGTGTGTAGGGAAATAAAATTCGAGCTCATAAGTTATCCATTCCTGTAGTCAGTGATAAGTGACGCTGGAGGTGGTCTAAAGAGCGGCTGTACTGGGCAGTAGAAGACTGGAAACCAATGATTTGGAGTGATGATCGACGGTATAGCCTGTGGCAACGCGAAGGAAGGGTCTGGCTTTGGAGAAGCCTGTAGAGCGTTACCTGCCAGTATGGGTAGTGCCAACAGCAAGAAAAGGAAGAAGCTCTCTTATTGATTAGGGATTGGTCCCCTTATTGAGCTTAAGAAAAAGGCAAATGTGGAAGAATATGAATACGTTTTGCAGCACTGCGCACTGTGCAGAGGAACAATTCGGAGGCGGGGACTGTTTGTCTCAGCATCACAATGCACGTTGTCATACATTCGTGACATGGACTGGCCTGTATAGAGTCCCCGCCTGAACCCTGTGGAACACCTTTGTAATGAGTGAGATAGTCGAATTCGCTCCAGAATCTAGTGTCCAACATCACCACCGTATTTACGCCTCTTGAGAAAGAATTGGCTGCCATTCCTCCAGAGGGATTCAGCGACCTCAATTAGATTAGATTAGTACTTGATACGTAGATCATGAATACGACACTTCGTAATGATATGGAACGTTAATGAAAGGTGTCTACACAAGATATTAAATTACACAAAATATTACATGACAGCCGGCCGAAGTGGCCGTGCGGTTAAAGGCGCTGCAGTCTGGAACCGCAAGACCGCTACGGTCGCAGGTTCGAATCCTGCCTCGGGCATGGATGTTTGTGATGTCCTTAGGTTAGTTAGGTTTAACTAGTTCTAAGTTCTAGGGGACTAATGACCTCAGCAGTTGAGTCCCATAGTGCTCAGAGCCATTTGAACCATTTTTTTTTATTACGTGACACTTAATATTTTCAATTTTTTTTGTTTTTGGTGAGGGTCGGAGAAATTACCCGCTTACTGTATTCGAAAAGTCATCTAATGAGTAGAAGGAGCTGCCATTAAGAAATTCTTTTCATTTCCTTTTAAATGCTACACCACTGGCCATTAAAATTGCTACACCAAGAAGAAATGCAGATGATAAACGGGTATTCATTGGACAAATATATTATACTAGAACTGACATGTAATTACATTTTCACGCAATTTGGGTGCATAGATCCTGAGAAATAAGTACCCAGAACAACCACCTCTAGCCGTAATAACGGCCTTGATACGCCTGGGCATTGAGTCAAACAGAGCTTGGATGGCGTGTACAGGTACAGCTGCCCATGGAGCTTCATCACGGTATCACATTTCATCAAGAGTAGTGACTGGCGTATTGTGACGAGCCAGTTGCTCGGCCACCAATAACCAGACGTTTTCAGTTGGTGAGAGATCAGAAGAATGTGCTGGCCAGGGCAGCAGTTGAACATTTTCTGTGTCCAGAATGGCCCGTACACGACCTGCAACATGCGGTCGTGCATTATCCTGCTGAAATGTAGGGTTTCGCATGGATCGAATGAAGGGTAGAGCCACGGGTCGTAACACATCTGAAATGTAACGTCCACTGTTCAAAGTGCCGTCAATGGGAACAAGAGGTGACCGAGACGTGTAACCAATGGCACCCCATACCATCACGCCGGGTGATACGCCATCATGATGCTGTAAACAGAACCTGGATTCATCCGAAAAAATGACGTTTTGCGATTCGTGCACCCAGGTTCGTCGTTGAGCACAACATCACAGGCGCTCCTGTCTGTGATGCAGCGTCAAGGGTAACCGCAGCCATGGTCTCCGAGCTGATAGTCCATGCTGCTGCAAACGTCGTCGAACTGTTCGTGCATATGGTTGTTGTCTTGCAACGTCCCCATCTGTTAACTCAGTGATCGAGACATGGCTGCACGATCCGTTACAGCCATGCGGGTAAGATGCCTATCATCTCGACTGCTAGTGATACGAGGCCGTTGGGATCCAGCACGGCGTTCCGTATTACCCTCCTGAACCCACCGATTCCATATTCTGCTAACAGTCTTTGGATCTCGGCCAAGACGAGCAGCAATGTCGCGATACGATAAACCGCAATCGCGATAGGCTACAATTCGACCTTTATCAAAGTCGGAAACGTGATGGTACGCATTTCTCCTCCTTACACGAGGCATCACAATATGGTTCACCAGGCAACGCCGGTCAACTGCTGTTTGTGTATGAGAAATTGGTTGGAAACTTTCCTTATGTTAGCACGTTGTAGGTTTTGCCACCGGCGCCAAACTTGTGTGAATGCTCTGAAAAGCTATTCATTTGCATATCACAGCATCTTCTTCCGGTCGGTTAAATTTCGCGTCAGTAGCACGTCATCTTCGTGGTGTAGCAATTTTGATGACCAGTAGTGTATATGGCTATCTGTCAGACTTTTGATGCTATTAGGTAGGTGACCAAAGGATTTTGTGGCAGCATAATTTACCCCCTTCTGAGCCAAAGTTAGATTTAACCTTTCTCCTAGTATTGTAGCCATGTACACTGCTATTACTTTTGAATTAGTTCGAATTGTTAATAACAAATTTCATAAGTGAATAGATATATTGTGAGCCTACATTGCAGATCTCTAGCTCTTTAAATAAGTATCTGCAGGATGATCTTGAATGAGCTCCAGCAATTATTCTGATTACACGCTTTTGTGCAATGAACACTCTTTTACTCAATAATGAGTTACCCCAGAATACGATGCCATACGAAAGCAGAGAATGAAAATAGGCGTGGTAAGCTAATTTACTGAGATGTATATCGCCAAAATTTGCAATGACCCTAATAGCATAAGTAGCTGAACTCAAACGTTTCAGCAGATCTCCAGTGTGTTTTTTCCAGTTCAACCCCTCAGCAATGCGTACACCTATAAATTTTGAATATTCTGCTTTACCTACCGATTTCTGATCAAAGTCTGTATTTATTATTGGTGTCATTCCATTTACTGTGTGGAACTGTATGTACTGTGTTTTGTCAAAGCCCATTTGCAGAGAACCACATAATGATTTTCTGGAAAACATCGTTTACAATTCCACCAGTTAATTCTTGTCTGTTGGGTGTGATAGCTATAGTTGTATCATCGGCAAAAAGTACCAGCCTTGCATCTTCGTGAATACAGAGTGACAAGTCATTAATATATATTAAGAACAACAGAGGACCCAAGACCGAACCTTGCGGCACTCCATTCTTGATTATTCGCTAGTTTGAGAAATCACCAGTTTTTTGTATATTATGTGAACTGCTTATTTCCACTTTTTACACTCTTCCAGTTAGGTATGATTTAAACCATTTGAGAGCTGTCCCATTCATACCGCAGTACTCGTGCTTATCCGGAAGTATGTTCCTAGCATAGTTCTAGCCGTCAGGAAGTCAAATGGTAGAAACATCCCATATTAATGTCCACTAATAGGCATACTAATTCTTTTGATAAGATCAAGCACATTTATCCACGTTTAAAAGTCGTTCGTTACATCGCGTTTAAATTTTACTCAAGTCTTTCTGCATTTCTTTCCTGTAGACATCAGGATCCTAAGCAAACCATCAGACTGTATTGGTGATGATATGTCCTGTCTATAGGACTGGACCAGTACCTTAGGGTAGTGCATATATGAATCCTGGGTTGAAGTTTTTTCATTGGTGTTATGTCTGCGTAAGCAGAAGAAACTAACGATGAAAGTCGGAAAACAATTTATTGGACTGTTCAATTAACCAAAACAAATTCTGCAAGTATAACACCAACACAAAACAGTGATCCGTCTTCGAATCACAACTACATACAAGAGTAAGATGGAAAACAACTGAAATAATTTCCTACTAGTCTCTGCCAGAGACTTCTCCGATATACCAAGCCTAATCCAGAGATCAGCGAGAAGATCCGAGCCGGGCTGCTGGGGCGGCAGCTGTCCAAGTCTGCTGGCGGTCGATGAACTTCCGATGTGCGGCCGAGCGCCGGCCTTTATAGCGCTTCTGCGGATGAGTACCTCGGAACTATTTTCCATACATAGTTTGACGTGTGACAATAGCTCCGGGATCTGCAGCGACCTATTCCTTATGTTTATGTGGGCCGGTAGTGGCCCCTGGTGGCCGCTGGTGTCTTTGCTGTGGTATTGTTGTTGTGGTTGTTGCTGTGGCCGTTCATCAATATTGCCTGTCGGCTGTGTAGCGCTTCGGTGTTCCTGCGAGGCGGGCAACCCGTGGCTGCAGGCTGTCAGTTTGGTTGCTGATACTGTAGGCGCCGTGATGTCTGCTGGAGAAGGCCACAGCAATTGGAACGGCCGAAAAAGACGGAGAAAGACGAGAGAGAAGGAAGCAAATGCACGTGTGAGATCATCGCGATAGTGCTGGTGTGGAAAGTCCGGCAGCGGTACTCCGTATTCTGCGGACTCAGCGCGTGTAAAACAAGCACGCCGCCATGTCTCAGCGGTCGCGATGTATCAGGCAACAGGGGACCAACCGGCCCATCCCCCCAGCAGCGCAGCCCATTCCTCCTAAAACCGCCGGTGACCCAGCCTCCCCCTAAACTACGTGTCGGCGCGGATTAAAGCCGCCAGCCCGGCAGCCACCCCTCAGAAATGGCGGCGGACAGCGCCGTCGGCTCG
Organism: Schistocerca nitens; assembly: GCF_023898315.1. NCBI lineage: Eukaryota > Metazoa > Arthropoda > Insecta > Orthoptera > Acrididae > Schistocerca > Schistocerca nitens. Next base: position 794,421,546 of record NC_064618.1, read on the forward strand.
CCAATACAGGCGGTATTACGAGTTTTTTTAACCCACCCCCTCCACCCCCATTACGGCTAATGGGAGATAATGTAGGCAGCAGGCGGCCGCGCGCACGAGTAGCACCGCGTCGTTCGTGTTTGCCTTTTAGTAGGGCACACGTGTGTGTAAGTGTGAGTGTGAGCGCACGCAACTGCTGGCCTCGCTAAAATTTTCTTTTAAAAAGCGAAAATCTAAAAGGGATTCGCAAGCGCGGCGAAGTGTCACTACGGGCCGAGGGAAGAGGGGAAGAACATGTCGCTCCTGTGGTGGCGATTATGCCACATCGATAATTTGTGCAATCTTGCTCTACGGCCGTCTTTCCGTCATTATTACCGTGCTTTCGGCGGTAAAAGAGCAGAAATTTTCCGCTCTGATACGTAGTAATATTTTGTGCAGTTCACGCCTTCATAATTTGCTTTTATTATCTGAGAAAGAGGTTGCTAATCATTTTAAAATTGATTTTCGTCTTTTCCTGTCAAACTGTCGCTAAATTTACAAAAAAAGTTTGTCATACATTTCGAATCCCCTCTTTTACTACAGTTACTCATAATGTGTAATTGAGCTTAAGCTATCAGAAGGGCGTTTCGAACCAAAATATCACAAAATCCCACGACGTTTTGGTCGTATGTCAATGCTTTAAAAGTACTTCTGGTCACCTGAGCACATGGTTATAAGTACAAAATCTAAATACCTTGAAACTAGTCACATGTTAACTGCTGGAAAGGATTTCTGGTAATGTGAGCACAGGGTTATAAATTCACAATCAAATAGGAGAAATGCGGGATTAGGTCTAATAATGAAAAGTTCTCCTAAATGTTTAATGTGCATAGATCTGAAAATTTAAAACATCGTCAAAAATACAAGCACTGAAAGAAAACCGATTAAACAGCTTAAAAACGCACTGAAATAGGAAACTGAACACCTGCATAGTACAAAATAAAGAGTGCAGAGTATCTCCATCTGTTTCATCTGGTCCACTGACCGCAAGAACCGTTTCCAAGCGATTTCTGCTCCCTGGCCGGTCCCAGCCGTAGAGCGGGAAAGGTGCCACAAAGAAGCTCTGACCAACTTCGTGAAAACACTTTTTATCTAAAGCTCCAAAGAACTGTGCATGTTAACTTCTCTCACCGCACTCTAATATTGTAGAGCTGGCAAACCTACGTTAGCAGAAAAGCTACTCTTCACCCAAAGATCACATTCAAACTCATTTTAAAACATATTATTTTCACAGATACACAGGAAGTGGAAAGTAGGAATGACGGTACGTTTATTCACGCAGGATGCGGAGAGTAGGAGTAATGCAGATTCTTTTTATTTTTTTTATATAATTGAAATCAGTACATCGAGATGCTTCTCCTTCCTCGGGGTCTGCTGCTGACACAACAGAGTAGCGACGGGCAGAAATAACAACACAGTTATGTTACGTACCACGTAAGGGACCTAATCGAATCCTTTCGACAAGGAACCTGGAAGGTTTCAGACTGGTTATATTATGGTGAGACAGAGATTTCGGAACCTGCTTTTAAACTGTAATAAGGGGCAAATATGGATTCTGACCATAATTTAATTACTTGATTAAGTAAGTATCGTACATTAGATAGTGGTAATAAAGAGAGAAAACCACAAAAAACCTTACGTGCATGCATTTCACATTTAGTTGTTACGTTGATAAAATTTATACACATTTCGATATTAGAATATGGCTCAAAATGGTTCAAATGGCTCTGAGCCCAACGGGACATAACATCTGAAGTCATCAGTGGCCTAGAACTTAGAACTATTTAAACCTAACTAACCTAAGGACAACACGTACATCCATGCCCGAGGCAGGATTCGAACCTGTGACCATAGTAGTCGCACGGTTCCGGACTGAAGCTATTAGAATATTTATATGTAACTATGGTTCGTAACACATTTAAACACATGGACTTCACGCAGATTAAAATCTAATGAACCTTTCGTTGGAGGAAATTTTTCAGTTTCATAACAGAAAATAAAGTTCGCTCAGATGTGTTGAACCAAACACTGAAATAACTTTACTGGCTTGCGCGTGCACTCGAGGATATTCATCTTGGGTTAACATCTTACGAAAATCTTGTAAAAGGGAAGCTAAAATATGAAAGATTCGAAAAAATCGAGAAAGAAATGATTATCGGAAGGAGTAACTCAGCATACAGAGAAGTCAAAACCATCTTCGGCAAAATTAAAAGCAAGGGAGGTAACATAATGAGTGAAATGGAAGTTCCACTGTTAAATGCAAAGGAGAGAGCAGATAGTGTAAGTAGGCTGTTTAGGTTTTTTTAATGGTAACGCCGCATAGCGCTCTGTATGAAAATCACTGGCTGTGCTGTGTGCAGTCTGTGGCTGGGTGGCATTGTTGGAATTTAGTTGGGCAGTTGGCTGTTAACAGCGCGTAGCGTTGCGCAGTTGGAGATGAGCCGCCAGCAGTGGTGGATGTGGGGAAGTGAGATGGCGGGTCTCTGAGAGCGGATGATCTGGAGGTGTGTCCATCAGAAACCGTACATTTGTAAGAATGGATGTCATGAACTGCTATATATATTATGACTTTTGAACGCTATTAAGGTAAATACATTGTTTGTTCTCTATCAAAATCTTTCATTTGCTAACTATGCCTATCAGTAGTTAGTGCCTTTAGTAGTTTGAATCTTTTATTTATCTGGCAGTAGTGGCGCTCGCTGTATTGCGGTAGTTCGAGTAACGAAGATTTTTGTGAGGTAAGTGATTTGTGAAACGTATAGGTTAATGTTAGTCAGGGCCATTCTTTTGTAGGGATTTTTGAAATTCAGATTGCGTTGCGCCAAAAATATTGTGTGTCAGTTTAAGCACAGTCATGTATAATTTTTCTAAGGGGACGTTTCATATGTCGACCCTTAGCCGAGGATACCTCACTGGAATCTTCTGATTTTTTCTTGTAGTTTGTGTAATTAGTGTAGCTATTGTTTATTGCTAGCGCGTAATTGTAGAGAGAATCTCCTTTGTAGTTCCAGTCTTTCATTGTTGTTGTGGCATGCATGTAGATTTGCACCAAGTATTTCGCAGCTGCGCTTGCAATTAACTAGATATTATTTTCAGTGCTATGTTAATGTGTTCTCTTATTTTTGCTCTTCAAATTGTGTTTTTCTGTGTTGTCGTGTGAAATATTGTGACAATAATGGCGTGTGAAAAACGTAATACTAGGTTCCAAAATAAACTGAGAAATGACAGTGAAGACGAAAGCAGTGTGTTAGCGCCACCATGTAATGAATTAACTAATGTTCAAAGTAGTAATTTGGTAATTGTGCATAGGGAAATGAAGCGGGCTGCAAATAATGGTGTAGGCAGTGAAACAATTAGTGAACAAGGAAGCATTATCGATCGATCGGTTGGCAACAGCTCGCCTCAGGATTCCGAAATGACAGGACATAATCTTGCAAATACTGTAGATTCAGGTTTTGCGTCCTCACAGTTTTCTCAAATAAATCAAGACACATTTTCTGCTTTTCAAAATGCGAATATTGCCGGTTCAAATGCATTGCTGAATAGCACTGAGGAACATGTTTCAGACACCAGTGCATTGTTATTACAATTAATACGACAAATGGGACAAACACAGCAAAAGCTTCAAAAGTTAGACACAGTGGAACAAAATCTTCGAAAGTCAGACACAGTGGAACAAAATCAGAGACAAACACAGCAAAAGCTTCAAAAGTTAGACACAATGGAACAAAATCTTCAAAAGACACAGTGGAACAACACCAGAGACAAACACAGCAACAGTTAGACACAATGGAACAAAATCTTCGGAAGTTAGACACCACACTTGAACAAACACGTGAAGATTTAACTACTGAGTACGTAACATTGAATCGAAATGTAAAAAAGTCTGTAATGACGTTAAAACACAAATTTGTGAGCATTTCCAACCTATTTTTTCGCGTCATGAAAATGCATTACAGAATCACGAAGCAGCCATAAAAGAACTGCAAACTATTGTTCATGAAAATCACGACACCTTGCAAGCTAAAATTGACTCAGTTGCATCTACCGATTCGGTTACGAAACTTGCAAAAGCTCACGAAAACTTAAAGGACACAGTAGATACGATTTCAACACAAATGGACACTCTGAAACTTGGTTCAGAAAAACACACAGAGGAAATAATTTCACTATCGGATAAAGTAGCCGAACTTTCAGATCAGTTCACTAACTTATCTACAAAGGTAGATGATGATCTGAATGACAAAAGACCTGTAGCCTTCACGGACACTGAAGAGTATGAACAAATTAGAAAATTCAAACAAAATCAAAATCAAATCAATACACAGTACAAAAGAGAAATCCGGGAAATACAAGATCAGTTGGCGCAAGTAATACAAGAATTACATATTTCAGAGGACACTCGCGCTCCGGTACAGGAAGACGGACATAGAAATACGGAACAACCACAAAATAATAACACAGGACATTTCGGAAATTGTAAAAGAAATTGGCAAGGTGCACCGAATTTTGAAATGGAACCGCCGAAACGACGTAACAATGACCGATATGCGACTCGCCGACATGATGGTTTTGACTATAAGCTGTTCATTACTACACGTAAATTTAAAACATTTAAGAATTCTGGCAACGACATTCATTCACAAGCGTGGCTCCATCAATTCTCTCATTGTCGTCTCCCAACTGGTCATTAGAGCACAGTTTAGAATTTATGTGTGGCTATTTAGAGAATGAACCAGCTGTAAGAATGCGATCGGTCATTCACGATTGCCACAGTGGAGGAGAATTTTATCATACCTTCCTCTCAGCATATTGGTCTCAAGCTACACAAGACCGAGTAAAACATAGCATCATAATGATGAAAGATTTCGAACAATCTGAATTTTCCAGTCTTGTGAAATATTTTGAAGACCTGTTGCATAAGAATCAATATCTTTCAAACCAATACAGCCCTTCAGAACTCATCCGCATTTGCTTAATGAAATTGCCTGAACATTTAAGAAATATTATTTTGGCAGAACGTTGCAAAGACGACATTGAAGTTTTTCAGGGACTGTTACAAGAACTGGAAATTGACACTGACAATCGCGGAACGTGAAAACAGGAGCACAACAATTACAGGTCACATCTGTCACAATTCCGCGATGACAGATATAATACACGACAAGGCTATTCTCACAACGTAAATCGTGACCAAAACAGACACCACACGTATGACAACCGTTGGCAGAGTAGTAATAATTACAGGGAAAGATCACCTCTCCGCGGTAATGACTATCACAGAGACAATCAGAGAAACAGACAATATGGGAACCAAAATAATTATTATCAAGGGATACAGAATAACTGCAGATGCAACGGTCCAGCGCGCAGTTACGATTCAGGGAGAAATTCTCCACCACGTGACCTACAAGAAAGAAACTATGGAATCTACCGACATGACGACAGACGATATGATCGTAACGACAGACATGAATTGCATCAGAACTGGCGGGATTCAAACAGAGCAGGGCCTTCTCGGGAAGGTGAATTTGTAGAAGTTAGGTCTCCTAATCCCAATAACGACGCGCGCCAACAAAGAGACAGACAATGACTCGCACCACAGGCAGCCGCGTGCGCCGGCTGGCTCAGAGAAAAATAACATGGACGCTAACCTTGAGAAAAATTCCAGTATTCTTTACCGACGTATACCGCATGATAATTGCGTTCAAGTTGAAACTCTGTGTACTATGAAGAGTAAAAGATTACACCACATTTCACACGTAAAACCGTTTATTGAGAGATAATCTGCTTTTTAACTTAGTCTTTGCTATAAAATTTTTCACTTCACGTTACTAGTACACTTCGTCAGACTTAGAAACTGTTACCATGCAACAATGTTTGAAGTTAAATATCCAGTCAAGAACCAAGAGAACTTATTTAAACATAAATTACGAATGCATTGTTATAGTGAACAGACGACACAGTGTTATTGTGTGTGTACGTTCTTGCTTGTTAGTTGCACGATTACGTAACGACTATAAGGCTTACATGCTTAGAACATATACCAGTGCTGCTAATGAGATTTTACTGCAACATTTTGGTTTACTTGGAAATACATTCTGGATTTAAAGTGCTTTCTAAGAGATACCAGATGACACAGAGGTTAGTTTATTTGACAGCTACACGACTATATCACGATGCTACTAATGTGTGACACAATTTACATTGTTGCTTTTGTGCTGTATCTGTTTCATATCTGCACAGTTTTTCTGAATTCTTCTGGAAAGTAAAACATGTTTTAGTAGTAACTTTTGTGGTATAGCTACAAGGAGACAGCCTTTTCTGTAGCACAACAATACGTTACAGCACAGTACTTTCTTCATCACGGCAATAAGCGTAATAACTAAGATATCTATAAGCAAAGCATTTCACTTTTGTTTATCATGAGGTAAGTACATTGACTTCTGCAGAACTTAGCTTTCGGAGGACGATAACTACAACACTTCCACCTCGTACAACAAGATGCACAGTTTAGCACTACAGTACATGTATTTGAGTGATTAATTTTGTACTTAAAACATTTATTTTTAAAGATATTTGAAGTACAATGATACAAAGGTTTTCCGTGATACATTTCATTCCATTGCTGTAATCTGTAACACCTGAGGGTATAATTACATTAATCCTCAGGGGGGTATACGCTTACTTTGTGTACCATGTGTTTGGCAAGCACAAGGAGCCCTAGCTAATATGGTATTTGCTTATACAACTTTAGACATCGGTACCATATTTCTCTAACACACAAATTACACAGCTATCTGATCATTTAACTGAGAGATAAACATTTTTTTACTACATCCGTGACACATGTTTACGCAATTACACAGTTGGGTAACTTCACACTTATGAAATTGTATTTTGTCTGTACTTTGTGAACTGTTCATATTTTTCGGAACCATTGTGATGCTATGACAGCTTTGAATGATGTATTTGGTAAGGGAGCATGATTTTTAAAGTCGTTTGAGGTAGATGACTCTATTGAAATGACCAGAGAATTTTTTTTTAGGTTTTGACATTATTGCAGAAAGCTACGACGTTTTTGAGATTTGACTGAGGTGCTATGATGTTATTTTTATGACGACGATGTGTATTATGCTGTTGAGGTATGTTTATGATCAATAAGATGATGCTACCGTAAATGAGGAATTTGATTATGCTACGTATTTATTTTGATGAAATATTGAAGAAGTGTCGACGAATACGTATATGAATAATGAGTAGTGGTTAGGGACTCTGATTTGTGGAAAAGGATGTTGGAAACCAAGAATCGTACTTTAAGAGTTATGAAATGTGTGTAAATGCGTGAATGTACCACAATGCTGACGAAAATTTTTTGGACACTGTTATATTTATAGGATTTTATTTCCTACACATTTGTAACGCAAATTCTCAACCTGTGAAAATATTTTTGTATGAGACTGCCCCTGTAGCGGAAACTGCTGTCGTAAATATTTCAGTAAGAAAGGTAAGTGACCTTGACGTAATGCGTTTTGGGCGCCCAGCTGAGAGATAGTCGTCTGACAAAAGAAAGCCATAAGGTGGAGAAAAAAAAAAGAGGCCAATATCCTCGCTATTGACATTTCTTTGTCGAAAGCATCGCAAATACGACACGCTCAAACTTGAAAACATATGATTTTACTGTGGAGCTCTTAATTTATGATATTTACTAAAATGCCTAATGAAATGATGAGAAACATTTTACATCTATTGTGTTTCTAATTGATAGACTGCTCATTTTGTTTAATATCAGATCTCCAGCTGTGTTGCAGAACTCGTTTTATAAAATAAAATTAAGTGCATTTGCTAATGTGAACACTTTCTGCCAACAGATCTATTAAATAATTTTATGATCCATAATCTTCGAAAAAGGAGCACTTGGAATGGAAAGAACAATAAGAAGGGATTAATAACAGTAACTGCATACATAATTTTCTTTTAAACTACTTGGTAATTTTTTTGGTAGAGTAAGTAATCGTGATGCGTATTAAACATGGCCATTTTTACTGTACCATATTTTCTGCTTGAGCTTTGTCATGTTTACATATAAGTTATTTCATTTGCTGCTGCTGTTTGCCAGGCATAGTGCTACTAAATTTCACTTTACATTACTCTGTTAAGCCAGTTCTACTACTGATTTATTTTTCTTGTTTGCTGCTCATTGCCTTATATTAGTTGTAATATTGCTGCTTGCTTTCCTAATTTGCATTTTTTTTGTCATTGCTGTTTGTGTTAATTGTTTTGTGCTGCTGCATTGCCTCGTCCCTTGGTTTAGCATCTGAGCTCAGTAGATTTAAGTTAGCTTAAGATGGGGTAGGCCATATAAGAGAACAAGTTGTGATGAATTGGAAGAAATGCATTGAGAAGCTATAAAAAATGGTTTGGCCAAAAAAGTATTTTGAAAGAGGATATGAACCAAAAAAGTAGGGTTTAGGGACAACAGGTTTAGGTAGGATTTTCTTGGAAATAAATGAAGAGTTAAGATAATGGAAAATAAATAATAAGGTAAGAAATATGTGAACATATAAATACAGAAAGCATGCTTGGATAGGATTTTTTTGGTGGAAACAACTGTTGAAATAAGACGAAAGATCTATGGAATGAAGTTTTGGGTTGGACTGCAGTAACAAATGTTACACTGAAAACAAACCCTGTCCTGTATTTTTGTGTTATTACACTATGTGAATTTGTGTTTTTCCTGTCTGTATGTGTCTAGCTAATAAGATTTATGTTGTAGAATTTTTCAAATACTATGTTATTTCCTTTGTAAAGATGTTTAGACTTTATTTATTCTATTCTGTTTTGTTTTAATGCTCATGTGTAAAGTTGATGCTTCAAAAGTTATTCTGATCTTTTATGTATTTACTGATGTCATAATTCTTGTAACACTGATGTATATGTTTATTTCTATTGTTTACTACAAATGTTATCTGTATTACTATGTTTTAATGATGTATTTTGTACCTTTGTTATTGTATTCTTATGTTATAAAATTGTAATTGACACCAGTTCATCAAATTAAGTAACTTGTAAGTTACATTTCATTGCACACGTTTCTGTTGGTCATAGTATATGGACAACATGTGAGAAGTAGGGACTGATAGTGTTTGCACGTGTGTTAATAATTCAGCAAGGGACTGGATAACGGTATTGCTGGTTCTAAGGACATTTCAAAAAAAATTTTGTGAGTGCACAAGTGGTGGTTTATGGACTTGCTATATTCTCCGCAAGACTCTTCGATGGTGATTGTGCACCTGCACAGTCACAACAGATGGCTGCTGGCCGTCTCTACAAGGACTACAGTGGGCCTGCACTTTTGATGACCCACCAATACCATTATTTCTACAAGGACTGCAGTGGGTCTGCACCTCTGGTAGCCCAACAATACCATAATCTCTACCAGGACTACGGTGTGTCTGCTCTGTGATGACCTACCTACCAATATTCTTCAAAACTTCGACTGACTCTTCTGTGGGTTTGCTCTGTTGTGGCCCATTACCTGTTGCATGTGAAGAGTCAGCACTGTCTTTCCGTTGGAAGGACGACACTACTTCTTCAAGACTGCATGGAAATCCACTACTTCCGTGTGCATTTTCTTTTACTTTTCAGACTTTGAGAAAAAAAAGCACTGCAATTTTACTGTGATGAATGATCAGGACTGTCTTTATGGACTGTGAGAAAATTTTAGCTTTTGACCAACATTATATCAATAAGTGTGTGCATTTGATTTCTTTGTTATTGTAATTGTGAAAAAAATTTAACAAATATGTATTGGCCAGTGCCCAAAACAATTTGTAAAATTTTTTGTGGGGAGCATCGGGGCTATGTAAGTAGGCTGTTTAGGTTTTTTTAAGGGTAACGCCACGTAGCGCTCTGTATGAAAATCACTGGCTGTGCTGTGTGCAGTCTGTGGCTGGGTGGCATTGTTGTAATATTCGCTATTGTAGTGTTGGGCAGTTGGCTGTTAACAGCACGTAGCGTTGCGCAGTTGGAGGTGAGCCGCCAGCAGTGGTGGCTGTGGGGAAGTGAGATGGCGGGTCTTTGAGAGCGGATGATCTGGACGTGTGTCCATCAGAAACAGTACATTTGTAAGAATGGATGTCATGAACTGCTATATATATTATAACATTTGAACGCTATTAAGGTAAATACATTGTTTGTTCTCTATCAAAATCATTCATTTGCTAACTATGCCTATCAGTAGTTAGTGCCTTTAGTAGTTTGAATCTTTTATTTATCTGGCAGTAGTGGCGCTCGCTGTATTGCAGTAGTTCGAGTAACGAAGATTTTTGTGAGGTAAGTGATTTGTGAAACGTATAGGTTAATGTTAGTCAGGGCCAATATTTTGTAGGGATTTTTTAAAGTCAGATTGCGTTGCGCCAAAAATATTGTGTGTCAGTTTAAGCACAGTCATTTATAATTTTTCTAAGGGGACGTTTCAAAAGGTGGAGGGAGTACACTGAAGGCCTCTGTGTGCGGTAAGACTTGTCTGACGACGTGGTAGAAGAAGAAACAGGAGTCGATGTAGAAGAGATAGAGGATCCAATATTAGAATCAGAATTTAAAAGAGCTTCGGAAGACTTATGATGAGATAAAGCAGAAGCGATAGATAGAATTCCATCAGAATTTCTAAATTCATGGGGGAAGTGGCAACAAAACGGCTATTTACAGTGGTGTGTAGGATGCCTGAGACTGGCGATATACGATCTGACTTTCGGAAAAACATCTTCCACTCAATTCTGAAAATTGATTGAGCTGACAAGTACGAGAATTATCGCACATTCAGCTTTACAGCTCATGCGTGCTGACAAGAATAATATACAGAAGAATACACTACTGGAAATGGAAAAAAGAACACATTGACACCGGTGTGTCAGACCCACCATACTTGCTCCGGACACTGCGAGAGGGCTGTACAAGCAATGATCACACGCACGGCACAGCGGACACACCAGGAACCGCGGTGTTGGCTGTCGAATGGCGCTAGCTGCGCAGCATTTGTGCACCGCCGCCGTCAGTGTCAGCCAGTTTGCCGTGGCATACGGAGCTCCATCGCAGTCTTTAACACTGGTAGCATGCCGCGACAGCGTGGACGTGAACCGTATGTGCAGTTGACGGACTTTGAGCGAGGGCGTATAGTGGGCATGCGGGAGGCCGGGTGGACGTACCGCCGAATTGCTCAACACGTGGGGCGCGAGGTCTCCACAGTACATCGATGTTGTCGCCAGTGGTCGGCGGAAGGTGCACGTGCCCGTCGACCTGGGACCGGTCCGCAGCGACGCACGGATGCACGCCAAGACCGTAGGATCCTACGCAGTGCCGTAGGGGACCGCACCGCCACTTCCCAGCAAATTAGGGACACTGTTGCTCCTGGGGTATCGGCGAGGACCATTCGCAACCGTCTCCATGAAGCTGGGCTACGGCCCGCACACCGTTAGGCCGTCTTCCGCTCACGCCCCAACATCGTGCAGCCCGCCTCCAGTGGTGTCGCGACAGGCGTGAATGGAGGGACGAATGGAGACGTGTCGTCTTCAGCGATGAGAGTCGCTTCTGCCTTGGTGCCAATGATGGTCGTATGCGTGTTTGGCGCCGTGCAGGTGAGCGCCACAATCAGGACTGCATACGACCGAGGCACACAGGGCCAACACCCGGCATCATGGTGTGGGGAGCGATCTCCTACACTGGCCGTACACCACTGGTGATCGTCGAGGGGACACTGAATAGTGCACGGTACATCCAAACCGTCATCGAACCCATCGTTCTACCATTCCTAGACCGGCAAGGGAACTTGCTGTTCCAACAGGACAATGCACGTCCGCATGTATCCCGTGCCACCCAACGTGCTCTAGAAGGTGTAAGTCAACTACCCTGGCCAGCAAGATCTCCGGATCTGTCCCCCATTGAGCATGTTTGGGACTCGATGAAGCGTCGTCTCACGCGGTCTGCACGTCCAGCACGAACGCTGGTCCAACTGAGGCGCCAGGTGGAAATGGCATGGCAAGCCGTTCCACAGGACTACATCCAGCGTCTCTACGATCGTCTCCATGGGAGAATAGCAGCCTGCATTGCTGCGAAAGGTGGATATACACTGTACTAGTGCCGACATTGTGCATGCTCTGTTGCCTGTGTCTATGTGCCTGTGGTTCTGTCAGTGTGATCATGTGATGTATCTGACCCCAGGAATGTGTCAATAAAGTTTCCCCTTCCTGGGACAATGAATTCACGGTGTTCTTATTTCAATTTCCAGGAGTGTATAAAGAAAATTGACGATGTGACGGACGACGATTAGTAAGGCTTTAGGAAAGATAAAGGTACCACAGGCACTTCTGACGTTGCGGTTGAAAATGTACGTAAGACTGAGGAAACATGATGATGCCTTCATAGAATTTGGCGACATTTTTAAAGCGTTCGTCAATGTCAAATGATGGAAGATGGTCGAAATCCTGAGAAAAATAGGTGTAAGCTATAGGTGGAGACGGGTAACATAGAATAAGTACAAAAACCTAGAGGGAACATAAGAGTGGAAGATCAAGAACGAAGTGCTTGGATTAAAAAGGTTGTAAGACAGGAAAGTAGTCTTTCTGAACAGAGTGAACAGTCTAATGAATACGATGTGGATGAAGTGAAGGAGTTCTGCCAACTAGGAAGCAAAACAAAACATGGCGCACGGAGCAAGGAGGACATAAAAAGCAGACTAGCACTGGGCAAAGGAGGCATTCCTGGCGACAGTAGTCTACTGGAATCAAACATACGCCTTAATTCGGGTAAGAAATGTCTGAGAACGTACGTTTGGAGCACAGTATTGTATGGTAGTGAAACATGGACAGTGGGAAAACTGGAGCGCAAGAGAATAGAAGCGTTTGAGATGTGATACCACAGACGAATGTTGAATATTAGGTGGACTGATAAGGTAAGGAATGCGGAGGTTTTATGCAGAATCGGAGAAGAAAGGAATATGTGGAAAACACTGACAAGGAGAGGGGTACAGGACCGTCGCTCTGCCGAATGTAAGTCCATTATGCTACCCACTGCGCCACCTCGGCCGGTCTGAAGACAAGAAAGAACGAGATGACAGGACACCTGTTAAGATGGTTCAAATGGCTCTGAGCACTATGGGACTCAACATCTTAGGTCATAAGTCCCCTAGAACTTAGAACTACTTAAACCTAACTAACCTAAGGACATCACACAACACCCATGCCCGAGGCAGGATTCGAACCTGCGACCGTAGAAGTCCCGCGGTTCCGGACTGCAGCGCCAGAACCGCTAGACCACCGCGGCCGGCACCTGTTAAGACATCAGGGTATGACTGTCGTGATACTAGATGGGGCAGTAGGTCTAAAAACTGTAGAGGAAGACAGAGATTGGACTACACTGCCCTCCATAAGTTTGGAAACACCAGGCTGCGTATTACAACAGAGCAAGATGGAAGTGATATACGTGAATTATTGGTTAGAATACGGAATAACAAGCTCAAATAACGGTTAATAATGACACGTACAGTATTGTACACTTAATTATTGTACATATATTTACATATTGGAACATACTAGTATTGATCCGTTTTATGTAAACCGACGTTACCTGTCCAAGCAGTTCTACTAAACAAGCCAGGTGGCGCGAGTAGACCGCATGGCTATGTAGAGGTAAGCTGTTTACATTTCTGTTCACTTGTAGTTGCGTTTGCGTAAAGGTATAACACGCCGCGAAAGTAATTGAAAATTGCCCTAAAGTGGCGGATTCCTTATGAATCGCGGGTAATGATAATCCCTTTGCACCAAGAAGGCAATAGTGTCCGACAAATAGCAACGAAACTGATTATTTCCATCAGCGAAGTTGTCAAAACCATACACCGGCATCGAGAAACAGGCTCCTATGGAGATCGTCCTCACTCAGGAGCACCCAGGAAAATATCAGATCGCCAAGAAAAGTATTTGGTAGTGACCAGTAAACGTAACAGATTAATAACTGACCGTGAATTGACTGCTGAACTAAACGCAACGAGGGATACACCGGTGAGTGAGTCAATGGTGAGACGACGCCTGGCAGACAACAACCTCCGAGGTCATGTAGCAACAAGGAGACCACTGTTGCACGCTATTAACAAGAAGAAATGGCTTCAGTGGGCTAAGACATACCAACATTGGACAGCGGGGGATTGGGAAAGAGTCTTATCCACTGATGAATCCAAGTTCGAAATATTTAGAAGTAAACGCCGTCAATTTTACGCCGTTTATCCCACGAACGCTTGAATCCTCAGTTCGTAATTCCAACTGTAAAGCATGGAAGAGGTTCTGTGATGGTATGAGGATCCTTTGGAGGGAATGAAGTCGGAGATTTGGTGAAAACAGATGGAAAAATGAACCAAAAGGATTATCATGCAATTCTCCATCGACTTACTACGACATCTGGTTTGCGTCTGACTGGGAAAGGGATTGTCTTGCAGCAAGACAACGACCCGAAACATACGTCTCACTTGTGTCAGAACTATATGAAGTCTCTAGAGGTTCGTAAAATATTGAAAAACACGCAATGGCGGGCCCAATCCGCTGATTGTAACCCAATGGAGCTGCTATGGGATGAATTGGACAGGAGGATCCGAAAACGGGAAATCATGGGTGGGTCACAATTGTGGGAGATCCTGCAGCAAGAATGGGGATTAATTGCAACTGAAACCTTGGCAAAACTGACGCAGCGCAAGGCAGTGATGAAAGCAAAGGGTGGCTATTTTGAGGAATCTAAAATTTAATTGTTGCATCTTCCTGTGTATTATCTGAGCTTAATAAAGATTTGGAAAACAACAAAATGCATTTTTATACTGTATTTCCTTTCCATAGTCTACAATTACTAGGTGTTTCCGAACTTTTGGAGGGTAGTGTACATCCAAAAAACAATTGAAGATGCAGGTTGTAAGTGCAACTCTGAGATGAAAAGGTTGGTACAAGTGAGGAACTCATTGTGGGCTGCATCAAAGCAATCAGAAGACTGATGGCTGAAAAAAAAATCATCAATCTTATCCGCCATATCTGTTAACAAATAATTCTGTTCGCACCTTAAGACAATGAATTCAAATAATTTGTGATGTGAACCATAAAAAGATTTTGTCACCCCTCTACTTACCCTTCACTCAGGTTTGTTCCTAAATATCAACCTCAATTCAGCCAGCATTCGCGATCGATAAGCAAAGAATAAATGCAACATATCCTTTTCGTGGCTGGCACTGTAATGTCGCAGGTTCGAATCCTGCCTCGGGCATGGATGTGTGTGATGTCCTTAGGTTAGTTAGGTTTAATTAGTTCTAAGTTCTAGGCGACTGATGACCTCAGAAGTTAAGTCGAAAAGTGCTCAGAGCCATTTGAACCATTTTTTTAATGTTCCAACAAGTGTTTTTCCAGTTCATAATAGTGGATGGCATATTAAGTACTTTTCGTGGACTTTAAACGATGGGAGAAGTCCGTCAAATCCTATTCAGTATTGAACGATGTGTCTTCTTCATTTTTTGTTTTGTTTTGGATAAGTGCACAGTGCAAGTGTTACTAATTCAGAACGTAAATCTCATTTAAGACAATAGCGTCAGCCTGCTTTTCTCTAGACGCGTCCGGTTGCAGCCGTCCTTTTTCTCATCACCACTCGGATCCACTCATTGCCGCACTCCGAACGCTTGGCAGGAGTGCGGGTAGAGCAGTCGCGCTTACGGAGCGGTGTTTGGCCAGGCTTTTTCTGGGAGGGTAAGGTGGGAGCGACGAATGGAAAAACAGCAAAGGACTTGGATGAGCAGTTGAACGGAATGGACAGTGTCTTGAAAGGAGGATATAAGATGAACTTCAACAAAAGCAAAACGAGGATAATGGAATGTAGTCAAATTAAATCAGGTGATGCTGAGGGAATTAGCTTAGGAAATGAGACACTTAAAGTAGTAAAGGAGTTTTGCTATTTGGGGAGAAAAATAACTGATGATGGTCGAAGTAGAGAGGATATAAAATGTAGACTGGCAATGGCAAGGAAATCGTTTCTGAAGAAGAGAAATTTGTTAACATCGAGCATAGATTTAAGTGTCAGGAAGTGAAACATGGAAGTGAAACATGGAAGTGAAACATGGACGATAAATAGTTTGGACAAGAAGAGAATAAAAGGTTTCGAAATGTGGTGCTACAGAAGAATTCTGAAGATTAGATGGGTAGAACACATAACTAATGAGGAGATACTGAATAGGATTGGGGAGAAGAGGAGTTTGTGGCACAACTTGACTAGAAGAAGGGATCGGTTGGTAGGTTGTTCTGAGGCATCAAGGGATCACCAATTTAGTATTGGAGGGCAGCGTGGAGGGTAAAAATCGTAGAGGGAGACCAAGAGATGAATACACTAAACAGATTAAGAAGGATGTAGGCTGCAGTAGGTACTGGGAGATGAAGAAGCTTGCACAGGATAGAGTAGCATGGAGAGCTGCATCAAACCAGTCTCAGGACTGAAGACCACAACAACAACAAAGGTGGGAGCGTGATAAAGCGTTTAAAGAGCATGGTGGTCAACCACCAAATTAGCATGATCTCAACCCTTCTTGCAAGAGTTCAATGACGTTCCCGAAGCAGACATTACGAGCACGAAGTTATTATGCCATAGAAGATGCGAACGCAACAGTGCCCCAATAGTAGATACGTAATCCTCATGAAGAACTTGCTGCAGTGCCTGAAACGTTGGCTTTTTATACAACATGGCTACGTGATCAGATAACCGCCGGCCGAAGTGGCCGTGCGGTTAAAGGCGCTGCAGTCTGGAACCGCAAGACCGCTACGGTCGCAGGTTCGAATCCTGCCTCGGGCATGGATGTTTGTGATGTCCTTAGATTAGTTAGGTTTAACTAGTTCTAAGTTCTAGGGGACTAATAACCTCAGCAGTTGAGTCCCATAGTGCTCAGAGCCATTTGAACCATTTGAACCATCAGATAACCGGAAAAGTAATAGCGGCCTCAGAAGCATACACTCGCACATAACGAATATTCAGTGGCAGTAAAGAAAGAAGTTATGTACTAGAGAGGCCTGGGGGCGGGAGGAGGGGTTGTAAGTTTCAGATTGCAGTGGATACGACGGTTAGCACTGTATGTATGCCGGTATGGTTTAGCTACTGAGAAAAACTCCCTAGCGCACACACACACACACACACACACACACACACACACACACACACACACTCACACATAAACATACACATCGTGTTTACCCGACCAATGCGGCGCTGGTGGCATTTGCCTGCGCCTGGACGCGCAAATTCCGGCGGCCTTTCGGTGCGCGTGGCTAACGTAGCGCGTCGCTGCAGTGGCGCTGGAGGGCCGACAGTTTGCATACACTAGCCGCCATATCGCGCGGAATAAAAACGGCCGTTATCTCGGAGCCGCAGCCCCATGCTGTCCCGGAGCGTCGCTGATAGGAGCGCGCGGGCTGTCCGCTGTGTCGTGCCTTGTTGCTGCACGTGTACTCGTCTGGGGGCGCTGTCGATTCCCTGTTTTTCTTTTTTGCTCTTACTTATCTCTCTCCATCAACGAGGTTAGTTCAGTAAGCAGGTCAACAAGAGCTCTACGGCTATCATTACCGCTGTGCCAAGTCATCGACTACTGATTCAGGTACTATCATACACTACTGGTCATTAAATTTGCTACACCACGAAGACGACGTGCTGCAGACGCGAAATTCAACCGACAGGAAGAAGATGCTGTGATATGCAAATGATTAGCTTTCCAGAGCATTCACACTAGGTTGGCGCCGGTGGCGACAGCTACAACGTGCTGACATGAGGACAGTTTCCAAGTGATTTTTCATACCCAAACAGCAGTTGAACGGCGTTGCCTGGTGAAACGTTGTTCTGATGCCTCGTGTAAGGAGGAGAAATGCGTACCATCACGTTTCCGACTTTGATAGATGTCGGATTGTAGCCTATCGCGATTGTGGTTTATCGTATCACGACATTGCTACACGCGTTGGTCGAGATCCAATGACTGTTAGCAGAATATGGAATCAATGGGATCAGGTGCGTAATACGGAACGCCGTGCTGGATCCCTACGGCCTCGTGTCACTAGCAGTCGAGATGACAGGCATCTTATCCGCATGTCTGGAACGGATCGCGCGGCCACGTCTCGATCCCTGAGTCAACAGATGGGGACGTTTGCAAGACGACAACCATATGCACGAACAGTTCGACGACGTTTGCAGCAGCATGGACTATCAGCGCGGAGACCATGGCTGCGGTTACCCTTGTCGCTGCATCACAGACAGGAGCGCCTGCGATGGTGTACTCAACAACGAACCTGGGTGCACGAATGGGAAAAAGTCATTTTTTTGGATGAATCCAGGTTCTGTTTACAGCATCATGATGGTCGCATCCGTGTTTGGCGACATCGCGGTGAACGCACATTCGAAGTTTGTATTTGTCATCGCCATACTGGCGCATCACCTAGCGTGATGGTATGGGGTGCCACTGGTAACACGTCTCGGTCACCTTTTGTTCGCATTGACGGCACTTTGAACAGTGGACGTTACATTTCAGATGTCTTATGCCCCGTCGCTCTACCCTTCATTCGATCCCTGCGAAACCCTACATTTCAGCAGGGTAATACTCTACCGCATGTTGCAGATCCTGTACGGGCCTTTCTGGATACAGAAAATGTTCGACTACTGCCCTGGCCAGCACATTCTCCAGATCTCTCACCAATTGAAAACGTCTGGTCAATGGGGGCCGAGGAACAGGCTCGTCACAATACGCTGGTCACTACTCTTGATGAACTGTGGTATCGTGTTGAAGCTGCATGGGCAGCTGTACCTGTACACGGCATCCAAGCTCTGTTTGACTCAATGCTCAGGCGTATCAAGGCCGTTATTACGGCCAGAGGTGGTTGTTCTGGTTATTGATTTCTCAGGATCTATGCATCCAAACTGCGTGAAAATTTAATCGCATGTCAGTTCTAGTATATTTGTTCAATGAATACCGAATCATCTGCATTTCATCTTGGTGTAGCAATTTTAATGGCCAGTTGTGTATTATCATCGCAAATATGTGATTCGTAAGTTTCAACTCCCTATCCCTATATGTCCAAGGTTTCAGGGGAATTAGCTGTCGCAACCTTAACTGCTCGGTAATCATTAACTTCAGATTGTAGCGTGAGGGGGGGGGGGGGGGGGGGTAGTGGTGGTGGTGGTGGGGAGAGTGGTAGGAGGGATGGAAATTACCCACTAACAACTTGTAATCTCGTTTCTAGTAATTTGTTATCATAATTTAATGACTTTTGGCAGCGGATTGTTTAATTAGTAGTAGAGCTGACATTCATTGCTCATATTTGAAACAATGACCACGTGCCTTAAACAATGCATCACAATTAAAGTCGACTATGCCCCCCCCCCCCATGAACCATGGACCTTGCCGTTGGTGGGGAGGCTTGCGTGCCTCAGCGATACAGATGGCTTTATCGTAGGTGCAACCACAACGGAGGGGTATCTGTTGAGAGGCCAGACAAACGTGTGGTTCCTGAAGAGGGGCAGCAGCCTGTTCAGTAGTTGCAAGGGCAACAGTCTGGATGATTGACTAATCTGGCCTTGTAACACTAACCAAAACGGCCTTGCTGTGCTGGTACTGCGAACGGCTGAAAGCTAGGGGAAACTACAGCCGTAATTTTTCCCGAGGACATGCAGCTTTACTGTATGATTAAATGATGATGGCGTCCTCATGTGTAAAATATTCCGGAGGTACAGTAGTCCCCATCCGGATCTCCGGGCTGGGACTACTCAGGAGGACGTCGTTATCAGGAGAAAGATAACTGGCGTTCTACGGATCGGAGCATGGAATGTCAGATCCCTTAATTGGGCAGGTAGGTAAGAGAATTTAAAAAGGGAAATGGATAGGTTAAAGTTGTATATAGTGGGAATTAGTGAAGTTAGGTGGCAGGTGGAACAAGACTTTTGGTCAGGTGATTACAGGGTTATAAATACAAAATCAAATAGGGGTAATGCAGGAGTAGGTTTAATAATGAGTAAAAAAATAGGAGTGCGGGGAAGCTACTACAAACAGCATAGTGAACGCATTATTGTGGCCAAGATAGCTACGAAGCCCACACCTACTACAATAGTACAAGTTTATATGCCAACTGGCTCTGCAGATGATGAAGAAATTTATGAAATGTATGATAAGATAAAAGAAATTATTCACGTAGTGAAGGGAGACGAAAATTTAATAGTCATGGGTGACTGGAATACGAGAGTAGGAAAAGGAAGAGAAGGAAACATAGTGGGTGAATATGGATTGGGGGAGACAGATGAAAGAGGAAGCCGTCTGGTAGAATTTTGCACAGAGCATAACTTAATCATAGCTAACACTTTGTTCAAGAATCATAAAAGAAGGTTGTATACATGGAAGAATCCTGGAGATAGTAAAAGGTATCAGATAGATTATAATGGTAAGACAGAGATTTAGGAACCAGGTTTTAAATTGTAAGACATTTCCAGGGGCAGATGTGGACTCTGACCACAATCTATTGGTTATGACTCGTAGATTAAAACCGAAGAAACTGCAAAAAGGTGGGAATTATTAAGGAGATGGGATCTGGACAAACTGATTAAACTAGAGGTTGTACAGAGTTTCAGGGAGAGCATAAGGGAACAATTGACAGTAATGGGTGAAAGAAATACATTAGAAGACGAATGGGTAGCTCTGAGGGATGAAGTAGTGAATGCAGCAGAGGATCAAGTAGGTAAAAAGACGAGGGCTAGTAGAAATCCTTGGGCAACAGAGGAAATATTGAATTTAATTGATAAGAGGAGAAAATATAAAAATGCAGTAAATGAAGCAGGCAAAAAGGAATACAAACGTCTCAAAAATGAGATCGACAGGAAGTGCAAATTGGCTAAGCAGGGATGGCTAGAGGAGAAATGTAAGGATGTAGAGGCTTATCTCACTAGGGGTAAGATAGATACTGCCTACAGGAAAATTAAAGAGACCTCTGGAGAAAAGATAACCACTTGTATGAATATCAAGAGCTGAGATGGAAACCCAGTTCTAAGCAAAGAAGGGAAATCAGAAAGGTGGAAGGAGTATATGGAGTGTCTATACAAGCGCGACATACTTGAGGACAATATTCTGGAAATGGAAGAGAATGTAGATGAAGACGAAATGGGAGATACAATACTGCGTGAAGAGTTTGACAGAGCACTGCA
This sequence comes from Schistocerca nitens, assembly GCF_023898315.1. Taxonomy (NCBI): domain Eukaryota; kingdom Metazoa; phylum Arthropoda; class Insecta; order Orthoptera; family Acrididae; genus Schistocerca; species Schistocerca nitens. The sequence continues at coordinate 794,442,798 of NC_064618.1, forward strand.
AAACCTGAGACGAAACAAGGCCCCCGGAGTAGACAACATTCCATTGGAACTACTGACGGCCTTGGGAGAGCCAGTCCTGACAAAACTCTACCATCTGGTGAGCAAGATGTATGAAACAGGCGAAATACCCTCAGACTTCAAGAAGAATATAATAATTCTAATCCCAAAGAAAGCAGGTGTTGACAGATGTGAAAATTACCGAACAGTCAGTTTAATAAGCCACAGCTGCAAAATATTAACACGAATTCGTTACAGACGAATGGAAAAACTAGTAGAAGCCAACCTTGTGGAAGATCAGTTTGGATTACGTAGAAATATTGGAACACGTGAGGCAATACTGACCTTCGACTTATCTTAGAAGAAAGATTAAGGAAAGGCAAACCTACGTTTCTAGCATTTGAAATCTTTTGACAATGTTGACTGGAATACTCTCTTTCAAATTCTAAAGGTGGCAGGGGTACAATACAGGGAGCGAAAGGCTGTTTACAATTTGTACAGAAACAGATGGCAGTTATAAGAGTCGAGGGACATGAAAGGGAAGCAGCGGTTGGGAATGGAGTTAGACAGGGTTGTAGCATCTGTCCGTTGTTATTCAATCTGTATATTGAGCAAGCAGTAAAGGAAACAAAAGAATAATTCGGAGTAGGTATTAAAATCCATGGAGAAGTAATAAAAACTTTGAGGTTCGCCGATGACATTGTAATTCTGTCAGAGACAGCAAAGGACTTGGAAGAGCAGTGGAATGGAATGGACAATGTCTTGAAGGGAGGATATAAGATGAACATCAACAAAAGCAAAACGAGGATAATGGAATGTAGTCGAATTAAGTCGGGTGATGCTGAGGGAATAAGATTAGGAAATGAGACACTTAAAGTAGTAAATGAGTTTTGGTATTTGGGGAAGTAGAGAGGATATAAAATGTAGACTGGCAATGGCAAGGAAAGCGTTTCTGAAGAAGTGAAATTTGTTAACAACGAGTATAGATTTAAGCGTCAGTAAGTCGTTTCTGAAAGGATTTGTATGGAGTGTAGCCATGTATGGAAGTGATAGTTTGGACAAGAAGAGAATAGAAGCTTTCGAAATGTGGTACTACAGAAGAATGCTTAAGATTAGATGGGTAGATCACATAACTAATGAGGAGGTATTGAATAGAATTGGGGAGAAGAGAAGTTTGTGCACAACTTGACAACAAGAAGGGTCCGGTTTGTAGGAGATGTTCTGAGGCATCAAGGGATGACAAATTTAGCATTGGAGGGCAGTGTGGAGGGTAAAAATCATAGAGGGAGACCAAGAGATGAATACACTAAGCAGATTCAGAAGGAAGTAGGTTGCAGTAAGTACTGGGAGATGAAGAAGCTTGCACAGGATAGAGTAGCATGGAGAGCTGCATTAAAGCAGTCTCAGGACTGAAGTCACAACAACAACAACAACATGTACTATCAGTCACTGCGAAACTACTTGAGTAATAACAGTTCAAGTATCATGATCCTTTTGGCATTTATAATCAAATATCTGTCACTATGATTCATAGCTCTGATACGCACATTTTTGAAATCACAATTCCACCTATCACACGCGTGATTCCAATACCAGCAGTAATTTTTCCAGTTGTTTGAAGTGATAACCGTAGGATACGTTCTTCGTAATTCATTAGCGATATCGTTTCGTCCCTGCACTCTTAATTAACTGTATTATACCCACTTCCATACCTTTAATATTTTGAATACCAATAAAACTACCGATGCTATTGAAGGCAAATACATTTAGTTGTACACGCAGGTACTTCTGCGAATGTACATTCTAGCAGTGATCTACAGCGTTCAGAGCACAGCGCGGAGACTGTGCTACGTGACTGAAGGAGAGAGTGACATGTGCTCTTTTGTAGTAATCACATTGGGAAGATCATTGCCAATGGAAGTAAGGTGGTCAAAAGTTATTGTAAAGTAAATTCGAGTCTCTACTACTGCTTCTATGACTGTATCCGAAATGAAATCACTGGGGCAGTAGGCCTACTTACTTTTGATGCAGAGTTATTAAATTTTTTGGTCAGTTTTCGCTTGTTATTTACAACTATAATTTGTTTTAAGCGTTATTAGTTCGAGTGAATTTCGAATGTGTGACTGAGTCTAGGGAAATTGATTTCAAATGTATCATATGAAATGACCGGTGGCTGAAAACTGTATGTGCTAGCGGCTCCAAAGTATAACCACCTCCTTTGAACATTTCTTTATTTACTTTTGGCACATATCTTCTTGTATTCATTGCTTACCATTATAATAGAGGTTAGTTCTGTGAAATATTTTAAAATTAAATTCTAAAGTGAAACCACCTCCTTAAAACATTTACTTGTTTACTTTATGCCAATTTCTTCTTGTATACTTGCCTACTATGATAATAAAGATTAAGTTTAAAAAAAATTTAAATAATATTTTTTCCATACCGTTCGGACTCAACGGGTTAGCATGAACACGTGCCTTTCGTCCTTGCTTCATCCCCAGACAAGACGCACTCCACACACTGCTGACTCAAACAATTCGCATCAACACCATGATTTCGAAATTCACTTAAATGGCTCTGAGCACTATGGGACGTTAACTTCTGAGGTCATCAGTCCCCTAGAAGTTAGAACTATTTAAACCTAACTAACCTAAGGACATCCATGCCCGAGGCAGGATTCACTTAAATTCACTTAAATTTTAATTATTTTCAGTCCCGCAAACAAGTGATTGTTGTATGGAAAGGTTTTCTGATGACGGTCTCTGTTAGATATTTGATCGCTAAATTCAGTATAGCTTTGAAATTGCTTGAAGTAACTTGTTTGTGGTTGAAATTATGTTATTGTTATTGAGACAGATTGTTTTTAGCAACCAACTTTATGTCAGTGCGGTACAATTTCATGTTGTCAATACATGTAGAAATGTACCGATAACACTCTGTCAGTCGATTCCACCCTTTTATCCTATGGACCCTAAGGCTCGTAACATTATTCGTTGCATTTAGAAAGAGCACAACTGCGCATGTATGACTATAGACATCCTCGGCGTACACTGCTGACACATTGCTCTCGAGTGTACAAACGAGCTTCAATATTGAGAATTGGCAGTGTTTTCGACATTTTAAAAATAGTGTTCAAAGAAAATTATTATTTTTTTTTAAGTCAGGGAGGGGGTGGGGGGCAGCAAGCGGGTCGGGGCCGGTGGTTGGGGTGTTGCTAGCTACACTACTTGCCACAGCTACACCAAGAAGAAATGCAGATGATAAACGGGTATTCATTGGACAAATATATAATACTATATCTGACATCTGATTACATTTTCACGCAATTTGGGTCCATAGATCCTGAGAAATCAATAACCAGAACAACCACCTCTGGCCGTAATAACGGCCTTGATACGCCTGGGCATTGAATCAAACAGAGCTTGGATGCCGTGTACAAGTACAGCTGCCCATGCAGCTTCAACACGATACCACAGTTCATCAAGAGTAGTGGCTGGCGTATTGTGACGAGCCAGTTGCTCGGCCACCATTGACCAGACGTTTTCAATTGGTGACAGATCTGGAGAATCTGTTGGCCAGAGCAGCAGTCGAACATTTTCTGCATCCAGAAAGGCCCGTACGGAACCTGCAACACGCGGTCGTGCATTATCCTGCTGAAATGTAGGGTTCCGCAGGGATCGAGTGAAGGGTAGAGCCACGGATCGTAACACATCTCAAAAGTAACGTCAACTGTTCAAAGTGCAGTCAATGCGAACAAGAGGTGACCGAGACGTGTAACCAATGGCACCCCATACCATCACGCCGGGTGATACGCCAGTATGGCGATGACGAATACACGCTTCCAATGTGCGTTCACCGCGATGTCGCCAAACACGGATGCGACCATCATGATGCTGTAAACAGAACCTGGATTCATCTGAAAAAATGACGTTTTGCCATTCGTGCACCAAGGTTCGTCGTTGAGTACACCATCACAGGCGCTCGTGTCTGTGATGCAGGGTCAAGGGTAACCTTAGCCATGGTCTCCGTGCTGATAGTCCATGCTGCTGCAAACGTCGTCGAACTGTTCTTGCAAATGGTTGTTGTGTTGCAAACGTCCCCATCTGTTGACTCAGGGATCGAGACGTGGTTGCACGATCCGTTACAACCATGCGGATAAGATGGCAGTCATCTCGAATTCTAGTGATACGAGGCTGTTGGAATCCAGCAAGGCGTTCCGTATTACGCACCTGAACCCACCGATTCCATATCCTGCTAACAGTCATTGCATCTCGACCAACGCTAGCAGCAATGTCGCGATACGATAAACCACAATCGCGATAGGCTACAATCCGACCTTTATCAAAGTCGGAAACGTGGTGGTATGCATTTCTCCTCCTTACGCGAGGCATCACAACAACGTTTCACCAGGCAACGCCGGTCAACTGCAGATTGTGTATGAGAAATCGGTTGGAAACTTTCCTCATGTCAGCACGTTGTAGGTGTCTCCGCCGGCGCCAAACTTGTGTGAATGCTCTGAAAAGCTAATCATTTGCATATCACAGCATCTTCTTCCTGTCGGTTAAATTTCGCGTCTGTAGCACGTCATGTGCGTGGTGTAGCAATTTTAATGGCCAGTAGTGTAAGATTTGTTAACTCAGGAGATGAATTCTCAGAAATTTTGGGAACCACAGGTAAGAGGAACACGTCTTACGTCCTGTTGCTGTTGCTTTGTTCTTGTTAAACAGCTTCTTGTCCGGCCTCGTAACTGACATTCACTGAAGACCACAACAACAACAACAAGAGCAACATGGGAGCCACGGGTCGCCCTGTGTCCCGAGATGTTCACGGCTTGTGGAGGCTCTCAACTCGCCGTGTGTGTTGGGACGCGGCAGCACGTGGCGTGCGACGCCCCCATCTACTTTAAGACCGCGAGGCGCTGCCGGCCGGTCGTTAGCCACGCCGCCACCCCGCCGCGTCAGACGCCGGCCGTCGGGACGCCACGCGTCGCCGTGCGACGTCGTGTGACGCCGCGCCCCCGCTCTTTACACGCGCCGCGACAACAGGCCTCAGCGTATCCCCGGTCCTCGTGTCCGGGTGTCTGTCACGTCGCTACTCCGCTTGCTGAACGCGCTACTCGGCAAGGGTGCATGAAACAGCTGCTTTGCATCAAGCTCTAGCAACGTGCAGACGTGTCTGTCATCGGAGAACGACTACGGTCGAAAACTGAAGTCTTCCTTCCCTCTCTTTGTCAGACGTTCCAGAGTTCATCTGCAGCTGGTGCCGTGGCTCAGGAACACTTTACTTGTTTTAGGCATCTGGTTGACAAATGAGGCACGAACTCTGTCCATAGGTCCTGGAGGAGCCACTCGGTACCCAACGACCATCGAGTCATCCTCTGAAAATCGCGTCATGGGATGCTGTATGGTGACATGCGCAGTTAGCACACTGCTAAGAAGAGCGGCGCCTTTCGTCACAGGGTTATTTGGTAAGGGTGATAGCGTTACGGAGATGTTTAGCGAACTCAAGTGGCAGACTCTGCAAGAGAGGCGCTCTGCATCGCGGTGTAGCTTGCTGTCCAGATTTCGAGAGGGTGCGTTTCTGGATGAGGTATCGAATATATTGCTTCCCCCTACTTATACCTCCCGAATGTAAAATTACAGAGATTCGAGCGCGCACGGAAGCTTTCCGCAGTCATTCTTCCCGCGACTGGAACAGGAAAGGGAGTCAATGACAGTGGCACGTAAAGTGCCCTCCGCCACACACCGTTGGGTGGCTTGCGGGGTATAAATGTAGATGTAGAGGTAGGTGTAGCTCAGTTTTCCTGTCCTGAGCCGCAACCACTCCGTCGAGTAGGTCCTCAACTGGCTTCACGAGACTGAGAGCACCACGTTCCAGTCGTCCCACCAAGGAGAAATTCCTGGCAGCTTCGGAAACTGAACCCAGTTCCTCTGCATTACTGTATATTACTGCATTCCATTTTTTATTCGTCAGTCTTCAAACTGTTTCATGCGGCCTGCAACGGATTTCCTTCGTGTGCCAACATCGTCATCGCAGAGTAGCAGTTTCAACCTACGTCCTCACCTGTTTACTGGATGTATTCCGATGTCTGTTTTCCTCTACAGTTTTCACCCTCTACAGCTCTCTCCAGAACCAAGGAAGTTATTCCCTGATGCCGTAACAGATGTCCCACCATCCTGTCCTTTCTTCTTGTCGGTGTTAGTTCGCAGGGGATTAAAGAGGTACAATGGTCGAACAGTTTCTCATAAGCCATAAATTCCGGTTACAGTATAGGGGTGTTAACCTTGGTGCACTTACGGCCAGGTTTTGATTGAAATGAGCAACAAATAGGGGAAGTTCCAAAATTTTTTTTGAGACATTGAAAAGACAAAACAAAGGATGTGTTTGGAGATTATGATTAATGATACTTTGAACTTTAGATTATCGATACAAAAATGGCACCCTTAATTATGGTTCGATCAAGGGCCTACGAATTTGAAGTACGCAGACTGCGTGCAGTGTAACCCCTCAGGAGTTATCTGAAATGAAAGATGGATAACATCATTCGATACTACTTTACGCTTATGGAGGTTATACTTGAACACAATGAAATAACCTTAACGATATGGTACAAAGTCGAGCTTCGAGTTCGATATTTTGCGGTTTGTTTCACTCTTTTTGGCTTTACAAAAATAGTTAATATCAAAAAATTTCTGGTATTTTAGGTACAATCTCCCAAAAATGTATTTACTTTTCGAGGATGAAAGGTATAAATTAATAGGTTGAACCGTTTTCATTTTATTGTACATGCAATTTTGAAAAATCATTTCTCGAGAAAAACCTGTTTAAACTTTAGTGAAAACTTTTATATGTATTGTTACTTCAATTTGCATAAAAATTACACGTTATATATTTTTAATGTCGCTCAGCAAAAATTTAGATTTTCAAAATTGTTAGTCCAATATGCCCCCCCTCCCCCCCCCCCCCCCCCCATGAACCATGACCTTACCGTTGGTGGGGAGGCTTGCGTGCCTCAGCGATACAGATAGCCGTACCGTAGGTACAACCACAACGGAGGGGTATCTGTTGAGAGGCCAAACAAACGTGTGGTTCCTGAAGAGGGGCAGCAACCTTTTCAGTAGTTGCAAGGGCAACAGTCTGGAGGATTGACTGATCTGGCCTTGTAACAATAACCAAAACGGCCTTGCTGTGATGGTACTGCGAACGGCTGAAAGCAAGGGGAAACTAGGGCAGTAATTTTTCCCTAGGGCATGCAGTTTTACTGTATGATTAAATGATGATGTCGTCCTCTTGGGTAAAATATTCCGGAGGTAAAATAGTCCCCCATTCGGATTTCCGGGCGGGTACTACTCAAGAGGATGTCGTTATTAGGAGGAGGAAAACTGGCGTTCTATGGATCGGAGCGTGGAATGTCAGATCCCTTAATCGGGCAGGTAGGTTAGAATATTTAAAAAGGGAAATGGGTACGTTAAAGTTAGATATAGTGGGAATTAGTGAAGTTCGGTGGCAGGAGGAACAAGACTTCTGGTCAGGTGACTACAGGGTTATAAATACAAAATCAAATAGGGGTAATGCAGGAGTAGGTTTAATAATGAATAGGAAAATAGGAATGCGGGTAAGCTACTACAAACAGCATAGTGAACGCATTATTGTGGCCAAGATAAATATGAAGCCCACACCTACTACAGTAGTACAAGTTTATATGCCGACTAGCTCTGCAGATGAAGAAATTGAAGAAATGTATGATGAAATAAAAGAAATTATTCAGATAGTGAAGGGAGACGAAGATTTAATAGTCATGGGTGACTGGAATTCGAGAGTAGGAAAAGGAAGAGAAGGAAACATAGTGGGTGAATATGGATTGGGGGAGACAGATGAAAGAGGAAGCCGTCTGGTAGAATTTTGCACAGAGCATAACTTAATCATAGCTAACACTTTGTTCAAGAATCATAAAAGAAGGTTGTATACATGGAAGAATCCTGGAGATAGTAAAAGGTATCAGATAGATTATAATGGTAAGACAGAGATTTAGGAACCAGGTTTTAAATTGTAAGACATTTCCAGGGGCAGATGTGGACTCTGACCACAATCTATTGGTTATGACCTGTAGATTAAAACTGAAGAAACTGCAAAAAGGTGGGAATTTAAGGAGATGGGACCTGGATAAACTGAAAGAACCAGAGGTTGTAGAGAGTTTCAAGGAGAACATAAGGGAACAATTGACAGGAATGGGGGAAAGAAATACAGTAGAAGATGAATGGGTAGCTCTGAGGGATGAAGTAGTGAAGGCAGCAGAGGATCAAGTAGGTAAAAAGACGAGGGCTAGTAGAAATCCTTGGGTAACAGAAGAAATATTGAATTTAATTGATGAAAGGAGAAAATATAAAAATGCAGTAAATGAAGCAGGCAAAAAGGAATACAAACGTCTCAAAAATGAGATCGACAGGAAGTGCACAATGGCTAAGCAGGGATGGCTAGAGGACAAATGTAAGGATGTAGAGGCTTATCTCACTAGGGGTAGGATAGATACTGCCTACAGGAACATTAAAGAGACCTTTGGAGATAAAGAACCACTTGTATGAGCATCAAGAGCTCAGATGGAAACCCAGTTCTAAGCAAAGAAGGGAAAGCAGAAATGTCGATGGAGTGTATAGAGGGTCTATACAGGGGCGATGTACTTGAGGACAATATTATGGAAATGGAAGAGGATGTAGATGAAGATGAAATGGGAGATACGATACTGTGTGAAGAATTTGACAGAGCACTCAAAGACCTGTGTCGAAACAAGGCCCCCGGAGTAGACAATATTCCATTGGAACTACTGATGGCCTTGGGAGAGCCAGTCATGACAAAACTCTTCCATCTGGTGAGCAAAATGTATGAAACAGGCGAAATACCCTCAGACTTCAAGAAGAATATAATAATTCCAGTCCCAAAGAAAGCAGGTGTTGACAGATGTGAAAATTACCAAACTATCAGTTTAATAAGCCACAGCTGCAAAAAATTAACACGAATTCTTTTCAGACGAATGGAAAAACTAGAAGCCGACCTCGTGGAAGGTCAGTTTGGATTCTGTAGAAATACTGGAACAAGTGAGGCAATTCTGACCTTACGACTTATCTTAGAAGAAAGATTAAGGAAAGGCAAACCTACGTTTCTAGCATTTGAAATCCTTTGACAATGTTGACTGGAATACCCTCTTTCAAATTCTGAAGGTGGCAGGGGTACAATACAGGGAGCGAAAGGCTATTTACAATTTGTACAGAAAGCAGATGGCAGTTACAAGAGTTGAGGGGCATGAAATGGAAGCAGTGGTTGGGAATGCAGTGAGACAACGTTGTAGCCTCTCCCCGATGTTATTCAATCTGTATATTGAGCAAGCAGTAAAGGAAACAAAAGAAAAATTCGGAGTAGGTATTAAAATCCGTGGAGGAGAAATAAAAACTTTGAGGTTCGCCGATGACATTGTAATTCTGTCAGAGACAGCAAAGGACTTGGAAGAGCAGTTGAATGGAATGGATAGTGTCTTGAAAGGAGTATATAAGATGAACATCAACAAAAGCAAAACGAGGATAATGGAATGTAGTCGAATTAAGTCGGGTGATGCTGAGGGAATTAGATTAGGAAATGAGACACTTAAAGTAGTACAAGAGTTTAGCTATTTGGGGAGCAAAATAACTGATGATGGTCGAAGTAGAGAGGATATAAAATGTAGACTGGCAATGGCAAGGAAAGCGTTTCTGAAGAAGAGAAATTTGCTAACGTCGAGTATATATTTAAGTGTCAGGAAATCAGGTCTGAAAGTATTTTTATGGAGTGTAGCCATGTATGGAAGTGAAACATGGACGATAAATAGTTTGGACAAGAAGAGAATATAAGCTTTCGAAATGTGGTGCTACAGAAGAATGCTGAAGATTAGATGGGTAGATCGCATAACTAATGAGGAAGTATTTAATAGGATTGGGGAGAAGAGAATCTTGTGGCACAACTTGACCAGAAGAAGGGATCGGTTGGTAGGACATGTTCTGAGGCATCAAGGGATCACCAGTTTAGCATTGGAGGGCAGCGTGGAGGGTAAAAATCGTAGAGGAAGACCAAGAGATGAATGCACTAAGCAGATTCAGAAGGATGTAGGTTGCAGTAGGTACTGGGAGATGAAGAAGCTTGGACAGGATAGAGTAGCATGGACAGCTGCATCAAACCAGTCTCAGGACTGAAGACCACAACAAAAACAGTCCAATATGTCGGACCAAAAATTGTTTCGACCAATTTTTGCAAAAAATTGACAAAAATGGTGTTTTAGTTACTTAAGTTTAGTCTGCAATTTCAGGACTGTATATCAACCCTTTCTCTAAATAATTCTGGAGAGCAATATGGTGTTTTAGTTACTTAAGTTTAGTCTGCAGTTTCAGGACTGTATCTTAACCCTTTCTCTAAATAATCCTGGAGAGCAATTCGATCGTTCTCCTTGGCGAGGAAAGCTAGATAGGCTGCGTTCGGCAGCCTGCACTTGTTGTTCGTCAGCTTTTTCGGTGGATATGTTTGCACGCCTAATGGAATATGAATCATTTTTTGAACGTGCCTCATGGCGAAACCTTTTTTCCACCTGAGTCGCGCGTCTCCCACTTAGAGCGTCCCATGGCGACCGTGACACTGCTTCGGAGAATGGGTTGTAGAAACTTTTGTAACGCACGGATTAAAATACGTTTTCGTCCCAACATTCTAGATACATATACCTTCCAAAAAGAAGTCAATAAAAAGTCGAATATTCTACCGTTCTGAATGAGAGCTTGGCCTTAAGGAAATGCTAAATGCTAAATGATATGAAAATAACTCTTCAGGCTTTCCCGGCGATCTAATGACGTCTTGGGTTGTCGGGTGTTCTGCCGGATATCAGCGTCGTACTTGCACGATATTTCGGTCACGTAGCTCGTAACCTTCATCAGGTGCGACCTGAGACTGCTCCTCGAGTGGACCTGGTCCAGTATTTAGGCCTATGGCCTTCCCCCTCCACCAACGGCTGCAGGCGCTTCCTCTGTGGTCCGCGCCCATTCCCTGCGACCTGCTGGAGCGTTGCTGCTCCGTTTTCCGTCCGCTGCGGTTCTAGGTGTTCCCTCTGCGGTCCGCGCCCACCAAATCCGCTCCTGGGGGTTTCATCTGCGGTCTGGGGTACCAAGCGTTCCCCCAGCGGTCCGCGCCCGCTGGTCTGGTGTCCACTCTGAATAATAACCTTATAGATTGTGCGGTAAGACTGATACAAACTGAGTTCGCGTTCGTTTTTGTTTTTGTCTGGAGCTGTATATCGGGAATGAGTTGGTAGCAATAGCGTGTACAAAAGACACACAATTCAGAACTGAATCTTCTTCCAGCATGTAGAAAAATTTCCGCTACCAGTCATAATAAAAGGTTATTTATTTGTCACATGACCGGTTTCGGGCTTGGCCCCATCCTCAGGTGTTTACATGTACATGAATGTAGAAACACCTGAGGATGGGCGCAACCGCGAAACCGGACGTGTTGCAAATAGATAACCTTTCATTGTGACTGGCAGCGGAAATATTTCTACACCCTATAAAGGAACAGCCAAAGCGTTCAACAGCATTCACTTTGGATAAAATTCACTTCTTCAAGGATTTTTCTTTATTTAGTGGTTATAGATGGATCTGGTAAAATCAGCTCATTATACACACTGTCGACATGGACGTATGGCGCAGCTAGTTCTTTTACAGCTTTTCTCAGGTGAGAAGCATTATACGTCGTTTCAGGGTAAGCCGTGTTTTTTGAAGATTTCACGAAAGCTGAGTCCTTTCAATGTGAATAGGAAGTCAGAACAATAACCTACACCGCTGCAAGACGCAGCATGATAGGTGAATCTGGCGGAGATAGCGTCTACAATTTGACTTTGTATCTGCCCGCAGACTGAGAGAACCTATCGTTAGTTCCAGCTGGTATTGTTAAGTTACATTGGACTGGAATTTCATTTGCAGCAATGAAGCTACATCTTTTGACGTCTGCATTAAATCTATTTAAAACAGGAGAAAACTTACTTTTGTGGAGAAAATGAAGCTGAATGTCAAATGGCAAAAGATACGGCATTCCACGAAATCATTTCACTGAAATCTCTTATTCCTTTGCCTTTGTAGAGCTATTGTGCCTGTGGCGAATAAATGAGAACGGCATTCGCTCAAGCGAAATATGTGATAGAATTGTGGTTTAGTTTTAATATTGTAGATACATCTGAAATAGGAAAACTAAACGACCTTACTACTGTGTACCTCGGTTGAAGGAATGCCATTCTCATTTATTCGTTACAGATACGATATCTCTACAAACATAAAAGTACGAGAAATTTCTGGGAAATGCATTCATGGAATGCCGCAGCTTTTTACATTTCAGCTAAATCTCCATGAAAGCAATTTTTCTTTTGTTTTACAGGGATTAAATTCATCACTGGCGAGTGGAATATTTGTCACGCTGTGCTGTTTAGTGATGCGATTTGATGGTATTATCTCAATATCATATATATATATATATATATATATATATATATATATATATATATATATATATATATATATATATATATGTCTTTTGTTCCATTCTGCGAAATTACAAACGAATAAGGCATTCTAATAAGAGTTTCGTCGCAGTAATAGTGAAACAGGATTATTTAGCTGTGTTCTTAGCAAAGGACTTAGTTGACAAAAGACGCAAAAACCCATTCACTGCGCGGACTAGAAATGTTCTGACATTTGAACGGGGAATCACTCGTTAGTTACGAAGTGTAACCAGCAGTCCAGCTAGCTCAATGTCTGTGCATAGGGAGATAAAATGAATGGCTACACAGTGGTCGAGTAGTTCGTCATAGTAACAGATTTATTTAGACAGTGCTAAGTGACACTTTGACGTGGGGTAAAGAGCCACGTCAGCGGTCACTGGCTGATTAGAAACAGGTTATATGTTGCATAAATCACATGGAAAGGTTTGGGTTTGGCGAATGCCTGGAGAAAGTTACCTGCCATGAAATAGGGAGAATGTGGTGTTAAGGGGTGTTTCTAGTGGCTAAGATGCGATCTCCTAATTGCGCTTGAGAAAACGCTACACGAGGAATGGTACGAACACATTTTGTAGCATCGTGTACTGATTACAGTAGAGAGACGGTAACTGTGTCATACAGCAGGATAAGTGGGGCAATGTTTTTTGGACATTAACGTTTCTCTAACGGAATGGCTTGCCCAGAGTCCCGACCTGAAACGGAAGGAACACCTCTGGGATGAGTGAGGACGTCGAATTCGCTCCAAGACTTTCACTTGTTTCGGCTCTTTAGGATGAATGGGCTTTCATTTCGCCACAAATATTCACTGAATGTGTCTACACCAAGTTGAAGTCGTCGTAATCGCGGAGGATGGACACACCCACCTATTAATGTTCACTAGTAAGCGTTCGGGTACTTTTGACCAGTTGTTGTATAGTTTTTATACGAAATATGTGTGGTACAGAGGCAGCAATATGGTTGGTTGGTTTGGGGAGCAAAGGGAGTGGACTACGGGGTCTTCAGTCCCGCTTTCCTCATTCAATCATGTCTCGAGTTAAAAACAGTGCAAAAAGGAGTCGGGTAAAGTAAAAGGCGTAAAACTAACACCAAATCACACTAAAAGGAAAAACTGCTGAAGCTATCAGAAAGGGGAAACAATACACTAAAAGGAAAAGAGTAGTTGAAGGTATTAATATGGCAGATGGCCTGGACTGGCTGATCGCAGAAATAAAAGGGATGAGCCAGTCACCCTGCAACACACTAAAATCTCAAGCTGGGTAGTCAAGGCTAGAGGAACGCAGATAGGGAAAAGAAGAACATCAAGGCGAACAAACAGCAAAGAAAGGGCGAGGAAGACAAAATGGAGGTCTATCAGAGAAGGCCAGACGTCCGCCTTTAGACTGTGTGGTAAAAACCCTCCTCACGAATAAAACGTAAAACTGTATCAGCCGTTGAGGCAATGTATCCCAGCACCGTTGGTAGTGTGGCACGCAGGTTAAAAGTCCGTCGCAGAGTGGCTAAAATTTGGCAGTCCAGTAAGATGTGGACAGTTGTGTGGAAACCACAGCGACACAGACGTGGGTCCTCGCGACGGAGGAAGTGACCATGTGTTAGCCAGTATGGCCTAAGCGGTACCGGCAAAGGACAACGGAGTCCCTGCGAGTGGCTGTCTGCTTGATAACACGTAGTTTATCTGGTGTACTGAGGGTGCGCCATTCAGTGTCCCAGATCGCGGATACTTTACGGCGGAAGACCGATCGCAAATCGGTCCCCGGCAGGCCAATCTCCAGAGCTGGTTTACCGGTAGCCTGTTTGGCCAGGTTGTCAGCAAATTCATTGGCTGTTATCCCGACATTTTTTGGGGTCCAAATGAAGGTAACTGAACGTTCACTGCTGCCGAGGGCACAAACAGACTCCTGGATAGTCATTACCAAAGAATGGCGAGGGAAACACTGGTCGAGAACTTGTAGGCTGCTTAACGAGTCATTACAGATGACGGACTCACCGGCGCAGTAACGATATTAAATTTAACACGTCATATGGAATAGGCTCAATGAGAGCAGAATACGACTCACTATTTTAATATGCACATAGACTATTTCGTAAAGCAGTAGAAGAAAGAAGTAAACATTGAAACAGAAATAGGCCAGGATAGTTAACATTTTGTTACATGCCAACGAAATTATTATGAAAAATAAAGGCAGTTATTTGCAACTGTCTGTTTACAAATTAGAACAGCTTTAAAAAGAGCAAGAGTTAAAACTATCACTCTCAAAATACATAGTGACGGCTTACCAAAAAAAAAAAATCATCTATGATTAGACAGTTATTCGTGACGCTCCTGGATGCCTCAGTTATTTTATTTATGGGTTGCGCAAGGCACAACAAGGACATTATTTAGAAATACTGTCATAAAGCATTGAAAATGTGTGTTTTATAGATGCCGTAATTATGGTTCAAAACAGAAACCGTTTACAAATATAGGTTTCATTGAAAATGTGTGTGAGACCATCACCGGAAAGCGTAATAACAAGACGAGCGAGCATAGACCGACCGAAAATTTATGTAATAAACGCTGTTTTAAAAAGATTCATACGGTTTGTACACGAAGAACGGGGAAAGCTTGGGGTGAATTTTGACTTGCGCTCTGAAACTAAAAGTTTACATTGGCGCAAGTTCTGTATTGCTGCAGGTAGGTACGTCGTGGCGCAGCTAGATCAATTGCCTCCTCAGTGTCGGTTCCAGATGGTGACTGAATGTCAACAAAAGGCGTTTTATCGTTCTCTGTTTCGAAAGGTGCAGTTCAGTTCTAACTGTGCAGCGCTCGAAACTTCGAGTGTTGGGAAGCCGTACAAAAGACTGGTTCTTAACCTACGGGGAAATTCAGAGTTCGCCATCGTGTACAAAACGTACTTAGTTTACAGAAGTCTGTTTATCGTGCCAGTCGAGAGATAGCCATTTGCCATATGTCTGTGTGACACTTTCTGTGGCAACATTTATGCTCCCAACAATACTGCGTGCAAGTGCTACAAGCCCAGTCGCCACAAGCTCTACATAATGGTAATAAGCAATTTATGGAAGACAATTGAAAACTTTGATCCCAAGCGTGATTCTCATAAAGTATCCTTGCAAAAGATATACCATTGTAAATTCGGATTGTTATGAAGAATATAAAAACCTTCTAATACTATGTGTACGTTTCTGTCTTCATTTAAGAGGAAGACATAGTCTTGTGAAATCTGATGAATCTTTTTGAAATACCCAGTAATGGGAGTGGTAAGTGGAGGGTGGGGGTTCCGATTCTCGCATATGGCGTTGCTCCTCTAACATGGGTATTTCAGCGGTAACCAAACAGCGGAGATGAGTGCGGTTTTTAAGAAAAGAGTTGAGAGAGTACAGAGAACAGAGCAAAATATAATTAAAATTAGAATAAAAATAGAAGGAAATCAGAAAAATCTACACAGGCGATGTAATAGGAGTGCATGACAAAATTCGTCGTATACCGGTACGAGAATACAGACCGAAAGAAGAATAGGGACTGGAAGCCATCGGAAAAGAAACTCTCTATATGAGTCGTCCACAAGTGCAGCGAGTGCACCAGAACGGTTTTCTCAGGAGACATACTTCGCTTTCCATTCGTGTGGCAGATCTTCGAAATTTTTTTCATCATAGATTTATGTTTATATAAGGACTGTATTTCTGACAATCCCTGAAGCATTCTGTATTTTATTAGTTAGGACGTAAAATTTTTTCGATTCGCCGAGTTTTGCTTCTGTGTCCACGGATCCCCGACTTCTGCAAATGTAGTCTGTTTTGCAGGTACGTTTTAGGGCAGACACAAGCTGTTGCGCTCGTGTTTCAATGGTGTAATCGATAGACGGCAGCACAGGGAACAAAATTTCCAAGAAAAAGTGGATTTACCGCAGTTTGCTTCTGGACGCTTCATATGTCACAGATACAGTCACTTTGTCTGTGCCGCGAGGTGAATAAGAAAATCTACGGTTTCTGCTGTATACTGTATACAGTAAATTAGAACATATAAGTAATTAGTGACGAACCGATGCTGGCCAGTGAAAAAGACTAATATTTTAATTTGGCAGCATTAAGCACGATAGCATGCATTTGATTATCTAAGTAACGCTACATTTAGAAATCGTTTAGACTGTAGCAGATGTGGCGATAAAGGCAGCTGTTTGGAAAGTAATGTTTCCTACATACTGATGTTTATGCATCAGTGGACACATTCCACACCATTCATCATGAGGAAATCGAAGCCTCCTAAAGGTAGAATATATGGATGAGCATTCTCATCAGCCAAAACATTGTGGCCTCCTGTTTAATACCGTCTTAGTCCGTCGACTAGTCCTTCGCAGGCATCTGGTTGTATGTGGCACCACGAGTCTATACACATGTTGTGCCTTTGCCTGTTGGTTGTGGGTGAAGAGCAGGAGCCTGATAGTGTCCCAGATGTGTTCCATCAGATTCTGATCAGGTGAATGATTAAGACACCAACATGAGTTCACTACCATGTTCCCTGATATGGGTCTTGTAACATGTACAGTTATCTTGTTGAAAGACGCCATTTCTATCAGGGAGGACACCTGTACCTAAATTTACACAAATGCTCCGCAAGCCACCGTACGGTGCATGGTGGAGGGTACCCCATATCACTACCAGTCATTTCCTTACCTGTTCCACTAGCAAACTGAGCGAAGGAAAAACGAATTTCTATATGCATCTAGATGGACCCTAATTTCTCCTACAGTCATGGCCCTTACGTGAAATGTACTGTTAAATAACCCTTGGATTGTTACCCGTGGAGAATGAAATGAGACGTCAGGATGACAGTAGATTTGTTCAATTAATTTTTTTAGTTTGGCCCTCAACTGTAGTACACCAGGAAAAGCTTGGCGGAGGCGTCCAGTTGCCTCTCAAGTGGAACAATAGACGTCTGGCATTGCTGACAGTGCAAACAGCAGGGTCGAGCATGGCGTCACTTGAATGCCACTGTTAGTGACGTCTCTGACAGGGCCACGATTACAGCGTGGTGGCGCAGCTGTCGATGACTATGAACTTCCTCCAGTGAGTGAGCAGCTCCTTTGTGATTCAAGGCAGGCTGACACGTCTTGTGGTCGAACAGCGGACCCCATACTGTATTCTGGAATGTCACTCTGTGTGTCACAAGTTCGTGGTGTAGGCTGTGATACTGAGGTGAGAATCATCCAGTACACAAATGCCTGAGTACTTACATGGTTCAAATGGCTCTGAGCACTATGGGACTCAACTGCTGAGGTCATTAGTCCCCTAGAACTTAGAACTAGTTAAACCTAACTAACCTAAGGACATCACAAACATCCATGCCCGAGGCAGGATTCGAACCTGCGACCGTAGCGGTCTTGCGGTTCCAGACTGCAGCGCCTTTAACCGCACGGCCACTTCGGCCGGCCGTACTTACATGCTCCAAATTATGTGCGTTTGGGCTTAAAATACATACTCTAAACACTTCCATAGTGCAAGTGATGGAAGGATTCCGTAGTGTCCTGCGGTCGGTAGAAAAGGACTAACTATCAAGTTTGAACACACTTTATTCAACTAAAACGCCTCCTTGGCGTGCACTAATTTCCAAACGCAAGAACAAGAAAACCAAGAATTCTTGTAATGTCAGAAGCCAGATAAGAATACCAGACAATGAACAGAAATAATAACCAAAATACTACACTTCACAATTACAAAGTGGCGTTATGCGCAACAAGATACGACTTTCTACAGAAGGCTAGAGCCAGCGTAGGTATTGGTCGGAGCTGTCCCAGCTCTAGGTACACACTGCCGGTCTGACTCTGCTGGCGTGGCTATGATTTTCCAGAGTGCTACATGTAGTCACATTACTTCCAATTGGTGGATCTCTGTAACGTGGCTTTTCACAAAGTAATGCAATATTTATGAGGAAAGTCTGTTGATGTTTACATCCACTGGCGAGTTCTTGAAGAGAGGTCGGCATCCCACCTTGCTTGTCTGTTGTGCGGGTCCCTTAAATGAAGCAGGCAAAAATGAATACAAACGTCTCAAAAATGAGATCGACAGAAAGTGCAAAATGGCTAAGCAGGGATGGCTAGAGGACAAATGTAAGGATGTAGAGGTTTATCTCACTAGGGGTAAAATAGATAATGCCTACAGGAAAATTAAAGAGACCTTTGGAGAAAGGAGGACCACTTGCATGAATATCAAGACCTTCGATGGAAACCCAGTTCTAAGCAAAGAAGAGAAAGCAGAAAGATGGAAGGAGTATATAGAGGGTCTATACAAGGGCAATGTACTTGAGGACAATATTATGGAAATGGAAGAGGATGTAGATGAAGATGAAATGGGAGATATGATACTGCGTCAAGAGTTTCACTGAGCACTGAAAGACCTGAGTCGAAACAAGGCCCCGGGAGTAGACAACATTCCATTAGAGCTACTGACAGCCTTGGGAGAGCCAGTCCTGACAAAACTCTACCATCTGGTGAGCAAGATGTATGAGACAGGCGAAATACCCTCAGACTTCAAGAAGAATATAATAATTCCAATCCCAAAGAAAGCAGGTGTCGACAGATGTTAAAATTACCGCACTATCAGTTTAATAAGTCACAGCTGCAAAATACTAACGCGAATTTTTTACATACGAATGGAAAAACTGATAGAAGCTGACCTCAGGGAAGATCAGTTTGGATTTCATAGAAATGTTGGAACATGTGAGGCAATACTGACCTCACGACTTATCTTAGAAAATAGATTAAGGAAAGGCAAGCCTACGTTTCTAGCATTTGTAGACTTAGAGAAAGCTTTTGACAATGTTGATTGGAATACTCTCTTTCAAATTCTGAAGGTGGCGGGGGTAAAATACAGGGAGCGGAAGGCTATTTACAATTTGCACAGAAAGCAGATGGCAGTTATAAGAGTCGAGGGGTATGAAAGGGAAGCAGTGGTTGGGAAGGGAGTGAGACAGGGTTGTAGCCTATCCCCGATGTTATTCAATCTGTATATTGAGGAAGCAATAAAGAAAACAAAAGAAAAGTTCGGAGTACGTATTAAAATCCATGGAGAAGAAATAAAAACTTTGAGGTTCACCGATGACACTGCAATTCTGTCAGAGGCAGCAAAGGACTTGGAAGAGCAGTTGAACGGAATGGACAGTGTCTTGAAAGTAGGGTATAAGATGCACATCAACATAAGCAAAACGAGGATAGTGGAATGTAGTGGAATAAAGTCAGTTGATGCTGAGGGAATTAGATTAGAAAATGAGACACTTAACGTAGTAAAGGAGTTTTGCTATTTGGGGAGCAAAATAACTGATGATGGTCGAAGTAGAGAGTAAAATAAAATGTAGCCTGGCAATGACAAGGAAAGCGTTTCTGAAGAAGAGAAATTTGTTAACATCGAGTATAGACTTAAATGTCAGGATATCATTTTTGAAAGTATCTGTATGGAGTGTAGCCATGTATGGAAGTGAAACATGGACGATAAATAGTTTGGACGAGAAGAGAATCGAAGCTTTCGAAATGTGGTGCTACAGAAGAATGCTGAAGATTAGATGGGTAGATCACATAACTAATGAGGAGGTATTGAATAGAATTGGGGAGAAGAGGAGCTTGTGGCACAACTTAACTAGAAGAAGGGATCGCTTGGTAGGACATGTTCTGAGATATCAAGGGATCACCAATTTAGTATTGGAGGGCAGCGTGGAGGCTAAAAATCTATAGAGGGAGACCAAGAGATGAATACACTAAGCAGATTCAGAAGGATGTAGGCTGCTGTAGGTATTGGAAGATGAAGAAGCTTGCAAGGGATGGAGGAGCATGGAGAGCTGCATGAAACCAGTCTCAGGACTGAAGACCACAACAACAACAGGACAGCTTCTGTCCTTCCCCTAGCATATTGCAGCATCGGCAGTTGTTATACTGTGCCCAACTGACTCTGATTCGCAACGCAGTTGGCTGTGTTTTGATTTGCAATGTGTAACACTCTCACCTCGCTATGGCTAGCTCTATGGCAACTCATTTCACCTATGGGGTATTTTTTGATCGAATAAAATCCACTGCATGTATGTTGAAAGCAGTAGAATCGTTCTGCAGTCAGCTTCAAATGCTGGTTCTTTAAGTCTCCTCAATAGTGTTCCATGATAAGAACATCACCATCCCTCTGGGTATTCCTTTTTGAGTTCCTGAGGCATCTCCATAACACTTGGGTGTTGCTTGAACCTACAGGTTATAAGTCAACAGCCTGCCTCTGAATTACTTTGATGTCTTCCTCCAATGCGATCAGGTGTGGGTTACAAACTCGAGAATAGAGAATAGGTTTGCACTGGTGTCCTGTGTGTGGTCTCCTTTACAGATCAGCCACATTTTCCTAAAATTCTCACAATAAACTTAAGTCGCCCATTTGCCTTCCCTACTACAATCCTTACTTGCCTGTTCCATATCATATCGCACTGCAACATTATGTCCAGATATTTAATCAACATGACTGTGTCAAGTTGCACATTATTAATGGTGCATTCGAACGTTAAGCTTTTGTTAGCATGAAGTGATGCAGGTGGTCCACAATGATATTGATGTAGTCCACATCTGTCAGGACGTCTTTGATTAATATCATTGTTCCATTCGAAGCCAAGGTGAATATTTCCCATACCATAATACTGTCCCGACGAAGCCTGTGCAGTTGTTTGGTGCATATTTGTAGCAGCTGATAGCCTATATGGCAGCGTATCTGGACAGGGGCAACGATTTAGCGTAGGGCTAAGTGCTGAAAAACTATGGTTCAGTAGTTATGGTAGACAACATAAATGATATAGTAAATGATAGGATTACTTCTAGTATTGGTAACACTGGCAGGGAAGAAACATAAATGAATGTGTAAGAGAAATCTAGGAGCTGATGATATCTTTTCTTTTTATTTGTTTAGTTGTTTGTTTTGTACATTATTAGAACCACACGTCATTCATTGTTACTCCATTGTGTTTTTTATATCATTACAGTATACAAACTGCAGGGTATAAGTCATAAAAATAATTGATCGCGTAACTTCTGTGCTTTTATGTGATCAAAACTATTACTTCTGATGCAAGTACAGTTTACATGCACAAACATAAAAAATATACAAATTTCTTGTTGTTGTTTTGTACTCAGTGGAATGTTCTCCATCTTGTTATTACTTACAAATGCGAAAGTTGTTTATGTATAACAGAAACATATTTTATGTTGTTGTTGTGGTCTTCAGTCCTGAGACTGGTTTGATGCAGCTCTCCATGCTACTCTATCCTGTCCAAGCTTCTTCATCTCCCAGTACCTACTGCAACCTACATCCTTCTGAATCTGCTTAGTGTCTTCATCTCTTGGTCTCCCTCTACGATTTTTACCCTCCACGCTGCCCTCCAATACTAAATTGGTGATCCCTTGATGCCTCAGAACATGTCCTACCAACCGATCCCTTCTTCTAGTCAAGTTGTGCCACAAACTCCTCTTCTCCCCAGTCCTATTCAGTACCTCCTCATTAGTTATGTGATCTACCCATCTAATCTTCAGCATTCTTCTGTAGCACCACATTTCGAAAGCTTCTATTCTCTTCTTGTCTAAACTATTTATCGTCCATGTTTCACTTCCATACATGGTTACACTCCATACAAATACCTTCAGAAACGACTTCCTGACACTTAAATAAATACTCGATGTTAACAAACTTCTCTTCTTCAGAAACGCTTTCCTTGCCATTCCCATACATTTTATATCCTCTCTACTTCGACCATCATCAGTTATTTTGCTCCCCAAATAGCAAAACTCCTTTACTACTTTAAGTGTCTCATTTCCTAATCTAATTCCCTCAGCATCACCCGACTTAATTCGACTACATTCAATTATCCATATATTTTATGTATGTTCGCCGAAGTATTGAAGCGATTGATATATTTTTGTTTTACGTTTTTTTATTTCAGCTTTTTTGTTGAGAGAATTGTTTTCTAGCTCTATATGATAAATCTGTATTGTTTTCTTTATTTTTGCTAGACATCCTTCTGTTTGATGTTATAAATGAACAATTTTCTAATAAAATCTAAATTAAATATTGACAAGTCCAATTTTGATGTAAATACTATTTATTTTTAAGTACAAGACAGGAGGATAATTATGTAACACAAAAATGTTCCGTAGATTGCACAGCCCTTTATATATCCTCACCCAGTTTGTAGACAGCTTACCGCTTCAGGTCTTTAGAGGAATCTAATAAGACACTGATTCCACATGTAAAGAGAGCAGTCATTATGTGGTAACGCCTGATAGGTACGCAACACACCTAACTTAGAGGAAACGTGGGTACGACGTTGCCTGACCAAAGTTACTAGTAAAACTACTACCGTAATCTAGGCTTACTTATGATGGTCTACGGTATTCTACGGTACTTTTACAGCTCTAATGTAGTGTAGTAAGCAACCAGGTTGAAGGTTTCCATTGATTCACGGTCCAGTCTTGATGACCCTGTGCGCACCATAATCGTAACTGATGATGTCTTTGGTTGAACAAGGGGTCGTTCGCTGCGCAGCCCCAAGTACAACAATGTCCGCTGAACTGTGAGCCGCGAAACAGTTGCGCCTGAGCCAGCGCTGTGCTCGTCGGAAGATCTGTCACAGGTCGCTCGCTACGTATTCTGAGTTACAGAGCTGGTAAGGTTTCGACTTGGACGTTCGGTGATCAGACGCTGACGGCCAACGCCTTGTCTCTTTCTCGCGGTTTCACTGTCCTCCAGTCACTTGCCTTGTCTGAATCTCGATTCTTCTCTGCTCTGCTAATATACTTCCCTTACTACGTCGAGTGCTTGCAGTGCCGCCTGGCTGGACTAGGCTTCAGCTTGCGGTGGAAAAAGGTTCAAAATGTTTTGACTCATCAGCAAGAGATAATTTTTCCTGCCACCCGTTGAACTTTCAGTCTTGCTTCCAGTGTGAGCCTGTGTAAGTATTTTGTGTAGGAATACAGGTACGAATATGTAGTTTGCTCATTGCAAAAACTGACACGACTATCACTGCATTAGACTTTTCCTTGGTTTGCTGGTCGAAAGTGCCTTTGACGGTCCCCGTTATTAAATTGTGAGTAGTATAAGGTATTTTTTGTCATCAGTCTTCTGACTGGGTTGATGCAGTCCGCCATGAATTCCTCTTTTGTGCCAAACTTTTCACGTCAGAGTACCACTTGCAACGTAACTGATAAGCCAGAACATTATGACTACTGCCCATCGCGATGTTGGATGCCGCCTGGTGGTGTTACCGGCATTTGACGGTAGAAAAGGTATTTAAGCATAGCAGAAGCGGTCGGGGGATCACCCTAACGAAGATATGGGCTGCAAATGGGAAAAATCCAAGGAGATAAACGACATTAACAAAGCCTTTGTTGATCCATTATGGACTATGAGACAACGGCTGACATTTTTTTCTTGATACAATAATTTACCGACAGCCGTATGTATTGTAAAAATTTATTTTATGAACTTCTTATATGCAACCAGTTTCGGCATTACATTGATGCCATCTTCAGGCCCCACACGTCATAGTCGTAAAATCGCTATACACGGAAGGAGCAATCAAGAGCTGTTGCAAAGCGTTTTGATTCACCGATCCAGTTATACGGCTCGTTCCGTGTATAGCGATTTTACGACTGTGACGTGTGGGGCCTGAAGATGGCATCAATGTAATGCCGGAACTGGTTGTATGTAAGAAGTTCATAAAAGAAATTTCTACAATACATACAGCTATTGGTAAATTATTGTGTCAAGACATTGACAAAGGGTAGATCATTATTACACAGAGCCTGTGAGCGAGTATCTCGAAAACGGCGAAGCTAATCAAATGGTTCAAATGGCTCTGAGCACTACGGGACTTAACATCTCAGGTCATTAGGCCCCTAGACTTAGAACTACTTAAACCTAACTAACCTAAAGACATCACACACGTCTATTCCCGAGGCAGGATTCGAACCTGCGACCGTAGGGGTCGCGCGGTTCCAGACTGAAGCGCCTAAAACCGCTCGGCCACACTGGCCGGCGGCGAAGCTACTCGAATGTTCACGTGCTACTGTCGTGAGCATCTACGGGAAGAGGTAGGACAATAAAACTACCACTATGCGCAGTATAGGTGGACGTCCAGGGTTCGGAGGCTTATCTGCTCGCTGCCGAAAGAGCGCAATGCTGGTTCACCCACAAGTGTTTCGGAGCACACCGCTCATCGTACCTTGTTGAACATGGAGCTCTACAGCAGACCACCCTTGTGTGTTCACATGTTGACTTAAGATTGCAATGAGCGTGGGACCATCGGGATTCGGCAGTCGATCAAGGGCAAAGTGTCGACCCTTCCAGTGAATCACATTTTTGCTGCATTAGGTCGATAGTCGTCTTCACAAACGCCGTCATCGAAGTGAACGGCGGCTCAAAATGTGCAACGCGCCACAGACGCAGACTGTTGGGAGCAGTATTAATCTATGGCAGATACTACCTGTGGTAGTAATCGAAAACACGCTGACAGCTGGGAACCACCAGCATCCGTTCATGCTTGATGTCTTCCCCGACGGAGATGTCATCTTTCAGCTGTATAACTGACAGTGTGTCGGAATCAGAACCGTGCTACAGTGCCATGAGGGGCATTGTAGACAGCTTACGTTGATGTCTTGGCGACCAGATTCGTCTGATGTAAATCCTATTGAACTGAGCTGGGTCACTATCAGGCGCTGTCACCACGTACGCAAATCAGCGGCCCGTTATTTACACGAATTACATGACTTAAACAGAGGATGACACGCGTAAAGCTGAAATACTAAACACCTTTTTCCAAAGATGTTTCACAGAGGAAGACCGCACTGCAGTTCCTTCTTTAAATCCTCGCACAAACGAAAAAATGGCTGACATCGAAATAAGTGTCCAAGGAATAGAAAAGCAACTGGAATCACTCAACAGAGGAAAGTCCACTGGACCTGACGGGATACCAATTCGATTCTACACAGAGTACGCGAAAGAACTTGCCCCCCTTCTAACAGCCGTGTACCGCAAGTCTCTAGAGGAACGGAAGGTTCCAAATGATTGGGAAAGAGCACAGGTAGTCCCAGTCTTCAAGAAGGGTCGTAGAGCAGATGCGCAAAATTATAGACCTATATCTCTGACGTCGATCTGTTGTAGAATTTTAGAACATGTTTTTTGCTCGAGTATCATGTCGTTTTTGGAAACCCAGAATCTACTATGTAGGAATCAACATGGATTCCGGAAACAGCGATCGTGTGAGACCGAACTCGCTTTATTTGTTCATGAGACCCAGAAAATATTAGATACAGCCTCCCAGGTAGATGCTATTTTTCTTGACTTCCGGAAGGCGTTCGATACAGTTCCGCACTGTCGCCTGATAAACAAAGTAAGAGCCTACGGAATATCGGATCAGCTGTGTGGCTGGATTGAAGAGGTTTTAGCAAACAGAACACAGCATGTTGTTATCAATGGAGATACGTCTACAGACGTTAAAGTAACCTCTGGCGTGCCACAGGGGAGTGTTATGGGACCGTTGCTTTTCACAATATATATAAATGACCTAGTAAATAGTGTCGGAAGTTCCATGCGGCTTTTCGCGGATGATGCTGTAGTATACAGAGAAGTTGCAGCATTAGAAAATTGTAGCGAAATGCAGGAACATCTGCAGCGGATAGGCACTTGGTGCAGGGAGTGGCAACTGTCCCTTAACATAGACAAATGTAATGTATTGCGAATACATAGAAAGAAAGATCCTTTATTGTATGATTATATGATAGCGGAACAAACACTGGTAGCAGTTACTTCTGTAAAATATCTGGGAGTATGCGTACGGAACGATTTGAAGTGGAATGATCATATAAAATTAATTGTTGGTAAGGCGGGTGCCAGGTTGAGATTCATTGGGAGAGTTCTTAGAAAATGTAGTCCATCAACAAAGGAGGTGGCTTACAAAACAATCGTTCGACCTCTACTTGAGTATTGCTCATCAGTGTGGGATCCGTACCAGATCGGGTTGACGGAGGAGATAGAGAAGATCCAAAGAAGAGCGGCGCGTTTCGTCACAGGGTTATTTGGTAACCGTGATAGCGTTACGGAGATGTTTAACAAACTCAAGTGCCAGACTCTGCAAGAGAGGCGCTCTGCATCGCGGTGTAGCTTGCTCGCCAGGTTTCGAGAGGGTGCGTTTCTGGATGAGGTATCGAATATATTGCTTCCCCCTACTTATACCTCCCGAGGAGATCACGAATGTAAAATTAGAGAGATTAGAACGCGCACGGAGGCTTTCAGACAGTCGTTCTTCCCGCGAACCATACGCGACTGGAACAGGAAAGGGAGGTAATGACAGTGGCACGTAAAGTGCCCGCCGCCACACACCGTTGGGTGGCTTGCGGAGTATAAATGTAGATGTAGATGTAGACTTATGCGTACACGTCTAATGTCTCAACCTCCAAAAACCTGCTAACTTACTTTCAGATCTCTGATACGCTGAATCAGCAATGTATTTCGTTCCAAAGACAGACAAACAAGCTATTAAGCAGCCAGTCACAATGTTTTGGTTCATCAGTGTACGTCCTCGATTATTTGCTGGATGTACACCAATTTCTGCCTTCGTCTACAATTTTTACCGACATATAAGCTTATAATGGACAAAAGAAACACACGTAAATGGCTACTTCTTTTCGCATGACGCTCGGTGCTAATTATGCAGAGGACAGTTGTTAGACCCTTGCTGGGGGGCAGTTTTGAAGTACGCTCTTGTCCTACAAGCCGCTTTTCAATGACAGTTTGCAGTTTGGTGTCAGATGCATAAAAATTTGTAGACCTGAAAACAGGCTGTTTGAAATAAATGTTGTTAGTACATTAATGTATATAAACTGCATTTATTTTAATAAACTATGATATAAAATTATTGCCTAGGACATGTCAGAACATTGCAGTGAGAGATTAATTGCATGTTAATTATTCCATGAGGATCCCTGAATTACATGAGAATGTTACATTACCAAACTGCTGACTGAGGTCTTTCTTCTAGGGAAAACGTGGATTTCCGTGTTCATGACGCAGCTGGGTAATTCACTATTTCACCAGGGTCAGGTAGAACTGATATCGGTTTTGACGTGTAAGAAGTGGTGTAAGAAGAGGTGGCTGTCTGCCACTCTGCATCTCTCTGTCGTCAATGGCCGAAAATCTAGGCATACTGCTCTGACGACTATACAGGGAAGATTGTGTAGATCAATAATTACCGAAATCAGCTCTTCTCTTGTATGCTGCACTTACTATACCCGTGCCGCTGAAGCACGTTACTTCAAGATCACTCCCCAAGCGCCGTAAAGTTGGCAGTGTAACTGACAAACAAGCGAGGAACGCGAGGCGCTGCGTCTTCTGAACCAATAACAGCACAGAATAAAAGCCGGTTCCGGCGACGACGCTACCGCGTTGCCGGCTTCCGTGTAAGCATTGTGCGCGAACGCTTGTGTTTGTGTTGTGTTACTGCCGCGACTACAGTTTCTGTTGATTAAGCAATATCACCTAAACGATGTCGCTCACCAAGCAGAAATCCGTTGCGCCACGGAGCGCCATTAAATAGTCAGGCTTTGGAATTACAACGTAGGACGCGTGAGTTTTACGAGCAAGAAAAAGAATTCGTTCATGGGCATCCGTAGATTCCTGCCGATAAAGCTTTAGAGCATACCTCGAAAACTCTAGGACTCAGTCAAAGAACAGGGAAAGGGGTGCTACTTCAAGACTTACAAGACACGGAAGTAAACAGTGTGGAAGAAAGCCCCTGTCGGAAACAATGTTTTTAAGCAGCCTCGTTCTGTTATAGATATTAATTCTTTCCAATCTGATGCAACTTGTCGGCATATAAAAAATGTTCAAATGTGTGTGAAATCTTATGGGACTTAACTGCTGAGGTCATCAGTCCCTAAGCTTACACACTACTTAACCTAAACACCCATGTCCGAGGGAGGACTCGAACCTCCGCCGGGACCAGCCTCGCGTCGGCATATATACGGATCCTATAGAAGGAAATAAAACTCCACAATAGCGAAATTGATAATTTCTTTAGAAGAAAGCGAACATTTCTTAGGGCGGAAAAGTCACGTAAAGTGGTATTAAAATGTAGGGGCTTCCGTTTTAAAAAGTTGGGACGAAAACTATTACTTGAAAAAGCTCATGTAGTTGAGCTCGTACAATTTTCTTATTCAAAATTGCATGAATGGACATACACTCAGTCATATGGTAAGACTAAACCTGGGTCAACGCTGGAGAATTAGTTGAGAAATGCTGAACAGATGAAACTCCAAATAGCAACCGTCATCAGCCGACAGGAAGAGGACCCGATTAATTGTGGACCATGCAGGATCTTCAAACGGCTTTGTGCCCGAAGGACTTTTAGTTTTTCGATCGAGAAAAACCGGTGACTATCACGGGGATGAGGATCTTCCTCGGTTTCTACAGAGGTCTAAAAATTTGTTGCTCCAGTGTAGTGTTCCGACAGTGTTTGTGATGGACAACGCACCTTACCATTCCGTGATTTTAGATAAAACTCCCACCACTAGTGACCGTAAAGAAACTGTGGTGCAGTGGTTGCAGGCGAGAGACATTGCTGCGGACATGAGCATGATAAAGCTGCTGTTCTACTTGCTTGTAAAACAAAACAAGCCTGTGACGCCTAAATACGTTGTAGATGAAATTGCAAGCGAACAGGGTCACTTGGTTATTAGGCTGCCGCCGTATCACTGCCATTTTGATCCAATTGAATTGGTTTGGAGTGAAGTCAAGGTGTACATTAGAACTAACAACAAGCCTTTTACTATTATAGTAATGGAAAGACTGCTACTGTAGACGCTATCTCATGGAGGAAGAAAGTAGACCATGTTGCTAAACTAATAAGAGAAGCACAGACTATAGACGGCATTATAAATGAAGGCGAACAATTAATGATTTCTCTTAAGGATGATGAAAATGATGATGATGAAGACAACGGTTTTAGCATTGATTTCGATGATAGTGAAGGAGAACTGGATGGAATTGCGCCATTGACATCGTAAATTGGTGAGTGTAAATGTATACAGAATTAATTCTTTCTCTCTGCAATCGAGTAGGCTATGCATGTTTTGCTTTATTTCTTTCTATTAGTGTGGATAGCGCGTTCTTTGGTATGCTTAGGTTTACATTATTGTGCGACGTTTTACATGCAGCTATTACGGTAACAATTTGGAACGACTTTTCATAGATATTGTTATTAACTTCGGGTGTTTTCATTTTCTGGTTTCATATACTATCAAACATTTAGTCTCCGTTGTCGTTCTCTCCATTGTTAAAATAACGTATTTTTTTGTACTTACGTATAAATATTGATTGTAGCTTAGATTCACAAAACGTACTTAGGAGTTGTGAGCGTGTGTGGTGGCGGCTATTGCAACCTCTCAATCGCAGTATAGCCAACTACTCGCGAGGTGCAAGTGACACATTTCGCCGACCACGGGTATAGACACCAGCGCTCGGATAGTGTGAGAGATTTATTGCATGAAATCCGTTTTTCATCAATGGTGAATCCACCGGTAATTCCTGCTAGAAAACTGGCGATTCTCTGTCACTGCCAGAGTTCACCAGATTTCACCTGGGGATCCAAAATAGCTGCCCTAAGTGGTTTCCATTGATTCTCAACATATTTTCCTAGAGAAAAGATGGGTTTCGTTCAGTGTCGTCTCGGATAACATATTACTGCAGGAAGTATGCACCACAGCAAACACTGGGATGCGGTTGGGTTGTTTTGGGGGAGGAGACCAGACAGCGAGGTCATCGGTCTCATCGGATTAGGGAAGGAAGTCGGCCGTGCCCTTTCAAAGGAACCATCCCGGCATTTGCCTGGAGCAATTTAGGGAAATCACGGAAAACCTAAATCAGGATGGCCGGACGCGGGATTGAACCGTCGTCCTCCCGAATGCGAGCCCAGTCACTGGGATGGGCTTCTATTGCTCTGCTGCGTAGAATCTGATCACAATGAAATAAATGTGACAGCACTAGGAACTGTGACAGTTTCTGGATCAAGAGACTGGGCAGGTGTCGAGGATCGAACGTTGCTAAAAATGACGGACGGTGGATTTATGGATGCCTAATGAATAATCGAAATCATCTCGGTGTCTTTTCTCACTCTGGTGGTCCACGAAAATTTTAATATTCGAACAGTGGTTAGTACTCGTTATTGTTGCCACATGGGTCATTGGTTCCACATTAGATACTTGGTTATAAATGCATTAGTACTTAGAAGACGGCAGAGAAACGTTATTTATTACTCATAATACATCAAGGCATGCATAATAATAACTTATAAACAATAATTGTAGCAATAGATCAATGACATAATGAAAATAAAACTTATTTAAAATTTGGTTCTGCCAATATATAACTACAAAGATAGTTTTGTCACTGCAAATTAAAATCTCGCGATTGGTGAAAATCGTGTACAGATTCTCAAAGACTAGGAGAAGTTCTTCAGTTTGTGGCAGTCTCCTGTGACATCTCTCCTTTCCAATCAGGTATACCATTTAACAAGATGGGTTTTGAATTATGAAACTCCCGTCCTCAACCGATTGAGGGACCACCATGAGGGATATGGAAAGTTAAAGCTAGAGGAGGAAGCCTCTTTCAGCACCAATAATCATAGTGATACCTATTTTCGCAACATTTCCAATCAGCGACTTTCTGCATTGTCAGTAAGTGGTTCACCTCTTCTTAAATTGCTCCTCATTGATCTAAGTCTGGATGGTAGCATCTGATGCCACACAGTGAAGGTCGTAGATCAGAAGTTAACTATTTCTGCTCCACCTCCCTCCTTATGTAACAAACATTTCCAGATGTGAGTTTATGTTCGGAATGATAACTTCTGATCTGCATTAGACACCTTTATAGCGTATGTTTCGCAGCCTTCAGCATAAAAACATTTCTGCTGGAAAAGGCAGCAGCTATGTCGAGGATTCATCAACACGTAATCCACCAGTAGCGGTTCGGATACATTATTACTGACTCAGAACAGTAATCGATAATGATACCTTCGCGCAAAACAGAGACGCTATGATTGCAGAAGCGTGTATAGCGAAACGTATAGTGAAGTATCTGTAACACGAATACCCTGATATTTCGTAAATAATTCCTGGTAGCAATACAGCGCTAGTCACAGGTGCAAGAGCACTTTACCTACTCTCCTATTCCCTTTGATGATTTGACTCTTCTTAATTGCTGGTAGATTAATACTGGTAGTATGGAGCGGGTTTTACATGCTGTTATACATTATGTTGTCGAGTATGGAAGGAGAGAGAGGGAGAGAGAGGGTGATGGAGGAATGAAGGAGAGAACAATAGAGGGAGAGAGGGAATAAAATGCGCTGGGAGAGAGAGAGAGAGAGAGAGAGAGACTGTGGCTCAGTTGAAATGAGTGGTTGTCTCGGATGGAACGATTGGGGTGAACGTGAAACAGGAGGTACACGTACAGGAGGTGGTGCTCAGGACATATGCACAGTTCTGCGGTAGAGGGGGAAACGTGTGGTTCACAAAATACTCTAGTGTTTGCTACAGGAACTTACTGAGAAGTGGATTAAGCCGAGTGGAAGTTAATATGCTCATGTGCAAGGTTAATTACAGTAATAGTACGAAGCTGAGTGTAAACGTGTGCCAAGTAGGGTGAAGCGAAATTTTGACAGTGCCCAGAACACTGATCTCAGAAGCTGCAAATTTTTTAGCATTTGAGATGCGAAAGTTCAAGGATTCAGAGACTCATTTAATTGTGAACGCTGATCTGCAATAAAAGAAAAGAACAATATCAGTGTGGTATTAACAGTTTAGTGTAACTTTGAACAGTTAGTGCAATAAACTCGACTACAGGTAAAGATTTTCGTCGAACATCCAATTAAGGCCATGACCGAACAATAACCTTAGCATCCAGAGCTTTTGTGTAGTAAACAACACAGCGATTCAAAGCTAGACAAGCGCTGATACGATGCTATCGGTTCGCAGCTGCCTGCACGCTCGATATGGCCGCGTCAACAACAGATGGGCAATTCAGCGCTCAGTTCCTTCCTTTGTATCCTGCTACCCTACATTATTGAGTTCTCTCTCTACGATGTTAATAGCCTTACCGCTTCCGTGCTATTAGTTACATTATTTTGCTTATTACAAAAATTGAGAAGAAAAAACAAAATACATGACGAAAACTAATCACACATGTTCGTCAGCAGCCATAATTGACGTCCAGTTAGTGATGTGACAGGAGCCAACAAGAGAGGAGATGTGACCATTCTCGTTCTCAGATTAGTAGTTGCTATAGTAGCTTTATCTTAAACAACTAGCTGCGAGTCAGATAGTTATCGCGATCTGGTTATAGATAGTCTCGAAGCCGACAATACCTGTTTCTGTTCGCATTTCACCCCTAACGGTCCGGTAACCTAAAGACGGTCGACTCAAGATAATCAGAAAAGGTGTTATTTTATGTGGGATTCGCTTCTTATCCTACTGAATATGGTGTAAAGTATGTATGTAGAACTGTAAACGGATCCAAGCCGAGGCTCGACATACGTTACGTACCAAGAATAATGGAGATGTAGCCCTTGTGCGCAATTTCTGGTTAAGCCACCTCACAAGGACAGTTATAAATTTAAAAATTACAGGGTCGCCACCAGCCCAAGCCCTTCCTAACAATTAAGAAAAGCTCGAACTGGAAATTATCAGTTTAATTAAATTAAGAATTTAATTATAAGAATGCAATTTTTTCAAAGAAACTAACAAGATGAACAGCATTGTATGGCGTACATCAATGAGCTTGTGTAATTAAATGTGAATCCCTTAATTTTGAGACAGTACACAGTTCACTTTGTTTTTTTCTCCCATTTTTGTTCATTACAAGCAAGCAGATTAACTTTAAAAAAATCAGGGAATAGAATATTAATTTGAAAAGTGGCATCAATGAGAAAGATAAAACACACTGAATTTATCTTATACGTAGCACATTTATTTCATGACTGAATCTGATACACATCCTATGAATGTATATGACTGGTGCCTGAATAAAAAAATTTAACCAAATAATTCGCAAAAATGGTGGGATAGCGCAATGAAAAAGGAAAAACACACAAGAGGGAAGTGAAACACAATAATTCAATCATTCGATCTACATACCCACGACAGAAATAGTTCAGAGAGATACCTATCACCATTATGCTCATGCAATAACTTGGAAATAGGTTTATCCGATTCGCAAGGTTTGGTAGAGTAGATATATGACGAAGAAACCTTCCCTGCCGCTTACGAACGGTCGAACTTCAGCACGTGGTAAACTTGATTACGAGTTAACTGTTCAGAGGTTAGACATTAAACCAAGCACAAATGTAAGAAATTTTAATGGTGCAACACCAGAATGATTTTGCCATCATGAAATAAAATTAACTAGGCAAGGCAGAAACCTCCCCCCCCCCCGCCCCAACCGTTTCAACTTACACGTGGTCCGTTTAGAAACAAACCGTTACAAACATTTAATTTATGCGCACGAAAATATGATATTTTACTGAAATTATAACACACGAAACAATTAAACTGGTAATATGCAAACCTATTGCAGTGCAGTAGTAGACCAGAAGGAATATCGGTTACGTCACACGAGGTACGAGACGAACACAAAGAGACAATAGCATCTTCCACGAAAACATAGAAAATAACAACAATAAAAATCACACTCGCTCGAAAACACTATTATTCTCACGTTCACCCGAAGTTATACTGACTAGCTTTTCCTAAACATATTCACTGCTATAAATTCCACACTATGATGTCCGAAAGGAACAAAGAAAGTTCCGCACTTTTAATTTCAACCACTATCTTCGCCGATTTTTTTAACAATATAATTATGCCACATTTCGAAAATACATAGCTACACACGCTTTAGTTAAGCTGAAGTACTTAAATATGCCATGAATTTAACATAGGAAAGTTCCAATTCGACCTACTTCCTATCACCAGAAATCCTCTCTAGGAGCTACGAACTGTACTCACCAACCGCTAGCTGCAGAGTGTCCTTTCTCCACCGAGCTTCGCCTAACTACCGGCGCAACGGAAGCTACCAGAGGGGTAGACTTCCGCCACCAACCTGACAGACAAAACCAACCTCAGACTAAAAGGGGTAAACCTCTCTGTCCACGCACTGGGATCCTAAGTTGGTAATTCTGCGCTACCCTCCAAACGAGAAGCAAACATCACCTGCTCCTAGCTGACGACAACCAACTCAGCGTCCCCCACAAAAAAAAAAAGAAAGATCTCGAAACCACACGTAAAAACACTCATTCAGTCACTTTCACGCACACATTAAGGTAGGGTGAAGGGAAAGGTAATAAATACAGGTCATAACTTCCTATGGAACATAAAAAAATCAAACATAATATCATTTAATAAGTAGTTTGATTGCTCAGTCTTTTTGGGACAGTTAATAAATTAAACCGCAACCAGGCGGTGGACAGAGTAGGATGTACAGAATCCAGTGAGACAAGCGTCTTATGAAACGACTCCACAGAGACGTTTCAATGAGATCGCCTTTCGTTTATTAACAGCAGGTAGAAATGTCTGATATTTGCGGATGTTTCGTCATGAATAGATTTTAAATTGCCAAAAAGGTGCAGTTATTATTTTATTCTGTGTTTTGATGTAAGTATTAAGAAAGGCTGCAAGACTAACATTTTAATTCTTCAGTCGCTCTGTGCCCTATATGGCGGGATCAATGTGACGGATATTTAAATTATTTGAACAGAAGACTGGGTTGTCATGGTCAAGCGGGCAGATGGAAACGTGCCAGAGGACTTCCAGAACACCGCTCCGCTTCCTGGCGCCAGTCCATCAACGCGCCTGATGACGACAGCTCGGTATGCTGCCGAAATATTGTCCGTGTCTGCCACAACGAGCCGGCCGATGGCGACGAGAGCTTTTCATGTACGAATCAGATTGTTCTGGAATAGCACGGATGCCAGCAGCCCGATGTGATGGACTGTCAACACACTATTCATGGCAGTGCTCCAGGATAAATCATGCGGTACCTTGAAACACAGCAAGTTTACGATTGCAAATGCAATAACTTCATTCTGCGTGTACATAATGTGTGATTTTCAGCAGTATCGAACATACTCCTGATTTCTACAACGATGATTTCAGTAGCGTATATCTGTAGACACCTCTGAGGAGATATGACGATTAAACTGAAGTGTTAGCTAATATTTTGAATAAACCAACCGTATAGCTTGCAATGTAGATATGTGAGCTGGATAAGGATCGAACCCACGCAGAACACATTGGGTCAGAATCGTGAAAAAGTGGCGGTAAATAATGAAAAAGTTCGGAGTTACGAAGTTTCGTTTAATAGGTTAGCTAGAGTAATCTCAAAGGCTGTCAGCTGTTTCTTCCGAAGATTGAATTGCGCGTGGATAAGATATTTTTGTTCAGAGAAATCAGATGGATTCTCTTTAAAATGCTAGCTATTCCAGAAGATAAGTACTTGATTACGAACACTTACTTCATTATTTAATCACATTAACAATAGATTTTTTATTAACTAACCTCATACCGAAATGTAAAAAAAAAAAAATGTTAAACGCGAGCGATAAAAGATGTAAAGGATGTAAGATTGTACGACATTCAGCCATCTTTCCCTCTTTTCCATTCCGTCCTTAAGGATGTACTGCTATTTTCGCGAATAAGCCGTAATATCCTGCTACTAGCCGCATCTGCGGCTTTGAACCAGTTTTAGAGCGACAGTTGCGAAACGCTGTTATTAAAATAGAATTTAGAAGTTTACTAAAATACAAATAAAACACCTATGCATATATAATAATGTAACTGCTATCTCTATCACACAGCTAATAAGCTGTTGAAAAACAAAAATATTATTACTACATATAAAGACATATTTTTAATATATTAAAATGTAAGAAATGTTCTTCATAAAATACACACATCAAAAAATTTTTGCATCACCCCGGTTCCCAGAACTCCTCAAGATAGACGTTGACTGTGGATATTGTATCTCAGACACATTCCCTTTGACTGTTCAGAGATGTCACTAAACCCGCCCAAAGATGTAAACAACCATGCATGGGAAGTGCCTATTCTCGTGCAGTCTGTAATTCAACCGTGTCTAGACGGTCAATAACTCGGTTCGATCGCGTCCCCATTGTTACTTTTTTGCCAGGAAGGACTCTCAACAAGGGAAGTGGCTCTGAGCACTATAGGACCTAACTTCTGAGGTCATCAGTCCCCTAGTACTGAGAACTACTTAAACCTAACTAACCTAAGGACATCAGACACATCCATGCTCGAGGCAGGATTCGAACCTTCGACCGTAGTGGTCGCGCGATTCCAGACTGAAGCGCCTAGAACCACTCTGCCACTCCGGCTGGCAACAAGGGAAGTGTCCAGGCATCTTGGAGTGAACCAAAGCGATGTTGTTCGGAGATGCAGGAGATACAGAGAGACAGGAGCTATCGATGATATGCCTCGCTCAGGCCGCCCTAGGACTAGTACCGCAGTGAATGACCGCTACCTACTGACTATGGCTCGGAGGTACCTTGACAGAAACGCCACCATGTTGAATAATGCTTTTCGTGCAGCCACAGTACGTCGTGTTTCGACTCAAACCCTGCACAATAGGCTGCATGATGCGCAGATTTACTCCCGACGTCCACAACGAGGTTCATCTTTGCAACCACGACACCATGCAGCGCAGATGGGCCCAACAACATGCCGAATGGGTCACTCAGGATTGGCATCATATTCTCTTCGCCGATGAGTGTCGCATATGCCTTCAACCAGACAATCGGAGATATGTTTGGAGGCAACCCGGTAAGGTTGAATGCCTTATACGCACTGTCCAGCGAGTGCAGCAAGGTGGAGGTTCCCTGCTGTTTTGGGATTGCATTATGTGGGGCCGACGTACGCCGCTGGTGGTTATGGAAGGTGCCGTAACGGCTGTAAGATATGTGAATGTTATCCTCCGACCGATAGTGCAACCATATTGGCACCATATTGCCTTCATCGACGACAATTCACGCCCCCATCGTGCACATCTTGTCAATGAGTTCCTTCAGGGCAACGGTATCTCTCGACAAGAGGGGCCAGCATGAACCCTATCAAACATACCTGGGACAGATTGAAAAGGGTTGTTTATAGACGACCCGCCGTTGAGGAGTGGGACAATCTGGACCAACACTGCCTTGATGAACTTGTGGATAGCATGCCACGACGAATGCAGGCATACATCAATGCAAGAGGATGTGCTACTGGGTACTGGAGGTACCGGTGTATACAGCAGTCTGGATCACCACATCTGAAGGTCTTGATGTATGGTGGCACAACATGCAATGTGTGGTTCTCGTGAGCAATAAAAAGGGCGGAAATGATGTTTCTGCTGATCTCTATTCCAATTTTCTGTACAGGTTCCGGAACTATCGGAACCGAATTGATGTAAAACTTTTTTTGATGTGTGTGATTATATAGTTTCATATCCGTGAGCTTTTCCTTGATAAATTTAATGTTATTACATTATATTTTACTGATAAGTGTTTCGTCTTTGAGGAAACGGTCTCCGGGGAAACAGACTCTGAGGACGAAGAGGGGCCCCTCGGTGAGGAAGAAAATGATGAAGCAATTGAAGACGAAGAACAAGAGGCACAAAAGGAAGAAGTTGAAGACTTACGAAATCTTCAATTTTTGTTACTGATGTATATTTTCTGTAATAAAGACAATAACAGAGACAATTTTGTTATAAAGTTTACCATCAGATTATGAAAATTCATTGAAAACATTTTTAGTTCACTTCATAAATTTTTTTGCTGATTTTTCGATGGTCGTGAGCCACAGTCATACATTATTTTTTGAAATACGAGGGCTATTCGACAAGCAAGTACCGGCTGGTCGCGAAATGGACACCACTGTGAAAATCAAAACCGTTTCATTTGTCATAGTTATCTGCCCGTTACAGCCACTTTTATATATAGTTGCTGCTCCAACTTAGACATATGTGGTAGCGTTGTACCATCTTTCCCATATCATCGTCACAGAAGGCAGCCGCCAGGGCTTTTCACCAATTCTCAATGCCTGTCTACAGCTTGTTGTCAGAGCCAAATTGTTTTCGTAGCCAGCGGTTCATATGAGCAGGGATGAAACTAGGACGAGACAATTACGGGTTGTGTTGTGTCCGATGAAACACTCCCCATTGGAAAAGTTCTAGGAGCTGTTCATTGCCCCTGCAGAGTTCGGCAGAGAATTGTCATGAAGAACGAAACGCATGACAGTTACGTTATGTGGGCTGCACATCAGGTGAAATCTCTCACCAGGCCCTCATACTTGGAGGGGGACACCGTTTTCTAATCACCTTGACGTGCTCACTGTGCGCTCAGAACTGAAAAGGGCCACGTGCCGCGATCGATGGGCGTACTAGAGACACTGTCCTACACATCTGTGCAAACCTTCATAAGATTTTCACAATGGAGGGCTTTCCGAATAGTCCTCTTAATATACCGCTATTGGACGGTATATTCCTGTGGTTTTTTGTACAATTTACGTTTCGATTTTCACTACATTATCGAATACAATGTTCTTAGAGTATTTACAGCGTTTTTCTGTGTACTATGCAGCTTGACAAATACACGGTTCAGCGCAGTTAAGCAAATGTGTTGAACTGCAATTTTTGTCATCCTGCACAGTAAACAGCAAAATTATGTTCACTGTCTGAGAACACTGTACTCGATAATGGTGTCAAAGCCAAAATCTAGACTGTACACAAGAAAAATAGAAAAATATGTTTTTCCAGATTCTTTTCGCCATATTGGATCAGCCTTTTTGAATTTTTCAGTTCTGATATAAAAACCTTTATCTCAAGTGTCAGAAATCAGATTATACCCTTTTTTGGCCATATTGGTGCATATTTTGCAATTTTGGTCAAGTTTTCAGGATTCTGGCCCTCTGTGCAGCGCATCAACGGCAGTGGCTGTATACCAGATAGCCTGGATGTGGTTTTCAGGTGGTTTTCTACGCTCGTTTAGGAAAATGCTGGGATGGTCCCCCCAGTTAACGTCTCGAAGAATACGGTACACGAACAGTAAAGATACGATCACACACAGAATACACTTTAGACGATTCACTGGCAGGCTGCACACATGCCTACCCTGCCTCAGCCAACTTACACTGATTGAGGCAACGGGGAGGGTATCTGGCCGCAAAGTTAAATAAGAAAAAATTTGGGAGGTCCTTGAGCACAGAGGACCCCGTTCTAGACAGCGTTAACGCTAAGTAAAGAAAAATAATTCGGTAATTACAATATCTAATACATAATATCACAATGTGCTTGAAAATTACAAGCTGTCAAAATTAACTAATTGTATGATTTCGATAGAGCTTGTTTACATCGCAACCTTTTAAGGATAAAGGTTTCTTTTGTTTTATTTTATTAAAATTTGAGAAAAGAATAGCAAATATTTTAAGCGGAACAAACATTCCAATTCGTGTTATTCCGCCGTTTCATCCCAGTTAATGAGTTAAGTGAAGCAAAATCTGATTTTCATCTACATCTATGTTTCCAGTTAGTTGCATGGCAGTGCGTATATTTTTATTGTGCGACGTACTAAGGTTTCCTCCATTCTATGAACGGTTGGAGCACGTACAGAATTATTGCTTGCTCGGGAGTTTACAAGCCATTATTTGACTAATTTTATCTTGATGATATGGATCGAATATATGGATAGTAGAGAACAGAAACGGAGCGAGTACGAATCTAATGTTGCGGGTTGCATACAAATCGAGGTGGCGCTGTTACATCAGCTCTAACGGGCTTCCTCCGTTCTCGCTGTAGTTCTGCCAAGTCTGAGAACCGTGGCGCTAGTGTCGCTTCAGACTCGTAGACCCGTTCCTTCTTATTTAAGGGTGCAGGAGTGTAAGGCTAGTCGTGATTTTTTGTTACTGTGGAAGATGAGTACACGTTCTTGTTGCTGCAAAGTAGCACTGACAGGACGAAATGAGCGACTGTCGGGATCAGATGGCTTTTAACGAAAAGCTGTGTTTTGTAACACTGTTGAAGTCGTAAGACAAAAATTAACTGATGCAGAGTGCACAATTGCAAATGTGTTCCATTGAAACACTTGTGATATTTGGTATACGTTTCGCGTTATAGTCTACGTTTCAGGCGGAAAACATACGCATTTTGTGCAATGGGAACAAAATGGTTGTAGTCTTCACTATCCCACTTCCACCGTGAGAAAACATATGTGCTGCGTCAAACGAAAACGGGGAACAGAGCAACGTCACTATTATATACCTGCGACAAAAAAACAGACCTATTTCTGTATTCATTAGGCCATGGCAACTTTTGTTTATGAGCTAACGTCGAGTTCTGTAGCTTATCATTTATTTCTGTAATTCATTTTAATAATTAATCAGTATTTAAAGATTGCACCTCATCCTTATATCATGTTTTCTGGTACAGTCGTTACAGACTTGGTAAAGCCCCGAAAGTGAGTACATGTGACGGTAACTGACATATGAAATGTATGTAATATATAAAATTACAGCAGTCTTCGAAAAGATCAGTCGTTATACACGGTGGGGACCAAAGGCCTGGGATGCCTCCTAATATCGTGTTGGATCTCCTTTTGTCCGGCGAAGTGCACCAGTTCGACGTGGCATGGACTCGATGGCCGGCCGCGATGGCCGCGCGGTTCTAGGCGACTGCTACGGTCGCAGGTTCGAATCCTGCCTAGGGCATGGATGTATGTGATGTCCTTAGGTTAGTTAGGTTTAAGTAGTTCTAAGTTCTAGGGGACTGATGACCTCAAATGTTAAGTAGCATAGTGCTCAGAGCCATTTGAACCATTCGAGATACGGGCACAGGGAGACGAGGAGTTCGCAGATGACATCAGAGGACCCGCTGGCGAGTTTATAGCGAATTTCCGGAGTTAATTACTGCTCTCTAATATGGAGAGGACTGAAAAATATTCGTTGTTTTGGGTCTGAAAGACAGTGCCCGAAATATTCATAGCGGATTCTCGCGAAATTTGTGGTGTCTTTCAGACAACTGATGGCATTGACTTCCTTGATACGGTTATTTCCAGTCACTATAACAAGCATACTTTCCAAAATGGTTCAAATGGCTCTGAGCACTATGGGACTCAACTGCTGAGGTCATTAGTCCCCTAGAACTTAGAACTAGTTAAACCTAACTAACCTAAGGACATCACAAACATCCATGCCCGAGGCAGGATTCGAACCTGCGACCGTAGCGGTCTTGCGGTTCCAGACTGCAGCGCCTGTAACCGCACGGCCACTTAGGCCGGCTGCATGGTGCAAAAGCGTGGCATTCTCCAGCGTCACCCTCTGGCTCGGCGATGCTTGAAACTGCAAGGTGTCTACACATGCAAAAAAAAAAAAAAAAAAAAAAAGCTGAGGTTCAGAAGTTCAAGCGACATGTTAGAAGGTATAATGGTGTCACTCTGGTACAAAAAATTCACCACAGTTCAGACCAGCGCCACCATGGACGTGTCACGTTATAGGAAGTCACAGGCCTTCTTAATCACATTTCACCCCTCCTTTTGATGCCTCTGTGATGCAGGTTACAATAGCTACGTCCAGCGTTCAAATCACGCGGTTTTCTTATAAGTGACCGAAGAGAACATTACACAGAAAACGCTGCGCCGCTCAGAATCGTCACGAAAAAGCTTCAGGGGCTGGAATAAACGGCGTTAATGAAACCATTTCCTTTCATGGGGCGTTGCTTCCCACACGTTTCGTAGTCGAAAACGAAGTTCGCATGTGTTGAAGTTACTCGTACATTTGTAACAGGTACGTTTGTAACGTGCTCAACTAATGTATGTGGGTGGCAGTGAGGGTGTTGTCGAACAGCAGAGGAGGGGGGAAGGTAGGAATCTCAGGCGGACCCTTTGCAGTTTATTGCACGCAAATCAAACATTGCACCACCCACCCTACCCCTTCCCCGTTATCACGCCATAGAAGGGCGCGAAAAAGAGTGTGAAAATGAATAGGTACCCTTTTCTGCCACGGATAACATTCAGATTTCGTCGAATGGTTTTGAACGTTCTCAAGTGGTTGCTCCCTGTACACAAGAGCCAAAATTGCGGTCGCGCTGCCCTGCAAATCGATCAGATGGCATTTGGGGATGCAGCCCCACAATATCCTTAGGGTGTCAGTAGTGTCAAAGGTTGTCCAGAACTGTCATTTTCGACCTCGAGATATGTGGGAATCAACGGCCCAGGGAAAGATGTGGTTTCAGTGAATTCTTTTATGCCACCCCGGCGCCCCCCCCCACCCCCACCCAAAAAAATGCCGCATGATTTTAATGCCGGACGCAGTGGTTGTAACCTCACAGGCCTCGAAAGACCCTGGTTGAAGAAATACAAAGTAAACTGAAGCAACTACCTGTCAGCATTCCAAGCCAAAGAAAAATTCCATTCCTTGCGAACGTGTCATTGCAATCTTTTCAGCACACATAATACAAAAATTTTCTTCCATACAGACACGCTACAAAATAAAATTGTTCACAGTAATAAAGCCAGAGGAGATTGCCGTCAAAAGTTCGGCATACACAAACTCACAAGCTCCTGCTTTTGCTTTTGCGTAGGAGAAACAGGGAGAAATTTTGAAAATTGCTATACATAAAATTTGGCTACCCACCGTCTAGAAAACGTAAACAATCCACACATGGCGTATCCACAACACTCTGTTGGTGATATCAGCTACAATCTTTCTTTGTTACCTACTGCTGAGCAAGGGTTACAAATGGACCTCTTTGAACGATTAGACATTTGTATTCATAAGCTAAAATCACCTCAAAAAGTCCTTAACGAATGAATCGAATCGACGTAGAACTTTCTTTTCCAGAATTTCCAAGACATTCTGGTATCAAAAAACCAAAGAAAGACAGTACTAAGAAATATTCATTCTCCCACACCAATTATTATCTTCTTATTCGTGTAACAACTATGGCAATTTGCTTACATATAACTGTTTTGCTCTTTATTATTCGTTTTACGATTGCCACAACAAGAATATGGTAGTTGCAACTGAAGAGCAGCTATATGTCACATGTACCTTTTCTGTATTTTGTCGTATTTCACTCGACCAACGCGAGCGTCGTCAGAAATTACGTAGCCAAGGGCCACACGTTATAAATATCGGACTGTGTACAGAGCTGCCGTCGTACAAATATCGTGCTGTGTATAGTTCTGCCGTCATACGTGAAGTAGTTAGTGTATGGTGTTGGTTCTATACACAGCCTGATGTTTGTAACGTGCAGCTTTCAATTATTCAGCCACTTAATTTCTGAAGGTGCTCGCGTTGGTCGAGGGAAACATGTCAAAATATAGAAAAATTACATGCGACTTGTGGCTGGCATTTTTAATTTCTAACGGTCGCCGTTCCTCTTTAAGTAATGTCTACCCTCGCTACGTGTGACACTAAGTCTTCACTCTTTAATTACGTGCTAAATAATGTACTCTACGTGTTTATTTTTTGTGTATCTTTCTGATCCATATTACATGTGTATTGCCATTGAAATAACACACCTACAGATAGCAAGATTAACTTGCATCTGTTATCTATACTTGCAAATATTCATTCTGTGATACACTGCATCTCAGGCCCAAGAGCATTCTGGAGGACGACGGTTCAATCCCGCGTCCGGCCATCCTGATTTAAGTTTCCAGTAATTTCCCTAAGTCGCTTCAGGCAAATGCCGGGATGGTTCTTTTGAAAGAGCGCGGCCGACTTCCTTCCCCGTCCTTC
This sequence comes from Schistocerca nitens, assembly GCF_023898315.1. NCBI lineage: Eukaryota > Metazoa > Arthropoda > Insecta > Orthoptera > Acrididae > Schistocerca > Schistocerca nitens. The sequence goes on from NC_064618.1 coordinate 794,487,183, forward strand.
CCTAAACCGATGAGACCGATGACCACGCTGTCTGGTCTCCTCCTCCACAACAACCCAACCCAACCCCTCAGGCCAAAGACCATGCTTACATTCAGTGTTTACTTACTCTGAATAAGTGTAAAACCAAGTTCAGCTGAATACTGTGTTCGTGTATCAATAACATGAAAATATTAGGTAGTAATAGGGAATGCTCTGTTCAGCAAAAGAGGAGGAGGTATACTTGTAAAGGTTGGGAGATACGGGAAGATTTCAGTTAGATTACATCATGATCAGACAAAGATCCCGAAATCAGATACTGGATTGTAAGGCGTACCCAGGACCAGATATAGACTCAGATCACAATTTAGTAACGATGAGGAGTATGTCGAAAATGTGTGTGAAATCTTAACTGCTAAGGTCATCAGTCCCTAAGCTTACACACTACTTAACCTAAATTATCCTAAGGACAAACACACACACCCATGCCCGAGGGAGGACTCGAACCTCCGCCGGGACCAGCCGCACAGTCCATGACTTCAGCGCCTAAGACCGCTCGGCTAATCCCGCGCGGCGATGAGGAGTAGGCTGAACTTCAAGAGATTAGTCAGGAGGAAACAATATGCAAGGAAGTGGGATACGGAAATACTAAGGAATGAAGTTTTCTGAGGCTATAGATACTGCGATAGTTAATAGCTCAGTAAGTAGTTCAGCTGAAGAGGAATGGAAATCTCTAAAAAGGGAAATCGCAGAAGTTAGAATGAAAAATGTAGGTACAAGGTACGTAACTGTGAAGAAACCATGGGTACAGAAGAAATACGTCAGCTGAGCGACGAAAGAAGGAAGTACAAAAATTTTCAGAGAAATTCAGGAATACAGAAATACAAGTCACTTAAGAATGAAATAAACAGGAACTGCAGGGAAGCTACGTCGAAGTGGCTGCGTGAATAATTCGAAGAAATAGAAAAGGAAATGATTATCGGAAGAACTGACTCAGCATATAGGGAAGGCAAAACTACCTTCGGTGAAATTAAAAGCAGGGACGGTAACATTAAGAGAGCAACGGTAATTTCACTGTTCAATGTAGAGGAGAGAGCGAACAGTTGTAAGAGTGCACTGAATGCCTCTGCGAGGTAGAGGGCTTCTCCAATAGAAGAATAAATAAGAGTCGACAGGAAAGAGATAGCGGTTCTAGTATCAGAATTTGAAAGAGGTCTGGAGGACTTAAGGTTAAATAGGGCAGAAGGGATGGATGGCATTCCATCGGAATTCCTGAAATCATTGGGGGAAGTGGCAACAAAACGACTATTCACGTTGGTGTGTAGAACGTGTGAGTCTGGCGACATACCATCAGGCTTTCGGAAAAATATCATCTTCACAATTACGAAGATAGTAAGAGCCCGGCAGTGTGAGAGTTATCGCACAATCAGATTACCAGCGCATGCATCCAAGACGCTGACAAGAATAATACACAGAAGAATGGAAAAGAAAGTTGAATAGCTATTAAATTACGATTAGTTTGCCTTTAGGAAACGTAAATGCACCAGAGAGGCATTTCTGACGTCGCGGTTGACAATGGAAACAAGATTGAAGAAAAATCAAGGCACTTTCGTAAGATTTGTCGACCTGTAAAAAGCGTTGGACAAGGAAAAATGGTGCAAGATGTTCGTAATTCTGAGAGAAATAGATGTAAGCTAAAGGGAAAGACGGGTGAAGTTTCTGCTTGCACTGTGTATACATGTCTGACTTTTCTCTCTTGAAGCACTGCTCTGTTGGGTACGGTTGTTTGGGGGAAGAGACCAAACAGCGAGGTCATCGGTTTCATCGGATTAGGGAAGGATGGGGAAGGAAGTCGGCCGTGCCCTTTCAAAGGAACCATCCCGGCATTTGCTTCGAGCGATTTAGGGAAATCACGGAAAACCTAAATCAGGATGGCCGGACGCGGGATTGAACCGTCGTCCTCCCGAATGCGAATCCAGTGTGCCAACCACTGCGCCACCTCGCTCGATACTGCTCTGTTAAGTGATCAGTGGATGTGTGGCCATTATGTGCTTATTTGAGTAAACGTGTGGGTAGTCTAAACCATGCGTTGTAGTCAACATTATTATTCCATCAGATTATTTCCGTATTCTTAATCCTTTAATCTTCATTATTCGTTTATTGTTTATTTATTTATTTGCATGTTTGCTAAACTCTATGATGATGAAATGGGTCCAAATTCATACCTCGGTTAAGACTTAAAAGCAACATTCTATGACCGATCCTCTTTAATCCAGCGGAATTCCAGAAACTGCAGCTGATAGAGAGGTTTACCGACAGTTATTCTTCGCACGCGTCATTCGCTAATGGAGCAGGGAAGGAGGCATCAGTTAGTGGTACCAGAAGTACTCTCCTCTTGCTGATTTTTGACGTGGACGTAGACGTAAATGTAGATGTAGGACTTCTCCGAAATTTAAGGTCGCGCATTTGCTATCAGCTGGTTATGTTACGGTTAGGTGGCTTCGACGGCAGTTGTATAATCCAGGTTAGGCTGCAAGTGTGTGCCAGTTATTTTCAACATTTCTATTCGCACTGTCTCAACAGTACCGAAAGCGAGCACATATATCCGCAAGTCTCAGATTTAAAATAGAAAGTGTAGTGAATACAGTAACAGTCGTCGTTGAATTTCGCCGGCCGCGGTGGTCTAGCGGTTCTGGCGCTGCAGTCCGGAACCGCGGGACTACTACGGTCGCAGGTTCGAATCCTGCCTCGGGCATGGGTGTGTGTGAGATGTCCTTAGGTTAGTTAGGTTTAAGTAGTTCTAAGTTCTAGGGAACTTATGTCCTAAGATGTTGAGTCCCATAGTGCTCAGAGCCATTCGTTGAATTTATTGTCACGTTCATGGACATTGTATGTGGTCCGTTTCGTCGTTAAACATCAGCTACGAAAGTGAACACATATAGATAGTATCTAAGAATGTTACAATAATGTCAACGATGATCAGTATTGTATTCGTTAAACATACTATTGAGCCGTGCGTGGCTCATGTGCCCATCCATCATGTATTTTACATCCTGTTTTTAACGTACTTCCACCTCACTATGTTACACTACTGTCACTGAGTTGCTGCTTTGCTTGATCGTTGGCGGCGCTAGCAGCGCGTATCGATATATCCCCTCTAGTAGTATCTTTGCTTGACTGCTATTACTTCCCGGTCGATGTCTGTCGTAAGCCAGTTCGAGTTCGGGTAGCGAGTTCGGGTCTGTCAGTCAGTTGGAACGTGTCTCGAGCGCAGTCCGGGCCTGCCAGTCGGGGAGTTGTAATGCGGCACTACTTGTGCAGTCGGGTTGGAGCTGTGAGGTCTGCGTCGACATGGCTCGCCCGACCATTGCCGCCACGCATCACTTGAGCCGGGCCACGGTCTTGGTGGATCGTCGGTCGGTCGTCCCACCGGACGACGCGTTTTGGCCCGCCGATCGTTCATGAGTCGTTTGTGTGTGTGTGTGTGTGTGTGTGTGTGTGTGTGTGTGTGTGTGTGTGTCTCCCGATTTGTCTTCGTGCGTGTTTAGTTGCTGTTGTATCGTTCAGGTCTTCGTGCAAGTGTTTGTCAGGTTGTCTCTGTAGTTGGCGTTAGTTCAAAATGGCTCTGAGCACTATGGGACTCAACTGCTGAGGTCATTAGTCCCCTAGAACTTAGAACTAGTTAAACCTAACTAACCTAAGGACATCACAAACATCCATGCCCGAGGCAGGATTCGAACCTGCGACCGTAGCGGTCTTGCGGTTCCAGACTGCAGCGCCGTTAACCGCACGGCCACTTCGGCCGGCAGTTGGCGTTAGTTCCACTGACGATTATTTTAAATGTTGTCGGAGTAGTGGCTCTAAGAGGTCAGTTGTCTCATAGTGCAACGTGTAACTGGTTCTCTGTGCGCTTCTGGGCCCCTCCAATTACCATCTTGTGGAACTTGGGTCAGTCCTTTCCTGGTGCAGGGATGTCGTTTAGCCAGTGGGCGTTTTTCCTCTGCATGGTTGGGTCAGAGCCAGTATTTACGCCTACGTGTGTCTGGAAGTGAGTGAGAGACACACCAGCAGTGCAGTCGCGAAGGAGCAGCAGTCGTGGACGGACCAGCAGGCAGTCGGTCGGTTGCTGCGGACCGGGGAAGATATCTCCGCGTGGCGCAGTCGCCGGGAACGCTTCCGGTCCCTGCGCAGTGTTGTTGCGTGTGTGCAGCTGTCCGATCGCTACGACCTTCGTGGTTCACCGACCCAGGACGTCAAAGCTGAGTGGTGCTTCGTCCATTCATGTTGTGGCTCGTTTCGGTGGTTCGCTGTTTGGGAGGTTTTCCTACGAGCAACACAGAGTGTTTGTACATATTCGATTGTGGATAATTACGTCCTAACATTTTGTGTCTGGGTTCTCATGTACCGATTGGTGGCAAGCAAGTCGTTTTGTCGGTCGGTCCGTGACTATTCCTTGGTTGGGTTCCGATGGATCAACTGTAGTTGGGCTCACCACCTGTCTCGCCTGAGTGAATGAGAGCAGACCGACCTCCCTGGAGGCTTCTGAGTGCAGCCGGTGTTTAATTATGTTTTCAGCTACTTAAAATTTAAGGCTTATGGTTATTTTTATATTTTTTCTTAAAATCTTGCAAAATTATTTCTTAAATTTATCATTCAAGCTTAAACGTTGCGGCCTTCTGCCTTTGAAAGATTATGGTAATATATTTTAAAATTTTGAAACTTAATGGTGGCCTTCAGCCTTTGGTATTGCACCTTGCATATGTTTGTTGTATCTGCTTGGTGTGATGTATTTTTTAAATTATTTTATTGCTATCTGAATTGGTTTTTAATCGTGTTGACTTTTTTTAATGCGTTCTTGTTTGGAGGCCTTCAGCCATGGAACAGTTGCATTTGGTAAAGGTTCGGCTGTGTGCCCGTTTGGTTGTAAATGTTATTAAATTACAATAAATTACAGTTAGGAGAAACTGACATCAATATTTGGGGTTTTCCACAATCCTATTACCTGTCCTGCCCAGCGGGTTTAGCGGGCGTATAAATTATTTTAAAATTTTAAATGGTAAATACCGAAAACGTTAAGAGCACCTTTCGTCCCAGGGCTATTATCTTTTGCTCGAATCTGACACTTGCAGTTGTCAGGGTGATACAGTTTCCCTTGCCTAAGGGTTTAATGCAAACTGCAACATCTTCAAATGCCACACGAAAGATTTTAATGTTCTCTCGCTCACTACATGCAAACTATTAATCTTACAGAAAGAATGAACAGGGCCGTTTTGTAGGAAATATGAGTTAAATTTTGTAATAGGATACACATATGCTAGAGGCGGTAGTTTTCGAATTAGTCAAGAAAGACGTACGAAAGTGACCTTCAAACGCGTTTTCCTTGAACAACTGGAAACCTGTGGTGTCCAGCGAAAATGTAATCCAGTACAAAATTTAACTACATTAAATTTTCTCCGAAAAAGGACCTGTTCATTTTTTTTTTCTCTACGACTAATAGTTTGCACAAAGAGAGTGAGAGAATGGGAAAATCTAGCATGAGATTTTTGAGGACATTGCGGGTTGCTTAAAACCTATCGGTAGGGGCTGCTGAAACAACTGCTTTCAGAACTGCCATGTCCAGTCTTAAATAGTGGGATATGTTACGACATGCTGGCGCCTACAGCACTAGCGAATGGCGTGTAAGGTCGAAATTGGCCAGTGATACCAAATAGAGCAACAGTCAATGTGGAACCGTTACCATGTCCTTAAAAAATAAGTAATATTTCTGATTGTACAACGATACCAGTGCGAGAAAATACACTCAACTGTGTTCGTTTAAATTCTATCCACGTCAAATGCCGCGCCACGCATTCTCTGGCCTCACAACAAATCGTTCACTGGGGATCAGACCCGCGCTGGTCGCGATTTCCTTGCGATCAGTGCCGCAGGAGGGGCGGTCCGTGGTATACGAGGCGGCAAGGCCACGGGGACGCTGCCCGTAAATCCCAATGGGTGTGGAACTGGCCGTAGCAGCTGCGCGCCTAATAGTGACTGATAATGCCCATCGCGACTACGGCCGGAACGTGCGCGGGCCAACTAGCCAGACGAACGGCGCTCGCGGGAATCTGGCCGCGCCGTCTTTATTGCGCTCTTCTCCTCCCTCCCTCTCTCGTTCTCTTTCCGCCCCTGCTCCTTCCGGCTGGCCAGATTTTCCGCTTCCCCTTCCCGCCCGCTTCGGCAGCGCGCTGTCTTGGCGCGGCCCGAGGTCGATATTCTTCCGCGCCTTCCCCGACCGCCGCGCCAGCCCGAAGTCCCCGGCGCTGCACCGCTTGCCCTCCGGCTGCTGTTATTTCCGCTCATACCTCGTCACGCCTCAGGGGCCGTGGACCCGCGAGGACTCCCGCTGTATTTTCTTTACGCGCTCGTCTGCTCTTTACCTCCCGCTTCTCAGATTTCCTCCGCCGCCCCACCTACAGCTAACCGGCAGCCGAGCATGATTTGCGCTCGCAATCTAGACTCCACTGTTTTGCGGGAGTCCTCTTTCAACAGACGAGGAATGCCTCTGAACTTCCGCGGTTGGCTATATTTTTCCGCTCGGAACCGTATACACTCCCAAGAAGAACAATGTGCGTCTATATTAATGGTGAGGCATTGGCAGAAGAGCGAACCCCAAGGAAATGATGGCACATGCTGGTGACATAAATAGGCAAATGTAGTTTGGGCATGTGACCTAGGAGGGGGGGGGGACAGTTTTGTGATGAGTGGAAGAAATTAGGAACGACAAAAGGAGGAGAGGGAGGTAGATGTAGTGGTAATAAAGAATGAGAAGATGAAAAAAGGGAACTCTTGTAGTTATTACCGCCTTGATCTACTGGTAATTTTTTTTATTTACATAACCAGTTTCCATCAACTAATCATCATCAGATTCCTAACAGTAGTCGACTGAATTTATGTAACGAAGGAACTTTCACCAGAGGCTCAAGGCGGTAGTATGACACTTTTCATATACACCACCTCCTGAAAAGGTATTCCAGCTTACTGAGAACCCTGGCTCTAATTATGATGCAGATATAGCCACAACGAAATCTCTGACATGATTTCGGCTTGACCGAGACACTGCTGCCCGAAGTAGGAGGCGGTGATAGCAGTCACCTGGTGCCCTCAACAACAGGGTCTGGTCAGTGTAACAGGACCAGCACCGTCCACGAAAGATCGTTTCGGATCATCAAGCAGCTGGTGACATCTCCTGAACTGATCGAGGGAACTTGAGGTTGCCTATGGACTTGGATCTCCAAAAGATTACTAAATTGAAGGAATTTTCTATTGTGTACGACTATTACTCACCAAAGACATGTCACGGACTACAGGGTTGATCACAAAAAATTATTTCACCTATGGGGGCTATCTAGATTAATATGAAATTACAAGTAGGAACTTGAAAGAGGCAAGACCGACACAGTGCAGAATTTATTTTGAAACTTCCTGCGAGATTAAAACTGTGTGCCGGACCGAGACTCGAACTCGGGACCTTTGCCTTCCGCGGGCAAGTGCTCTACCGCCTGAGCTACCCAAGCACGACTCACGCCCCGTCCTCACAGCTTTAATTCCGCCAGTACCTCGTCTCCTACCTTCCAAACTTCACAGAAGCTCTCCTGTGAACCATGCAGAACTAGCACTCCTGAAGGAAAGGATATCGCATGGTTCGCAGGAGAGCTTCCGTGAAGTTTGGAAGGTAGGAGACGAGGTAATGGCGGAATTAAAGCTGTGAGGACGGGGCGTGAGTCGTGCTTGGGTAGCTCAGTCGGTAGAGCACTTGCCCGCGAAAGGCAAAGGTCCCGAGTTCGAGTCTCGGTCCGGCACACAGTTTTAATCTGCCAGGAAGTTTCATATCAGCGTACACTCCGCTGTAGAGTGAAAATTTTATTCCAGAATTTATTCTGATTACTGGTTTCAAAAATGGTTCAAATGGCCTTGAGCACTATGGGACTTAAATTCTGAGGTCATTAGTCCCTTAGAACTTAGAACTACTTAAACCTAACTAACCTAAGGACAGCAGACACATCCATGCCCGAGGCAGGATTTGAACCTGCGAACGTAGCGGTCGCGCTGTTCCAGACTGTAGCGCCTAGAACCGCTCAGCCACCCCGGCCGGCCGATTACTGGTTTCAGCAAGCTGTGTTGCCACGTTAGGATCTTTTTATTATGTGACACGTGGTCGATAATCAGTGAAATATACTGCGTAAGACACGAAGATGGCAATATAGCTTGCTGAAACTGGCAATTAAAATAAGTTCTGACCTATAGCGATCTTGGATGTTTGAAGATGTACTTCTAGTTTAAAAAAAAAAAGTGTTTCTAAGAAACTATGCTAGATACAGCTATGTGGTTTGTTTAAAATTGTAGCCTCATTTGTAAAGGTTTTTACGCATAAAGTTCCACATGTCTACACGGTTTTCTGCAAATGTTGCTGAACCTTCTGTCGGGCGCGGTGTGTTTCGCAACGAGATCGGGCGCGGTGTATCCAATTGATCATGTTGAATATTCACGTTATTATTTATTAAATTTCATAAACACACAATAAAGTAAAAATATCTTTAAACAAAGGGAAAGAAGACAGAAGAGCACAGCAGCAAAAGGAATATTATTCATTCAAGATAACATCGCCTTTTTTTCACTTGCTTCTTTATTATATTTCACTAATTGAATTCATTATAAATGACAAATATGTTTACAGAAAGGCAAAGATGACATAATAGCACAATAACAATGGTAACATTACTTATTCAGTTGTATCATCGTCACTTTTGGACTGCGGTAACGTATGAGGAATTGTACCTCAGTCAGAACAAAAAAGGTTCAATGTGCATCATACAGACTGGCTTTTGACACACATTTTGCAACAATATTTTGTCACTTTTCTCTATTGTGCATGTATTATACCTTTTCCTCTTGCTTGCAGTTGTTTTTCGTCCTTTTCTGCTTTCGTCTGCTTCATCTCCACTAGTTGGCCTATAATGTTGTAGCCTCAGTTGAAGATGCCTGTGAACTCCTGTGGTGTCCAGACTTCCTCAAACCAAGTGAGGTAGAACTAATGCATGAGGTAGCTGTTCCAGGAATCCTTTTCCTCTGATACAATTCTCATTATTGCCACAATAGATTACTTGTGCACTGATTCCACTCATACTGATCAATGCAAAAGGTATAACCATGGGCCAATAGCGCACTATTCTTGCAACATCGGACGAAGAGGTCAACTTATCCGTAGTATCGACTTCACCTTTGGTGCTATTACAAAATGTTACAATTAATGGCTTTAGTTTATCTCCAGTGTCAGCATTTGTTGAAGTATCGTCATGCAAACTTAATGCTAGGATCACACACTTCCCCTTTCTAAGAACATAGGAAACTAGACTACATACTGAAGCCAAAAAGTGAACAGTTGGCAGCCCTTCTTTACTGGTAGCAAACTCCGGAGGAATCCCACGCTTGTTTTTCTTCACAGTTCCAACAAAAGAAAGATTTTTCCTTCGTAACTCTTCTATCAAGCGGACACTAGTAAACCAGTTGTCTGCGGTCACATTTCGACTTGACCGACAAATGGACGACCTGCTGAAGAACCTAGCAGCCCTGGGGATTGAAGACACCTAGAGGAACCGAGCACAAAACAGGAAGGAATGGAGGCAGTTTGTGGAAGCAGTGCGTGGTCTGCAGGGCCTGTGATCGCTGGATATCTATTTATCTATCTGACAAATAGGTTCACATAATCGCAGAACAACATCGGGAGGTTTATTGCCCTTCTGGGTGCAACCCAGCATATATTTCCAAATTATACAGGTAAAATACTTGGGAATCCCCAAGAGCATATCTCTTAGTTCCATATTTGTTTCATTTGATAGGTACATATTGGCGAAAAAAACTGCGCCTTCCATGGAATCCTTCCAGTTTATCATCTACTGTAACATTTTCTCCGAGGGTACAGGATTTCTGGCAGTTCTGTACAAATATAGAAGATATTTCCCTAATCGCTGTTATCTTGTCTAATCCTCTCCTTTCATCGCGAGCTGCGCGATTGTCAAATCTGAGACACCGCACAATGAATTTGAATTACCTGGCGAAATTCCTCAATGCCAAATCCATCCCTTTCCCACAGATCCTCTGAGCTTTGACTGTTACTTTTGTTAACTCCAGCTAAAAATAAGAGACCGATGAAGGCTTTCAATTCAATAATGAAGCTTTGACGCTCTCAATATACTGATTTGTACACCTATATGGCAATTCCAGTATTCCAAAGGCGTTCTCGCTGATTTTCTACACCTATAGGTCCAGGTAACTTCCGAATAATATTGAGAGCGCTGAATCGATGGTGGAACTTTATTCCATTTTGTCTCTTTGTCCCTTCCAATATAGTAATGGCCGTTTTCCGCAAGCACTTGCTACTTATCTTCACTGTAGTCTTCCTCTGTTTCTTGATCTTCCGGCCGGACTTCAACTACGTTATCACCATCTGTGTGCACTTCGTCTTCAAAATTCTCTTGAAATTCATTATTATCCTCTTCGAATAGCATCTTTTGGGTTTCTGCAACATGATTTGGATCAGGAAGGTTATATGTCATACTGTAGCCTGCCATCATGAAGTACATCCCACCTAAAATTATAATATTCCTATAAACAACGCAATCGGGCGCGGTGTATCAATTTGATACTTGATATTCAGACAACTGTAAAAGACCACTAAACGCTCCAAAAAGAATATAAATGCATTTTACATTCTAAATTAGCTTTCTACTACTTACTAAGTTATGTTGATAATCAAAGAAATTACCTGTTGAAACGTAACGGGAACGGGCGCAGTGTCTCAAACTGAATATCTCGACAACAGAGCAGTCGCGTTGATACTGAAGCATACAACAATGGAAAGCGTTCGGAGAAGGGAAGCAACTAGCGAGAAGGCGCCTATGCTACCAACTGCTGACAAGTAATTTACAGCAAATAAGGCGTGTATCAATTTGAACACCCGCGCCCGACAGAAGGTTAGCTTATGAAATTTTAATGGTACACTTCTACACTTGTTCTAAACAGTATTAGCCTTCTTTTGTGTTTCTCTCTTTCTCTTGTTTCAGATTGTTGGCAAAGACACAAGGAGAAACGTAGTGTCGGCTAGACATTCTACAGGCGACAAAAGGAGCACATATGTAAGGGTACTGTAACGTCGCAGCTATTTACACGGCTGCAGAGTTTTGCAGTAAGTTTTATTCCGTTAAGTCAATCTGTGTTGGAGGCTGGCAATGAAGCCTCCAGCCCTGGCCGCTGTGTAGTCGGCTGCTGGCGTCATAATGCCATCTGTCGCGGTGTGCGGACTTGGTTCAAAATGGTTCAAATGGCTCTGAGCACTATGGGACTCAACATCTTAGGTCATAAGTCCCCTAGAACTTAGAACTACTTAAACCTAACTAACCTAAGGACATCACACACACCCATGCCCGAGGCAGGATTCGAACCTGCGACCGTAGCAGTCCCGCGGTTCCGGACTGCAGCGCCAGAACCGCTAGACCACCGCGGCCGGCTACGGTGTGCGGACTGTGACAACTGCTCTGTGTGGAGCGTACTAAGATCACTTATTCATCTCATCTAAGAAACTAAATAACTACGATAAATATGATATGTTTGTTTTCGCCGCGCGGGATTAGCCGAGCGGTCTGAGGCGCTGCAGCCATGGACTCTGCGGCTGGTCCCGGCGGAGGTTCGAGTCCTCCCTCGGGCATCAGGGTGTGTGTGTTTGTCCTTAGGATAATTTAGGCTAAGTAGTGTGTAAGTTTAGGGACTGATGACCTTAGTAGTTAAGTCCCATAAGATTCGACACACGGTTGAACATTTTTGATTTTGTTTGTTTTCAAATTTGGTACAGGAACTTTTATAATTTGAAAGAACAGTACGTAAAATTTTCCTGCAGATAACTTTAATAGTTTTGAAAATATAAAAAACCTATTAAAAAAGTACTTAACCGACACTTAGTAAAGTAAATTCAGATAGGAATCACAACAGTTTAAGTTTCTTTGTCATTTGAAATTACTAACAGCACTCTCAGTGTGCACAATTTATTTTTAAAGAATTTTAATGCTAAACTTTTAATAATTTTGCTTTCGTAATTAAAATAATAGTTTAAAAGTTGATCTTTATATTTTGTGTTAGGGAGGAAGTAGATGAGAGTGAATGTGAATGTGAGTGTGTGGGGACATACGTCAAATTTCAATTATATAATGTATTACAACATCCGTAACTAGCAAGTGTTACGTAACCAGGATCTCCTGAAAACGGTGGATCCCCCTAACTGGTGGATGACGTATGTCTAGGAGGGTTTGCTTTTGTAATAAGACAGCCAGAAAGGTAGTAAGAGGATACTTAGTTCTAAAGTATATTTCAAGCATAGTTTTCTTTTAATTTTAGTTTCGTTTGGTTTTGTGGAACATTTTGTGAAATTTGTCAATATGAAGCGATCTAGATGCATCTGCGAATGCTGTTTGGAGTAAAGCGGTTTGCGCGTGAAATTGATCATGAAAGGTTAATCTGATTGGATGATTATTTTGATCAATCAATGAGAGAAAAGTCTTTCCCTCGAAATTGAACGAGTTATATGCCCTGTGAACGACGGCATTGAGTCAGTCGTGGACTCGCTGTCGAACGAGAAGCTCATGTTAAATGTGTCCGAAAAAATTATCTGTAAGATGAAGAAATGACGGTTAAATCGCGCTCGGTTTATATCGCCTTGCTAGCAGATGCAATTACGGACATTTCGGTGAAGTTTTGAGAGGTTTTGGAATGTTGGTTGCAGAATAAAACGCGTGTGAAACTATCGGCCTTTGTGAATATTCTGCGTGGCGTGTTCCGTATGCTTGTACAGAATATTTGGCGAGCATCTTCTTTCGAAGAATCCATTGAAAAGGATCGAATGTGAACTCGTTTTGTAACAGTGTGTTGCCTGTGTGAATCTCGTAATATTTCTGGTTGGACTTAGTACATTTCTGGCTGTCTTACGTCTGATATAAGCTGCACGAACTAGTAGTAGATGTACAACCAACGTAAATGTGGGCTTGGTGGCACAATAAATGAAAAGGACCGTAATAAAACATCAGTATCTACAAACAAACATTTTCAGTGAAGGGAGGAAGCACCCACTTTTCCCGTTATTAATAGAGATTTACAGGTTTATCTTGTTACTGGAGTTACGCGGACTTTGTAATCGTTAGTACGGACGGTGGTTTTCTTCAACGCTACTTTTCTCATCGTCTGCATAGTACCTACGAATGCAGAGCAACGAGTGGTGAATGGACGCTGTACTGAGGTAGGCGGACATTAAATAAACCCCGCCCCGCCGCAGTTCCATAAAATGAGTCACCATTTGCAACAAACCATATAGCTTTATCTACAAACATCCTTAGAAAGCAATTTTTATCATTAGGAAAATACTTTATACTCACCCAGTATTTAACTTGTACTGTGACAAAATAGATGCGTATTCCTAAATTTCCGCGTCTAAAATTTCAGAAACTGGTTGTCGAACGCTAGAATGGGAAAGAGGCGGAGATATACGAACGAGAATCTTTACGCCCGGATTACAGTGTGAGGAACTTCCTTAATGCCTACCTATCCTTGAAAAGGAGACATTTGTGCTTTGTCTTAGACTACCTGATGGAATCACTCTATCGCTACGCAAAGCGATCCATTGGAAAGGAAGTGTAAAGTGTAGCCAGAATGCAGCAGTATGTGTTGTGTTACGAATTTCCTTGGCAGGCTTTTGCTTAGACCAGACTGTGGTTAAACTATTTTTTCGCGACGTCATTTCTTCCAGGAGTTTTCTGGTTATTAAGTGCGTGTAGGAAAAGGTCTAGAAGTTTGCAAGGTTGTAACTCCCTTGTAGTCTGGTGTGATTTTTTAATACCTCATCCTTTTACAAATGCCCCGATACTATTTGTGCGAACAGCCAGAAAGCGGTGGAGAGCGCACTGCTCATCGTCTTCAGACCACAGGGTCGCCATTCAGCTGGCCAAAATTGAATTTAAGGGGCTCCGGAACGCCCTATACTTGCAATGTTAAAATAGCGCTTATAAATTACATCTTTCCTCACAAAGTATTTGAGGTAGGAAGTTGAACTTTTTACAGATTATTTATTGGAATATGGGCTACAACTTAACACGGGGCTTTTTCAAAATTTTAGTTCAGTTATTAAAGATGACTTTTTTTCCAATTGTAATGAAAATTCACAACATTTTTTTGCAATTTTTTATTTATATATTCAAAAATATAAAGTTTTTTGGAAAAAGGCTGTGTTAAATTATGCAGAAGGTACTGTGTAACATTTACTGAAAGTTTGAAACAAATATGTTTGGAAGATCCTTAGAAAACATGTAATTAGTATGAGAAAATAAAAGTTTTGGGAATCGAGCGACAAAGATTGGATTAACTTATTAGTGCATTCCAGGTCCATAGGATGGATTATCTTCATCCTCTGCAAACTCCTCCTCCAGCTTCCTCTTGTTCCTCCTCCTGTTTACTCTTGCTTGTATTTCTAGACTCTTTACAGCCCTGTCTGCAGCCCGAAGGCGTTCCTTGTCTAAAGCAAGCATCGCTCGTACCATGTTAGAACCTATCTTCATTCCCATATTTCTAAATACCTTTGGCTTCCAACATTTCTCCTTTTCTTAAAAGCCTTCAGAGGATTTCTAATAACTTTACTTTTACTCATTATTATACTTCAACAAAACAGAGACTCAAGAAACAGAATTAATTACGAATATTTTCGAGATAACGACAGAGTAAATAAACATGAAACAATCGACAATCACACCAGCGATATATATTGAACCATCACAGGTTAGCCACAACACATACTTTATCTCACATCACTAAAATGTACCTGATGAACACGGACGTTAATAATAACACCATTTGACAGCAGTTTAACAGCGCCACAGTGGGTCACGCCCATGTAGAACACATTTAAAAAAAATTTTTAAAATAGTTGTAGTCTTCGGAATTTAATAAATTATATATCTATTAAAAGGTAATAGTCTGCAGATTCAGAAAACGCAAAAAAGTAAAAATTGAACTTTTCATGATTTTGAGCCTTTCCGGAGCCCCTTAAAAAATTTGTTGTTTTTTTGCGAATGAATGTGCAATGCGTAATGTTTGTCTTATGCAAATGTGCTGAGTGATGTGTCGATGAGCAGATTAAACAACTTAATCTGGAAAACCAGCATGCAGTGCCTATAATGAAATACGTCCCTCTGAAATATACCCATCCTCAAGAACACCGAGTTCTATGGCCCCGTACAAAAAACCTGACAAAATTTCCTGTGCAAATAAACAATCAAATAAATTTTCCTTAGCTCTAGAGTCGCAACGGATGTAATCTTGGTATTCTGTTCTCTCCACAGTAAGTATAGAAAGTATTCAATCTTGCCACGGCGTAGTGCAATGCCGCCCATAAAATTACTTAATACAAATAATATCAGTAGATTGGCTCATAAATGGATAACCTTGCAAATGTTCGGTGAAAATACTAGATATTGGCTCAGTGCTGTCCAATGCCGCCCGCATTGAAACTGTTTCAAACATTAATACTTCTCTTATTCTGGCACATTAATATTTTTTTTATTCTGATTGAAAAATAATTTCTTTTAAAAAATAATCATTAGATTTAAATAAACGCGACATGGAGGAATATGAGGCACTGATAAGGGTATATCACAAGACCGAATTCTTCTGTTTGAACATTGTATTCAAAAAAGGTTACACCTTTCACAAAATCTGATAGGGAACATTTAACATTAACTTCAGAATCAGTTAACTTCTCAGCTGTTCTACAATTCTCGCTTACTGACGTTGTTACGAACACTTGGATTGTTACAAGAAAAAAAGTCTGACGTCGTGTCACAAAATAGATTCCAAAATTTGTCTTCTCTGTATCAGGATTACGAAACACACAAAATATTACAAATCGGATATACCTAATCAACCTATGCGTTAAACCCGATGGAAAGTAATTGGTTCCTACATTCAAGTGTCAGTATTGTAAAATTCAGCTAAATCCACATTGCCTTGCTCCAACATAATAAAAAAATGGTTCAAATGGCTCTGAGCACTATGGGACTCAACTGCTGTGGTCATTAGTCCCCTAGAACTTAGAACTACTTAAACCTAACTAACCTAAGGACATCACACACATCCATGCCCGAGGCAGGATTCGAACCTGCGACCGTAGTAGTCGTACGGTTCCGGCCTGCGCGCCTAGAACCGCGAGACCACCGCGGCCGGCCTCAAACATAATACTAAATATACAAAATTTCATTACAAATTTGTTCCAGTTGCTTTCCCCTTGAGTTACAGCATCAATTTATTACTCTTCTCTAATTTCAATGGACAGTGGTCAATATTTGTTTAAGATAAGAATCACTTCACTTCCTGATAATTTTGTAGCCTTACAGATTAGTAATTCACAGTTTACACTTTTATAGAGATAGCTACGGTCTAACATTTGGTGGCTCTGTGTGAGCACAAAAAATAGCACTCATCACTTCATTTTGTAAAAATTGAATTGTGCTGCGTCCGTAGGTCAACAACTATTTCTCCCAGCTAGCCCCTAGCTTTAAATCTTACATCCTACCTTTAACATAGCGGGAAGGCAACTGAAAATTCGCTCCGCCCACCCATAACCGTACTTACAATCGATTCCGCCACTCAGGCAACTTATTTGGTTCAGTGGTGTCAAAATTACAATCTTATACTACAAAATCGGGCTCCACGTACAACTGGATTCCTTAAAAGGTAAATGTAAATGTCGTGTGACTATGACCTCCAGTCGGGTAGACCGTTCGCCTGGTGCAAGTCTTTCGATTTGACACCACTTCGGCGGCTTGCGTGTCGATCTCACAAGGCAGGAAACTGTGAGGCCCGACTTATAAGTCATGCTAGGATAGCTCAGTCGGTAAGAGCACTGTCCACCAAAGGCAAGGTACCAGATTCACGTGGCAGTCAAGCACACGTCTTTAATCTGTCACAAATTTTATAAAGAGTCTGCTTTGAGTTGGTTGTTTTGCTTATTACGGTTTTGAATTTATCGGCAATGAAATAATGAAAAAAGAATCGTGTTGTTATTGCAAACAATGCTACTTTAGACTGTGTGTTGTTCCGTGTTTTGAATTATATCGTAAAAAAATGAAATATTCATCTGTTTACTTTTCTATTTCGTTGTAAAGTCGTGTGTGATAGGATTGTTCGATGTACAAAAAAATTCCACAGTGTAAAATGTTCGAAATTCCCAGAGAATAGGTGTAAGCTATAAACACAGAGGGTAATACGCAATATGTAAAATACATACATCGAAGAAGCAGTGATGGAAACAAAATAAAAGGTGGAGAGTAGGATTAAAATTCAAGCTGAAAGGGTGTAAGTGATACGATTCGCTGATAACGTTGCGATCCTCACTGAAAGTGAAGAAGAATTAGAGAACGTGTTAAATAGAATGAACGTCTAATGAGTACAGAATATGAATTGAGCGTAAACAGAAGAAAGTAGAACGTAATGAGGAATAGCATAAATGAGAACAGTGATAAACTTAACATCAAAATTGGTGACCAAGAAGTATAAGTGAAGGAATTCGGCTACGTTGGAATGAGAATAACACACGACGGACGGATGAAAGAAGACATAAAAATAAGACTAGCTAAGGCCGAGAAGGCATACCTGGGGAAGAAGAGTACTGGGAACAAACATCAGCCTTAATTTGAGGAAGAACTTTCCTTTTTGTATGTTGTAATCAAGTGGCGCCAGTGGTATTCGTAACTTGTAAAGCGCGCACGCACACACACACACACACACACACACACACACACACACACACACACACACACACACAGATATATACAGTACACCAGCACAGAGCCGAACGTATCCGGCGTCTTGATGGCGTGTCCTTGCTTCAGAGGATCTCCTCATGAATTATTACTTCATTTAAAACCTCTTCGTCTATTAATCTTGTCAGTAATCGTGTATTCAAAGATGTGACTGAAGTTATTTTTTATTGGTTTTAAAACTGTCAGCAACTGTATCTGATTACTTCAAGCTGTAACCTTAATGGTAAAGCTTTCTAAAATAAAATTTTTACTAATTGTAATTCATTATTAGAGGACTAAAATGAAATAGATTTTTAAATTTAATTTCAATTTTATTGCTTCGGGCTCTTTTATTAAAATTTTGTTTGACTGGAATATGTTTTTAAATGACTGTTTCAAATTTCTTCTGTGGACACCTCTGGAATACAAAGGTAGGTACTGAAACTTCCTGGCATGTTAAAACTGTATGCCGGACCGAGACTCGAACTCGGGACCTTTGCCTTTCGTGGGAAAGTGCTCGCAGGAGAGCTTCTGTAAAGTTTGGAAGGTAGGAGACGAGGTACTGGCGGAAGTAAAGCTGTGAGGACGGGGCGTGAGTCCTGCTCGGATAGCTCCGTTGGTAGAGCACTTGCCCGCGAAAGGCAAAGGTCCCGAGTTCGAGTCTCGGTCCGGCACACAGTTTTAATCTGCCAGGAAGTTTCTTATCAGCGCACACTCCGCTGCAGAGTGAAAATCTCATTCTAAAAGCAGCTGCTGTATTAAAATCTATTTTACTGGAGCCTAGTATGTACTTACCACTACTCTGCTCCATACAGTTGCTGCTATGGTAATAATCCTTCGCCGTATCATATTTAAATTTGTGATCTTTGTTAGATTTTCCAGAATCTGTTTTCAAAGATTTCGCGCACCTTCAATGTTTGTCTTGCAGTCTGTTTTGGACGACGAAATTTGTAGGCCCGTTTTCCCTGATAACCTATCGAGGACGCTTACTTGGGTGATCTTTGTCACTGACGCCAAAGTGACACGCAAAGACAAGGCACCTGGTTTTCATTTCTTTCTGTTTTGTTCCTAGGTTTATTTGTTGTTTCATTTTAGCTTTTCCTAATTCACTTTCACGTTCTCTAAATAGTTTCTCAGAACCTAAGTAAAGAGTACAGGGGAGATCTCAATACGTTTAATAAAATTAAACCAATGTGTTATTCAGTCTTTCATAAATGGCCAACATGCAATCACACAAACAAAACAAATCCTGTATACGTATGTAGTAAACTGACTCGCTCCACATCATTTCGATGTCTGTAGTTACACCGAAATGATCTCACCCAAAAATGGTATTCTTACCGCAGGTTTCGTCGGAATACTTGGTATTATAGGTGGAAATCCAATATTCCGGACCCAAGGGTTCCTGCCAAGCTGGATATCAGTGATAATACACAATGGACGAGCCTCAGACAAGACAATTTGTGACTTGATGATTTAGACACCAAGGAGATTGCAAATTTTTACCGGTAAACTAAGCATTACTTAGGTATCCTTTTAGAATGGATATATTTCAGAAAATTTATGTATGTTTTAGTGTGGGAAATAGGGCAACGAAAAGCTTCAAATAATTCAATTGGTGTGACAGAATTTACATTTCCTGTTCGATATAATGACACACTTGGTGCTCATTTTGCAGTACACCGTAGGTCTGTTATTGGGCACTTCGTCTGCCTGGAGAGACTTTAGTTCAACATTTGTATGGTTGGTGTAAGCAATGACCATTAGCAGGAGTCACTGCTGGTAAATGCAGAGACCAGTTTTTTTTTCTTTTAATGCTTTCATCCTGGTGCCCAGAAGTAATACTGCCCAGCTATTCAGCAAGTCTCTCATTACCACACGCCACTGTCATGCAGCCCAGTAATAAAACGCTGTACAACATTCCTCTAACACACTGACTGACAACGCTTGCCTCAAGTGGCATGCAGGAACGTACCCGTGACATCTTCATTAACGCAGTGGACATATTACTGTTTCCTTTTTAATTTGATTGTTTGATGGAATCATATTGCTTCACCATGTGTTCTATAAACGGTAAGTGCAATCAGCTCAGTTTTGGTGCAGAATAATTTAGATTTTGTAAAAACAACAGTAAGTTAAAATACAGTAATCACATTCTTGCAATTTGTGCACCTAACTCTTTCATTTGCCACTAACTGAAAATGCCACACTCAAGTGCCTTTCTTTATAGTTAATGATACTATTTGTTTTGAATACTTTCCGCCTTCAGTAAACACAGGTTTTTCTTTTTTTTTAATTTGGAGCGATTGAACAGTGTCCATTCGAAGGCCATCCTATATACACTCCTGGAAATTGAAATAAGAACACCGTGAATTCATTGTCCCAGGAAGGGGAAACTTTATTGACACATTCCTGGGGTCAGATACATCACATGATCACACTGACAGAACCACAGGCACATAGACACAGGCAACAGAGCATGCACAATGTCGGCACTAGTACAGTGTATATCCACCTTTCGCAGCAATGCAGGCTGCTATTCTCCCATGGAGACGATCGTAGAGATGCTGGATGTAGTCCTGTGGAACGGCTTGCCATGCCATTTCCACCTGGCGCCTCAGTTGGACCAGCGTTCGTGCTGGACGTGCAGACCGCGTGAGACGACGCTTCATCCAGTCCCAAACATGCTCAATGGGGGACAGATCCGGAGATCTTGCTGGCCAGGGTAGTTGACTTACACCTTCTAGAGCACGTTGGGTGGCACGGGATACATGCGGACGTGCATTGTCCTGTTGGAACAGCAAGTTCCCTTGCCGGTCTAGGAATGATAGAACGATGGGTTCGATGACGGTTTGGATGTACCGTGCACTATTCAGTGTCCCCTCGACGATCACCAGTGGTGTACGGCCAGTGTAGGAGATCGCTCCCCACACCATGATGCCGGGTGTTGGCCCTGTGTGCCTCGGTCGTATGCAGTCCTGATTGTGGCGCTCACCTGCACGGCGCCAAACACGCATATGACCATCATTGGCACCAAGGCAGAAGCGACTCTCATCGCTGAAGACGACACGTCTCCATTCGTCCCTCCATTCACGCCTGTCGCGACACCACTGGAGGCGGGCTGCACGATGTTGGGGCGTGAGCGGAAGACGGCCTAACGGTGTGCGGGACCGTAGCCCAGCTTCATGGAGACGGTTGCGAATGGTCCTCGCCGATACCCCAGGAGCAACAGTGTCCCTAATTTGCTGGGAAGTGGCGGTGCGGTCCCCTACGGCACTGCGTAGGATCCTACGGTCTTGGCGTGCATCCGTGCGTCGCTGCGGTCCGGTCCCAGGTCGACGGGCACGTGCACCTTCCGCCGACCACTGGCGACAACATCGATGTACTGTGGAGACCTCACGCCCCACGTGTTGAGCAATTCGGCGGTACGTCCACCCGGCCTCCCGCATGCCCACTATACGCCCTCGCTCAAAGTCCGTCAACTGCACATACGGTTCACGTCCACGCTGTCGCGGCATGCTACCAGTGTTAAAGACTGCGATGGAGCTCCGTATGCCACGGCAAACTGGCTGACACGGACGGCGGCGGTGCACAAATGCTGCGCAGCTAGCGCCATTCGACGGCCAACACCGCGGTTCCTGGTGTGTCCGCTGTGCCGTGCGTGTGATCATTGCTTGTACAGCCCTCTCGCAGTGTCCGGAGCAAGTATGGTGGGTCTGACACACCGGTGTCAATGTTTTCTTTTTTCCATTTCCAGGAGTGTAGAATCGGTATGCTAACCAGGCATAATCACCGTGAGCATTGAGGCTATCATCCCACCGACGTACCAGGGTAAGATATCCTTTTGCTAAAACACCATGTCGTGCTGCGTGAAGAAGTCCGTCACTGCCTGCTCCACACCACCGTCCAAGAAGAATTGTCGACCCTTCAAGGCCGTTTCTAAGGGACCGAAGACGAGATAGTCGCATTGGGAGAGATGTGTTACGGCATTTACGATACGGGGACGGGCGTTATTACGAAGCACCAGCCCCGCTTGTCGCAGTTTTCCTGGTCGTTTTGCTTTGTGGCTGCTTATACACTGAGGAGACAAAAGTCAAGGGACAGCGTTATGCACATGTATACCAGGTGAAGAAGTATGAAACCGGAATTTTCTAATAGATGGTGCTAGCCGTCAGTGTAGGGCCCAGGATACCGCGTCTGCAGCGCCATCTGCATGTATATCTACATGTACGTGATTACTTTGCTGTTCACAATGAAGTGCCTGCTTCCCGTTACGACTGACGACGAATGTCAACACACAGTAACCCACGTTCCATACATCGGTGTCTGTTACAAACCCGTAAACATGTCGACTATTGTACCTACGAACTACGATTTGCGGACAGCATTGGTTTTCTGTTATCATTTGAAGAAAACTGCTGGAGAATAGCATCGAATGCTTACGAGCTCGGAACACCACTGAAAAAGTTCGAAGACAAAATGGGAAAATGGGTTCCGCATGAACTGAATGAAAGACAGCAAGCAAATCGAAAGACCACTTGTGAAATGCTGATCGCCAGATACAAAAGAAAGTCGTTTCTCCATCGAATAGTGACAGGTGATGAAGAATGGATATATTTTGACAATCCCAAGCGCCATAAATCATGAGTGAATCCAGGCAAACCAACGATATCCACTGCAAGACCAAATCGCTTTGGAAAGAAGAAAATTCTCTGTGTTTGGTGTCATCAGAAGGTTGTCATCTATTACGAGCTGCAAAAACTTGGTGAAACCATTAACACTGATCGATTAAAATCGAGCATTAAGTGAAAAACGACCGGAATATGGAAAAAGGCAACACAGAGTTACATTGCTCCATGATAACGCTCTCGCTGAACAACGCTTCAATTCGTACGAAAATGTACGAAAATGGCTCGCTTCAAAAGAAGAAGTGTTTGAAGTTTTTTTTTTTTTCGTGGCATTCTTTGTTTTTGCCGGAGAGGTGGGAGAAATGAATGAATAGCAATGGAGATTATTTTGAATAAGATATTGTTTTAATCCCAGTTTCATACTTCTACACCTGGTAGATGGCGGCAGTATTGCGTACACAAGGTATAAACGGGCACTGCATTGACAGAGATGTTATTTATACTCAGATGATTCACGCGAAGAGGTCTAAAATGGTTCAAATGGCTCTGAGCACTATGGGACTGAACTGCTGAGGTCATCAGTCCCCTAGAACTTACAACTACTTAAACCTAACTAACCTAAGGACATCACACACATCCATGACCGAGGCAGGATTCGAACCTGCTGCGACCGTAGCGGTCGTGCGGTTCGGACTGAAGCGCCTAGAACCGCTCGGCCACAGCGGCCGTCTGCGAAGAGGTCCCTGACGTAATTGTAGTCATATGAATTGACAGACTTGGAACGTGGCATGGTAGTTGGAGCTAATCGCATGGGACACTTCATATCGGAAATCGTCAGTAAATTCAATACTCCGAGTTCCACAGCGTCAAGAGTGTGCCTAGAACGCCAAATTTCAGGCGTTACGTCTCACTACGGACAACGACACAGAGCAGCGGCGTTTGCGTAGAATTATCAGTGCTAACAGACAAGAAATGCGTGACGTAACCGCAAAGTTCAATGTGGGACCTACGGCGAACGCATCCGTTGGGACAGTGCGGCGAATTTGGCATTAATGGGTTACGGCAGCAACCGACCGACGCGAGTGGCTTTGTTAACAGGACGAGTGTCTGCAGCGCCCCTCCTGGGTTCGTGACCACATCGGGTGGACGCTAGACGACTGGAAAACCGTGGCCTGGTCAGATGAGTCCCGATTTCAGTTGGTAAGAGCTGATGGTAGGGTTGGAGTGTGGCGCAGACCCCACGATGCCATGTACCCAAGTTGCCAGAAGGTACTGTGCAGAACTGGTGGTGCCTTCATAATAGCGTAGGCTCTGTTTACATGGAAAGGACTGCGCCCTCTGGTCCAACTGAACCGATCATTGACTGTATATGATTACGTTAGGTTGCTTGTAGAACATTTGCAGCCATTCAATGAGAAAATTTTTATAGATGACACTACGCTAATGCGCTGTGTCACTGAGCCACTATTGTTCGCGCCTGGTTTGCAGAACATTCCCGACAATTCGAACGAATGATTTGGCCACCCAGGTCACACTACATGAATCTCATGGAACAACTATGGAACAGAATCGAGAGGTCAGTTCGTGTATGAAATCCTACACCGGCAACACTTACGCAGTTATGGACGGTTACAGAGGCCTCATGTCCCAATTGTCCCAATATTTATACAGGGGACGTCCAACGACTTGTTGAGTCAATGCCACGTGGGGCTGCAGCTTTACGCCAGGAAAAAGGAGGTCGATACGATATTTGGAGGTATGCAATCACTTTAATCACCTCAGTATATACCCGCTTTGGAGTTGCGCTGGGTTGCAAGCAGCAGTGTCCTCAAACGGAGACTTTTTCATCGCCCCTTCTATTTTACTGATGTTATATCCATTTCCGCCAAATAAAAGGAAAATTTGCTTCTGCTGTCGGTACATACAGACTTTCAATTATGTGAAGTATTCTCTAATTTGAAATGTTTTCATTGCCTGGGTTCTGCAGCTACCTGTATTTTGCGTTTTAGATGTTTTTCATTTATAGTTTGTCATCTGCAATCATAGAGAATACAGAAAACTTTTTTCTGCTGAAAATTAATTTTTGGGAATGTTATACCGTTGTCTTTTACATTATTATACTATAAGTGAGAGACTGTGCCTGGGTGTGCGTTGTGTGTGTGTGTGTGTGTGTGTGTGTGTGTGTGTGTGTGTGTGTGTGTGTGTGTGTGTGTGTGTGTATGCGATATGTTTACACTTGCCGGCCGGTGTGGCCGAGTGGTTCTAGGCGCTTCAGTCTGGAACCGCTCGACCGCTACGGTCGCAGCTTCGAATCCTGCCTCGTGCGTAGATGTATGTGATGTCCTTAGGTTAGTTAGGTTTAAGTAGTTCTAAGTTCTAGGGGACTGATGACCTCAGATGTGAAGTCCCATAGTGCTCACAGCCATTTTTTGACTTCAGCGTGAAAATGCACTTTAAACTTACGCTCTCTCACTGTTTGCAAGATACGAAAACGAAATGGTGAACAATTAAGTGTATTGCGTACAATGTCTCACTGTTTACAAGATACGAAAACAAGATGGCGAACAGTGAAAAGGGCTGCGGATGGGAGAGTTGACACTTGTTTTTGGATAGTATATATATCCACATAAATTAACCTCCCAAAAGATGCCTGAGAGAAACAACACTACATGAATAACTTCTTAATGAGGGACTACAAAAGAAATGGTTCACTACATGCCCTTTAGAACGTGCAACAGTTTCACTAAATCTGGGTTACCTCGGTGTGTTTCTGGAAACCCCTGTCATGAAGTTGAGTCGTCATGTTAGGATAGAAGGAGGCGTCACTGGGTGTCAGCGGGAGTGAATATGGATGCCGGGACAAAATTTCATAACTTGAAGCAGCCACATGCGTCACTGTTTGCTGTGAAGAATGTGCTATGCACTATGCTGCAGCAACAGACGAACACACAACATTTCTACTTGACAGGCTTCTGCAATCTAACCTAGAGATGCCGCAATATTTTCCAGAAACTTTGTGGCCACCTTGGAAGTAAGTAATGGGAGAAGACCACCGTGACGTCTGTGTTTCCACTGTTTTTGCGGTGGAAATGCTGGGAGCTTCCATTCCTGCTCTGTTCTTAGGTCTCTGAGAGATAAAGACACTCCTAACAAACACTGATGGCGATCAACAGCTGGAAAATGTCGCCAGGGATAGATTGGTAAAGTGTAGGTATTTGGTTGCCTCTTACTTTCGGCGCCGCTTGCGTAGTGAGGAAGTAGCGGATGTGAGCAAAAGAGTGCAAAGTAAATGCGGAATTATACAAACTTGGCACGTATCCATGAAGCACAAAATTATAAGGAGAATAAAAGCAAAACTGCCGCGTCAGGATTCGAAACCAAAGCACAGTACTATTACAATTCTGGGAATTCCTCAAGAGGGAGCGCCATCTTAGATTTTGTACCCTAGCGGCGTTTAGCGAGGAAACACCAGTGGAATTTAAGTAGCAGACAGTACGGCGGCACATGATTTCTTTACAGCGCAGCGCCTGGACTTGTCATCTAACGACCTTTACGCTCGCCTCTCGATTTACTCTGCGGAGGAAGATGGTTCGCAACGTATTGTCACTCTGTTTCATATTCTATTGCGTTATGTTGTCACGTGCAAAGAAGTACTAAGGCAGTTACATACTGTGGTCCTAAATATTTGATCCCGTGTATATCTGTAAACCAGCTTAGGGTATGTGACGGAGGACACTATGATCCATCTGCCTCTCCCCTTTCTAATTCTGTTTACGAGTGGTCCGGGACGAACGACTTTTCGTAAACCTTCGTATGATGTCGTATTTAGAGATCAGAAAGCAAACGAGTGAATTCGGTCCGGGACGCGCAAGTGTGAGCAACGGTGCGCTCAGACTGTTTGGTTCAAATGGTTCAAATGGCTCTGAGCACTGTGGGACTCAACATCTGAGGTCATTAGTCCCCTAGAACTTAGAACTACTTAAACATAACTAAACTAAGGACATCACATACATCCATGCCCGAGGCAGGATTCGAAGCTGCGACCGTACCGGTCGCGCGGTTCCAGACTGAAGCGCCTAGAACCGCTTGACCACTCCGGCCGGCACTCTGACTGTTTAAACACTTGTTACTCGACTACTGCTCGCCCAGTGTAAACAGTGTGATTGGCTCCTGTATTCGATTAAATTTCACAAGCTCAGCGAAATCGTTAAAACTTTGCAGCTCTGCGGTCACAACCATGGACGGCGGAGATTACAGAACCCCCCCCCCCTCTTCCCTCCCCCCCTGCTTCACAAACTTCGCAAAACCAGCCGTACAGCATCGCAATGGGCACTGATACAAATCATGCACCCATCAGTGCTGTGATCAGCGACGCAATCATCGCGTCTCACAGCGCAGATCTATAGATGCTGTTACAGCTGGTAATCTACAGCCCACTCAGAAACACCAAAGGGACCGCAAGGAGGGGGAACGATTATGATGAAAATGATGTTTGGTTTGGGATGCGCTCAGCTGCGCGGTTATCAGCACCCGTACAAATTCCCAACATTAGCTCAGTCCAATCTAGCCACTTACATGAATGAGGATTAAATTATGAGGACAACACAACACCCAGTCGGCTCAGTGCAGGTGAAAATCCATGATACCGCCGGGAATCGAAATCGGGACCCCGTGCTCGGGAAGCGAGAACGCAGCCGCGGGACCACGAGCTGCGGACGAGGAGGAACGAGACGACGAACGAAACAAAATGGAGAAAGTGCAACACGTCGACGCCATCCGAGTAGCTTTCAACATGTCAGGTCCACCGCTGAATTATATGCAACTACCGACAAAGGGACTTCCACCTTATTTGTTGAAACTAGACACGGAAACATAGGAAGGCTCCAGTCTATTGCACTAGGCAAAATACACTCCTGGAAATGGAAAAAAGAACACATTGACACCGGTGTGTCAGACCCACCATACTTGCTCCGGACACTGCGAGAGGGCTGTACAAGCAATGATCACACGCACGGCACAGCGGACACACCAGGAACCGCGGTGTTGGCCGTCGAATGGCGCTAGCTGCGCAGCATTTGTGCACCGCCGCCGTCAGTGTCAGCCAGTTTGCCGTGGCATACGGAGCTCCATCGCAGTCTTTAACACTGGTAGCATGCCGCGACAGCGTGGACGTGAACCGTATGTGCAGTTGACGGACTTTGAGCGAGGGCGTATAGTGGGCATGCGGGAGGCCGGGTGGACGTACCGCCGAATTGCTTAACACGTGGGGCGTGAGGTTTCCACAGTACATCGATGTTGTCGCCAGTGGTCGGCGGAAGGTGCACGTGCCCGTCGACCTGGGACCGGACCGCAGCGACGCACGGATGCACGCCAAGACCGTAGGATCCTACGCAGTGCCGTAGGGGACCGCACCGCCACTTCCCAGCAAATTAGGGACGCTCCTGGGGTATCGGCGAGGACCATTCGCAACCGTCTCCATGAAGCTGGGCTACGGTCCCGCACACCGTTAGGCCGTCTTCCGCTCACGCCCCAACATCGTCCAGCCCGCCTCCAGTGGTGTCGCGACAGGCGTGAATGGAGGGACGAATGGAGACGTGTCGTCTTCAGCGATGAGAGTCGCTTCTGCCTTGGTGCCAATGATGGTCGTATGCGCGTTTGGCGCCGTGCAGGTGAGCGCCACAATCAGG
Organism: Schistocerca nitens; assembly: GCF_023898315.1. Taxonomy (NCBI): domain Eukaryota; kingdom Metazoa; phylum Arthropoda; class Insecta; order Orthoptera; family Acrididae; genus Schistocerca; species Schistocerca nitens. The sequence goes on from NC_064618.1 coordinate 794,515,341, forward strand.
ACTGCATACGACCGAGGCACACAGGGCCAACACCCGGCATCATGGTGTGGGGAGCGATCTCCTACACTGGCCGTACACCACTGGTGATCGTCGAGGGGACACTGAATAGTGCACGGTACATCCAAACCGTCATCGAACCCATCGTTCTACCATTCCTAGACCGGCAAGGGAACTTGCTGTTCCAACAGGACAATGCACGTCCGCATGTATCCCGTGCCACCCAACGTGCTCTAGAAGGTGTAAGTCAACTACCCTGGCCAGCACGATCTCCGGATCTGTCCCCCATTGAGCATGTTTGGGACTGGATGAAGCGTCGTCTCACGCGGTCTGCACGTCCAGCACGAACGCTGGTCCAACTGAGGCGCCAGGTGGAAATGGCATGGCAAGCCGTTCCACAGGACTACATCCAGCATCTCTACGATCGTCTCCATGGGAGAATAGCAGCCTGCATTGCTGCGAAAGGTGGATATACACTGTACTAGTGCCGACATTGTGCATGCTCTGTTGCCTGTGTCTATGTGCCTGTGGTTCTGTCAGTGTGATCATGTGATGTATCTGACCCCAGGAATGTGTCAATAAAGTTTACCCTTCCTGGGACAATGAATTCACGGTGTTCTTATTTCAATTTCCAGGAGTGTATTACACGGGAATATGAGTCGTTATCCAAGCACATAATCAATATTAGGGCTGCACGGAAAAACTGCGTGAAAATGGAGACTGTAACGATTAACTGCCTATGGCTTGGTGCAATTTTCTTTCTCAGACCAGGCAAACTTCGAGGCATATAATCCGAAGTTCTCCACTACTACACAAGCCATCTTCAACTACACTGAAACATTGCTTATGGAGGACGAATTACTAACGCAAATAATGTGTTGCTACGAAATTTTTGCCATCAGGAAATTTAGCAAAATTGTAATCCTGAATCGGCTAAAGGTAACAAAACCGTGGAAGAAGCATTATAGGATCTGGTGAGTGGAACCCATATACTAATGAGTACGAAATGTGGAGTGAGAGTAAATTGAAGAAAGACAAAGGTAATGAGATGTAGCAGAAATAAGGACAGCGGGAAACTTAAAATCAGGACTGGTGATCTCGAAGTGGATGAAGTTAAGGAATCCTGTTACCTAGGCAGCAAACTAACTCATGACGGATGGGGCAAGGGGGACATAAAAAGTGGACTAGCACTGACAAAATGGGCATTCCAGGCCAAGAGAAGTCTGCTAGTATCAAACGTAGGCCTTATTTTGAGGGAGAAATTTCTGAGAATGTACGTTTGGAGCACCGGATTGTATGATAATGAAACATGGACTGTTTGAAAACCGGAAAAGAAGAGAATCGAAAAATTTCAGATGTGGTACTACAGAAGAATGTTGAAAATTAGGTGGGCTGAGATAGTAAGGAAAGAAGAGGTTCTCCGGAGAATCGGCGAGGAAAGGAATATATGGCAAACACTGATGGTAGGTCATTTGTTAGGGCATTACGGTGGTAAAGGGAGCTGTAGAGGGTAAAAATTGTAGAGGAAGTGAGAATCTATGATACATCGAGCAAATAATTGAGGACGTAGGTTGGAAATGGTACTCTGAGATGAAAAGGTTAGCGCAGGAGGGGAATTCGTGGAGGGTCGCATGAAACCGTTCACAAGACAGATGACACGGAAAGAAAAGAACCTAGCTACACACTTTCCAAACAACAGTTAACAACAATCATTCCTCCATCTGGAGGTGGCTTTAACGGCCACCATGCACTTTGTGGCTGCCAAAATGCCAACGCAACAGGAAAAATACTGAAAACCTTGTAGTACTAAATGATGGCACACCCATACAAATAGTCCGATCCAATTGCGTCCCGACGGCAGTGTACCTGAGCGTAGCACGTCCTGCATTCTCTGCCGGAACAATATGGGAAGGGATACGGCCACGTTAGGTTCGGATCACTTGGCAGTTCAAATCGTAATAAACGTTCAACCCAGGGAGGCTGTCAAACACACAGTCGGACAGAAGTGCAACACAAACTAAGGCAACTCGAACCTACACGAAACACTCTTGGAAGCAACTGATAGTAGAAACTGAGGATCCCGACATAAGAGGCTAGAGGTCTTTGTAACGTTATCAGTGAAACAGCTAAAGTCGCAATACCTCAAAAAGATCATGAACGGACTACTCATCGGCCATCACCCTGTTGGTGGGATTCACAATCTGGCGCGGTTCTCAAGCAACGAAGGGAGGTGTTGGGCAATCATAAAAATCTCTCTAATTATACAAATTTTCTTGCTCTTAAGAAAGCACAAGCTACAGCTAAGAAAATATTCAAGTACAAAAAGAAAAATCATGGAAATATTTCTGCTCTGCAATCTGCAAAGAAACACAAATAACCAGGATGTAGAATGTGATGAGGAACTTGAAAACGATCTGACAATGGACATGAGTATACTTCTTCCGACGAATTTTTAAAATCGTTTTTGCGTGTAATAATCACACATGACGTAATGGAAAGGAAGACAAGGTGGAATATGAAGAGGCTAGAGTGTCATTACGCAACCCTTTTCGCTGGAAGAATTCTACATTGTGCTCTGATGAAGAGAAAGGTATTGCACATCGTTCGGATTATATTGGCGACCCAATGCTATGATACATCCTACACAAAGAAAAACTACTGATACTCAAAATTTATAACAGGGTATGGTCACAAAAGATCAATATCGACTCACTGAAAACATGTTGTGCCGTCCCCAGCCACAAATCGAGGAAAAGAAACCGTAAAACAGAGCCGAATGCGGCATTCACCTTGGTACCGCGTAACGGTAACGGAAAGGGTTATTAAGTGGCGCTTTGAATTGTGGTGTGAAACCAAGAAAATATTGCCTAAAAACAACGTGGTTACAGAAATACTACTGAATTTCTCTCGGTATAATCATATGAAAGTTCCTTTGATAGACTTGACTAAAGTATACGTCTCCAGTGTTGAGACGGTTGTGTGGGCATGTTCCAAAAAAGAGAGGGAGAGATAGAGAGGGAAAGAGATTTAAGTGGCGAGTAAGAAAGTACGAATTTAGTGTTGTGGATTGAAAAAAAAAAGCAAAAAAAGTGTGTGGAATCTTATGGGACTTACTTAACTGCTAAGGTCATCAGTCCCTAAGCTTACACACTACTTAACCTTAATTATCCTAAGGACAACCACACACACACACACACACCCATGCCCGAGGGAGGACTCGAACCTCCGCCGGGACCAGCCGCTTAGTCCATGACTGCAGCGATCAGACCGCTCGGCTAGTCCCGCGCGGCTGTGGATTGCATGCTTTAAAGCGTTACAAATCAAGGCACCATTGTTACGTCAATGGCATAGTCCACACTTCAATCGGAAAACGTACAAGTTTCGTCCAGTGCAAACAAAGTGGTTGTATTCGTGTTTATTCCACCCCCACCATGAGAAAAGTTATGTGCCCCGTCAAACGAAAACGGCACAGCGTAACGTTAATGTTATGTCCCTGCGACCATAAACAACACTGTTTCTATGTATTTATTGATCATGGAAACTTGCGTTTATGGGCTAAACGTGAGTTGTGTAGATCATATTTCATTTCCGTAACTTTTCCGAATACAACTGTAAATTTATTTTAATAATCAATCATCATTTGGTGAACGCTCTTCGTCCTCCTGTCATGTTTTCTTGATCTGTCGTCACAGACTCGATAATTCGTCAAGAGTGTGTTATCTCAAAGTAATTCTTAGACATTCTCTTAACAGAGCTTAAATATTAAAATAAATTTTGAGAAGTTATAGAAAAAGACACACACACACACACACACACACACACACAAATACAGGGTGAACATTAATAAAACCGATGAACTGCAGGGACGGATTCCCGACTAGAAGTGGAAGAAAAAGGGTCCTATGAACATGTGTCCGGAATTACATCGTTGCCACGGTAGATGCAGCTTACGAACGAAAGTTCCTCTGACTACGCGTCAAGTGCTCCTTGTGTGTCGGTGGGTGTGTGATTGACACAGCATACCGTAAGCAGGAGAAATGGTCCGAATTCATGTCGGGAACAAACAGAGATGGTGTTTGTGCACGGCCAGTCAGACAGAAATGTCGAGAGGGAGCAAGGCTATACCAAAAACAAATACCGTTACAGACACTCAACATTTCAAGCCAATTTTAGGCTGTTTGTGTGATCATGAGTCCTTTCAGATAGACAAACGTGAGGGAGGCGACGGACTGCGTGTACAGCAGAAAAATGGCTCTGAGCACTATGGTACTTAACATCTGAGGTCATCAGTCCCCTAGAAGTTAGAACTACTTAAACCTAAGGACGTCACACACATCCATGCCCGAGGCAGGATTCGAACCTGAGACCGTAACAGTCACACGGTTCCGGACTGAAGCGCCTAGAACCGCTCGCCCACAGCGGCCGGCTGCACAGCAGCTTTGGAGGACCGGGTTCTGCAGGATATTAAGACGGACCCTAATACAAGCTCGAGGCAATGCTGCTTCGTTCTTTGTCATTCAGGTATGTTTGATCTCATTGTAAAACCATGCACCACCTAACGAGTGTATATTAAAATGGTGAATTTTTGCCGCACAGCTCCAGAACTTGTTGCAGCATTCTCCCTCAAATTGCAGAAAAATGAATCACAGTGCGATACTTCACTTTATCAATGGTCTGTGTCATTCTCTTTGTCACCGCTAGCGGCTACCAAAGACATTGTGGTTCATGGATATCAGTGTATACCATTACTGCAGACATGACCTGCAAATAACTTAGAAATTAAATATATAACTTTGCTTTTTCATGGTATTAAGGAATAAATCACCTGGCCCTGGCCGCGCGGGATTAGCCGAGCGGTCTAGAGCGCTGCAGTCATGGACTGTGCGGCTGGTCCCGGCGGAGGTTGGAGTCCTCCCTCGGGCATGGCTGTGTGTGTTTGTCCTTAGGATAATTTGAGTAGTGTGTAAGCTTAGGGACTGGTGACCTTAATAGTTAAGTCCCATAACATTTCACACACATTTTGAACATATGAACCTGGCCCTGACGGCATCTCTGCTGAAGCTCTACAAGCCCTACATTTGCACATAACATTGTATTTATGCCAGCTCTATAACGTCCACCCCTGGTAGCTGAGTGGTTACCGGCGCGGTAGCTCAGCGTGTTCGGTCAGAGAGCTGGCTGGCCTCTGCAATAAAAAAACTGAGTCAAAAGATCAACAACGAACTTGAACGGATGTCATATGACGTCTGCTACGACGAAATACAACGAACCATAACGAACAAAATGCAAAAAAAAAGAACAAAAAAAAGTGGTCAGCGCGACGGCAAGTCATACCTAACGGCCCGGGTTAGATTCCCAGCTGGGTCGGAGATTTTCTCCGCTCAGGGACTGGGTGTTGTGTTGTCCTTATCATCATCATTTCATCCCCATCGACACGCAAGTCGCCGAAGTGGCGTTAACTCGAAAGACTTCCACCAGGCGAACGGTCTACCCGACGGCAGGCCCTAGCCACAGGGCATTATTATTATTAGCTCTATAGTGTGAGTTTATTACCGGGAAGAATACCAGATACATGGAAGAAAGCAAATGTGATTATTTTGGAAAAAGGTGAGGGTAACGATCCCCTAACAAGAAAGTCCTGTAGAGTGATTTGCCTTTTCGACACTTTAGGGAAGATTCTGGAGAAACTGCTATGCAGTAGATTACACGAGAAAAGACTTCTTCGTGGAATGAATTTGCAACAGTACGGTTTCAGAGGCTGGAAGTCAGCAGAAGACGCTGTAAATGAGGCAATAAGACTTGTGAAAAACAATCCGCAAAAATATGTTGTGGCCATAATGGTGGACATCGCCAGGGCATTCGATCAATTACTGGGGCAAGCACTTTTTGACCGCCTGAGGAACTTGTGCTGCCCATGAGAGTTATGCAACTGCTTGAAGAATTACTGCGAAGACAGAGGAGCACCACCGTCATGCCCCGGAGAGATACTAATTATGGAAATTTCAAAAGGCTACCGGCGGGGATCCGTAGGTAGCCCTGTTTTCGAGGTTCTATTACTCGACCCGGTGTTAGGAAAGTCACAGGGCAATGAAGAGGTTGTATGATGATCCTTGTGCAGGGAAGCATCAGAAGCAATCTGTAAAATGAATGTAACAGAGTCCTGAAACAGTTACATCAGTGATGCCATGGAGTTAAAGTGTCTGTTACGCCCAAAGAGAGCATATACATTCTGTTAAAAGAGAATCTTTTAACTGACTTTGCCATGAAATTAAGCGGCTAGTCCATAAAGAGACAATCCGTCACCAGATATCTAGTCAACAAAATTGTGGTGCACATGTTGAAATACCGAGCGAGGTGGCGCAGTGGTTAGCACACTGGACTCGCATTCGGGAGGACGACGGTTCAATCCCGTCTCCGGCCATCCTGATTTAAGTTTTCCGTGATTTCCCTAAATCGTTTCAGGCAAATGCCGGGATGGTTCCTGTGAAAGGGCACGGTCGATTTCCTTCCCAATCCTTCCCTAACCCGAGCTTGCGCTCCGTCTCTAATGACCTCGTTGTCGACGGGACGTTAAACACTAACCACCACCACCACCACATGTTGAAGAAATAAGCAGGAGAGCCAGGAATAGGATGAACAGAATTATTAGTCTCGCCAGTTATGGTTATAAGCTGTCAGTGTATACAATAAGAACATATCGTAAAGGTACCTTATCTGCGATCGTGGAATACTAAGCAAGTGCTTGAGGCCACATACTTTTGCTCGTAACAAAATGTACAAATGTGTGTGAATTCCTAAGGGACCAAACTGCTGAGGTCATCGGTCCCTAGACTTACACACTACTTAAACTAACATATGCTAAGAACAACACACACACCCATGCCCGAGGGACGACTCGAACCTCTGGCGGGAGGGGCCGCGGAATCCGTGACATGGCGCCTCCAACCGCGCGGCCACTCCGCGCGGCTGCTCGTAACAGCAGCACGAATAGTTAGCAGGGTGCAACGTGAAGTAGTTCTTCAGCTGATGGGACATTTTGACCCTGTGTCACTTCAGGCGTTGCAAGTTATACTTGGAATATATCCACTCGATCTCCAGATACCTAAAATGGCGGAGATGTATTGGTTGAAGAGAAAACAATATCATGGCGTGCTGAATTTAACAGGAATACGGGCCATAAGCAAGCACCAAACTCAAAATCAGATCCTCCACCTACAGCAGAAACTATGGATAATGCCCAAATATAAAACAGACTGGAAATGAAGCACCTGAATCACTCAAGAGGTCCGACACACTTCTTTACTGGCCATGTGCCCGACGCCGCCTACTGGTATCGAACTGGCGTAAGACAGACTTCAGAGTCTGCCTGCGGTGAAGAAGGTACCCCAGAACATACTATCTGGAGATATCTGCTGTAAGCCAATGTAACTGATAGCGATTGGCGGCATCTCAACCAGAAAGGAAGACTCGATATGAAAGAGGAACTGTGCTGCAAAACAGAATGGCAGTTCTTGGACAGCATTACTGACGCTATTTCAAGAAAGGCTTGGGTAGCGCGTTATCCTACCAAACAAACCCCGTCAACTGCACTGCGATAGGTTGAGACAGAAGATCGAGAAAAAACGCAGCGATGGCAGTTGAAGTCAACACTTCTGCCAGAAGAGCTGCCAACACCATATGCGCAGCCATCGTAACGACACCATAGTGAAACGCAGCCGTGGACCGTGTCTCGCCACTCGAGGAACCAGAACTGAGGCGACGTGGACCGGCATGTGGCTGCACTCATCAACAGCAACAACGATGCTCCCTTCGATCTGAGAAATCCTTCCCTGGAACCAGGGAGCCAACAAACAACGGAAGTGGCAGATACAACAACAGTGACCTCCAGGCGCCGAAGGGATCAGCAGGGCATGCCTATAGACCAGTCAACGATGGAATGCATTACGGAATGTGACACGCAAGGACTGAAGGTATTACAACAGAATTAGGCCTAGATTTGGTAGTAGGTAGAGATTTTATTCATACAAGAAACATTATTATTATTATTATTATTATTATTAGTAATAATGGAAATACTTAAGGTGACAGAAGGCAGTATTGTATAGGATAAAATAAAGTACTCTACTGGCCATTAAAATTGCTACACCAAGACGAAATGCAGATGATAAACGGGTATTCAATGGACAAATATATTATACTAGAACTGACATGTGATTGCATTTTCACGCAATTTGGGTGCATACACAGAACAACCACCTCGGGCCGTAATAACGGCCTTGATACGCCTGGGCATTGAGTAAAACAGAGCTTGATGGCGTGTACAGGTACAGATGCCCATGCAGCTTCAACACGATACCACACTTCATCAAGAGTAGTGACTGGCGTATTGTGACGAGCCAGTTGCTCGGCCACCATTGACCAGACGTTTTCAGTTGGTGAGAGATCTGGAGAATGTGCTGGCCATGGCAGCAGTCGAACATTTTATGTATCCAGAAAGGCCCGTACAGGACCTGCAACATGCGGTCGTGCATTATCCTGCTGAAATGTAGGGTTTCGCAGCGATCGAATGAAGGGTAGAGCCACGGGTCGTAACACATCTGAAATGTAACGTCCACTGTTCAAAGTGCCGTCAGAACGAACAAGAGGTGACCGAGACGTGTAACCAATAGCACCCCATACAATTACGCCGGGTGATACGCCAGTATGGCGATGACGAATACACGCTCCCAATGTGCGGTCACCGCGATGTCGCCAAACACGGATGCGACCATAACGTCCACTGTTCAAAGTGCCGTCAGTGCGAACAAGAGGTGACCGAGACGTGTAACCAATAGCACCCCATGCAATTACGCCGGGTGATACGCCAGTATGGCGATGACGGATACACGCTCCCAATGTGCGGTCACCGCGATGTCGCCAAACACGGATGTGATCATCATGAAGCTGTAAACAGAAACTGGATTCATTTAAAAAATGACTTTTTGCCATTCGTGCACCCAGGTTCGTCATTGAGTACCCCATCGCAGGTGCTCCGGTCTCTGATGCAGCGTCAAAGGTAACCGGTCTCCGAGCTGATAGTCCACGCTGCTGCAAACGTCGTCGAACTGTTCGTGCAGATGGTTGTTGTCTTGCAAACGTCCCCATCTGTTGACTCAGGGATCGAGACATGGCTGTACGATCCGTTACAGCCATGCGGATAAGATGCCTGTCATCACGACTCCTAGTGATATGAGGCCGTTGGGATCCCGCACGGCGTTTCCTATTACCCTCCTGAACCCACCGATTCCATATTCTGCTAACAGTCATTGGATCTCGACCAACGCGAGCAGCAATGTTGCGATACGATAAGCCGCAATCGCAATAGGCTACAATCCGACCTTTATCAAAGTCGGAAACGTGATGGTACGCATTTCTCCTCCTTACACGAGGCATCACAACAATGTTTCACCAGGCAATGCTAATCATTTGCATATCACAGCATCTTCTTCCTGTCGTTTAAATTTCGCCTCTGTAGCGCGTCATCTTCGTGGTGTAGCAATTTTAATGGCCAGTGGTGTATTAATGTATATTACATAATTTGTGTAACACTCAATAAAACCTATCTTTAAATTACATGTAACAAGCTACAATGGAATTGAATAGGTAAATAAATGAATATTAACTAACAGTTTATAACCATGCCCTCAATTTAGGTCTCACGTTGGCAGTGAGATGGGCAAGTTGGAGGTGCCGCGGCGGAACTTGAGAAGGGAGAGAGCGTTGTGTGCAGTAGCAGTGAGTCACAGCCACAGCTGCAGCCGTTGCGCGTCGGTCCGTCCTGTCCGTCAGTTGGAGCCGGGAATCAATACAAAAAGCGACGCACCGCGCCCAGCTGTCCAAGCGAGGAATGTTGGATGCTGGTTACTGGCGCACCCGCTGTGAAACCGTACCACAGGTGACAATCAATGGCACCACAGGTGCTACGGACTTATCCTAGAACGCCGGCACTGTGTTACACAGCGTCCAAACTAACGTGTTCGGCGTAAAACACTGTGCCATACTTGGGGTCTGAGCAAGAGTGAAGGAGGTAGTGAGTTGAAACCTCCTGGCAGATTAAAACTGTGTGCCGGACCGAGACTCGAACTCGGGACCTTTGCCTTTCATTCTGGAAACATCCCCCAGGATGTGGCTAAGCCATGTCTCCGCAATTATCCTTTCTTTCAGGAGTGCTAGTTCTGCAAGGTTCGCAGGAGGGCTTCTGTAAAGTTTTGGAAAGTAGGAGACGAGGTACTGGCAGAAGTAGAGCTAGTAGAGCTGTGAGGACGGGGCGTGAGTCGTGCTTGGTTAGCTCAGTTGGTAGAGCACTTGCCCGCGAAAGGCAAAGGTTCCGAGTTCGAGTTTCGGTCCGGCACACAGTTTTAATCTGCCAGGAAGTTTCATATCAGCGCACACTCCGCTCCAGAGTGAAAATATAATTCTGGAGGTAGTGAGTTGTTTAGTCGTCAGTAGGGTCCGAATTTTGAAGACAGGTGATGTACACTCCTGGAAATGGAAAAAAGAACACATTGACACCGGTGTGTCAGACCCACCATACTTGATCCGGACACTGCGAGAGGGCTGTACAAGCAATGACCACACGCACGGCACAGCGGACACACCAGGAACCGCGGTGTTGGCCGTCGAATGGCGCTAGCTGCGCAGCATTTGTGCACCGCCGCCGTCAGTGTCAGCCAGTTTGCCGTGGCATACGGAGCTCCATCGCAGTCTTTAACACTGGTAGCATGCCGCGACAGCGTGGACGTGAACCGTATGTGCAGTTGACGGATTTTGAGCGAGGGCGTATAGTGGGCATGCGGGAGGCCGGGTGGACGTACCGCCGAATTGCTCAACACGTGGGGCGTGAGGTCTCCACAGTACATCGATGTTGTCGCCAGTGGTCGGCGGAAGGTGCACGTGCCCGTCGACCTGGGACCGGACCGCAGCGACGCACGGATGCACGCCAAGACCGTAGGATCCTACGCAGTGCCGTAGGGGACCGCACCGCCACTTCCCAGCAAATTAGGGACACTGTTGCTCCTGGGGTATCGGCGAGGACCATTCGCAACCGTCTCCATGAAGCTGGGCTACTGTCCCGCACACCGTTAGGCCGTCTTCCGCTCACGCCCCAACATCGTGCAGCCCGCCTCCAGTGGTGTCGCGACAGGCGTGAATGGAGGGACGAATGGAGACGTGTCGTCTTCAGCGATGAGAGTCGCTTCTGCCTTGGTGCCAATGATGGTCGTATGCGTGTTTGGCGCCGTGCAGGTGAGCGCCACAATCAGGACTGCATGCGACCGAGGCACACAGGGCCAACACCCGGCATCATGGTGTGGGGAGCGATCTCCTACACTGGCCGTACACCACTGGTGATCGTCGAGGGGACACTGAATAGTGCACGGTACATCCAAACCGTCATCGAACCCATCGTTCTACCATTCCTAGACCGGCAAGGGAACTTGCTGTTCCAACAGGACAATGCACGTCCGCATGTATCCCGTGCCACCCAACGTGCTCTAGAAGGTGTAAGTCAACTACCCTGGCCAGCAAGATCTCCGGATCTGTCCCCCATTGAGCATGTTTGGGACTGGATGAAGCGTCGTCTCACGCGGTCTGCACGTCCAGCACGAACGCTGGTCCAACTGAGGCGCCAGGTGGAAATGGCATGGCAAGCCGTTCCACAGGACTACATCCAGCATCTCTACGATCGTCTCCATGGGAGAAGAGCAGCCTGCATTGCTGCGAAAGGTGGATATACACTGTACTAGTGCCGACATTGTGCATGCTCTGTTGCCTGTGTCTATGTGCCTGTGGTTCTGTCAGTGTGATCATGTGATGTATCTGACCCCAGGAATGTGTCAATAAAGTTTCCCCTTCCTGGGACAATGAATTCACGGTGTTCTTATTTCAATTTCCAGGAGTGTATTCCTGTATTTTACAACAATACGCTATCGAATCCAAATGTTCTGTAATGCCATTTAGCCTGAAGACTAGGTTTAACCCTCGCTAAATGAATAAGTAATACAATAGTTGACAAAGTTTGTGAGTGGTAACGGTAATTTAAAAACAAAAAACATTACATATTTCTTGAGACAATCACGGTCGAAAAATAGTCAAAATGGCTTCAAATTCCTGCACATAGGTTATTTACATCTTTTCATATTTCCGCCAGCCTGTGCCAGAAACAAATATATTTGTCGTATCTTCAAAGATAAATGATTAAAAACGTGAAAATGTTGCTCACAAGGCAGTGTTTCATGTGATATAGTCACAAGTAAACGAAACACTTACAACAGAGCTTCACTTACGTGTTAGCAGGACTATAGCAGGTCATAAGGCGTAATACTATAGTCGGTTCGCTGACGTAAGACATTGTTGCACGGGGTCGACGCCGCGCTGGATTAGCCGTGCGGTCTAGGGCGCTGCATTCATGGACTGTGTGGCTGGTCCCGGCGGAGGTTCGAGTCCTCCCTCAGGCATGGGTGTGTGTGTGTTTGTCCATAGGATAATTTAGGTTAAGTAGTGTGTAAGCTTAGGGACTGATGACCTTTGCAGTTAAGTCCCATAAGGTTTCACACACATTTGAACATTTTTTGAACGGGGTCGACAGAACGCTCTCGGAGCTAATATAGGCAGCTGTCGATATAATAAACATCGCAAGCATGGTCACACTAATGAGTCTGAATACAAACTCAGTGTGGTTCATCATGCCGAAAGTAAAGTGCTCCAGCAGTCTGAAGTTGCGAGGTTTTGTTCGTGATTTTGGAGAGAAGTACTTCAATACCGCGGGGAAATATTATTTTGAAAATATGTGAAGCTTAAGACAGTGCAGAAAATAGGCAAAAACATTGTAATACCAGTAAACACTGCAGTTGTATGAAAAAAAGTGCTAAAAATGACACCGAACAGCGGCTGATCTCGGCGGAGGTTCGAGTCCTCCCTCGGGCATGTGTGTGTGTGTGTGTGTGTGTGTGTGTGTGTGTGTGTGTGTGTGTGTGTGTGTGTGTGTGTATGTGTTTGTCCTTAGGATAATTTAGGTTAAGTAGTGTCTAAACTTCGGGACTGATGATCTTAGCAGTTAAGTCCCATAAGATTTCACACGCATTTGAACTTTCTTTTGGACACCGAACAAAGGCTGTTATTTGACCACACAGATCCATCTTCATCCGTGCAATCGTTCACCAAGGATTTTAGTGAGATGATGGTGTCTTGCTTCCCATTGGAGCAGTTGAGGAATCCACGATTCAGGCAGTTCGTGGATAAGTACCAACACATCTAGTTCCATATGGATCTGCCTTGAAAAAGAACTATTTATCCGTGTGCTACGAAGAGCTGCTCAGAAAAATTATAGATGTGGGTAGGTGTTATGTTGTAAGTTTTGTTGGTGCCCTAAAAGTTGATTGGCCTGGAGAAATGTTCCTCCTAACGTCTAAACGTCTGAAGCTCTCGAGACAGCAAACAACTCGACAGTCGCATTTCCTTTGACAATTCTATGAAGCTAGTGTGGCCGGATGATGTGAATGGAGACAACGTTTTGCTGTTAGTAACTGATGGTGTTTCATACATGGCTAAAGCAACCAAGGCGATTCAGATTCTCTACCCGATGAAGCAAAGCTGGTCTTCAGTCACCTAGCTTCCTTCTGACGCGCTCCTGTGACATCCTGTGTGGAGAGGACCTTTTCCGGTACAAAACTGTCCTCAAGGACAACCACAAATCTTTGAAAATGGAAAACATGAAAGACGACCTTGTGATCCATCGCCGCTCTGCAGAAACTGAGGATTGGCAGGGCATTTTAACTAGTTTGGGACACTTTAAACAAGCTTTAGTCTGGAACCGCGTGACCGCTACGGCCGCAGGTTCGAATCCTGCCTCGGGCATGTTTGTGTGTGATGTCCTTAGGTTAGTCAGGTTTAAGTAGTTCTAAGTTCTAGGGGATTGATGACCACAGATATTAAGTCCCATAGTGCTCAGACCCATTTTGGACTTCAAACAAGTGGTGTGCAGCAGCAAACATGACTTTATTTTTTGGATAGTTGTTAGTGTTTTCACTGTTCCTCGTTTTTTTTTCAGACGCAAGCAGAAATTACAAAATAAGTGCTAGTTGGTTTCAAACACTGCAAAAGGTAAGTACTATGATGATGATGATAATTGGTTTGTGGAGCGTTCTACTACGCTGTTACCAGCGCCCACACAAATTCCCAAATATTTCACTGCCCAGTATCGCCACTTTCCCGAATGATGATGAAATGATGGGGACAGCAGAGACATCCAGTCCCAGGGCGGAGAGTAAGTACTGTCCTCAAAATTTGTTCAGAAAGAATTTTGTATAATTTGTCATATAAAAAACTGAAGAACATTTTAAATAAGCATATACGAAGTCATATTTTATTTGTAAGGTCATATTTACGTCAGTTTTAGGTCATAAATGGTTGCATACTTCGTTGTCTTTTAGGTCAATAAAATCCCGGCTCTACCCATCAGTTTTTGGTGCGGCTTACCACAAATTCTTCTCTTGTGCCGAACTCTCCACGGCAGAGTAGCACTTACACCTTACACTATCAGTTATTTGCTGGATGTATTTCAATTTCTGTTGTCCCTTGTAGTTCTTACCCTCTGCAGCTCTCCCCAGTACCCTGGAAGTTATTCCCTGACGTCTTAAAGTATGCCCTTTCAGCCTGCCGCTCTTTTTCTCGATGTTCTGCATATGCTCCTTTCTTCGTCAATTCTGCAGAGGATCTCCCCATTACTTATCGTTCTACCTAATTTTCAACATACTTTTATAGCACCACGTCTTAACTGCTTGTTCCAGTTTCCTCATAGTCAATGATCCGCTTCCATGGAATGCTGTGCTCCAAATGTACATTCTCAGACATTTCTTCCTCAGATTAAGGTCAATGTTTGATATCAGTAGACTTTTCTTGGCCAGGAATGCTCTCTTCACCGTGATAGTCTGTTCTTTATGTCCACATTCTTTTATCCGACATATGTTCTCTTCCCTCGAAGATATCAGAATTCCTTCACTTCATTTACTTCTTGGTCACCAATTTCGACGTTAAGTTTTTCGCTAATCTCACTTCAGCTGCTGCTCATTACTTCAATATTTCTTTGATTTAGTCTTTAGAAAACAGCATTGTGGATGATGCAACGTTTTACAGAAGACTAAATAAACAACTTCAAAATAAGCTCTGTGATTTTCTGTTGATGTCTGGATCTGTTAAGCTAAACGTGTTACTGATTTCTTTTATGAACTGAAGCAATTAATACGCAAAACGAAATATCGATTAAGGCAACAGGAAAACCTGGGTTAATGTTACTAATTTCTTGAAACTTTTTGAGGTTATACGCGCTAATAATCTTGGAAATAGCGTTAATTTACAGTAAACGCCGGGAATGTTCATTGTGGTGAAACGAAAAATTATATGTAACAAGATACATTAGTTGTAACGTGCTACAGTAACTAAAGAACAAGCACCGATTTTCCACGAAATATCTTATGCACAAAATTAGTGGTACCTTCCGAAATTCTCAAAGATTTTTTTTTTATCCACGTGGACACACACTGAAATTCGGCGTTAACGATTCTTTGAACGAGAATTCTACAGCTGAAATTATATAAAGCACAAATGTTCATTACAACTGATACTATAACGGAAATACACAACGTATCACTACACACGTACGAGTTTTAATACAATCAACACGAGATGCACGTTCAAATTTTACGTCAAGATTTTGGGGTACGTTTTAAAGGCGAATTTATCTCGCTCACGTGATTTTTGTCGGACACATAGATAGTACTGGAAATCAGATTATACACGTAAATATAAGTAAATAACCGTGCGAACTGCCCAGACTTTGCATTTATCGAGTTTCGTTTCGCCTTTTACACTAGCGTGCCAAACTGATTACTGCAACCTGAGTATATCTCACATGAACGTCATAAAATGAGAAGCACAGCAACGCCTGTCTTCCTCTTGGGCCAGCTAAAAATGTATGTAAAGCGTACCACAACACAACACGAAAGCACGAAAGGACAGTATCTCCTTTTCTCAAACAAGGGCGACCAGATTAAATTTCATTGCTGATAACCATTCGAAGCACATTAGAAGGGCTTAGTTCAATAGTGGTACAAGTCTATTTTTATTGATTCTGAGATACAGAGTCCTAAAGTTAAATGAGCGCTGAAAAATCTGCAGTTGAGATACCAGAAATATCGAAGTATATATACATTGACGACGTGACTGGAACATGGCCATAACAAACTGGTGTGGGCTTGAGATTATCACATGACGTATCTTATAATACGATATTTTTTGCAGACGACCTTGCAATTGTACAGGATAGCGAGACTTAGCTACAAAGGCCCATCTATGGACTGAACCAAATTTCTTAAGAATATAATACGAAAATATGCATTCCAAAAACAAAAGTGATGGCTTTCAAAGGGAAAGAACCGCTGAGCACTACGATCGTAATACACTCCTGGAAATGGAAAAAAGAACACATTGACACCGGTGTGTCAGACCCACCATACTTGCTCCGGACACTGCGAGAGGGCTGTACAAGCAATTATCACACGCACGGCACAGCGGACACACCAGGAACCGCGGTGTTGGCCGTCGAATGGCGCTAGCTGCGCAGCATTTGTGCACCGCCGCCGTCAGTGTCAGCCAGTTTGCCGTGGCATACGGAGCTCCATCGCAGTCTTTAACACTGGTAGCATGCCGCGACAGCGTGGACGTGAACCGTATGTGCAGTTGACGGACTTTGAGCGAGGGCGTATAGTGGGCATGCGGGAGGCCGGGTGGACGTACCGCCGAATTGCTCAACACGTGGGGCGTGAGGTCTCCAAAGTACATCGATGTTGTCGCCAGTGGTCGGCGGAAGGTGCACGTGCCCGTCGACCTGGGACCGGACCGCAGCGACGCACGGATGCACGCCAAGACCGTAGGATCCTACGCAGTGCCGTAGGGGACCGCACCGCCACTTCCCAGCAAATTAGGGACACTGTTGCTCCTGGGGTATCGGCGAGGACCATTCGCAACCGTCTCCATGAAGCTGGGCTACGGTCCCGCACACCGTTAGGCCGTCTTCCGCTCACGCCCCAACATCGTGCAGCCCGCCTCCAGTGGTGTCGCGACAGGCGTGAGTGGAGGGACGAATGGAGACGTGTCGTCTTCAGCGATGAGAGTCGCTTCTGCCTTGGTGCCAATGATGGTCGTATGCGTGTTTGGCGCCGTGCAGGTGAGCGCCACAATCAGGACTGCATACGACCGAGGCACACAGGGCCAACACCCGGCATCATGGTGTGGGGAGCGATCTCCTACACTGGCCGTACACCACTGGTGATCGTCGAGGGGACACTGAATAGTGCACGGTACATCCAAACCGTCATCGAACCCATCGTTCTACCATTCCTAGACCGGCAAGGGAACTTGCTGTTCCAACAGGACAATGCACGTCCGCATGTATCCCGTGCCACCCAACGTGCTCTAGAAGGTGTAAGTCAACTACCCTGGCCAGCAAGATCTCCGGATCTGTCCCCCATTGAGCATGTTTGGGACTGGATGAAGCGTCGTCTCACGCGGTCTGCACGTCCAGCACGAACGCTGGTCCAACTGAGGCGCCAGGTGGAAATGGCATGGCAAGCCGTTCCACAGGACTACATCCAGCATCTCTACGATCGTCTCCATGGGAGAAGAGCAGCCTGCATTGCTGCGAAAGGTGGATATACACTGTACTAGTGCCGACATTGTGCATGCTCTGTTGCCTGTGTCTATGTGCCTGTGGTTCTGTCAGTGTGATCATGTGATGTATCTGACCCCAGGAATGTGTCAATAAAGTTTCCCCTTCCTGGGACAATGAATTCACGGTGTTCTTATTTCAATTTCCAGGAGTGTAGCAAATAAAAACACTGAACAAGTCAGTCACTTCAATTACCTGGGAAAATAAGCTACGAGAATGAATTCGAGTTTGGCAACAAACTGCTGAAACTTCAAATGATATACAGGACAATAAATAGAACATTGAGAATTGAAGTGAAAAGAGACACAAAAATCAACTTTTATAAGTTAATGGCCATCCCCACACTACTATTTGGAAGTGAAACTTGGACGATTACTGAAAAGCAAGAAAGTAGAATCCAAGCGGCAGAAATAAAATATGCCTAGCAGAATTAGCCGAGTGGTCTTAGGCGCTGCAGTCATGGACTGTGCGGCTGGTCCCGGCGGAGGTTCGAGTCCTCCCTCGGGCATGGGTGTGTATGTTTGTCCTTAGGATAATTTAGGTTAAGTAGTGTGCAAGCTTAGGGACTGATGACCTTAGCAGTTAAGTTCCATAAAATTTCACACACACACACACACACACACACACACACACACACACACACACACACAAACACACAAATAAAATTTCTAAGAGGAGTTTATGGCTGTACAAGATTAGGTAGACTAAGAAACGAAGACATAATGCGGAGTTTGAAATATAGGATATAGGCTGTAAATGAGAAGATCGAGTCTAATAGAAAAAGCTGCCTGGAAATCTACAAAGAATGTCTGATTTAAGACTACCAAAACAAGCCTTAAATTTCAGACCTTCAGGTTCCAGATCCATAGGAATACGAAGAAAAGATGGATGGATACTCAGAAGACGGAGAAAGCCTATAGACTAGACCATGATGAAAGAAGAAGATGTTATTACAGTCTGATCTATCCAGGCTGGCCAGAAAGGTCGTATGTCCATCACTTTGAACTGTTGCTGGTTTGTAGACTTTCAGGTGACCAATCGTGATTGACGTACGCATTTACAGCACAACTTGCCAGTAAGACACGGTAAAGCTATCCTCGACGAAAGTTTCTGTATTAGGCATAATCCTACAGCATGATGTACGCGCACCTAAGCATTTGTAGTAGTGTCTACAGTTTAAAGTGTTCTCCTAACCACGGTGCAATACAGCACTTCACATACAAGTCACCGAAGAAATGATAACTGAGAGAGAAAGTTAAAGTAATAAAACTGGTAGGAGCAATTATAGACTGAATCCTTGTCATTCGAGATTATAATTTTACACTGTCGGCGACTGAGATTATCAATAAATTTTTAAAAAAATGGTACTTTACATTTAAATTCGCGTTTAACAGAAGCTGTAATGATTTTAAATTGTATCAACATCTATCGTTAACATGCACACAGAAAGAAAAAGACTCTGAGTCCTTAAGCGCACTACGGACGGAGAACAAAATAATGTCTGTTGTACCGGGGCCGCTATTACTTTATCGCTACGCCAGAACCAGAACGACGCAATAAAACAAAGCAGCTTTTTGCTGCCAGTCATAAATTATATAGAGTATGGTATTCTCTGTTTGGCAAAAAGAATGACGCAGTGGCTGCAATGCTCGATACATAAAACATTGATACTTCGGTCGCCGTGTTTTACGACCAGCTTCACGGAAAGTGCGGCAAAAGTTTCAGGAAATGCTCCGCTCTTTATATGCCTGCCTAGACTGTCTAGGGACATTCGCAGAAAGGAAGATTATCTTCGCACTCGGGGCTGAAACAATGCCGCAGACAACATCCGTGGTTCGCCTTTCGAAGAGTATTTGTACATGGAGTCATAGCAAACCTCGGTCTGCATTTTTAGTTCACGTGATGAGTGCCTTATACACGACCAACGGACGTCTTTTATTTAATATTTGTGTCAAATTCCTCATTTATACTTTTCTGTAATCAGTATACCGTCTTTAATTATATTATCATCCTCTTATGTGCACGTCGTGCATGATTTATGGACATCTGCTCCACACTGAATGAGTCATAACTCGTATTATTTATATGCCAATGATATAATTAAAGCCGGTTACTTACTAGTTCTTATTTACCAAGACAA
Organism: Schistocerca nitens; assembly: GCF_023898315.1. Taxonomy (NCBI): domain Eukaryota; kingdom Metazoa; phylum Arthropoda; class Insecta; order Orthoptera; family Acrididae; genus Schistocerca; species Schistocerca nitens. The sequence goes on from NC_064618.1 coordinate 794,535,239, forward strand.
CGATTGTTACGTAGCACCTAAACCTCGGGCTACATTGTGGACTGACTTCAGGAAAGCATTATACGTAATGAATAGAGGTTTTGCTTACTGCTTACGTTTTTATTTTTGATTGTAAACTAAAGCATTCTACTATATCTCAGTAATAATTATTTCCGATACTCCTCTTGTACGTCCTGTTCGATAGTTAGCACCTAGACCTCATTCTACATTCTCATTCAACGTGATGAACACGTTACACATAACGAACGTTACACGTAATTTACACATGATCTGTGGCCGGCCGGTGTAGCCGAGCGATTCTAGGCGCTTCAGTCCGGGACCGCGCGACCGCTTCGGTCGTAGGTTCGAATCCTGTCTCGGGCATGGCTGTGTCTGATGTTCAAAAATATTCAAATGTGTGTGAAATCTTATGGGACTTAACTATTAAGGTCACCAGTCCCTAAGCTTACACACTACTCGGATTATCCTAAGGACAAACACACACACGCATGCCCGAGAGAGGACTCGAACCTCTACCGGGACCAGCCGCACAGTCCATGAATGCAGCGCCCGAGACCGCTCGGCTAATCCCGCGCGGGTGTGTGTGATGTCCTTAGGTTAGTTAGGTTTAAGTAGTTTTAAGTTCTAGGGGACTAATGACCTCAGACGTTAAGTCCCATAGTGCTCAGAGCCATTTGAACCATGATCTGTGGATTCCTTTTGCTTAATGGATGCATCAAAGTTTTGATGTATGTTTTATCTGCAATCAGTATTATATACTTTCACTACAATTGTGTCATCCTCTTAATGACTAAAGTAAAAGATGCATGCGCTTTCATCACTTAACAGCTTTTAACTAAACCGTAAGTCACATGAGGCTTGTTACAATAAGTTAATGTACTGGCCTGCTCATTGTTGTCTCTCAGTAACCTACAGACAATAATGTAGTAGTTTAACTCTTATTTCGTTAATAATGTCGTGAAAATCACAACACATTGCCTGAAAATTTGCTGTTTGTGGTTATGTACCGCGTTTTCTATGAGAAAGTACCTTGATTTCTCGTTTCTATTCTCCTATGCTTTTGTGTTTGTTTCCAGTTCAATGGAAAAGTTCGTTCTAAGATAAAAAAAAAACCGACGCACTACGAAGGAAATATGCGAATGAGGCGGAAATCTGTAGATGTTATATACATGTACAGACAAACAACTGATGCAGTTTCAGAAAAATTGATGATTTACTCAACAGAAAGAGCTACGCAGATTGAGCAAGTCAATAATGCGTTTGTCCACCTCTGGCCCTTGTACAAGCGGTTATTCGGCTCGATATTGACTGATAGAGTTACTGAATGTCCTTCTAAGGGATACCGTGCCAGATTCTGTCCAATTGGCGCGCTGGATCGTCAAAATCCCAGGCTGATCGAAGGGCCCTGGACATAATGCTCCAAACATTGTCAACTCTAAAGAGATCTGGCGATCTTTCTGGCTAATGGGCGGTTTGGCAAGCACGAAGACACGCAATAGAAACCCTTTCTGTGTGCTGGATGGCATTATCTTGCTGAAATGTGCCTCCAGGATGGCTTACCATGAAGGGCAACAAAACGGGGAGTAGAATATCGCCAAAGTACCGCTGTATTGTAAGGGTGCCGTGGATGACAACCAAAGGGGTCCTCCCATCAAATGAATGGCACACCAGACCATAACACTCGGCTGTCGGGCCGTAAGGTAGGTGACAATCAGGTTGGCATCAAACCGCAGTCTGGTGCTTTATCATACACGTCTTCGCTGCTCATCAGTGCCTGGAATCTTACTGAATGGAATAGAATTGTCTTCAGCGACGCGTTCCGCGTCGAAGTGAGCCACAGAGCTCTGTGAAATCTTCTCGCAGTATTGGGTCTTCCAACCTCGTCTTCATTTACTTCCTCTTCTCATTCTATAGCATTACCTTGAAGTTCGTTCCTCTTATACAGCCCCGCAATGCATTCTTTCCTCCACGTAGTCTTCCGATCTTTGCTTAGCAAAAATGGCTCTGAGCACTATGGGACTCAACTGCTGTGGTCATAAGTCCCCTAGAACTTAGAACTACTTAAACCTAACTAACCTAAGGACAGCACACAACACCCAGCCATCACGAGGCAGAGAAAATCCCTGACCCCGCCGGGAATCGTACCCGGGAACCCGGGCGTGGGAAGCGAGAACGCTACCGCACGACCACGAGATGCGGGCTTTGCTTAGCACTGCTTGATGTAGTACTTGTGTAATGTGGTAATAGTTGCACGACAAATGCACCAAACGGCAGAAAATAGTCTTCTTTATGCTGTATTACCCGGCTTCTGTCAAGCCGTTGTACAGACAGTTCGACTTATCATAAATATGAGATTCTTTTCCTTGTAACTAAAACAACGAATTGCGTTGACGCTCCTTTCACTGGCCGCTCGCAGAGACGTCAACTACACAGCGTCCTGGAGAACTTTCTCTCGGCCGGAGTGTGACAGCCCTTGACATTACGCGGAAATTCTTCTTCTCCGCTTCTGTAAACGGCGGAGATAAATCCGACGGGAAGTAGCCTATCGCTCTTCTTGCGACGCTCGTCTGTAAAGTTGAATGTGCCCACATTGTTTGCCGCACAAGAAACTTCAGCCGTAAGTGGCGCCGCCCTCAGAGCAGTAACCATCGTTGTTCGATGCTACGCCTACAACTGTGTAACATCCGTAATAACGCCGACTCGGCGTTCTTTCTCTTCTCAGTCCTGAATACTTCATTGGATACTGCTAAGCCTCACCCTGCTACGTCCTCATTCGCTTGAGTTATACGCCAATTAGGAGTGTTAATTGCTCTAATGACAGTGTTTGGCAATTGGACTCGAAAAGAAAACGAGAAATTATCGCCTGCAGTAGCTGTTCAGCCGTAAAACTACTGATCACACTGTACAACAGACAGAGACTGCATACTACCACACGACAAATTACACATAAATAAATAGTTATTGCAGACTGAAAGTAGAGAAAGGATGACTGAATTTATACGAACTGCCTTTGAAATGACGATGACGGGAAAAGGTGAACTAACATGAGCACTTCACGTTCTAACAACCCTACCACAACAAAGGTCAGAATTTAATAACGATTGTGATGTTGCTCACGCTGCTAAATACTGCATTTTCGGGCAACAACAGTCATATTGTGTGGCAGGTGTCATTAGAGCACAGTTAATAAAGTCATTTCATGTAATAATCAAAAAACTAGGCACTCATCTTTTTGTGTATCCCACTCTGGTCTCGTCGTAAAATCATGGCTCAATCGTTGAAAATCTAGGTGGTTACGATTCCAAGCTCGGATGCAAAGAGGCCTAGGTTTTACTCTGCTATATTCAAAAGTTCTGTAGATGCGCTTCACAAACCATCCTTGAAGATTACACTTTTGCTGGACAATGGTGATGTAAAAAACTAATCAGCACTCCGAAATTAAGTTACAATCCTTTTAATTGCTTTTATTGCAATATCACGTAAACACAAAACATCACTTCACAATACAAAACATACTCGAAAACATCTTCCTCACAGTCACTGTTAAAGTTCACATTTTATAAGCTGACTACGTTATGCGTCTTTCCAACATGACGTCCAACACTTGACATTCTCAAGGTCCGACTCTCTTAACAACTCAACAACTTAACTAACAATCGCTTACGCGCCCAAAAATCAGAGTTACAAGTACGTCAAAGATCATAGTGACAAAAGAAAGAATACACATATGAATAATATCATTGCAATATAAACATATCGATGTATCAAAAGTGAAATCAAATCTGAATGTTGTCTCAGAAATATGTTAAGTAGTTAACAGAAATACAGTAGAATATTACTGGTATCGAGAGGTTCAGGTGAGGTACCATAATGGTTACGTAATTCAAGTACCATTACAATGTGCATCAATACATAACGAGCATTTCTACGTGCACTCACACACAAATAACTGCTTTGAATGTAAGACACTTTGTGGATATTGGTTAGATAAATATTATAATACTTAGCCTGCGAAGCATAAAAGATGCTTAGCTTACTATGTAGCAGATTTCGTAACTTCACGGTTATGAACATTTGTTTCATACGAAAGCTGAAATTATTTAGATCATATCTCAATATCTGACAAGAAATTACACTTTCTGAGCTATATTTATTTGAACCTAACTCTGAATAAAAGAATATTATTTCACAACTCGCACACTAATTGAGAATTTTCGTAATCTTCAAACCACTACAGTGCTTTTGACAAGAACAATAAAAGTTTTACATTACCTCGCAGTGCATTCTTCGTAAGTTCAGCATCAGCAACACATAGCCTTTACAATAGGATTATGTTGTTTTGTAATTTAGGTATTAGCTTAATTTAAGTAAGTGGCAAGTATTTATATTCAGATTTCTACCAGATTTTATCACTGCAAAAGGTAATCTTTTTAACACGTATTCTAGAAGGAGAAAAGGATCATTTCTTACCTACACAAATAATGACATTGTAAAAACGTTTGCATTTAGAATAACTCAAATAATTGTTACGTAATCTGAAAATCAGAATAGACCACGGCTTTCACAACTCAGATATGACTTTCCCATATGAAGTCGGAACTACACAAAAGCACATACAAAAATAAAGTCTACTACTTTTGTGATGAGCTACATCCAAGCCTCCGTCGAAAATGTTGCTAGAAAATGCACTTCGCAGCTTACACTTTTATGGCTCTGAATAATACTGCTCTGTACTAATAACCAGTACCACGTACGACGTGCGACAATAAAGTAATGAGACTGATTTTCTTTGCAAGATGTGGCAACCCTGCAGGCTTGCGTAGGCACAATATCTTTGACCTTGGTCTATAAGCTGCTTCTAGTCCAAGTGGCACATCGATGCAACTGCACAGTCGTGAGTTGTGCTGTAACAAGTTAACACGTGTTTGTGTGTCTCGTCACGGAAATGGAACCGCATAATATTACGCACCGGTATGACATTTCTTTTTGCGTTAAATTTGGTGAAGACGCGACATCTTACGGTAAGCTTCAGAAGACTTTGCAGAGGAGGTTATGTCAAAAGCTCAAAGTTTTCGTTGGCATAAAATGTTTAGTGAAGGCAAAACGAATGTTGAAGACCACAGTGGACGACCAACAACCTCACAGACGGATCTCAACTTGGCCAGGGCGCGTGAACCCTTACGATCTGATCGAAGATTATCCGTGAAAATGATTGCAGAAGAACTGAACATCAATCGAGAAAAGGCTCGTCTAATAATAACGGAAGATCTTGGTATGAGAAAGATTTGTGTAAAAATTGTTTCAAAAATCTCAAACCACAACAGCGAGAAACACGGAAAACTGTGGCAGCCGGGCTGTTAGAGCAAACGGAAATCATTCCAGAATTGTTGAGCCGTGTTATCACTGGTGATGAAAGTTGTTTTTTTTTCAGTACGATCCAGAGACAAAACGCCAACGTTTGCAATGGTGCTCAAAGGGATTACCCAGACCAAAAAAAGCTCCCATGTCAAAGTCAAAAGTGAAATGCATGCTTGTGTGCTTCTTTGATTCTAGGGGAATTGTTCATAAGGAGTGGATGCCTCCTGGACAAACAGTTAACCAATATTACTATAAAGACTTCGTAAAAGAGTTCTTCGTGTCCATGACAATATTGCTGGTAATTGGATTCTGCATCACGATAATGCGCCATCCCATACTGATCTGTCAGTATAGCAATTTTTAACCACTAAACAAATTTCAGTACAACCACAGCCACCTTATTTCTAGTTCCAAGAGTCAAAACGGCGGTCAAGGGACACCATTTTCAAACAACACAAGATGTCCAAAAAGCTGTGACGAGGGTCTTGGAGGATATTACAGAAGATGAGTTCCAGAAATGTTACCATCAGTGACACAAGCGCTGGAAAAAGTGTGTGCAATCAGAAGGGAAGTACTTTGAAGGAGACAACACTAAACTTGACTAAAACGGTAAGCAATATTTTTTCACGTCAATCTCATTACTTTATTGTCGTACCTCGCATCTTGAAGTTCTGCAGAGCCCGCGATTCCACTACATATCTAGCATATACAGGGTGTTTCAAAAATGACCGGTATATTTGAAACGGCAATAAAAACTAAACGAGCAGCGATAGAAATACACCGTTTGTTGCAATATGCTTGGGACAACAGTACATTTTCAGGCAGACAAACTTTCGAAATTACAGTAGTTACAATTTTCAACAACAGATGGCGCTGCGGTCTGGGAAACTCTATAGTACGATATTTTCCACATATCCACCATGCGTAGCAATAATATGGCGTAGTCTCTGAATGAAATTACCCGAAACCTTTGACAACGTGTCTGGCGGAATGGCTTCACATGCAGATGAGATGTACTGCTTCAGCTGTTCAATTGTTTCTGGATTCTGGCGGTACACCTGGTCTTTCAAGTGTCCCAACAGAAAGAAGTCACAGGGGTTCATGTCTGGCGAATAGGGAGGCCAATCCACGCCGCCTCCTGTATGTTTCGGATAGCCCAAAGCAATCACACGATCATCGAAATATTCATTCAGGAAATTAAAGACGTCGGCCGTGCGATGTGGCCGGGCACCATCTTGCACAAACCACGAGGTGTTCGCAGTGTCGTCTAAGGCAGTTTGTACCGCCACAAATTCACGAAGAATGTCCAGATAGCGTGATGCAGTAATCGTTTCGGATCTGAAAAATGGGCCAATGATTCCTTTGGAAGAAACGGCGGCCCAGACCAGTACTTTTTGAGGATGCAGGGACGATGGGACTGCAACATGGGGCTTTTCAGTTCCCCATATGCGCCAGTTCTGTTTATTGACGAAGCCGTCCAGGTAAAAATAAGCTTCGTCAGTAAACCAAATGCTGCCCACATGCATATCGCCGTCATCAATTCTGTGCACTATATCGTTAGCGAATGTCTCTCGTGCAGCAATGGTAGCGACGCTGAGGGGTTCCCGCGTTTGAATTTTGTATGGATAGAGGTGTAAACTCTGGCGCATGAGACGATACGTGGACGTTGGCGTCATTTGGACCGCAGCTGCAACACGGCGAACGGAAACCCGAGGCCGCTGTTGGATCACCTGCTGCACTAGCTGCGCGTTGCCCTCTGTGGTTGCCGTACGCGGTCGCCCTACCTTTCCAGCACGTTCATCCGTCACGTTCCCAGTCCGTTGAAATTTTTCAAACAGATCCTTTATTGTATCGCTTTTCGGTACTTTGGTTACATTAAACCTCCGTTGAAAACTTCGTCGTGTTGCAACAACACTGTGTTCTAGGCGGTGGAATTCCAACACCAGAAAAATCCTCTGTTCTAAGGAATAAACCATGTTGTCTACAGCACACTTGCACGTTGTGAACAGCACATGCCTACAGCAGAAAGACGACGTACAGAATGGCGCACCCACAGACTGCGTTGTCTTCTATATCTTTCACATCACTTGCAGCGCCATCTGTTGTTGAAAATTGTAACTACTGTAATTTCGAAAGTTTGTCCGCCTGAAAATGTACTGTTGTCCCAAGCATATTGCAACAAACGGTGAATTTCTATCGCTGCTCGTTTAGTTTTTATTGCCGTTTCAAATATACCGGTCATTTTTGAAACACCCTGTATTTTGTAATAAATCATAACCCACTTCTTCTTAGATAGTTGTAAGTATTTCGTAATGTGCTTCCCTACCACGTGGCGGGATCGGATTCGAGTCCCGGCCGGGTCGGAGATTTTTCTCCTCTCATGGACTGGGTGTTGTATTGTCCTCGTCATCATCTCATCATTATCGAGGCAATAGTCGCCCCATGTGCCGTCACCTGAAATAAGACTTTCACCCGGCGGCCGAATTTTCCAGGATGGGGCCTCCCGGGCATCAATAGCACACAATCATTTCATGGCTTTTTTTTATACTTATTTGTTTAATTTTTCTCCTTGCATCAATGTTGCATTCTACCATTGTCTTCCGAGCCTCTCATTGATAATTAGCTCAATTAACATCGAACAGACCATTACGTCTTCACATCACCAGGATTGAACTAGGATACTCCATGTTGTACTGTTCTAGTACTAGAGTTACTGAAAAAAGGGTGGATATAGACGCGTCTATACATCTGTGGGTATTTCCCAACAGAATACGTTAATACTAAAGCAATGTCTTCTAACAATGAGAAATACATAACTTTATAATTTTATTAATAACATAGACATTTTAACTAAATAAATAAAACAATATACATTTCTATGTTTCACAAATATGGTTTACGAGTGTCTATAGCATCGTTAGTTCCAACTTCAGCCACGAGGCGACAGTAGGTCACAGCGACTTCCCATGTTATTGTCACTTCCCAACATTAACTCTCGTTACACCCGCTAGATGGCATATGCGTATAGTTAGGCGTGCTCTATGCTATGCCTTTTTCTTTTTCCTCATGAGAGCAAACAAGTGCCTAAGCGTTGCCAGTTGTTACAATACAAAGTAATTACGGAAAAATTTATCTGGCTGAAGTTTACTGTTTATGGTCTTAAAGATACTTGTATCGTTACAACCCTTAACCGTTTCAAGTCTTCCCAGTGCCTTCGTACAACACGATTTTTCTGCAGTCCTACAAATCCAGATCGCAAAATGAGCCTAAACCTTAAAATTTAGCCTCACACAAATCCTTTACGGTGAGTGGAATATTCTTTCAATATTTTATGAGTTCTTGAGATAATCCATTCATAGGAATTTAATAGAAGAATTTTTGATGCTGTCGTGCTTCATCCTGTCATATGTTTCTTGCTGTGCTCGTCATATTCTTCTTTTGGTCTTCAGTCCAAAGACTGGTTCGAGGCGGCGGCTCACTATGCTAGTATGTCCTGCGTAGGTGTCTTCGTATCTACACAACTTACGAAGTCTCCACCCACTGTGTTCAAGCTTTGATCTTTCTCTACAGTTTTTACTCCTCAAACTGCCCTCTGTTACCAAATTGATAATCCCTCGATGCCTCGGGATGTGTTCTATCAAACGATATCTTTCTTAATCAAGTTGACATATAAAATAATTTCAGTACCTCCTCATCTGTTGTTTGATCTACCCATCTCTTCTTCAGCATTCTTCTGTAGCATCTTATTTTCTCAAGAGATTATCTTCCACATTTCACTTCCGTACAAGGTTACACTACAGACAAATAACTTAAGAATGGCCTTGCTAAAACATAAATTTATTTTAGATATTAGCATATTTCTCTGTTCCACAGAGGCTTGTCTTGCAATTACCAGTTTGCTTTTATATCCTCTCTACTGCAGAGGTCATTTCTGGTGTTCTCCGAGGAACTATTACAGGCCATTTGCTGTTCCTTATCTACATAAACGATTTGGGCGACAATCTGAGCACCTGTCTTAGGTGTTTTGCAGATGACGCTGTTGTTTATCGACTAGTAAAGTCATCAGAAGATCAAAACAAATTGCAAGACGATTTAGAAAAGATATTTGCATGGTACGAAAACTGGCAATTGACCCTAAATAACGAAAAGCGTGAGGTCATCCACGTGAGTGCTAAAAGTAATCCGCTGAACTTCGCTTACGCGATAAATCACTCAAATACAAAGGACGTAAATTCAACTAAATACCTAGGAATTGCAATTAAGAACCATTTAAGTTGGAAAGAACACATAGAAAATACAGTGGGGAAGGCAAACCAAAGACTGTGTTTTATTGGCAGAACACTTAGAAAATGTAACAGACCTTCTAAAGAGACTGCGCACACTACGCTTGTGCGGCCTCTTTTTGAGTACTGCTGCTAGGTCTTGGATCCTTATCAAATAGGATTAACGGAGTACTTCTAGAAAGTTCAAAGAAGAGCAGCACGTTTTGTATTATCGGGAAGAAGGGAAGAGAGTGTCACCGACGTGATACAGGATTTGGGTGGCAGGTAGTAAGGCACTACGGGACTAAACTGCTGAGGTCATAGGTCCCTAGTCTTACACACGACTTAATCTAACTTAAACTAACTTACGCTAATGACAACACACACACCAAGCCCTAGGGTGGACTCGAACCTCCGACGGAAGGATCCGCGTGAACCGTGACAAGGCGCCCGGAATTTGTTATGGACACCATTACAATCCCAAAGAAAGCAGGTGTTGACAGATGTGAGAATTACCGAACAATCAGTTTAATAAGACACAGCTGCAAAATACTAACACGAATTCTTTACAGACGAATGGAAAAACTAGTAGAAGCCGACCTCGGGGAAGATCAGTTTGGATTCCGTAGAAATACTGGAACACATGAGGCAATACTGACCTTACGACTTATCTTAGAAGAAAGATTAAGGAAAGGCAAACCTACGTTTCTAGCATTTGTAGACTTAGAGAAAGCTTTTGACAATGTTGACTGGAATACTCTCTTTCAAATTCTAAAGGTGGCAGGGGTAAAATACAGGGAGCGACAGGCTATTTACAATTTGTACAGAAACCAGATGGCAGTTATAAGAGTCTAGGGACATGAAAGGGAAGCAGTGATTGGGAAGGGAGTAAGACAGGGTTGTAGCCTCTCCCCGAAGTTATTCAATCTGTATATTGAGCAAGCAGTAAAGGAAACAAAAGAAAAATTCGGAGTAGGTATTAAAATCCATGGAGAAGAAATAAAAACTTTGAGGTTTGCCGATGACATTGTAATTCTGTCAGAGACAGCAAAGGACTTGGAACAGCAGTTGAACGGAATGGATGGTGTCTTGAAGGGAGGATATAAGATGAACATCAACAAAAGCAAAACGAGGATAATGGAATGTAGTCGAATTAAGTCGGGTGATGTTGAGGGTATTAGATTAGGAAATGAGACACTTAAAGCAGTAAAGGAGTTTTGCTATTTGGGGAGAAAAATAACTGATGATGGTCGAAGTAGAGAGGATATTAAATGTAGACTGGCAATGGCAAGGAAAGCGTTTCTGAAGAAGAGAAATTTGTTAACATCGAGTATAGATTTAAGTGTCAGGAAGTCATTTCTGAAAGTATTTGTATGGAGTGTAGCCATGTATGGAAGTGAAACATGGACGGTAAATAGTTTGGACAAGAAGAGAATAGAAGCTTTCGAAATGTGGTGCTACAGAAGAATGCTGAAGATTAGATGGGTAGATCACATAACTAATGAGGAGGTACTGAATAGGATTGGGGAGAAGAAAAGTTTGTGGCACAACTTGACCAGAAGAAGGGATCGGTTGGTAGGACATGTTCTGAGGCATCAAGGGATCACCAATTTAGTATTGGAGGGCAGCGTGGAGGGTAAAAATCGTAGGGGGAGACCAAGAGATGAATACACTAAGCAGATTCAGAAGGATGTAGGTTGCAGTAGATACTGGGAGATGAAGAAGCTTGCACAGGATAGAGTAGCATGGAGAGCTGCATCAAACCAGTCTCAGGACTGAAAACCACAACAACAACAACCATTAGAACAATGGCGCATTTGGTTGCAGAGGAATCTTCTCACGTAATTTCAATCACCAACTTTCTCCTCCGAACGCGAAAATATTTTGTTGACGCCGACGTACATAGGGAGAAACGATCATCATAAAAAATAAGAGAAATCAGAGCTCGCACGTTCGTTTTTTCCGCACACCGTTCGAGAGTGCAATAACAGAGAATTATTGTGAAGGTGGTTCGATGGTTCGACGAACCCTCTGCCAGGCACTTAAGTGTCATTTGCAGAGAATCCATACAGATGTAGATATAGATGGATATGAGGTAGTCAGTTATTTTGCTGCCCAAATCGCGGACCTCATCGACTACTTTTAATGCCTAATTTCCTAATCTAATTCTGTTAGTATCATCTGATTTAAGTTATCTACATTCCATTAGCCCCAGTATAGTTTTTGTTGACATTCATCTTATAAGCAAGACAGTATCGATTATAATTACCTGATCTTGCAAGTCCTTCGCCGTCTCAGACAAAGCCACAGTGTCCTCAACAGACCTCAAAGTCTAATTTGCCTCTCCAAATTTCTCCTTTGCTTCCCTAGTCAATGTAAAGATTGAATAACATTGGCAATTAGTTAGAACCCTGTCTTACTCCCTTCTCAACCACTGCTTCCCCTCATGCCCTCAGCCTGTGTAATTAGAGTCTAGTTTCCCCAAAAGTTGCATTTTGTCCCTTCTGCAGTCAGAATTTCAAAAAGTGCATTCCAGTCAGCACTATCGAAAGATTTCTCTAAGTCCATGACTGCTTTAAACGTAAATTTGCCTATTCTATTTACCTTCGAGGATAAATCGTACAGTCAGTATTGTCTGCTGTATTCCCACATTTCTCGAGAATTCATGCTTGGGATGGCAAAACATTTTGTGCGAAAAATAAGTAGCAACAGTTAGAAGAAGCGCATGTGGTCCTAGAGAGGTTGCCGGAGCTTAATACCATTGATGCTGATTGCCTCTGATGTACCTGAAAGAGAGGAAAAAAGGAAGGGTGGCTGGAATAAAGTTTAATGTTTAACGTCTCGTTGACGAAGATATTGAGGGGGAGGGGGGGCGGGGCGAGGAGCTTGCATTGTGGAAATATGGGGAAGGGTATCTGGCGATTTATTTTTCAGAAAGATCATGCTGGAACAATAAGTGATTTATGAAAATCACGGGAACCTAAATTTTGGTTGTTGGGGGGGGGGGGGAGGGGGGGGGGGGGGAACTGACCCAAACTGAGCTGCCCCAAACACTTACAAACAGCCACTAACTTTTTTGCAAGGTACTAACTTTCGTCTTTGTTTGGTGATGACGCGCCTTACTAGAAACTAATTCTAGCGTTTAGTTTTATTATTGCCTTAACCTCTTCGGTGATACGTCTTTTTTACCAACCAGTGTTTCATCCAAGTAATAGAGTTCTATGCCTACCTTCCCGGCGGTGCGCGATGCTGTTAAATGACGTATAGCACCGAACACTAACGGACGTGTAAATGGTTTGCTGAGTAAAAGATGCTTTTTATAAACTGCATCTACATCTGCTCGAGTTACTTCTATTGCATTTCTTGAACATTTGCGTGGTCTGTGCAACTTTCCAGTTTTTGGATATGGGTCTTCTGTCAATCTACTGTATATGATTAAGTACGGGTCTATTGCATCAGCATACTCTATAAGGAACGTAATTGGCATACAATCTGGACCGAAGGAGTGACAAGGATCTTTTGGGATTTTCTGCCAGGTTTCGAAACAAAGTTTCGTTGTGGAAACTACCATAAGCCTCTCGAATTGAACTCCGTGTTAAATTGCGAGCTTGTGTAGAAGATCGCCAATCTTACCCTTTTAAACTGGGCATGCTTTTTTCGTTGTTTCTTCTAGTGTTCTGACCTGTCTTGTGTACAATGCGGGATCAGCTCCGTCGTTTATTAATTTAGTTGGCATAAATCTCTTAATTACTATCGATATTACTTCTCTGAACTCACGTCACATATGGTCTACACTTACATTGTTAATGTGGAAGGAAGTGGAGATTGTCTTTGGTAGGCGTCAAGTGAATTTTTACCTGCCTTTTTCAATAGATTTATTTTTCGTTTATTTTTAGTGGGTTTGGGAGTTACGGTATTCAGTGTCACTAGGACACCCCTGTGTTTACTAATCCCTGTATCCGTTTTTATGCTCGTTATAAGCCCAGAACTATTTATAGCCGAGAAGTCAAGTGTGCTTTCACAACCGTTTACTATTCGAGTGGGTTCATGAAGTAATTGCTCGAAACATTTTTTCAGAGAATGCGTTTAGTACAATTTCGGATGATGTTTTATGTGTGCCTCCGGATTTAAACATATCGAGGGTAAAGTAAAGTCACTACCAACAATAACGAAAACCTCTAACCTAAAAAGAACCGCCCAGTCCACTCCACACAGCCCCCGTTACCCGTGTAGCCACTTCCTGACATGAGTCGGCTATGTATTTGAAATTAGACTTAGTTTTCTTTGAACCTTTCAGCAGGTTGTATCATCTTAGTTGGGAGGTCAGTAAAAGGATCCAATTATTATTTTATTCCGGTTGCCAAGAATGACCTCTACCCATGCTAAGTCAAAGCAATTATCTACTTCAATTTCGCTACAAGATAAACTACTTCTAACAGCAACAAACACACCGCCACCAACTGTATTTAGCCTATCCTTTCTGAACACCGTTAGACCCTTCCGCAAAAATTTCGGCTGAACTTACCTCCGGCTTTAGCCAGCATTCAGTGCCTATAATTATTTGAGCATCAGTACTTTCTATTAGCACTTCGAGCCCTATTACTTTCCCAACACAGCTACGACCGTTTGTAGTTGTTATATCGAAGATTCCTGTATCTGCGTTCTTCCTGTGTTTGACCTGCGTTCTTTGAAACTGAAGCCCTTTTTGTGTTCCCACGAAAACCCCTGGCCTAAAAAAAGCCGCCCAGTCCACCCCACACAGCCCCTGTCACCCGTGTAGCCACCTCCTGACCTACCTAGCGGTACCAGAAACCCAACCACCCTATGGCGCAAGTCGAGGAATCTGCAGCCTACACGGTCGCAGAACCATCTGAACCTCTGATTCAGACCTTACACTCGGCTCTGGACTAGAGATCCTGTCGACTATGCCGTAAATGTTGAGCCCTGCTTTTATTTCACTAGCAAGACTAGCAGCCTTCACCACTTTAGATAGACACTCGAAACGAGAGAGAATCACTTCACATCCACAACGATACACGTCATTGGTACCGATGTGAACCACCACCTGCAGTTGACTGCACCCCGTGCTCTTCATGGCGTCCAGGAGGACCTGTTCCACGTCTGGAATGACTCCATCCGGTATGCACACCGAGTGCACACTGACTTTCTTCCTTTGGCAGCCAAGTCCCTAAGAGGCCCAATAACGCGCCTAACATTGGTGCTCCTAACTACCAATAATCCCGCCCTCTGTGACTGTCCATATATTGCAGACTTAGAGGTTTCCTCTGAAACACGACAAGTGACTGTATCCGGCTAAGAGAGAGTGTCAGCCACAGACAGCACCTGGGACCTGTTTGTGAAACTGGGGAGGCCTTACGTTCGGCACCGTGGGAAACTTTCCGAAGCCTGCCACGCCTCAAGCTGACCTCCCACTCGACCACACGTGAGGGGTCAACCTCAATGCGATCAGTAACTGGGCTGGCCGCAGTTGTGGACAAACCGGCGGACTCGTCAGTCGTGCTGGACTCCCGTAGGATCCCCACAACAGTGATACCCAGACCTGCAGCCTTAAGCTGTGTAGCTGAAGCCAACTCACCTTGGAGCTGAGAGCGAAATGCCACGAACTCAGCTCGCATCAGCAAACAGCAATCATAGTCTTATCCATACTGAATACCGTGGAAAACTACGCTACACAGACAAGCAAACGACTGTCGACACGCGCTGCAGAACTCTACTGTAGATCTTAAAATTTTAGCAAGCATTCTATAATCCTTATTTCTACGGATCGCCGGCCGAAGTGGCCGTGCGGTTAAAGGCGCTGCAGTCTGGAACCGCAGGACCGCTACGGTCGCAGGTTCGAATCCTGCCTCGGGCATGGATGTTTGTGATGTCCTTAGGTTAGTTAGGTTTAACTAGTTCTAAGTTCTACGGGACTAATGACCTCAGCAGTTGAGTCCCATAGTGCTCAGAGCCATTCTACGGATCTCGCTCCGTCTGCCACCACCGGCAGCCATAATGGCGGGGAAAAGCTTGAAGTTGATCTGAGGAAGGGGCCGAAACCGGTTGCTAACAAATAAAAATCTGAAAACTGACTTTATTTGGTTTTTAGACACCGAGAAAAACGCAAGAACTTTGTCTAGCAAATAAGATCGACACACAGAGATTCAAAAACTTAACTGCCAGAGCACACAGGTGAAACTATATAATTCATTCTCGGTTAGGAACTCGTGAAAGTCACAAAATCATAACTTTCCGACACAAACTAAAACGCGAAAAGCGTGCCTATCAAATATTAAATTAACACATGGAAATTTAAAAATTAAACTACCACAGCACACAAATGAGATTATCTAATTCGCTCCCGGTTAAGAACTTGTAAAATGTCACATAATCGCTTTACTTCCCTCTTGCTGCTGTTTCTCGGCAGGCGGCTGCTAATTTTTTACATTCATTTTAGAAAAACCGTTATAATTTGAATTCGCCAATACGTAATCTATATTTAATTTGAGAATTTGTTTCTTTTCACACAGACAGTTTTCCAGTTTTCCTGATCCATTGTGAAGTATACGAATACAAAAGTTGATGTGCGGCAGTACATTATGCACTACTTCACGGAGCAGTACACGGCGTTTTAGCAAACATACATCTTCAACCTGATATGTCAATGGGATGATTGCCTCAATTCTCACGGCCAGTTTTCCTCATTGCCATACCGATTCTGGATTGTACTGCCTTCAAACGGAAAAGTTTTGATCGCCTGTTATGCATAAATAAGATCGCTGATAATATCTCTCATCACTGGCGCATTCTTTTTCCCTCTAATGAGCGCGCCTAAGAAAATTGTTGCAGAATGCATTGTAAACAAAACTGGGCCACCTATGCTCATGAGAATAATAAACAACAACATTTAGTACCGAACGGGAATTGGATGTCACAAGCTATTTTAACGATTTTACATTATTGACTACTGCGAAATTTGTCGATGGATGGCGTTGCAAATAGAATCAGTAGTGAAAAAGAAATAAAGTGTCAGTGAAAAAAGGTTCCATAAGGTTTGAGACTATGTGTAAAGTTTGTTAGAAGCTACCAAGTGCTCTCATTTTCAAACACGGGACGAATGTAGGCCGGGTAATTTGCGCGCCGTGAGTTACGCTGCTTCAAGATGTACAGGGTGTATCAAAAAGAATTATCCGATTTCATTTACCAACAGGATGGGGCACCGCCACACTGGCATCTGGTAGTGGTGGAATTTTTTAATCAAAGGATTACTGAACAATGGATCTGTCGCACTGGACCAAAAGATTCAGCCTTACATTACTGGCCTCCGAAGTCACTGAAAAAAAAAAAAAAAAAAGGTGGTAGAGCACTTATCCGCACACAGTTTTAATCTGCTAGGAAGTTTCACATCAGCGCACATTCCGCTGCAGAGTGAAAATTCATTCTGGAAACAGTGCCGGCCGAAGTGGCCGTGCGGTTAAAGGCGCTGCAGTCTGGAACCACAAGACCGCTACGGTCGCAGGTTCGAATCCTGCCTCGGGCATGGATGTTTGTGATGTCCTTAGGTTAGTTAGGTTTAACTAGTTCTAAGTTCTAGCGGACTAATGACCTCAGCAGTTAAGTCCCATAGCGCTCAGAACCATTTGAACCATTCTGGAAACAGTATTTCTTGACACACAGCTCAGCCATTCCATTCGTCTTATAACTGGTATAAACAGACCTGCACCTTCTTTCTGGTTACCCATACTTAACTTCATACCACCTCCACTCTGCGACGGGTTAAGTGCACTTGTACTGGAGTACAAGAAACCGCACAAAAATTCTCAACTCCCTGTTCAATCAGACATTCAAACCATTAGCGAAGGAAGGCTTTCAGCCTCCTCACCCACCAACGGTAACTTCAAGGATGTTGATAACGGCTATAATATTAATGACTGCTGGAGAAACGCATGGCAGAATAACGCTAGGACGGAATAACTAAAGTTGGCGTGCCTATCGACCAAGCCACCTGGATTTGAACTACCACGCTGGATCTGGTCTGTTCTTAACCGAATAACGACCAACACTGGCAGGTGTGATGACCCTTTGTATAACTGCAGGAAGATAATTTCTCCAAGTTGTAACTGAGGAGGTGAAAATCAGATTGTTGGCCATCTAAAGGGCGATTATAATTATGCTTTCGCTACTTGAGAGCACTTCCATCAAAAACAAATCATCGTGGACAATGAAACTTTGTGGGAACATTTGTAAGGACACGCTTCAGAGAAGTAACGAACGAGCTATTGAAAGACACGCATTTTCATTTCCACATGAGAGGATAGCACATGATCATTGCGTATCATGCTTACGTTCCAGGTTACAACCGTTGCTAATAGTGACGACCATCTGCATTCACGGTATGGCGGATCCGCGCTAGAGACTGCTCTACTGCTTTTCGAACGGCGGCTCATGGAATGTTCAGCTGTCGTGACACAGGTCGTGCACCGCTTGGAGATGGCACGTTGCGTCCAGCATCATCAACCGTGGCAACGCTAACTCCTTCAACAGTTTGTGGCACAATTGCCGGCAGTCTCTTCCATGAGTAATTCACAGACCGCCACTTAATTCTATCTTTCGAAGCATGTTCCTCAACCCCGTTGCGGACGGAGTACCTCCCCTTACTTCTTTAATGTATCGATGCTCATGAAGAAGAGCAGCACTGTTGCCGCTGTTTTGCTTGTGTTTTAACCCTACGTCGCATTACAAGTACTGGTATGTATAATACTGTTGTTGTTGTTGTTGTGGTCTTCAGTCCTGAGACTGGTTTGATGCAGCTCTCCATGTTACTCTATCCTGTGCAAGCTGCTTCATCTCCCAGCACCTACTGCAATCTACATCCTTCTGAATCTGCTTAGTGTATTCATCTCTTGGTCTCCCTCTACGATTTTTACCCTCCACGCTGCCCTCCAATACTAAACTGGTACCGAGCGAGGTGGCGCAGTGGTTAGACACTGGACTCGCATTCGGGAGGACGACGGTTCAATCCCGCGTCCGGCCATCCTGATTTAGGTTTTCCGTGATTTCCCTAAATCGCTCCAGGCAAATGCCGGGATGGTTCCCTTCAAAGGGCACGGCCGACTTCCTTCCCCGTCCTTCCCTAATCCGATGAGACCGATGACCTCGCTGTCTGGTCTCCTTCCCCAAACAACCAACCAACCAACTAAACTGGTGATCCCTTGATGCCTCAGAACATGTCCATACTAGTCTGCATTTTTTTTAACTTTTCTCAGTTGATTTATCACTAAGAGGCGTTTTTGAATCATTTGTTGATGATGATTCCAGAAATGACTTCCGTTTTGTTCCATCACGTCAGGTTTTTACACAAAATAAGAGGTTACATTTCAAAGAATTGAACCAATTTATTCAAACGTTCATGTTTCGAAATGGCTGATTTTTCGCAAGAAACATTACTGAGACATTCAAAACGCACAGTACTTACAAATTTATATTTGGTCTAGCAAAGTGCAAAGGAAAGATGTCCATTAATTTTCAAATAGTCTCCTTTTTGACTTCGTTGCATACCCGCCGTCTGCTCCACCTTTACCGTTACTCTTTTACGTGTAGTAGAAGTCAGCCATCACATTTTCATTCCATATTCCCCGGTATCTTTTCTCCATCTCCTTAATGTCCTAATGGAAGCATTCACCTTGCTCTTCACTGTAATGTCCTAGATTTTCCAGAAAATAGTCATATGGGATTGCAGAAAGTGAAGCTTAACATTCATATTGCAGCCCAATTTTTGGAAGTTTTCTAACATGGTTTCAACAATATTCTTGTAATTTGGATCTTTCGTCCTTCATCAATTTACGGTTTTGAGGACCAGCAAAAATTCCAGCAATTACCGTTTCTTGTGTAATGAAGCGGAATTTCATTACAAACAGGTGAAGCAGGGCCCATATTGTGGTAGAGCCTTCATCACACCTAATTTGAAATGTAATGTTGGAAGCAGAACTTTCTTGGGATCCGCAAGCGGTGTTTGTAGGATATTTTTAGTTCCAGGAGTGAAATACCTCCACTCTGGCCAATCTCTCATACTCGCATAAAAAACAAGGCATTTCCGTACATTCCGTCTGTTGTCCGAAGAGCAGTCCTAAAACTTTAAAATCACCACAGATAAACCACTCATGTCGCTCATATTTAATACTTCTTAACAGTACCTCAAGGTTCTCAAATGTCTTTCATTAGAACTGAATGAGCCACAGGAAGGGATCCATAAGTATTCCCTTATGAAGCAACACGCCCTTGAGGCTACTCTTTGATGAGTCTATAAAAAGTCTACACTGATTACAATCACATTAATTCCATACAACGGCATTAACTTGTTAATGTTATTTCACTACACTAAAGAATTTTTATGTGACAGTGCAGGAACTAGTTCTTTTACTTTGTGTCTGTACCACGAAAACTTTGTTTCTGGTGCCAGAAGATACTTACATTTAGCCGAACTCTTGTAATTTGGCAGATTCCTTAGGCAAATTCAGATCTTGTACTAGAACATTAATTTCACTCTGGGAGAATTGTTGTGGGTTAGGTCGTGTGGAGGTTTGTAGTCGTCGTCATTACTACCAGTATCACCTTCGGCAGCATCACTTTCAGAAACATCAGGTCCCGCGTTCTCAAAATCAACTGGAGGGAGAGGGGCAGGCAGGTCCTCTCCATGTGGAACGGGCCTAATGACAGAAGGAATATTTGGATTCGCGATGTGTTTCTTATTTTTCGCACTGCATGACTGAATGTTGACTAAACAGAAGTAGCAACTAAGTACCTGGGTGTTAAAATTACGAACAACTTCAGTTGGAAAGACCACATAGATAATATTGTGGGGAAGGCGAGCCAAAGGTTGCGTTTCATTGGCAGGACACTTAGAAGATGCAACAAGTCCACTAAAGAGACAGCTTACACTACACTCGTTCGTCCTCTGTTAGAATATTGCTGTGCGACGTGGGATCCTTACCAGGTGGGATTGACGGAGGACATCGAAAGGGTGCAAAAGAGGGCAGCTCGTTTTGTATTATCACGTAATAGGGGAGAGAGTGTGGCAGATATGATAAGCGAGTTGGGATGGAAGTCATTAAAGCAAAGACGTTTACGACGTAGCGGCGAGATCTATTTACGAAATTTCAGGCACCAACTTTCTCTTCCGAATGCGAAAATATTTTGTTGAGCCCAACCTACATAGGTATGAATGATCATCAAAATAAAATAAGAGAAACCAGAGCTCGAACAGAAAGGTTTAGGTGTTCGTTTTTCCCGCGCGCTGTTCGGGAGTGGAATGGTAGAGAGATAGTATGATTGTGGTTCGATGAACCCTCTGCCAAGCACTTAAATGTGAATTGCAGAATAGTCATGTAGATTTAGATGTAGGTGTAAGGTAGTCTTTCGGCTCCCTCCAAACCATAGCAATTGCAAAAGGCATGCACGATTTCTTTCCCTACTCCATAACCTCTAACTGCCAACACAATAACGGCAAACTTTCTTTGGCGCCCTTAAGCGTAATAAGCTTTCCACACAGTCTGTTACGTACTTTCGTTGCTTAAGCACTGTGAAGTTTTGACAAATGTAACAGAAAATATCAAAACTGTTCATACATTTGGGAGTAAACACTATCACACACAGAAGAAGTATTTCACAGAAATAAAATAAAATTAAGAATACCTCTCGAAGAAAAGTTATGCATAAAACTGTCTTCCCAAGAGAGAAACGCACCAGTCTCTGTTCAGCAACAAATTCTAGTGCATTCATTTAACTTGAAAAAAAAAAAAAACAACGACTTGCAGGTCTTTCGAGTGAAATTTTCCTATCCAAGTCCCTAATATTCACCCGCTTTCATTGCTAAAAGACTGTACGTATTAGACAAAGACTAAGAACAGTTCTGGAATCAGGATTAGAAATCGAGTTAAAAACACATATTACATTTCAATCATCTGATACCATGTAGACTAGTGTAAGACATTTATATTGCTGTAACAACTTTATTGATGGACTACATTTCCTGAGGAGACTTCCAGTGGATCTCAGACTGGCATCTACGTTACCTGCGATTAGTTTTATGTGGTCGTTGCCCTTTAAATCACTCCGTTCGCGTACTTCAAATGGTTAAAATGGCTCTAAGCTTTATGGAACTGAACATCTGAGGTCATCAGTCTCCTAGACTTAGAACTGCTTAAACCTAACTAACCTAAGGACATCACACACATGCAAACCCGAGGGTCGGCCGGAGTGGCCGAGCGGTTCTAGGCAGTACAGTCTGGAACCGCGCGACCGCTACGGTCGCAGGTTCGAATCCTGCCTCGGGCATGGATGTGTGTGATGTCCTTAGGTTAGTTAGGTTTAAGTAGTTCTAAGTTCTAGGGGACTGATGACCTAAGAAGTTAAGTCCCATCGTGCTCAGAGCCATTTGAACCACCCCCGTACTCTCAGATACATTATGGATGTGACGGTTTCCAGTGACTGTTTTACAGATGTATAAGCATACAATAATGAGTCTCTCTGGTATTTGTGAGCAACACTTGTTGTGAGCAACATTTGTTTATTGCCAATATCTGCAGGTCTTTCTGGATTTAGCTACAGTTTTCTAGCGTTGCGACTTCTCTATATACAGCAGCATCATCTGCGAAAAAACCTCATCGCCCCTTACGACGTTATCCGCCCTCAGTTATTTTAATATATTGTTAAAAGCAATGGTCATATGACACTGCCTTGGGGTACATCCAAAATTACTTTGATGTCAGAAGATTTCTCTCCCCTGAGAATGGCATGGTGTGCTCTGTCTGGTACCGCGCGCCGCGTAATTTGAATCCCCGCCAGACGTCACGGACGTCGAAGACCCCTAGAGGTCCCTGCACCATCACGCCGTAAGTTGTGGCGGCGCGCGCCCCCTGGCCCGCTTTTATTGTGAGGGCGTCACAGGGGAATACGTGGTTCCAGCGGCCAATATCGGCGCCCCCGATAGACTACTTAAGCGCCTGCCTCTCGCTCTGCCAGCCCCCCCCCCCTACCTTTTACAAATCCCTTCAGATCCTTGAACACCATGCTCTCTGCCTCGCCTATCGCATCCGTCTCCCCTCCCCCATGCGGATCCTTTACGACCTTATTCCGTTCCCCCACCTCCTCCTTTTCCTTGAACGGATACGGATCCTGTACACCTCCCAACAACTCGATCCTCCTCACCCGCTTGTCTCCCCCGTCCTCTCCCACCCCCACCCGCTGCCGTGCCTGTATTCCCACATCCCACCCGGTCTCCATCTCTCCACCCTCCTTACCCTCTCCCAAGGTGGCTTCCGCCAGCTGCCTCTCCCTGATGATACCCTCCTCCCCTCCATCTACCAACTTTGATCCTCCCTCCCTCTTTCTGTGTTTGCTCCTTTGGGCACCCTCCCTCCCTTCTCTCCCTCTTCTCTCCCTCCTCCATTTCTCCCCACTCATCCGCCGGGCTTCCCCTCCTCTGTCCCCCTACTCCTCCCCCCATCTCCTCAGCCATTGGCATCTTTGTTCTCCCCTCTCCCCTACCTCACCCTTCTTCCCCTCTTGGCAGGTCCCCGGACTCGCACACGCTACGTGGACATTCGCGTGCCAGAGATCATCGCCATCAGTGTCTCGTGTGTGCCGTCGTGTTAAGTGTTCAGTGTTCACCGTCGCACTCCATCGTTCACCTGTGCCATTGCCATCTTCAGTGTCTGTGCATCATGTCAACAGTTTGTAGTGTGGATTATCGTCGAGTGTGAACGGCTCTGTGTTTGTCTTTATGTGTCTACTGTTTTATCATCCACCGTTATGTCACTTATGTGTATTCTTTCTGTTGTTTATTTATCTATTCTATGGCTGAAGAGCGGCGCAACATGCTGCTGATAGCCTGCCTGTTTGTACGGGTTTGAAAATAACAATACAGAAAAAAAAAGAAGCTCAGCCAGCACTCACTGCCCCGCCCTACCTCCACAGGCCGTCCTTCTCCTTCGAGAGTCCCACCGCCTCTACCGCACTTTTCTCTGCACTTGTGAACGGGACACACTTACCCGCCTCCGGCAATTACGACGACACATCCGTAACCTGCTTACTGCAAAGAAACGCCGTGCCTGCCGCCAGACATGTACAAAACTCAACACCACGCTCCCCATAACCTCTTCCAAGTATTGGTTTGCTTTCCACCGCCTTACTGGGAACTGCCCCACCTACCAGTACCCTCGCCTCCTTGATGACTGTCCCTTTCCTGACAACCTCAGTAAGGCCAACCACTTTGCCTCTCACCTCTCCGATGTTTTTCCCATCCCAGGTGATCCCCACTTTGATTGTTCCCTCTTCCCTGACGCCATGGACCATAAAAATGCTTCTGTTCCTCCCCTTGCTCCTAGCTTCCAGTACTTGGGCCACACACCACCATCTGAACTTAACATTCCGATCACTCCACAGGACATCAGCCTCACACTCCGCACTAAATGCAACACTGCTCCCGGCCACAGCTGCATTACCTACCGCTACCTCAAACACTGCCCTCCCTCCTTCCTTTCAGTCCTTGCCACCATCTACAATGTCATCCTTGCCACTGGCTTCTATCCCGACCTGTGGAAAACCTCCCATATCCTAATGTTCTCCAAACCGAAAAGGCCCCTATTTGATGCTTCTTCCTATCGTCCTATCTGTCTCACATCGGTGTTCAGCAAGCTCTTGGAATCCATCCTTACCTGGCGCATCCATCACCACCTCCACCAAAACCACCTCCTCCCCGAAACCCAATGTGGCTTTCGACTTTCCTTCTCTGCCGATGACCAACTCCTCTGCCTCACTCATCTCCCCTCCCTCCAGCTTAACTCCCATCGCTCCACCAATTTTGTCTCCCTCGACCTCGAAGAGGCCTATGACCATGTCTGGCATCCCGGTCTCGTGTTTAAACTCCAAACCTACGCCCTTCCTGTCACCTACATCCTTCTGATGGCCTCCTTCCTCTCCCGCCGCCCCTCCTATGTTACCATCCATAATGCCAATTCCCACACCTTCTACCCCTCTGCAGGTGTGCCCAGGGCTCTGTCCTGTACCCTCTCCTCTACCTCCTGTACATGGCAGATATGCCCCAACCCCCCCCCCCCCCTCCAGTACACCTCTTGCAATATGCCAATGACATCGAATTCGTCGCCCTCGCTCCTACTCTCCAACGGTCCCAACGCCTTCTCCAGAATCACCTTGACCTTTTTGCCGCATGGTAGGTCGTACCACTCATTCCTTCTGGCTCCTGAATTTCTCCCTTGCCATCTGCGCCCGTCCTGTCCACCTACCTTGGCCTCACCATTGACCATCACCTCACCTGGATCCCTCATCTCCGCTCCATCCAATCCATAGCCCACAACCGCCTCCAACTCCTCCAACTCCTCTCTGGCTGGACATGGGGGTTGCACCCCTCTACCATCATCCACACCTACAAATCATTAATCCGTCCCATCCTCTGTTATGCCAGTCCCACCTGGATATCTGCCCCCCCCCCCCCGGCAAATTATATAAGTCCCTCCAGATCCTTGAGCATCATGCACTTCGCCTCGCCTTCCGTATATGCCTCCCGTCCCCCACGTGGATCCTCATGACCTCATTACTTTCCCTCATCTGCTCCTATTCCTCGAACATATCCACATACTCTAAACCTCCCACTGCCTTGATCCCCCTCACCCCCTGATTGCTCCTCTCCTCTCCCATCCCCACCCCCTGCCATGTCTTCACTGTTGTGTCCCCCTACCCTCCATCTCTACACCCTTCATCTTCTTTCCCAAGGTGGCTTACATCAACCCTCCCGGATGATGCCCTCTCTCCCTCCATCTATCCCTCCTATCAACTCTGATCCTCACCCCCCCTCGTTTCCTCTGTTCTTTCCCTGGGCTCCCTCTCCCCCCCCTTCCATCCTGTTTTCTCCCTGCCAAACCTCTCCCTACCTCCCTTCTCCCCCCCCCCCCTGAATCCTTTTGTATTCCCCTCTGCTGCCTTCCCCACCTTGTCGCATCTGTGCCCAGCACCCCCCCCCTCTCTTATGGGTCCTCACCCTCCATTGGCTCCTTTCACCGCCCCCCCCCCTTCACTTTTCCTCTCCTTCCACCCTTTTTTATTTTCCCATCTTCTGTCCAGTTTCTGCCCACCTGCTCTTGGCTGAGGTATGTCACATTTGCCACGTGTTTAGTGCAGCGTTCCAGTGAATGTTCAGTGTAGTACGTCTTTCTAGTGTTGCAAACAGAAACCATGCTGTCGCTGGGTGTGAATTTTATGTCTTTTGCGAACAGAAACCAGACTGTCGCCGTGTTTTTTTAATTGTCTGTCTATTACTTTACCTGTCTCCTTCGTATGTATTTTATTAGCATCATCATCCCTTTGTTCTATGTTTTAAGTTCCACGATTTTTTCGCCATGTTACTATTTAAGTCTCCGATTTTATCGCCTGTTTTTGTTATTAATTCTCTTCATCTTTTTAAAACAAAATCTGTAGGCTGAAGAGCGGCATACTAAGCTGCTGCCAGTCCATCCCATTAGGGGGGAATCGAAATTCAATAAAGGAAAAAAAAAAAAAAAGAAAAAGCTCAGCCAGTCAGTCTAATTTCGCGTACGTCTGAGGACATATCGCCTCGCGTTAGATGTGTGGAACGTCTTTCGAAAGTCGAGGAACACAGCATCAATCTGGATGTCGGTATCCATTATATGCGTGACCTAAGGCGGAATCATAAAATAGGTCAGGCCTTGTGTGCTCCCTGTTGTAATCTAGCCTTAATTGCACCTGGGTACACTGTTATTTAAATTGAAGTACATATTTTCAAGTGGTTGTAAAGCATTATACGATTACATGCATGGATGCAGCAACTCAAGAAGTTACTTTAATTTTTTCAAAATTTTTTGTTGCAGCACTCTCCAGTAGCACAGCTGCCAGACCAACGGGAAGGCGTTTGTGTGATGGAGCTCTGCAAGAGCTTATCCGCAGACCAGATTTAACAAGGCCCCCACATGCCAGACAAAGCATTTACAACTGAATACATAAGTTTAAGGAAGTAGGATGACTTTCTGAAGGTGGACGTATCAGGCCAGCTGTGACTGACATCGATGCGGGTATTTTGGGGCAACTGTGGACCGTGTCGGACGGTTGAGTGGTCGTGTGCCATGTGGCTAACGGATCACACATTAAACATTTTGGCTATGACTCAAAAAGCTTCCTTACCTCAATACAAACATTTTTATAATCACCCAAAAGCGTAGATCATTTTGAATATCCTTGTACTAGGCAGCACCACGTCCTTGTCTGTATGGTTATGATCTGTATCGTCTGGAGAGCATAGCACTAGCTAGCATGTGGTAATACGTTTTAGGTTATCTTGACAAGAAAATCACCCACCTTATTAATAGTGTGAAAACATTTAAGTTTTTGGTAATGTAAGGATGAAATAGGATTACATTGTAGGCGCTAGTGAAATAAAAGATATTTACAGGAAATGACTCAGGTTTGTTTCTCTAGTTGTCAGTATGTTAAGCCACAGTAAGAACGATACCATACAGACTGCTGTAAATAACGTTATGTTGACGGGTGACGGTCGTTTCGCTTGAAACCGATAGGGAATAAATGTTTATTTTGTAGGCAGTTTTTGGTGGTTCGTGAAAATGATCGTCCTTAAATATCTACGAGCTGTGGGGCTACACAAGACGTACTACCGTAAAATGTCAAAGCATTCGTAAGGTTCAAATGGCTCTGAGCACTATGGGACTTAACTTCTGAGGTCATCAGTCCCCTAGAACTTAGAACTACTTAAACCTTACTAACCTAAGGACATCACACACATCCATGCCCAAGGCAGGATTGGAACCTGCGACCGTAGCGATCGCGCGGTTCCAGACTGTAGCGCTTAGAACCGCTCGGCTACCCCGGCCGGCCATTCGTAAGGTTTTAAATTGTACTGAGGTAAGTGTGTTAGTTTCCCACCGCTGAATTTACTGTCATGAGTCTATATCACCGTGCGCCACCTTAAGAAACGCCCTCGCAAACTCCGCGTTTGCAGAGTAACACCTTGCACATGCTTCCCCGTTATCTCGATAGGGCGATATCCAACGTACCGACCACCATGTGCGTGATGCACGGCGGGAGCTGAGAAGCAGAAAGGCACATTTGCAGGCGGGCCACGCGCCGTCTCGGCATCTGGCGCTCTTAGCCCGCTTCATTTCGCCAAATTAAATTTACACCCGAACGGGGCCGTTTCGCCAGCCGACCGGATTATTAATTCACAGCCGCGGCACGTCGCGGCGCGAGCTCTGCCGGCCAATCGGCGTGCGCCCATCGCCCGCAGGTAGCCACTGGCAGTGTGGCTGCGGGCCGCGCCGCGCAGGCGGATCCCCTACGCTCGTAAAGCCCAGACCCAGCTCTTGAAATGGATTTAGGACCATAACCACTCTGTGAAGCTACTTGTTCTACACAGGTATTCGGTCAGTCACCGTGAAGTACATGGCGGAGGGTACTTCCCATTGTATCAAGTACAATCAGCTGATTGAGACTTTTTATTTTACCAGAGTCACCAATCTCTTAACTGGTTCGATGAGGCTCTCCATGAATTCGTCTTCTGCAAAAACTTCTTCATTTCAAAGTAGTACTTGCACCATACGTCCTCAATTATTTGTTGGATATAACCGCAATTTGTCTTCTCTTGCAGTTTTTACACCCCTACAACTCCCTCTAGTGCGACTGAATGTCTTTTCTGATGTCTTAACAAATGCCCTAATATCCTTTCAGTGTTTTCTACATGTTCCTTTCTTTGCATATTCTGCAGAGAACCTCCCTATCTACATAATTTTCAACACCCTGCTATAATACCTTACCTAAAATGCTTAGATACACTTCTTTTTCGGACAGTCTATGATTCGCTACCGTACAATACTGTGCTCTAAACATACATTCCCAGAAATTTCTTCCTGAGATTGATGCCTATATCTGATACTAGCAGAAGACATGGCCGCTTTGCCTGTTTACCCCCTGTTTATGTCGTTGCTTCGTCTGTCATGTCTGTGCTTCCAGACAGTAGAATTCCTCTACTACGTGGTCCCCGCTTTCGATATTAAGTTTTTTTCGCAAATTTGGTTTCTCCAACACTCCATTACTTTAGATTTTCTTGGTTTACCCTTCATCCCGTTCAACACTTTTATTATCCTTCAGCAAATCTTATCGTTGATATCGTTTCAGCGTGTGTTTTAATTCCACTCTTTCTCTTATTTCTGTCATTGCTTCCTCGACGTGTAGATCGGGCAGTAAGGGCAAGGGACTGCAGCCCTATCTTACTGGGTAATCCGTTCTGTATCTTACTGGTCAATTTTGTTCTCGTGTGGGTTGTATCTTTCCTGTGTTACTTGTACTTTTCTCAAAATTACGAATATCTTGCACTACATAATGTCATCTACGGTATAGTCCTGGTTGAATGAATGTTTTAAGCTTTATTCTTGGACTAAGCTAGCTAGCAACCAACATAATTAGAGATATATGTCACTTTAAATCTAAAACACACCTACCATTCAAACTCTCGCTCAACCTATACTGTGAGTGTAATATATACGGCTGCGAGAGAGTTCAGCGGTCTTTGAATCACAGTAGTATTACCTCAATGGCAAATTTTAACATTATTAATGTAAAGTGGATTCATTTATGTCTGAGAACTATTACGAGTAAGTCGATGTATCGCGCATAGGCACTTTTATGTAACAGATGCGTTGTTGGCAGCCATTGTTACTAATTTTTCAAGTAAATTTACGCTGTATGAAATATACGACTCAATTATTATCAGAATTAAGTCGATTTGTATAGGAAAGTTCATTTATGTCTGAGAACTATTACGAGTGAGTCGATGTATCGCGCATAGGCACTTTTATGTAACAGATGCTTTGTTGGCAGCCATAGTTACTAAATTTTCAAGTAAATTTAGTCTGATTGCAGGTTCCTACTAAATGTCTGTTCTGCATCAATCCGCACGATCTATGAGACACCGTAGGATATGGTAACGCTAATAGGATATGGTAACGCTAATTACACCACCAAATAAAAAATAACTACGTACCTTTTAAATATTAAAGGGAATATATTCTGGATTGAGCAGTACACTTTCCTATACAAATCGACTTAATTCTGATGATAATTGAGTCGTATGAAATATACGAGCTTTAAGTTGCTTCATTACACCGAGGATATCTACAAGTTACTCATGTTGGCAGTTGTTCTCGGGGAATTAGAATTCTGGAATATTTACATCGTCTTCTTTGGTGAAGGAATTTCGGAAAACAGTGTTTAATAAGTCCGCTTTAGTGGCACTGCCATCGATAATATTGCCATGGGTATCGCGCAGTGGAGGTATTGATTGTGTCTTGGCGCTAGTACACTTTACATACGACCAAAATTTCTTTGGATTTTCTGTCAGATTGCGAGACAGTTTTTCGTTGTGGAAGCTATTAAAAGCATATCGCACTGAAGTTCGTGCTAAGTTTCGAGCTTCGGTAAAACATCCCCAGTCTTGAAGATTTCGTGTCATTTTAAATTAGGCATGCCTTTTTTGTTGCTTCTGTGACAGTGTTCTGACATGTTTTATGTGCCACTGAGGATCAGTACCATTGCCCATTAAATGTCTGTGTGAAGCGCCCTCGGATACTTCGGAGAAAATGTGCTGGTGCTCCATCATGCATGATCCACTTCTTCAGTGAAGGAACCCGAGTCTGCTAGTGGCTGGGAAAGACGACTGAATAATTGTGCAGACGGTAGCCTGCGTTACGGACATTTTCAGCTTACAGGACACGGCCTCGGCCGTTGTTTCTGTTTGGCAGACCAGAACACAAGACCATGTCTGCCGTTTCCCGTGCGGAATAATAGGGTGCTGCTAAACTCAAAGATGTCCGCCCCCGGTAGCTGAGCAGTCAGCGGCCCGGGTTCGATTCCCGGCTGGGTCGGAGATTTTCTTCGCTCAGGGACTGGGTGTTGTGTTGTCCTAATCATCATCATTTCATTTCGATCGACGCGCAATCGAAAGATTTGCACCCGGCGAACGGTCTACCCGACGGAAGGCCCTAGTCACACGACAACTCAAAGATAAAACTACAATATAAAAGCGTTTCACACACTTATCAAAACACGTACTGATTCGGGTAGAACTAATGTAAGCGTCGCACTTACCCAAAACTGTGAATGTATTTTACAGAAAGAACACTAACGAGTGTGTACTGTGTGCTTTATCCATGGACAACGAGACAGGATTATGTCCTCATTTCTGTACTTCATTTTCTTGGACTTCCCTAATAGCAAAGAGCTTCCAATAGAACAAATCTATTTCACAATAGCGAAGATGGACACGTGCTAAAAGCTTTCAAGGTACGCATTTTAGGTCCCATGTTTACTGGACATTTTTGTCTTGTTTTGCTTCATACCACCTTTCCCCTCTTTAACTCATTGTACGTATAATTCAGATTTTATGTTAAAACGGTATTTCTTGTAATGGTGACATTAGGCTAAAATACTTTATTGATTAATGACTCTTAGGTAATTCTTTATGGTCAAATGGACTTTCCCAGAAAACAATGAAAAGAAGAATATTATAAACGTTTTGTACAATAGGCGTATATATGGCATTTCTACTCCGATGTAAAGCAATCAGCGCTTTGGTGCTTTTCTACAGGTGTAAGGCAGGTATTGCTACAGCTGATGAGTCGTTTTCTCTGTTATTATGCTCTTTAACTTTAAAATTCAATCCCGTCTGCCCCATATATCTCACTTCACAATCCTTACATTTTACTTCATACACTCCCGATCTCCTCATCCAGTACGCATCTGTGTCCAGCGTATGCCTTAGCCTCTGTCCTAATTTATTGTCCATCTTGAAAGCCATTCTAACCCGTTTCTTGTTAAAAAGAAACCTCGCTAATTTATATGAGATGGTTCCCCAATACGGCATGACTCTGTATTTGTCTGGGCTTTTATCATTTTGCTGGTTACCATACCTAACTGCTACATCCAACCGATCTATCAAACCCAGGTCAAAATCATTTCCTACCGTTATTTGTCTGCGGGTTTTCATTTATCCATTCTTGTTTTCCAGACTTAGAGGTGTGAAATTAGCCCGGTGGACAGCTTTTTTGAAAATTGCTGATTTATGTTTATGGGGGTGGCATGAGGGCTTGTGATGTTGGTAGGGGATGGCAACGGCTTTCAGTTTGCAACTGTGCCTCAGAAACGGTGGATATACCGGCTTGTGCTGCTTTATGTTTAACTGTTTGAGTTGACAATGCAAGTGTGCAGCTTTTTTTTAAGTTTTGACGAGGCCTAATGACATAAAGTTTTTAATGCAGGTTATAACTCATGACGTCTGTCGCTATAAGGAGGATCGTTTTTACCTGGTTTCCTCGTTTTTAGCACTTGAAAATGTCGTAATGTTGTCCCGAAACCTATTGTGGCAATAATCACACGACTGACAACTAGGCTGAACATCATCAATATTGTCGGCCGCGGTGGTCTCGCGGTTCTAGGCGCGCAGTCCGGAACCATGCGACCGCTACGGTCGCAGGTTCGAATCCTGCCTCGGGCATGGATGTGTGTGATGTCCTTAGGTTAGTTAGGTTTAAGTAGTTCTAAGTTCTAGGGGACTTACGACCACAGCAGTTGAGTCCCATAGTGCTCAGAGCCATTTGAACCATCATCAATATTGCTTAAATGATAGTTATATGATGACGTCACATCAGCTGTCACTGAAACTGACCATGTCGCCTAATACTTGCAAATAATAACGTTTCTCAATTAAAAGAATGGAAAGAAAGTAACTTTGAAATTAGAACACTGCAGATCGTTATTACTTCGTTTTATTATTCCTTTGGCTCGCAACACACTCCCCAGTAATGCCTCCGCTCATACACACTCGTATTAACTGTGAAGCTTATATCACATTCATGCTGAAGTAACCATCACTGCATTGCATTTCCACATTAATCCAACAAGTTATCACTGTTTACTGAAGCTATTTCGTTTGTGTTCAAACAGAGATATTTTCCACTTGTCAGTATAGCTTACACCTCAGCTGGGGCTCCAATTTAATACCCGCAACCCTATCGATAGACAGGCAGGCGATTGCTACTTCTTCTTGCACTTGAAAAAATGGTTTTGTAGACAATAGTCCGAAGGCAACGAGCCACTCATTACCGCGACTATCAACTGGTTAAGTTTTCTGGCAGAAAACGAATAGTGGAACTCGGGATAGATCGTGATACTATACTTGATGTTTAACAATATTTGTAAAATAAAAGAGCACAAAAGAACACTTCTTAAAGGTATTAAAAATACTATTGTCCTATAGTGTAATGTACCTTACATGAAAATCGATTAAACCTCTACGTTACACATGTTTTTGCATTCTTTCAAAGAAGTCAATGCGTATTTCCCATTGTGCCCCAACCATGGGGGCGGAATGGAATAAAACATTCTTTGTCAAATTATTGCACAGACCTTGAAATTATTAGGAATTTCAAATGAAAACTAAGACATAAGGTTGTCTTATGATCAATTTAGACTAAGGAATATGGTATTGTTGTCAATAAGAAAATGTTTCAATGTCATAATGAAAGAACTTACAATTATTTGTAATGCATAATACCAGGTGACTGTTGCTGTTACTTTATTTTATTCCATCACTTGCGCAGCAGATGCATTTTCTGATCTGCGAACAGACAATATAGGAAACCTAGTAGTAAATCCTTTAACCCAATACCGCCCAGCTAGGCAAGTTTCTTTGTCAAATCTGTATGGTAAGCCGTTTCGTTTTGGTGGCTGATAGGCTAATGATTTGACAATGAGATGTTTCATCGTTGCGCCTATGAGTCTGCTCTCCGCTGCCTTCAGTCATGCACCAGCTTGTCTTTGTGTTCTACAGTGAACATTTTTAAAATTCCCGTTCTTTTTTTCATCTCTGTAGTTGAGATTGTTCTTAGCCTTACCATCTTTCCAACATTAATTTTGGTACGATAAACTCCTTAGACGCTTTTAAAACTCCGTTTCGGAGGATGAAACGGCTGAAACTACCGTTTACATTGATTTAAGACCCAACTGTTGTTTATCAGTCCACCTAATGTAAGAACACACTATCTGGAAAAGCAAGGGAAAATAAGAAATATAAAGTTGGAAATCTACCCGCATAAAAAATAAACCCATTCTGCTTTGTCCCGTTCCGTCTCAAGAGTGCATTTCAGGTTAACAGCTTCTGCGGAGCATAATAAATAATGGATTCATACGTGTTATGTAACTAACGTATAGCGAATGATATGCGCCTTAAAATAACATGTTACTTAAGAGCGTAAAATGAACCATTAACGGCATATTTTTCGTCTAAATTCAACAAAAGTTACAAAAGACTACTGTTAACGTGAAGGATAATTGTTCTCTTACAAGTCTCATTCCAAACAGAGTCATAGTTACAGGGTGTTTCAAAAATGACCGGTATATTTGAAACGGCAATAAAACCTAAACGAGCAGCGATAGAAATACACCGTTTGTTGCAATATGCTTGGGACAACAGTACATTTTCAGGCGGACAAACTTTCGAAATTACAGTAGTTACAATTTTCAACAACAGATGGCGCTGCAAGTGATGTGAAAGACATAGAAGACAACGCAGTCTGTGGGTGCGCCATTCTGTACGTCGTCTTTCTGCTGTAAGCGTGTGCTGTTCACAACGTGCACGTGTGCTGTAGACAACATGGTTTATTCCTTAGAACAGAGGATTTTTCTGGTGTTGGAATTCCACCGCCTAGAACACAGTGTTGTTGCAACAAGACGAAGTTTTCAACGAAGGTTTAATGTAACCAAAGGACCGAAAAGCGATACAATAAAGGATCTGTTTGAAAAATTTCAACGGACTGGGAACGTGACGGATGAACGTGCTGGAAAGGTAGGGCGACCGCGTACGGCAACCACAGAGGGCAACGCGCAGCTAGTGCAGCAGGTGATCCAACAGCGGCCTCGGGTTTCCGTTCGCCGTGTTGCAGCTGCGGTCCAAATGACGCCAACGTCCACGTATCGGCTCATGCGCCAGAGTTTACACCTCTATCCATACAAAATTCAAACGCGGCAACCCCTCAGCGCCGCTACCATTGCTGCACGAGAGACATTCGCTAACGATATAGTGCACAGGACTGATGACGGCGATATGCATGTGGGCAGCATTTGGTTTACTGACGAAGCGTATTTTTACCTGGACGGCTTCGTCAATAAACAGAACTGGCGCATATGGGGAACCGAAAAGCCCCATGTTGCAGTCCCATCGTCCCTGCATCCTCAAAAAGTACTGGTCTGGGCCTCCATTTCTTCCAAAGGAATCATTGGCCCATTTTTCAGATCCGAAACGATTACTGCATCACGCTATCTGGACATTCTTCGTGAATTTGTGGCGGTACAAACTGCCTTAGACGACACTGCGAACACCTCGTGGTTTATGCAAGATGGTGCCCGGCCACATCGCACGGCCGACGTCTTTAATTTCCTGAATGAATATTTCGATGATCGTGTGATTGCTTTGGGCTATCCGAAACATACAGGAGGCGGCGAGGATTGGCCTCCCTATTCGCCAGACATGAACCCCTGTGACTTCTTTCTGTGGGGACACTTGAAAGACCAGGTGTACCGCCAGAATCCAGAAACAATTGAACAGCTGAAGCAGTACATCTCATCTGCATGTGAAGCCATTCCGCCAGACACGTTGTCAAAGGTTTCGGGTAATTTCATTCAGAGACTACCCCATATTATTGCTACGCATGGTGGATATGTGGAAAATATCGTACTATAGAGTTTCCCAGACCGCAGCGCCATCTGTTGTTGAAAATTGTAACTACTGTAATTTCGAAAGTTTGTCTGCCTGAAAATGTACTGTTGTCCCAAGCATATTGCAACAAACGGTGTATTTCTATCGCTGCTCGTTTAGTTTTTATTGCCGTTTCAAATATACCGGTCATTTTTGAAAAACCCTTTACATGCCGCTACTACAGGTTGCAGCATTCTGCAGGCTAGGAAACATCACCTTCCCATTATGCCTCACTACCCTTTTCAGCCCCAAGTTCCCTTATGGCGAGGGCCTGAAGAAACTAGTATCTCGTTATGGAGAGTGCTTGGGAGAAAACGACTCTTACGTGCAAAAGTGTAGTAGATTTTTAGGAAACTGAATGTGCCACTTAACACTTTTTCTCTAAGAAATACATTTTTCTTGCTTTTCTGAATATGTCTTTTACAGGGAAATAGGAATACAGTATTTAAATGACAAGATGGAGCTGTCATTGCCGGCCGTTGTGATCGAGTGGCTGCTACGGTCGCAGGTTCAAATTCTGCCTAAGGCATGGTTGTGTGTGATGGCTTTAGGTTAATTAGGTTTAATAATTCTTTACAGACGAATGGAAAAACTAGTAGAAGCCGACTACGGGGAAGATCAGTTTGGATTCCGTAGAAATACTGGAACACGTGAGGCAATACTGATCTTACGACTTACCTTAGAAGAAAGATTAAGGAAAGGCAAACCTAAGTTTCTAGCATTTGTAGACTTAGAGAAAGCTTTTGACAATGTGGACTGGAATACTCTCTTTCAGATCCTGAAGGTGGCAGGGGTAAAATACAGGGAGCGAAGGGCTATTTACAATTTGTACAGAAACCAGATGGCAGTTATAAGAGTCTAGGGACATGAAAGGGAAGCAGTTGTTGGGAAGGGAGTAAGACAGGGTTGTAGCCTCTCCCCGATGTTATTCAATCTGTATATTGAGCAAGCAGTAAAGGAAACAAAAGAAAAATTCGGAGTAGGTATTAAAATCCATGGAGAAGAAATAAAAACTTTGAGGTTCGCCGATGACATTGTAATTCTGTCAGAGACAGCAAAGGACTTGGAAGAGCAGTTGAACGGAATGGATAGCGTCTTGAAAGGAGGATATAAGATGAACATCAACAAAAGCAAAACGAGGATAATGGAATGTAGTCGAATTAAGTCGGGTGATGCTGAGGGAATTAGATTAGGAAATGAGACACTTAAAGTAGTAAAGGAGTTTTGCTATTTGGGGAGCAAAATAACTGATGATGGTCGAAGTAGAGAGAATATAAAATGTAGACTGGCAATGGCAAGGAAAGCGTTTCTGAAGAAGAGAAATTTGTTAACATCGAGTATAGATTTAAGTGTCAGGAAGTATTTGTATGGAGTGTAACCATGTATGGAAGTGAAACATGGACGATAAATAGTTTGGACAAGAAGAGAATAGAAGCTTTCGAAATGTGGTGCTACAGAAGAATGCTGAAGGTTAGATGGGTAGATCACATAACTAATGAGGAAGTATTGAATAGGATTGGGGAAAAGAGAAGTTTGTGGCACAATTTGACCAGAAGAAGGGATCGGTTGGTAGGACATGTTCTGAGGCATCAAGGGATCACCAATTTAGTATTGGAGGGCAGCGTGGAGGGTAAAAATCGTAGAGCGAGACCAAGAGATGAATACACTAAGCAGATTCAGAAGGATGTAGGTTGCAGTAGGTACTGGGAGATGAAGAAGCTTGCACATGATAGAGTAGCATGGAGAGCTGCATCAAACCAGTCTCAGGACTGAAGACCACAACAACAACAACAAGTCTAGGGGACTGATGACCTTAGATGTTAAGTTCCATAGTGCTTAGAGCCATTTAAACCATTTTTTGGAGCTGTCATTGGTTCATGGTGCTCGTACACAATATGTTTTGTAACAGAGATAATGTGGCAGGTCGGGTCACTGGACAAAATATCGCCGCCGCCTTAGAAATACATACTGGTCGCTTTGAAGCACTTCAGATGGTGTAGCACTAAAACCAGTGTACCATCAGACCCTCCGCTGCTGAACTAATGCATAGAAATGGTTCAAATGGCTCTGAGCACTATGGGACTCAACATCTGTGGTCGTAAGTCCCCTAGAACTTAGAACTACTTAAACCTAACTAACCTAAGGACATCACACACATGCATGCCCGAGGTAGGATTCGAACCTGCGACCGTAGCAGTCGTGCGGTTCCTGACTGAGCGCCTAGAACCGCTAGACCACCGCGGCCGGCAACTAATGCATAACAATAAATTGGAGCGTATGCGTCAGTCGGTTGTAAGGAATCAGTGCAGTAGTTCACGTTTAGTCGTGATAGAACGGTAGAAAAAAAATCTATCGTGCTTGAAAGCGCCAACGCCCACCAACTGAATGAAATTGTTCGATTTGTTGGTATATCAACAGGGACTCCCCAACGTGTCTGCATGATGGACCTCTTCTAGGTTAAGTACGGTGGTCGTAATAAAACGCGCTAACCGACAGGAACTGGAGAGGTGTGTCAAGCCTTGTCAGTGACCATCGCTTTCAAACTCGACAGAAAGTGCTGCCAGTAAATGCAGGTCTCTATGAACAAGTATCCGAACAAATAATGCGACGAGAACTGCATGCAGTAGAAGTTTGTTATTAGGTACCTAGTAGAAGGCACATAAAGCTGCACGTCAGTCAAGCGATACAGACAGTAGTTGACTTAAGGCAAGTGGTCCGATGAGTCATGGTTTTGCTGAGTTCAGATAGTGCAACGCGTCCAGTGCAAGAGTGGCCCAATAAGGTGCTCAACCTGCACTGTGTGGAGGGTTTAATTCAGACCGGAGGTGATTCTGTGATGTTTAGGCGTGTTTCTCGCTCCGTGGCTTGGGTCTCTTCATTCAGGTTACCGTGAACATGAACCAGAACGTTATCTTTGACTAGGGCTTGCTGTTTCACCTACATCTCAATGATGAGTATTGTAATGGAATGGCACTCATATCTAAGGGATCAATAAGTTGTTCATATGTTGTGGCTACGCCCAAAGGTATGAAAGCGGACGTGGAAGTTTCAAGTATTGTACAGGTAGCTGGCGGAGGGTGTCAAGAGCTGGAAGAGCTCCATATTAAATGGCAGGTGGATTGCGGCCCAAAGCATGCTTCAAATGCGCAGCGCCAGGCTCGCCTGTTGAACACGTGGCGTGGTACCCTAATGGCTCAGCCAATCTTGCGTGCCAAAAAAATACCAGAGTGCTCCGAAAACTCAGACAATGATTCACAGCCCTGGATCGGAACTGCGTTTCGGAGAGGTACCGCGCTGTTGCTCCTGGCTTTATAGTGTTACGAGCTATCTGGTATGACTTCTGGACAGACTGGTAGTCACTGAAGGAACACCGACGGCACAACTATACGTCACGGACATCCTGCATCCTCGTGTGTTCCCTATTGTGCGACAATATTGTAGTGCCATTTTTCAACAGGACAATGTGTTCTTTTCCTCACCGTACCTGTGCGTATGAAACTGTGTGATGTTGAGGCTCTCCCGGGGCGAGCAGCATCCCCAGATCTTTTTCTGAACGGCATAATATTCACCGTTGACTGTAGAAAGTATTTATTTCGCAATTGAAATTTCGACCTTTGGGCCATTTTCAAATGGTACCGTAACAGATTTTTTTTTCAGCACATGTTGGACTTTAAAATCCTCCGATATGTACACTTGTCGTCGGAGGATTTTTAAGTCCGACATGCGCTGAAGCAAAATCTCTTGCAGCACCACTTGAAAATGGCTCAAAGGCTGAAACTGAAGTGTCAACGGTGAACCCTGGCTATGGGAAGTTAATCCACAGATATGTCCCCAACAGAGCACGTGTAGGATCAGCTCTGACGTCAGTGCTAGTATCCAGGATATCAAAGACCAGTTAAAACAGTTGTAGATCAGCTTGCGTCAGGAGAGGACGCAACGGCCTCGTCACACCCTTCGCAACCGAATCAGTGAATACATCAAGGCAATAACGGGTTGCAATGTCATACTGATAAGAGGGCTCTTAGTACCTAGTTACTTGTAACTATGCTTTTATACTGCAGTCACTGAAATAACATCACATATACTATTAACCAGTGCAATTCATGGCTTATAATCAAAGACATACGGCCTTCCACGAAGTCATCTGGCATGATTAATAATTTTTCAGAGTAGCAGTTAATACAAAGACTTTACAAGATGCAGTAGCTTGGAGGGAGGTACGGGACCCTGATTGGCTGGTCCAAACATTCGCTGGGCTTCCTGGTCAGATACCGCCAAATAAGCAGTTCGTTCTGGCCATTCAAGAGCGTCGGACGCTCAAGACTTCTCCCTTGGTATTCGCGAGCAGGCTGGTATGTTCGGCTATAGTACTGCGCAACACTGGTGAGATGTGTATCAGTTATCTTGCTCCAGCGGCGTTGCCATTTCCTACTTAATTCGTGGCCTACTCCTTTTAGTGCAAATAATTGTAGCGTAAGATATGAATAGAGCTTACATAAAGTTAATGAAAACATATTGCAGGTCGAATGAGACACTGAAACTAAAACAGTGTTTTCAGTCGGAAGATTGGTCTGATGCAGCTCTCCATGCTGCTCTATCCTGTGCAAGCCTCTATTTCTCCGAATAGCTGCTGCAACCGACATCTTTCTGAACCTGCTAATTGCGATACTTTCGCTTAGTCGTGTTGTGCCACAAATTTCTTGTCTCCCCAGTTCTATTCAATACCTCCTCATTATTTATGTGATCTAGTCATCTAATCTTTAGAATTCTTCTGTAGCACAACATTTCATAAACCTCTATTCTCTTCTTGTCCAAACTGTTTACCGTCTGTGTTTCACTTTCATACACGGCTACTCTCTACACAAATTCCTGTGCAAAAGACTTGCTAACACTTCAATCTATTTTCTATATTAACGAATTTCTCTTCTTCCGAAACGCTTTCCTAGCCATTGTCACTCCACAATTTATATCCTCTCTAGTCCAGTCGTCATAAGTTATTTTTCTGCCCAAACAACAAAACATCTACTATTATAAGTGCCTCATTTCCCAATCCAATTCCCACTCCATGACCTGATTTAATTCGACTACATTCCAATATCCTTGTTTTGCCGTCTTCTTTGGTGTTAATGTTATATCCTCCAATCAAGACGCTGACCATTCGTTCAACTGCTCTTCCGAGTTCTTTTCTGTTTGACGACTTGCAAAATGATTTAGATAAGAAATCTGTATGGTGCGAAAAGTGGCAATTGACCCTGAATAAGGAAAAGTATGAAGTTATTCACATGAGTATTAAAAGAAATCAGCTAAATTTCGACTCCGCGATAAGTCACACAAATCTGAAGGCTGTAAATTCAACTAAATACTTAGGGATTACAATTACAAGTAACCTAAATTGGAACGATCACATAGATAATATTGTGGGTAGAGCAAACCAAAGACTGCGATTCACTGGCAGAACACTCAGAAGGGTCAACAGGTTTACTAAAGAGACTGCTCACACCACTCTTGTCCGCCCTATTCTGGAGTATTGCTGTGCGGTGTGGGATCCTCATCAGGGGGACTGACGGATGACATCGAAAAAGTACAAAGAAGGGCAGCTCGTTTTGTATTATCGCGAAATAGGGGTGTCAGTGTCACAGACATGATACGTGAATTGGAGTGGCAATCATTAAAACAAAGGCGTTTTTGGTTACGACGGGATCTTCTCACGAAATTTCAGTTACCAGATTCCTCCTTCGATTGCGAAAACATTCTATTGGCACCCACCTACATAGGGAGAAATGATCATAACGATAAAATAAGAGAAAACAGGGCTTGCACAGAAAAATTTAAGGACTCGTTTTTCCCGCGTGCCGTTGGAGAGTGGAACGGTGGAGAGACAGCTTGAAGGTGGTTCATTGAACCCTCTGCCAGGCACTTTATTGTGAATAGCAGAGTAATCAAGTAGATGTAGATGATGTAGATTATGTCATCAGCAAAATTCAAAGCTTTTATTTCTTCCCCTGGACTTTAATTCCCACTCCAAATTCTTCTATGGTTTATCGCTTTCTCAATGTGCAGATTGAATAACATCAGGGATGACATCCCTGTGTCATTCCATTCTCAACTACTGGTTCCCTCTCATGCTCCTCAACTCTTATA
This sequence comes from Schistocerca nitens, assembly GCF_023898315.1. Taxonomy (NCBI): domain Eukaryota; kingdom Metazoa; phylum Arthropoda; class Insecta; order Orthoptera; family Acrididae; genus Schistocerca; species Schistocerca nitens. Next base: position 794,576,846 of record NC_064618.1, read on the forward strand.
ACTGCCATCTGATTCCTGTACAAGTTGTAAATAACCTTTCGATTCCTGTATTTTTCTTCTGCTAGCTTCACAATTTCAAAGACAGTATTCCACCCAACACTGACAAAGGTTTCTCAAAGTGTACAAATGCTATTTTCTAAGAGAAGTCATAGGTCAGTACTTCCTTGCGTGTTCCTACATTTCTCCGGAATCCAAAATGATACTCCCCGTGGTCGACTTCTTCCAGTTTTTCTATTTTTTTAGTAAAGAATTCATGTTAGTATTTTGCAACCGTGATATAATGGTTCGGTAACAGATACACCTGTCACCACCTGCTTACTTTGGAACTGTAATTATTACGTTCTTCATGAAGTCTGTGGGTATTTCACCTGCCTCATACACAGATGGGAGAGTTTTGTCATGGATGGCTCCACCAAGGCTATCAGCAATTTTGGCTGACTGTCGTCTACTCCCGGTGCCTTGTTTCGACTTCGTCTATCAGTGCTCTAATATATTCTTCTCGCGGTATCATATCTCCCGTCTCATCTTCATCTACGCTTTCTTCTGTTTCTATAATATTCCGTTCAAGTTTATTTACCTCGTATAGACTCTCTTTGTACTCCTTCCATCTTTCAGCCTTCCTTTCGTTGCTTTATTCGGGTTTCCCGCCAGAGCTCTTGATATTCATATAGCTGCATCTCTTTTCTCCAAAGGCTTCTTTAATTTTCCTGTAGGCGGTATCTATGTTCCCTCTAGTGGCATATACTTCTAAACCCTTACGTTTGTCGTCGAGCAATTCCTGCTTAGCAAGTTTGCACTTCCTGTCAATCTCCTATTTTAAACGTTTGTATTATTTTCGACTGCTTTATTTGCTGCATTTTTGTATTTTCTCCTTTCATGAACCAAATTCAGTATCTCCTGTGATATCCAAGGATTTGTAATAGTCCTCGTCTTTTTACTTCTGCTATTTTACTGTTTCATCTCTTAAAGTCATCCATTCGTCTTCTGTTGCATTCATTTCTCCTGTTCTAGACAGTCGTTGCTAATGCTTCCTCTGAAACTCTCAATAAACTCTCGTTGTTTCAACTTGTGGCGGTTGACGTCTCCTTGATTTCCTATCTGTTTTTTCAATTTATTCAGTTTTAATCTACAGTTCATAACCAATAAACTGTGGCTAGAGTCCACATATGCCCCTGGAAATGTCTTACAGTTTAAAGTATGGTTCCGAAACCTCTGTCTTATGATTATAGAACTAATCTGAAAACTTTCGGTGTCTGCAGGTCTCTTCCACGTATATAATCTTCTTTCATGATTCATAAACCAAGTGTTAGGGATGATTAAATAATGATTTGTGTAAAATTCTACCAGGCGGCTCCACTTTCACTCCCTTGCCCCAGCCTGTACTGACCTATATTTTTCCTTCTATTCCTTTCCCTACTATCACATTACAGTCTCCTATCACAATAAAATTTTCGTCTCCCTTAACTACTTGAATAATTTCTTTTATCTCATAATACATTTCTTCAATCTTTCATCATCTGCGAAGCAAGTTGCCACGTAAACTTGTACTACTGTGGTGGGCGTATGCTTCGTATCTGTCTTTGGTACTGTAATCCGTTCATAGTGCTATTCTTAGTAGCTTATACGCATTCCTATTTTCTTCCACGCCCAGACCCGGAGAACGCCTGTCTTGTTTTTCCTGACGACGACATCCTCCTGAGTAGTACCCACCCGGAGATCCGAATGGGAGACTATTTTACCTCCGGAGTACTTTCCTCAAGAGGATCCCATCATCATACAGTAGAGCTGCATGTCCTGAGAAAAAGTTATCGCTATTTTTCCTCTTGTTTTCAGCCGTTGATGTTACAAGGCCAGATCAGTCAAACATCCAAACTGTTGCCCCTACAGCTACTGGATAGGATGGTGCCCCTCTTCAGGTGCCTGACCTCCCAACAGACACCTTTCCGTTGTGGGTGCACCTTCCTGTATCGCTGTGGCACGTATCTACCTGTTACGTTACGCGTCAGGGCACGGAGATGTCGGTATAGTTGATTCAGCAGTACAAAGCAGATCTTATTCTGCTGGTTTTCTCAGGTTACGGAATCCGCACAGGCGAGCACGAAAGGAAACACCATTTCAAACCCCAATAGTCATGGGTGACTGGAATTCGAGTGTAGGAAAAGGGAGAGAAGGAAACATAGTAGGTGAATATGGATTGGGGCTAAGAAATGAAAGAGGAAGCCGCCTGGTAGAATTTTGCACAGAGCATAACTTAATCATAGCTAACACTTTGTTTAAGAATCATGAAAGAAGGTTGTATACATGGAAGAACCCTGGAGATACTAAAAGGTATCAGATAGATTATATAATGGTAAGACAGAGATTTAGGAACCAGGTTTTAAATTGTGGGGGAAGAAATGAAAGAGGAGGCCGCCTTGTAGAATTTTGCACAGAGCATAACTTAATCATAGCTAACACTTGGTTCAAGAATCATAAAAGAAGGTTGTATACCTGGAAGAATCCTGGAGATACTAATAGGTATCAGATAGATTATATAATGGTAAGACAGAGATTTAGGAACCAGGTTTTAAATTGTAAGACATTTCCAGGGGCAGATGTGGATTCTGACCACAATCTATTGGTTATGAACTGCAGATTGAAACTGAAGAAACTGCAAAAAGGTGGGAATTTAAGGAGATGGGACCTGGATAAACTGAAAGAACCAGAGGTTGTAGAGAGTTTCAGGGAGAGCATAAGGGAACAATTGACAGGAATGGGGGAAAGAAATACAGTAGAAGAAGAATGGGTAGCTCTGAGGGATGAAGTAGTGAAGGCAGCAGAGGATCAAGTAGGTAAAAAGACGAGGGCTAATAGAAATCCTTGGGTAACAGAAGAAATATCGAATTTAATTGATGAAAGGAGAAAATATAAAAATGCAGTAAATGAAGCAGGCAAAAGGGAATACTAACGTCTCAAAAATGAGATCGACAGAAAGTGCAAAATGGCTAAGCAGGGATGGCTAGAGGACAAATGTAAGGATGTAGAGGCTTGTCTCACTAGGGGTAAGATAGATACTGCCTGCAGGAAAATTAAAGAGAACTTTGGAGAGAAGAGAACCACTTGTATGAATATCAAGAGCTCAGATGGCAACCCAGTTCTAAGCAAAGAAGGGAAGGCAGAAAGGTGGAAGGAGTATATAGAGGGTTTATACAAGGGCGATGTACTTGAGGACAATATTATGGAAATGGAAGAGGATGTAGATGAAGATGAAATGGGAGATAAGATACTGCGTGAAGAGTTTGACAGAGCACTGAAAGACCTGAGTCGAAACAAGGCCCCGGGAGTAGACAACATTCCATTAGAACTACTGATGGCCTTGGGAGAGCCAGTCATGACAAAACTCTACCATCTGGTGAGCAAGATGTATGAGACAGGCGAAATACCCACAGACTTCAGGAAGAATATAATAATTCCAATCCCAAAGAAAGCAGGTGTTGACAGATGTGAAAATTACCGAACTATCAGTTTAATAAGTCACAGCTGCAAAATACTAACGCGAATTCTTTACAGACGAATGGAAAAACTGGTAGAAGCGGACCTCGGGGAAGATCAGTTTGGATTCCGTAGAAATGTTGGAACACGTGAGGCAATACTAACCTTACGATTTATCTTAGAAGAAAGATTAAGAAAAGGCAAACCTACGTTTCTAGCATTTGTAGACTTAGAGAAAGCTTTTGACAACGTTAACTGGAATACTCTCTTTCAAATTCTGAAGGTGGCAGGGGTAAAGTACAGGGAGCGAAAGGCTATTTACAATTTTACAGAAACCAGATGGCAGTTATAAGAGTCGAGGGGCATGAAAGGGAAGCAGTGGTTGGAAAAGGAGTGAGACAGGGTTGTAGCCTCTCTCCGATGTTATTCAATCTGTATATTGAGCAAGCAATAAAGGAAACAAAAGAAAAATTCGGGGTAGGTATTAAAATTCATGGAGAAGAAGTAAAAACTTTGAGGTTCGCCGCTGACATTGTAATTCTGTCAGAGACGGCAAGGGACTTGGAAGAGCAGTTGAACGGAATGGACAGTGTCTTGAAAGGAGGATATAAGATGAACATCAACAAAAGCAAAACGAGGATAATGGAATGTAGTCAAATTCAATCGGGTGATGCTGAGGGGATTAGATTAGGAAATGAGACACTTAAAGTAGTAAAGGAGTTTTGCTATTTGGGGAGTAAAATAACTGATGATGGTCGAAGTAGAGAGGATATAAAATGTAGACTGGCAATGGCAAGGAAATCGTTTCTGAAGAAGAGAAATTTGTTAACATCGAGTATAGATTTAAGTGTCAGGAAGTCGTTTCTGAAAGTATTTGTATGGAGTGTAGCCATGTATGGAAGTGAAACATGGACGATAACCAGTTTGGACAAGAAGAGAATAGAAGCTTTCGCAATGTGGTGCTACAGAAGAATGCTGAAGATAAGGTGGGTAGATCACGTAACTAATGAGGAGGTATTGAATAGTATTGGGGAGAAGAGAAGTTTGTGGCACAACTTGACTAGAAGAAGGGATCGGTTAGTAGGACATGTTTTGAGGCATCAAGGGATCACAAATTTAGCATTGGAGGGCAGCGTGAAGGGTAAAAATCGTAGAGGGAGACCAAGAGATGAATACACTAAGCAGATTCAGAAGGATGTAGGCTGCAGTAGGTACTGGGAGATGAAGAAGCTTGCACAGGATAGAGTAGCATGGAGAGCTGCATCAAACCAGTCTCAGGACTGAAGACCACAACAACAACAATACATACGTATTGTAAAATTACAGTATGGTATAAACGCCGCAGTCTTCGAAGACGACAATAACCGTGTTTACAGGGCTGCAAGGCATACGTCTCTGATTTGAGGAACATGCAAGAATCCTATCGCACCTCCACTGTCCTGCAAAATGACCCAATCTTAATCTCACAGAAAATGCTGCGGTGTATTTCGAATAGCAGGTGGCACGTAGCGATGAAAATCATTGTAGTTAGGAACCTATGGGATCTAATGATAAATAAGACTTCAACTGGATGTGGCAGACATGAAGAAACTTGCGGACTCGAATTGAGGGCGTTAATAAGGGTAGAGTCGATGTTACACGGTATTAGCGTGGTGCCTCCTGGGGGTGATGAGTGTCAGCGTAGTCAATTGGCCACCCACTATTCACTTGCGTGGTAGCAAGCACTTATCGATAGGTTTAATGGCAGCATGAAACGGTAATTAGTTTCTTTAAAAATCCAGTTTCTTCGAAATTTGAAAATTGCGTCACAATTTAGAACGTTATAATTTAAAACTAGTATCAGGTGGTTGCAAAACATTCCGTAGAGGTTTTCACGAAGTTACCTCTTTTGCTTTTAAAATTATTAAGTAAAAACCACTTTCGTGCCTAAAGCTATAAAGCCGAGTTAAATTAAGTCATCTTAGTATATAAGACAAAAAGATTAAATGAGTAGTAATGGAGCTGTACCAACTTTCACTATGATATTCGAATCCGACAAAGTTACAGAAATAAGTAAAGAGACTATTCAGAGGCCACTATCTAACCTTGGTTCCGTTGTGAAAATTCTGGAGGTTAAAGTTCGAAAGTACGGATTCACCTGCAGAAAGATTTGGATAGTTGTAGGTCTTCAACTACGAACCACATAAGTAATTTTGTAATAAAAAAAGGGTGATGGATGAGCAGTGCTGCCGACGCTGGAAGCAACTTCGGAGCGATTATTTCATTCGCCGTCCGCATAACTAGCCATTGATTACGGCTCCTGGTCATGGCTGGTAGTCATTCAAGGAACTCTGAGGGCACAACGGTTCGTCACGGACATTCTGTGCGCCTTTGTGTCACATTTCGTGCGGCAGTTTCGTGGTTCCATTTTTCAGCAGGACAACGCCCGACCAGTCACGGCACATGCGCCTATGAATTGCCTGCGTGATGTGAGTGCCAACTCCGTCCCAGTGCCAGCACTCAGAATATGAAGGACAAGTTACATGGGCGTCTGCACTGAGGAACTATGTTGATCATTGTCAGTCATACGGAGATACGTTCTACTACAGAAGTTGCCGTGAGTCTGTCTACCCGTCTCCGCTCAAGCCACCGATGATGTTAATGATGACTGACATGATTTTTTTCGATCGAATTATATAACTCGCGTTTGTTGTGAAAATGTGTAAAAGTGATCTTACTTGGTTTCGTAATGTAACTGAAAAGGCAGTGTTTCGTTTTCGATTTATTGTTCGTATGCCGTCTGGTGTATTATACGAAGGTCACTCCAAAAGAAATGCACACTGTTTTTGTAAAAATACAGTTTTCATTCTGCACGTATGAAAGTTTTTCAGTGTGTAGATACATCATTCCCGCTTGTTTTCAAACTTAGTTCAACCTGTTCCCGTGAGTGGCGCCGTCACAGCATGTCTTCAAGATGGCTGCTACACTCGACGTTCGTCAGATGCAACGTGCTCTCATAGAATTCCTCTGCTGTGAAAACGAGACAATGGGAAACATCCATAAGAGGTTGAAAAAGGTGTATGGAGATGCTGCTTTCGATTGCAGTACAGTTAGTCGGTGGGCAAGCAGGTTACGTGCTGAAAGCGGGCACGGCAATATAGAGGATTGTCCTCGCAGCGGCAGGCCTCGTACTGCACACACTGCAGACAATGTGCAGAGAGTTAACGAATTGGTGACTGCTGACAGACGCATCACAGTGAACGAATTGTCATGCTACGATTGCACACTTGCTACACTTGCAGAAGACTGAAAGTGTTTGCGTTTAAAAAGGTTTGTGCCAGGTGGGTTCCGAGGTGGCTCACGAAGAAACAAGAAAAACGGTATGCAGCGAACTTTTGGAACAGTAGGAGAATGGTGGAGATGAAATTCGTGGAAAAATTGTGACAGGTGATGAAACATTGCTCCGTCATTTTTCACCAGAGGCGAAGAGGCAACCAATGGAGTGGTACCGTGCAAATTCATCCAAGAAAAAAAATTCAAAACTACACCTTCTGCTGGAAAAGTTATGGTACGGTGTTTTTCAATTCCGAAGGACTCTTGCTTGTGGACATCGTGCCAAGTGGTACCACCAAAAATTCTGATGCATATGTGACGACACTGAAGAAACTTCAAGCTCGACTGAGTCGTGTTCGACCACATCGGCAAAAGCAGGATGTTTTGCTGTTGCACGACAATGCACGGCCACATGTCAGTCAAAAAAACCTTGGAAGCGATCACAAAACTCGGATGGACAACACTGAAACACCCACCTTACAGTCCTGACCTGGCTCCATGTGACTATCATCTCTTTGGGAAACTGAAAGACTGTCTTCGTGGAACAAGGTTTGAAGATGATGACTCCCTTCTGCACGCTGCCAAACAATGGCTCCAACAGGTTGGTCCAGAATTTTACCGTGCGGGTATACAGGGGCTGGTTCCAAGATGGCGTAAGGCAGTTGAGAGGGATGGAAATTATGTGGAGAAATGAAAATATTGTTCCTAAAGGATGAATCTACACAGTGTCAAACTTTCAAACACGTTGAATAATGGATGGATTAAAAAAAAAATAGTGTGCATTTCTTTAGAAGTTGTAACACCATGGCACTAATGCTCTACTAATTTATTTTGCTTTTTTGTTTATTTAATGTTTCATCATTGAGCTTCGGTAAATGTGTTTGTATGAATCGATAACATAAAATTGTATACTCCTTTCTTTATACAAACTTTGATGTCATAATTTGATTGTATGCTGTGTAGCATAGCTGTCGTTTACATTCTTTGTCCCATTTGGAGGGAACAAAACTTACTGCATACAATTGTAATTTTGTGTGAATAATTTTTTTGTAGAAATGTTAATATGTGCAAATGTTCTGTGTTATTTAATGTATTTGTTTGCTGTTATGTAAACTGCTGATCCTCACTTAGGGCTCTTAGTTATTCTGTATGTAAAAGGTGTAGGGGTTCCCCTCGGGAACGGAACAGCGCAACGCGCGCAAAATGTGGTTGGCCTAGGTGGAAAAGGTGGAACTGATAGTCAGTCGTGAACAAGCTACGAGTCGAGGACGAGCCAGCAGTCAGAGATGAGCTACGAGTCCGTGCACTGCTGTGTAAAAGTTGCATAGTGCTGGTTTCGAGAGAGGCTTTTCTGTTATTTCCCAATGCCTCGGATGGATGGATAAATAGCTGGGCTATTCTGGAATTTGTATCTATCTTCGCCACCAAGAAATGACAGAGTCCAGCAATTCTGTCTGCAATTCCACCTACCAACATGCAGTTGCCACCACATTGCGCAATCATTGCAACGTTATATTGTAAGGATGTACAGTGAAGGATCAGCTTAATGGATGTGTTATTGTGCTGAAATATAAGGTAATGTGTACCTGAATTTATGTACCTACCTTGACTTTTCTCCTCATCATAACACCTATCAGGGTCCTTTCCGTTTGAACTAAAGTGATTACCGAGTATCCTTACTGAAAGTACGTTAAAACTCAGTTTGCTAGTTAATGTCTATTGGACAAAGTAAAGTTAAAGTTAATGTGGCAATATAGTGCAGTTAAAGTAAATATTATTTGCTCAAAATAACTTTCCTATTAAAACTGCTATTTAAAGTGCTGTTGCTAACTTCAATATTAAAAGTTCTTAAGACTGAGGCTTATAAGGCAAATAATCACATTATTGTCTGTAATAAATCCTAAAAAGGTGAGTCAGTTTCTTGCAATTTGGTCATTATTGTGTTTCGCTGTAGTAAAAGTGAGAAAGCTGCAGTTGCGAAACTTTATATATTCATGTTTGCTATGTGTTTGTGTATCTTGTATATTAGAAGTGCAAGTTAATAGTAATATTATAAAGACCATTCGCTTTATGTAAGCCTGAAAGTAATAGGGTGTTTCGGTATCTCTTATAATTTAGCAGATAGTTTGCGCTGCTCCAGTTGTTAGCTTCAATCTTAAAATATATGTGTGTCAGAGTTCATTGCACTCGCGTGTGGCCAAGTCCAGGTTGTGTTTGTCCGTTATAGTTACTTATACCCACTTTCTAAAACGAGAATGTTAATCATTCTCTTGCCTAGTTAGGCTGGCGGCCGTTTTCTTTATCCGTTGAACAGTGCAGATAGGCAAAATTTTGTTTGGTACTGTTCAAATATTTACGTAATTCTGACTTTCATTTCCGATAAGCCACCTCCGTTAGGAACAACACGGTCAACATAACAAAATTCCTCCCAGAGGGTAACACTGTCCTGCTGCTTTGTACCATAATTGCTTTTACAAAATAGTTTTATGTCACAACCTGTTTCTAGCATTGAGGTTATGGTGCAGTAATAACAGCAGACAGGAGTGTTATACGTGGCTTTTCCGTGACAGGACTATTTTGTTCTGTTGGGGACATACTACGTAATAAACCAAACTTGGTACTTCATAGTATAAGCTACGTAAATACGCTGTTGTAGTGTTATAAAGTGACCCTCGTAGAAAAGCGTGTGGCAGGTATCGGCGATTATTCTTCACCTCCTTTAAGGAGAGAAATTAATTTAACATAATTAGGAAAAATGTAGAAATCGTTTCTCAACTGTGGCACGTGCTGAATGTGGTAGAAAAAGCTTTAATGATTTTCCAAATTATTTCCTGAGCGTGTGATGTTTTGTCAGAATATACAGCTCAGTTAAGAGATAGTAGACTTTTATGTATCGCCGTGGTTTCCCTCTGCCTTATTCATAGAGAGAACATCTTAATTCAATTTTGGCGAGCTGAATGGCGACCCTGTGGACTGAAGACGATGACCAGTGCGCTCTCCACCGCTTTCTGGCAGTTCGCACAAATAGTATACAGGCATTTGTAAAAGGATGAGGTATTAAAAAATCACACCAGACTACAAGGCGTTTGACCTTACAAGATTAACAGGAACAAGTGATATTTTCTGCCACCGCTACACACACACTGACCACTGACCACTGACCTGTACTCCGGCGACGGGCAGGCCTGTGCGACGCACAGCAGCACGGCGCCCTCGTCCTGAGCCACCTGCACGCTGCTCGTGTGCTCCACGATGGCCGGCGACACCAGGCCGCGGTGCTCTGCAACACCACAGGTGGCTCTGTGTCAACACTGGGGCCTACACTGCGTCAGAGCAGGTGGTGTACGCCGCTTGATGCAAAAGTGAAGCACAGCTTAGTATACGTACACTGCATCGGAGGGTATGTGAATGATTGAATGATAACACTTCCAACTCTGAAACTTCCTGGCAGATTATAGCTGTAAGCCGGACCGAGACCCGAACTCGGGACCTTTGCCTTCCGCGGGCAAGTGCTCTTGAAAGGTCTCTGTTGGATTCCTTTCATGTTACGAGGGCACAAAGTACATTACGTTTTGGAATTAAAAATAAATAAAGTATTGGAAAAAAAATTTATTATATACAGATGAAAGCCACACTTAAATACTACTTTTCTACATAGTTGCCATTTAAATTAAGGCACTTATCGTAGCGATGGACGAGCTTGGAAATTCCTTCGTCGTAAAATTCGGCCGCCTGCGCCTTCAACCACGTGGTTACCTCTTCTTGAAGCTATGCGTCGTCATCAAAACGCTGCATAGCCAAACACTTCTTCATTGCTGGGAATAAGTGGAAGTCGCTCGGTGCCAGGTCGGGACTGTACGGCGGATGAGGAAACAACTCCCACTTAAAAGATTCGAGAACTTCACGAGTGGCATTTGCCGTGTGGGCCCGGGCGTTGTCGTGAATCAGCAAGATCTTTGAGCCCAACTTTCCCCTGCACTTGTTTTGTATTGCTCTTCTGAGGTTGTGCAGAGTTAGGCAATACCTTTGAGAGTTTATTGTAGTGCCTCTTTCCAGGAAATCCACAAAAATCACACCTTTTCTGTCCCAAAAGACAGTCGCCATCACCTTCCTTGCCGACATTGTCTGCATGCATTTCTTAGGTTTTTGGGGGGAATTTGTGTGCTCCCACTGCATTGACTGCAATTTTGTCTCGCAGTTCACATGCTTAACCCTTGTTTCGTCACCAGTAACGATGCGATCGAGTAATGAGTCGCCATCTTTCTCGTAAGCGTCCAAAAACGTTAACGCTGCAGCCATTCGCCGATTTTTGAGAATCTCTGTCAAGATTTTTGGTATCCATCTTGCACAAAACTTGTGGTAACCAAGCTTTTCGGTAATTATTTCGTGCAACAAACTTCGTGAAATTCGTGGAAAACTCACAGAGAGTTCCTTTATTGTGAAATTACGGTTTTCACGGACCGCGGCATCAAATTTTTCGACAAGTTCGGCAGTCATTATGCTGGGTCTTCCACTTCGCTCTTCGTCGTGAACGTTAGTTCGGCCATTTTAAATTTTATGACCCATTGAGCACTCCACCTTCAGTGATTATGTTGTCCCCATACACTTCACGAAGCTGCCGATACATTTCTATCGGTGTACAGTTTTTTGCTGTCAGAAACCTTATTACAGCACGCACTTCACACTTCGCGGCATTTTCAATTAACGCTGCCATTTCAAACTGTCACAGTAACTCAACGGAGCACAGCACGAACCTCTCACTAGCACGGCAGGATGCCGACTGAGCGGCGGAATGCCAAGACACCAAGATGGCCGCGCTAGTTCAAATGGCTCTGAGCACTATGGGACTCAACTGCTGTGGTGCTGTGGTCATCAGTCCCGTAGAACTTAGAACTACTTAAACCTAACTAACCTAAGGACATCACACACACCCATGTCCGAGGCAGGATTCGAACCTGCGACCGTAGCAGCAGCGCGGCTCCGGACTGGAGCGCCTAGAACCGCACGGCCACCGCGGCCGGCTGGCCGCGCTAGCCCCGCCGCTAACGGACACAAAAGGAAACGTAATGTACTTTTTGGATAGCCCTCGTAATTTCTTAAAACTGTTGCCATCTACGGCATAAATTCCTCTTCTAAATTTACTCTGGTGTTTCTGACTATCTGGGATGAGACTGAGCAGTGGAACGCGTTACTTTTACTCATAAACAAGAACGATCTGTCACACTACTACACTTTAAAACACAGTTTATATGTAATTCATGTCACACAGCCTCATATGGAACCTACATGCGCTTTTTTTTTATAGTGTATATGATAAGATACTGTCATCCCCCTTCCCTTGTGTGTGAAAGGATGAATGAGCAAATGTATTTCTAGTTGCATGCTCGATGGTAGCAGACAAGCCTGTCTGCTAGAGAACAGTAGGACCAACGTCGGAACAGGTAGCTACGCTTTCTAAAAGCAAAGTTTGTATTCTTAGTATGGTCCTGTCCGTCTCTTGTCATCTTGGTATAGGAAGCTGCCTCTCTGGTCACTCCCGTTTTGAATCTGTGGAGCACGCTCGGTAGGGGCCCGGGCAGTCTGTCCGCGGCGAGCGTCTGAAGTGGTAAGATCTCCGGCTAAGCGCGTGTCTGCTAAGTCCGTAGGACAATGGATTTCTTAAGTTCAGCCAAACTGAGAATTTAATCACCTTTATTTCAGGTTTAGATCTATCTTATGTTATCTTAAACTGAATCGCAGTGTAATTCGAGTGTGAAGTTCAGAATATCTTCCAGTAATTGCTTTGTCACTATTAGTGAGTAAAGAGGTACCACGTGTGGATGATCCGTAACTCTAAGATCATCAATCTTAAATGCTAATGTGCGTGAGATTATAACGTCTCGTCTTGACAATATTTTTCAATATAGCAACTTTTCTTCATGTTCAACCCACGTGGGGTGTACTTTGTGAGACCTGAACCACGTGCTTATACAATTGTTTGACCCATCAGGTTAATAGTAAGACGATAGTAACCAGTTCGAGGTTTTTCTTTTGTAATTTGCGTTTCAAAGTAATTTATTTTAATTATCAAAATTATTGTGGACTTACTCTCTTTGTGTAAACCAAGTTGACCACGTGAAGCATGTGGTGTAATCATCAAAGTAGCCCTCAGCTATTCTTTTCGGGAAGATTTCACGGAGAGTTAGTATGAATTTAGTATACCAGTGTGTGGTAATTTCATAACGGACAGGAATGCGCTACGAACGTAACTTCTTTGGGTGAAAATAGAATCGGTTGGTTGTGGTTGATTTGCTCTTGCATATGTTTCAACGTTCGACGTGTGTTACTTTATGAATGCAGTCTCCCAATCTGTGCTCCATATTTGATGTGTTCCGTAAGATTGCAAACTCACATTTTCACAATCCTAAATAAGGCGCCAGTTTAGTTATGACTCAAATTTAATATGCAGAAATTTTAACGGAACAATGGTCAATGTTAAAATAAATGTCAAAATATAAACTGATTTATTTCTTTTTATTTAAATTCTCTTTATATATACGTATATGTCACCGGTTGTCGTAAGATGACTATTAAAAGATTATAATTAATGTTAGTCTGGTTGGGAATTTGGTAAGCGGGACTGGATACCTGGTGAAACAGTTGCTCAGTAATGCAAGGTTAACTTCCCCAGATAGCTCACAGCTTTTAACCCGGTTTTATTGTCTTGAATATCAGCACCGCTTTCAGAACCACTTAATGCATCAACATTACACTCTATGTTCGTAAAGCACTTGCCCGCGAAAGGCAAAGGTCCGGAGTTCGAGTCTCCGTCCGGCACACAGTTTTAATCTGTCAGGAAGTTTCATATCAGCGCACACCCCGCTGCAGAGTGAAAATCTCATTCTGGAAACTTCGAATTCTCTTTGACAGGTAGAACGGTCACCAAGTGCATTAGCGTCGTTCGTGTTTACTGTGATTAAAAGGTCTGGTTAGGGTGTACAAGGAGCGTCAACAGAGTCAGATGTTGAGTGATCGCTATGATGGACAGAGAGAGGCCGCGTAATCTTGTGAGACAGCTTTATCAGTACCTGACAATTTGAAAGCAGTCTTACTGTCGGTCTCGATTTGGCCTGCTGGTCGAGTCGTGCAATATTCAGATTTTTTGTGCCTTCGGATGTGGCTGCCGCACTTTGTTTGACTGCAAGGGAACCTGAGCGCAGACATACTCCTCATCAAAGTTCTAGTCGACATGTCAGGCGACTGTATGGGTGGATCGCCTTGTTGAGCACCGAGCACATCGCAACCTCTTCGCATCACCAGCTGCTGTCAAAGAACAAATAATGGACGGCCGGCCGCTGTGGCCGAGCGGTTCTAGGTGCTACAGTCTGGAACCGCGCGACCGCTACGGTCGCAGGTTCGAATCCTGCCTCGGGCATGTATGTGTGTGATGTCCGTAGTTAATTAGGTTTAAGTAGTGCTAAGTTCTAGGGGACTGATGACCTCAGATGTTAAGTCCTATAGGGCTCAGAGCCATTTTTAAACGAAATAATCGACTCCCTGCAATATTCCGTGTCATCCCGTACCATTGGTCTACTACTAGCAGCAGCCGGTCAAGGGTATTACCGTCCCGTGCATATGCTGCTGTTAACACCACAACATAAGAGGATTACGTCTGGAGTGGTTCCATGGCCGGGAACCACGGACTGCTGATGAATGGCATCGCGCTGTGTTCAGTGATGAATCGCATTTCTGCACTACTTTGGATGAACATCGTCTACGAGTATGGTGGCGTCCTGTGAAGAAGTCCCACTCTTGCAGTATTTTGGAGAGGCACAACAGTATTACTCACTGCGTCAAGCTGTGGGGAGCCATCGGGTATGTCTCCTGATCACGGTTCCTGGCCATTGTACGAATTCAGAGGACACAGCGGTATATTACGGCCATCCTTTGTCCCCACGTGTTACGGACATCCTGTGTCCATATGTTACCTCTCGTGGTGCCATTGTTTAACAGCTGAATGATCGTACACTCAGGACACATATGCCTGTGAACTATCTGCGTGATACCAAGATGCCAGTATTAGCTGCAGACCTGTCCCCGCTAGACCACGTGTAGGCTATTTTCGAACGGCAACTCAGTCCCAGTGCTACAGGATATCAACGACCAGTTACAACATTTGTTGGCCAACTTGCCTCCGGAGAGGACATAACGGCTTTGTCACACCATTCGCAACCCTACCCAAACATGCATCCAGGCAACACGCCGTCCAATTTCATGTTGGTAAATTAGCCTACACTGCCAAGATCTTTAAGAATTTGATTCAATGTTGTAATTACTGAAATAACATCAAGTACCATCCCAACCCGTTACGTTTCATTGCGTTTCCTTCTCCTCTTGTGGGTGCGTCACTTTCTTGTCAGGCAGTGTGCATTCACTGAAGAGACAAAGAGGGAAATGCTGTGGCGCGCCTTTTCTTGGTACAGCTCACAATTCACTTGATCACTACCAATATCACCAGTCTACATGTTGTCAGATGATTGGAAGCAAACGTTTGTTCTTACATGCCTTTTTTATGTTTATATCAAAATTGGTCTTTGTTTTCTTATGTCACATACAGTTGTATCATAATGGAAGGAAGTTTATTTTAGGCTATGGGAAATTTATTAGGAGAGCAAGCTGGGTACCAAAAATGAGCTGCTTTCTATGTGGGTGAGGTAGATGCTCAAAGCAAAAGTACGAGAGTGTGAATGTTCGGCCAAATCAGACACATTTTGTGCCTAGGACTAAAAATATTCCGACCAGCGCTACGTTATCAGATTAGGTTTGATGAAGCAGCTTCTAAGGAATCTCCCACAAGATAGATGCTACTCTAACTACTTTTCTATGAAATTTCCCTTCATCAGGCAGCAAAGCTTGAAAGCTGAAATTTTTCTAGGTCCTCAAATTCACAAACCGACGAAAGAGCACGGATTTGAAAACACATTGAATGTTAGACAAAAAAAAAAAAAACATTCAAGGACTTCCTTCACGTCTGTTACTGAGAAATTTATCGAGAAATATAAGAACGCTAAAATATAAGAACGCTATCAAAACCATTTTCGAAAATTTCAAGAGGTTGTGTTCTGACATGAGTTTGGGAACCTCTTCCTATACTCAAATATTGATTACTTTCTTGAAAATCTGGATTGTTGTAGTGAATAGCAAGGAGAAAACTTCCATCATGACATTAGGGAAATCGAGAGGAGATAACAAGGGAGATGGAATTAAAATATGGTATCCAACTATTGTCGGATGTTGAAGAAAGACGGTACAGATGAAGTTTCTGCTAGGAAATCATAAAATTACTTTGGCTTAAAGATAAGTATTTTAAAGACTGACAGTTGCTATGTAGCATCGGCGCACACAGTATGAAAAAAAGCTGCTTCTCTGATGGTTATGTTTTAACAGGAGAACAGTAGAAAATCATATTTTTAGAAAAGTGCGCAGATTTCCTGTCATGTTCTTATTACGTGCTCTGCAGTTGTTCCTCTTTACCATGGAAATATCTATCTAACGGAACTATAAGCAATATTAATGAAAAGGAATCAAGAAAACCCGGGGAGCGCTTTGTTCCGACAGACTGGCAGATAAAAGAGACCAATAAATGCTCTTCGGAAAGCGTGCATAATAAATGCACTCCCGGACGAGGCTCAGAAACGGAAAATAAGGAAGATCCTATCTGAAAGGTCGCCTATTAAAAATTCACTGCCGAGTCGGTACCTTTCGGTACGATTCTTTCATCCCCTCTGACACGGAATTACGACATCGCTCGGATTCTTTTGAGTGCAAGATGTTGTCGTCGTTTACACAGTTAGGGTCGGCGAATAGGTGTTTTTTTATCTCTTTACCGCTGTGAAGCGATCTGACAAAGAGTTTAAGGACCATCTGGTGCAGTGCAGGTTTACCTTTGGCGCACAAACTTATTGAATAGTTCTGGCCATCATTAGGTACTAATTCTAAATGGTAGCTAATGGAATTTTGTGCTTCATTGTGAAAGCTTCTTATTCCCAATATTTATGGCAGGTCAAGAAGTACCTTTGATTGCTTCACAATGTATACAACAGCGACCAATTACTTTTAAATTTTGGAACTAAGCAGATCTGGACACAAGTACTATTTTATCTTCAAAACACAATCATGCAAATTTCCTGCTCTGATAATACAGACTAGACAATAATAAGGAAAAACTGCCTCAAGAGGCTATACGGTAATGTGGACTAATGTTATGTTATTTTCCTGTTGTGTTGCAGAATGACCCAGTCGTTTCTGAGATCAACGAGGCAATAGAATGTCGCTGTCCTGAACCGTAACGATTTTTTTGATACGTAAAACATTCAATAACCAAATTTCTGTTATTTCCACCACGCAGCACTATGACAGCGTCTACCTCCATATGGTACAGAACATAATGTTCCTATAACACATCCAGCTGATAAGCCTGCAGTGACTCGAAAACTAGTTATTCAGTAAATCGTACTGATATTTTTAAAAAAGTGACTGCTTGGATATTATACACATACGTGTCACCAATTTAATTCAAGATTTCCGTTTGTCATCCACAACTTATGCAGTGAAATCTCTCCTGTACTAAAGTGCGGAAAAAATCGCAGCACCAAAAAGTAATTAATATAGGGTAATGAAATTTCGGGAATGCATTTGACTAGGTAACATATTTAAGTGATAAACTTTCCGAGATCACATGTTGATGTAAGCGCGAGATAAGCAAATGTGAAATGCTTGTACATTAATAACCGGTGTAATCACCATAATGTTGAATACAAGCATGGAAACGCGCGTGAATTGTGTTGTGCTGGTGCCGGATGTCAGTTAGTGAGATGGATTTCCGTGCCTGTTGCACTTGCCCGGTCAATACAGGGACGGTTAATGCTGTTTTTGGTTGACGCTGAAGTTGTCGGCCGCTGATGTCCCTTATGTGATCGACTGGAGACAGATCTGGTAATCGAACTTGCCAAGGCATTATGACGACACTCTGAAGAGCATTTTGGGCGAGGGTTATCCTTTTGGAAAACACCCCATGAAATGGTATTCATGAATGAAAGCACAACAGCTCAAATCACCAGATCGAATTACCAGACTGACATACAAATTTGCATCCAAGGTGCGTGAGTTAGCCACGAGAGTGCTCCTTCTGTTAAAGAAAATCGCACCCCAGACCATAACTCCAGGTGTAGGACCTATGTGTCTATCACGCAGACAGGCCCTCAACTGGACTATTTCTAACCAACACACGGCCGTCACTGGCACTGAGGCACAACCAGCTTTCCTCAGGAAGCGCAACAGACCTCCATCCTGCCGTCCAATGACCTCTCGTTTAACACAATAAAGTCGCAAATGGCGATGGTTTGGGATCAGTGGAATGCGTGCTACAGGGCGTCTAGCTCTGAACTGCCCTGGAAGCAACCGATTTGTAACAGTTGGTTGTGTCACTGTGGTGCCAACTGCAGCTGAAATTGCTGCTGCAGATGCAGTGCGATACGTCTAACACGATGGTCTTGTAACGCCGGAAATGCATATCCTCCTATTTCCATCTATTGTACCATAATTTTTTCCTTATTTTGTTACCTGAAGATATAACATTTCTGTGTCTTTATATATTGTAATTGTTTTAATATATATATATATATATATATATATATATATATATATATGTCGATGTATAATTGGTTTGTTTTGTAAATGTTATTTGTATTTTATGCTGGGTCTTGCCTAGGGAAAACTATGCTATCGAACGAATACATCGATAGGTCGTGTGAAGAACGAAAGTGTGTAGGATCTTTGGGAGTGTTAACTCTGCCGCGTGGAGCGCGGGCAGCGAGGGGGAGTCTGGTTGGAGTAGTGCGATTGAGCAGGTGTGTTGTGTGACGCCCCCGCAAGTTGCCGGGCTTTCGGGGTTTGGCAGCATGTAATTGCGATCGACTGGCTATGGTAGTTTCTAGCACGGTGTCGCGGACGGGAAGCATTAGCTGGCGCACATCAAGAGCCCGTTCCGCCTGGTGACCGTGTCGAGAAGAAGGCGCGCCAGCATCCAGCTTCTGCAACAGCGACGGCCGACAATGGGTGACTGTCGCCACCTCCTCGATCGGCGACTTCAAACCTTCAATCAACCAACAAGGAAGACTAAAAGCACGTAAAGTTTCAGAACTGTATGGCAGACCTCAGCTTTTCAAACTTACAGCAACGTAGCATGAACCTTTGTTGCTCATTGTCCCAATTGCATTGCCAAGCAGGGTCCCTTCCTTTTCCGAAATGAACCCGAGTGTCGTTGAAATTCAAACGCCAGCATTAAAGCATTATAATTCGATTTCACTGCTTCAATTTCAAAGTTCAGTTAAAGTATTCATAGCTGGCTACAATATTTAGATTACACAAGCACAAATTAAGAGTGCGAGTTTTGTTACCGTATTTTAGCTTACCTGTGACTGCAGCTCAGCTTGGTACGTACAAAATTTTGCTATTGTTAATTGTTCAGAATCATTTAATTCAAGTTCAAAGTTAAATCTCTTATTTCTAAATTGCGTAGAGTCAAGTTGCTTTCCAAATGATTGTTGAGGTAGTCCAAGACTAACCGTATTTTACTGAATTTCGATGTGCTTCAGAACGAAAGCTCACTATTAACTTCAGTCACTAAATAAACTTTCGATTTTCCGGTTTTATTAATTCTTTTGCTAAATTAAGTCAGAGTGCAGCGAAATTTATTACTTCTGACAAACTTTCAGTTTTCACACTACACGTGTCAACCTTCAGTTGCCACGCTTCTAGTGCTAATTATATGTGTAATAACCTTTCTTTTTCAGTTACTATAGTAATTGTCCTTAGGACTGGCGACCGTGATTTCCCCCAATTCTCAAATATCTAATTACCGCTAGTTAACTGTTGACGTAACGGCCGCACATTTACTTTCTTTATTAACTTTACCCCTTTTCAAAATTAATTTCCACCAGTTTCATTTGCATTTTTCCTTTCATTTAGATGTAACCCTTTCCTCCCTCTTTACCGACAGATTAACTTCGGTGACGATTGCTTTCCCAAATGTCCATTAGGTACACGCGGTTTAATTTTTCACTGTCATTAAGGTCGATAAGTGAGGGGGAGGTTACAGTCTTCCCTCTCGGTAGTGGCACGTGTTCGTCCGTAGCCCGGTCTTCCTGCTATCGTACGTTCTCGTGACCACCGTTCCCAGGAGTCATGTACAGTGGCTACATTCCTGTCAAGACTTTCTCCAGTATCGCGGAAGGAACGTCCAGTTTCTTGTAGCCCTATTACGCGGCCTCGTTCAAACTCAGTGGGATGTTATTAACGGCGTCTTTGTCGTCTCAAAGGAATTCTTGACTAATACCAACTCATCACGCCCAATCTCAAAGGTGACTGACGTTCACAACCGTTACAGTTTTTTTATTTTATTTTTTTAAAGCAACCCTGATTTGCATTCTCATAGTGAGACTAGCAGCTCCACTCCTATGCGACTGGCTTGAAATTTGAACATACATAATCTTTCAGATGTGTAAACACGCCTACCCACTTCCTTTTATGTCGCACAACTCCCTCTTGGTGTCGCGATTTTTTCCCCTTCAGCCTTTGACGTCTACTGCTGTACGAACAAAAACCTACGAGAAAGTAAATGATGATATAAATCAGGACAATGATTAAACGATAAATAATGTCGTTCGACTATGTACTATTAGATGATACATAAATCATGTAAATTAATGTAAGATATTGCGCATACATAGGAAAAGAAATCCACAGCTGTATAGCTATATTATTGATGACAAACCGCTGCAAACAGTATCTGCCGTAAAATATCTAGTAGTAACTATCAAGAGTGACATTGAGTAGAAAGACCACATAAAACAAATAGTGGGAAAAGCCGGTACCAGACTCAGATTTATAGGAAGAATCTTAAGGATATGTAACTCATCCACTAAGGAAGTGGCTTATAAGGTACTTGTTCGACCGATTCTTGAGTGTTGTTTATCTGTCTGGAATCCCTACCAGATAGGACTGCTAGAAGAGATAGAGAAGATTCAACGAAGAGCTGCACATTTCGTTATGGGATCGTTTAGTCGGCACGAGAGCGCTACGGAGATTCTCAACGAGCTCCATTGGCAGTAGTTGCAATAGACGCGTTGTGAATTGAATTGAAATTTCGACAGGGCACTTTCAGGGAAGAGTCGTACAAAACACTACTCCCCGCCCCCTCTCCACAAAGGTCCCGCGTAATGACCATGACCAGAAAATTCTACAAATTAGAGCCAATACAGTGGCTTACCAAAAATCATTTTTCCCATACGCTATTTGCGAGTGGAACAGGTTTGGAGGGTTCAGTTAGCGGTACAAAAAGTACCCACCGCCACACATCAGTAAGTGGCTTGCGAAGTATGATGTAGATGGAGATCTCAATGAAAATGCAACAAAATTAAACAAAGCGTTAAAAACTATGTAATGAAAATTTCAGTGAATAAAATGTAAGCTATGTCAATAATAGGTCGACACAATGGAAGAGCTAAAATTATTCATGACGATCTGATAACAGCACAAACATGTTGACTAAAATATTTAGGTTGCGAAATATCAATTTTACAAACTGCACAGATTTGGAGAGAAACATTGACCATAAGAGAAACTTCTAAATGATGAAACATCACAAAATCACCTGTTCCTGTTCCATCAACACAAGAGACATTACTGTTGTTGTTGTGGTCTTCAGTCCTGAGACTGGTTTGATGCAGCTCTCCATGCTACTCTATCCTGTGCAAGCTTCTTCATCTCCCAGTACCTACTGCAACCTACATCCTTCTGAATCTGCTTAGTGTATTCATCTCTTGGTCTCCCTCTACGATTTTTAGCCTCCACGATGCCCTCCAATACTAAATTGGTGATCCCTTGATGCCTCAGAACATGTCCTACCAACCGATCCCTTCTTCTGGGCAAGTTGTGCCACAAACTCCTCTTCTCCCCAATCCTATTCAGTACCTCCTCATTAGTTATGTGATCTACCCATCTAATCTTCAGCATTCTTCTGTAGCACCACACTTCGAAAGCTTCTATTCTCTTCTTGTCCAAACTATTTACCGTCCATGTTTCACTTCCATACATGGCTACACTCCATACAAATACTTTCAGAAACGACTTCCTTACACTTAAATCTATACTGGATGTTAACAAATTTCTCTTCTTCAGAAACGATTTCCTTGCCATTGCCAGTCTACATTTTATATCCTCTCTACTTCGACCATCATCAGTTATTTTACTCCCTAAATAGCAAAACTCCTTTACTACTTTAAGTGTCTCATTTCCTAATCTAATACCCTCAGCATCACCCGACTTAATTCGACTACATTCCATTATCCTCGTTTTGCTTTTGTTGATGTTCATCTTATATCCTCCCTTCAAGACACCATCCATTCCGTTCAACTGCTCTTCCAAGTCCTTTGCTGTCTCTGACAGAATTACAATGTCATCGGCGAACCTCAAAGTTTTTATTTCTTTTCCATGGATTTTAATACCTACTCCAAATTTTTCTTTTGTTTCCTTTACTGCTTGCTCAATATACAGATTGAATAACATCTACATTACTGTAGATAAGCTTTAGTATGAGTTCTATGACTTTTACCGTCTTAGTCATCACAAGTGATGGAAGTGGAAGGATCTAATATGTTTCTTCTTTGGATCTTTCCTGCTCTTCCATTAACCTTACCAGGTAACGGTCACAGTCTGATGAGCAAGATTCAGCACAACAAGTGTTTTGTAAGCTTACCCTTTTGTGACTGAGATGTATTTCGTTTTGAAGCTTCAACATAACCTGTGCCTGCCATATACTTTTCAAAAAAGTAGTTTCCTGCACTGCTTCCCACGCGGATGTTCTTAGACGTTTCACGTGATTTATTCTTTCAGTAATTTATCTATACTATTGAACTCTAACACTAATGGGTCTTTTCACTTATTTATGTAGATTACACTGCATTTGTTTATAGTGTGACCCACCTGTCTCTTTATTCCTCTGAAGGTCTTTCTGCAGTTCGTTGTAAAATTTCTTGAGTTGTGAGTTTCCAATTCACAACAAAATCGCAGGGGAACACCTTCATAGAGTTTCCGATCTTCCTGCCATGTTATTCGAGTAAATATCGTGGACAGTAACAGCCCTACAATATTCCCTCGGTGTACCTGCAAAGTCATCCTTACATCCAACGCTCTGCTAAGAACAAAGAGTTAAGTGAATTCTGTTTGAAAATTTTCGGTTCATGGGCTTGAACCTAATCACTGCTTAAATTTTGAATAAACATTAGCCGCAATAACTGTCGAAGACTTCCGGCATAAATAGTCACCCTCGTTCTGCCAACGGCCTTGTCAGAGATTTCCGTGGAAAGAGCAGGGGTTCAGCGCAATCTCTTGCCCTTATGGTGGAAAACGTCCACTAAAAGCCGAAAGAATCAACAATAATCAACAGAATGGACATGAAGAGGGCAGTGGAAACCACGGCATTAAAGAAACCCAATGCGTATCCACAGGACTTGTGGACTGTAATTTAAAAAAAAAAAATGTCCTGATGATCTCTCCATTGGTAAAACATCGAGATTAGTAACTCATTCGGGTTTCCGGGAGAGGACTGTCATGTGACAGGTTGCACTGAGAAAAAGATGGTGTAACCAGCATAATGATAACACTCTACAAGTTGGAGCGTCAACTGGAAGAAGTTGTACCTGGTGGAGAAGATGAAAAAATCAGCAAAGGGATATACAAAGGCTCAATTTAAATAAAAGTGAGGGTATCGAAGAACTGAAATGGAAAGGAGGTATGATTTTCTTGCAGCAAAAAATTGTATGGCGGAAGTAAGATTCGTTATGAATACGAAGGAACGGAAGAGGGTGAATTATTGTCAACGGTTCGGTGATGGGGCTATAATGATTAGAACGGACATCAAAAGAACGCCAGCAACAGTAGTTCTGGTACACAAGCCTACTTTACATGTAGGAGATGAAGAGGCAGAGGTATAAAAAGTACACGAGTGTGTAAAGTGAGATGTAAATCTAATGATCATGGGAAACTGAAGAAACGTAGTAGGGGAAATATTAGCAGGAAGAGTTATACGACGCTATGGGCTTGGTAGTACAACGAGAGAGGAGGAACACTAATTGGTCAACAATCATCGAATATGGAAATTTTGGAAATTTGTGATAAGGTTTTATGGGACCAGACTGCTGAGGTCATCGGTCCCTAAGCTTACGCACTACTTAATCTAACTTAAACTAACTTACGCTAAGGACAACACAAACACACACACCCATGCCCGAGGGAGGACTCTAACTTCCGACGGTGGGAGTCGCGCGGGCCGTGACAAGACGCCTCAGACCGTGCGGCTAGTGAATATGGGCAGACAAAGATAGGTACAAGGAAGACAGCGACGAAGAAAACCTGGGTAACAGGAGAAATATTTCATCTGATCCACGAGTTCAGGAAACGCCAAAATATTGTGGGAAAGATAGCATGCAGCAATGTAAGTCACTTAGGAATGAAATAAACAGAAAGGGCAAGGAAGCCAAGGCCAAATGGCTGCAGATAAAATGTCAAGAAACAGAAAACTAAGATCGTTGGAATAACTGATTCAGCGTATAGAAAAGTCGAAACAACGTTCGATGAAATTAAAAGCAAGGTTGGCAATTTGAAGACTGTTAAAAACGAAGAAGAGAGCAAAGAACAGGGGTCAAAAGAATATACTGAAAGTCTCTATGAGGGAAGGACTTGTCTGATCACGTGACAGAAGAACCTGGAGTCGATATGAGAAACGTAGAGGATCGTGTGTTATATTTTAATAGACTTGCGAACAATCAAGACAGAAGTTATAGGTAATATTCTCTCGGAATTTCTACAGCACTGGGAAAAGCAAAAAAAAAAAAAAAAAAAAATGACAAATGGCTCTGAGCACTATGGGACTTAACATCTCAGGTCATCACTCCCCTAGAACTTACAACTACTTAAGCCTAACTAACCTAAGGACATCACACACATCCATGCCCGAGGGAGGATTCGAACCTGCGACCGTAGCGGTCGCGCGGTTCCAGACTGAAGCGCCTAGAACCGCTCGGCCACCATCGGCCGGCTGGGAAAAGCAGCGTCCAAACAATAATTCAAGTTACTGTGCAGAATCTGTGAGAATGGAGATATACCATCAGACTTCCGAAAAAATATCATCCAGAAAATCCTCAAGATAGTAAGGACGGATAATACTGTCACTATCGCCCAGCCAGCTTAACAGCTCATACATCCACGTTTCTAACCAGAATAATCTACGGACAAATATAAAAGAGAATTGAAGATCTGTTACAAAACGACCAGTCTGTCTTCAGAAAAGGTACACGCATCAGAGAGTCAATTCTCACGTTGCGCTTGATAATGAAAGCATGGCTTATACCAAGACACATTCACTGGATTTGTTGACATATAAAAGGCGTTCGACAAAGAAAACTAAATTAATAAGTTCGAAATTCTGAATAACATTGAAGTATGCTGTAGAGAGAGACGGGTAATACCCAATATGTGCAACAAAAGAAATGTCCCAAGGTGAGATAAAAATTCGCTTATGAAATAGTGAATGCTACGAAGAACTTCAAGGCTAGTTCAGATAGTGAAATGAATATTCTGATGAGCACACCCTGTAGATTGAGATTAAATCGGAGAAAGGTGAAGGTAACGTTGAGTAACAGAAATGTGGCTAGAGAGAAACTAAACATCAAAGTTGGTGACCACGAAGCAGAGGAAGTTTAGGAATTCTGCTACTACGGAAACAAAGTATCCCATGCTGGACAAAGCAAGGGCGTAAAATACAGACTTACACAGGAAAAGAGGGCATTGCTGTTCAGGGGATGTCTACTAGCATGAAAAACGGGTCTTAATTCGAAAAAGATGTTTCTGAGAATGCTTTTGGAGCAAGGTATTGTGTAGTTGTGAATCATGGACTGTGGAAAAGCAGGAACAGAAGAAAATCGAAGCTTTAAAAGAATGATGAATATCAGACTGATGATACACTCAGAATGAGGACATTCTCCGCATAAACGGCAGAGATGATGTGAGAACCACTGATAAGAAGAAGGAAGAGGAGGATGGAACATGTGATACGATGTGAGGGAATAATTTCCGTGGTAATGGAGGGAACAGTATACGATAAGAACTATAGGGTAGAAGGGAGATTGGAAAACATCAAACTAATCATTTACAACATGGGGTGCAAGTGTTACTCTGAGATGAAGAGTTTGGCATCATTTCAGTGAAACGTAGGATGGAAAAAAAAGAAGAAAAATAAAGTTGCAGAAATGTATAGGATGCATATCTAATGCAAGGAACGGGACATCATCTGCACGAAAGTAATTACGGTCCTCTGGACTCAACGATGCACAGAGCAAATTGAGTTTCATTTAATCTTACAAGGGGAGGCCGCCAATTGTGAAATTCAGATTCGATTCATACTGCGCATAATAAAAGCTCATGGCCAGAGGTGTAATGTGGCAAAGCACCAAGATGCACTTCTCAGCCGTTGTCGAGGAAATCGACAGTTAAAAGAAACCGTTGCCGTGAAATACTCTCTACGATTAATAATGTTCTACAGCGTCGTGGCGCAGCGGTAAGCGCTCGGGTTCGTAATCCGGAGGTCGCCGGATCAAATCTCGCGCCATGCAATTTTTTAAATTAGTTTTTTGTAATTCAAATATATATATATATATATATATATATATATATATATATATATATATATATACTGTGGTTCATGGTGTGGGTTCCTGTAGTCATGTCCTAGTTCATGAACCACGGGCAACGTATGAGTGGCCAACTAAGTGGTCCCGACAGTCGGGATACCAGTTACTTTGGGATAAGGCTGGGCATCTCGGACATATTCTGAGTCGTGGTCACCTTTGTGCTCATACGGCAAAGACTACCAAATCCACCGGTTAGTCCCTCAGCCGTTAGGGGTAAAACCCAATGGGACTCTTGGCAAGTAAGGCTAGCAACCTGCTTCCCTGGTACTTTAAATATGATGCTGGCAACAATCAGAGCAAAATGCCTCGGACCTTTGGAGGTGACGGAGACCCACCTCTAACTGACAAACCAGGGACTCCTAAGATACGACTTGGCAAACAAATGGTAATGAGATGGGGAGCTATTAATATCAATGGGGGCTACTCTGGGAAGAAGGTAGAGCTGGCAGAGGCTGCAAGTAAGATGGGGCTGGACGTTTTAGCTGTTAGTGACATTCGGGTAAGGGGTGAGAAAGAAGAGGAAGTGGGAGAATACAAGGTCTACCTGTCAGGAGTCAAAGCAGGAATAGCACAATGGGGTGTAGGGCTTTACATCAGGAAAGAAATGGAACCCAGCGTAGTTGCAATAAGGTATGTAAACGAACGACTGATGTGGATAGATTTGACAGTGTCTAGCAAGAAAATTAGGATTGTGTCAGTATATTCGCATTGTGAAGGGACAGATCAACATAAGATGGATAGTTTTTATGAGGCACTCAGTGATGTAGTTGTTAGAGTAAAGGACAAGGATAGTGTTCTGCTCATGGGTGATTTTAACGCCAGGATTGGAAATCGAACAGAAGGGTATGAAAAGGTTATGGGTAAATTTGGAGAGGATATGGAGGCCAACAGGAACGGGAAACAACTCTTGGATTTCTGTGCCAGTATGGGCTTAGTAATCACAAACTCCTTTTTTAAACATAAGAACATTCACCGGTATACTTGGGAAGGCAGGGGAACCAGATCTGTCATTGACTATATAATAGCAGATCAGGAATTCAGGAAGGCTGTGAGGGACACACGTGTATTCAGGGGATTCTTTGATGACACTGATCATTATTTAATCTGCAGTGAAATTGGGATTGTGAGGCCGAAAGTGCAGGAGTTCAGGTCCATATGTAGGAGGATAAGAGTGGAGAAACTTCAGGATAAGGAAATCAGGCACAAGTACATAACAGCGATCTCAGAAAGGTACCAGTTAGTTGAATGCAGTCAATTACAGTCATTGGAAAAGGAATGGACAAGGTACAGGGACACAGTACTAGAAGTGGCTAAAGAATGTCTTGGAACAGTAGTGTGTAAAGGGAGGATGAAGCAAACAGCTTGGTGGAATGATACAGTCAAGGCAGCCTGTAAAAGGAAAAAGAAGGCGTATCAAAAATGGCTACATACCAGAACCCAGGTAGACAGAGAAAGTTATGTTGAAGAAAGAAACAAAGCCAAACAGATAATTGCAGCATTCAAGAAGAAATCGTGGGAAGACTTTGGAAACAGGTTGGAGACTATGGGTCAAGCTGCTGGAAAACCATTCTGGAGTGTAATTAGCAGTCTTCGAAAGGGAGGTAAGAAGGAAATGACAAGTATCTTGGACAGGTCAGGAAAACTGCTGGTGAATCCTGTGGATGCCTTGGGCAGATGGAGGGAATATTTTGAAGAGTTGCTCAATGTAGGTGAAAATGCGATCAGTAATGTTTCAGATTTCGAGGTAGAATGGGATAGGAATGATGATGGAAATAGGATCACATTTGAGGAAGTGGAAAAAATGGTCAATAGATTGCAGTGGAATAAAGCGGCTGGGGTGGATGAAATTAAGTCGGAACTCATCAAATACAGTGGAATGTCAGGTCTTAAATGGCTACACAGGATAATTGAAATGGCCTGGGAGTCGGGACAGGTTCCATCAGACTGGACAAAAGCAGTAATCACACCAATCTTTAAACATGGAAACAGAAAAGATTGTAACAACTACAGAGGTATCTCTTTAATCAGTGTTGTGAGTAAAATCTTCTCAGGTATTGTTGAAAGGAAAGTGCGAGTATTAGTTGAGGACCAATTGGATGAAAATCAGTGTGGGTTTAGGCCTCTTAGAGGTTGTCAGGACCAGATCTTTAGCTTACGGCAAATAATGGAAAAGTGTTATGAGTGGAACAGGGAATTGTATCTATGCTTTATAGATCTAGAAAAGGCATATGACCGGGTTCCTAGGTGGAACCTATTGTCTGTTCTACAAGATTATGGAATAGGAGGCAAACTTTTGCAAGAAATTAAAGGTCTTTACATGGATAGTCAGGCAGCAGTTAGAGTTGACGGTAAATTGAGTTCATGGTTCAGAGTAGTTTCAGGGGTAAGACAAGGCTGCAACCTGTCTCCACTGTTGTTCATATTATTTATGGATCATATGTTGAAAACAATAGACTGGCTGGGTGAGATTAAGATATGTGAACACAAAATAAGCAGTCTCGCATATGCGGATGACTTAGTTGTGATGGCAGATTCGATTGAAAGTTTGCAAAGTAATATTTCAGAGCTAGATCAGAAATGTAAGGACTATGGTATGAAGATTAGCATCTCCAAAACGAAAGTAATGTCAGTGGGAAAGAAATATAAACGGATTGAGTGCCAAATAGGAGGAACAAAGTTAGAACAGGTGGACGGTTTCAAGTACTTAGGATGCATATTCTCACAGGATGGCAACATAGTGAAAGAACTGGAAGCGAGGTGTAGCAAAGCTAATGCAGTGAGTGCTCAGCTACGATCTACTCTCTTCTGCAAGAAGGAAGTCAGTACCAAGACTAAGTTATCTGTGCACCGTTCAATCTTTCGACCAACTTTGTTGTATGGGAGCGAAAGCTGGGTGGATTCAGGTTACCTTATCAACAAGGTTGAGGTTACGGATATGAAAGTAGCTAGGATGATTGCAGGTACTAGTAGATGGGAACAATGGCAGGAGGGCGTCCACAATGAGGAAATCAAAGAAAAACTGGGAGTGAACTCTATAGATGTAGCAGTCGGGGCGAACAGGCTTAGATGGTGGGGTCATGTTACACGCATGGGAGAAGCAAGGTTACCCAAGAGACTCATGGATTCAGCAGTAGAGAGTAGGAGGAGTCGGGGCAGACCGAGGAGAAGGTACCTGGATTTGGTTAAGAATGATTTTGAAGTAATAGGTTTAACATCAGAAGAGGCACCAATATTAGCACTGAATAGGGGATCATGGAGGAACTGTATAAGGGGGGCTATGCTCCAGACTGAACGCTGAAAGGCATAATCAGTCTTAAATGATGATGATGATGATGATGATGATATATATAAACTATTAATGAATTGCTTATGCATGTTGGTGAAGGCGGATCGCTCTCCAATTGTACCGCCTCCATTTTTCCGTTTTTTTAACAGGGTGTACCAAAGCTCTCCCGTCCGCACTGATTTTCGACGATAAGTTGCGCTAGGGACCGCATCTACCTTCTTTCGAAGTTAGCAGGCAACTACGCTGTTATGCGGCTGCTCGTTTCGGCCCATTCAACATCTGTCCTTCAAGTGTAACGAGCGAGTAACGGAGTTTATATTTCATACCTGCCACAGCAAATTTGTGTTCGTGGGGTCTCTGTTCTAATTCGAATGTTTGACTTACGCTATACGTATTCGTTTCGGAATATCGTTTCTACGTCTTCCGTTAACTATACGTGGTTAACATTATGAAGACAATTAACATTTGTGAAATACAACTTTGTTTGCGGAAAACGTAATGATGTTCGAAGTCGCCAGTTTTTCCACGAGAAACGACTTTCAACAGCTTATTATATGCATAATTGCCGCAACTGATTGCCGGGTATTATAAATATATATTTGAATTACAAAAAACAAATACCAAAAAAAAGGTTGCAGGGCGCGAGATTCGATCCGGCGACCTTCGGTTTACGAACCCGAGCGCTTACCGCTCCGCCACGACGCTGTAGAACATTATTAATCGTAGAGAGCATTTCACCGCAACGGTTTCTTTTAACTGTCGATTTTCTCGACAACGGCTGAGAAGTGCATCTTGGTGCTTTGCCACATTACACCTCTGGCCATGAGCTATTATTATGCGCAGTATGAATCGAATCTGAATTTCACAATTGGCGGCCTCCCCTTGTTAGTTTGAGGAATTCTTGTCTATACTTGTAGAGGAGACATTTTATCTCCAAAGCGTGTGTAAATCGTGTTCCACGATTCTGGAACAGACAGTCGACAACAATGAGGTGACAAAAGTCGTGAGATACTTCCTAATGTGGTCTCGGACCTCCGTTTTCCTGCCGAAACTGCAGCAATTCGACGTGGCATACACTAAAAAAGTCTTTTGAAGTCCCCTGCAGAAATATTAAGCCATGCTGTCCCTATAGCCATCCATAAGCGAGAAAGTGTTGCCGAAGTAGTATTTTGTGCACGAACTGACCTCTCTGTTATGTCCCAAAAAGATTCGTTGTGATTCATGTCGGGCGATCTGGGTGGTCAAATCATTCGCTCGAAATGTCCACAATGTTTTCAAACCAATCGCCAATAATTTTGTTCCAGTGACATGGTTCACTGTTGTCCGTAAATATTCCACGGGAACATGAGGTCCATGAAAGGCTGAAAATGGTCTGCTCGAGTCAATGATCTGTTAGTTTGACCAAAGGACACAGTCGATTCAATGTAAACACATCCCACACCATTATGGAGCCACCAGCAACTTGCACAGTGCCTTGTTGACAGACTGGGTCCATGACTTCGCGGGGTCTACGTTACACCCGAGCCCTACAATCAGCTCTTACCAATTGAAATCGAGATTCATTTGGCCGGGAAACGGTTTGCCAGTCGCGTGAAGTCCCACCGAATACAGTTATGAGTCCAGGAGAGGCGCTGCAGGCGATGTTGTGCTGTTACCAAAGACACTCGCGTCGGTCGTCTGCTGCCATAGCCTGTTAACGCCAAATTTCGCTGCACTGTTCTATCGGATGCGTTCGTCAAACATTCCGCATTGACTTATGCGGCTATTTCAGCCAATGTCAGTTCTCTGTCGACACTGACAACTGTAAGCAAACGCCGCTCTCTCGATCGTTAAGTGAAGGCTGTCGGCCACTAGGTTAACGCCTGAAACTAGGTATTCTCGGCACACTCTTGACACCGTGGATCTCGGAATATTGAATTCCTTAACGATTTCCGAAATGGAATGTCCCCTGCATCTAGCTCCAACAGTATTAATTTCCAGCGCTACAGTCTGGAACCGCGTGACCGCTACGGTCGCAGGTTCGAATCCTGCCTCGGGCATGGATGTGTGATGTCCTTAGGTTAGTTAGGTTTAAGTAGTTCTAAGTTCTAGGGGACTGATGTCCTCAGCAGTTAAGTCCCATAGTGGTCAGAGCCATTTGAACCATTAATTTCCGTCACGCGGCCTTAATCACGTAGGAAGTCTTTTCACGTGAATCACCTCAGTACAAATCACAACTCCGCCAATAAACTGCCCTTTTATACATTGTGTACGCGATACAGCCGCCATCTGTATTGTGCATATCGCTGTCCCATGACTTCTGTTGCCTCAGTGTATTCCAATAACTGAACACCCAAACACAAGCGCGCCCGAACCAAATTATTATGCTTTCATAAATTCTGTTATGGATGAGTGCGACAGGGACCGTTCAATCAAAAGTAGATTCATTTCGTGTTTGAAGTTAATTTTACTCGCTGTTAGACCGTTTGCAGCATTAGGTAAGTGGTCAAAATTTATTACGCCCGAATACCTTAGTACTTTGTCACACTGAGGCCGTACAGCTGTTTCTCTCGAACATGTTAATGACCTTAGACAATGACCAAGACAGTAGTATTCTAGTGGAAGATATACCTACAGGAGGGATTCCCCTAGAGAAACAGCCGTTGGAAACATTCCGATTCACGCCAACGGCACTGTGAGACTTGGAAGGACCGAGGGAACGATTTTCTTGATTTCACAATGGGCACCAAATATGAAAATAGAAAGGTAAAAACGAAGACGAGAAGAAATAGTTACCCAACAATTTGAAACGTGCTATATATTTCCGGCATATTTAAACAAATGGGTGAAAGGCCTTCGAACAATTCGTGTTTTAGTTACGGTATGACCCAAGAGCTGTGTTAGATGGGAAAGGTATTTCACTGTACGATAAATTAATGAACATTCTACAGCTTCATCTTTGTCTACATTTACATGTGAACTCCACAGTCCCTTTTGTGATTAACAATATATTGATTCACTCTCCAAAGCATGTTAACTCCCGGTACTTTAACAGTAAAACCAAATAGGGATGCATAACACCTCTCTTGTAACGTCTGCCAGTGGAGTTGAATGATCATATGTAACGCTTTTGTGCTTAATTCTTCGATCTTCTTATGATCTTTTCGGAATCGCGCTGCTGCTACGCTAGCAGGTTCGAATCCCGCCTCGGGCATGGATGAGTGTGATGTCCTTAGCTTAGTTAGGTTTACGTAGTTCTAAGTATAGGGAACTGATGACGTCAGATGTTAAGTCCCATAGTGCTTAGAGTCATCTGAACCATTATGACCTTTCTTTAAAGGATCTTCTTTATTTTATCTATCACGACCAAAACTCAGTTATCGATTGAACTAGGGTTTTGTAAGCTACATCTATCGTAGATGAACTACACTTCTATGGATTCTTCCAATGAAAGTAATCGTTCGTATGTAATTCGCTCCATACGAAACTTCGCACGAATTTAGTGGTGGTGACTGGTTCCAGTGACTGTTTGGCAGTCGAAAAATCATACATTAACGGGGATTTCTGTGCCTATTTTTGTTCAGCATATTATGTATTTGTTTATTTAAGGGTCAATCCGTGCACTATGTGTCTATTTTTTGCTGGTCTTACTAGAGTTCGTTACAATTTTCAGCCTTTCGACTTCTCTATATACAGCAGAATTACCCGTGAAGAGCGCAGGGACATTTGTGTGTTGAGAAAAGTAATAGTCCTATAACACCCTTTGGGGCAGCCCAAAGTTACTTTCTCGTCTAGTGCTTTCTCTCCATCAAGAATGAAATTTGTGTCCTGTTGCTACGCAATCTCCTATCGAATCAAAAATCTGATCTGATATTTTATGTTT
Organism: Schistocerca nitens; assembly: GCF_023898315.1. Taxonomy (NCBI): domain Eukaryota; kingdom Metazoa; phylum Arthropoda; class Insecta; order Orthoptera; family Acrididae; genus Schistocerca; species Schistocerca nitens. Next base: position 794,610,564 of record NC_064618.1, read on the forward strand.
TGATCATGAGGCGACAGTGCGGCAGATAACTTTCTTAATATTGCACATAATGACGATTTTACTTAGATCAGAAAAACATGTTTTTCCTTCTGTGCTGCGACATATCGCACATTCATCAGGAAATAACACCTTTCCCACAGATACGGCATTTTGGAAATTGTGCGAAGAAAGTGCGACATGCAGCAACCCACTGCATCATGTCGCAGTTGGATAATTCACTCACAAACATGAGTTTAAGTCCATTCATTTTAAAACCTTGCTTAAAATATAGTCATGTACTCTTAAGGGCAGTACCTGAATTTCGATTACTCTATTACGAATGGAATTTATTGAAGACCACGCGATTGATTGCTCTTCTGCAGTACATATTTCCTCTCGCGCCCTGTCTTTTAACACTGCCAGAAGAATAAGCACGTTCCTCACGATCAAGCAGGATTGCTTTATGAGGTGATCCTTGCCAAAGCGGTCTCTGAATGCACTGATTGTGCACCCATCACACGCCACAAATGACTCCTAAATCGTGTAACTTTGTCTCCTCACATCAGCGACGGGTTCGCAGCCGAAACAACGCAATGCTTAAGCAACAGATTACTGACAATATTATCCTTCCGTCCGCCTCGAAGCAGGGATACCAATAAAACGACTGTTTAGTTCCCCGATTGCACAGAGTCGAAAGGATGAATGATACCGACAAGGGTTTACGATTTTGTTGGGAACCAATTGATGCTGAACTACACTCCTGGAAATTGAAATAAGAACACCGTGAATTCATTGTCCCAGGAAGGGGAAACTTTATTGACACATTCCTGGGGTTAGATACATCACATGATCACACTGACAGAACCACAGGCACATACACACAGGCAACAGAGCATGCACAATGTCGGCACTAGTACAGTGTATATCCACCTTTCGCAGCAATGCAGGCTGCTATTCTCCCATGGAGACGATCGTAGAGATGCTGGATGTAGTCCTGTGGAACGGCTTGCCATGCCATTTCCACCTGGCGCCTCAGTTGGACCAGCGTTCGTGCTGGACGTGCAGACCGCGTGAGACGACGCTTCATCCAGTCCCAAGCATGCTCAATGGGGGACAGATCCGGAGATCTTGCCGGCCAGGGTAGTTGACTTACACCTTCTAGAGCACGTTGGGTGGCACGGGATACATGCGAACGTGCATTGTCCTGTTGGAACAGCAAGTTCCCTTGCCGGTCTAGGAATGGTAGAACGATGGGTTCGATGACGGTTTGGATGTACCGTGCACTATTCAGTGTCCCCTCGACGATCACCAGTGGTGTACGGCCAGTGTAGGAGATCGCTCCCCACACCATGATGCCGGGTGTTGGCCCTGTGTGCCTCGGTCGTATGCAGTCCTGATTGTGGCGCTCACCTGCACGGCGCCAAACACGCATACGACCATCATTGGCACCAAGGCAGAAGCGACTCTCATCGCTGAAGACGACACGTCTCCATTCGTCCCTCCGTTCACGCCTGTCGCGACACCACTGGAGGCGGGCTGCACGATGTTGGGGCGTGAGCGGAAGACGGCCTAACGGTGTGCGGGACCGTAGCCCAGCTTCATGGAGACGGTTGCGAATGGTCCTCGCCGATACCCCAGGAGCAACAGTGTCCCTAATTTGCTGGGAAGTGGCGGTGCGGTCCCCTACGGCACTGCGTAGGATCCTACGGTCTTGGCGTGCATCCGTGCGTCGCTGCGGTCCGGTCCCAGGTCGACGGGCACGTGCACCTTCCGCCGACCACTGGCGACAACATCGATGTACTGTGGAGACCTCACGCCCCACGTGTTGAGCAATTCGGCGGTACGTCCACCCGGCCTCCCGCATGCCCACTATACGCCCTCGCTCAAAGTCCGTCAACTGCACATACGGTTCACGTCCACGCTGTCGCGGCATGCTACCAGTGTTAAAGACTGCGATGGAGCTCCGTATGCCACGGCAAACTGGCTGACACTGACGGCGGCGGTGCACAAATGCTGCGCAGCTAGCGCCATTCGACGGCCAACACCGCGGTTCCTGGTGTGTCCGCTGTGCCGTGCGTGTGATCGTTGCTTGTACAGCCCTCTCGCAGTGTCCGGAGCAAGTATGGTGGGTCTTACACACCGGTGTCAATGTGTTCTTTTTTCCATTTCCAGGAGTGTAATTAGTCTGATAGCAACAAACTTCACAAATAACGCCCTAGTGTCTATCCTGCGTATCCCGTCCTCGATACTGTAACCGAATGCTCGCCCCAGTCCAAATTTGTGCTTTGATTGCACAGCGTACTAGGGGCCACGTTTGTGTTCTATTTTCAAGGCAGAACACACAAAACTTCTACGTGTCCACCAACTTGTTTTGATTGTTGTCCCAACGCAGAAGCAGCACTCGGGTTGCGGTGCTCGACAATTTGATGCGAGGTTGTAATGAAAGTTACTAGTGACTGACCTAAGGCTCTATAAACTACCGAATGAGAAGCCCGGTTTTGAGCTCAGGCATGCCAGTAACTTTTAATCGCAAATGAAAACTACAGTGGATAAAGGCACAAACTGCTAACAGTTGAAACGGTAGAAGATCGACTAGAGAGTCAAACGTTATATTGTCCACAGTTAACGATACTGACACTGATCACGAAACTTTATACAGTGCCCATAAGAAAATAACTCCAATTGACACCGTCTGCTCTGCATTGTACACAGAGCCGCAAGACATTAATATACTTGATGAGCAAGTAGGGACTTGTCAGTGTGGCATTACCGCAACCCATATCCTTTGCTAAACGCGCGCTCACCCGCTCACATCTCGCGCTTGACTGTCACAGAACGAAACGCTCCGTTCGGCTCTCAATATTGACACGCCTGAGGTAGTAGGACTGTTGATATTTTTTAAAAAAATCAGGAATCCGATACACCGATATTTCGAAAATATCGTTGCAGGCCGTCGATATATATCGGAGGGAAGTATCGATATATCGTGTAAAATACGTAGACGTACCTGCCTATAAAAATATAGACTGCGCATTGTAAATATACTGCCGGTTTTAGATTTGTATATTTAAATATTGATTTATTATTAGACACTCTGCGCATCAGCAAACAAGCTGCCTGCTTACAGCAAGGACTGAAAGGAAAACGATGCACATTCATGCTTAGCGAGAACCACCTTGCTAGCAGTGGTAAATGCATGTAAGTGGCGCAATAAAAGATGTCTGATGGGTCCTTCGTTCGGTTTCGTCACATATCGGATTTGTCTGGAACACTTCACGTCGCCTTCCTTGTTTTCCGATTTCTGCAAACGCCAGCGATCTAGCAGTTCTAAAGTCAAACTTTGCAGTTTCCGTTCGTAGCGCCGAGCACCGAATACGTCAGTATATCCTCTCACACATCTCCACCCACAGCAAAAACCAATCTTGTCATTTAGATTATGGCCATCTTTTTCAGCAACTGCTTTTTTAAGAATGACGATGGGAATAAATAGCACCGTACATGCGTTAATAATTGTGTTTTGGTGTGCTATTTCTCCATACCGGAAATCTTGTTACTCTATTCACATTGCCAACCCGCCACTGCAATCTGAGTTCTTCTTTGTGCCACTTATACTTGCTTGCACAGTCAAAGAGAAAGACTGGATGTTATGGGAGCTCAGGAAGTCCACTACTGGCCATTAAAATTGCTACACCACAAATATGACGTGCTACAGACGCGAAATTTAACCGACAGGAAGAAGATGCTGTGATATGCAAATGATTAGCTTTTCAGAGCATTCACACAAGGAGGGCACCGGTGGCAACACTTACAACGTGCTGACATGAGGAAAGTTTCCAACCGATTTCTCATACACAAACAGCAATTGACCGGCGTTTCGTTGTGATGGCTCGTGTAAGGAGGAGAAACGCGGCCGTCCATGGTGGCCGAGCGGTTCTAGGCGCTACAGTCTGGAACCGCGCGACCGCTACGGTCGCAGGTTCGATACTGCCTCGGGAATGGATGTGTGTGATGTCCTTAGGTTAGTTAGGTTTAAGTAGTTCTAAGTTCTAGGGGACTGATGACCTTAGAAGTTAAGTCCCATAGTGCTCAGAGCCATTTTTTGAGAAATGCGTACCATCACGTTTCCGACTTTGATAAAGATCGGATTGTAGCCTATTGCGATTGCGGTTTATCGAATAGTGACATTGTTGCTCGTGTTGGTCGAGATCCAATGACTGTTAGCAGAATATGGAATTGGTGGGTTCAGGAGGGTAATACGGAACGTCGTGCTGGATCCCAACGGCCTCGTATCACTAGCAGTCGAGATGACAGGCATTTTATCCGCATGGCTGTAACGGATCGTGCAGCCACGTCTAGATCCCTAGAGTCAACAGATGGGGACTTTTGCAAGACAACAACCATCTGCACGAACACTTCACGACTTTTGCAGCAGCGTGGACTATAAGCTCGGAGACCATGGCTGCGGTTACCCTTGACGCTGCATCAAAGACAGGAGCGCCTGCGATGGTGTACTCAACGACGAACCTGGGTGCACGAATGGCAAAACGTCATTTTTTAGGATGAATCCAAGTTCTGTTTACGGCATCATAATGGTCGCATCCGTGTTTGGCGACATCGCGGTGAACGCACGTAGGAAGCGTGTATTCGTCATCGCCATACTGGCGCATGAGCCTCGGTGATTGTATGGGGTGGCATTGGTTACACGTCTTGGTCACCTCTTGTTCGCATTGACGGCACTTCGAACAGTGGACATTACATTTGAGATGTGTTACGAGCCGTGGCTCTAACCTTCATTCGATCCCTGCGAAACACTACATTTCTGCAGGATTATGCACGACCGCATTTTTCAAGTCCTGTACGGGCCTTACTGCACACAGAAAATGTTCGACTGCTGCCCTGGCCAGCACATTCTCCAGATCTCTCACCAACTGAAATCGTCTGGTCAGTGGTGGTCGAGCAACTAGCTCGTCACAATACGCCAGTCACTACTCTTTATGAATTGTGGTATCGTGTTGAAACTGCATGGGCAGGTGTACCGGTACACGCCATCCAAGCTCTGCTTGACTCAATGCCCAGGCGTATCAAGGCCGTTATTACGGCCAGAGGTGGTTGGTCGGGGTACTGATTTCTCAGGATCTATGCACCCAAATTGCGTGAAAATGTAATCACATGTCAGTTCTAGTATAATATATTTGTCCAATGAATACCCGTTCATCATCTGCATTTCTTCTTGGTGTAGCAATTTTAATGGCCAGTAGTGTAATATCAGCACCCGATATTGGCATTTCGATATCGGTGTATCGATACGTTGGGAATATATGTGTTCATTATACATCGAGATTGGTTGGAAAAATTATCGATACATCGACGTTTTATTGACAGCTGTAGCCCAAGGCGCACGAGTTGCTTCGTTTGCATTGCATCACGTTTACGTTATGCAAACAATGTAATGAAAATAATTCGAATACGGTCAACTCTCACTACTGAGTGTATCTTCAATAAATATAAGTCAAACCAAAACTTAGCTACAATAGAATATTAATAATTGGAAGTTGTGTATACCTCAGTCCATCACTTCATATTAGGACAAATTAACGATGCTAATTAGTAAGTGAAGTGTGTGGTTAAGTGCTATGGTTCACAGAGGAGTAACATCAAAAGTACGGCAACATCTCGGCGGACACCCTGGACAACAGAATGCCGTCAGCTATGTGAACTACCAGTGTGGGAAACGGAAATGACCTGCGCCTTTTTGGGATCTTTTGGAATGCCACGTTCGCCCAAAAAATGGTTCAAATGGCTCTGAGCACTATGGGACTTAACATCTGAGGTCATCAGTCCCCTAGAACTTAGAACTACTTAAACCTAACTAACCTAAGAACATCACCCATATCCATGCCCGAGGCAGGATTCGAACCTGCGACCGTAGCAGCAGCGTGGTTCCGGACTGAAGCGCCTAGAACCGCTCGGGCACACCGGCCGGCACGTTCGCCCAGTGACCGGCAATTGACTGCTATGTCAAAAAGTAGGGACCATATTGAGCTATGTCCAAGCAGGCAGCAAGTCGGGCGAAAGAAGCTGTTGACAAGCTGTATGTGGCCTCGTGTACAAGCGACACAGGCGACCCTTGAACGCGACCGGCGGGGCCGTTTCTAATTGACGCTGTGTGGGCGCTCGGTCCCCGCTGATCACCCATTCAGCGCCCGCCTGGCTCCCCCACCCCTCGCGTTATTGTGTCCGTATAATGGCCTTCACTGCGGATCCGCAAACAGAAAACAGCGCCGGGCATGACCCGACGCAGGCGCGGGCGTGCAACTGTGCGTGCTTTGCGCTCTCTCCACAGAGCGGTGTGTGGATTCGCGTATCGCAGTGTTCTGTCTACAACCTATTGTCCCGCGGGTCTTTGTTCCTCGCTTACAATTAAAATTCTGGACAATGTACAGCGTAGCAAAAGACTCTCATTTACTGAAATGTTCACTGTTGTATTAACCGGCGATTTCCAGCAATCGTCTATAAGCTAAACATGCAGAGGATTAAGAGAACAAGAAAAGAAAAACACGTTTACAATTTCAACAGGTTAAGTGAAATGTAGCATTCCCGAGTGAAAGTGCTGTCCAAACTAGGTGGCGAAATGATGAATTGTAAACGTGCGAGAGCTAGAAAGTGCGAACACCATAACATACAGAAACTAGCCCGCCGTCTTTCGTGTAGGCAATGCGAGAACCAGAATCGACGGCCCAGCGCACGTCCAGGATTTCTTGGTAGTGAGCCATCGATTTAACAGTAAAAAACACTGACTATTTCAGAAGACATGAAATGCTGTACAAGACCGGCTTATGCTGCAATGTCTGCAGATGATATTCTCCTTGCAGTAGTTTCTATGTGAAAAATCGTTTCATTGGGTGCATCATCGATCAAGGCCAATATTTTGAAAAGTTAGCCGGCCGGTGTGGCCGAGCGGTTCTAGGCACTTCAGTCTGGAACCGCGCGACCGCTACGGTCTCAGGTTCGAATCCTGCCTTGGGAATGGATGTGTGTGATGTCCTTAGGTTAGTTAGGTTTAAGTAGTTCTAAGTTCTAGGGGACTGATGACCTCAGGTGTTAAGTCCCATAGTGCTCAGAGCCATTTGAACCATTGAAAAGTTAATACGAGTCATAATAATAAACACTCGAACCGCGCCTTTGTTACGGATGTATTTGCATTTTGTACAGCAGGGTGATGGCTCTGGGACCTCTTCTGCTGACGACGGGACGTGTTATGCCTTTCACGTTCCCTTCCCTCTTTCCCCATGCACAGGAAAACGTACGTAGTTCCATTTGAAAATAATGAAGTCGGTACCATAATATCGCGCGTAGAAAAATTTCTTGTGTATGTCAAAAGCTCGCCCATTGTTCGTTGTAGCTGAGCAACAATTGCATCACATATTTCCTCGTTCTAGATATACAGCTCATTCTTCACGGAGTGCTACAGTGACGAGAGGTATCGATGTCGGTGAGGCCTTGCACGAAGTCGACGTTCCAAAACATCCCAAAGGTGTTCTATAGGATTCAGGTCAGGACTCTGTGCAGGCCAGTCCATTACAGGGATGTTATTGTCGTGTAACCACTCCGCCACAGGCCGTGCAATATGAACAGGTGCTCGATCATGTTGAAAGATGCAGTCGCCATCCCCGAATTGTTCTTCAACAGTGGAAGCAAGAAGGTGCTTAAAACATTAATGTAGGCCCGTGCTGTGATAGAGCCACGCAAAACGACAAGGGGTGCAAGCCCCCTCCATGAAAAACACGATCACACGCTAGCACTACCGCCTCCGAATTTTACTGTTGGCACTACACCCGCTCGCAGATGGCGTTCACTGGGCATTCGCCATACCCACAGCCTGCCATAGGATCGCCACATTGTGTACCGTGATTCCTCATTCCACACAACATTTTTTCTCTGTTCAATCGTCCAATGTTAACGCTCCTTACACCAAGTGAGGCGTCGTTTGGCATTTACCGGCGTGATGTGTGGCTTATGAGTAGCCGCTCGACCATGAAATCCAAGTTTTCTCACCTCCCGCCTAACTGTCATAGTACTTGCAGTGGATCCTGATGCAGTTTGGAATTTCTGTGTGGTGGTCTGGGTAGATGTCTGCCTATTACACTTTACGACCCTCTTCAACTGTCGGCGGTCTCTGTTAGTCAACAGACGAAGACGGACTGTACGCTTTTGTGCTGTATGTGTCCCTTCACGTTTCCACTTCACTATCACATCGGAAACAGTGGAACTAGGGATGTTTAGGAGTGTGGAAATCTCACGTACAGACGTATGACACAACTGACGCCCAATCACCTGACCATGTTCGAAGTTCGTGAGTTCCGCGGAGCGCCCCATTCTGTTCTCTGACGATGTCTAACGACTAGTGAGGTCGCTGATATGGAATATCTGGCCGTAGGTGGCAGCACAATGCACCTGATATGAAAAACGTATGTTTTTGGCGGTGTCCCGATACCTTTGATTACACAGTGTACACAGCGCAGTGAAATTAAAGGTTCATTTTCTTGAAATCCCGTACCTGTCTCCGATTGCGACACAGAAGTCTTAAAATTTGGCTACAAATTGCCTACAACATACGTAATGGTGCAACAGCGTGGCGCCCTACGCCTCGGGCTCGGCGACGTTACAAACAGCACGGTGGCAACACACGCGGAAGTAAGGCCAGAGCTCACAAGATTATGTAGGCTGTAACCTGGGTTAATGGTGTCACATTGACACCAGATTGCAAAAAATTATCCCCAACGCAATCGTGCGGGTGGCACTTGGTGGGAAGGTCGTCACATCTCCTTTTACCTACGTTTCATCCCTTCGTTTGACGCCTCAGCGTTGGAGGTCAGAATCACGACGCCTAGCGTTGAAATCACGTGGGATTCTTATGGGTGGCAGCGGAAATAATTTAAAACACTCAGCCGCTCATAATCGTGACAGAAAGGCGTCAGGAGATGGCATAAAGCGCATCAATAGCACCACCCTTTTCCTATGGGCATTCATTTGCACTCATTTCGCCCTCGTGTACGACAGTTTGCAGTTCGATATTCAAGAGAACGACGCCTCTGATAACACGCTTCGGACGATTCAAAACTTTTCTGAGGACATCATGGGGATGCAGCCACATTGAACGTGATATCACTTGATCTCGCTCTTTTGGAGTATAGATAACTGGAAGTTTTGCTTTCGTATACAGGGTGGATCCATTAGGGACCACTTGAAATCATTTGACGAGATTTGAACATGATTCGAAGAAGAAAAGGGTGTTCATGCTTTTTCATTCCTCCGTTTTCGCTCCCTCCTGTGGTGTTCGCGCTGAGCAGTATGACATTGGAATGAACGTGACTCAAATGGAGAAATGTCTCTCGAAGACTTTCCAGTTCGGGAACACCCTTTGTGCTCCTCGAACTACTTCGTTGGGCACTTTAAGAATGTCCCTCTACAGAGATACTTATTCACCAATCCCACACACACGTGGGACAGCCAAACTGCGCCACACTAGAGCCTGATGGCTGCATGCGAAATCAGAGGGACAGAGATCTGTAGAAGGATGTCTCTGTACAGTCATTTTTAAAGTGCCCATCAAAAGTGCGCAGGTGGTACCGATGGTTTTGCTGAATGGTGGGTTCTTACATCTACATCTACATCTACATTTATACTCCGTAAGCCACCCAACGGTGTGTGGCGGAGGGCACTTTACGTGCCACTGTCATTACCTCCCTTTCCTGTTCCAGTCGCGTATGGTTCGCGGAAAGAACGACTGCCGGAAAGCTTCCGTGCGCGCTCGAATCTCTCTAATTTTACATTCGTGATCTCCTCGGGAGGTATAAGTAGGGGGAAGCAATATATTCGATACCTCATCCATAAACGCACCCTCTCGAAACCTGGACAGCAAGCTACACCGCGATGCAGAGCGCCTCTCTTGCAGAGTCTGCCACTTGAGTTTGCTAAACATCTCCGTAACGCTATCACGCTTACCAAATAACCATGTGACGAAACGCGCCGCTCTTCTTTGGATCTTCTCTATCTCCTCTGCCAACCCGACCTGGTACGGATCCCACACTGATGAGTAATACTCAAGTATAGGTCGAACGAGTGTTTTGTAAGCCACCTCCTTTGTTGATGGACTACATTTTCTAAGGACTCTCCCAATGAATCTCAACCTGGCACTCCCCTTACCAACAATTAATTTTATATGATCATTCCACTTCAAATCGTTCTGTACACATATTCCCAGATATTTTACAGAAGTAACTGCTACCAGTGTTTGTTCCGCTATCATATAACCGTACAATAAAGGATCCTTCTTTCTATATACTCGCAATACATTACATTTGTCTATGTAAAGGGTCAGTTGCCATTCCCTGCACCAAGTGCCTATCCGCTGCAGATCTTCCTGAATTTCGCTGCAATTTGCTAATGCTGCAACTTTTCTGTATACTGCAGCATCATCCGCGAAAAGCCGCATGGAACTTCCGACACTATCTACTATCTATCTTAGAGCGATCCTTCACCATTTTATTGGACTGCGTTGCAATATAGCATACCTCCACCTTTGCACTCACCACAGGAAGGCGCGAAAAAGGAGGGGTGGAAAAAATACACATCCGTCTCTGCTTCAGATCACTTTCAAATTTCGTCGAATGGCTTTGAACCGTCTCTAGTGGTTTCACCTTGCATACCAAAGCAAAGCTTGCGGTCACGATGCACTCCAAAAGATGATATCACGTTTAATGGGACTGCAGCCCTGCGATTTCCTTAGAAGAGCATCGAATCGTCCGCAGGGTGTCAACAGTAACAGAATTGGTCAAGAACATCGTTCTGTTACATATCGCACTGCAAGGTGTCGTTTTCGAGAGCGAAATATGTGGAAAAGAACGTCACTATGGAAGGGGTAGTTTCTTTGACGCCATTTATGCCACCCTCTTGGCCGATTCTGAGCAGCTGCGTGTTTGAGATGATTCCCTCGGCTACCCCAAAAGAAACCTGCTCGACTGCAACTCTGGGCGTCGCTGTTCTGACCCCCGTCGTAGAGGCGTCAAACGAAGAAGATGGGAGATGACATATGAGTAAAGGCGAGTATGACCATCTTTCTACTGTGTGACACGTCCAAGGTTGGACTGGGCAGAACTGTTATGAAATTTGGTACCAGTGTCGCACCAATAACAGACGTGACGGCTCACATGAACTTCTGACATCTGGGCTTTTTTCGCATGTGGTGACAACTTGGTGTTCGGATTGTTGCCGAACCTGAGTATTATGTCGGACGGAGCCTCGGTTTTGTACCATTAGGAAATTTGTAGACAACTTTGAGCCAAATTTTCAAATTTCCACGATGCAAGGGGAGACAATTACAGTATTTAAAAAAAAGGTGACCCTTTAATTGCAGCCGGCCGCGGTGGCCGAGCGGTTCTAGGTGCTTCAGTCCGGAACCACGCTACTGCTACTGTCGCAGGTTCGAATCCTGCCTCGGGCATGGATGTGTGTGATGTCCTTAGGTTAGTTAGGTTTAAGTAGTTTGTGGTGTGCGTACTGTAAGACCTTCGGTACACACACCATCAGATTATTTGACTTGTCGCTCTAACGAAGTAGGCGAGTGTCAGCAATATGTCTCGTGGTCTTATCATGGCGTGTTTATCTTCTGCCGTTAGGTCAGACGATAGAAATGCCACTTGCAGGCTTAGAGTAGCAGATTGACGGTGACCAACTTTAAACAGAACTTGATTAATTTTCACATACATTTATTAAAATAATAAAAAGCACAGAAATTACTTAACTTGATTCTGGATGCTGTTTACAATTGACAATCTGAAGTTCCTTTGGTCTTGATACGTTAATCTTATTTTCACATATCTCTGATACTTGACAAAGTGTCTATACATTTCTCTTCATGGCTATGTACAGGAATATGGTAATCTTATTAGGCACAGACTGAAACTTGACTACGGACTAATGCAGACTGGTACAGACAAATGCAGACTGACTAATCGGAGGTCTGTACACTCGTTATAATACCTCGCGCATTCAGGTATCACTGCGCGAGTGTGATCCGCGAGGAGAAAAGGTTCTACGTTAGCAGCAATCTCATTGACTGCGTTACATGTTAATACTCGGATCGGCGGAAGCAGAATTTGGTCCGTCTCTAAAGCATCGGCATCTCTTAGTGTGGAGACGGACGAGCGCTGCGCCTGCGCTGTTGTGCTTAGCGGGGCGCGCTCCAGTGGGAAAGTTGTGTACGTGCTGACTACGCGGAACTATGTACACAACATAGTTCTAAGTCTAGGGGACTGATAACCTCAGATGTTAAGTCCCATAGTGCTCAGAGCCATTTTGAACCTTTAATTGCGTTGCGCAGTTTATTACCGGTGGAGTGGCTTAGCTGTCTAATCTAGCATATTTGTTAGGTTTGGTGTAAATACGGAGACTGACCAAAACACTAAAGCATCTTGAAGACATTGTCAGATGTCAATGTAACGAACGCACCATCAGCTAGTAAGCAAATGATTATAATTGCAAATCACTGTGACAGGTAGAGTAGCCACGAGAATACATTAACGTTCTCTTTGTAGTGTATATTCACATAGGGCATGTGTACTGCGGTTATATGTTGAGTGCTCACTGTGAAGGACACCGATATGTCTGGTAATCATGTGAGGCAGTATATCAGCAACTGATAGAGTTTGAAAGTGTGGATGTCCATTTGGGCGGCTGGTCGAATCGTGCGATATCCATATTTCTGGACCGTTGGGATTTGACAGCGGCCCGATAACGGGTAACATCGGATAGACGCAGTCAATACCTTCGCTGCGCAGTGCCTGTTACCGACGACTGTGCCGCTAAAGCGGAGTTATTGAACGCAGTTTTCCGAAATTCCTTCACCAGGGAAGACGAATGGAATATTCCAGAATCTGATACACGAACAGCTGCTAGCATGAGTTTCTTAGAAGTAGATACCTTAGGGGTTGCGAAGCAACTCAAATCGCTTGATACGGGCAAGTCTTCAGGTCCAGATTGTATACCAATTAGGTTCCTTTCAGATTACGCTGATACAATGGCTCCCTACTTAGCAATCATGTACAACCGCTCGCTCACCGATAGATCTGTAACTACAGATTGGAAAATTGCGCAGGTCGCACCAGTGTTTAAGAAGGGTAGTAGGAGTAATCCGTCGAACTACAGACCTATATCATTGTCGTCGGTTTGCAGTAGGGTTTTGGAACATATACTGTATTCAAACATTATGAATCACCTCGAAGGGAACGACCTATTGATACGTAATCAGCATGGTTTCAGAAAACATCGTTCTTGTGCAACGCAGCTAGCTCTTTATTCGCACGAAGTAATGGCCGCTATCGACAGGGGATCTCAAGTTGATTCCGTATTTCTAGACACCGTTCGTCACAAGCGACTTCTAATCAAGCTGCGGGCCTATGGGGTATCGTCTCAGTTGAGCGACTGGATTAGTGATTTGCTGTCAGGAAGGTCGCAGTTCGTAGTAATAGACGGCAAATCATCGAGTAAAACTGAAGTGATATCAGGTGTTCCCCAGGGAAGCGTCCTGGGACCTCTGCTGTTCCTTATATATATATAAATGACCTAGGTTCGCAGATGATGCTGTAATTTACCGTCTAGTAAGGTCATCCGAAGACCAGTATCAGTTGCAAAGCGATTTAGAAAAGATTGCTGTATGGTGTGGCAGGTGTCAGTTGACGCTAAATAACGAAAAGTGTGAGGTGATCCACATGATTTCCAAAAGAAATCCATTGGAATTCGAGTACTCGATAAATAGTACAATACTCAAGGCTGTCAATTCAACTAAGTACCTGGGTGTAAAAATTACGAACAACTTCAGTTGGAAAGACCACATAGATAATATTGTGGGGAAGGCGAGCCAAAGGTGCGTTTCATTGGCAGGACACTTAGAAGATGCAACAAGTCCACTAAACAGACAGCTTACACTACACTCGTTCGTCCTCTGTTAGAATATTGTTGCGCGGTGTGGGATCCTTACCAGGTGGGATTGACGGAGGACATCGAAAGGGTGCAAAAAAGGACAGCTCGTTTTGTATTATCACGTAATAGGGGAGAGAGTGTGGCAGATATGATATGCGAGTTGGGATGGAAGCCATTAAAGCAAAGACGTTTCTCGTCGCGGCGAGATCTATTTACGAAATTTCAGTCACCAACTTTCTCATCCGAATGCGAAAATATTTTGTTGAGCCCAACCTACATAGGTAGGAATGATCATCAAAACAAAATAAGAGACATCAGAGCTCGAACAAAAAGGTTTAGGTGTTCGTTTTTCCCTCGCGCTGTTCGGAAGTGGAATGGTAGGGAGATAGTATGATTGTGGTTCGATGAACCCTCTGCCAAGCACTTAAATGTGAATTGCAGAGTGATCATGTAGATGTAGATGTAGATGTGAGGGCACAAATATTCGTTATCAAGGTTCCGGTCGACCACGTATGAACACCACTAAATGAAGACCGGCGTTCGCCGTATTATGCACCTGGCACATCTTAACCCCTTTACATGTGCGTCTACGGTCAGAGAACAGGTAATGGACTCTCAAAACATTTTGTCATCCGACATCTTTGTCGGAGGCTAGCAGCAGCCAGACTACGAAATTACCATCCCATGCTTATGCTGCCGTTAATAGAACTACATCAACGGCTGCGTTTGGAGCGGTGCCTGGATCGGGAAGTATGGCCTGCTGGTGAATGAATTTGCATTGCGTTCCGCGATGAATTTTGGTGCTGCACTATTTCAGATGACTATTGCCGACGAATACAATAGTGGCCTCTGAAAAGGTCCCATGCCTTCAACGGTTTGGAGAGACATAGCGGAGTTACTTCCTGCATCATGGTGTGATGAGCTCTCGGGTATGACTTCAGGTCTCGAGTGGTGGTGGTTGAGGGAACTATGACGGCACAATGCTACTTCGTGCACGTCCTGCGTTCTCACGTGGTGTTTCGCCTGCGATAATTTGATGTTGCTATTTTCAACAGCACAATGCTCGTCCTCTCATGCCGTGCGTCCTAATGAAATGTCTGCGTGATGTTGAAGAACTGCAGTGGCCAGCAATACCCCAGATCTGTCCCCGATAGGGGACCATCTCGGGCGTCAACTCCGCCCCGCCAGTACCAAGGATATCAACAACTAGTTACAACACTTGTGAGACGGCTTGCCAGAGGAGAGGTTACACCGGTTTTGTGACACCCTGGCCAACAGAATCAGTGCATGGTTTCAGAGAGAGTGGATGGAACGTCTTACTGATTGAGTTCTTTGAAAATTTGACACGTTTTTCTAATCACTGACACAACGTCACATAACCTCTCAAATTGTGAAATTTCATTTCGATTACTTCTCCCGTTGTTGATGCTTCAATAGCACGAATCTTTATAGTGTTAGCTCTTCTTTTCTACTTCCAGCGTGAACTGTATCCTCCCGTGCATATTGTTCAAAGCCTACGCAGTTATATATAGCGGAGTTACTTCTGGCGTCATGGTGTGGCGGGCTCTCGGTTATGACTTCAGGTCTCGGGTGGTAGCTTTAGATACTCTTTTTACCGTACCTCGCTGCAACGCAACTGTAGCAAAGCGAGCCATGGCTTTTTTCCGTATTCCCAGTGTAAAGAAATTTTTGTGGCAGAAGCTACATATGGTATGCTGGCTGTGAGGTTGCAGAGGAGCAATGTCTGCAATTTTCTGTGTATTTCGCTGTCAGAATCTCGCTGTAATCCCTTGACATTGGCATAGCTGACGTTGTGCTGCGAATCCCCTTGGCGGAGAAATCGTGAGAGGTTTGTTGCATAGTAGTAAGTGTAGCTAGAAAAATAATGGCTGCAATAGGGTAGTATATCTGGAGGGGTACAACGTTTAAGGCGGGGATAAATAATGCAAACCTCCCATCAGAGAGAAAGGGTGCCTTGGGTTAACAAATGTACAAACAAAATGCGAGGCCCTGTTGATGCAGAGAGTAATGAAGCTGTGCCGCAGATACCAGGACAGTGCGTTGAGTGGGGTCATGAAGACATATAAGCTGGACAATATTCAAGCGTCAACAAATTTGGAGGAAAATACGTCACGAGGCGGATCACATCAGAATGTTTCTACGGCAAAGTAGCTACCCCCGGGCGAAAGCAAATATACTGTGAGATCGAATCACCGCCCAAATAAACCAGACAATGAAGAGCACTGGAAGAGTTAACCGGATAGAAGTAAAAATACCATCCAAGGGTGCTAGAAGCAGCAACATTAACGTGCTACCAAATAGTCAAAGAAACAAACCAAAAAAAAAAGAAAAACTTCACAGAATATATTTGTTGGAACTGTAGAGCGTGTAATTTTATCGAAACCCTGCCACAGAGATACGTCTGCGGAGGGAATAACGTCATGTGGGAATGGTGCTGTAAGAATCTGATATTGATTTGAGCAAAAACAAGGCAGCACATTGCGAGCTAATATCCCAAAGATGTTCGGGTTCACATGCGGCTCCTGTTCGTCGAAACTTCTTGGCTCAAACTCGTGTAGGGGTTGACCCGCACTTGTCGCATTACACGCCCTAAATTACACGCTTGTGACCCTTCGATTAAATTGTCTGGCTGATGGCAAGATTGCGAAATTGTATGAAGTTAATATGGTATATAATAAGAGTAATAGTAATATTGGGAACTAAATTAACGACCCATAAATGATGTAGGCCACACAGTTGCGATTTGGTTAGAATAATGTTTATTCACAAGGCAAACTAATTGCGAAAGTGGTTATATTTAGGTCGATCATTCATAATTTCATCGCGCTATACAAGTTCATAACTCCACCTCATTAAATATGCGGAAAGTTTGACTTCACACTAGGCGCGCGGCTGCTCATCCCTCACAGACTAAGTCCCGCGATACCACACAACGCGAAATTTTCTAAGTCGTTTCACTTCCTAGCAGCCTAAAGACCGACTGTCCGCTTTCGCGTATCAATCCGAACTGTACCCTTTGGTATCTCCAGCAGAACTTTCCGGCCACATTTCCCGCGAGCCTAACATCTTCGCTCAACTGACAAGCGCTGTTCTCTTTCCTGAAGTCGTCCATCTGATTGGCTACAGCTTACTCTACACTACTTTACATTTTAACATATTTAAATAATCAAAGCTTGACCACTTTCACGTTCTAAATAAAATAACAATAATATCCATTACATAATAGACGTTAAATTCTTTTACATATAACCAATACAATTTCCTTCTTAACTTTGAACGCCACGGCTAGTAGCCTTGAAACAATGTGATTTCTGATAAATAAACAAAGAACAAAAGTAACCATTATGCACTAAATTTTACAACAAATATTATATTATCTAATGATTCAATAGGGTGTCATGCTGCCATCGTTCAATGTATTTTGTGTGGAGGAAATGATGATCTGATGCTTAACTGAAAATACTGATAATTTAAATTTACTGTATCTTTTAAACAATTACAACATCTGTCATTTTAATGATGCGCTTCTTTATGAAATGTCGATCGTTAAGATCGACCAAACCGTTCAGATTTTAGCATTCAGATCTTTGTTCCAAAACTTGTTAATTTCGCTTTTAACAATAAATCCCGAACTATTATAGATATGACCAATATTCAAGTTTTATTGGGATCACTAAGAAAATTTATGGAGGCAGATTAAAATTACTACAGAATTAAATAGTTTTCATAAATGTTTCCCTTTATAGCCGATCTTAAGTGGCTCTGAGCAGTATGCGACTTAACTTCTGAGGTCATCAGTCGCCTAGAACTTAGAACTAATTAAACCTAACTAACCTAAGGACATCACACACATCCATTCGAACCTGCGACCGTAGCGGTCGCTCGGTTCCAGACTGTAGCGTCTAGAACCGCACGGCCACTCCCCCGGCAGCCGATCTTAGGTCTTCCATATTTAAAATTGCTACGTCTCCTTGGCCACAAAAGTCTTATACTGGGTTTCCCTACGGCACTACAACCAGGGGAAAACTGCTATCCCATAACCAAGAAAAACATCTGGACACGTCTGGTAGGACATTACGTAACCAGAGACATGGAAGGGCGGTCACATCCGAGCTGCAGAGTACACGACTCAACTCAGGCACATCTACTAAGGAAACAAGCTAAATAGACTCAAAACCATGCAGACTATATTTCAGCAGTGGAATTAATGAAAATATGAGATGGAAAAATGTGGAAAAAAGAAAAAGCAGAAATAAGAATGTTGCAACTGCATTTTCTGTCTAGTTGGCGGTTGCTTCTGGCTTCCTCGAATGAATTTAGTGTTTTTACCTTTCTTAATGGACACAGGATATGCAAAGATGCGTTTAAAGAAAAAAGAAATGAAACAAATAAGGCAGCTGAGGTGGACCACATAGCTCACTTTGCTACGTCAGTGTATTACTATCGCATAGTCACTGCCACTGGTAGTTTTAAGCAGCCATTCAATGAAACTTGTAAGAAAGCAAGTGACTGTGTCGTGAACGGAGAAGAAGCAGAAGTAGTTTCTGAGAAAGAAGCTGGTGACAGAAATACATCGAAGAAGTAAAGCAGCCAAGGTGATGGCAGTGACGATACTGAAAAAGTTGACCAGGTGCGAGCAGGATTCGTGCGCAAAGAGTTCCGCACAAACTTAATTAAGTATATAGACAGCTTATCCATTCCTGGAATTGAGGATATTGATAATTTTTGCCTATTATCGACATCGATACTGTCAAGTTAAGTGAAACTTCGCTTCTTACCAAATTACATGACTCTGGGTCAAAGAGAAGTACTCTATAGGTTTATATAAGCGAGTTTCCGATATCAAAATATGTGACGTGAATGTCCGTCCATCTTGACTGCATTGACTTAGAAGCTTAAACTTTCTACACCACGAAGGAACCGTAAATCTTAGTACATAAATTTGAACTTGGTACGTCAAGCTGTTCCAGAGTAAAAGTGTCTTAACGTACAGACGAATAAACAAACGGACGGATAAAAAATGCCAAGAAATATTTTTTTCGTGTCATATAATTACAAATAAAGAATTTTATGATTTTCTCCTTTACTTGTACCGTGAAACCTTGCTTTTTACCACGATTCTAGGTCAACAGAAACTACCCTACAGGTTTAGATGACAGAGTTTTCGAGTATCGAAATATGTGACATAAATGGCGTATTTCGTGAGTGCGTTGAGTTTGAAACTTACAATTTTGACATCGCTAAGGGTCCACAGATCTTAATATGTGACATAAATTTGAATTTGATACGTCTAATCCTTCCTGAGAAAATGGGTTCTTAACAGTTGGAGAGAAAGACAGATAAACAGATGGACAACGAAGCGATTCTATAAGGGTTCTGTTTTTACAGATTGAGGCACGGAATCCTAAAATGAAGAAGAAGGCGCAGAAGTAGAAGAAGACGATTAATCTAGTGGTGGTTATGATGCTGTAGCTTCAGGATCAAAAAGAAAAAAAATACACAAATGACTGTGAAACTTACATACTGTGCCGTAAACAACCGGCATTTATATGCGCTAATTGATCTGAATATGTCTGTATTATGTTGAAAGATGGTACATTTACTAATAATAAATTATTTTTGAACAAAAAAGTGAAACTAGTAAAATTTCTATAATTATGTAGGACGTGCTTAATAAATAGACTATATGTCTATATGCAGAATTATACGCACTTGATAATTTTTGTGCAGGAATATGTCACACGAAACATAAAAATTGAGCACGGAAAATCATGCTGTTATCATGTAAGTCGGCAATCCGCAAAAATAGCGTAAACATCCAAATGCAGTTGGCTGGGTGATGCAAGTTATTACTTATATCACAGTGCTAGTGGCTGCTCCGCTTTATACTGAAAAAGAAGGTCATTCCATTGTTTGGTTTTCGTCTTACACAAGCTTCAGGCATTACACATTTTCTTGTAACGACACTTCTAATTTTCTCGGTTTTCTTTAATTTATTCTACCTTCGCCATTATACATATTGCTTTGAGAGGTAATCTTTGGCTGCTCAGTCTTTTAATGTGTTCATTCTATTTCTTTCTGTTTTCCCGGATTTTATTTTTTAATCTACTAGTATTCAGTCTGCTCCAAATGTCATCATACTGTAGGCTATAATTAACTACATTATTTCACCGCTCCGATAAAACTCTTTTCTGTTGGTCTGTTTGTACTCTATTGGTATCGGTCCTTGTACGGTAACGCAATATGCCAATGTGTTTCAAAAAGCATAGCGCGCAAATGTGATTTTTCAGGAGGGGAGGGAGGGGTGGGGAGGAGTCGTATCTCTAGTTCTATTAAGCACATAGATAAAGGGTCAAGTGGTTTGGATAGCCCTTGTCCTGGCCACCATTTACATGCTTATCGGAAGAATGTTACAGTGCAGGTTTAAAATTTAAACATTACGCACTTTCTCGAACCCAGAGAAATTGAACAAATCGGTTCTTTTGCATTAAGTGTACTCTGGGATGAACCTTAAGTTGCTAAGAAAAGCATCATTTGTTCATGGAAGGTTCTTGAGAAAACCCCGAAAAGCCAGGGTTTTTGGGTACGAAAAGCGTATATCGAGGAGATGGCCACGTGTTTAATTTCTATTCATGGCACATTGTCGACATTTTTACCATATTTACTTAAGATGATATTCTCGGATAACTTACGTTGTATCTGATCTGAGGCGTAAATGTGGTTTCAACCGATGTAGTGAATGCGTAGCATGAGTTCTAGTCGTGGCAACGGTTCTGAGGTCACCAAACTATGTTTGTAGTCAGTAAAACTCTGCGACGCGCTGCCTCTGCATAATGGGCACTTCAAGTCTATACAAATATAGGCATAGTCATACTGCATTGACAAGAAATAGGCTAAAAATTGTCTTAAAATAACTGAAAATAACTTAAAACGACTGCCAAAAATAATGTAAAACTGAAAGGACTGCGTTTTCGATGAATTATAATTGATGAGTGAAGTATCCGGAAAAAGTTTAAAGAAAACAATTTAGTGTTAACTTTATATTCTCGATACTTATTTGTTGTTTATACTTGCCGAAATATATACGTGTGTCGAAGTATGTAAATAAACTGTCAATACTTTGCTGACATGAAATTATTTTTCTATAGCCGGCCGGAGTGGTCGAGCGGTTCTAGGCGCTACAGTCTGGAACCGAGCGACCGCTACGGTCGCAGGTTCGAATCCTGCCTCGGGCATGGATGTGTGTGATGTCCTTAGGTTAGTTAGGTTTAAGTAGTTCAAAGTTCTAGGGGACTGATGAGCTCAGAAGTTAAGTCCCATAGTGCTCAGAGGCATTTTTAATTTTTCTATAAGCAAGACGCGCTGCTGTAGTGGCGTAAAGAAGGGAACCTTTCGGAGCACAGAGAAGTCGAATAGGATTCACTTTAAAAGATTCTGACAGAAAAGTGAGGAAGTAGATGCCTATAACCTCATTCCGTCTTCTCCATAAAAATTTTTGCCATACGGACGTATTCGCGCTTTTTGTGCTGTTAGAGAATACCAGAGAGACAGTGACAGTGGAAGAGGGAGGGGACAGTGCCAATGGGAGAAGAAGATAGACAGTGAGAGAATGGTAGTGAAAGAGGGAGATGGAGAGATGGATGAAGACAGGAGCAGTGGGAGCCAAAGAGAGAGGAGATACTGATGATTGATGGTCATTGAGAGATAGTGGCAATGAAAGAGAAAGAGAGAAGGGTTGAGGTAGAAGCAGTGGGAGCAAAAAATATAGATGAAAAGAGAATATACATTGTGTTGCGGGGGGGGGGGGGGGGGGGCGTCTGGACCCTGCCCTGGCTAACCTTTAACACGTAGGTGTAGTGGAGGGTGCATTGTGAACCGAAATTGTAAACATGTGGGTATAGGGGAAAAATTAAGTTGGACCCCCTCACAGCAGAATTTTTTAGCTGCTGAGTTATGGTGTAGACTGTAGTAGCGGGAAAGAAAGACCAAAGGAGAGAGTGTAACTGAGACAGGAGATAGTGGAAGTGGGATATACAGTAAATTATTGGAAGAAAAAGGAGACAGTGTGAGACAGGGCTGAGTATGAAGGCTTAAGTACAAAGAGTGAGTAAAAGGATTTAGAATGTTCTGTGGTAAAAGAGCACGAATATATTCGCATTCCAAAATTTTTGGTGAGAAGGCTAAATGAGTACTGAGACAGCTGGTTCCCCACTTTTCAGTCAGAGTCTTTTAAACAGGAACGCATTCGCCTTTTTTGTGCTCCGTCAGGAGCAGTTCTTCGCTGGTTTACTTATGTTTTAGACTCATACAGTTCTGCAGGGCCAACCATGGTCATACTGGGCAAATCATAACATGGTGCTCCCAATTATACAGGTTCCTAAAATGAGTATTTTCAGTTAACTATTAGTCGGGATTGAATATTTAAGGATGTACGGGGCGCTGAATGAGGAATGTGTTCGAGGTACATGTTCGTATACTGATTTTTTTTTTCATAATAAACAACGGCTTGCAGCAGTGACTGTGGTAGTACTACCTTGAAAGGTAGTCGACTACTGAGTGTCCACGGTGTAGTTTACACGGTTTGCAGCTCGAGACTGTTTCACAGAGATGAAGCATTATTAATTACGGGTCTTGCCGGACATGGATTTACTGTGTGCTACAGCGGAATGTAGTGGCGACAGTGCTGAATGGATCCACGGAGAAAAGTTTCACAGCAGGTGCCATCCTCAGCAGGAGAAATTTATAGCCGCGCATGCAAATTTACGAGAAAATGACCGTTCTAATCACTGAGAGGTTTTTGATAAGGAATTTTTCACCCATTAGACTTTGAGGAGATGGTGTGTTGAGGGCGAAACTGCATCAATAAACATTTTAAAAATTACCTGTAAAGTGCCTCTTTGAAGAATAAAGCGTTCGTAATACTGGTGGTGCAGCAATTATATCCTTATCATGAACAGTTGTTTCTTAGAATACGGCCGAATGATTTTTAATCCGGAGATGAGTTATGTTATTGCGTTGTACTGTAATGCATGCAGCGACAATGGCGGTCGCTATTTTGAACAATTTTTGCTGTAAAGTACGAGTTAACCGTGTTAGTTTCCAATTTCATTCTGACTATCAGTTTGTAACAAAACTGGAGTGCTGTTGAGTTTAAATTTCAGATACATTCTGCCCCAACATCTCTTGCAAACAACCGGTAGTTATTTATTAATAAAACCTTATTCTCTGCGAAATCACCGTATACTATCTTGTTAACAACAGCACACAATAATAAGGGCTACCGTAATTACATTACAAAAAAAAATAATTATTCAGAAAATAAAATAGCAAATTACACAAATGCGATGGAGTTAAATTTTCCTTAAGACATATGACTCTCAGCTTTATCTTCCACCATTACAAAAATGTATTCATGGAGCTGAAATTAAAAAAGAAAATCACTTGTGAAACACCTTGGTTAATATAATAAGTTCACTAAAACAAATACATGCAAACTTTATCTCTTTAATAGGCCCAACGACTCTATTACTGATCTGACCATTCATCAGTCACTACTTTAATCTGTATGAGAATTTAGACTGCGTGAGAAAATAAAACTCGCTAAGCAGAACTTTCTTTAAGCAATCACGATCAGTACACTCTTGGAATGTTACTTGTTTTGAAATGTTATTTATTTGATTTCCGTTGTCAATTGTAATGTTGTAATCACAAAAATCTGGGTAGCACATGAGAATAAAGTGGACTACTTCCATTATTCAAAAATACTCGAGACTTTAGCAAAGTTTGAGTGCAGGAAAATTATGGTATCGGCTGCTGCAATTATTGCTGTACTCTGATTGATGGTAACTGATACCAATGCTTGGGCGCAGGAAAATTACAGTATTAGCTGCTGTAACTATTACTGTTCTGTGTGATGGTAACTGATACTGGGTGAGTTTAATTTGCATGGTGAAGTCGTACAGTGGTGTCTCCGACAGGGACTGCAGGGTACGTAATGAATACGCAAAATGTTCTTTCATATCTTCAGAACAACATTTGGCCACAAACAGAGATTTTAAATGAACACGCCGCCATTTTACTGAATTGTTGTTTATTTGATTACGACCCAGGTTTCGGCCTTTTATGCCATTTTAAAGTTTGAGTTTATGTCATTAACATATACTGCAGAACATCAAGCTCAAAATTGGCAATAAATTAAGAAAATTTGATGTCCTGCAATACATGTTAATGACATAAACTCAATCACTTGAAAATGGTATAAAAGTCCGAAACCTAGCTCGTAATTAAATAAACAACAATGGAGTCAAATGGCGATGTGTTCATTTAAAAATATTATATGACTGTTGCTCAGCAATATCAAATACTGGTATCAGAAACAGAGTGGTAGACTGGAGGAGTTTTTGCAGAGAGGTGTATGTTTTAGATTGTGTCCGACATGAAGACCTTCTTGGTCGTAAAGGGAAAGTCATCGAGATTGACGAAGCCAGAAAGTGGGTCTTCGGTGGAGTGGAAATAGACAACAATTCGTGCTTGTTTGGAGTGGAACCAAGGAGAACGAAACGTATTCTTCAGAGGATTCGGAAAAAACCGTGTATTGCCAGGAAGCACTGTTTTTTCCGACGGTTTTCCTTCAAATAACTGCCTTGGTGACGAGGGCCCTTTGTCTGCCGTCAAAATATCTTTCCGTACTCTTAATAAGTGTAAGAACACTTTTGACTCTTATTTATTCGTGTATATGTGGAGGAGGCGTAAGAGCAACGAGAATGACATGTTTATGGCATTCCTTGAAGCTGTAAAAAGGGTTTTTAATCCCATGTATACCCTCTCGTCTTTTCTTTCTTGGTTACTTCTCTTTATCTTAGGAGCTAAACATGTTACTAGTTTTATTACAAGCAATAACAAGGAGTTGTGAAAATGTAATAAAGTTGTATTGTTCAGTACACTTCTCTGTCGCTATTTTCTTAGCAGATCTACAGAAAAATCAGGATTTTTTCTGTAATTTGCAGCAAGACGTTAAGCACAAACCTAACACCACAAATCTTATTACTGCTTGAGAAAAATAATTTGATGTTTGTATTACCTTACGATTTACCAATATGTCATTAGCACACAATCTAATAACAAAGGTACATATACTTTACAACTTTTCTATATTGTGCTAGTATGTCGGAATCTGTGGTGAGGCTGGAACCTTGTAGTTACAGCTTGCTTGTCAAAAACGATCCACTGTTTTCTAATATATGTGACGTTTTTCGAGGATGAATTTATGCAGGAATCTTGTAGCACAGCTGAAATTACTCCGCGTGAACCAAACAGAATTCATATTTGTAGTCTTGCTTGTCAAAAATGCTTCATTGTTTCCTAAGAATGTGCGACGATTTTGGAGGATTTGGCTATGCAGGAACCTAATAGAACAGCTTACCTTACTGCTCTCTTGCTCGTCAAAGGTGTTTCGCCGTTTTATAAAAACATATGATGATTTTAGAGGTTGTGATTAGGTAGGAACCTAATAGCACAGATTAGAATAACTGTGGCGGGAACGAACAGCAATCACATTTGCACCCTTTTTTGTAACAAATGGTTCACTGTTTTCTAAGAATATATGACGATTTTCGAGGTTGTAGTTAGACAGGAACCTAACAGATCAGCTTAAACTACTGCGAACGAAACAAACAGCTATCCATATTCTTGTCAAAGAACACTAGTGTCCGATTCAACTATGTCGCTGTAAGCATGGAGTGAACGCAGATCTGTCAACAGCGGAAAACGAACGAAAAATTTGAATTTCAATGGCTACCTGCCCGTCTTCATTTCGCGAAATTCATTGCGGCGATTACCAACATGTACATGTCTCGTAAAATCCCCTGACACTGCCATTGCACTTCAACCCTCATAACAACTATTGAGGGAAGACCAGCAACCACGATTATACTTCAACGGTTTTTGTCGAATTTGCGATATTGAACGTTTCTCATCAAAATTAAACGTAACAGTTTATATTCTACTCTACTGAAACAGTACAAATACTTATCTTGACTGCTGTTCTCTACAGGCGGCCGGGGTGGCCAAGAGGTTCTAGGCGCTACAGTTTGGAACCGCGCGACCGCTACGGTCGCAGGTTCGAATCCTGCTTCTGGCATGGATGTGTGTGATGTCCTTAGGTTAGTTAGGTTTAAGTAGTTCTAAGTTCTAGGGGACTGATGACCTCAGAAGTTAAGTCCCATAGTGCTCAGAGCCATTTGAACCATTTCTGTTCCCTACAGTGAATCCGAATCAGACATTATTGTGTTCGTCCATTCAGTTTTCATTAGTCACATCAACATTGTTCCTTTCCAAAATATCTGTTCGTGAAAGAAAAAGCCATCAGGAAAAGTGTCACTGTAGCTACATCAGCTGATGTTCTCACTCTTATTAATAAGCACTGTTCGATTCAGATGGAGTCATAAGTACTAGTGTCTGAAGCCAAACATACGCCAACGACTGCTGCCTTCCGTTCCCTGTCGATGACTCTTCGCTATCGACTTATCGATTCATAAGCGTATACGTATCAAACCACAGTTGGCATTATCGCTCCGTTTCAAATTCTTTATCTAAATAACTCATTTTAGGATCCACTCCTCTCTTTATTACGTTGACGTCCACGTTTTGCGACCCCTATATAGTTTTTTTGTTCTAGGCATCTACTTAGTGCCATAAAGATACTTGTGAACTTCGCTATGTTTTTCCTCTATAACTCCATTCTGCTCATTCACAAAACAGATAATTAAAATGTTTAACTCTTTGCATTGCTGACAACTGTTTCGTGCGTTTATATGACATTTTTGTCAGGATTTTTTTATGTTGCTGTCTTACTTCATAGAAATGTATTAATACCGACATATTTCAGTCTCTACATGACCGATTGATTAGGTGGAACAGTCCTATGAGAGCATATTTTGTACTGAGATTAAACCGAAGAAAGTCAGAAGCACTGAGGAACATCAGAAACGAGATTAATAAACACTTCAAATACAGGTCAAGTGAACCTTGCTGTGTCCTAGAATGCCAGCCATTGTTATGGTTTTCCAGTATTTATTAAGAAGACTAACCAACAACGAAACGCGATTGAGCCCGTCAACAAACATGATTTGGGTTTTAAAAGCGAGAGAAATCGTACCCAGTCAAATGACGGCATCGGCAATCAACCGAAATTTTTGCGTCAAGTCAAGTGACGCAAGGACTGGCAGTCAAAGTGTTAAAAACGTAACAAATTATGGGACGACGCAATATACGAAACGAACGAATTTTTTTTACCTGGAAACTAAAATAAATTATCAAGGACGAAGCAAGGAAGACACTTCTTCCTAGAAGTAAATCTTTTGCATCAGAGACAGGCCTTAATTTGAGGAAAACATTTTTTGTACAAATAATTTTTGTATGGACGCAAATCAAAGATTGTGGGGCAGAGAGAAGAAAATGAGAATTAAAGCGGTTGAGATACGATCTTACAAAAAGGATGGGGGCAGTTACATGGACTGATGAGAATTGTTGTTCTGCAGACAGATGGGAAACATCAAGTAAAAGAAGGGATAGGACAATACGGCGTGGGTTAGGTCATGATTTCCATGGTACTAGCGAGGCTCATGGAGAATAAAAATGTAGGTAACGATAGTGATTCGAATATATCCAACAAACAATCGAAGACACTGCGTGTTACCCTGAGATGAAGAGGCTGATGCAGGAGGGAAAGTCGTAGCGAGTTGAATCCAACCAGTCCGCATACTGATGATCAAAGTGAACATTAGCTGTAAGGTTGCCCACAGTGGGCCGTATCAGTGAAAGAGATATTGATAGTGTAAGCACGCCAACAGCAGAAATCTGTGAAGCTCCAGAAACATAAAAAAACATTTAGGTGCACCAGAGTAGTCCGTGTAATATTGGTAATTTTCGCCTCACGAACATTATTATACGCTCAATAGTAAACGCCTGATGGCCTAAAGTTATCGAACAATTGTAAAGTAAAAGAAATGAACCACCGCATAGCAGTGGCAGAATCTATTATTCTTTATCTTTTCCGTTCTTGCGCGGTAGCTGTAAATCTCTATGTACATGTATCGATTAATGATATAAAAAAGAATTCTGTTGTTTCAAGAAAAATGAGGCGTTGGGAGCCTCAACTTTTAATGTTCGTATTTCATGAAAGGCGAACGCGGACTTGCTGCATTCCGCAACGGTATTTTATATTTTATGTGAAAATATTCAATGTTGTTGTTGTGGTCCTGAGACTGGTTTGATGCATCTCTCCATGCTACTCTATCCTGTGCAAGCCTCTTCATCTCCCAGTACCTGCTGCAGCCTACATCCTTCTGAATCTGCTTAGTGTATTCATCTCTTGGTCTCCCTCTACGATTTTTACCCTCCATGCTGCCCTCCAGTACTTAATTGGTGATCCCTTGATGCCTCAGAACATGTCCTACCAACCGGTCCCTTCTTCTAGTCAAGTTGTGCCACAAACTCCTCTTCTCCTCCATTCTATTCAATACCTTCTCAAAGGTTATGTGATCTACCCATCTAATCTTCAGCATTCTTCTGTAGCACTACATTTTGAATGCTTCTATTCTCTTCTTGTCCAGACTATTTATCGTCCATATTTCACTTCCATACATGGCTACACTCCATACAAATACTTCCAGAAACGACTTCCTGACACTTAAATCTATACTCGATGTTAACAATTTTTCTTCTTCAGAAACGCTTTCCTTGCCATTGCCAGTCTACATTTTATATCCTCTCTACTTCGACCATCATCAGTTATTTTGCTCCCCAAATAGCAAAACTCCTTTACTACTTTAAGTGTCTCATTTCCTAATCTAATTCCCTCAGAATCACCCGACTTAATTCGACTACATTCCATTATCCTCGTTCTGCTTTTGTTGATGTTCATCTTATACCCTTCCTTCAAGACACTGTCCATTCCGTTCAACCGCTCTTCCAAGTCCCTTGCTATCTCTGACAGAATTACAATGTCATCGGCGAACCTCAAAGTTTCTATTTCTTCTCCATGGATTTTAATACCTACTCCGAACTTTTCTTTCGTCTCCTTTACTGCTTGCTCAATATACAGATTCAATATTCAATAGATGTGCTAATTGTTGTTTTTCCAATCAGAAAACATGTAGTTTCTTGTAATTGATTACGAACAGACAGCATCAAGCGGACATTTTACGGTGATCTATTGTAATTTAATATGAAAAGGTACGTAGCACTAAAAACCGCGTGTTAAAGATAAGTATGCTTATTTTAGCAAATTAACCTTGATGATTTCCATCTCCTCATTTACTTGAATGATAATTATTTTGTGTTAGTTCATCACCAGAAATTACGATCAATCTGATGGGCCGAACGCAGCATGAGGCAGAGGGAACATTATCGTTTTCCTATTATTTTTGAATCAACTTTTTTTTAAATTGTGTAGTGTTGCATTTCTTTTAAAGTCTATAAATCTTCTGGTCCCTTAGTGTTGTTCCGGGTATGACTACATCGCGACTATAAAAAGCCAGAGAAATGATAAAGTTTCTTCCGAACGATCTCAAGTAAATCAATCTACTGCTCTTATTCAGGTATTTAATGCTCAACGTACGTCATTATAAGAGTGTAATCAGTCCCTGATTCTGTTGCCAAGTGGCCCACCAAAATATTCACTTTTTCGACATTTTCAAAAAAATACCAAATAAGAATTCTTTTTATTTTCGCCCCCCAAGGGCAACGCTACATCCGCTAGAAGTTTATTGTCTTCCAGGCGGCAAACAGCTGTCGCAAAGTGGAGGAAACGTAAGGATTAAACAGTATAAAAAAACATTAATATTGTTTTCATAATTTCCTTCCCTGTACTTAACCAATAAGTATGTACTACAAATAATGAAGACTGTAGATTGTCACACAAAAGGTCTTCTTTCCCAGAAAAGCAAGAGGAACCCCGTTTTCTGCAGCCCTCCAACAGAGCTCAGCTTCTCGAAGAAAGTCGCAGAACTGGAGTCTGAACGGTGAGTCGAAGAAGTAGGAAAGACGAAAATGTTCAGCCCTGACAATGTTACCGGGTTCCCGGGTTCGATTCCCGGCGGGGTCAGGGATTTTCTCTGCCTCGTGATGACTGGGTGTTGGTTCTAAGTTCTAGGGGACTGATGACCATAGATGTTAAGTCCCATAGTGCTCAGAGCCATTTGAACCATTTGACAATGTTACATGATGTCACTTTTTTCTGAATATTACAGTAGCTTGTAAACAGATCGTAAATTCTGTGCAGAACACGCTTCCTTTAGGGCAACAGTTTCCGTTCGTCGAATCCTTCTCTGCAGTGAGGGACTCCTTTTTTCCTCCCCTCCGGGAATAATCGGCAGCGGACTAGGCACAAAGCCGACGTAGTCAGTAGGAGCCAGCGAAGCAGATGATCCGAAGATCAGTAAAAAAGGTCGCACATCTGCAATACAAAGAAGGGGGAGTCCGGGGTCGGGCGAAGCGGCGCTCTGGATAGCGCGGGGGCGGAAGCGCCGCGATTGAAGAGCGACCGGAAGGGGAAGGAATGAGCAGGCCCCGTCCGCCCCCGGGGCACAGGCGCACGGGAAGCGACTATTAATCAGCGTGGCCGGCGCTGGGGACGGCGGGGGCGGCAGTGGCCGCCGTCCGCGCTGTCCGGCGCACGGCGCGCGGCGCCGCCCCCATCAATCACTGTTGTCAGCCGCCGGCGCCGTCCGCCGATTTCAAACACCAGCTGACGGCGACCCAACTGTTAGGAAAAATTTAACCTCGGCCTCCAGTAGCCACCAGTAAGGCGTACATACGATAGTGCCTCAAAATTTCGCACAATCGGAAGAAACCGGAAATGTGGAAAAAAAAGGTAAGCATTTATCTTATATGACAATCAAGATTACAGCGCCAGAATTGCGCCATACTCACGGAAAACAAATCCTGTGTTAAACTAGTGAGTGATTCCTAGGAATCGAGTAGTAGTTTAAATTCACAGGGTCTCGATTTTTTTCAGTTTCATCAAAAATGTTGAGTTAAAGTTCACGGTTTATTTATCATACTAGCGCCATCGCCCATATTCAAGCAGGGTTTTATAAATACCTGAAGTTAATGAAAGGGAACTACACTCCTGGAAATTGAAATAAGAACACCGTGAATTCATTGTCCCAGGAAGGGGAAACTTTATTGACACATTCCTGGGGTCAGATACATCACATGATCACACTGACAGAACCACAGGCACATAGACACAGGCAACAGAGCATGCACAATGTCGGCACTAGTACAGTGTATATCCACCTTTCGCAGCAATGCAGGCTGCTATTCTCCCATGGAGACGATCGTAGAGATGTTGGATGTAGTCCTGTGGAACGGCTTGCCATGCCATTTCCACCTGGCGCCTCAGTTGGACCAGCGTTCGTGCTGGACGTGCAGACCGCGTGAGACGACGCTTCATCCAGTCCCAAACATGCTCAAGGGGGGACAGATCCGGAGATCTTGCTGGCCAGGGTAGTTGACTTACACCTTCTAGAGCACGTTGGGTGGCACGGGATACATGCGGACGTGCATTGTCCTGTTGGAACAGCAAGTTCCCTTGCCGGTCTAGGAATGGTAGAACGATGGGTTCGATGACGGTTTGGATGTACCGTGCACTATTCAGTGTCCCCTCGACGATGACCAGTGGTGTACGGCCAGTGTAGGAGATCGCTCCCCACACCATGATGCCGGGTGTTGGCCCTGTGTGCCTCGGTCGTATGCAGTCCTGATTGTGGCGCTCACCTGCACGGCGCCAAACACGCATACGACCATCATTGGCACCAAGGCAGAAGGGACTCTCATCGCTGAAGACGACACGTCTCCATTCGTCCCTCCATTCACGCCTGTCGCGACACCACTGGAGGCGGGCTGCACGATGTTGGGGCGTGAGCGGAAGACGGCCTAACGGTGTGCGGGACCGTAGCCCAGCTTCATGGAGACGGTTGCGAATGGTCCTCGCCGATACCCCAGGAGCAACAGTGTCCCTAATTTGCTGGGAAGTGGCGGTGCGGTCCCCTACGGCACTGCGTAGGATCCTACGGTCTTGGCGTGCATCCGTGCGTCAACTGCACATACGGTTCACGTCCACGCTGTCGCGGCATGCTACCAGTGTTAAAGACTGCGATGGAGCTCCGTATGCCACGGCAAACTGGCTGACACTGACGGCGGCGGTGCACAAATGCTGCGCAGCTAGCGCCATTCGACGGCCAACACCGCGGTTCCTGGTGTGTCCGCTGTGCCGTGCGTGTGATCATTGCTTGTACAGCCCTCTCGCAGTGTCCGGAGCAAGTATGGTGGGTCTGACACACCGGTGTCAATGTGTTCTTTTTTCCATTTACAGGAGTGTATATGCTTCCAGAGAGCTTTCCAAGTCTCAAACACCTTAATGTATATATGCAGCCTGAAGCGATGAATGAAAATCTGTACGAAGGTCGGGATTGGAATCCAGCTCACTTGCTCACTAGGTAGATGAGTAATATACTACGCTAAATCATGTACACTACTGACCATTAAAATTGCTACACCACGAAGATGACGTGCTACAGGGAAAGTACGCTGTTTCTCACGCACCGACATGGCGACGTTGCACATGGCCATATTACACGCCACAGTTTAGAGCCCTCTTGCGGCAGATAGCTACAAATATGTAGACATGAAGTATTAATACGTTGAATGCTGATAACATTTGTTTTATTTAAAAAGTTTTACAGGATTTCTTTATAAAAATTCGCAGGCATTACTTTTCAAACCGCCCTCATAATGTAGTCAACAGATAATGCCGTAGGTCGTCCATAGAGTATGATATACGGATCTTTCGTGCAGAAGCCATTGCTCTTGAGTAAGTTGAACCGTTATCAGCTTGTCTATTATTTACAAAGTTATGAACTTCCATGTGTCACTATTTTATTTACTGAGTGCCTTATCCGTTCTGAGAGCTGGCCTTCCCCGACACCCGCGAGCGCTGAGGCGCTGTTCGCCGTACGTGGCAAAGCGGTGTGGACCCAGCTGTTTACGTCCTCACTGCGGCGTGTGCCTCGCTGTTGCTTACTTCACAGTGGTATAAGCACGTTATACCATCAGCAACATTATGGCCACCTCTTACCGAAAAACTACATTGAAGGTCACCTTTTCGAAATAACATGTGCGACCAAAAGTACAGTCATTTTGGCCCGGTAACTGTCGAACATTCCATCATGGGATTATGCTCGACAGGTAACTCCTACAGGGTGTTTCAAAAATGACCGGTATATTTGAAACGGCAATAAAAACTAAACGAGCAGCGATAGAAATACACCGTTTGTTGCAATATGCTTGGGACAACAGTACATTTTCAGGCAGACAAACTTTCGAAATTACAGTAGTTACAATTTTCAACAACAGATGGCGCTGCGGTCTGGGAAACTCTATAGTACGATATTTTCCACATATCCACCATGCGTAGCAATAATATGGCGTAGTCTCTGAATGAAATTACCCGAAACCTTTGACAACGTGTCTGGCGGAATGGCTTCACATGCAGATGAGATGTACTGCTTCAGCTGTTCAATTGTTTCTGGATTCTGGCGGTACACCTGGTCTTTCAAGTGTCCCCACAGAAAGAAGTCACAGGGGTTCATGTCTGGCGAATAGGGAGGCCAATCCACGCCGCCTCCTGTATGTTTCGGATAGCCCAAAGCAATCACACGATCATCGAAATATTCATTCAGGAAATTAAAGACGTCGGCCGTGCGATGTGGCCGGGCACCATCTTGCATAAACCACGAGGTGTTCGCAGTGTCGTCTAAGGCAGTTTGTACCGCCACAAATTCACGAAGAGTGTCCAGATAGCGTGATGCAGTAATCGTTTCGGAGCTGAAAAATGGGCCAATGATTCCTTTGGAAGACATGGCGGCCCAGACCAGTACGTTTTGAGGATGCAGGGACGATGGGACTGCAACATGGGGCTTTTCGGTTCCCCATATGCGCCAGTTCTGTTTATTGACGAAGCCGTCCAGGTAAAAATAAGCTTCGTCAGTAAACCAAATGCTGCCCACATGCATATCGCCGTCATCAATCATGTGCACTATATCGTTAGCGAATGTCTCTCGTGCAGCAATGGTAGCGGCGCTCAGGGGTTGCCGCGTTTGAATTTTGTATGGATAGAGGTGTAAACTCTGGCGCATGAGACGATACGTGGACGTTGGCGTCATTTGGACCGCAGCTGCAACACGGCGAACGGAAACCCGAGGCCGCTGTTGGATCACCTGCTGCACTAGCTGCGCGTTGCCCTCTGTGGTTGCCGTACGCTGTCGCCCTACCTTTCCAGCACGTTCATCCGTCACGTTCCCAGTCCGTTGAAATTTTTCAAACAGATCCTGTATTGTATCGCTTTTCGGTCCTTTGGTTACATTAAACCTCCGCTGAAAACTTCGTCTTGTTGCAACAACACTGTGTTCTAGGCGGTGGAATTCCAACACCAGAAAAATCCTCTGTTCTAAGGAATAAACCATGTTGTCTACAGCACACTTGCACGTTGTGAACAGCACACGCTTACAGCAGAAAGACGACGTACAGAATGGCGCACCCACAGACTGCGTTGTCTTCTATATCTTTCACATCACTTGCAGCGCCATCTGTTGTTGAAAATTGTAACTACTGTAATTTCGAAAGCTTGTCAGTCTGAAAATGTACTGTTGTCCCAAGCATATTGCAACAAACGGTGTATTTCTATCGCTGCTCGTTTAGTTTTTATTGCCGTTTCAAATATACCGGTCATTTTTGAAACACCCTGTAGCTTCCGCTAGAAATGCCGACATAAGACGTGATGGCGGCACTGCGCCCTTATGGAACAGTACTAGGGCATGTCGCGGAAATGTTCAAATCTGTGACTTCCTAAGGGACAAAACTGCTGAGCTCATCGGTCCATAGATTTACACATTGCTTTAAACTGACTTATACTAACTTACGCTAAGGACAACACACATACTCACGCCCGAGGGAGGACTCGAACCTCCGGAGGGAGGGTCCGCGCAATCCGTGACATGGCGCCTCTAACCAAGCGGCCACTCCGCGCGGCCATGTAGCAGAGAAATGTCCACACTTCACTATATACGTACCTTTGAACGGAATGCGGCAAGTCTGCATTGAGAAAAAAAAATATGTCCCGTCCTACCTCCTCACTGTTGTTGTCCGTCCCTAGTCATATACGATGCGCAGCCAGAGACCTGTTCTGGATGTGGTAAAGCCGGCCGGAGTGGCCGAGAAGTTCTAGGCGCTACAGTCTGGAACCGCGCGACCGATACGATCGCAGGTTCGAATCCTGCCTCGGGCATGGATGTGTGTGATGTCCTTAGGTTAGTTAGGTTTAAGTGGTTCTAAGTTCTAGGCGACTGACGACCTCAGAAGTTAAGTCCCATAGTGCTCAGAACCATTTGAACCATTTTTTGGATCTGGTAAAGAAGGACATGTGCGTAATGAATGCTTCCAACGCAGAATTAGCAGCTGCGGATCGACGAGCTTCTACCTTCCAAGTATGACATCCCTTCCAGCACCTACGCAGCGGTACTGAGACCTGATGCCCTCCAGACACCTGCACAGAAACCTCTACACGATCTTTCACAATCCGCAAAGACCAGACGAGATGAGACTGACCGTCTACAACAGCAGCCGGACCCTCTCCCGGAGATCCCGGTGTCGGATTAAGAACTAGACAGAAGTGAAGGTGATATGGCTCCTGATGTCATGGATGTGCCTACTGCCGCCTTCGTTCCTGCACGAAGCGGCTCCATCCCGTTGTCTGACTCTAAATTGCATCTCTGCGAACAAGGGTCACCAAAACGACGTAAGAAGAGGAAGATGCCATCGACGGCAGAGTCAAGAGTCCTGCTTCTAGGTTGGTCACCCACCCACCAGATGATTCCAAGGTGGAGGTCACGTGATTTGTTCCCAGTACCCACCCCTGTCATGTACGGGAAAATTTACTGAATGACCTCGGAACACAGCAATGCCCTGAAGACCCCAGCAGCTACGTTTCCCAGGTCGCCAGCACAAACACCTTGATGCCAACGGTGCTTCCTCCATCAGCTCTGCCTGGACTACACTGCCCCGATTCGGGCTTTCTGAACCCCCAGCAGACCCAGAAATGCCAAAGACCGTCCGGTGAACCGGGCGTGACAAGGAGATGGAAAATACTACATTCGTTCTTCCTGATATGAGCGCGCACGGAAACGTGTTGCCACCACCAATTTCCTACGTTAAACTTTAGTAGTTACGCGACACGTTACACTCAGGCGACCTTGACATTGCCATATTCCAATAACTACGAACGGAGACGTGATCCGATTTTTGTGGTTATACAGCATGTCACCCCGGCCGCCAACAGAGATAGTGGAGC
Organism: Schistocerca nitens; assembly: GCF_023898315.1. Taxonomy (NCBI): domain Eukaryota; kingdom Metazoa; phylum Arthropoda; class Insecta; order Orthoptera; family Acrididae; genus Schistocerca; species Schistocerca nitens. The sequence continues at coordinate 794,646,955 of NC_064618.1, forward strand.
AGCGACTATGGTCTGCGACGGCCTTGCAGTGGTAGACGTCACTTACTTGCAGCCAGCACGAGGGCTGAGACTAACAGTACACGGAATCAGACTAGCGCATGTTTATGCGCCATACGGTACAGACCAACGACGAAAGCGATTATTTTGAAACAATCACTCAATTTTCTTAAGAAGATATGAGCACATAATTATGGGTGGAGATTTCAACTGTATTCTTGCGAGGAAGGACCCATACCAATTTTTCATCACCTGTCCCGAACTCCATTACTTAGTACGTCGACTCTGTCTCTTAGATATCTGGAAGATGGTACATAGCGGTCGCCTGGCCTATACATACGTCACGAGCCACTTAGCCAGTCGACTGGATCGCCTCTACGTGACTTTTCCTCTCGCTTCACACGTTCTGAAGGCGGAAAGATGGCCTTCAACTTTGTCAGACCATAGTGTTTATGTGTGCACGATTAGAATCCGACGATAACCAATACGATGCAGTCGGGCCCCACGGAAACTTGACGTTGCCTACTTACAGGAACTGGAATGTCGACGAATGGTCACGACCACACGGGAATCTTGCGAAGAACGCCTCACACAACACTCGTCCACACTTGGGGACTCAACGCGTCAAGGCTACGGTATTGGCCCTTATACGGCTCCTCTTGGAAGGCATAATTGTCCATGTGCGGTTCCAAGGCCGCATCAACAACGGAGAAACGCACTCAATACAGCATGTCGTCGCAGACCTCAGGCGAAAACGACAAGCTCAGATCCATTCTTTAGATTTGCCTGGCGGTCGACAGTTAGTATCACAAGCGCACAACGCAGCAGCTTTCGAAGGTCACTATCGTCACTTTTTTCATGAAGAAGATCCTAACGTTGAGTTACTTACAGACATGTTTCAGACGATTCATCGTACCCCTGCTGGCCACGGGGTGGTTCCTCCCTTAGCAAACATCTTCACTGAAAACATTGTTGATGCACTCGTTATGCGGATTCTCAATTGATCACCTTCCCTTAGAATTTTATAGGACATTCAAGGATTTAATGTTGCCGCGATGGAGGGAAATGTACGAAATGTACCGGGAACTACTGTCGCCTGCGACGCCGGCACCACCCGGAATTTCTGGAAGGTCTAATTATTCCCATAACCAAACCCTCTGGAGGCACGCGACATGGCAGCTCTAGGCAAATTATTCAACTCAGATTTTAAGATTTTTACACGCCTCCTCACGATGCGTCTCAGATGAGTCGTGCATCAGGCCCTGTCGCCTGCACAGACGTCCTTAGGCGGAAGCACTAATGCATGATCAACGCTATGTGATTATAAAGACCTCATTGCCACTGCAACAGTCTGTCTACAGCACAGAACGATGATTTTCGCCGGTTCCTATCAGGCATTCGATCGCGTGAACCACACCTTCCTCGCGAAGGTGTTGGACCGAATGACTTTCCCACCTGCCTTCGTCCTCTTAATCATGCGGCTTCTTTGTGACGCTTCGTCGAGGGTGATGGTCAATGGACGGATGACGACACCAATATCGATCGCACCGTCAGTCCAACAGAGTTGTGGCCTATGAACGATCATGTACGCCACTGCACAAGAACCGCTTCTCCGCGGCCTGCAAGACGTTTATCAGGTATCACTATGTGAGGACACACATCCAAATGCCGTGCCTATGCAAACGATCTCGTCTTCATCGTATGTGCCAATGATGAGGCCCAAGAGGCAACACGGTTGGTCGAACACATCGAGGGCGGTGCTGGCAGCCATATGAACGTCGCCAAACCCTGGTCGATGACCACTGGAAATGGACTCCCGAAAGTGTGGCTCCGTTCAGGACGACGGAGACTCTACGATGTCTAGGAATAGTTTTTACTCGAGACATCCGTCACACCACGGCGTTCACCTTGCGACGTCTTCTTCAGATCTTCAGGATGGGCGTTCGAAGTCAGTTATTGCTGGTGGTGGACTTGTTAAAAAAGGTATAGTTTATTAACATTTATACGGTATACTGCATAACACATCCGCACAAATTTTTACCTGTCTGTACAGTGATGGCACGTCGGATCCAAGCGGCCTTCGGTTGCTTTGTCTGTACCGGTCACATTTTCAAGGTGAAGTAAGACACCTCCACAATCCCCAAGCGAAGAACTGTCTCGCCCCGGTGAATGTCAGTGTGCCCGCTACAGGTTGATACACCGACGTTATGTCCTTTATTGGGTCTTGTGTGATTTACCTGCCGGCCGCGGTGGTCTAGCGGTTCTGGCGCTGCAGTCCGGAACCGCGGGACTGCTACGGTCGCAGGTTCGAATCCTGCCTCGGGCATGGGTGTGTGTGATGTCCTTAGGTTAGTTAGGTTTAAGTAGTGCTAAGTTCTAGGGGACTTATGACCTAAGATGTTGAGTCCCATAGTGCTCAGAGCCATTTGAACCATTTTTTGTGATTTACCGAAGCCGCCAAACAATTAATCATTATAAATATATGACCGTGTGCTTAATGGATGAAAGGCCATCGGTTTTTCTGCTGTGTTTTCGAGGGTATTTCAACAGAGTGCGGCTGTTCTGAGACGGAATAGTTGATGATTGAAAATTTTTCTATTATTAAAGACCACAAAGGTTGCGATATACAAACTGATATGTATTTTCTATTAACTCACAAATTCTTAGGCAGTTGCTACCTTCGCCTTACACGTTTAATTACGGTTATATCTGTTATTGGTTGCTGACTTTAAGTACTTCGTCACACGCAATGATGATGGTTAACATTCACAACAATCCTCACTGCAATCCATGGTTGTTGCTGGCCGACGTCGTTGACGCGAAACACGTAATTCGGCACTTGTCACTTTTGGTTTTTTATCACTCGCGAATCGGTATTGATGAGGGTTAACCCCACGACGATCAGGGGGATTCGCTCACTTGTCACACACCGGTGAATTTTCAATTTATTCCTCACTCGGCACATCCGCAATTGACACCGTACTCAGCTCGACCTGCATTTTAATTTTTGCGAGTCTTCCCAGTACTGCTCTCACTCGACACTAATCTCACTGCCTCCTGCAGTGCTCGACAATCGACTCCTGTCTGCTATCGACCTGGGTGTTGGATACTAATATCTATGTTCGTGGGATCACGGATCCCTTACAAGGTTTAAGTGCGTACAGTCCTGAAGTTATGGAATCACAGTCTCAACAGTATCACTGGAGTTTCTGTTGACGAACTCTCACCTTGTTCGAGTCAACCGCCGATCGCCCTAGTCCACATTTCATCAGTGCTACCATCTAAGTTTTCCTTTTGGGATAAAGTTGTGTCCATGAAAACTTTTCCCGCACTTGGGCTCCCGCTACGCGAGATATGTATCACCTCTTAATGCGGACTCACCCTGTCGACGGACGCCTCTAACAGGTCAGGTTTCCCGTGGTGTGGCGCCCAATTCATCAACCATACTTCACCGCGGAAACGAGTGCCTCCTGGTACATCGTCGTTACCCGTAAATATTCGACGCGACACAAGCTCCATGCCATCGCTCTGGCGGGCAGCCCCCTCTGACTGAGATGTAATGTGGACGACGCAGAAGAACGCCGTCGCCTGTGCAGCGCGGCGGCGGACGTATAGCGCCTTCTCCAGAACATGCTGGGCCCTTATCACCAGATGCCAACACACATGATCGTCCCCAGTATGTTCCTCTGTAGGGTGAGACATTCTCCACCATCAAAGATGCATGCAATCTCCTGGCAAAGGTTATGGCCGTCGTTTATCTTTTCAGAAATAGACCCAAGAACGCGATCGATTTTGGGACATTTTTGCTAACACAACAACACGTAATGAGATGACACGTTAAATACAGCTCACTTTTTATAGCTACACTAGGGACCATCTCTTACAACCTGCCCCGCAGTTGGAACCTTCCCTGTGAGCAGGGTTGACACGAGAAGCTATATTCTCACAATCATCCAAGGCACGGTGTTCGATTTCCGAAGGCACGTCCCAAACCCGCGTCTTCAAAAGGAGTGGTTGCCGATTCGTTTTCGTGCACTAGGAGCATCTTAAATTAGTTTTTTCCAGTTTCGTATACTAAATAAAGAAGTTTTATGTTATCATTTTTACAGTGTATAACTAGAAAAGACCCATACAAAATAGTTTCCTGTATTCTGTAATTTCTAGTCAATGGCTGAAAGTTAATCTTAGAATAAGTGCTGTTTCGTGTAAGAACTACGATTATTACACTGGTGTCCGGATTTAAAACAACAAAGAGAAATTTTACAAGGCTGCATTTATTTTTCCACAAAACAGTATAAACTGGCGATAGTAAAGTAGAAACGATGTAAAGAATACAGAACTTAAACAACCGCAACTCGCATAACGGTAGACAAAAATGTTCTTCGTTTTTTCCAACTGGGCGGACTTGCACACACATTCTGACAACTGATTAATGCGCTCAGTATAGGGTGTGAGCACCTCTGGCATTAATACAGGACTGAAGACGGCGAATGCTGTGAATGATGTAATCAATCTCACGTTGAGGCAATAACGCCAATTCTACCTGCAGAGCTGCTCGCAAGTCTTGGAGAGTGGATGGTGGATGCTGAAGCGATGTAACCCGCCTCCCTAGTGCATCCCAGATGGAATTCAAATCGGGAGGGTAAGCAAGCCACGCCGTACAAGGTCGAGCATTCTCGTCAAAGTCTGAATGCACACCACCTCGCAACAACCGCACCTGAGGACTCAAGATCTCGTCACGATAACTGATAGCAGTTAAACCTTGCCGATAAAGCAGTACAATTTCATAATGATGTGTTCTAGTAGTCAACATAAGCCCAATCCACGCCATTTGGGATCCTCCTCGATATCAGTCTCTTTCCACAATGTTTGAGTCCCGAAATAGTGTTCCACGTACCCTCCAGATGCGAATCCGCCAAGACTCACTCTCCAGACCAAATCTGGACTCATTTGTGAAAAGATCATTGGCCCACCGTTCGATCGTCCAGGTGGCATGTTGACAGCTCCATTCTAGACGTTCCCTTCTATGGAGACACGCCAGAGGTAAACAGACAGCAGGCCTCCAACAATGAAAGCCACTCTGCTGAAGCCTTCGGTGCAACGTTTGCCACGATGCAACACATGCAGGGAATGCTGCGAGGTCAGCTGCAAGTTGCAGTGCAGTACTAAGGCGGTAGCATTGTGCCCTTACAGCCAAATAACGGTCCACTATTTCTGATGTCACACGTGGCCGGCCCTGTCCTGGTCTCCGGGATACAATTTCGGTCTTTATAAACCGTCGCCTCATCTGAGAATCAACAGAACGATGCACATTAAGCCATGGGGCCACATAAGTTTGCGACTGCCCTGTTTCAATTCTTCCCATGTCCCTCCACTTCAGAGTCTGGTGGGCGTTTCTTCTGTGCCATGCTACACCGTATGTGAGTGTGTACACAGCGACTGTGGATGTGAGACTGCCGGCCGGGTTGGCCGAGCGGTTCTAGGCGCTACAGTCTGGAACCGCGAGACGGCTACGGTCGCAGGTTCGAATCCTGCCTCGGGCATGGATGTGTGTAATGTCCTTAGGTTAGTTAGGTTGAAGTAGTTCTCAGTTCTAGGGGACTGATGACCTCAGAAGTTAAGTCCCATAGAGCTCAGAGCCATTTGAACCACTTTGGATGTGAGACTACACGGAAAACAGTATCCCGATTGGTAGGTGCTCTAACATCATCATTGGCATGGTTGTCCGTTGTCCGGAATGCCATCTTCCGTGCACAACACGACCGTACTGATAGCCTATCTGTTAACCGTTTGAATGATTATATCTTGAATCAGAAACGCGGCGGGGAAATAGCGGTTTGGACACCAGTGTATTTTCAAACATGTAAATTTCTTTTCTTATCAGTAGTCTTGTAATATTTAATTGCAAGATAGTGATTAAGGCGCGTAAAGCGCCAAGTCCGAGTAACCTTAAAAAATAAATAAAACAAAATAACAAAGCGCCCACTTTCAAGACACAGGGAGGCGCACTGGCTCTGGTTCGCATTCACGCTGCGTGTTAACGACGAGGCCTGATGTGCAGACCAGCGTGGATGTAGTTTTTAGGCGTTTTTCCACAATCATCTAGTTGAATACTGTGCTAGTTCCCACGTCCTGCCTCAGATACACACTACATGAACATTTAGAACCTTTTTTCACAGGTTGTACTGATTCCGTCCCCGTGGGTGAAAAGGAGACTGATAACATTAGATACTTTAGTCTCCTTAATAGCAAGTTTTGTTGAGAGGTATTTGGTAGCGGTTTTACAAAGAGTAGAGAAAAATGTCTTACGCAGTATATAATTCCTATTATAAAAAAGAGCTCTACGTAATAAAATTCACACAAATGATACATTCAAAAACTGGAAAAATACAAAGCGCGACTGCACACTTTACTTTTATGACCCAATAACAGAAAGAATGACTCCTAAGAGAACAGACATTTGGTACAAATTCTGAAGACTCAAGAAACATCTTCAGAACACCTGTAGCATTGTCGGGAAACGAATATGGGATGAAGTGAAGTCAGAATTAAGGTGCGATGTTAGATTGTGTGCTTTCTGTACCCCGTCTGTTATTTTTTTCCTTTTTTTCTATTTCACGATTAGTGTTTTTTTGCCTTTGTAAGGAAACTTGTGGCCAGAAATGGAATTGCAGCACGGCTGTTGATAATTTGCATAACATTCACATGGTCTGCTTTTTTTGCCCAGAAGATAAGCCGGCTGCCAAAAACTGTACAAAGGAAGTATTACAAAATCAGACTTATTGTCATTGTGAGACGCAGCAGGTGTTAATGAGATAAAATATATTGTTTACTTCAGTACATCTGCGAATTAACGGATGGGTTACTAGATTCGCTACATGTAGGTTCGATCAACATGCAAGTATTACGGAGAAGCCTCCTTAACTCAATGGAAATCTCTGGAGAGAAGGCGATGTTCTTTTAGAGGAATACTATTTAGATAATTTAGAGAACCGGCATTTCAATGTGACTGCAGAGCGTTTGTAGTGCCACCAACTGGCATTTCGTTTCCTTAAAAAATATCTGCCGAATTAATTTCGCAACACGAAGTATTTACGGACGTCTTCCACTGATACTCTGTGTCGAGCAGTTGAACTGTCCGGTGGTGAACTGGGGTTACCGAGTTATAAACGTCCTCCGGGGGTGCAGGGATTCAAAGTTTGCGTCTTAAAATTTTCAGACCTCGTAAAGCGAAACGGGCTCATTAAAATCGAACGTTTCGTTTGCGGAGCAACTTGCAGGGGTCCTAGTATAGCGCAAAGAGTTCCTCCGGTGAAGTGTGCCCTCGCAGCCGTCGGCAACATTCGTTATCAGTCCACTATGCGAAAAGATGCTGCATTTAGGGACTGTGGTGAGAGTGTCCATAATTGCTCATCTGAGTTTTGAGTAATTAGCAAACTCGACGTAGCTTTCTTTTGCTATCAGTTTGTGTCAACGGCGCGAATAGTGATATGTAGTATTATCGCTGCATGAAAAGACATACTCTAACTGTACGACTACTTCAGAGGGTGGAGGAATGCATTTATATAAGAAAAGGAACACAGTCAACTCAAGACATGACCTTAGTGCATTAAGTGAACACAAACTCTTTGAAATATCGGGTATTGTATAAACAGGGCTTGACATCTCCAAGAAAGTAATCATTTTGATTGTGTATCGATATCACTGTGGTAGTGTGGCCACTTTTCAATTAATTAACACAAGTTCTAGGTAAAATCTCAACTACCAAAATCTACGTAATTTTGTATGAAGACAGATACATAAACATAATTATCATAAATGAAACTAGTAGCACCCTCATATACACCCTTTAGAGTTTTGGCATGTGCCCATTGGTCAATCGTACAACAAGGGTTACTACAAAGATAGCATCAGTAATTGACCATGTGGCGGCAAATACACTACTGGCCATTAAAAGTGCTACACCACGAAGATGACGGGCTACAGACGCGAAATTTACCCGACAGGAAGAAGATGCTGTGATATGCAAATGATTAGCTTTTCAGAGTATTCACACAAGGTTGGCGCCAGTGGAGCCGCCTACAACGTCCTGACAACCGATTTCTCATACACAAACAGCAGTTGACCGGCGTTGCCTGGTGAAACGTTGTTGTAATGCCTCGTGTAAGGAGGAGAAATGCGTACCATCACGTTTCCGACTTAGATAAAGGTCGGATTATAGCCTATTGCAATTGCGGTTTATCGTATCGCGACATTGCTGCTCGCGTTGGTCGAGATCCAACGACTGTTAGCAGAATATGGAACAGATGGGTTCAAGAGGGTAATACGGAACGCCGTGCTGGATCCCAACGGCCTCGTATCACTAGCAGTCGAGATGATACGCATCTTATCCGCATGGCCGTAACGGATCGTGCAGCCACGCCTCGATCCATGAGTCAACAGATGGGGACGTTTGCAAGACAACAACCATCTGCACGAACAGTTCGACGTCGTTTGCAGCAGCATGGACTATCAGCTCGGAGACCATGGTTGCGGTTACCCTTGACGCTGCATCACAGGCAGGAGCGCCTGCAATTATGTAGTCAACGACGAACCTGGGTGCACGAATGGCAAAACGTCATTTTTCGGATGATTCCAGGTTATGTTTACAGCAACATGATGGTCGCATCCGTGTTTGTCGGCATCGCGGTGAACGCACATTGGAAGCATGTATTCGTCATCGCCATACTGGCGTATCACCCGGCGCGATGGTATAGGGTGCCATTGGTTACACGTCTCGGTCACCTCTTGTTCGCATTGACGGCACTTTGCATAGTGGACGTTACATTTCAGATGTGTTACGACCCGTGGCTCTATCCTCCATTCGATCCCTGCGAAGCCCTACACATCAGCAGGATAATGCACGACCGTTAGTTGCAGGTCCTGTACGGGCCTTTCTGGATACAGCAAATGTTCGCCTGCTGCCCTGGCCAGCACATTCTCCAGATCTCTCACCAATTGAAAACGTCTGGTCAATGATGGACGAGCAACTGGCTCGTCACAATATGCCAGTTACTACTCTTGATGAACTGTGGTATCGTGTTGAAGCTGCATGGGCAGCTGTACCTGTACACGCCATCCAAGCTCTGTTTGACTCAATGTCCAGGCGTATCAGGGCCGTTATTACGACAGAGGTTGTTGTTCTGGGTACTGATTTCTCAGGATATATGCACCCAAATTGCGTGGAAATGTAATCACATGTCTGTTCTAGTATAATATATTTGTCCAATGAATACCAGTTTATCATCTGTATTTCTTCACCGAGCGAGGTGGCGCAGTGGTAGCACACTGGACTCGCATCCGGGAGGACGACGGTTCAATCCCGTGTCCGGCCATCCTGATTTAGGTTTTCCGTGATTTCCCTAAATCGCTCCAGGCAAATGCTGGGATGGTTCCTTTGAAAGGGCACGGCCGACTTCCTTCCCCATCCTTCGCTAATCCGATGAGACCGATGACCTCGCTGTTTGGTCTCTTCCTCCAAAACAACCCAACCCATGTATTTCTTCTTGGTGTAGCAATTTTAATGGGCCAGTAGTGTATGAACAAGGAAAAGTGTGTTGAAGTTGTTGGACTAACAGACCATTTCTGCCAGATAACAACATTAAACTCAGGTATGGAGAAAAAAGTTGTCAAGTGTCCAACCGATATGGTCACGAGTCAAGGAGAGGTGCTGCAGGCGATGTAGTGTTGTTAGGAAAGGCACTTCCGTCGAACGTCTACCACCATAGCCCACTAACGACAGATTTCGCACCACTGCCCTAACGGATACATTCGACGTGCGTCCCTCATTGATTTCTACTGTTATTTCACGCAGTATTGCTTGTCAAGTTAGCCTTTGCTCCCAGCTGTTAAGTTAACGCCGTCAACTCGTGCCTCGTCTGTGGTGAGAGATAACGCCCGAAAATTTGGTAATAACGGCACATTCTTGACACTGTGGATCGCGGGATACTGAAGTGCCTAACGAGTTCCCAAATGGAGAGTCCCATGCGTCTAGCTCCGACTACTATTCCGCGCTCAAAGTCTGTTCATTGCCGTCGTGCTACCGTAATCACTTCGGAAACTTTTTCACGTAAATCACCTGAGTGGAATGACAGCTTCTCCAATGCACTGCACTTTTATACCTTGTGAACGCGATACTACACCACTGTATATCCCCGTGTCGTTATCCCATGGCTTTTGTCACCTTAGTGCTGATGCTTTTATCGCCAATCTCTCGCCCAGTGCGAAGTCCTAATCCACTTGGTAAAAGCACAGGCTGTTCCCGAATATAAGAACGATGAAAGAATGGACCTGCAAAATTGCAGACCAATATCCTTAAGGGGAGCCGGAGGTGCCTATGCTGCCCATGTTAAAATCACTAAGTTTGAGCAACATTTATGAATAAACTACCAAATAGAAAAATTTGAACTTTGTTTTACATATAGAGTGGTTTAGTATTGCAGTTATGACAGAGGGATTTTGGAGTATCTTTTCTAGTTTCCTTCCAATTATTTTTTTTATTAATGACCCAAATTTTTTTTACAAATAATTGCTTTATAATTAAACTGAAATGAAACTACTTAACACATTGCCAAATGGCTGTGTTACAATGTAAGTTTGACCACTAGGAGTGCTGTATAAAAATTTCAACTCTCTAGCGTGAGTGGATTTTGAGAAAATGTTCCTTATATTCGAAAAATTCTGATTTACGGGAAATGGCTATCAAAGTTTCTCAATACATTCCTGCACTATAGGATGGATTATCAGGGTCTTCTTCTTCATCCTCCAAAGACTTCCTCTTCTGTCTTCTTTTCTGGCCTGTTGTTCCATCATACTTCATATGCCTTTCTCTTCTTTCTGCTCCTCTTATCCTTTCTCTGTAAATATTTCTTAGTGCTCGTACAGTGTTCACCCCAGCTGTAAATCCTAATGCCTTCAGAACTTCACACTTCACACTGTTCCCTTGGTTGTAGGTTGCTATTGCATCATAAATGCCAAAGTGCAGTGTTTTTATGCTTACAAACACACTTTTAGGAATCACTTTCCAAATCAAATTGTTTACGCTCTCATTAGGATTCTGCGTCTTTCCGTGCAGACATTTGTGTAACAATTCTGGCTGTGCTAAGTCATGAAAAATTGGTTTTATGGCATTTATCACAGTTGCTGGCAAACCATGTTTGTGATCATAGTCCTTTTTTGCATTATATTTGCACCAGGAATCTTTTGGACACAGGCTGTGTTGAGGGTATTCATTGGAAGACGCAGTATGAAGGAACAATGCCCACACTGCTTTTCGCATGTCACTAACATTACTAGTGTTTTGCCTTATAGCATACCCATAGTATCTCTGTAGACGTTCAATCACCTCATCAGTAAGCCTGCCTCTACCTCCTATTGTCTTTCCATCACTGAGCTTACTTGAACCCAAAGTTTGTTTGAGCCTTCGAAGCCGTGCACCCATACGCTCTTAGCGCTTCATTTGTCACAGAAAACAATGTAGCCAACCCTTGCACACTCGCTGTATGCGTAACATAAAGCGCTGTATGCGTAACAGGCCGAGAAAATCCCAAGCAGTTCGCCAGAAGTCACGAGAGGGTGTTAGATGCATTCAGCGGCCGCCCATTTCCTCTGCAGGCGTGGGGGAAAATGGTAATAACTCCACTTCTAGGGCGAGTATAACAATAATTCAAAGTTTACATTAAAGAGGAATGTTCCAATTAATTTTCGGTAGCAAAAAAAAATCGTAATTTTTTGGATTTGACCACCTCCGGCTCTCCTTAAGATCTGTTTGCAGCGTTACTGAGTTAGAATATAATAAGTTTCCTTGAAACAGAAACGCTTGTGTCCACAAAGCAGTACGGATTTAGAAAGCAATGCGAAACTCAACGCGCCGATTCCTCATACGATATCTAGCGAACTTTAGGTCTCGGGCAACTGGCACATTCCATATTCCTAGATTTCTGGAATATGTTTGACAGTAGGCTCCACTGGAGGCAAATATGGACTGGGTTTCCCGGCATGTGAATGTGTTTAAGTAATAGAACCCAGTACGTCGCTCTGGAATGAAATTGGGAATTTGTGGTAAGTTCTATGGGACCAAACTGCTAAGGTGTTCGGTCCCTAGGCTTACGCACTACGTAATCTAACTTAAACTAACTTACGCTAAGGAGAATATTCACAATCGAACCTCCGACGGGGGGAGCAGTGCGAACCGAGGCAAGGTGCCCCAGACCGCACGGCTACCCGGCGCGGTGCTCTGGAAGGCGAATGTTCTTCAGAGAGAAGGGTGTCGTCATAATTCTCCCAAGGAAGCGTGATAGGATCGTTCTAGTTCTCTACAGGCATAAATGAACTGATGCACAGAGTGAGAAACAGTCTCTTACTGTTTGCTGACACAATAATGTAAGGTAAAGTTTTCTCATGAGTGACTTTAGGTGGATACAGGATGATGTACACAAAATTCATATGTGGTGTGATGAACGGAAGCCTAATCTAAATATAGAAAAATATAATTAGGTTACCTTCCATTCAGAAGGTTGTTGCACGCAGCGACTGTTATATTGACTTGTAAATAATAGATTTCAGCTATCAGTCGTCCTTTTTTATTTTATTTTATTTTATTGGCAGATCTAGATTTCAGCTAGAAACTAGCCATTGTCAATGCACTATCATTTTTGATCAATGCATGTAATGCCTGTTGGTCGCGCTTCATCCACAGTTCATGAGTATTCAATGAACTGTAGACGAAGCCCGGCCAACAGGCATTACATGCTTTGATCAAAAATGATAGTGCATTGAGAACGGCTAGTTTCTAGCTGAAATCTAGGTCTGCCAATAAAATTTAAAAAAGGACGATTGATAGATGAAATGTATTATTTACAAGAAAAATATAAGTTAATGCAGGCTGAGTAGGACAAATAAGCCTGTAATGTTCGAATACAATTTTAGTAGGGTGTTGCCTGACACAGTCACGTCGATTGAATATAGATGCGTAATGTTCCGAAGCGATATAAGATGGATCGAACGCGGAAGGTCGGTAGCAGGTAAGAAGATTGGTCGACTTCGGTGCTACTGCCAACTACGTAAATTTCGCATTAGGACCACGAAGATGCGTCTAGAGAAATTACGGCTCACACCGAGGCCTAAAGGCAACCATTTTTGTCATTCTCCATTAGTGAGTGAAGCAGAAAATGGAGTGGCTAGTAATCGTACAAGCCCCTCCGCCATGCACCGGATGGTAGCTTGCGGAATATGCGTATAGATGCAAAATAAAGTACTATACACGAGTGAGTATGTATTTTAAGTTTATGTCATGCGAAAATTAAATGTTCCGTTTGGCTTTGTCCTCACAGACTATAACCGTGTGCTGGACCGGGCCATAAACCCACCCCCCAGTTTACCAGGGATGAAATTCAATTTGCCAGTAGCATTTTCCTACTTTCTAAACAGTCCATCCTCGTGGAGCAGCATGGAGCTCTGAAAATCAGGAGGTGGCCGGCAGTTCCCACTGTTGCTAAGGCCAGTCACGCGCCCTGTGGGGCGGTGTTAGTTTTTAGAACTTCTTTACTTTCTGAAGTAGGTAGCTAATGATCGTTCGTGATAGACGAAGTTCTCTTCAAGCTCGAAAATGTAACAAGAATCGAAGTTCCTCTGGATGGACGTGGAATCCTGGTTATTCATTATTGTGTTTCCAAAGATAGTTCAATTGGTTCAGAACTACTTAAACCTATCTAACCAAAGGACATGACACACATCCATGCCCGAGGCAGGATTCGGACCTGCGACCGTAACAGACGCGCGGTTCCGGACTGAAGCGCCTAGAACCGCTCGCCACCGCGGCCGGCCCAAAGAGAGTCTTGTGGTTTGGAAAGAAAGCGTATATTCCATAGAAAAAGGCTCTGTAGCGGTGCAGAGCCCCTTACATGCTATGTCGTTTAACTTCTCTTAGAAGCGTCTTTCAAATGCCGCAGAAAATAGTACATAGTTCCCTCAGAGAAAACAAATTTCGATGTAGTGATTCAGCGACTATGAACGATAAAAATTACTCGCCATCGTCAGTAAATTCGCCATTTTGTCCGTTATAACGAACCGAAAGCCGCACCTCGGTATGTTTATACATTATAGATTTTTTTGGGGTGGCCTGGCTTAGGTGCCTCACCCTATCTGTCTTCCCATCTCATCTCAGACTTGTGCTACGGGTGACTAATCGAGGCGAGGCATGCCAGTGAAGGGTCTATACATCGCTCAAGGCGTTTGTGGTGTGAACTGTAATTACTTTATCTCTCAGAAATAATACCTTCTGTTACCCTGGTCAGGAAGGTTATGGCAACAGAGTTTACCATTATTGCTTTCTAGTGGAGAACATGCAACACTTACTAAATCAGTCATGCTGATATAGTCAGTAGCACCATAAACAATGATTATAGGAAACGTATAGGTCTCTAGAATCGATGCTTTGTTTAACCATTCATCTAGTGACCTATGGGCTTGTTAATGTTGTCCTGCCGTCAATAAAAGGAAGCGAGACTCGTAGCTGCAGAACCACAGACTGTCACAAATGTCCCGACGGAGTCTTGCTCTACACCATGCAAGCTGTGGTATGGTATCTGTGGCAAATGACGCACGGCAACTTGAAGTCCCAATCTAGCTTTCGCTGATCTGTTCCCAACAGATCGTGGTGACACTCTAATCGTAATCTCTTTCCGTGCTTTAGCTGTTGTCATTTGTTTCTTCGTCAGGTTCAGTCGAACGATCCTACGATCTGCTCGTGTTATAGTCCTTTCTGAAGGTCCTGTTCTTACTGTTCACATTACACAGTTGTCCTGAGTCCATCTCATCAGTAATCGTTCAGCAGTGATGGCGCTGGAGCCAAATGTGTGATCTGGCAGTACGTTGCTCTCATGTCCCTCACGCCAACGATTCGACATTTCTCAAAGTCTAGAACACGGCAATAAGCTGCCCGTGCACGTCATCTGGAAAAAAATCCAGCTGAAAATTTCCAGTGCGTTATTAGACACACCCATCATACACAACCGCTTATTCGTCGAAAGTTCTGTTACATTGGTCATGGAAAGTCGCAACACCAAATCCCTTAGAACGGTATATGAATATATACAGTTTTCGAAGATTATGAATTACCTCGAAGAAAATAATTTATTGACAAATAGTCAACAAGGATTCAGAAAATATCGTTCTTGTCAAACACAATAAGCTCATTATTAACGACGGCGGATGTCAAACTGATTCCGTAGTTTCAGATTTCAATGTTTTTGACACCGTTCCTCACAAGCGACTTCCAATCAGATTACATGACTCCGGAGTATCGTCCTCGTTGTGCGACTGTACGAGGTGCGGCTAGAAAAAAACCGGACTGATGCTGGAAAAAACATTTATTTACAATTATTTACAATTTCATGTTATCTCCTTCGATGTACTCTCCTCCTCGGTCTCTACACCGCTCCATACGAATTTTCCACTGTTCATAGCAATGCTGCACATCATTTTCGGTAAGTCCATACATTACTTCCGTCGCTTTTTCTTTTACTGCTTCAACAGTCTCAAATCTAGTTCCTTTCAAAGCTGACTTGACTTTAGGGAAAAGAAAAAAGTCACAGGGGGCCAAATCAGGTGAGTAGGGTGGATGATCTAAGATGGGAATGTTGTGTTTTGCCAAAAACGTCTTCACTGACAACGCACTGTGAGCTGGGGCATTGTCTTGGTGAAGGATCCATGACTTTTTTCTCCACAAATCGTTCCGTTTTCTCCGTACTTGCTCACGTAGGGTAGCCAGGACGCTAATGTAGTAATGCTGATTCACTGTTTGTCCCTCTTGTACCCAATCAATGTGCACAATCCCTTTGATGTCAAAAAAACAATCATTATTGCCTTGAATTTCGATTTTGACATTCGTGCTTTTTTTGTCGTGGAGAACCAGGAGTTTTCCAATGCATCGATTGGCGTTTAGTTTCTGGATCGTAAGTAAAAAACCACGATTCATCGCAAGTAATAACATTTTGTAAGAAGGTGGGATCACTTTCAATGTTTTCCAGGATGTCAGAACAAATCATTCTTCGGCGTTCCTTCTGTTCAATTGTGAAACACTTTGGAACCATTTTTGAACACACTTTGTTCATGTTGAAACTTTCATGAAGAATCTGCCTAACACTTTCCTTGTCAACTCCTGTTAACTCAGACACTGCTCTGATTGTTAAACGGCGGTCTTGTCGAACAAGTTTACCGATTTTTACAATGTTTGCATCAGTTTTTGCTGACAATGGTCTGCCAGTGCGAGTGTCATCACTGGTGTTTTCGCGGCCATCTTTAAATCGTTTAAACCACTCAAACACTTGTGTTCGCGATAAACAATCATCGCCGTACACTTGTTGTAACATTACAAACGTTTCACTTGCAGATTTTCCTAGTTTGAAACAAAATTTGATGTTAACACGCTGTTCTTTCTGTACACTCAACATTTTCCGACGCACAGACAAAACGTCAACTACTTAAAACAGACTCCACGGGCAGACTGAGTGCAGGAGGCAGATGAAACTCGAGCAGTAGGCGGAGCGAGAGTCACGTGACAGGCCACGCGACTTTCAGCCTTATTGCATTCGTTTTATTGTTTCACCAGTACTAGACCGGTTTTTTTCTAGCCACACCTCGTATTCGTGATTCCCTGTCAAAAAGGTCACTGTTAGTAGTAATTGACGAAAAGCCATCGAATGAAACAGAAGTAATCATGACGTTTCACATAGAAGAGTTACAGGCCCTTTGTTCTTTCTGATCTGCATAAACGGTTTACCGCCTTGTAAAGTCATCAAATGATCAAAAACAATTGCAAAACGATTTAGAGTAGATGTCTGTGTGGTGCGAAACGTAGCAACTGACTGTGATTAACAAAAAGTGTGAAGGCGTCCGGACAACTACTAAAAGGAATCCGTTAAATTTCCGTTTCAAGCTAAATCACACAAATTGAAAGGCTGTCAGTTCAACTAAATACTTAGGGGATTATAGTAACGTAAAACTTAAACTGGAACGATCACACGGACAATGCTGTAGGGAAAGCAAGCCAAAGACAGCTGTTTATTGGCAGAAAACTTCGAAAATGCAGCAAGTCTACTAAAGAGACTGCTTACGCTACGCTTGTCCGCTCTCTTCTGCAGTGTGGGGTCTGAATCAGACACGACTTACGGAGGACATCGAAAAAGTTCAAATAGGGCAGCTCGTTTCAGCGACAGAGGGGAGAGAGTGACATGGATGATACGCGGACTGAGATGGCACTCATTAAAACGAAGGTGTTTATCGTTGTGGCAGGATCTTCTTGTGAAATTTCGATCACCAGCTTTGTCCTAAGAGTGTGAAAATATTTTTTTGGTGCCCACCTTCATAGGTAGAAATGATCATCATAATTAAATAAGAGAAATCAGAGGTAGCACTGGATGATGTGTTCGTTACTCCCACGCGCCGAGTGGAGCAGTAGAGAAATAACTAGAAGGCTATTCGATGAACCCTCTCCCAGGCAATTAACTGTGAATCACAGAGTAATCATGTAGCTGTGGATGAAGACCCAACAGCCATCACGTACTCATAGCAGGCTTCATCTGTAGGAATGACTTCTCTGTGCTGAAAATAACCTTGAATAAGCGTGACATTTTATCCGATGTATTCCACACTCATGGAAATGGTGGAGTATCATTTCGGCAGCGATCGGCCAAGATGTTCATAATCTGTCACTTCCATTTTCCTAAGTGTAACTGCTCTGAAACAGCTACATCCAGTCACGATTTGTCATGTGAATTTTATTTTCTTTCCTTTGGTGTCTAGTGTTCCCACACACAGGGTGAGGCAGTCAAACGGGAAATTTTGGGAACTGTGCGGTTGCGGTGGTAGGGGGTTATGGTAGTTGGGCCTTAACCTTGAGGATGGTGACAGATGGAAAATTTAGCAGCCATGGAGCGCTGGTAAAGTGATCAACGTGCATTTACTGTGCACGTGTATTATAAAAACCACGATGAATTTGTTGGGGCTCAGCGCGCTTTCCGGCGAGATTGATTTATCTTCAAGGCGTCCTGTGGCAACTTACAGTCCAGATCATGGAAAATTCTTCCAGCAAGGTATCGCAACAAGTGTGGAAGGATTTGCGTTGACTCGTACTTCCTGTTCTCCTCATCATCAATAATGGCGAGAAGAGTCTGCGGCCTCCCAGTTCACGGCTCCAGGCTTTTTTCTTTGGAGCTGATTGAAGTCTGTAGTTTTCCAGGAAAGCGATACAAGAAAACAGAGATGATTTGAAGTAGCAAATTCGCCAAAACTTAAAGAACACTCTGTTGGATATCCATAGAGAGGGGGAGGAGATTAGTGTTTAAAGTCCCGTGGACAACGAGGTCATTACAGACGGAGCACAAGCCTGGATTAGGGAGCCGGCCGCTGTGGCCGAGCGGTTTAGGCCCTTCAGTGTGGAACCGCGCTGCTGCTACGGACGCAGGTTAGAATCCTGCCTCGGGCATGGATGTGTGTGATGTCCTTAGGTTAGTTAGGTTTAAGTAGCTCTAAGTCTATGGGAATGATGACCTCCGATGGTAAGTCCCGTAGTGCTCCGGGTCATTTTCCAGATTAGGGAAGGATGGGGAAGGAAATCGGTCGCGCCATTTCACAGGAACCATCCCGGCATTTGCCTCAAGCGATTTAGGGAAAATCACGGAAAACCTAAATGAGGATGGCCGGACGCGGGTTTGAACCGTCGTCCTCCCGAATGCGAGTCCAGTGTGCTAACCACTGCGCCACCTCACTCGGTTACATAGACAGATTCGTCTTCAGACTCTGAAAATATGCGTCCAACACAGGAAGCTCTGTGAATGACGCCGTATTCGAAAAAATGATGAGTTTGAAGGTAAACTATTAATTTCCGCTCATGTAGTCTACAACCACGTAAAAATATTTAAATCTCCAGTTTGTGCGATCTTTCCGTTTGATATGCCTCAACCTGTAATTTTACAGAAGAGCACCATTTTGGTTACTCCATGAACATATCGTACGTCTAACGCACTTTCTTCTTCCTCGCATTGTCCTATTCCTTTTCGTAAGTGTTAACCGAAATATGAACAAAACTCTCTGTAAACACAGTTTACATTTATTTCAAACGTGGTTTTACACCACAGTGGAACGTAACTGATAGGAAACAAAAGTTAAACCCGGCTCCGTTTGGTATTAGTGACTTGTAAAAATTTTCCGATAGGTTGCATTTGTGAATGCGCAGCATTATGTCTATCATCTACCTTATTTTAGAATTATATAAGAAACACGTTTCATTCAAATAAGCTACCTTAAATACATCTGAAATCTTTAACAGCTGCTATGCTAAGATATTGCTGCCAGATGAATTCTTAGAACGAAAAAATGTTTCACAGATTCTTTTTCTCTGGTGGAAAATTGATTTCATCAGTATGTAGACGTCTGAAGCAACGGTGCCATTAGCTGGAGAAAGCTTTTACTGTCAGAACAGATACACTATTGCAAAACACTCACTTGAAATTTATATGAAAGCTCCTGATACGGCGCACAGCGGTTTGTGGAACTGAACCAACTGTGTGAAAGTTGAAGCTGCAACCAAATCGAAAGTTATGCTGCATAAGATTATCAAAAATTACATGGTCACAAATTAAAAAACTGTTGCACTAAATTAAAAAAAAAACGCCCTGGGTTCCCGGGTTCGATTCCCGGCGGCGTCAGGGATTTTCTCTGCCTCGTGATGACTGGGTGTTGTGTGATGTCCTTAGGTTAGTTAGGTTTAAGTAGTTCTAAGTTCTAGGGGACTGATGACCATAGATGTTAAGTCCCATAGTGCTCAGAGCCATTTTGTTACACTAAAAAGAGTGGCACACGAGATTAGTTTGTGTCAAGGCATCAACTAATCGTTCTTGAGGCAGCTGTGGAGGATAAAAACTGCAGGGAAAGACAGAGAGTGGAACACATCCAGAAAATTATTGAAGATGTAGGATGCGATTGCTACTTTGAGATGAAAAGGTTGGCACAGGAGAGGAATTTGTGGCGAACCGCATCAAACCAGTGAGATGGAAAGGTAGTGGTAGACGAACTGAAGGTATTTTCACACGCAAAAGTGGATTATGGAGGATGATGGATGAACGAGCAATGTAGAAAAGCCATGTAGAAATGAGTAGGTGACTAGAATGTCGGAATGGAAACGTGATCCCGTCAGATTCATCCTAGACTGATGATTTAAAAATGAAGAGGGAAAATGTGCAAGCTCCGGTCGAGCAAGCCGGAAAACAATAACATGCGACCACGGCGGTATCACGAGTCGAGTTCGGTATGAAGTTTAAGGTATTCCGGGCGCGAAGGCCGCAGGGCGTAAACGCAGCGAAGAATTGTGCTCCCCGGAGTGGCAATAACTTTTTATACGAAAATTTTTTTGCGGCTCGCCGCCCCCGGTTACGCGACTGGGGAAGTTACGGCCGCGGGTGGGCGCTCTCTTGCAGCAGGTAATGTAATCCCGGTTTTGCGAGCCACCGGCCGTATGGTTCTCCTGGCGAGGCACCGAGCGGCCGGCCATGTGCGAACGAGCGTGCGACTATGGGGGCGTGTCGGTGGGGCGGTGTTTCAGACACGGCGTTTCCCATTGGTAATACACACCGTGTAACGTTGTCGTATGCTAGAAGGGCGAGATACCGGGATTCTGTACCTCGTATAATCTGAGCTGAACCTCACATAATCAATACATGTTCAAGGGAGTCCCACAGGATTCAATTTTTGGTCCACTCCTACTCCTTATACAGGATAACGAACGTTGAGAAGAATTACTACACTTTGCAGGGGAAACAGTTAATCGGTTACTGGAAAACACACCAGTAGAAACGGACAGTGTTTTGGAAACTATAGTTCTGTCTAAATATAGGTTCTTCTTACTTTGGAAAGAAAGAAAAACGGCAGTTTATTCCGTTTCATAAAAGGGATAGATTGTACCAACCGATAACATGGTACATGAACAGGAGTCAGTGAAACTAGTGTAGAATTTTCGGAATACTTTGGTGCACTTATTGATAAAATCTGAGTTGGAAGAAACATTTTATTAAGTCCCTCAAACGTCTAAGCTCAGAAACTTTGGCTCTTCGTGTAATTGGTACTCTTGGACAAGTCAACAACTCAATACGTTTTGCATATTTCCTCCGATAACGTCTTATGGCATAATTGTCAGGGTATGTCATTATTTAGAAAGTAAATACTGGGGTTGAGAGTAATATACGACATTCCCCCTCAATCATATTCGGAAAGTTAAATATTTTAACAGTTCCACCACAACACGTACGTTCGATAATGGAACTCATCATTATTAATCCATCACTTTTAAAAGAAGAGTTGTGTTGCCAGCAACAACAGTCTTCATGAAATAAAAGCACCTTAATTATTCATTACTAAAACTGTCTGTGTCTCAGAAAACCGTTTAATATGCAGTCACGAAAGTCATTGATCATTTACTCAATAATATAAAATATGTGAGAGGTAGCAAGCCAGATTTTAAATCTAGCCTAAAGTCGTTTGTCCTAGAGAATTTCTATATTTTAACAAGACACTCGTTTCATGCGACAAACGTTAATGAAACGAAAAAAATACAACGTAAGTTCAAATGTATCACTAGTTAAATGAGTTGTATTTGTAGACCAAAGTGATCATCCTTCTTAAAATAAACTAAGGTGTTATTCATTGAAGTGTAACTCACCAAGATATAGACATACTGACGAAGAAATCACATACATGTACCTTGTAAGCTGACTCGTTTAAAAAGGGTTCAAATGGCTCTAAGCACTATGTGACTTAACATCTGAGGTCATCAGTCCCCTAGACTTAGAACTACTTAATCTTAACTAACCTAAGGACATCACACACATCCATGCCAAAGGTAGGATTCCAACCTGCGACCGTAGCAGCAGCGCGCTTCCGGACTGGAGTGCCTAAAACCGCTCGACCACAACGGCCACCAGCTGACTTGTACCACATCATTTACACAGATATCAATATGTGCAAATGATATACGTAATAAAATTATAAACAGCCGACCAGTTGCAATGGGTAAAGAAATCTTTACCTAGGTTTCAACAAATTTAAATTTGTCTTCTTCAGAAGGTGGCAATTTTACATTAGTATGGACTGATGTATCATCGCCGTTTTTACAAATGTCTGCATAGATCCATTTGTCCAAATTAAAATATAGCCCTAAAAATAGGGTTTGTCATGTAAATATAAATTAGTACATGGATGTTGCTGGTGAGCTCTGCAACATCCATGTACTAATTTATATTTACATGACAAACCCTATTTTTAGGGCTATATTTTAATTTGGACAAATGGATCTATGCAGACATTTGTAAAAACGGCGATGATACATCAGTCCATACTAATGTAAAATTGCCACCTTCTGAAGAAGACAAATTTAAATTTGTTGAAACCTAGGTAAAGATTTCTTTACCCATTGCAACTGGTCGGCTGTTTATAATTTTATTACGTGTAACCGTTGCTGTTGTGCAGCTATGTTTAAAATACTGATATACGTAACATGTAACTAACAAAATAATTAATCATAAAGAGAAGAAAACGACAACCTGAAATAAACATCTCATTATCTGAGTTCCTTTTTTTCCTTTCTTGCTCATAACGGACAGAACTAACCAGTTGTATTTAACATTTTCTGTTTACATGTCATGTCAAATCTACGTACAACTTCGGGAATTGGACTAAATTCTCCGTGGTTTTCGTCCGGAACAACTGACTGTCATGGCTGCCGTTACACGGTTTGTAATTGATCGGTTTAAGTCACCATTAGGTCATGCTGCTAGTGATTATGTCCATGTTTGCACTGCTGGAGCTAAAACTCTATAGGGACGTAAACAACGTAGAGCAAGCTGTGTGTTTTCCCAGAGCCGACAAATGTGCTGCGTTGTTTACGTACCCAGAAGGGCGCCGACGACACCAATGTAGACACGGAGACAATCGCTGTTAGCTTGAAGTAATGACGGCGTACGCAGAATAATCGCAAGCTGTGCTACAAATTGTTCCTATAAGAGCGGTCATGATAGCCAGTGGTTCGTGACGAACAAAACGAATGATTTATTGGAAAGTTGAAAATTGTACCCAGATTTGACACGAAAAGAAAACGGAGAACGTTTTATACGAGGATATCGAGTCGAGAAACTGCCCACTCGTCAGACTTCACTATTTGTTTAAGCTTCTACAAAAACCTCTCCAGTTCGAACATTTCGACCTACATGGCACTATGTGACATACACCGGGCGAATTGGGATGCTTTACGATAATGAGTCATACGAAATTCAGCTTGCACATTCCACACATTTTGTGGATAGTGGAACTAGATTGATTCTGTGTGTACAGACTTCTGAAAAAAATGATTTAGTAGCACGTAGAAAGAAAACTCATTCCTACGGGAACTCTAACCGGATTTCTGACTACTTCAAGAATTTCCTGAGAGGTGGGACACTGAATGTTATCCATTACCGCTACAGAGAGTCATTACTGACATTGAAGTCGAGTCTGGTGTGGCACGGAGGAGTGTAACGGGAACGTTGCTATTCATGTGATACACCCTATGCCCTAAAGCACTTGTCGGATGTATTCCAGTCTTTGTCTTCACCTATAGCTTTTATCCCCTCCAACATCCTCTAATGCTATGGAAGTTACTCCCTGATGTCTTCAACACATGTCCTATCACCCCGCTTGTAGGGAAGCAGCCTACTCACGCTGTAGTAAATTCACATCAGTTTCTATTGTGTGCCAGCCAGTCTGCTGTAACTAGCTCTGACGTCATAAATGTTGCGCAATACCTTAAAAATCAAGCAAATAACCTAAAACTTTTATGGCATGTCAGAAGTAATACTAAATTAATGTGTGTTAAAAATCAGTTCAATAACTTAAGCCATTTCCGAAATTTGGACTTTTTCTGTAAAAACCATTGGCGCAACAGAATAGAGCTAGAGACTTCAAAATTTATATTTAGATTCATCTTTCATAATGATTTAATAAAAACAGTACTTTGGATTTCACAAATTAAGATTTTAGTGGAAATTCATGATTTTCTGGTTTTTGTCTCAAAACTGAAGGAAGCAAGATAGATTAAGTACGCTAGTAAATAAGGCTAGGATGTTTATATTTAAATAGGTTGGAGGTCCGCTATGACTATGAAGATGTGAAAAGTTTCTTTTGAATACCTATAAAATTATAGCGATAGCGGATCTCAAAAGGGACAGTTCAGAGCTCATCTGCTGCGTGCAGTGCAATTAAATTAATTCTCTCGCCAAAAATATTTAAGTTAGCCACGTCAAAATTTTATTATCAATACTTACCTGCGTGCTGAATGCACCTTTAAATTAAGAGCTTATTCGGCCATCAGCAAGAGAAGCTATAATTTATTATGTAACTTGAAGTGGTGCGTTACTAGCCCAGCGGCTAGTCGGGAGAGCCGATTTGATCAGGCGTTCCCTTAGCCGTCCGCACCGCCGCTTTATATATAATAACGCTGCGCGAGGAAGCAAGGCCCCAGTTCTCTCCAGACGCTGAATAACACGCCATCTGTGTCGGCAGCCGCATCGCGTCGGTATCACTGCTACTAACAGTCTCGGATGCCGTATTCAGTTACTAGAGATACGCGGAACCATGAAATCATTTCAAGTGAAGTGTTAATTCTGGGATGATTTTCATTATCTAGCTTCAGTTTGCGTATTGTCGTATTTTCACGTGCCGTCGCGGGACAGACATTCTACCAATAATTTAGCGTGGCATTTGATGAAATACTCTCATCAAATTATGGCGAGCATTCTTTTTAACATTTAATTCGGACATTTATAGTTGCATCAGCGCATTAGACTCTGAACTGCTCTGTTAGTTAGGTTATAGGGATACTTGTGTGTTTTATTGGTGACTTTGAGAATATACTCAACTATTATGGAAAATCGTTTTTGATTAGAAATCCCGGACAATCTCCTAATTCCTCAGAGCTATAAGCTGCAGCTATAATTATATTCTCATCTGAAGTGGGCACTAGGAACTCTAATTACAGGCTTCACGTTTTGTTAAATCACTTTCTGGGGGCTAAAAAGGAATTAGAGAGCCAGTGTTGAGAACGGCGAAAGACAGCATTAGCAACATTCTAAAAGCTAGAAACTGATTCAACACCAACAAACAAACATTTGTACAGCAACAACAATATTTCCCTTCTTAAGCGCCGCCCCACACGCTGCTTCTTGTGTGTAGAACGACCGCGGTTGAGCAGTGGTTAGCACACTAAATGGTTCAAATGGCTCTGAGAACTATGGGACTTCACATCTGAGGTCATCAGTCCCCTAGAACATAGAACTACTTAAACCTAACTAACCTAAGGACACCATACACATCCATGCCCGAGGCAGGATTCTAACCTGCGGCCGTAGCGGTCGCGCGGTTTCAGACTGAAGCGCCTAGAACCGCTCGGTCACATCGGCCAGCAGTTGGCAGACTAGCCTTGATTTTGGGA
Organism: Schistocerca nitens; assembly: GCF_023898315.1. Lineage (NCBI taxonomy): Eukaryota > Metazoa > Arthropoda > Insecta > Orthoptera > Acrididae > Schistocerca > Schistocerca nitens. The sequence goes on from NC_064618.1 coordinate 794,672,504, forward strand.
TGCGATGGTTCAAATACGCTACCAGCCTCCAGATTTAGGTTTTCCATGACTTCCATAAATAGTTCCAGTGAAATGACGAGATGGTCCCTTTGAAAAGGCAATGCCAGTTTCTTTTAACAACCTTGAAAACTTCACGAGCCCGTGCTCGGTCTCTAACGAGGTCCATGTCGGCGGGACGTTAAACCCTAATCTGCCTTCCTTTTCCTCTTTTCATTATTTTCCATATGATTTGAAAGAACCTTCTTCAGCACATCTGCTTTTCTGGTTAAAAAAAAAAGTGTGTGAAATCTTATGGGACTTAACTGCTAAGGTCATCAGTCCCTAAGCTTACACACTACTTAACCTAAATTATCCTAAGGACAAACACACACACCCGTGCCCGAGGGAGGACTCTAACCTCCGCCGGGACTAGCCGCCTACACCTCTCGGCTAATCCCGAGCGGCTTTCCGGTTTTCTCACAGTCCTTGGTTCGCTAGCATACAGTGCTGTCCTTCAAATGTACAGATAAATTTCTTCCTCGGATTAATGGCAATGTTTTATGCTAACTCATTTTTCTTGACCAGAAATTCCCTCTTTGGCTGTGTTAATCTGCTTTTTATGTCATTCTCGCTCCGCCCGTCATATGTGGTTTTGCTCACAAGGTAGCAGAATCCGTTAACTTCGTTTTGATGTTACATTTATCACTAATATCACATATGCTACTAATCATTTTTGTCTTTCTTCGGTTTACTCTCAATCTGTATTTCCTCCCAGTTAGGCTGTTCATGCCATTCAACACGTCGCCCAAGTCTTCTTCACTGAGGCTAGTAATGTCATCACCGAATCTTATCTTTGAACCATCTCAACATGAATTTTTTCCCCGTCTCAGTTATTTTACAGGTATCAACAGATGCAATTTCAGCATTTTTGTAGCTAAAGCTCTTGTCTATGAACCATTTCAATCCAGTAAACATTGCAGTAATATCCTGTTAGATGTCGACAAAAATATCTACCTTATAGTGGCTCTCAGTGTGGAGAAATACACATTATTAGTTTAAGAAACAACAGATAAAGTCTGTCTGTTCTAAAACACCAGAAAAAAAACAACTTACGTGACGAGACATTAAACTCTGTTGTTTTTTTTTCTCAGTAATGGCTATTTAGCTGGTAATTTAGTTTTCATGTTGTGCAGATCATTATCATATATTGATATGTATACAAATAACAAGTAAAGCATGTTGCAGGATACTATTAGTAGGTATGATACTGGAAAATTGCATTTTATTCTTCAAAACAGGTAGCATACTATATAATTATGTGGTCCACATTCAACTACCGTTCAGCTACAAAGAATCTGTATCAGGTGGGATTATTACGGACATCCAACGTATACAAACACGATGGTACGAATTGTTACAGGCTTTTCTGATGGACAGACGAGAAACTCTAAGTGGCAGCCAATAGATGAAAGACGTCGCACATTTTGTGAGACCATGCCCGGGTATCGGTCTGTTCTGGACGCAGCCCATGTTTTAATACGACAAAGAGGTAAATGATCACTGGTGCAGCCCGGCTAGAGTCCTTTCTCGTACTTATTCGAGAGGAAAATGATAAAATGTAGGAGGCCTGAGAAAATAGACTATAAATTTCGGAGAATTCAGAAGTCCACGATACCAGGAACTGCTTTAAGCAATGCCGGAAAAGGAGATTATTTCCGTTTTTGATGTTGCTGAGCAATAGTCATACATTAAATTTTAAACGAATACACAGCCATTTGACTGTACTATCGTTTGTTTAACTACGACCCTGTTTTGGCCTTTTCTGCCATTTCAAGTGAGTGAGCTTTTGTCGTAACATATTTTGCAGGACATCAAATTTTCTTAATTTACGGGCCAATTTTGAGCTTGATGTCCTGCAATACTGGTATATGGTAGTGACATAAACTCAATCGCTTGAAAGAGGCCCATTTGTTGTTTTCACAGTCTATATTTGTCTTCTTCTACTGACGATCTTCGCCTGCAAATTGACCTCAACCAACCATCGACTAACATGAGCCGGCCGTTGTGGCAGAGCGGTTCTAGGCACTTCAGTCCGGAACCGCGCTGCTTCTACGGTCGCAGGTTCGAATCCTGCCTCGGGCATGGATGTGTGTGATGTCCTTAGGTTAGTTAGGTTTAAGTCTAGGGGACTGATGACCTCAGATGTTAAGTCCCACAGTGCTCATAGCCATTTGAACCATTTTTGTGTAACATGATGTAGGATATGCTATTAGTGCCTTTACTGAGTGAGTCAATTGATCATCAGATTCGTTTGGGCGTGCGACCCTCACCGGTGGCCCCCTGTGATACGCATCGAAGTGATGCTCTGAAATTCGCCACAGCACGCCAAGCCGTGACCGACAAACATTCGCGAGACTACAGATCCACTGCAACGGCAATTACCACTTGGGGTAGCCTGCATGACTTCGAAGATGGACTGTCTCATGTGTTGGGTGAAAACCGCCTGTTTATTGTTGGATCTTCTGTCCCAACACTGATTGATCGCAGATATTAGCACGAGTCTATCTTGTTTGATGCAGCTTCCTTGCTAATCCATCCTGTGCAAGTCTCTTTATCTCTCGAAAACTATAGCTGCTTACATACACACTTCCTCATGTATTCAATCCTTGATCTCTCTATAATTTTACATCCCCTCATCAATCACACTGCCCTCCATTACAAAATTAACTATTTTATGATACACCCCAGAATTTGGCCTATCAAACTACCATTTAGTTTTTCTCTCAACGATTAGCTCAAGTAATCCTTCATTAACTATACAATCTACCTATATAATCCTCAGCACTGTTCTGTGGCAACATATTTCAAAAGCTTCGACTTCTGTCTGTACTGATAATCTGAATTGTTTTACTTCTTTAGAAGGCTACAATTCAAACGAACACTGTTAGAAAAGATTTCCTGGCACTTAAAAATTATTTTAGTTGTTAAGAGTTTGCCCTTATCCAGGAAAGTTTTCCTCCCTACTACAAGTCTATATTTTATATCTTCTTCGTTTCTACCGACGTCAGTGATTTGGCTCACAAATAAAAAATCGCCTACTCCCAACAGTGTCTCAGCTTCTAATCTAATTCCCTCAAAACCGTCTGATCTATCTCCACTAAACTCAATCATCCTTGTCTTACGTTTGTTTATGATCATTTTAAAATCTCTTTTCAAGGTGATATCCATCATCCCACGAACCATGGCCCCTGAGTAGGGCGGCTTGCGTGCTTGAACGATAAAGACAGCCGTACGGCAGGTTCAACCACAACCAAGGAGTGTCTCTAATGACGCCAGACTGCCAGACTAACTCGTCGTTCTTGAAGAGGGGCAGCAGCACGAGCAACAGTCTGGATGACTGACTTTGTGACATTAACCAAACTGGATTTGCTATGTTGCTATTGCGAACGGCTGAAAGCAAGGGGCAATCACAGCCGTGATGATACTCCTTGGCTGTCATGGCGCCTTGTACGAGCGCCATTGCCCTCAGAGCATAATGGGGCCACCGCCAGCTAGTATCCTCCTGCAGTACAGGTGTCACGTAGTTGTTCCCTAGGAAGACGACGAATTCGTGGCGTCCCATCGGCATGATAAACAAGGTACCAGACCATGCAACGTTCTGACACTACGCCAACGTCCAGTGGCGATGGACACATGCCAATTTAAGTCGTAGTTGCCGATGACGTGGTGTTACCAAAAATGGCTCTGAGCACTATGGGACTTAACATCTACGGTCATCAGTCCCCTAGAACTTAGAAATACTTAAACCTAACTAACCTAAGGACATCACACAACACCCAGCCATCACGAGCCAGAGAAAATCCCTGACCCCGCCGGGAATCGAACCCGGGAACCCGGGCGTGGGAAGCGAGAACGCTACCGCACGACCACGAGATGCGGGCGTGGTGTTACCGTCGGCAAATACATAGGTCGTCGGCAATGGAGGCCCATCGTTTGGAGTGTTCAGTGCACTTTATGTTCAGACACACTTGTATTCTGCCCAGCATTAAAGTCTTTGTTCGATCCGCCAAAGTCCGCTGCCTGTTCTATTTTACCAGTCTGCCAAATCTACGACATCCGACATCTGTAATGAGGGGTCGCTGCCCAATCCTAAGACATCTGGACGTTGTTTCACCTTGGTTCCGCAACGTGTTGAAGACGCTCACCACAGCACGTCTCGAACACCCGGTAAGTAATACTGTTTCCGAAGTGCTCGTGCCACAACTCCGGGCCATCGCAATCTACCCTAGGTGAAACGCATGTAGATCGCGCCCCTTGCCCCATTCTACACACAGATAGCACGCTCACTGATACTAAATGCTCCGTGCGTATGTCTGACAAGCACTCGTTCCTCGCCAGGTGACGCTGCTGTCTCCTGGACGGGTTAAGATCGATAGCAGAATGCTGGACCTTAAATGTTCTGGCTGATCAGTGTATCTCATCTCTTCTCCGTCAACTTCCTCTTATTATCCTTCTATGGACGAGCCCAACAAATCTGTAACGCTTCCAGTACAGTGTTGTATCTGTACGACGAGAAGCAGTTTCTCGCTGGCACGTGTCGCAGATTTGTAACGCTTCAGATACGACGCAAATGAAGTGCCGCCATGCTGCGACAGATTACTCAACCATCTGAACAGTTACATCTTGAAAGTTCTATAAAACGTGGATGCATTTGTTTCAGCTCTTGATATTTATTGTTACTGATCCGAGAATAAGTAATTTACAGACTGTTAAATGATACAGGTAATTTTATGTTATTATATCTGAATCATAGATTTATATTGCAGATACACTATGTGACCAAAAGTATCCAGACACCTGGCTGCAAATGACTTAAAAGTTCGTGGCGCCCTCCATCGGCAGTGCTGGAATTCAGCATGGTGTTGGTCCACCCTCAGCCTTGATGACAGCTTCCGCTCTCGCAGGCACACGTTCAAGCAGGTACTGGAAGTTTCTTGGGGAATGGCAGCTCATTCTAAACTGAGTGCTGCACTGAGGAGAGGTATCGATGTCGTTCGGTGAGGCCTGGCACGAAGTCGGCGTTCCAAAACATCCCAAAGATGTTCTATTGGATTCAGGTTAGGACTCTGTGCAGGCCAGTCCATTACAGGGATGTTATTGTCATGTAACCGCTCCTCCACAGGCCGTGCATTATGAACAGGTGTTCGATCGTGTTGAAAGATGCAGTCGCTATCCCTGAATTGCTCTACAACAGTGGGAAGCAAGAAGGTGCTTGGAACATCAATGTAGGCCTCAGCTGTGATAGTACCACGCAAAACAACAAGGGGTACAAGCCCCCTCCATGAAAAAACGACCACGCCATATCATCACCGCCTCCGAAATTTACTGTTGGCACTCACACGCTGGCAGATGACGTTCACCGGGCATTCGCCATGCCCACAACCTGCCATCGGATCGCCACATAGTGTACGGTGATTCGTCACTCAACACAACGTTTTTTCACTGCTCAATCGTCCAATGTTTAATCTCCTTACACCAAGCGCAGCTTCGTTTAGCGTTTACCGGCATGATGTGTGCCTTATGAGCAGCCGCTCGACTATGAAATCCAAGTTTTCTCACCTCCCGACTAACTTTCATAGTACTTGCAGTGGATCCTGATGCAGTTTGGAATTTCTGTGTGATGGTCTGGAGAGATGCCTTCCTATTATACATTTTACCCTGTTCAACTGTCGGCGGCCTCTGTCAGTCAATAGACGAGGTCGGCCTGTACGCTTTTGTGCTGTACGTGTCCCTTCACTTTTCCACTTCACTATCACTTCGGAAACAGTGGACCTAGGGATGCTTAGGAGTGTGAAAATCTCGCGTAAAAACGTATGACACACCTGACCACATTCGAAGTCCGTGAGTTCCGCGGAGCGCCCGATCCTGCTCTCTCACGATTTCTAATCAGTACTCGGTTCTGGCGCTGCAGTCCGGAACCGCGGGACTGCTACGGTCGCAGGTTCGAATCCTGCCTCGGGCATGGGTGTGTGTGATGTCCTTAGGTTAGTTAGGTTGAAGTAGTTCTAAGTTCTAGGGGACTTATGACCTAAGATGTTGAGTCCCATAGTGCTCAGAGCCATTTCATTTCATAATCAGTACTGAGGTTACTGATACGGATCGCGTGGCAGTAGGTGGCTGCCCAATGCACCTAATATGAAAAACGTATGTTTTGGGGGGGGGGGGGTGTCCGGATACTTTTGACCACATAGTATATTAACCGGAAGTTGTTATGAGTTTTTTTAAAACTACTCCATATGAAGTATTCCCATGGACACTTTTTTCAAAATAAGAAATCAGTGATTCATAATTTTATGGAAAGGAGTGTATTCCCTGATTTGGATGACGGGGGAGATGGAGAGAATGACAAAAGCTGCCCGAAAGCCTCAGTTAGTGATACTAATGATGGTGCAGATGATTATCTGCCAACAAATAGGGGTGCTCCATCAAGAATTTCTGATGATGGTAAGGCTTTAGCTTTTATCTCTGTTTTTGCTTTGGCGCTATAGAAAAATTTCTGCCTAAGTAGCTTATAAAAGAGAGCAATCTGTGGACTATTTATGTAATTTTCAGAGTCAAGTTATTCACCACGACAGCGTTGGACACTGAGTCAGAGAAAAGACGCAGCTGCAACATGTTGAACTACTAGGGATAAAAAAGGAACTTTTACTCGACATCCACAAAGAAGTAGCACATTCCTTTCAGAAAACAAAATGTGCAGTTGTTCATTAAAACTATGAAAAATGCTTGTAATAGTTCAAAATGTGTAAACATGACGTATTTCTGAAACTTCCTGGTAGATTAAATCTGTGTGCCCGACCGAGACTCGAACTCTGGACCTTTGGAAGGTAGGAGACGAGATACTGGCAGAAGTAAAGCTGTGAGGACGGGGCGTGAGTCGTGCTTCGGTAGCTCAGATGGTAGAGCACTTGAGCGCGAAAGGCAAAGGTCCCGAGTTCGAGTCTCGGTCGGGCACACAGTTTTAATCTGCCAGGAAGTTTCATATCAGCGCATACTCCGCTGCAGAGTGATAATCTCATTCTTGATGACGTATTTCTATTTTTTATGAAAATAAGTTTATTCTGACCGTTAAGTAACACTAGCGTTTTGTCTTTGTTGTTTACCAATGCCGCCCAAAGAAAGAAATGTTACTTCTTGATATAACTATGCGATCCCTTAGTTCTGTCGAGTGTTGGTATCAATTTAGTGTTAAGAAAGAGTTTATTATCGCTCTGTGTGTAGAGAACAACCTTTTCACGAAATTCACGACATTTATCTAGTATGGCAGCAGGCTTGAGTACTTTCAAACTGGAACCAGCACCTGGCCGCAAGCTTGCGTGATGACATTTTTATGTCTCCACGGAGTTGTGCGACGCCGCTTGCAAATTTCGACACGCTTCTGCACTCAGGGGCGGCCCCACGAACCACCACTGTGCAAACATGGCTGGTGCGCCGTACACAGGTGTAGTCTGTCAGAATTCAGTGAAACCATTTTCTCTCGCTGGGACAAGGTCGCGAGAGGGAAAGTTTGATTAACTCTTCATGGGAAGTACTGATGCGAGTGGAATATGTTGAACGAGTCCCGTTTTAGCTCCATATGTCAATATCCTGACAAAAAATAAACTGTTTTACACATACATCAAAAAAAGTTTTGCATCACCCCGGTTCCCAAAACCCCTGGAGATAGCCGTTGACTATGGATACTGTATCACAGACACAGTCCCTTTCACTGTCCAGAGATGTCACTAAACCCGCCCAAAGATGTGAACAATCATGCACGAGCGGCGCCTATTAGACGGAGGGGATCCGACAGCCGATCAGTTCCAGTCATTCCACCAGGAAGGAAGTCACGGCTTGTGTTGTCTGTAGTTCAACCATGCCTAGACGGCCAATACCGCGGGTCGATCGCGTCCGCATTGTTACTTTGTGCCAGGAAAGGCTCTCAACAAGGGAAGTGTCCAGGCGTCTCGGAGTGAACCAAAGCGATGTTGTTCGGACATGGAGGAGATACAGAGAAAGGAACTGCCAATGACATGCCTCGCTGAGGCCACCCAAGGGCTACTGCTGGATTGGATGACCGCTGCCTAGGGATTATGACTCGGAGGAACCCTGACAGCAACACCACGATGTTGAGTAATGCTTTTCGTGCAGCCACAGGACGTCGTTACGACTCAAACTGTGCACAATAGGCTGGATGATGTGCAACTTCACTCCCGGTATCCATGGCGAGGTTCATCTTTGCTACCACGACACCATGCAGCGCGGTACAGATGGGCCCAACAATATGCCGGATGGACCTCTCAGGATTGGCATCACGTTCTCTTCACCGATGAGTGTCGCATATGCCTTGAACCAGACAATCGTCGGAGACATATCTGGAGGTAACTCGGTCAGGCTCAACACCTTAGACGCACTGTCCAGCGAGTGCAGCAAGGTGGAGGTTCCCTGCTGTTTTGGGCTGGCAATATACAGGGTGTTACAAAAAGGTACGGTCAAACTTTCAGGAAACATTCCTCACACACAAAGAAAGAAAATATTTTATGTGGACATGTGTCCGGAAACGTTTACTTTCCATGTTAGTGCTCATTGTATTACTTCTCTTCAAATCACATTAATCATGGAATGGAAACACACAGCAACAGAACGTACCAGCGTGACTTCAAACACTTTGTTACAGGAAATGTTCAAAATGCCATCCGTTAGCGAGGATACATGCATCCACCCTCCGTCGCATGGAATCCCTGATGCGCTGATGCACCCCTGGAGAATGGCGTATTGTATCACAGCCGTCCACAATACGAGCACGAAGATTCTCTACATTTGGTACCGGGGTTGCGTAGACAAGAGCTTCCAAATGCCCCCATAAATGAAAGTCAAGAGGGTTGAGGTCAGGAGAAAGTGGAGGCCATGGAATTGGTCCGCCTCTACCAATCCATCGGTCACCGAATATGTTGTTGAGAAGCGTACGAACACTTCGACTCAAATGTGCAGGAGCTCCGTCGTGCATGAACCACATGTTGTGTCGTACTTGTAAAGGCACATGTTCTAGCAGCACAGGTAGAGTATCCCGTATGAAATCATGATAACGTGCTCCATTGAGCGTAGGTGGACGAAGCTAAAATGAGCTCTAACATGGAAATTAAGCGTTTCCGGACACATGTCCACATAACATCTTTTCTTTATTTGTGTGTGAGGAATGTTTCCTGAAAGTTTGGCCGTACCTTTTTGTAACACCCTGTATGTGGCCGACGTACGCCACTGGTGGTCATTTAAGGTGTACAACACGTGACTGGCATTCTCCGACCGATAGTGCAACCACATCAGCAGCATATTGGCGAGGCATTCGTCTTCATGGACGACAATTCGCGCCCCCATCGTGCACATCTTGTGAATGACTTCCTTCAGGATAACAAAATCACTCGTCTAGAGTTGCCAGCATGTTCTCCAGAAATGAACCATAACGAACACGCCTGAGCTAGATTGAAAAGGGCTATTTATGGACAACGTGACCCACCAACCACTCTGAGGGATCTACGCCGAATCACCGTTGAGGAGTGAGACCATCTGGACCAACATTGCCTTGACGAACTTGTGGATAGTATGCCACGACAAATACAGGCATGCATCAGTGCAAGAGGACGTGCTACTGGGTATCAGAGGTACCACTGTGTACAGCAGTCTGGACCACCACCTCTGAAGGTCTCGCTGTATGGTAGTACAACACGCAGTTGTGGTTTTCATGAGCAGGGCGGAATTGATGTTTATGTTGATCTCAATTCCAATTTTCTGTACAGGTTCCGGAATTCTCGGAACCGAGGTTATGCAAAACTTTTTTTGATGTGTGTATTTACAAAATTGCAAATTCGGTCGCCAGCACAAATAAACAGGTGCCCTCTTGATAATTAACGAATTAAGAAAATCACGAGGCTTTCGTTAATAAGCTCTTACTCCAAAATAATTGAAAAAGTGTTGTGTACCATGCTTCAAGCTACACAAAAAATACGAATGAGAGGCCCCTACCACACGGGCTCAGCCATTGGACTGACGCCTCTCGCGTCCAAGGAGCAGCCCCCAAACGTCACTCACAAATTCATAAAACTTTCTGCTTCTGGGCCAAGTCCATCTGCTCGTTGTACTCTTCTGCCGGTAGTGTTGCCAGCCAGCAAAACGGTCCTGTCAATGGGGATTACAGTGCTGCTGTCTTGTAATGGCAGAGATGGAAATCCTTCAGCCGACAGGAACAAAACACGACGCATGGCGGACACATACACAGTTCCTATTTTGTAATCAGACAGCACAGTTTAGTGCCCTTAGCCAGCTCATTACAATGCCTGCAATTACGCTACGGAGCAAAGATATGGGAATGACACTGAGGAGACAACATTTCGTCTTCGACATTTTCGGAGTAACAGAATACTAGGTAAAAGGATGTTAACACCGAAGAGACCTTGGGTAACAGAAGAAAAACTTGAACTAATCGACGAATAGAGGAGGTACAGAAATGTTCAGGCAAAGACAGGAATCAATTAGGAAATAAGAAAACAGCAAGTGCAGGGCAACCAGGGCAAAATCGCTGGAGAAAAAATGTGAAGATATCGAAAAAGACATGTGATCGTCAGAAGTCAAAACAACCTTCGGTGAATTTAAAAGCAAGGGTGGTAACAATCAGTACCCAACGGTTAGTCCAATGTTCGATGCAGAGGAAAGAGCGGATAGGTGGAAAGCGTACATGGAAGGCGTCTATGAGAGGGAGGACTTGTCTGATAACTAGATGGAAGGAGAAACTGGAATCGATAAGGAAGACATAGGAGATCCAGTATTAGAGTTAGAAATTAAATGAGATCTGGAAGATCCGAGATCAAATAAATAAGACACGGTAAACAGTATTTGATCTAAATTTCTAAAATCATTGGGGGAAGCGGCAACAAAACGATTATTCGCGTTGGTGCATAGGATGTATGAGACCGGAGATATGCCATCAGACTTTAGGAAAAACATCGTCTCATCCACACAATTCCGAAGATAGCAAGGGCATATACGTGCGAAAAGTATTGTGCAATCAGCTAAACATTTCACGCATCCAAGCTGCTAGCAGACCTTCAGACCAGAGAGGCAGTGCCGACTTTGTGCTTGATAATGAAAGGAAGACTGAAGAAAAATCAAGAGACGCTCATAGGACTTGTCGACTCAGAAAAAGAGTTCGACAGTGTGAAATGGTGCAAGCTGTTCGAAATTCTGAGAAAAGTAGGAGTATGCTATAGGTAAAGACGGCTAATATACGAGGCGTGTTTTGAAAGATTAAAAAAAAGACGTGCTAATATATCTAAATAATTTTATTTTTACATGAAAGCCTGTACCTTAATCGACGCACTGACGCCATTACAGTCTGATTCTTCCTTGTTTACGATGTGTACTGAGTGTCTAAGATGCCTCCTATAATCGTAAGTCCCGCCGACTGTGAAGTACGGGCTGTTATAAGATTTCTTAGTGCTCAAGGCCTAAAAGCGATCGATATTCATTGTGCGATCTGTAAATTTTACGGAGGAAACATTATGAGTGATGGAATGGTAAGAAACTGGGTGAGAGCATTTAAAGATGGCCGCACAAATGTGCATGATGAACAACGGGCCGGTCGCGGTGGTCGAGCGGTTTAAGGCGCTTGAGTCCGGAACCGCGCGACTGCTGCGGTCGCAGGTTCGAATCCTGCCTCGGGCATGGATGTGTGTGATGTCCTTAGGTTAGTTAGGTTTAAGTAGTTCTAAGTTCTAGGGGACTGATGACCTCAGATGTTAAGTCTCATAGTGCTCAGAGCCATTTGATGAACAACGGAGTGGGCGTCTTTCGGTCGTTGATGAAAGTTTGGTGCAGGAAGTGGACAATAAAGTGAGAGGAAACAGACGCTTTACGATTTCCTCCTTGCGGGATGACTCCTAATGTTTCTAGTAGTGTTTTGTATGGCATTGTGACCGAGCACTTGAATTACCGAAAATTGTGCGCGCGTTGGGTAGCGAAAATGTTGACGGATGTGCACAAAACCAAACGTTTAGACAGTGTATTGACTTTCCTTGAGCGGTACCACAACGACGGTGAGGATTTCTTAAGCCAAATTGTTACGGGCGATGAAACATAGGTGGCCTATGTCACACCAGAATCAAAGCAACAGTCCATGGAAGTTGAGCAAGGGCATCGTTTTGCTGAAAGACAATGCCCGTTCGCATGTGGCGAATCAGACCAAAGCTCTCATCACATCTTTTCGATGGGAAACTCTAGATCATCCTCCGTACAGCCCCGATTTTGCGCCAGTGACTACCATCTGTTCCTGCACTTGAAGAAACACCTGGGCGGTCAGCGTCTTCAATACAATAACGAAGTCAAAACAGTGGTGATGCAGTGGTTAACAAGTCAGCCGGCAGACTTCTATGAGGAGGGTATTCAAAAACTGGTACAACGTTATGACAAGTGCCTCAATATTGACGGAAATCATGTAGAAAAGTAGATTAAGGACAGGCTTTCATATAAAAATAAAATTATTGAGATATCTTAGCACGCCTTTTTTTAAATTTCAAAACGATACTTACTTAAAAAATATGCCTCGTACAATTTGTACAAGAACTAAGAGCGAACAATAGGACTGGAAGACCAAGAACGAAGAAAGAGCTGCTCGGATTAAAAGAAGGGGTTAAGGCAGGGATCCATCCTTCTCCCCTGCTGGTCAATATACAGGGTGAAAAGTATTTAAACCGACAAACTCTGGGAGGTTGTAGGGGACATCAAAACAAATATATTTCCCTAATGTCATTTTCTCCTATCAGGATTATTTAAACCAGTGGAGGTCATATTACGCTCTTCAGTTGTTAGATGCTTTATGACGGTTGTTAGAGGCCGTATTACGCTCTTCAGTTGTAGGCAACTGCTGTCCACCAGTGTAGTAGCGCATTGTCTCTGTTTACGTATGGATCGATACACCTGGAGTGAGTACACTGATATGGTTGGTGAGTAATACGTAGCACACCACAACGGACGAGCTGTACAGCGGGTTTATCAACAACAATATCCTAATCGCCGTATCCCGCATCATACGACCTTTGCTGCTGTGTACCAAAGTCTGCGTGAGACCGGGTCATTTAGCAGATTACCTGGACAGGGACGCTGTCGCACGGCAAGAACGCTGCAATTTGAGGAAGTTGCTGGAAGACGTCCCGCTGGCTACAAGACAACACATGTGGTTCCAACACGTCGGGGCGCCGGCACATTTCAGTCGTCGTGTGCGTCGATTCCTGGACCGACGGTTCCCAGAAACGTGGATTAGCAGAGGTGGTCCTGTATCATGGCCTGCTCGATCCCCAGATACGTCCCCTCTGGACTTTTTTGTGTGGGGAGAGATGCGCAACCTTGTTTAGGCAACTCCTGTTGCATCAGAAGAGGATCTGGTTGCCCGGATAGTAGGAGCAGCAGGAACAATTCAGGATACTCTTGGGGTTTTTGCCCGTGTCAGACAGAACATGATCCGACGGTTTAACCTTTGTTTACGTGTCAATGGAGGCATTTTTGAAAATCTACTGTAATCGATATTGGGTTGTGTTAATGTGTTGTCTCTTGGTCATAAAGAAGTGGAAAAGTGTTTGTTGGTTTAATTAATTTGCCGCCAGATAAATCTTCCTCTACCGGTTTAAATACTCCTCACAGGAAAAAATGACATTAGGGAAATATATTTGTTTTGATGTCCCCTACAACCTCCCAGAGTTTGTCGGTTTAAGTACTTCTCACCCTGTAAATATTGGAGGAATAATGACGGAAATAAAAGAAAGTTTTAAGAGTGGGATTAAAATTCATAGTGAACGGATATCAGATTTGCTGATGACATTGGTATACTAACTGAAGGTGAGAAGGATTACACAACCTTTTGAACGGAAGGAACTGTCTAATGGGTACAGACTGAGAGTAAACAGAAGAAAGGCGAAAGTAATGAGAAGTAGCATAAATAAGAATAGGAAGAAGTTTAAAATCAAAATGGTAAGCACGAAGTAGACAAAGTTAAGGAACTCTGCTAGTTTGTTTGTAAAATAACCCATGACGGCGAAGCAAGGCCGACATAAAGAGCAGACTAGTACAGGTAAATAGGGCCTCCTTGGCCAAAATAAGTGTATTACTATGAAACATAGGCCTTAATCCGAGGAAGAAATATTTGAGATTGTACGTTTTGAGCACAGCATTGTATGGTAGTGAGTCACGGACAGTGGGAAAACAGCAAAAAAAGATAATCAAAGCGTTTGAGATGGGGTGCTACAGAAGATTGCTGAAAATGAGTTGGACTGATAAGGAAGGAGGAGATTCTCCACAGAATCGGCGAACAAAGGAATCTATGGAAAGCACTGACAATAAGAAGGATGATAGGACATCTCTTAAGACATCAGGGAATACCTTTCATGGTACAAGAGGGAGTTTTAGAGTAAGCTGCAGGGGATGCTAGAAATTGGAAGGAGACGAAATCGTGGCCGACGGCATCAAACCAGACAGAAGATTGTTGAGGACGTGGGCACTGACGGTACCTTACGAACTTAATCAAGTATATAGACCGTTCATCCATTCCGAGGATCGATAATTATGCCCATTTTTGCCTGTTACCGATATTGTTACTGACAAGATGTCGTTCCCATGAATTCCACGATTCTGCAAAAAAAAAATGGTTCAAATGGCTCTGAGCACTATGCGACTCAACTTCTGAGGTCATCAGTCGCCTAGAACTTAGAACTAATTAAACCTAACTAACCTAAGGACATCACACACATCCATACCCGAGGCAGGATTCGAACCTGCGACCGTAGCGGTCGCTCGGCTCCAGACTGTAGCGCCTAGAACCGCACGGCCACTGCGGTCGGCACGATTCTGCAGAATGTTTTATTTTCAATAATATAACAGTGACATAAAGTCAGGCAGGATGCAGACTATCTCTATCATAATAATCAGTAGTTCTCCATTCAGGTTCACTGGGTCTTAACGGTAAAAGTAAAACATCAGGTAAGGAAATCGTTTATTGCTCAAAAGATGCCTTTCGGAATTTACCCATAATCGGATATTCGGATATCCAGAAGAAAAATGGTTCAAATGGCTCTGAACACTGTGGGATTTAATATCTGAGGTTATCAGTCCCCTAGAACTTAGGACTACTTAAATCTAACTAGCCGAAGGACATCGCACACATCCATGCCCGAGGCAGGATTCGAACCTGCGACCGTAGCGGTGGCTCCATTCCTGGCTGAAAAGCCTAGAACCGCTCGGACACACCGGCCGGCTATCCAGAAGAGATGAATGCACGTAGATGTGGCGTTTCAAGTTGTACGTGAAACAAAATAATGTGCAAGTAAATGATTGTTCCACTTTCAGCTTGAAACTCCATATGTACATGCAGTAATTGCTCCTGGATATCTAATCATGGATAAATTTGGAAACGCTTCATATGAGCAATTAAATCATTCCTTGCCTAATATCTGACTTTTACCATTGCGACCCAGTGAGCCTGTATGCAGAGCCACTGATCAATTTCAAGTTTGATGGCGGATAGCAAACAACAGAAATATTCTTTTTCGTGGTATTTAATTACAAATTGAAATTTCCGGATTTTTTTCTATACTTGTACTGTGAAAACTTGTCTGTTTCCAAATTTTCTGATTGTTGGCCAACTGAAAGTACCCTACAGCTTTTGAAGAGAGATAGTTCGAGTATCAAAATACACTCCTGGAAATTGAAAAAAGAACACATTGACACCGGTGTGTCAGACCCACCATACTTGCTCCGGACACTGCGAGAGGGCTGTACAAGCAATGATCACACGCACGGCACAGCGGACACACCAGGAACCGCGGTGTTGGCCGTCGAATGGCGCTAGCTGCGCAGCATTTGTGCACCGCCGCCGTCAGTGTCAGCCAGTTTGCCGTGGCATACGGAGCTCCATCGCAGTCTTTAACACTGGTAGCATGCCGCGACAGCGTGGACGTGAACCGTATATGCAGTTGACGGGCTTTGAGCGAGGGCGTATAGTGGGCATGCGGGAGGCCGGGTGGACGTACCGCCGAATTGTTCAACACGTGGGGCGTGAGGTCTCCACAGTTCATCGATGTTGTCGCCAGTGGTCGGCGGAAGGTGCACGTGCCCGTCGACCTGGGACCGGACCGCAGCGACGCACGGATGCACGCTAAGACCGTAGGATCCTACGCAGTGCCGTAGGGGACCGCACCGCCACTTCCCAGCAAATTAGGGACACTGTTGCTCCTGGGGTATCGGCGAGGACCATTCGCAACCGTCTCCATGAAGCTGGGCTACGGTCCCGCACACCGTTGGGCCGTCTTCCGCTCACGCCCGAACATCGTGCAGCCCGCCTCCAGTAGTGTCGCGACAGGCGTGAATGGAGGGACGAATGGAGACGTGTCGTCTTCAGCGATGAGAGTCGCTTCTGCCTTGGTGCCAATGATGGTCGTATACGACCGAGGCACACAGGGCCAACACCCGGCATCATGGTGTGGGGAGCGATCTCCTACACTGGCCGTACACCACTGGTGATCGTCGAGGGGACACTGAATAGTGCACGGTACATCCAAACCGTCATCGAACCCATCGTTCTACCATTCCTAGACCGGCAAGGGAACTTGCTGTTCCAACAGGACAATGCACGTCCGCATGTATCCCGTGCCACCCAACGTGCTCTAGAAGGTGTAAGTCAACTACCCTGGCCAGCAAGATCTCCGGATCTGTCCCCCATTGACCATGTTTGGGACTGGATGAAGCGTCGTCTCACGCGGTCTGCACGTCCAGCACGAACGCTGGTCCAACTGAGGCGCCAGGTGGAAATGGCATGGCAAGCCGTTCCACAGGACTACATCCAGCATCTCTACGATCGTCTCCATGGGAGAATAGCAGCCTGCATTGCTGCGAAAGGTGGATATACACTGTACTAGTGCCGACATTGTGCATGCTCTGTTGCCTGTGTCTATGTGCCTGTGGTTCTGTCAGTGTGATCATGTGATGTATCTGACCCCAGGAATGTGTCAATAAAGTTTCCCCTTCCTGGGACAATGAATTCACGGTGTTCTTATTTCAATTTCCAGGAGTGTATGTGACATAAGTGGCCGTATGTTTTGACTGCATTGACTTAGAAGCTTCAATGTTTTACATCGCTAAAAGACGGTACGCTTTAGTATGTGACATAAATTTCAACTTGTTACAGCTACTTGTTCCTGAGAAGAAGGCAGACAGAGGGACAACAGTGTGATGCTAAAGCGATCCCTGCACAGTTACAGCCAGCCCTGCACAGTCCTCCCAGTCTGCACATACGGGAAAAGCGTATGACTTTGCGAGTGAAACATTCAAGTTAACGACTAGACGTATGAGGACTACTGCCCTGGGTAACCTATATACAACAGTTGGTTTCTATGCTCTCCGTATTCGACAAATGAAGGACGAAAAAGAGGTTTAACATTCCATCGACGCCAAGGTCATTAAAAATGCAGCGCAAGCTTACAGTTTTACAATTGTGGCAGAAGGAAATCGGCCATGCCCTTATGAAGGAATCATACAGGCGTTTTTGTGGAGTGATTTAGGAGAATCAAGGAGAACTTAACTCTGGATGGCTGGACGCGGATTTGAACTGTCGTCCACCTGAACATGACGTCAGTGTGCTAACCATGTTCCGCTACCATTGAAATGCCGGCAGTTAAACCACGAAGTAGGCTATCTTCGAAGCAGAGATCTTTGAGCAGCAAGCCACTCAGCCTTTTATTGAAAATTTTATTCGGCCAAACACCCAATGTTAAAATTTTGCGTTCATTGGTGCTTGAACACTCAATTATGTGTATTGGATCGTTAGTATTTTCAAACAAATCCTGTGATAGGGCAGAATTTGGCCCTCAAAAAGTAAACAAAACTCTACACACCTATTGCAGGCTTGCAATGAGAAAGCTGTTTGAGTGACTAAGTCAAAATTCAGTTATCTAAGCTGACACTGAGTCGCATTCAATTACTCTATAGTTTAAGATCCAATAACTAACTAGCATGCCACTGCGTTAGGAACTCAGAATTATAATGTACGGCTTACAGCTACAATTTACTTTACACTATCTGATCCAGTTTAACAGTTTAAAAAAAAGTGTTAACCCAAACTCTTAGTAATTAACAACAATGGATAAAATACAAATACTCACCGAAATAGTAATATTAATCAAAGCAGTAGTTCGTCAAATTTCAATGTGTCGCTGCTTTTTGCCCCATTTGTACAGACATATAGACGACAGGATTCAGATTTGAACTATCTTACTCCTGAATACGAATCCAGTGTTCTAACCACTGCGCCACCTCTTTCGGTATTTTATTCGACTATTAGCAATAGAGTTTACAGAAAAGTTCAGAACTTCGACGAAATACATGTAGTGTACAGTGCACTAAGCATGTTTCCAGTAAATTTAAAATCCAGGAGAAGCTTCATGAACAACCTGGACATAGAAATTCGCCATGGTACCCACCACAAGAAATTGAGCCAAAAAGTACCCAGCTGGACTGGTGAAGTTGGAGGATCCTCAACAGACTACGGACAGTTGTTACACCAGTGAAGACAAACTTATCAATTAGTGGGTTACAAGAAGAAAAGTAACGTACTCTGTGACTGTGTTGAAGCGAAGTGCAGGGTATGGCGTACAAGTTAGGTTGTGCACCCTCGAAGGTCTATGGCTGAGACACAATGCAGCTATTAACATCGTCCAGTACAAGGGCCGGAAGTTTATAACGGATGACAAGCTTTAGAGATCTTAACCAGAAACTCGCCCAGGCACGAAGAAAAGAAGAACGGGATGAAAAATGATCCGTGGATAATTGCGTAAGTTCTTTGTGTTGTTTGTGGACGATGTTAAGTCAAAAAAATTGTTATGAAATGCATGGAGACTTTCAGAGGATCGACGACTGCTGTACGGACTGGGCGTTGACCTTTAACATCATATAATGTAACGTACTGGTCATAAACAAACGGAAATATTCATCATTTTTGAAATCGTAGTCAGTCATTGGAAACACTAGAAATGGTAAACTATTTTGACAGAACGTAACAATCGTTTGACGGTTTCTTGAATATTGTTTGTCTGTCTTGGCCCCTTCCACTGCAGAATTAATAAAAAGATGTAGAGGAGATTCGAGGAAAGAGACTGTGTTCCATCGTAGGTTCGTTCAGTACGAGCGGGCGCCATGAAGATTCTCACCAATTTGCCAGACTCTACAAGACAGGTGTTTTGCTTCCGTTACCGAGGTGTAGCTAAAGTCTTTCTTCCCGCGCAACATTCGCTATTAAGACAGGAAAGAGGCTACTAGCTGTGCTTTCCGCCTCCTCCTCCCTCCCCACTCCACACTGTAGCATATCTAACCGTAGATGTAGAACTCTGAGGGACAGGCTCTCCAGTATCCTTTCCACCTGTCAGCTGCACTTGGTAACCAAAAAGCCACGAAACATATATCGTGAAGAGTAATGGACCGATAAAAATCCTTTGAGATGCTCCCAAAATGACTTTCACGTACGATGGTTATCTCCCTTCAGAACAGCGTAATCAATTCTGTTAGCTAAGATGTATTCAGTCCACTCAAAAAGCCTGTCCGAAAGTCTAACGATGAGCAATTGTATGGAGTGCCTTTCAGAAACCTGCCATCGAGCTTGCAACCAGGCCTTTTGGATCGCACACACGAGCAAAGTCTCAGTATTCAAGAATTTATCTAAAACTCCCACCTTTTAGTTCCCTTCACAGTCGTTTCATGAAATCCATGATAAAATTCGATTGAACACGTGTTTGAGTTTCCGCTCTTGAATCTGCCTTCAATTCGGCCGCGAACATTAACGAAAACTCTGCCTTCAGCAGAAATAATAATAAGTGTGAATTCAAACTGCAGCAAGTAGGAGCCGTTTTCAGTTCCTTTGCAGAGCTTTATAGTTCAGTAGATAAACAGTGTTGCGAAAACTTAGAGACTACTTGCTGTTTACCAGATTATGCTCGATCTGACTATTATATTTCA
Source organism: Schistocerca nitens (assembly GCF_023898315.1). Lineage (NCBI taxonomy): Eukaryota > Metazoa > Arthropoda > Insecta > Orthoptera > Acrididae > Schistocerca > Schistocerca nitens. The sequence goes on from NC_064618.1 coordinate 794,692,562, forward strand.
TGTTCTAATGCGAGCAGGAGTAGAACTATACGACTGAGGCTAACATCCTCACAGCACTTGATGTACCTACAGGGAAGATCAATTATACCTGTACTTAAACAGGTTGTGACATTTTGAGGTTTAATTGTGATCTTAAATACATTCATACGTTGATACAGGCCTCCATTTCTTCGCCTTGCACGGCGTAAGCATTTGAGTAAGTTTATCAAATCGTTGACGGACAAATTATTTCTTGGGTCAAAATTTTGTATAAACGGGGAACATGGTCAGGGTACTTTACTGCAGTCGCATGTTTTAACTGCCCACGTCGTGTTGTGCCGACTCCACTGTAGCTTGAATGGATTTTTAAGTTTGTTTTTTATGCCCGACTTCTAATTTCACCACACAAGTCTCCAGTGTTGAGTAGTTATTGCCCGATGACGACACGCAATACAGTATATTAAAGCGGAGTTCGCCGTTATTAATTATGTTTTTAGATTTAATTTTATTACTCGTACAGAGACTCAACGTTCCTTTGTTTAACAGCGCGTCGTCAAAATAAGTATGAAATGCTAATGTCTTTGCAATACATAATGTCGACTGTTGAGTTAAAGTTCCTACCTATTTTGCCATTTTAGAGAAGAGAAACCTTAAGTGCTTCTGCTTCTATAGTCTCAGTATCAAATGTTCACTAATTTCAATTTACTTCCTATCTCAGATCAGTATTTAAGACAAATTATATATCAATGTCATTCCAGAGATATTACGTCGGTTCCACACTAACGGAATGACACGTAATTGTCATTTAACATCACTTTTATTAATAGTCCTTTTTCTTATGACGTAAATGTTAATGAATGATCACTATCTAGGAGGAAAGAGGGATTGATCCTAATCATGAGATAATAGCTTTTAATGAGCCCGGAATCGTTAATTAAATAAAAAGTCACGTTCCAGGATGATATGTGAACAACTTTCGTTACGTCCGTTTTCACGTATGTGTCAAAACTAATCCTGTCGCCCACAATTCAAATTAACACTGACGTTAACCCCTTTTGTCGGAACATCGAATCGTAACTATTATGTGAAAGTTTATTTTAGTCCCCGAATTAATTCCTTTCAGATACGCGCACGACCGAACAGCAAAACGGAACACAAACGACTTGTTTTAAGAACCGAACAACGCAATGACGTTACATTACGACAATGCCCGCTCAATGAACATCTCTTTGACTTCATCTTCTCTACTCTGCTTGATTAAATTATTCCTAATCACAATTTTTTCAACTATTTAACGAAAAAATCTAAGAAAAAATAAAATAAATTAATCCCAACGTAAAAGATCCGTTATAATGTTCTCATGTACTCAGTCCTATTGCAAGTAAAAGTAAGAGGCTTGCAATCAGAAGAAGAAACAGGGACGTTGAACACCTATCGTGGCATTGAGAAACTTGGGGCTGGAAGCAACAGTCGAGAGGGAAAACAGTAAGGGAAGAATATGATGGTTACAGAAGTTGTTGGGTAGAGATTGAAAGTTTAGCTGAAAACAGGGAAGGATGGAGGACGGCATGAAACCAGTGGAGAGACCAAAGAGAACAGTCCACTGGCAGCATTGGTGGGACTAAGCAGCAGGGTTACTTTATGAGTGGGAGAGATCCTCAGACAAATCACTGTATCGTAGGAATTCATTTAGCGTGGCTCGCACTGGGAGCTTGTTCGGAAACAAGTTGAGGAGCACGCGTGTTGACTACCAACGCCTTCCTTGTAGCCAAGGGATTTCAAGCTACGAGGTGCGCCTCAGGTTGGAAGTGCCCCACCGCCATGGCGGCCTTCCTGCCACAATTCCGCCGGGACTTCGGGAAGGAAGTATCGAACGCTTCCCGGAAGCCAAATGTCTAGGCATCAACTTGCTCTCCGCTTTCTACAGCCGTCTGGATCGCTTGAGAGAAAAAGGTTACACCACGATCGATGTACGCTCGTATCGATTCTTACAGTACTATTATTGCTGTGGCTGGCACCACACTCGCACCATATTTGTCAAACTACGGCATAATCGCAAGGCTACTTTCAGGAGTTTCAAATCCAATACGTACCACCTACAGCCAGAACGGCTGTGGCGCAAAACAGAGTGAAAGTTTCGAAACTAGTTCTTGTCAAGCTAAGGCAAAACAAGGCAATAAAAGACGACAAAACTCAATATGGCCCCTAGAAATGTTATGAAAGCGATTTGATACAGCGCCCATTCTTCTCTGTCTCTTGCTATCTGCATTATATGGTTGTAACTGTTTGTTGTAACTGATCATAATTTGCTTGCCTCTTTTTCCTTAAAATTGTTTTTCTATAATTCATTATGTCGTATTAACGCACAGTTAACCTCCATTTTCTCCTGTAGAGTGTTAATCAGCGTCGATTTTACGTTTATTTCTTTAAATAATCGTTCACTCGATTTCCTTTTAGTTCAGGATATTTTCCAGTATCTTCCCCACACCTAGATATTCAGTGCTGGCATTTACTTTCTCTACGTGTTTCAAGAGAGTAAATCGTTCAGGACTACTGCTTCAAATATTTTCCATAACCGCTGCTCCAAATGTGTTAAATAACTGAACATTCAATTGTTAAAAGGGCAGACATCCATCATAATGAATTTTCGGGTATGAAGAAAAAAAATTATTTATTGCTATATTTCGTGAGTTTTGTCGGAATTTTCCATTCCAGAACATAGTACTATCACTCTTAATGAGGACGGCTGATCTGAAATCTCTGATACTGAGCAGAATGATAACGTTACTACATTTCAAAACTTTGGGACTTGTGTCCTTTTAACAGATATTGTAAAATAACGAACATCTACATTACAAAAATAGTTGTTTTATTGCCCTTTTAATTCTTGTACATGTCCACACTTTTTTATTTATTTGGAAAGAAAATCAAAAAGGAAAAAAGTGTGCAACAGATTCGTATTAGTCCTCTAATTATACATTTTCTTTCACCAAATCGTCCTTCAGAAACTACAGATAAAATTTACTGCAAAAATCTTCCACATGCTGAATGATTTTGTAAACGTCGTCCACCTTTTACTTTTTTATGAAGCGTTTTCCAGAAGGATAGCGTGGTATGTTGTGTATTGAACCAGGGACCTAGAAACGACAGAGAGGCTTCGTCCTCGCCGTAGCCCTCAGTGGTTCACAATAGGCTACAGCAGTCCACTCACCCCACCGCCGCCCCACACCGAACCCAGGGTCACTGTGCGGTTCGGACCCCAGTGGACGCCCCCACGGGGACGTCTCATACCAGACGAGTGTAGCCCCAATGTTTGCGTGGTACAGTAATTATGGTGTACGCGTACGTGGAGACAGTGTTAGCGCAGCAATCAAATCAAATGTTCAAATGTGTGTGAAATCTTATGGGACTTAACTGCTAAGGTCATCAGTCCATAAGCTTACACAGTACTTAACCTAAATTATCCTAAGGACAAACACACACACCCATGCCCGAGGGAGGACTCGAACCTCCGCCGGGACCAGCCGCACAGTCTATGACGCAGCGCCTCAGACCGCTCGGCTAATCCCGCGCGGCTGCGCAGCAATCGCCGACATAGTGTAACTGAGGCGGAATAAGGGAAACCAGCCCGCATTCGCCGAGACAGACCTCCTAAAAACCATTCACAGGCACATCGGACGTCGCCACTAATCCGCGGGTCGTATTCGTGCCACGACCGGCACGCCTTCCCGCTCGGGAAACAGCGCTTTAAACCGCGCGGCTAGCCGGGCGGGCAAGGATATCATACTTTTCTAGGTAGTTCGACATACTGGCTTAGACCAACATTAAAGGTATGTTTTACCAGACCACTGATGAATGGCAATGCCACAATATTGTTGGAATCATAAATGAAGTGATCTAACGAACTCATGCTAAAATGAATTCTCTCATCCCTCTGAGTGAATTACATTTCTGGGAAGAAAGTTGCCCCCTTGTAGAACTGATTTAACTTAAGGGAGAAAAATACTAAATAATATTGAAGTACCTGAGTCTCCATTACATTCTATACAGAGAAGTTGTTTTGAAATGTTCCTCTCAGTCTTCCTTGCTTTATTATATTTCCATTACAGCTTTGGGGTTTGATTTTCTTTTCCCTCCAATTCATCTTCATCTGAGGAACCGATGGTGCTTAATGTGCTTCCAAACAGTAAAATGTATACACAGTAATGTACATTTTATAATGCATTGTTGTGTTCTAAACTAATAGGGGCCAAGTATTATCAACTATAATGCGTTGTTGTACTCTCCGCTAATAGGCACTAAAATACACTCACAACACAATAACAAGGTGACAGGAAGTATTTTGTTAAAAAGGTAAATCTACAGGACATTTGCACATTCAACAAAATACGAAGGAAATAACAGCATTTTAAACCTTTTTGCAGTTAAGATGTTAGTGCCACTTCAACGTAGGATTGTAGGCCTACATTTAGGGTTTCATAATCAGTGAAAAAGTGAAAATCATAAAACATGTTACATCTGCCCTTTTAACAAACGACTATTCAGTTAAAGAAGGTTTTGTAGAAAACACTGCAGTTATGAAGACGGCTCGCATTATTTTGTTGAGTTTCGATCATAAAGGAAAGGAAAAACATAAACTTGACATCGATAAGGGTAAACAATTATGTGCAAAACGATAATTTTGTATCCAACCAATTATAATAACGTCAAATCTGTATCAAACGTTTTGACGCTGTCGAACTTTCTTACGTGACCTAATACCGTCAGATTCGGATCTCTAATAACTGCGGGAGTAATAATGCAGAAACAGTGGTTGGTCCCACAACCGATGTCTGCACGTGCTTGTCGAGCAGTATTTGTTCTGCCTGTGATGTCATCCTACCAGTGTCCGGGCAAGCTCTTGATCGTTACGAGTTAGCTTTGTGCAAAATTGTAAATTAGTATAGCGTGGAAACACGTTTAGCCAGTACTCTGATTCGTGTGTCATTGTGAAGGGCTTGCAGAGACCTACTAGGACCGAAAGTAAGACGATAAAAATATTCACCGAAAATCGGCATAAAATTGAAAATTACAAAATAATGAAAACTTTTTTCTCTTTATGACTGGTAAATATACTCTGATTATAAAAACGCAAGTCAGAGGAATTCTGACATCGAAAGGAATCCAAAAAGACTAAAAAGTCCACCATAGCGCAAATGCGAGAGCTACGACAGAGTCGAAAGAAAACGAAAAAATGGCGCAAAGCTATTATGTAGCTGGTCCATTGAGTGTTAAGTGGCCGCAACAGTCCAAACTCGTGATTTGTCTATTCCGTAACTATTATACTACTCTGTGGAAACATTATATTCAAGAGATTGATAGTTAAATATAGTTAGACGAAACTGGTCACGATTTTATACCGACGTATTCGTGGAAAATTCACAGTATGGAAACGAACTGCGCACAAAGAAATATTTTTATTAACGAAAACAACATTTGCAACAAAACTCATGGCGAGATTACGTCACAGATGTCGTTAACTTTTGCTCTATTATACAGGAGGAAACCTGTATGAAATTAAGCAAGAATTAATGACATCTTTCACATGATCTTATCGCGTGCTTGATTACAGATACCATTGTCAAGGGTAAATGAGTCTAAAATAGATATGCTTTTATAATAATTCGACACGGAATGCTCATTTACGAACTCATGATTGTTTACTCACAGCTATGGAATGGTGGTGGCTTCCACGCCTTTGGATTGGTGACTGGTGGAATACACCAGTAGCAAAAGAGATTCATCTCAGCAGCCGTCTGTGTCCAAGAAGGCTTTTCTTTACCTAACTCAAAATACTGAAAATAAAAGTCTGCAAGTAATGCTCTCTACTACATTAAAATACGTATTTGTTAATACACGTCTTTGATATTTTAAAACTTACATGGAAATTGCTATCCTTTTTTTTAATACCTGTCAGTCTTCTGCTATCATGAGATTACCGCTGCACTAAATTTGTTTTGCAGTAAATGATGAACACACTCTTTATTCATCTATATGAGTGACACTGTTGGTGACAAGCAGCTTTTTACAGGATCATTGTCGGAATAATGAATGGTAGAATGACTGGTGGCCGAACACATATTTAATAAATGACATGTGGAATCTGCTTCAGCGTGTTTACGTGTCTGTGACTCCCTTTTGTATCACACCTGACACAGCTTGTGAAATATTTAATTAAAACAGAGGTCGCCCAGTGTTAATGTGACACCTGTCTGTCTCACACTATGGCTGACGACCGTTACGAGAATGATTTTTTCCCCTTCGGAAGAGTTAATTACACGCTACAAAACTTGAAAGGCCATTATTGGAACAGAAAGTGTGATGTCATTAAAATATTTAATAAGAAATACGTTTTATGCTGTATATTTAACTAGTGTTTCGCTGTACTTGGAGAGTGTTCCGAAAAACTGAGGGAACAAAATAGGTCTCCTACTTTACACCCTATACCCGAAATCTCAACAGAAACAATATACAGTCCTCATTTCGAACTACAAGTAGTTCCTGTATGAATATATGCAGTGTTATCACCTTAAGAGTAGTTCACAAGAAAAAAAAAAAGGTTTGACACTTTTTGAGATATCTTTATTTATTCATTGAAGCAATCTTTTTTCTGAAGAGGGGTTTGATCGTACAGCTGCCAGTCCCCCACCTCGCCACTCACTCCCCCCCCCCCCTTTTCGACATTCACTTGTGTGTAACCCAAGTCGGAAGCCTTTTTGACGTTGTGCTACTCTTGAAAATACACTAAGGCTGAAACCAAGATCGTGATATAAATGTACTCTATACAGTCAAATGGCAGTAATACTACTGCGAAAATTCTACGTAACGGTGGCTTCAACATTTTCCACCTAGGATCATCAAGTTGTCCTGTCATGCCATTACGACAACATACTGTGAGCAACATTGTGAGGTGATGGATGGCACAGCGATGGGATCCCCACCGTCTCCGGCCGTCGTGAATGTATTCATGGAGCACTTTGACAAGTAGGATATGAGTTCTACAACATCACCTCCGTCTTTCTTCCTACGGTAGTGAGGCTTTCCTGACATGGCCTCAGGGTGAAAATGTCCGCAGCTCGTGGTCGTGCGGTAGCGTTCTCGCTTCCCGTTCCCGGGTTCGATTCCCGGCGGGGTCAGGGATTTTCTCTGCCTCGTGATGACTGGGTGTTGTGTGATGTCCTTAGGTTGGTTAGGTTTAAGTAGTTCTAAGTTCTAGGGGACTGATGACCATAGATGTTAAGTCCCATAGTGCTCAGAGCCATTTGAACCATTTTTTTTTTAATTGAGTGGAAAGCAGGCCGCCTCTTTGGTCAGGCAGAATAGAGGAAACTAGTGTACGCTAACCGGTATTTGAACGCCAGTAGTTTTCACCACACTAAGAAGAGGTTCTGAACACGGTAGTACACAGGGCAAAGAATATATTTGACGGCAACCACCTACAGTCTGAGCTGCAGCATTTGATATTCGTGTTCAGAGAAAACTGCCACAGTAAGAGGGATACGTAAAATCTTTTCTGATGCTATCGACGAAGAACACCTTGTGGCTCGGCAGAAGAGGCCAAGCTGGCTGTATTCCTGGCATACTGTGGCGCAAGGAACAGCAAGATAAGAGGTATGCTGCAGAGACATGGACTGAGAACTCCGCGTCCAAAATAGAAGATTTGCTAAGCTTGGTTAAAAACGCCATAGCTTTTCGAGTTCCTGGTGCGTTTAGGATGCGGCAGCACTATAGGTAAAACTACCCACACTGTTGCTGAGAGTTGTACTGGGCACAAGTGGCACATTAAACCTACCAAGGTTGAGGAGTCAACTACAGTTCAACACTGTCTGTGAAAATGCTGTAAGACACGGTTTGGAAAAACGAGAGTGCTCATGCATCATCACATTGGGATTCCGTTATAAAGGAGGCAACTAAAATTAGAATAAATCGGAACAATTTTAGACAACTGATACGTACTTAACAGAGTATGGAGGCAAGCTTTGGCTATAGCCAAAGATGGGTGACTGTAGCTTGTCTGAGCATGGCGCCCGCCCCTTGCGCCACCTGATGTCCTCGATCCCACGGCCAACCGGAGCTGCTGCGAGATGCCCAACTCCCCTTCCAGGCATGCGTCACTTCAGCCGTCTTTGGAAGATTCGAGACGCTGTAGTCAAAAATGGTTCAAATGGCTCTGAGCACTATGGGACTAAACTTCTGAGGTCATCAGTCCCCTAGAACTTAGAACTACTTAAACCTAACTAACCTAAGGACATCACACATACATCCATTCCCGAGGCAGGACTCGAACCTGCGACCGTATCGGTCGCGCGGTTCCAGACTGTAGCGCCAAGAACCGCTCCGCCACTCCGGCCGGCACGCTGTAGTCGCGCCTATATAAGCAGAACACCCTGCCAGTACCATAAGTCGGTGGCTTTTACTCTTGAAGACGATGACAAAAGACAGCCGTCGAAAATTTGAGAGTTTTATTCGAAGTGATGTGGCTTGTAAACCGGATTTATTCACTTCTGCTCAGTGTACGTCATACGTCACGGAGTTCACCATGTACACAGGTACACTGTCAAAGGGCGGTCAAGGAAGGTACTATTAGGACTTGACATCCTGTCAGCAGTGACATCATTGGAAAAAGTTCACCTTAGAGAAGTATGGAACACAAAGTCTGACACGTCCTTTTCAAAGGAAACATCATGGTATTTGCAACTGATGGAAACCTAATTGGCCAGTCCTTGCAAATGCGGGTACAGTGAGCTAATCAGTGCGCCATGGTGTGTGGTAAGATGCTCGAACCATGGAAACCATTCACACGTTGGTCTATGTCGATGGTATTGGTGCAGGAACGTCGCAAACAACATGAGCCGACCATCTCACTAGCCATTAAGTGATATTTAGTCAGATGATAAATATATTGTCATGTGTGTGAGAGAAAACTGGGATCGGGGAAGGGGATGTTCAAACTGTATGCAACGAGATCCCTTAATACGCTTGCTATTGATCTGTCTGACTAACGATTCAAAATCTTACATTCACATTGCATAGGTGCAACAGTGTGTTAACCTAAACTAAATCACAGGAGACAAGTAACTTCACAAAATACGTCACTATATCCGTTATAGTGTCAAAATCGTTTATCGCGCCACTGCTCTGGGCCAGCATCTAATGTGGACTGAGATAGCTCAGTGGTTATCACGTCGAACTCGCATTCGGGAGGACGACGGTTCAAATCCGCCATCCAGCTTTATTCTTTCTGTGATTTCTCTACATCATTCCAGACAAACGGCGGGATGAGTCCTTTGAAAGGGCATGGTCGATTTCCTTCCCCATTCTTGAAACATACCGAGAATGTGCTCCATATCTAATGACCCTGACGGCAACGGCACGTTAAATCCTGATATTTCTTCGCTCCTTCCTTCCATCTAACATTGCATGCCCGTCTTGGTCCTGACCCAGACCAATCTCTGTGTGCTGTAACAACATTAATAACAAAATTGTCGATGCCTTTCGATTCTTCTCCCCAGACAACGGCAGGGAAGCGCACACCCACGTGCCATCTACCAGTGCTGTCCCAGTGGTGCCAGCGCTGATGGTAAGACGTTGCACAGGCAATCAACCAGTTCCTCTCAATCAACTGTGAGGATTGCCTATCACGCTAGGAGGCTGCTCGCTCTCTCTGTGCCTGGCCTTGATCCGCATCGGATCCATCTAAATCCAACCGTCCAGGAGACTGATATCTTCCGTCCCCCCCCCCCCCCCCCCCAATGCAACGCCCATGTACTCCCTTCTGAATAAATATTCCCTACTGAAAAAACCAACAGCACATTAAGCATTCATTCTCATTATCCAGAAGATGTCCTCCTGTCCAGGATCCACCTGCCTAGCTTGAGCAATCTCTACAAAGGCACTAGAAGTACATCACATTTTGAGAACAACTTTTACCAAAACCTTGCTATTCTGTCACAGAAAACTTCTAAGAGCTATGAAATATGCTGTGTCAAACGACAAAGAAGCTACTAGCTTTCGACTACGTACTTTTCGGCCAAAGTCAAGTGGATTTGTTTCTTTTCTTCTCATTCGCTACTCATGAGAACAAAACGGGTTTTTGTAGACAGAACTTTTTTTTTCAGCCAAATGTTCCAGAAGGTTGGTAGTGTGGCGGTTGGGAATATTTGGAAGGAGATTTTCAGTTTGTCAGTCACCTGGCAACCGATGGAAACCTCCTGGAAAGCTTAGTAGGAACCGGTGGGCTGGAATTATTGTAATTGTCCATAGACCCAGTCAAAAACTAAAGTTTTGTTTATGTATATATATTTCTCAAAAATTTCTTCCTCAGAATATGGTCAATGTTTGACGGTAGTAGAACTTTTCACAGCCCGGAAAGCCTCTTTGCCTTTGTTAATCTGCTTTCCATGTCCTGCTTGCTTTGTCTATGGTGTGTTACCAAGGTAGTATAATTCCTTCACTTCGTCTACCTCATGGTCATCTGTTTTGATGCTAAGTTCATCGCTAATCTCGTTTCTACTCCTCATCATGACTTTGTCTTCCGTTTATCCTCAGTTCATATTCTGTACTCATTAGATCGTTCATTGCCTTAAAGGGGTCCTGTAGTGCTTCTCATTCACTGAGGATAACAATGACATCAGGCATTATTATCAATGATAATAACCCAAGGTTTTAATCCATCTCCTGAACTTTTCTTTCGTTTCTGTCATTGCTTCTTCGAATTGAATAGTTGAGGCGAAAGACTTCACTACTGTCTTACACCGTTTTTCATCTGAGCACTTCGTCTTCGATTCTTATTGTTCCCTGTTGGTTATTGTATGCAATGTATATTACTCATCTTTTCCTATAGCTCACACCTATTTTCCTGCGCATTTAGAATATTTAGCATCATTTTACAATATCGAGCCCCTTTTTCTAGGTTCATACATCCTCTGCAAAAGTCTGTTCTTACCTCTTGCTTTCATTATTAAACGCAACGTCAGAGGCTGCCTCTCTGATATTCTTACCTTTCCTAAACCCAAACATCGTCACGTAACAGATCCTCGATTTCATTTTATATTGTTGTGGGCTTTATTCTTGTCAGCAACTTCGATGGAGGAGCCGTCAAGTTGCGTTTTTGCACGTTCATGCCATTGATTCCGAATCAAGTGGCTAATACTTTTCAGAAAATCTGATGATATTTCTCAAATCTCATAGATTGTTAAAGAAACTGAAATAGTCGTTTATCTCCGACTCTTGCAAATGGCTTCTATAAATTCCTAAGGAATGTTATCTACCCCTTCTGCTTTGATTGAATATCTTCCAATGTTCTGTTAAACTCTAACTGTAAACTGGATAACGTGTGTCTCCCTTATCGACTCTCATGTCTTCTATCACGTCACCACACAAGTCCTGTTCCTCTTAAATCAGTATACTCTTTCCACTTGTATGCTGTCTTGTTTGCGTTTAGTAGTGCCTTCCTCTTGCACTCCTAATGCTTTTAATTTCGCAACTTTCTGTTTTTTGCAATGACCACATCTTTCTCGATTTCTCCGAATTATTCCTGCAGCCACTTCCCTTTGGCTTCGCTGCAGTTCGTCACAGGAATGCTTATCAACAATCGTTCTTCACGCAGAACATTCGCGACTGGAACTGTGGAGGAAGGAGTGCCAGTGATACGCAAAATAACTTCCGCCACACACGATTGCCTGGCATGCGGTATAGACATACAAGTGAAGACCGAGAAAATTTTACTGAGTGTAACTGCTGCGAGACTGTGTATATTTAGATGGTGTTTCTGTTGTTAAAATCTTTAGCCCATCTGAATGTCATGTTCTTAGAGCCATCGAACCACAGTATGTAACAGAGGTATCAGAGATTTCAGCGGGATACTCAGAAACATCAATAAAACAGGATAATTTATAATTAATTAATGGCTCTGAGCACTATGGGACTCAACTGCTGAGGTCATTAGTCCCCTAGAACTTAGAACTAGTTAAACCTAACTAACCTAAGGACATCACAAACATCCATGCCCGAGGCAGGATTCGAACCTGCGACCGTAGCGGTCTTGCGGTTCCAGACTGCAGCGCCTTTAACCGCACGGCCACTTCGGCCGGCCGATAATTTATATAAAGAACAGGTCGTGTTAACTGATAGTTTTATGTTTTCTGTGCCTTTGCTGATGTTGTTAAGCGCACGTTGTTCTCTCTCTCTCTCTCTCTTTCTAGGTCGCTCAGCTTGAGCTCGCGGTAACCGTGTAACAAAGTGATAGCTGTTAAAAGCGTTATGCGTTTCAGGTTTTAATAATGAGGTGTCTGTTAAATCTCTTTATGTAATGTTACTAACAGTTTCCAGCGCCATGTTAATTTCAAAGTTTGTTACACAAAAGGCGTTCTCTCGTTTCAGGGATTGAAGTAATTATTTCATCATAGCAGCAGACTAGTTCGTATTAAAATTCTCCCAGCCAAACTCCACAGACCACGTTAACTTACCACGGAAATCTCTTACAAGTATATATTCTGACGTCATTATTTCTTTCAGTCATCCTGGTTACTACTTCTGTAATAAGATCAAAATTTTTACTATTCTTCAAATTTAAAATCTGTTTAGTACCTGCAGGATATTACTATAATATTCCTTGTTTCTTATTTTAATCTTTTTTATGTTGTTTTAATTCTGTCCCTGGTCTTTTTTCTTCTGGCTTTGGATGAGGAATATTATAAACGAATTTAAATCGTCGGGTGTAAGAGTCTGGGAACAAAACTCTCAATGTGGGTTATTAATATATGGAAAACACAAATCTGCTCGACACTCGGTAGTTGGCATTCTTTTCACTAAACAACAGCGCGAAATCAAATGCCTTCCGGAAGACAACGAGTACGGCATAAATCCTGGGCTCCTTAGACAAAGGCGCTCAGCATTCCATGGACGAACTGAACGAGCGGAGTTCCTCAAGATATCAGTTTGAGTGGTCCGCGAAAAGAACCATTTAGCACATGAAATTGATTTTTGACTTAAGTAACTGATAACCTGCACCAATTAATTACAAAGCATTCGTTGAGGAAGGCGGTAGCAGTAACTACTCTGATATAAAGGTGGAGAAAGGATTACTTCCGTAGGTTCATTAGCTGTTAATGATCCGCTCTTGTCCAAATGGAGCGCTACAAATGCGGAAAACACTATAGGATCATATAAACAAGTATAAGTGAAAGACGTAAAAACACGTGAAAGGTTATAAGCAAAAAATTTATGTATTTATGTGGGTGGAGGAGGGGGTATTCCTGCACTATCTGCTTGTCAGACTGTCGAACGGTGCTTGTATCCGACGTCCTCAGTAATTCGTTGGGTGTATTCAAATCGCTGTCTTCCCCTACAGTTTTTACTCTACACAGCTGCGTCTAGTACCATGGCGGTTATGTGATGTGTTAAATCTCCTATCATCCTGCCCTTTCTTTTTGTCAGTGTTTTCCACATCTTTCTTTCTTCACCGATTATGCGGAGAACCTCCTTATTCCTTACTTTATCAGTCCACTTTATTTTTAACGTTCATTCGTAGCACCACATCTCAAGCGGTTAGATTCTCTTCTCTTCCGGTTTTACACTATCCACTTTATAATGTTCCATATATGTTTCTATTATGCAACAAATTTTTTGATCTGTGATAAATGTGAGATACACTGTGCTACCATTTCTCGTTATTACGTGGCCTACATTTGCTTGCTATAAAATTACATCCAGTGCCTGCCAAAGTATCTAGATGTGGCTACTTTTTTCAGGTATCTATCTAACACCTAACCCTGCCGCACTGTTTCGATTTACTTTTTAAACGTCTTTCTTTTAAGACTTTCCTTCAAATCAGTACACTTATTTCTTATCTCTACGGTTCACTCTCCATCACTATCTTTTTCTTTACGCATAAAAGATTATGCGTAATTCTTTTTGTAATTTCTCCTCCTCTCTTTATGTCAAAAGAGTATATCGTCTGTTGTCATGAAAATATCACCTTGTTCGAAAGCTCAAATTTTTCACTCTTTTAACCTCCTGCTTGTCTTACTCATCATTCCCACGTGTATTTCTTAACAAATGTTAAGCTTTTGAAACATTAGTTTTATTCTTTGAATCATCTCATTTCATTTAAAACTACAGACGTTATCCGCTGGTTGGCTGTCTGGACTAATATTTCAGCGGGTTAGGGCAGAAAATTTTCGTTTGACCATTGATATTTATATTCGAACTATGACACCACTCTAAACGAATGCTCGAACGGTTCCTTCAATAAAACCAAATTCCTCCCGTTCCCTAGGCTAACCAAACTAATGCTTCGTCTCCGAAGACATGGAGCTCAATTCTGACATTCTTACATTTCCGCATTTTCGTTGTCGAAACATAACTACTGGTTGAGAAATGTAATGGAGGCGTCTTGATTTTCTTCACTATGCAATCTGTTAAAAAATTCATCCGGTCTGTGTCTTCTAATTACGTCTTGTGATACTTGCCGAATTTGTCTCCAAACTGGTTTCTACCTGGGTACATAAAAATAAACAGAAAATTAAAAAAAACTGTGAAGAGGCGTTACAGTTCTGTGGAAGGGCGGCGTCCTGAATTATTTCCAAGGACCAGATACGTAAACATTAGTGTACATACCAGGACTAACAGGAAAAGGCACGAAACTGTTCATATTAAGAAGTACCTATGCGTCAAGGCATATAAGTTCTCGGCTGTTTTTTCCTTTCTTTATTTGTTTCCCTTGAACTGTCTGTTTACGCTGTGACGATTATCATCGAAATCCACCTACTCAGCTGAAGTAGACGAGGGCAGCTTACTACAGTGCAATTTTACGCTCCGCTTATGCTGTGCACGCAATACGACACGAAAGGAACGAGACTCACTCTACAGAGTTGAGTGCTCGGTAAATATGGCCAGTAAGTGGTGGTCGCATGCAGCGTACGGCCACTTTGCGTCCCCACATGTCTGCAGTCGTCCCATTTCTGCATGTCCCTTTTTTGTAAGGCTACATTGTGGGTTCCGCCTATTTAGCTTACACTTCTGTAGTAAAAAGCTCTTCCACTAACATTAGATGAACCTGTTTCGACAATACAATCACAACGAAAGGTCACAGTTAAAGGTTGAAAGGTTGGCTGGCTTTTTATGCCTCAGTAACGCAAGCAGTCTCTTTTTCTAGCGTTACTAATGGAGGCACTGTTCCTTTAGGAAATTGATATTCCTATTCATGGGCTCATATTACACTTATTATGTGCTGCATTGCCTATTTGTGGAACGGAAACTGAGGAACGTTGTCTTTCGAGTCCTGCTAGACATGTATATGAGAACAGAAATAATTTGTAAATTAGCTAAGTGTTGTGAATGTGTGACTCACGATGTACTCGCGTGAATCTTAAAAACATTGAAATTATGGAATGATTGTAGCTTCGTGGTTTCTGCGTACCTGTACGGCAGGAAGCAGTGTGTATTAGTTCGTTAGTTGATTATCATTACATTTTCATGTACATAATACTCAGTGTCTGAACTTTAATACTTCATATACGCCTCCACAAGCTATAAAAGTACTCATATAATGATGAACAAGAACTAGACAACTGTTAATTTTTGCAACTTCAGATCGTAATTAGTAAACACACTCCTCAGAATAGATTATGTACTTTAGATTAAATACTGAACTATATGGTTTTGCGTATTTCCAATCACTAATGACTTATAGAATCATGTTTAGGGGAAGTGACTTTGCACTGCTAGTATTTTCAGAATACTGAAATATGTTAAACTAGGGACTTTAGGAACTAAGGTACACCTATCTTTCCACACTAAGACCATTACGCAACAAGAGCGGCGGATTATCAGAAGAAAGTACATGTTTCAGGTTGCCTACTGAAGCAACATGTGCATCACGGTGTGAGAGTTATACTGCACGGCAACTGGAAGTCGAAGTTCATGAAACGGTACGATTCTTGTAGGCAAAACTTTTAAATTACACACATTATCCGTGAAATTCTGGCAATAAATGGATCCAACGAAGTGTCGCTTCCAGCAGTAATGAAATGTCGCCAACAATTTGACCAAGGTCGCACAGGCGTGGGTGATGATGGTGATCAGAACGGCCAGATTTTGTTCCATGTGACTTTCATCTTTGTGACAAACTGAAAGAAATCTTAGGGGAAACAAATTTTCTGACGACGAGGTCGTTCACACAGCATTTCTCAAACGACTCCGTGACGAAAGAGCAGGTTTCTGTCATCGAGGAACTGAATGTCACGATGATTCTCTAAAGAGATTTGGAGACTATGTTGAAAAAGAGCGTTATGTATCTGTGTCATTTTGACGTGATGTGTAGTATTCAATAAAAGTTACTTGGCTTGCCATAATAATTCGTAGCTCACTTTTTGCAGTCCCCTCGTAAGAACTGTACGTGATAGAACTTCTGTTTCACAGTATGTCTACGATGGGACAAGCGTGACTTGGGCGCGGCTAACAAGTCTTGGTATACTCAAATTAACCACTGGTTAATTTTTACCGGCCACGCTATTCCGCTATAACAGTTGTACAGAAATTCAAACAAAGCGTTCGCAGAAATATCACGATGACACAATATTAGCTGGAATCGAATTTAATCTACTGCTTATGATCAGGGGCGTCCATGGATTCGTTGCAGATGGTATCGATAGACAAACTTGGGAAGAAGTTTTTAACGCTTTCGTCGAAAACAGTACTGGGTGACTTGCGTGACAGGTCACACGCAACGGAAATGTTTTGAAGGTAGAAGCTGTAAATATATCTGACCTCATCCTCAGCGTCAGTATAAAAACGGCAACTACTGATCACAATGTCATCAAAGGCACGAATGATTTCGAAGGTTAATAGACACATCAAGAAGGCTAGGAGAGCTTTTGTACTTAGATAAAAATTGGGACCGTAACAGGTCTTCAACTAACAACGATATAAATAATTTTGTAGTCGGAAAGACCTGGAAGCATGTTTACAGCAAGTTTTTCCTTCGCCGTCCGTATCGCGACCGTATAAAGACTAGCGTGTCTGCACCTAGGACTTTGTTCGATTTGCGTCAGTCATACGAGATATGTTACGCACCGCGACAGGATGTGCCGTGATTCTGCCCGCGTCAGCCTCGGATGATGTTAATGACGACAGAAATGATTGTGTTCCAGATCGAATGAGACCTCACGTGTATCTTGTGAGACTGTGAAAAAGTGAAGTTACTTTGATTAACAAATTAACTCCAAAACCTGTGTCTCGTTTCGATGTTCTCTTTCGTGTGCCGTCTGCTGTTTTATAGACAACCGGAATGGCAAGCGTCTGAGATTATTCTGCGCTTTTAAGGAGAGCAATTGACTTTACGTAATTTCGAACGAAGAGCAAGAGTCGTCTCTGAACAGTGTCAACTGCTAAGTACGATGGGACAAGCTGTATGATTTTCAAAATTAATACTTGTGGGTGTGAGCTTCTGTGAAGCCTAGTTATTGACAGATTCATTTATCGTCGTGCTTCCTGACTCCTCTGCGTCATTCTTAGAGAGTTACAATATCTCTTTTCGGTTTAGGAGAGCTGAATCGTTGGCCTGAAGGTCGAAGACCATGAACAACAAGTTCTGCATCGATTTCTGGCTCTTCGCACAAATAGTTTTCAGGCCACTGTAAAAAAGCTGTAGTATCCAAAAATCGCACAAGACTAAATTACATACAACTTAAAAACGTTTAAAAACGGAAATTAACAACCTAAAGTATATAAATTTTTACCCGCCGCTCCACAGTTTGATGAAAAGCCACACTGAAGACTATTAAGTAAGGTCCGAGCATATGGAATAGGTTCAGATATATGAGTGGCTGCAAGAGTTTTTTTAAGTAGTAGAACCAAGTTGTGCTGGACGGCGAGTGTTCGTCGGAGACAAAGGTATCGGCAGGAGTGCTCCAGGGAAGCGTTGTAGGACTCACCTTAATCTCTGCATACATAAAATAAAGCTCTGACGGATAGAATGAATATCGATCTGCGACTGTTTACCGCGGTTTCCGCAGTGCACGGATAAGAGTCGTGTTTAAGTGATTGCACGAGGATATAAGGTGATTTGGATAGAATTTTTATTAGGTCGTATGAATGGCAGTCTGCTCTAAATCTGGAAAACTGGTACTGTAGAGGAAAAGGAAACATAAACCTGTAATGTACGAGCACAATGGTGTGCCTCTTGACACACTCACGTCGATTAAATATCTAGGCGGAATGAAGCAGAGCGATGAAATGTTAGGAGCACGGTTGCAGGGAAGGCAACTGGTCTTCTTCGGTTTATTGGACTGTCTTCTATACGTGATACAACATAGTGACCAGTTGTGCGAGCCATTCTTGTGCGCTGCTCGACACACGCAATACACAACTGATGCCTGAATTATTGCCCTCCTAACTATCATCTGTTGCAAGCCCCACACGACTTTCATTGTAATGTTACCTCTATTTTCATAGCTATTAAAAATTCACTATCATAAATTTTCCAAACAATCTCTAGCTTGAAACTTCCTGGCAGATTAAAACTGTGTGCCCGACCGAGACTCGAACTCGGGACCTATTCCTTTCGCGGGCAAGTGCTCTACCATCTGAGCTACCGAAGCACGACTCACGCCCGGTACTCACAGCTTTACTTCTGCCAGTATCTCGTCTCCTACCTTCCAAAGGTCCCGAGTTCGAGTCTCGGTCGGGCACACAGTTTTAATCTGCCAGGAAGTTTCATATCAGCGCACACTCCGCTGCAGAGTGAAAATCTCATTCTGGAATCTCTAGCTTGTTAGTAATCTGCATGGGGCTAGGAGAAATTATGTTGACTTTTTAGTCCGACATAAAAACGTGTTATATTAACAATTTATTTTTATTTAAATTATTATTAATAGCTCTTGTACTTTTTGTAGGGTACTATATTTTCATCTGTTTATGGTTAGTTTTCCCTTGTTGTCTGGTCGGTCATGGACACTTTAAGTTCTGCGATATTCTTATATCGATGGTAGGCTGTGAAAACCTCGTAACTCCATCTGTCTCTGAAAACTGGTAATTCCAGTAACCAATAATTCATCAATCAAGGAGAGATTTGAAAGAGCATGGATTTCTCTAATCTGTGAATAACTAGGCTTCTACTATACAGTTACACATGTAGCAACTGTCTATGAATTCATATTATTTCTTAAGAAACCATTTTTGCTTCACCTGCAAAATTTAACATACTGTTGTTACGAGATTTTCTCTGCCTACCATCGGTATGTGTAAGAACGGTGGCGATGTTTGCTTCGTGAGAGAGGTTGACGTCTGCTATCGTGACATGTGTGCATGAATGTGCTGTTTTTTGTGCTACTGTTTTTAGGGTAAATGTACTTGTATTTTGGACGTATCTGTGTGTCTTCCGCGACCACTGTGTTTTGTAGAATGTGCCGCCAATGTTTAACTTTAAATTTGATGAGTCGGTTTTAGATAGTTTCGAACCTGGTTGTTGTGTAGACATCATCAATATCGTTGCGAGACTGTAGTTTTGCAATGCTGCGTAGCAGTCGCTTTTCTGTTGGTGCGTTCTTTCAATGTATGATTTTTTATGTGAGTCAGAAGTGTTGTGAGTGGAGCAGGAGTGAAAACGTACCTGCAACTATCTTATTATATTTTACCAAAGGTAGAATTTGTCCTGAATATGTAGTAAGTGAACGCGCCAGTTCATTAATTTATCCAGGTGCAAGTTACAAGAGTAAACACTTGCAGTTAAGCCGCCCCACGTACCAAAGTAAGATTCTACGCTGACGTCTGTGCCGTCACTACGCTTATAGGCCATTTAAAATTGTTGTGACATACGTGCATTTAATGTCGTCAATGTTCCGCTTGTAGTCCATCACCTTACGCTAGGTGTTGTACCCTGTAACTTGCAGGCTCCGAAGCTTCATCGGATGACTTTTCCGGACGTGGGACGCTATCCTCATTTTGTCCTTCCAAAACGCCATCTACAACTGCTCAAAGTTTGTCGGCATACTTTTGTTACAATCTGCAGGATGTAGTGATGTCTGTGAGTCAGCTTATACGATAAACACAATCTTACGGAAAGAAAGCAAGTACAAGATAATTATAAAGGCCATAAAACATTTTAAAAGTCACTGTAGGAAAATCTGTAAATACAACGTAACAAATAATACAGTAAGTGAGCATGGTGCCTGTAAGTTACGAGTGGTTTGGAACAACATCGGCAGGGGCGCCACATACTGTAGTGGCTGCCAATGGCGTCGAATCAGGCAGAGAAAGCATTTTATGTAGGGAGGAGTAAATGAGTGTTTAACGTCCCATCGACAACGTGGTCATTAGAGAGGAAGCAGCAGCTCGAATTAGTGAAAGCTGGAGAAGGAAATCGGCCGTGCCCAGTCAAACGAACAATCCCGGCATTTGCTTGGTTCAAAATGATTCAAATGGCTCTGAGCACTATGGTACTTAATATCTGAGGTCATCAGTCCCCTAGAACATAGAACTGTTTAAACCTAACAAACCTAAGGACATCATACACTATGGGACTTAACATCTGAGGTCATCAGTCTCCTAGAACTTAGAACTAATTAAACCTAACTAACCTAAGGACATCACACACATCCATGCCCGAGGCAGGATTCGAATCTGCGACAGCAGCGGTAGCGCGGTTTCAAACTCAGGCGCCTAGAACCGCTCGGCCACAGTGACCGGCGGAAAATCTTGGGAAACCCGAATGCGAATCCATTGTGCTAACCACTTTACCGTCTCGCTCAGTGGCATTTTGTGCGCTAGAGTTTCCCCATTGCCAACAGGTTTTGAGAGTGCAATGAGATTCCGTGTCAAATTTCAGAAGACAGCATCAGTTTACAACAGCATAGTGAAATGGTACAAGAAATTCGAGAACAGTTGTTTGTGCGACCGCAAACGTTCGGCCCGACCTGGCGTATCAGGACAGACAATGCACTGTGTGATGGACGCAATGTTGCCAAAGTCCTACTGAGCCGTGTCGACTCGTTTTCCGAGCTATAATATCTTTGCTTACTGGCGCAATTCGTTTTCCTGCCACATCAAATGGTTCAAATAGCTCTGAGCACTATGGGACTTAACATCTATGGTCATCAGTCCCCTAGAACTTAGAACTACTTAAACCTAACTAGCCTAAGGACATCACACAACAACCAGTCATCACGAGGCAGAGAAAATCCCTGACCCCGCCGGGAATCGAACCCGGGAGTGGGAAGCGAGAACGCTACCGCACGACTACGAGCTGCGGACCCTGCCACATCACCGGGTGGCGCTTCGGTCTTCTTGTAGTTGGCTCTTTGGTTAGAGGGGATTGGAGGCAGTTTGTTGACGGGCGGTGGGGCAGTGAGAGAGAAGAACATGTGACGGACGGTGAGTGTGCCATTGCGGGGCTTGCTAGGTGATCGCTCGTCCAAGTGGGCGGCTTCTTTTACGGCGCCGTGGTTGTGTGGAGTGCTGAGCTACACGCTGTTGTTGCCAATTGACTATCTGGATTTGGGAAAGGCCGTCTACTGATGTGGGCGTCGTGATCACGTTGATTTCCTGCCTTATTTTTTTGTAAGGTATTTCTGTTTATGGATTTTGGCACCTGTGCTCCGCTGCTGGACTTGCTCCCGTTAGGCTGGTTTGCCTGCTGTTCTCCGTCATTCCGTACTGAAGCTACTAAATTCGCCCCCCCCCCTCCCCCCTCACTCTCTGTGCGAACCCCCACTATGGACGATATGTTGGAGTGTATTTAATGTGTTTTCCTTTTTAAGTGCAATTTGTTCAGAATTTCGGTGGAATATTCTAGGGCATCACATACATTAGTGACCACTGCGGTAGGATATCGAGCCTGACCTTTAAAGTGTCAAATTCTTGGTTGCCCGACTTTGCATGAATTGTAACATCGGGCATGGTCGTGTTAAGCAAACAAGCAAACGCACGGGGCATGATGATTTGTTGGCTCGTTCTCTGTACTCACATTGGGAAGTCGTGGTGAGATCCAACAATTCTCTTAAAAGAAGGAATTTATTGTTTACTATTGTATATTTTATTACTACTGTGATCTCCTGGTTAGGTATTAGCGGTCAACCATTTCTTGCTAATTCTAAGTTTACTTAAGAGAATTTGTTTTTTTGAGGTCTTGTTAACAGTTGGCGGTTTAATCAAATTAATTGTAATGTTTGGTCATTACTGTTACAAGACTAACCAGTTAATTAAAAAATGGTTGAAATGGCTGTGAGCACTATGGGACTTAACTGCTGAGGTCATCAGTCCCCTAGAACTTAAAACTAGTTAAACCTAACTAACCTAAGGACATCACACACATCCATCCCCGAGCCAGGATTCGAACCTGCGACCGTAGCGGTCGCGCGGCTCCAGACTGTAGCGCCTAGAACCGCTCGGCCACTCCGGCCGGCTAACCGGTTAATCATCTTTGTTTTAATTATGCGTCATTGTTACAGTTGGAGTTAAGTCGGTGTCTGCGGTAGGTCTGCATACTGTATTCTTGTGTCGGGCCTTGAGAATTTACTTAGTCTTGCATGAATTATGCGTCTTTTTGTTTGCCCTCGCTTTCCCGAGTTGGTCGTAGCGTTGGAACCGTTGGCCCGGCGTGTTGTCCACTACCCGCCGATTCACCGGACGTGTCTAGTCTACGTCGGCTGTATACCTGTATACGTGTCTGTGGTGTGGCATTCCGTCTCGTGTCTTGCGGTGACCACTGAGGCAGCGCGGCCTCCTCGCTTGCTACGGCATCTCTCTGTAAGTTAAGTTCTTAGTCTTATGGCATTCGGACTTAAGTTTAAAGCAAGGCGTCCGCTACTTTAAGCTATTGTAGTGAAGGCTTGCCTCCAACAACTCTGCCTTGTCTTGTTACTGCTGCCTTAAAGTTTCATTGATTTGAAGATCTTTCAAAGCTTAATTATGGATTGCTATAAATTTTAAAATCGTTGTTACCTTTCTGTTCAAAAATTTTTAGTGCCTGAAAGGCGCTCAAATCTTTTATCGTAATTCTGGATCTGTAAATTTTAAAATATTGTCAGTTTTGAATATTGTTACAGTCGTGTTTGAGAAGTTTCTACTGTCAAAATTTTAAAATATTGTCAAATGCTTAACTTGTAAAATTCTGAACATTGTTACCGTCCTGTTTGAAAAGTTTCTAATGTCAAAGAGCTCCTCCCAATTTTGTGAAATGGTGAACCTGTAATTTTTGTAGAAAAAGAGGTTATCCTTCAGTTTATAAATTTATAGCCCTCAAGTTATTTTAATCATAATCCTGAACTTGGTAGTTCTTTTCTAAATAAGGGCCACCTTCCTTTTTTGAAGTTTACTATCTAATGAGTGGTTCCCAGATTGTTATAATAATGCTCTTTTTGTGATTGTAGAGAAGTCACATTCGTCTGTTTCAAATTTTACGGGTGCCTAAAGGGCTCTCGAGTTGTACTTTTATGAATGTTGAACTTTACATTCATAAAAATACGATAGAGAGCTAAAGATTCCTTACTTATTGGAAATTTGGTCTTTCTGGTTTGTCGCCCTGAAATCAGTCTCATACAATTGCTGTTGATTTATATCTTATTGATGTTTTAAGTATATCTTGTTAAATAAAGTGAACGACCTTGCCGCAGTGGTAACAACGCTTCCCGTCAGATCACTGAAGTTAAGCGCTGTCAGGCTGGGTTAGCACTTGGGTGGGTGACCATCTACTCTACCGAGCGCTGTTGGCAAGCGGGGTGCACTCAGCTCTTGCGAGGCAAACTGAGGAGCTACTTGACTGAGAAGTAGCGGCTTTGGTCTCGTCAACTGACATACGGCGGGGAGGGCGGTGTGCTGACCACGTGCCCCTCCATATCCGCATCCAGTGTGACCTGTGGGCTGATGATGACACGGCGGCCGGTTGGTATCGTTGGGCCTTTATGGCCTGTTCGGGTGGCGTTTAGGTTTGTTTTTTCTTTTTTCTTTTTTTTTTTTAATAAATAAAGGATTTCCAGCAACTGTGAAACTTTCCATAAACTCATCCTACACCTTCCTCGCGCCTGTTAAGTTGTCGTAATATCAGGCGTCCACTGGGATCTCACCTACAAAGACTACCTATTGAGTTAGTGTAGAATTGAATATTCCTCAGCTAATTGTGTGTAAAATTCTTCGTAAGCGATTAGTAGTGAAGCCTTACAAATTGAAACCCTTGCAATCCATAAGCCATGACGACAAACTGCGCTGTTTGCAGTTCGGTAGTGTGTGCGGAACAGTACTGAGAATGATCACTTCGCAAACAAATAAATTTTCGAAACTTCCTGGCAGATGAAAACTGTGTGCCCGATCGAGATTCGAACTCGGGACCTTCGCCTTTCGCGGGCAAGTGCTCTACCATCTGAGCTACCGAAGCACGACTCACGCCCGGTACCTATAGCTTTACTTCTGCCAGTACCTCGTCTCCTACCTAAGTTTGGAAGGTAGGAGACGAGGTACTGGCAGAAGTAAAGCTGTAGGTACCGGGCGTGAGTCGTGCTTCGGTAGCTCAGATGGTAGAGCACTTGCCCGCGAAAGGCAGAGGTCCCGAGTTCGAATCTCGGTCGGGCACACAGTTTTAATCTGCCAGGAAGTTTCATATCAGCGCATACTCCGCTGCAGAGTGAAATAAATTTTCAGTGAGGAAACCATTTAAAATCTTCCAGGAAAGATGAACCGACGCCATACATGAATATTAGGAACAGAGAATCTGCATGCAGCTGTCTAACACGTCCACTGTTCCGAGGAAGTTAATGTGTTTCATGCTGCATCGAACAAGACAGTCTAGGCAGCCTCCTCAGAGCGGAGCTTGGACGCAACGTTGTGGTGGCGAACGATAATAACTCTCTCTCTCTCCCTCTCTCTGTGCCTTCACTTGTATGAATGAGATGAGGACACGTCCAAGTGCGACTGAGACTGGCGAGGAGGGATGTGACAGGTACTTTTAAAGCAAAATAGGGACTCAGTTGAGTGTAAGCTTTACCTTAATATCGCAGTAGTGACTTCTAGTGAATCTACGTGCAGGCAGCATGATGAAGGTAGCGTTGACTCTTGGTACTCGTTCTTGTGTGTGACGAGGATACTATGCAATGAGGATGAATGGTACAGTATTGTTACCGTTTTAGAGTAACGCCCGCTACCTCAAGTCCCAAAATTAATGGATCAACATGTTTCCTCTATTTTCAGATATGGAAGGCTTTATTTTAAGTTTTACTTTGTTTCGGCTAAAATACAACCCCTTCATACACCTCAGTCAATGACAAGCAGAAAATTGAATTACGCAGTAAGTCTGTACTGGACTGAAATGTGACAGTCTGGAAAATAACGATGTATCTAAAGCTTACTCAAATACTACGCATAAATAATGAACGTTATTTGAATTAACGATACGTGATGAAAATCAATACTACCTTGTGTTGCTAAACAGGAACTATGCTTCTACTAAAAGCACAGAGCCGGTCGGAGTGGCCGAACGGTTCTAGGCGCTACAGTCTGGAACCGCGCGACCGCTACGGTCGCAGGTTCGAATCCTGCCTCGGGCACGGATGTGTGTGATGTCCTTACGTTAGTTACGTTTAAGTAGTTCTAAATTCTATGGGGCTGATGACCACAGCAGTTAAGTCCCATAGTGCTCAGAGCCATTTGAACCATTTAAAAGCACAGATCAATTTCACTTTTGCTCCCATTTTGCTCAGCGTATAAGCGCATGCAACACAGTTATAAGGCCTGTTTAGATTTAACTTTCCACGAACCTTGTCACATTAACCTTGACGGGGAAATGAAACCACGCTTTTTTTCGTGGTGTGGTTGTATATTTGGCCGCCTTCTGTAAGACCTATTACGCATTCGAGTTCTCGACTTTTTTATGTATGGTGTAGCGATTTATGAAATTCGTCGGGCGTTGCATATGCGCATATTCTGTTTCACATTACATATTTATTTCGCCAGTTACAATTCTGAATCACTTCTCGATGATTATTCAGTTATGCGCCTGCATTTTTAATACATCCCAGAATTCGATACATTATTAATACGTGCAAGCGCAAACACCGTTTCATAACGCTTGTGGTGTACATTTGTTGACGGCAAACGTTTCACTTGTTTTAAAGAATGTACAGTGCCCCGTGCAGATGACACACACACAAACAAACAATAAAAACAAACGAAGCCACTCAGTATACAGCTTGCGTAAGAACAAATGTACCTTTTTCTTGGAAAGCACAGGGTGATGGAAAAGTTGCGACTGTCAGAAATCAAGAGAGATAATTTCCTCGAACATTTTGAACGCAGAATCACAAGCTTTTCATCTTAGCCAGTTTAGCGTCCTTCAAAATGGACAGTCACCCAGTAGATTTATCTCGTTATTGTTCAGTTTTTTGGCATTGCGGCATCTGGATATTATCTACGAAATGTGTCTACAGGATGTGGATACGAGCAGCTGGCAAAATACTGTTCAAGAATGAAAACTCGATGCTCTTGGGAAAAGGACGTATTTACTGTGTGAGTGTGTGTGTGTGAGAGAGAGAAATCTTATGGGACTTAACTGCTAAGGTCATCAGTCGCTAAGCTTACACACTACTTAACCTAAATTAGCCTAAGGACAAACACACACACCCATGCCCGAGGGAGGACTCGAACCTCCGCCGGGACCAGCCGCACAGTCCATGACTACAGAGCCCTAGACCGCTCGGCTAATCCCGCGCGGCGGCCTATTTACAAAGCAATTAACAGCGTAATACTAAAGGCATCATGTAATAACATTGGCCTATTCGTTTGCTGTCGGTAATAACTGTAGCGCTACCTTTGTGGTGGTTCATGCAGCTAACGCAGTGCAACTCCTATTTGGTTTGTGACAAAAGGGGCGGCGGGGCTGACAGTGGGGGAGAAGGGGCTGAAGAAGAACTCACATGAACGTAATCACGGAAGGAATGAGCTATGACCTTGTGCCTAGTACTGATCCTATGCTCTTGTTTCAGTTATTATATAGCTTACTAATTTTTTACTTTCATACACAGCAGCATGTATATTGTTTATGTTGCATAATTTTAAAGAACAGTAAATGTTTATTAGGCAGTGATTTTAAACGCAGGTTAGTTATTAAATTCGGTCAAAGTCTCGTATACATCATGTATTGTCACTCATTTAGCACGCACGTTTCTTAACGTTAAACAACTGAGTCATTTAAATACGGACGCAGCTGTCTTATTGCTGTCTTTACAATGACTTCTTTTATTTTCGAATGCGTGTTGTAAGAGTACTTTCACTTCCTATCTTCCGACTAAATATATTTCACATTTAATATTCACTGGTCTTTAAGCTAGTTTCACCCTGATTCTGCCTACATTCCCCACCGTATTCCACCTCTAGTGAGTAAGAAGGCCAGCGAGATTTTAATAAGTAGGAGTCCGGCCTCCAAGCTTTGGTGCATAACTCTCAACTCTTTAAGATCTCGACAGCCACCACATCCGCCTGATAAAGGAAATAACGAGAGTTAGTTGGGAAAAGCAATCGTCACCGAAGTTAATCTGTCGGTAAAGAGGGAGGAAAGGGTTACATCTAAATGAAAGGAAAAATGCAAATGAAACTGGTGGAAATTAATTTTGAAAAGGGGTAAAGTTAATAAAGCAAGTAAATGTGCGGCCGTTACATTAACAATTAACTAGCGGTAATTAGATATTTGAGATTTGGGGGAAATTACGGTCGCCAGCCCTAAGGACAATTACTATAGTAACTGAAAAAGAAAGGTTATTACACATAAAATTAGCACTAGAAGCGTGGCAACTGAAGGTTGACACGTGTAGTGTGAAAACTGAAAGTTTGTCAGAAGTAATAAATTTCGCTACACTCTGACTTAATTTAGCAAAAGAATTAATAAAACCGGAAAATCGAAAGTTAATTTAGTGACTGAAGTTAATAGTGAGCTTTCTTTCTGAAGCACATCGAAATTCAGTAAAATACGCTTTGTCTTGGACTACCTCAACAATCATTTCAAAAGATACTTGAATCTACGCAATTTAGAAATAAGAGATTTAACTTTGAACTTGAATTAAATGGTTCTGAACAATTAACAATAGTAAAATTTAGTACGTACCAAGCTGAGCTGTAGTCGCAGGTAAGCTAAAATATGGTAACAAAACTCGCACTCATAATTTGTGCTTGTGTAATCTAAATATTGTAGCCAGCTATGAATACTTAAACTGAACTTTGAAATTAAAGCAGTGAAATGGAATGATTGTACTTTAATGCTGGCGTCTGAATTTCAACGACACTCGGGTTCATTTCGGAAAAGGAAGGGACCCTGCTTGGCAATGCAATTGGGACAATGAGCAACAAAGGTTCATGCTAAGTTGCTGTAATTTTGTGATGCAACAATTTTAAAAGTTTGAAAAGCTGAGGTCTGCCATACAGTTCTAAAACTTTACGTGCTTCCAGTCTTCCATGTTGGTTGATTGAGGGTTTCAAGTCGTCGGTCGAGGAGGTGGCGACAGTCACTGATTGTCGGCCGTCGCTGTTGCAGAAGCTGGATGTTGGCGCGCCTTCTTCGCGACACTGTCACCAGGCGAAACGGGCTCTTGATGTGCGCCAGCTAATGCTTCCCGTCCGCGACACTACGTCAGAAACTATCATCGCAAGTCGAGCGCAATTACATGCTGCCATACCCCGAAAGCGCGGCAACTCGCGGGAGCGTCACACAACACACCTGCTCAACCGCACTACTGCAGCCAGACCCTTTCTGCTCAGCCCGCGCTCCACGCGGCAGAGTTAACAGTCCCAAAGATCCTAAACACTTTGGTTCACCACACGACCTATCGATGTATTCGTTCGATAGCATAGTTTTCCCTAGGCAAGACCCAGTGTAAAAATACAAATAATATTTACAAAACAATCAATTATACATCGACATAAATGCATAAATATATGTATACAAATAGTAAAACAATTACAATATATTATAAAGACACAGAAATGTCATATCTTGAGGTAACAAACAAGGAAAAAAATTACAGTACAATAGATGGAAATAGGGGACATGCATTTCCGGCGTTACACGTGCCCCACATTGTCTGAGGATGTTCGTGTAACCTAAACAGACTCAGAAAATGTCCCAAAAAAGAAACAGCGGAAATGCATACGCTCAAACATCAACAAAATTTAGCATTCGTCTCATTAACCATAAACCAATTTTTAGACCATAATAATTGAGTGGAGACACTCCTAATCTTATTCCACTCTGTCATCTTACACAAAAGGAAACAGGTTGACAATATATTAAAATTCATAGAAAACATAGAAAATGGATTAGCTATTCTAAAATCAGCAAAATTCGTATCAGTATCAAGAAATAGAATACTATTTACAAAATTTATCAGAGTGCATGGTCATAAAAACAGGTAGATCAAAATAAGCCAAGTAATTATTAATTACATATTATACACATTTTATGTAACATTTCATAACTAATATTCTCGTCATGAGAAGCCAATTAACGCTAAACAAGAAAATAATATTCAGCAGATCGAAAAAACCATAAATATTGACAGCAGAATTCTTTCAGCTGTCCAGGAAGAAAGTACTCCGCCTTCCGTACCCGCAAGTACAAAGAATGCCGACAGCGGCACAAGAGCCGACAGCGGCTCCGCCTCGCCAGTATTGTTGCGCCCGCTTGTGCGGCACGCTTGATTTCACTCGCCTGTGTAACGGCATTTTCAAAACGTCCGTTTCACTGAATTCTTTCGGAAAAACTCACTCACGAGTAATCTCAAGGAGTCCATTAACACTATCACAGTGGATAACTCGACACTGTCCATCATCACACGCATGTACTAGCCTGAAACTTAAAACAGCGTCTAAGTACATCGGCGATGACTAGTAAATCACATGTTTATGAAATCTTACAGCTAGTTACAAAATCATATTTACATTCCTTAATCTACTGTGACTCAGCTGAAAACTTAAACTAGCAGCTTGGATTTTTCAAATGATTATTAATCAATTCCCCTTAAATCATTCAGTCAAAATTAATTACTTATTAATTACAACTTCTTTAATGACCTCTTGGTCAGGCATAAGCATGGCAACCTAGCAAATCCTTAAATCTTACACTCTATATTTACATGCTGTACAAATTACCTATTCTGTGGTATTAATCAATCCTTGGTTGGTACAATTTCAGGTCTACAATGTTCTTTATACCTAATAGCTTTCCAGAGCTTGGATACTCTAAGCAATAAGCATTTGTGTGAGGTATACCAATGACTTTATATGGTCCATTATAAACAAACTTAAATTTAGAGATTTCATTGTCTATCTCGCTCGATTTCTCATGAGCTTTTACAAGTACTAAGTCTCTGATTGCAAACTTAGCAAAACGCGCTTTAGCGTCATGACGACATATGCGAGCATCGGATATTAGCTTCATTACGTCTCGCAAACGATCTTTTTTCACACCAATACTAATGTCAATCCGTGGAGGGAATTTGATTATCTCTTCCACTAAACTTTTACTTCTGTCATCCAACAGGATTTCCTCTGGAGAAAATCCCGTCGATTCATGTCTCAAGGTGTTCATAATTCTCTCAAATACTGCTACATATTTGCCCCATGCGCTATGGTTGTGATGGCAATAGGTACGGCAAAGTCGGCCTAGCTCGCGCATATACCTCTCAGCGGGATTCCCAGCCGGACAATAAGCTGAAATATGGATCACCTCGACCCCATTACTTTCCATGCCTTCATTCCACAACTTAGAAGTAAATTGTGCCCCATTGTCTGATAGAATCGCCTTGGGCTTACCAATATGAACAAAATAATCGTTCACAAGCTTGCTATAGACCGCTTTGGCTGTAGCTTTCCTAATCGGGTATAGCTTGATGAACTTGGAAAAAGCTTCTAGCACTACTAGAATGTAGGCAAAGTTTCCTGATGACTTGGGCAAAGGTCCGTACAAGTCCACGCACAGTAATTCAAAGGTGTCGTTAGGTCTTATACCTTGCATAGGACCACGACTCTTACAGTTGGTAGCCTTCACCTTCTGACATAAATCGCAAGTTTTCACTCTGTCAGTAACGCGTTGTAACATCTTGTTAAAATGCACTACTTCACACAGCTTTTCCGTACATTTCTTCGGTCCACAGTGACCATACGCCAAATGGTAGTAGTCTATTATTTCCGTGACGAATTTGGTGGGCCAGCATACTCGCCAAATATTACTATCTTCACCCTTACGCATGTACAAGATATGATCGTATATCTTGTAATACTTCCTTAATTTCACTCCTTCTGGACTCCTTTCGTCATATTGGGTTTTCACCATATTTAAACAACCATCCTCGTTGTGATGACGACGTAGATTCTTACAGATGTTCACTATTAATTTGCGTCCCTCAACTTCTTTAAAATAGTATAATTTGACCACTCCATCTGACTCATCTTTCAATACATCTTGATTAGACTCGGGCAACCGCGACAGCGCATCCGCAACGCAATTGTCGGTCCCTTTTACGTAACAGATGTCATAGTTAAATTGCTGTAAATACAGCGACCACCTAGTCAGTCTTTCGTGAAGTAGTTTACAATCCTTCAGATAAGTGAGCGCCTTATGGTCCGTATGAATAATCACCTTACGGTCCCATAGGTAACCCTTGAACTTCTTGAATCCCCACATGATAGCGAGACACTCTTTCTCAGAAATCGTGTAGTTTCGCTCACTTTTTGATAAAGTTCGACTCGCGAACGCTATCGTCCGGTGTTCCTTATCCTCTCCTTTACCAACTTCTTGGAACAGTTCTACCCCCACCCCGTAATTCGACGAATCCGTTCCCAGATGGAAGGGTAGCGATAAATCAGGATGAAATAGTATGTTAGATCTTAACAACTCGTCTTTTAATCTCTCGAAAGCGGCCTGACACCTGTCAGTCCACACAAACGGAACATTTTTGCGTAAGAGGTTACTCAAATTTTCATCATTAAACACTTGTCCTTTTACAAATTTACGGTAAAATCCTGTGAGCCCTAGAAAACTTTTTAACTGTTTCCTAGACTTGGGTGGAGGACAATTCCTTATTGCCTCTAGTTTCTCTGGGTCCTTCGTAATACCAGCAGTGGTAATTACATGCCCTAAAAATTTCAGTTCCTGCTTCACAAATTCGCATTTCTTTAGCTTTAGAGTCATTCCGCCACGGCGCAATGTTCTAAAAACTTCATCTAACAGGTCACAATGGTCATGCCAAGTGGCATTCGCCAACAAAAGGTCGTCAACATATACAGTTAATCTTGAACTCAAAGCCGGTCCTAGCACTTTATCTAGGGCCCTGATGAATACGGACGCAGATATATTAAGTCCAAACGGCAGTACTCTATACTGATAACACCTGCCCGCAAACAAGAAGGCGGTGTATGGCCTAGATTCTTCTTCGAGCTCTATTTGCCAGTAACTAGCCGTCAGATCGAGGCTAGTCATGAACTTAACGTCATGAAAACGTTGCAAAATCTCCTCCATACTCTCTGGTCTGTCTGTTTCGCGTTGAACGACCCTATTCAACGTGCGTGCGTCAATCACAATACGCACATTACCATCCCGTTTTTGTACAATGACCAAACCGTTATTTTATGGACTCGTACTTCTTTCAGTCACTCCCCATTCGATCATCTTATCTATCTCCCGTTGCACTGCTTCCTTTTTGGACAGCGGTATAGCATACGGTCTCACGAAGAATGGTTCGTGCGGAATTACATGCAACTTGCATTTATATCCTTCCACAAGTCCCGGTTTGTCTGAAAACACACTCTTATTCCTCATTATTACTTCATACAGGCCTCGTCTTTGTTCGTGTGTTACGTTTGACATACCGACTACAATACTTTCCAATTCACTTTCTACACTATTGTCAATGCCGAGATTCCTCACATTACAGTAGTTCAAATTCATACCTACGTCAATAGCATCCGGCCAGTTAACAATGTGTATAGGCTGGTATTGCCTATGCACACCGTCTCCTACCTCGCCAAAACTAACTACTATTGTTTTATCTTGTGACGTACATGTCAAAGTTTTGCTTTCGCAATTAATCACTGCACGGTACTTTAATAGCCAATCTAACCCGATAATTACTTCCGTAGTTAAGTCTGGCACGACGACAAACTCTTGTTCGAATCGTGCCCCACATATCTCGAAGTTGACAAAAATCTGTTTTGTGACCGGTTTACTGGCCTTCCCAGTAGCACCGATAATTTTCACTCCTGTTACTGGCATAACTACGATGCCGGGTCTGTCTTTCAGTAACTCAAAAAATTTTCCCAGATACAGCACTCAATTCTGCACCGGTGTCAATCAACACGTTTAGTTGTAGGTCGTGCATATTAACAGACACTACTATCTGTCTACACTTGTCCCCGACTGTTTCTTTATTTTCCCACAGTAAATCCTCGTCTATATCCAGGTCATTCCAGAAAAAAACCATCCGGCTTTGATCCTAAATCCGGCTTATCTGGCGGCCTTTTCAGCCTCTGTTCACATACAGTTTTAATTTCAACACGTTTGTCCTGAGGCTTTGTCTGTAGCTTCGCCTCCAATACCGAAACCTTTTCCTGTAACTCGTCGACTAGTAAGTGTTGCTTTGCTATCACATCACTAATTTTCACCTTCGTTGGTTCCTCTTTGGCCAGATTGATCTAATCTGCAATCTACCTGGAGGAATGTGCCCAGTAGCATCTGAAATTACTTCCTATGGATCTGCGCAACCCACACTGCTATCGTCTGACCGCATAACATCAGCTCTAACCTCATACACGCTGTAATCTGCGTGCTTTTCTACCAATCACTAAAATTTTCGTACTCTTTCTCCTTAATACTTTCGCAATGTTTTAACTGAAGTTTTGCGTCGGATGGGTCGGCTACTTCTACCACTATAACTTTCGGTAAAGTCTGCCGGTCAGGGCCAGAACTTTCCGTTACTACTTCAACATCCAACTCTTGCGAGACGAAACACGACGAATCTTGCTCGTGCTCCCCATTAACATCAACTATTTCTAGTAAAGTCTGCCGGTTAGGACCAGAACTTTCTATCACTTCACAAATACTATCTTCCTGTGGGACGAGACGCGGCAAATCCTGCCCGCGCTCCCCATAAACACTTCTCCCGTACAGGCCACTATAATCTCTTAATTCGTCGTATAAGCGACCGAACTGCCTTAACGAGACCTCATCCCTCTCTGCATCCCCTCGCTCAATGACGGACGTGTTATCCGCCATCTGACCTTCTCTCAACAATTGCGAATCATTCTTAAACTCAATCTCCAGTTCCGCTGTGGGTGTTACAGCTGCCACTTTAAATGAGATTTCCGGAACACTACTTAAATTGTTCTCACTGACAGTGAATGTATTTTCTACTTCCGTGTCTACAACTGATCTACTACTTTTGGGTGCACTCCTTTCTCCCAACACTGGCACACTCTCCCGCCGTTGAATATTCCATACGGAATTTTCATAACGACGACACCTGGGTTTTCTCCTGTTATTGGGCCTCCAAAATTTCTCCACGCCCGGTGGGCCCCTCACCGGCGCGGCTAATGGTTTCCCTGTCTCGTCCCAGCAGATCTGCTCCCCGGACGCTGCTGAGGCGGCTTATCGCACCCTCTGGCGTTATTGCTATCCTGTGAAGCCCGTTTCACGTTAGTATGATACTGGTTTCCGTCATTCCTGTTATTATTTGCATTATACCGATTGTTATTATGGTCCGAAAGATTATTGTTATTGCTGCCATGGCTGCGGTATGCATTATCCCCATGGTTATCGTTGTTGTGGTTGTTGTGGTACCCGTTGTTGTTACCATGGCCTCTACCACTATCGCGATTATTGCGCCAATTGTCCTCGTCCTCAACTCTTTCCAGGAAATCATTGATTGTCCTGTAATTGCTTCCTATGTAGCGTTTTGTATCATCTGGAAGCTTCCTGTAGAGTTCCCAGACTATTTCGGATTCCGTGCGGCGATCACGCAAATATTCCAACTTGCGGATCCAGCCCTCACTCCTTCGTCGAGCCGCGCGAATTCGCATCGAAAGGCCTCGATACGACAAATTCGCGCCAGACTCTTTGTTGTTTTTGCTCTGACCAGTATTCAGCCAGAAATAAATTTTTAAATTCGTCGAAAGTCAGATTCGTAATGTTGAGGTTTAAGCCCCAACGCTTGGCATCACCAGCCAACACATCAATAACCGCATTAATTTTTCTCTCATTAGTCCATGATCTGGGTAAAACTCTTTCACAATTTTTAATGAAATTCGTCGGGTGTATACCGCCTTTTTTCAAGGGGTCGAACCGCTCCTCTTTCGTCAACAATTCCGAACTATGTGCACAGATTGGCACATAGCTCTGTTTTTCGTCAAGTTTCTTTTCTAATTCCGACACTCTCGTAATTACTTGGCAAGTGGTTGTCACAAGCGTTTCTACTTCCCTTTTTTTTCTTCGCAGGTATTAGCCTGCTTCGTCACTTTGGTATCTACTTCGGATACTAAAGCCTTTAAAGTTTCCACCTTCTTTTGATCCTCTTTTTTCAGTAATTGAATTTGTTCCGTCACCTTATTCTCGATGATCGGAGCAACTGCTTCTCCTACACTTTTCTCGATTCTGCTAATTTCGAAATAAAAACGAGTATTTATGCTTGCAACTTCCGCCTGAACGCCTATCATTTCCTGTTTAAGATTACCGATTTCGGTATTAATCACAACAATATCTTCTTTGATTTTATCAACTTTTGTGTTAACAACTCCAACATTGTTGTTAACAACATTAATAGCTTTGTTCTGATTGTCTAGCTTTCGTTCAATTTTTTCAGACTGACTCGTGATTTCGTTAATCAAAACATTCAAAAAATCAGTTAAATTCCCGGAAACTACCGGTTTTACTTCCGTTGCGGCTTCCCCTTTAATTGTCCCCCCGTATTCGTCATCAAGGGATTCAGATTTGATTTTCACTTCCGATTCCGAAACATTTTGTAGAGTTTGGAATTCCATTTCTGCTCTTTGTTGCGTTTCGGCGGTCGCGTCTTTCATGCTAGCCGCCTGCCCCTGAACAATGGGTACCACGGTGCGCGTTTCCCACTGTTCGACCGATTGTTCCGTATCCAAGTCTACCAAATTTTGACAATTGTTGCCTTCACCCATTTCAATAATTTTCAATATAATGGCCAAATCTCAAATCCAATTAGGATTCCTCACACTAATATTCTCGCTGACGTATCGACCATTTCGTAACCAGTACGTTGTTACGAGATTTGCACAATGCAAAATTCGTGTCCAGAACAACCTCAAATCCGAAGATTGTCCTGTCACCAGGTCGCCACGTGTAATCTCCCCCTCACTTATCGACCTTAATGACAGTGAAAAATTAAACCGCGTGTACCTAATGGAAATTTGGGAAAAGCAATCGTCACCGAAGTTAATCTGTCGGTAAAGAGGGAGGAAAGGGTTACATCTAAATGAAAGGAAAAATGCAAATGAAACTGGTGGAAATTAATTTTGAAAAGGGGTAAAGTTAATAAAGAAAGTAAATGTGCGGCCGTTACGTTAACAATTAACTAGCGGTAATTAGATATTTGAGATTTTGGGGAAATTACGGTCGCCAGCCCTAAGGACAATTACTATAGTAACTGAAAAAGAAAGGTTATTACACATATAATTAGCACTAGAAGCGTGGCAACTGAAGGTTGACACGTGTAATGTGAAAACTGAAAGTTTGTCAGAAGTAATAAATTTCGCTACACTCTGACTTAATTTAGCAAAAGAATTAATAAAACCGGAAAATCGAAAGTTAATTTAGTGACTGAAGTTAATAGTGAGCTTTCTTTCTGAAGCACATCGAAATTCAGTAAAATACACTTTGTCTTGTACTACCTCAACAATCATTTCAAAAGATACTTGAATCTACACAATTTAGAAATAAGAGATTTAACTTTGAACTTGAATTAAATGGTTCTGAACAATTAACAATAGTAAAATTTAGTACGTACCAAGCTGAGCTGTAGTCACAGGTAAGCTAAAATATTGTAACAAAACTCGCACTCATAATTTGTGCTTGTGTAATCTAAATATTGTAGCCAGCTATGAATACTTAAACTGAACTTTGAAATTAAAGCAGTGAAATGGAATGATTGTACTTTAATGCTGGCGTCTGAATTTCAACGACACTCGGGTTCATTTCGGAAAAGGAAGGGACCCTGCTTGGCAATGCAACTGGGACAATGAGCAACAAAGGTTCATGCTAAGTTGCTGTAATTTTGTGATGCAACAATTTTAAAAGTTTGAAAAGCTGAGGTCTGCCATACAGTTCTAAAACTTTACGTGCTTCCAGTCTTCCATGTTGGTTGATTGAGGGTTTCAAGTCGTCGGTCGAGGAGGTGGCGACAGTCACTGATTGTCGGCCGTCGCTGTTGCAGAAGCTGGATGTTGGCGCGCCTTCTTCGCGACACTGTCACCAGGCGAAACGGGCTCTTGATGTGCTCCAGCTAATGCTTCCCGTCCGCGACACTACGTCAGAAACTATCATCGCAAGTCGAGCGGAATTACATGCTGCCAAACCCCGAAAGCGCGGTAACTCGCGGGAGCGTCACACAACACACCTGCTCAACCGCACTACTCCAGCCAGACCCTTTCTGCTCAGCCCGCGCTCCATGCGGCAGAGTTAACACTCCCAAAGATCCTAAACACTTTGGTTCTCCACACTACCTATCGATGTATTCGTTCAATAGCATAGTTTTCCCTAGGCAAGACCCAGCGTAAGAATACAAATAATATTTACAAAACAATCAATTATACATCGACATAAATGCATAAATATATATATACAAATAATAAAACAATTACAATATATTATAAAGACACAGAAATGTCATATCTTGAGGTAACAAACAAGGAGAAAAATCACAGTACAATAGATGGAAATAGGGGACATGCATTTCCGGCGTTACAACTGCAACGACAACTCGATCTGACTGGCGAACAGTGGCGACAACACAAAATAAAATTCAACCCAGAGAAGACGGCTGCAATCTATTTCAGTAAAAAACGCCAACGTCATGAGGGGTGTTACAGTAGCCAATTAGAAACATACTGTGGAGTCCCACTATCCGGTACCTGGGAGTATTTTTGGACCAACACCTGTTCTTCCGTAAACATGTGGAGGACTTTAGACCAAACTAGCTGGCAATGACATAGAAACTGATACCGTTCCTTGTGAGCGACTAATTAAAATTGGCAACTAAAATTCGACTACTCAACAGTATAGTGCTATCTAAAGCGCAGTACGGTAGTTCCATTCGGGATCTAACCTGTAATGCTAGAGTCGATGAACTGCAACTAGTTCAAAACAAAATGCTTAAGATGATTTCGAAAAGAAACCTGTTTTCGAGAATAGCAGACTTAAACCACTGCCTTCTCTCGGAAATGCTGGAAATAATAACTCAGAAACAACTCTACAGCAAAAAATCCACCCCTCTGACAGAGATAAAGAGTTTCAAAGGTGTTAGTTCAGCTGGTGCAAACGAATGTTGTCTAACAGTGCAGTCGGAGGTAGGCTTACGAAACCCCACTGTGGCTCTTCTTCTGTTTCTCGACTCGCTGCGTGTAGCTATTCACCGCTCTCACTCGTCTCGCTAGGCTACACATCTGACATGGCTGGACGTGGAATGGGAGGCGGAGCCAGCTCAAGCTGGCCGGGAATGGCTGCGGTGGCAAGAAGAAGAACACGGAGGCAGAGCACTACTACCGCTGTCATCAACTTGGACACGTCACCAAGTATTGCAGGAATGCGGTGGCGTGCTTGAAGTTCAGTCTGCTTTCGGCAGGTGAGCAGTCAGGACATCTTGTTTACGTCCTGTCCCCAGAATCGCGAGCGCGAGTAGTTTAACTTCCTCGCCGCAGCTAGTACTCGCGTCCATTGACATTGAGTCGCTATGGCCCATTCGTATGGAAAAGCTACCGTCAAGATCAACTTTTAGCCCGACCACGCAAGATCACTGGATCTTTGAAATTGAACGATTCATCCGTGACAAAATTCAAATACTACCACAGCACATTATTGTTAACCACCTATCCATCACAAGTAGCGTCGTTTACGTCAAGATGGTCGATGACGAGTCATGTCACGCTGTAGTGTGCAGATGTGCGAACACTCTCAAGTTCAAACACACCGATGGCCACATCGGGGTGGTTACCGTTACCACGTGGGACGTGATTTACACGCACTAAGAGTCTTCGAACGCCCGTTCTAAGTGCCGCCGGACGTCGTTACCGCAGCTTTCCACCGGTATGGGACGGTAATTACCCACGTGGCCGAAAAATGGAACACCTTCGAGACATACCAGGTCCTGAGCGGAGTCCGACAAGTCAAAACTGAATTAAAGAAACACGTACCATCCTACTCAGTGATAGGTGGATGTCGAGCAATCGTAATGTACGATGGACAGCCACGTACTTGTTCTGGTTGCGGCCACGAGGGTCATGTACGCTCGGCGTGTATTCCACGTCGGATTACACAAATTCCATTAGATGACCACGTACCATCTCCTTCGTTCACGGCCCTTCCCCTCAATTACACGCGGGTGACACGTCTACTGTCACGGCACACTGAAGTCCACTTGGCGGACAGGAAGCGTTGGAATGCACACCCGTCGCCAGTTCTTGATTGACCAACACCATTATTGACTCTACAGAGATTGCAGAAAGCCACCCATCGACTCCACAAGAGGCCGAAAGTTGTGGCCGAGCGGTTGTAGGCGCTTCAGTCCGGAACCGCGCAGCTGCTACGGTCGCAGGTTCGAATCCTGCCTCGGGCGTGGATGTTTGTGATGTCCTTAGGTTTGTTAGGTTTAAATAGTTCTAACAAGGGAACCTCCCCATCGCACACCCCTCAGATTTAGTTATAAGTTGGCACAGTGGATAGGCCTTGAAAAACTGAACACAGATCAATCGAGAAAACAGGAAGAAGTTGGGTGGAACTACAAACAAATAAGCAAAATATACAAACGGAGTAGTCCATGTGCAAGATAGGCAACATCAAGGCTAATGTAAGCTCAGAAGCGCCGTGGTCCCGTGGTTAGCGTGAGAAGCTGCGTAGCGAGAGGTTCTTGGTTCAAGTCTTCCCTCCAGTGAAAAGTTTAATTTTTTTTCAGTTTATGTGACAAACTCTTATGTTTCATCACTTTTTTGGGAGTGATTATCACATCCACAAGAAAACCGAAATCAGGTAAGGTAGAAGAATCTTTTTACCCAATCGCCAAGTGTACAAGTTAGGTGGGTCGACAACATATTCCTGTCATGTGACGCACATGCCGTCACCAGTGTCGTATAGAATATATCAGACGCGTTTTCCTGTGGAGGAATCGGTTGACCTATGACCTTGCGATCAAATGTTTTCGGTTCCCATTGGAGAGGCACGTCCTTTCGTCTACTAATCCCACGGTTTACCAGCGCGGTCGCAAAACACAGACACCAAACTTATTACAGTGAACAGTGACGTTAATGAACGAACGGACAGATCATAACTTTGCGAAAATAAAGAAATTAAAATTTCCAATGGAGGGAATCTTTGAACCAAGGACCTCTCGCTCCGCAGCTGCTCACGCTAACCACGGGACCACAGTGCTCCTCAGCTCACGTAAGCCTTGATGTTGTCTCTCTTACGCATGGACTACTCAGTTTGTATATTTTGCTTATTTTTCCATAGTTCCGCACAACTTCTTCCTGTTTTCTCAATTGATCTGTGTTCAGTTTTTCAAGGCCTATCCAGTGTGCCAACTTATATCTAAATCTGAGGGTGGTGCGATGGGGAGGTCCCCTTTTAAGTCTAGGGGACTGCTGACCTCAGATGTTAAGTCCCATAGTGCTCAGTGCCATTTAAACCATTTGAACTCCACAAGAAGTTTCGGACGAACGAATGGATCTCGACGCTAGGGTTGTACGGACCTCTGCTTTTCTCCCTGAGGGGGATGCAATACGGAAACCACACCCTCTTTCGGGCACAGAAACCCACGTCCGCATACAAAGGTCACCGAGGATACATAAAAAGCGGCGTCGCATACCTTCAGACGACTGCCTCTAGCAGATGTCTTCTCCAGTTGACCACCGGACGGCCGACGAGACAAGAAAAGTGGATGACACAGGATGTCCCTCGCCTGTCGTTTTCTCTGATTTCGACATACCCGTTTCCGCTCTCTCGAGCAAACAGATCACAAGCACACCGCCCACCACTGGTACACATCCAGAAACAACTGCGGATTCAAATATCTTCAACATTTCGAGGCACTGTCAGCAACTGTGTAAATATTAATTTCAATTTTAATAATTAACAGCCTCAGTTGCACCGTTTGCCTAGAATTTACCTAGATTTCAGTCGGGATAATCCAACCTTCCTCAGAATAACAGTAACTACCGCCTTTCCATAGTGGACA
This sequence comes from Schistocerca nitens, assembly GCF_023898315.1. Taxonomy (NCBI): domain Eukaryota; kingdom Metazoa; phylum Arthropoda; class Insecta; order Orthoptera; family Acrididae; genus Schistocerca; species Schistocerca nitens. Next base: position 794,734,015 of record NC_064618.1, read on the forward strand.
TCGTCAAGCTAAAACTACAAATCCATATATTATCGTCAGACTATAAAACTTATCTGGAACTGCGTCACCAAACCTTTCGCCATGGCAATAGGAGATGGGTTGACCCCAGCGTGCGTCGACGCCCTAAAGCGTAGTGGCACTATCAAATGTCTCGGAATAGAGTTTCACTTCGACATACGGCGCACTGCGGCCCTTAACTTCCACCGCTTATTACAACAAATTCGGGTCCATATCTGCAACCTTCGTCTGCCGTCCCTCGACATTCTTCAATGTTTACCTCGCATACCATTACTGGTGGCTCGACGTCTATTAGCGGCATTCGGAGCCTACGTCAGTACAGGCATGCTCTTCAAAGTTAGTTAAGAGTCGCTGACCTTTCTCCCAGAAAGGGGAGGTCTCGCCCTTGTCCATGTCCACGACAGAGTGATGTTTTTCAGCTCACACATCAAGCTGTGGTGCCACCACTCGGAAAGTTTGACAGGTTTGCTGTTGGAGCTCTTAGCTTCGTTCTTCTTTATTCTCCCCGTGGCACGCAAGACATACCCCGCACCCTTTTACTACTTGGCCCACTTTTACATTGGCACAGTTATGTTCGCATCGCAGTACCACCGACGAAACAGGCGTTGGCGCGGGATATATACCGCGTCCTACAGCAGAGGCGCCCACCAGACATCGCGGAGGCCAAAAACCGTCAGGTTAGTTGGAACGTGGTTTGGCGGACGATACACTCTGTTACACTGGATAAGACGTCCGAACCACATGGCACATCACAGTCAACGGTAAACGGTAAAACACCAGATCACACCTCCACAAGATAAATATGGCGGACTCTCCATTATGTGCAGACTGCGGGATACCGGACACTGACGAGCATCGCCTCACATATGGCGTTGCAGGAGACGTATGGCGCTTAGTGTGACAAATTTTGTCGTATTTTCTACGGATGACTCCGGAACACATCACACCTCGGCTTTTACTAATCCTGGATGAACAGCATTTACCGCGCCCCAAAACCAACGTAGTCACGGGGGTCAGTGGGCATAAGGTACAATACTTATTTCACGATAGGCCCAGAGATGTATTCGACTTTTGGAACTACCTACAAGAACGTAATTGCAAGATTGTACGGAACCGAAAATGTGGACAATATTTTTTAAATTATTTAGGGAGTGACCTACGCGACCCTCCTTGCAGCTGGATCATGAACAGGTAGGAGAAGATACCCATTGAAGTGAGCTGACAAAAACATGTCCGATTATCGGCGGAACAGTATGCGACGTGCGTGAAAACGTACCTAGAAGATGAAGCGTCAGGAGAGTAGCAGCACACCCTTCTGCATCGTGTACAAAGCACATTTTCGTTTCACTATATATATTACCTCAGTTTGGAAAAGTTCCTAAATGTTTGTGTTGTTCGGCCGCGCGGGATTAGCCGAGCGGTCTGAGGAGCTGCAGTCATGGACTGTGCGGCTGGTCCCGGCGGAGGTTCGAGTCCTTCCTCGGGCATGGGTGTCTGTGTTTGTCCTTAGGATAATTTAGGTTAAGTAGTGTGTAAGCTTATGGACTGATGACCTTGGCAGTTAAGTCCCATAAGATTTCACACACATTTTTTATTTGTGTTGTTTACTCAGTGCATGATGCGGTGCTAGGTACATTTATTTTCGGTGTGCTATAAAGTAATTAAAGTAAATAATTATATATAATAAAAAAATAAAAAAAATCTCACAATTGATTTCCCCTCAACATACCTGATACCTTGACGGGCGAGGGGTACACTGTGGCCAGGCCTCGGGTTACGACCCTTGCCCACTCTGCCTTCCCTGCCCTCCCCTCCATACCTCCCCTAAAAAAAAGTGCCAAAACACAAGATACACGCAGCAGCACCAGGACATGCAACAAACCTGCGTCGTGTGTCAACTGCGTTGGCGCACACACTGCAAACCATCGCTGCTACAGTTATATTAAGAACTAGAGCCTTGACTACAAGAAGAAAAGGAGGAGACGCTTCTGCAAGGCTGCAAAAGAGATTGCGGTGTCGTGCAACACCGAGAAAGAGACGCCGGCAGTGTCTCCGCTCCCCCACCACGTCGCCAATGCCGAATAGCGAAAAGTGGGCCACTTGCCAATAAGAAGAGATACGTGACTTCCGCGCAGTGTTGCGGCAACACACCGATGACGTCATGGAGTAGAAGAGGGTGGCGCTGGAGGTTGCACAAGACGCGTGGCCAGGTACGGCACCTATGTGAGGAGACGCCGGCCTCACCTCGGCCTAGACTGAAGAAGAAGATGAGGAGCCCTCTGTCAAGTACCTGTCCCAACCGGACATGTACAGTGTGGGGGAAGAGCTTAACAAGATCCACACAAACATCCTTATCTCCGACACCAACACCAGAACCTTGAAATGGAAATTCAGGGGCCAGGAATTTACCCCACAGGCAGACCTGGAGCTTACCAATTCTTACCCTATTTTTCACCCGCCAAGACTGGACAAACATAACGGAGGAAGCGATCAAGTTTTTCTGGGATGATTCACCACTAACGGATTATTCCCCCTCAACGAGATCAAATTGATTCCACCAAAGAAGAAGATGAAGAAGGGGAATATTCAGTAACACCAGATAACTGTTACTGACAACTCTTTACGACTTTTTCAGATAGCCTTCAAGCCAGTCCATTAACGACAGGTCATCATCATCACCAATACGACTGGAAAAGGAGGATCGATAACTATCTCCTCAAACTACTTACACCCTCAGCCAAGGGCAAGGTCGGTCAATCAGAGTAAGCATTAGCTGTGGTTCTTCCAATCCTTCTACGAAGTGTAATAAATAAAGTGCAATCGGACCCTGATATCACACGCAAAAGAGAAAGTCGCAAGCGATTGGGCTTCCATAACATACGGAAGGTAAGGGGAAAAACGAAGAAGGATCACTGTAATACAGGCAGCAAGTATAAACAATAGTGAAACTCACAGCTCCCGAAGAAGATCGTTGGGCCGGTCATCGAAAGATTGTGCTTGAAATGGAAAGCAGAGTTCGGTTGGGACCACCATTAATCAGTCTCTCCGAAAAAACCGGAGGGATTACATTATTACGATTATTTACACTACTGGCCATTAAAATTACTATACCACAAAGATGACGTGCTACAGACGCGTAATTCAACCGACAGGGAGACGATGCTGTGATATGCAAATGATTAACTTTTCAGAGCATTCACACAAGGTTGGCGCCGGTGGCGACACCTACAACGCGCTGACATGAGGAAAGTTTCCAACCGATTTCTCATACACAAACAGCAGTTGACCGGCGTTGCCTGGTGAAACGTTGTTGTGATGCCTCGTGTAAAGAGGAGAAATGCGTACCATCACGTTTCCGACTTCGAGAAAGGTCTGATTGTAGCCTACCGCGATTCCGGTTTATCGTATCGCGACACTGCTGCTCGCGTTGGTCGAGATCCAATGACTGTTAGCAGAGTATGGAATCGCTGGGCTCAGGAGGGTAATACGGAACGTCGTGCTGGATCCCAACGGCCTCGGATCACCAGCAGTCGAGATGACAGGCATCTTATCCGCATGGCTGTGACGGATCGTGCAGCCGCATCTCGATCCCTGAGTCAACAGATGGGGACGTTTGCAAGACAACAACCATCTGCACGAACAGTTCGACGACGTTTGCAGCAGCATGGACTTTGAGCTCGGGACCATGGCTGCGGTTACCCTTGACGCTGCATCACAGACAGGAGCGCCTGCCATAGTGTACTCAACGACGAACCTGGGTGCACGAATGACAAAACGTCTTTTTTTTCGGATGAATTCAGGTTCTGTTTACAGCATCATGATGGTCGCATCCGTGTTTGGCGACATCGCTGTGAACGCACATTGGAAGCGTATATTCGTCATCGCCATACTGGCGTATCACCCGGCGTGATGGTATGGGGTGCCATTGGTTACACGTCTCGGTCACCTCTTGTAGGCATTGACGGCACTTTGAACACTGGACGTTACATTTCAGGTGTGTTACGACCCGTGGCTCTACCCTTCATTCGATCCCTGCGAAACCCTACATTTCAGCAGGATAATGCACGACCGCATGTTGCAGGTCCCGTACGGGCCTTTCTGGATACAGAAAATGTTCGACTGCTGCCCTGGCCAGCACATTCTCCAGATCTCATACCAATTGAAAACGTCTGGTCAATGGTGGCCGAGCAATTGGCTCGTCACAATACGCCAGTCACTACTCTTGATGATCAGTGCCCTGGCGTATCAAGGCCGTTATTACGGCCAGAGGTGGTTGTTCTGGGCACTGATTTCTCAGGATCTATTCACCCAGATTGCGTGAAAATGTAATCACATGTCAGTTCTAGTAGAATATATTTGTCCAATGCATACGCGTTTATCATCTGCATTTCTTCTTGGTGTAACGATTTTAATGGCCAGTAGTGTATTAAGAACTGACCTTATCCCACGACCAATTCATGAATCTTATCAATTTATACCTCTCCCAATTATTTGGAAAGATTTGGAAATAAGAACTGTAGAGGGGGACCATGGCTTGATTGCAGTAATCAGTTTCGAATGGTTTATATTGTATGGTTACGCATGAATAAAGGATGTTACACAGGATAACAAGCGTTCGGTTGAAAGGCAACAGCAGAAATAACAGCAACAAAAACAGCAGTGAAATTGTTCACGTCCACTTTTTATCAGATCAAGCACTCTACCGTTATTTTGAGGCAGACGTTAGAGACAGATTGCTCGAAAAAATAAGCAAAAGGGCATCACGTAAGAATACAAATTCGCTGGGCAGGAACAGCGAACAAAATATAAACTGCGTCAAATGGTTAACATGTCATAGCAAAAACGCTGAAGTAATGAAAGTGGAGACTACGGGACTACCTGGGAGGAGCTGCACTTCATACGTCACCTGCTGCGCGCTCTTCTAAAGGGCAAGCGGAGGGCTCGCCATACGCCCTGCGCCGCGCTGGATTCCTGACGCGACGCCAGAGGCAGCGCGCAGGTCTTGTGTTTCTCTACTCCCTAACCCTGCTGCTGCTGCTCCCTCTGTAGTCTGCACTGTTCAGTGAGGGGTGGGGACTCTCTTTCGTGTCGCTGCCCCCTCTCCTCCCTGCTCCCTCAGGGATCGCTGCCTTTATCTGTCGCCTGCTGTACCCACCCCCCCCCCCCCCCTTCCCGCTCTCACGCCTTCCGCCGTATTGCTTTCCTGTCAGCGTTTGCCTGGCTCTCCCAAATCTTCGGGCGCGGCGGTTCCGCCCTACACGGCAGTCAGAAAGATCCCACGGCCTCAGCAGTCGGATTCCGCTCTAGTTTATGTGCCGCGCCTTTTATTTTGAAATATTCATTTTCCCCCACCCTACTACACCCTAAGTTTTTTTTTCGGCCTGCTCAGCCCAGCAATGAACCAGTAGCAGACTTCACTCAGTCTGAGCACTGTGATAATTTATTTAACCAATATGATTTAATCAACACTGTTAACTTGTTTTGCAAGTACAAAAATTTTGTATCTCATTTAAATTACGTAATAATAATAATACTGTACATAATAATACTGTGGCATTAATAAAAGTATATAATAATACTGTACATAATAATAACGCGGCACTAATAAAAGTACATGATGATTATAATCAAACTTTCAGTTTCTAACCGCTGTAAAAACACGAACCACTGCTCAAAATGTCTCCAAATTTGAAAAAAATATTATCGAAGAAGGGGAATGTTATGGAAACAAAAATATTTAAAGGAAATTTTACCACTAGATGGCGCTGTAGGAGCCAGTATATGCATAGATTCGGGATACCCACCTGTTCCATAGTTTGCATATGAGATGTTCGGCATTACTGTCTCAAAAGGATCGCAAGTTACTGGTAAAGCTCTTCTACAAGAACGGTGACCGTACACAACACCAACTCAAAGGAAGGCCTCGGCGCTTGTTGGTGACGTCACGTCAGCTAGGCACGGCGAACGCCAGGTCTGTTGCAGCAGAAACGCCTGGGCGTGCTTATCATTATAAATCTCTTATTTTTGCACAAAGTGTTTGGTATTGTTTTGGATTCTGCAGTTTTATTTAGATGAAAGATTTTATTACTATCGTAAAACTACAAATTAAGATCATAGTTCTGTATTACTGAATCCTGTCAAAACAAACGTAGATCAATATGAGAAGATGCTTTGCTCCATTGCAAGCTTCGGAAATTTTACATTCAAGTAACTATATTTACTTGAACCATTTTGTTATCGAAACTTACCCCAACCCCCTTACAATGAACTCGTTTCTTTTATTTATTTATTTATTTATTTTCGTTGACATCGTCTCTGAAAATGTGAACTAATTTACATGTGTAAATGTCCAACTGTTGCCAGTCATTAGATTACAGTCGTTTTCAACGAAATGAATTCTAAACAGGAAACAAAATAGCTTCATACATCGAAAATACTGCTGAGCTTAAACTTTTTTAAACATGCACATTAGAAAAGATAAATATTCCTCTCTTGCAACTGAAAGGATAACCTTTACAAGATAAAAAAAATATATATTTGATAAAACAAGTATCTCTCTTTTGCCTCATTTTCTGTCCCCCACCCCATCCCCAAACGTGTACAATCCTAAGATATTTCACTAACATTCAGTGCTCCTCACCCCATAGTCAACCAAGATACCTAAAGAAGAGCACCAATATGTTCACAGTTTCTTTTAAAAGCAACCAAGTACAAACGTAACTTCCTCAGATTTACAAATAAGGTAAAGAAGAACGAATTCTGTTGCTGCTGCACCATGAAGTTGTTTTTGTATGTCAGTCCTTAAAACAGGTGGAAATTTAAGTTCAGGAGTACACTATTTGCTAAGAAGTGTAATGAATTGCACAA